>NC_137800.1:74879859-76079859 GCF_963383645.1 Muscardinus avellanarius | reverse complement strand
TCCAATGCCTCTTTTGCCAGTATTTTTCCGATGTTGAAATTCTGATGAAAGCATTCAAGTTTAATGCAATCTCTCCATCTATTCTTGAAGGTAAGATTGCACTCTTTTCAATTCTCTGTGCTCCAATCCATACTAAAAGTGTGTGTGTGTGTGTGTGTGTGTGTGTGTGTGTGTGTGTCTGTCTGTCTGTCTTTCCCCCAAACTAAGAAATTTGTTTTTACAGGTGAGAATTAGCACATGAATTTTAAATTAGAAAGCCACTAAAATGCATTTAACTTGTGTGTAAGAAACCTAACCCGCTACCGGCAATTCTCAACCCTGGATATGAAATAGAATGACCTGGAAGCCTTTTAAATGCTACTTCAGAAGTGCCCCATTTGCATGTAATTGGTCTAGGGTGAAGCTCACGTTACAATGGGATTTTTTATAGAATTTCTTAGATGATGTTAATGAGTTGCTAAAGTAGCGAGGTGCAAGTCCTGACAGTACATTAGAGTCACCTGGGGAGCTTTATGTCCAGTGCACGTACCAGATTTATTAAGTAGGGATGGGGGGTGTGAAGCCCAAGCATCAATATTTTTTAAAGCTCCCCAGTGTGTGCTACCTGGGTTGAGAACCACTACCTGTGCCATAGCAGTGATGTAATGATTATGATGTACATTAGGCATCAAATGATCCATTATGCAGCCTGATAGCTCAGCTCACTGCAGCTGGGACTCGTATTAGACTCCTCATCTTTGCTTCGCATATGGAATTAACAAAGTTAATTTCAGGTTCCATTCTACCTTTACCAAGATGAATACTGTGTCAGCGAACAGAGAATCACCTCGACTGTTTCTGACATATTTGCTTTCAAAATATTTTGAGAATTAATCATCTACTCTGAGCAAATATTAATATCATTCCACATGAGTAAAATTTTTGTCCTAGAATTGGCCCTGGGTAATCCATAGATTCATGAACATTGGGGTCTCTACTATTGCTGGAAATTTTAATACAACTGATGTGCTCCATTATAGGGATTTTTAAGCTACACAGTTTTTGGTAAATGTAGACCTTTCAAGCTCACCACATTTTAATATCTGCTAATTCCAGATCTTTTGACCATTCTAGGTACGTGTTAGGACCATGTTACTCTTGGTATCGTATTCATGCTAAGCTCAGTCCTACCAGAACCCTACAGAAGTTTCAGAAGATCAGTAGCACCTGATCTTGGCACCTCCCTATTATGCATCTCTTGACTAGCACTATCTTCACTTTGCTTGGTATTTTTAATTAAGTAGCAATGGGAGCCTTAGCCAGGAATTAGTGAGTAATTTTACTTGATAATAACTACAATAGTCTTCAGTACTAGAGAGTGCTATCCACTTTATGAAGAGGTCTTTGCTAGAAGCATTTTATGGCATGTTTTTGTTTAGTGTTCTTCTAAATCTGTTTGGAATACCTCCAGGCAGCTAAATTTGCAGTGAGGATTTGCTCCATGTGAAATCATAGCCATAGTCTTTCTGTGGTTCTGGTGTGAGAGCTCTATATGGAAACACATCGGCCCTTAACGATCTCTACAAAAGTCCCAGAGACTTTGTTATTCCAAAAATCTGAGCACTTTGGTTCCAAATTAAGTACAGTGTTCTTTGTCCTTGCTGTTACTCATCTCTCTATGACCATCCAAACTTTGGGAAATTAGAAAGAATGGGAGAAAGTATTTAAAGTGAAAAATAAAACCATATTCTCAGCCAGGCGTGGTGGTGCACGCTTGTAATCCCCGCACTTGGGAGGTAGAGACAGGAGGATCGCACAGATTCGAAGCCGGCCGTGCTGGCTTAAGAGACCCTGTTTCCAAAAATAAAGAATAGGTTTGGGAGTGTAGCCTGGAGGCAGAAGGGATTTCCAGGAACCCCAGTACCATCAAAAAAATATATATATATATATATTCTCATCCTAGTTAAGCGATGCTGAAATATTTTGGTTTCTATTTTGCTCAGGATTATGAATGGGTTTTACTGCGTTCTGAATTGTTTACCTGCAAGTCAGTTGAGTTTGAGCAATTTCCTTCAAGATAGCACTTTACTGTCACATCATGAAATGGCTTATATTGCTAAGGTGGAAAGACAAAGATAGCACAAAATTGGCCTCATCCTAGGTATAAATATACATATACATGCATACATATACCTCACTATGTCTACAAACTAGATAGCCACTGTGCCCTGGATGGGAAGAAATAACTCACACACTATTTTCTTTGCTTTTTATATGGACCACCAGCAATGGTAGCCCTGACCTTCAGGGATTGTTCTTTAACCTCTCTTACCATGGACATAGAATAATGAATACCAGTTTCTGAACCATGTCGATGTCACTACAGAGGGAAACACCATGGACCATGTCCATGTCCATGTCACTGCAGATGGAAAATTAAAGAACGATGGATACGAACCAAGGTGTTGGTCACCCTTTATCCAGGGACTAGCATCCAACCCAGAAGATTTTCACAATAGTAAGAGACAAATACTTTCCTTCATTCATCTTCTTTTCTGGAACACTGATAGATTCTTAGTTTTTAACTAAAACAGCCTGCTACTCAAGCCTTTAGGTGCATTCTGAAAGCCTAATTTTAGACTATTCTCCATCTTCTCAGAAGGAATGGAAACCAGAGAGAGATCTTAAAGCCATAATCCCCAAAGGATAAATCTGCTTGCAAGTCTAGGGATGCCGTTCAGAAGGATGATCCAAAAAGACATTTCTAGGCTCATAAAGTTCAATAGTTAATGTGCATAAGAATCATCTCAGATACTTTTCAGAAATGTAGACTTTCAGACTCCCTATTTCCGACTCAGAAGATCTGGGTCTAGGCTTGGAGTAAAGGGCTGATAGGTCACTGTCACTATAGATAATTCTGATGTCATCATTGTGTGAAACTGAGGTATATTTGCTATAGATTCTCTTATTTTGGATACCAGGTAACCCTACAAAACACTTACACCTGATAGGTATGAGAAATCCTGTCCATCTCAGTGTACCTGGGTATGTCAATTGGGATTAGATTATAGGGGCACATCTACTTGTTATATAAAGTATATAGTTAAACTCTTCCTTAGCCACTGCCCACGATCTATGCACTTTGCCAAATTCACTGAAATCCATAGCATGTTAAACTATAAATAGCTATTTTTCTTATTTTGTATGTTATTTTCCCAATTTAAAAATTTTTCTCTCCCATGCCTTACAATTTCCTAGTAATAGTTAAACAAAACTTACCACCCAATGTTTTTTCCTTACTCTCCCCTTACAGAGTAAATTGTATTATCCCACATTCATTTATAACTTATTTATATCACTATATTTAATTAATTCATGTCACTACTGCTTCTACTAAACTGAACTCCCCAAGAGCAAGGGCTGAATTTTATTAGTTTTTGTGCAAACAGTAGTACCTAGCACAAATTCTCAACTAAGGAAGAGTTCAATTATTGTTATTTGCCTGACTTTTTTTCTCCCTATTGGACAATGTTTTCAACAAAAAAAAGATTGAAGAGGTTTGCCTTAGAAAAGCAAGAGATTGTTGTACAAGTGCAGTAAACAGATGAGTGTCTAAACTGTGTGGAGAGGGAGACAGGAGACCAACCAGAAGCAACACTTCAGAGATAGAATCATGAGATGTGAAGTCCAATTATCTATAGGATGAAGGGAAAGAAAGGTAAAAGTGATTCTGGCTTGATTGAGTCGAGTGATCATGCAGTTGAATATAATGAATCTCTTAAAAAAAAAAAAAGGAAAAAAGGGACATGTTTGGTTTGAGGTATTAGAGGGGTTATCCAAAGGTGACATGTTCTTATCCTATTGAAAAATATGGGTCTGGAACGTAGTAAAAATGATGATTGGAAATATACATTTGATTCTCAACTAAGGAAGAGTTAAATTATTGTTATTTTGCTTGACTATTTTTTTTCCTATTGGACAATGTTTTCAACAAAAAAAATTGTAGATTTTGTGGCTAAAGCCCTGAGAATAGATGTGGCCATTCCTCCCTACCCCAGGGAAATGGGTAGTGCAACGAGAAGGAAGAACAGTGAACACACTGAGCAGATTGCAAGCAAGGAACCCATGGGCCAATGATCTCAACACTTACTGTGTTTTGAACATGTATAAACACTCAGCTGACCTCAGGAACTATCATACTTTTGCGTTATTTGGTATCTATTTTCTGAATATAAAAATTATTAAGCTAGTGCTGTGGTGCGACACCTATAATCCCAGGCTGACACAGAAAGATTGCAGGGTTTGAGACCAGCCTTAGCAATTTAGTGAGACGCTGTTTCAAAATTTAAAAATAAAATAAAATAGAAGGCACAGATCAGAGGTAGAATGCCCCTGGGTTTAATCACCAGTAGAACAAATAATAACAATAATTAATAATAATAATAATAATAATAATAATAATAATATCTTAATTTATCATTCATATATAAACTATCATGTTACCAGAAAACAATATTACACTGATTCTGTTCTCATGCTAGTTATTTCAAAAATGCTTTATAGCTTAATTAAAACTGATGTTAATTTATCATGTTTACAGACTTACATGTGAATATCACAAGTCCAAGTCAGACATTCACAATAACATCCTGAAAAACAAATATTTTTTAGAGAAACACATTTTTTAATAAAATAATCTCAGGTTTATATCAGATGACCAAGAAATACTTATAAAATTATCACAGTGGCTAAAAATATTATAGTTTTTTCCACAGCCTGGTCATCCATTCCAGTTTCTCGGAGATCACGATGTATCCTCTGAATCAATACTAACAATAATCTCCAGTGAAGAAAAAACATTCTGCTTCCCTTTCTGTAAGTCTATTTTTCTGACACCATACTGATATTTAACAAGTTATCTCCAAAACTTAGTGGCTTAAAAAAAATCCCTATGAGAAGGAGGGATGGGGAGGGAATGGTGTGGGGATTGGGTAGGGGCTAACTGGGCAATGCGTGCATGTATGTCTACACAAGTTTTTTATCCCATTATGATGTATGAATACAGTGCACCAATAAAAAAATTTTTTAAATCCCTATGATATTATATCTCACAGTTTGGGAATTAGGAATATAATACCCATCACACAAATTTATATGCTCAGATATTATTTACAAAGTATAATATGTTTATATATAAAATATACAAGTATAATATAAAATAGGTATATTACATGCATATTGATAATGTATATAATATGCATATATTATAATTATGCGGTATGCTTAAAATTGCATATATTTATGTAATATAACACATACGCTTACATATATTGAGGAAGGGTACAGTTTTTCAGATCATTTACCTTACTTTGGTTTCTTACTCTAGAAATTAAGTATCGGGCACTCTCTTGGACATAGCATCTCACTCTGTGTAGCATAGCATGCCAAAATTGCTTTTAAATTATAAATATTCTCATGCACATTGCAGATAAGCTTCCTAGTCATCTCTTTAAAAACAACCAAAATTGAATGACTAGTAATTATTATCAGCAGTGTTTGATGTAGCTACAACATACGCCGTATTTCAGGGCTGGGGTTTCGAAAATGAACCTATGCCACAATCATAGTTTGAGAAAAGCAGAGGTCAGCAGCTTATGATTGGGCAGGACAGGATGGTGGAAGCAAGGCACAGGTCTGCCTTTCAATCCTCTTAATAGCACCCTACGGAGACAGAACACAAAGAACTTGATTGGCATTTGTCTGATTCTGATTAGAGATATTTGTGCAAGATATTTGCTTGCATTGTTCTCAAGAAATAGTGCCCTGTCCTAAAGAAAGGCTTTGGCATTCTGGATGCAGACACACACACACACTTGTTTATTGGGCAAGAATGATACGCTGTTTTCTACTGGAAGCTTTCCCTTGGCCCCACAATGTCCTGAAGATTAAGTCCAAATTCTTTTACTGGCATCTTAAGCCCATGGTCTGGCCCCTGCCTGCATCTTCAGTCCTGTCCCTGCCCCTCCCTCCGTGGCACCCTGAGCTCCAGCTGAATGGAACATTCCAGATTGTTTCTTCATGAGGCTTTCACCTGCTTTTATCTTCAGGTGTTCCCAATAGTTGAGGAGCTTGAAAAGTTTCCTGAGAAGCCCCAAATAGCAAGGAGACAGAAAGATGGCCCAAGCCACTACTCCCTTGTTCAACGCAGGCATCAGCCCCAGACCCATGGCAATGGGTAGAAATTGTTACTGTCCACGGTAGGGCTGCTGAGAAAGAATCCAGCATTCTTCTGAGTCTAGGAAGGAGAAGCTTAGTCAAGGCCAGAAAACAGCAACCCAAAATACAGGACACTCTCCAAACCTTTGGGAGAAGGGAATCAAGCACGGGCAGGTGTTATCATCAGCCTGGCACCGTGGCAACTGGAAGCTAATCTCCATTTTTCTCTTAACCCCGATTCCAAGATGATGTTTCAGTTTACAGATATCTCCTACAAGTCTCAGATAAAGGAGGGACAGCTCAGGATAGAAGGTGTGGATGTGCTTCCCTAACTGACAATAGAGTGAAAATTCATCATAAAAGCATATTTGCTTAGTAACGTTTTTGCCTGGGGTCAATCAGGTATATATTTGTATATGGCTTCATCTGAGGAACTGATCAAACTTTAGAATTATTAGAACCTGAAATCAAAATAATTTTATCAGAACTGGTACATTGGAGATGTCAACCAGAGCTAAGAAAAGACAAGAATATTCCAGATTATTTTAAGTCTGCAATTCAGAAGCAGAGAGAAGGCCACAAATAGTAACAATATTCACCAACTTGTGATTCAATTGTCTTTCCGAACAATTGCATAAGTGACTAATTTAGAAAATCAGAAGTTCAGAGGGAGGCTGAAGACAGATGTTGATGTGTTCACACTGGTGTGAACTCATTAGAGCCGTGGGGCTCAAGATGACCAAGTGGGGAGATGCTGCCGTACATCCACCTGGTCTGAGTGTAAGAGTTGCAAGACTATGCTTATAACAACACAATTCACAACAGCCAAATTATGGAACCAGTCGCATCCACAGACAAATGTATTATGAAATTATGGGATGTATAATACAATGTAATTATACTTAGTCATAAAGAACAAAATTATGTCATATGCAGGAAAATGGATAAAACTAGAGAACCTATGCTAAGTGAAATTAGCCAGTCACAAAAAGTGAAGGGTCACATGCTTTTTTCTCTTACATGGAAGCTAGGGAGAAATTGGAATTCAAGAGGAACTCCAGATAAAGAAGAAGAAACCCCAGTGGAGTGATGGAAGAGGTTCACGGGAGGGAGGGGGGAGAGGGAGACTTTATGAAAGGAAACACTTCCATTGATGCTCTGTATGTATATGAAATTATCAATGCCGATCTCAATATCATGTATGGAGACGGGAAAGAATGGCGTGGGATCCGAGAGGAAGCGCAACCAGTGCTGTGAGCATGTAGGTCTCTGTCACTCTGAACCTCATGATCCTGTGCAAGTACAATGCAGCAAAATGAAAGTATGTTTAAAAAGTCAATTCAAATGGCCAATAAATGCGTGAAAAATGCTCAACATTAGCAATCAGAGAGATGCAAATCAAAACTACCCTGAGATTTCACCTAACTCCAATTAGAATGGCAATCATTCAAAACACAAACAACAACAAATGCTGGCGAGGATGTGGAGAAGTGGGAACTCTAAGACATTGTTGGTGGAATTGCAAATTAGTGCAACCACTTTAGAAAACAGTATGGAGGATCCTCAGAAGAATGGAAACAAACTTACCATTTGATCCAGCAATACCACTGCTGGGTATCTACCATAAAAGAAAGGAAACCAAACTACCAAACTAATGCATGTGTATCTATGTTCATAGCTGTACAATTCACCATTGTGAAACTCTGGGACCAGCCAAGATGTCCATCAACAGATGAATGCATTTCAAAACTATGGGATATGTTCACAATGGAATTTTACTCAGACATAAAGAAAAACACAGCTACATCATTTACAGGGAAATGGATGGAAATGGAGAACATTTTGCTAAGTGAGATTAGTCAGTAACAAAAAAAAATAAGAAAGTGGATGCTTTCCCTACTATGTGAAAGTTAGGGAGAAATCAGTAACAGGAGAACTCTAGATGAAGAAGAAGATTCTATAGGGAGAAAAAAAGGTGACCAAACTGAGGAAGATGAGAGGGGGGAAGAGCAAAACTCTCTAAAACACATGATTTACTTAAACAGACATATAAAGTCAATCAGCAAGCCAAGCATGGGAAGGAGGAATAGGGAGGGAATGGGGCAGGAATTGAGTAATGGCTAATAGGGTGATGAATGCATGTATGTCGCTACCATACTTTATCCCATTAAGATGTATGACTACAATGCACCAATAAATTCTTTTTAATTTTTAAAAGAAGTCACAAGAAGCTGGGGGTTTGACGCTCTTCTGAAACGCTATCCACTGTCTTTGGGTAATGGAAGATCAGAGAAAAAAGAGATAAACTTCTGGGCGAACGAAGCATCAGGGAAGTAAGCCTGTCTGAAAAGACCTTCATCTTCATGGGCAAGAGCTTTTCTCCATCAGGTCTAAGAAGTGCCTGTCTCTCCATCCAGTGCTTCAATCTTTAGAGCTTCTGCAGAGATCTGGACAGAAAGGTGCTGGCCTTTCCAGTGGAGGATATAAGGCAGAACCACATTGGGTTATCATCTGATTATCCCCAGCAACACAGGCAACCCTGGGCATGAAAGGTGGTCAGACCAAACTCCTTGAGTCTGCCCTGCGGGTTTTGGAAAGTCACCCCTTGATCCCATAGATTTTAGATTTTAGTAAATAAGTGGCATTGATTTTCAGAACCGCAATGAATCTTCCTTGGGGAAAATCTCATATGTTTTATAATTTAGATTCATTTAAGAAGATATGGCCAGGCCAAGCCTGAAATTATCTAGGCCATCCATAACACTTGGAATTGTCTACTGGTAGATCCTTGCTAGTCTACATGATGTAGGCCTTATTTATTTAATAAAAAATGAGGGGATTGGCATAGATGATATTTAAAGGTTTCTGTAGCTTAAACATCCTATATATTCTGTGCTTATCTTGCTTTTAGGTGTTCCCTCCCCCCCAAAAGCCTAAAATAATGAGTTTTAATATATAATTTTATATATATTAGAGCAATGAGCTCAATGTGGAAGTTGGGATCGCTTTGATTAGAATAACAGAAACCATTCACAGCAGAAGTCACTCAAAGATAGTTCTCAAAGATAGAATATGAAGAAAGAGGAGGAAAAAGAGAAAAGAAGAAAGAAGGAGAGCATTGTGATGTTCACTTCTTCTATCACTATAGAAATGTTCCAAGGACTGTTAAAAACTCAGATAAGAATGAGATTTTTGCCTTGTTACTCATTTCAGTTTGATAGAAACCAAATTTGGAGAAACAGAAACTATTTCCATGTACAGAAGCATTCTTCTGACAGCACTGGCCAAACAAAGGGCGGGTCTAGGTCCCATTATCTAAATATGGAACTGTGTGAGCAACTTTAAAATTACCTTCATTCATCTTGCGTGGCAGCAAAGTCTGTGGAGTTTGACACCCCTACCCCCTGCACCCGAGTCAGGGTATAAGACAAGGTCTAGATTTATAGTGAATTGAATAGTGCACTCCCAAAAAAAGATATGTCCACCTAGAACCTGTGATCGTGATCTTCTCTGGAAGAAGATCTTTGGAGACACAAACTAAGACTGTTGAGGTGACATTATAATGCCATGCATCCTTAGAGGAAGGTGGAGGGACATTAGACTATAGAAAACTGGACAGCAGTTGGGCATGGTGACACACACACACCTACAATCCCAGTTCTTGGGAGGCTAAAGTAGGATAATTGCAGGTTTGAGGACAGCCTTAGCAACCTAGAGAAACTCTCAGCAATGCAGGGAAACCCTGTATCCAAATAAAAAAATAAAAACGGTTGGGGTATAGTTTGGAGGTACAGCACCCCTGGGTTCAATCCCTAGTTTGTCTGTCTCTCTCTTTCTTTTTAGCGCGTGCGTACACACACACACACACACACACACACACACACACACACACACACACACAGTGCCACAATGCAATAACAGAGCAGACATTGAAATTATCCTGCTTCAGGACAAGCATTGCCCAGAGGGCTGAGAAGCAGAAAGAAGCAGTGAGACTTCTCCTCTAGTGTCTTCAAAGGGCATATAGTCCAGCGAACACTTTGATTTTAAATTCTGGCCTTTAAAACTATCGGGGAAGAAATTTCTGCCGTGTTAACTTATGGCAGGCCCAGAAAACTAAGGCAAGGTCCCAGTGGTTTATTGGTGAAGCCAAAGAAAACATAGGTAGGAAAGTAGAATCCTGAGATAGAGTCCAGAAGGCACCAGTAACCATGGTTGTCTAGCTATCTGTGTAGGCGTGAGCAGCTGGAGCTTAATGTTGCTGGGGAAAACCTGAGAACCAGCACAGGATCTATGCCTCAGAGTTCCTGGGCCTGAGCAACAGGAAATTGGAGTATTTACATGCTTGTTCCATTAAGCTATTAACTGATTGCTACTTGGAGTGGGGGAGGGATGGGGGTGTTAGTTCCCTGGAACTCTCAGCCTCCCACATGAATATCAAAGGTAGCCCCAGCAGCAAGAGAATGACCTCAAACATAGAAGTATGATACTGTCAGCCAGAGGTGTGAGAATAGTATTATGGTTTAACTATATCACCGTGGGTGAGGTACAGTAAATCAAGCAAGAACGATACAGTAAAACCAGGCAATAGATCAAAAGAGGTAAACTGAAAAGAGTTATCATTTCTTTCTTTTTTCTGTGTGTGTGTGTGTGTGTGTGTGTGTGTGTGTGTGTGTGTGTGTTACTGGGGATTGAACTCAGTGGCATTTTACCTCCAAGCTATACCCCTAGCCCTTTTTTGTTTTTTTATGTTTTTGAAATAGGGTCTAAGTTGCTGAGGCTGGCCTTGAACCTGTGATCTTCCTGTCTCAGCCTCCCAAGTCCTGGGATTACAGGTGTCCACCACCATGTCCGAAGCCTTGCAGATTTTACATACCATACTCCATGATTAGGATAAGGGAAGACAATAAGACCATAAACAAGTAAATAAATATACTATGGCAGACAGTGATTCTTTGTTGATTTAAAGTTCTTCCCATGTGGGATAACACTAAGTACAAATGAAATGCCATCAAGAGGTTATTTCAACATTATTTAACACAACAGCACAGCCTCCAAGACTGCTTCCATCATTGGGTGTCCTGGAGGTATCACTTGATACCTGTGTTAAGAATACTGCTGGGCCGGGGGTCATGGTGGCGCACTCTTGTAATCCCCACGCTTGGGAGGCGGAGACAGGAGAATCGCGCAGGTTCGAAGCCAGCCACGCTGGCTTAGGAGACCCTATTTCCAAATAAAAAAGTATAAAAAAATAGGTCTGGGAGTGTAGCCCGGAGGTAGAAGGGTTTCCAGGAACCCCAGTACCACAAAAAAAAAAAAAAAAAAAAAAGAATACGGCTGCATTATCACTTGATACCTGTGTTAAGAATACTGCTGGGCCGGGGGTCATGGTGGCGCACTCTTGTAATCCCCACGCTTGGGAGGCGGAGACAGGAGAATCGCGCAGGTTCGAAGCCAGCCACGCTGGCTTAGGAGACCCTATTTCCAAATAAAAAAGTATAAAAAAATAGGTCTGGGAGTGTAGCCCGGAGGTAGAAGGGTTTCCAGGAACCCCAGTACCACAAAAAAAAAAAAAAAAAAAAGAATATGGCTGCATTATCACTTGATACCTGTGCTAAGAATACTCCTGTATCCGGCTGGACTCTACAAACACTGTCATCTTGGGAAAGTGTGTATACTTTTAAAACCAGAGAGCAGAGGTAATAGATCCAGCTTGAAATGGTTGCTAAGGGACTTTTCTATACGAATTAATTAGTAAACATCCACTCTGGCTTCAAAGGGCAAAGAAGGTCTTCTCATTTCAGAAAGGAAAATTACTCCCTGTTGGTTGGAAAAGGCCAGTGTAGGAGTGGAGGGTTTTTCATGCGCATCAGCAAGAGTGCCCTGCTACATGATGCTTCGGTTTTGATGTTTTATTTACTACTTGTCTTTTTTTTTTTTTTTTTTGGTTCTTCATACTTTTACTTCTTCTTCCTGAGTTTATTGTTCCATGATGTAACACAGAAAGGCAACCAGGTCTTTTTATCTTTTAACAAGTGAGCAGAAGATATATTTGTCATTCCTGTTATAGGGCAAAGAACTGCAGACATGTTTATATGGGTTTTTGAAAATAACCTAAAAATATTTCAAAGTGTTACTGAACCTATATACAAACCCAGACTTTAAAAAAAAACACACAACTCAGAAACAGAGATATTAAGAGCTACTTCTGCAAAAATCCCTGAGAAATAGGGTTATTTTAGGGAGTTACATGTATCTTTCTGTTCAGATTCTTTAAATATTACTCTAAATAGTCTTAGTGATTTGTAAATATTTTAGATGATGATATTTGGTTGTCTTTTTAAAAGGTTTAGCATGTAGTGAAACATCACACTGTCCCCCATAAATATGTACAACCATGTGCCAACTCAAATCTATTTTTTTTAAAAAAAAAGAGCATAATTTAGAAGAAAACAGGGCAAAACTTTGACTCATGGGCTCATGGAGCTCTAGCTGTTGGGAGCAAAAAGATCACGATAGCATAATAGTTCATCTGATGACAAGTTAATTGAATTCCATGAATAATTATGAGAAGGGAAAACAGCATGCTTCAAGTATTCAAGCCTTGTAAACATCACAGAGCATTAAAATAAGCAAGAGAAAGGGGGAAAATTGTAAAGATAATTTGTTTTCCCCTTAGAAATTATTTTTAATGTCATCATATTTCGAAGCCATAAGAACAATTTTAGTTTGAAAAGCAGATAAAGGCATTGTTAAGTATCCTTCTGATACAAACTGACTCAGAAATAAATTATAAGTAGCTGGGGAAGTACTTTACCAATTTAATATCAAGAATATACGGGTTTTTTTTTTTTCCTTCCTTAAAGCTAATGCTTACCGAGATGAATAAGAAGACAACTCCTTGTATATCAACTGGAGTTCAAGCCAGTCAAAAGACAAGACTTGTAAATTCCAAATCCAGTAAGCTTTAGTGCAGATATGATCTTTTCCTTTTTACTTTTTCTTCTTGTTTTGTAAATTAAGGATGAAAAAAAATCATCTTTTTGTCCTTCTCATTTTTCATTCTACAGATTTTGCCATCACTTTGACTTTGGGGTTTTCCTGGTACCACAGTAGAGGTAAATGATCTCCTTTGCTTCTCAAATGCAAGCGGTCACTGGAGAAATGGAAAAGGCCAGCTCTCCAGACAAGGTTCCTAAAGAGTGAATGCTCACTAAGATTCGGAGTTACAGAGCAGGTTAGATACATTCAACATTAACAGGAAGGTTAGACTTTTACTCATAAGGATGCAAAAGTAGGATTTCACTGTGCTCAGTGAGATTTATGAAACCAAAGGATAATATTGATTAACAGTGGTTACTGACCTATGCTATGACCGAATGCATAGCAGACACCGAGAAAACTCAACATTATCTGAGCACCGTTACCAGCTAAGAACCCTGTATGTGCCGCGCAGAGTACAGCTAGATCATCCCACTGGGGTTTTATAAAGTTGAGTTAAAAGACAAACACCTGACTTTTAGCTGTTGCTTTTGTTCTGGTTCCCCTGAATCCCATGAGTGATATCCAAGGAACTGTGGATATTCTCTTGGCCCATACCAGCAGCCCCTATAGAATGAAGAAGAATAAATAAATGGGAGGTCAAATAGTCAAATCAAAGAGGTGG
Organism: Muscardinus avellanarius; assembly: GCF_963383645.1. Classification (NCBI taxonomy): domain Eukaryota; kingdom Metazoa; phylum Chordata; class Mammalia; order Rodentia; family Gliridae; genus Muscardinus; species Muscardinus avellanarius. Next base: position 76,065,998 of record NC_137800.1, on the reverse strand, counting down.
GGGCTTATGCAGAGAAAGAAATTCTTCCCCTGAATGTGCCGTGCACGTGGCGTGGTGCCTTTGAGTCCCTGGAGGAGCTCAGTTGGAAGGTGGGTGGCTTCTGCACCTCCAGCCCCTGAGTCTTCACTCTGACTTGCTTTAAGCTGCATCAAGGGTGTGTGGGAAGAGCTTGCTGCTGAGCTGAGGCTACTGAGCCAGAAAGTGAAGAATAGAGAACACGCAGCCAGCACAGGCCACCTGAGGACACACTTCCCTTTACTATGTTGCCTCCCATAGGCACAGAAAGTCACGTTCAGCTCCTGTCTTTTAAAATGGAAGCTCTTAGCTGGGCATGGTGGTGCACGCTTGTAATCCCAGCATTCGGGAGGCTGAGACCAGAGGATGGTGTTCGTGGACAGCCTAAGCTACTTAGCAAGGCCCTTTGCAACTCAGTGAGGCCCTGTTTCAAAATTAAAAGGACTAAAAAATAAGGCTGGGGGTGTAGCTCAGGGGTAGAATGCCCGTGGGTTCCATCCTCAGTACTGGAAAAAAAAGAAAAGAAAAAAGAAAAGAAAAGAGAAAAGAAAAGAAAAGAAGCTCTTGGTCCTTATCTGCCTACTAAATGGCTTACATCTCATAACATTAAAATGTATGATATTATTACACATCCATTTCAGCTAACAATAAGTTTTAAAAACAGAAAAGCAATAAGCATGTTTTATTGCAAAACAAGGGGTTTCACAGATTTGTGATGATTATCAGGGTGAGACGTCTGCCTGCCACGCTCTAAAGAAAACTGTCCGAACATCCACCTTCTATTTCCTTTTCGCCCTCAGAGTCTCAAGAAAGTCTATGGCTGTCCATAAGCAACCGGTTATGTCTTGGCAAAAAGCAATTTGTCAAATGCCTACCTGCCTCAAATGAACCTTTTTCTGGCAGAGGCTCTAATCTTGCTCTGCAAGTGAGCCAGCCTGCCTTCCCAAGAGGAGATCCTTGGAGGCGACAGCCCAGGGCTCCCCCTAGGGGCGACAAGCTCTGCAGACGGGTGGCTCCTGGGCAGGTTGCCAGGAAACCAGAGAAATGAAGGGGGCGGGGCTCCTTCCTGCACACCGTTTGGTAATAGGATCTCCTCTCTCTCCAGCATACAGCATCTCCTCTCTCTCCAGCATACAGCAGAGTGCAGATTCGAATACTCTCCAAAGCCACAAAGTTCAACTTTGCAAGTCCCAGTGGGGACGCTGCCCTCTATCACATTTTTCTCAGGGGCCTTCTCTCTCCCCGGCTTCCCTCGTGCTCTTTATATTTATGTAAATATAAAGTTATATAAATTATAGTTGTTCTGGCAAACGCAAGGCTAAGCCGGAGGGAGGAGTGTGCTCAGGAAAGGAGATGGCGGCGTTCCAGGAGTCAGTGGAGCCCAATGTGGCTTAACGAAGGCATTTCATTCTTATGGCTTCATACCTACAGAGCTCTTTTCCTTCTAAAAAGGCCGAGAGAACAATTCTGGCCTGGATTTCACCTCAGCAAGATGCCGTGAGGCTTTAGAAAGTACAGCTTCAAAAGAAGGCTCGAAGGAAAAATCATACAGTATTTTTGTGATTACTATATTTATGTGGCATCATGAGATATATAGTTGGAAGTGTTGCTGGGCCGAATTTTTTATTATTCTGATTATCCTTTGAATAGTCTTCATGTGCTTCAGGAAGGATTTTACAATTATTTTCTTTGCCACCTCAGATCCATGGCCCAGGGTCTCCTTCTTGGTTTGGACCTCCCTGAATATATTCTTTTAAACCATGGCTCATTTCCCCTTCACATTTGCTGTCTCCCTGCCCTGCTTAATTTCCCATAATGCTCATGCCAGTCAAGGAAGCAGGAGTACTGAGAGTGTAGAACATGGGTTAGTGGAGAAATAAGATCTTCCCCAGAGAGTGCTGGGGGGTAGGGATCTGAAGATGGGATGGGAGAGAGAGAAAAGTCCAAATGCAGATGCCTTGAAGCTGTGCAGAAGGTGGGCAGGTAGGAGCTCCTGAGAGGAGAGCAGAGGCGAGGTGAGCGTATTCTGGCTTGAGTGGGGTGACAAAGGGGAGAAGTGGGGTCCACGGCAGGCTCCTGTCTCTGCTGATCAGGCTGAGGAGGTGGTGATTCTGCAGGACAGGCACTCAGGAAAATTGGGACACAGAGCCAGGAGAAAGAAGATGGAGGGACCCCGGGCACCTCTGTGTCTGTCTCTCAAGGCATCAGATCACGGTGATATTATAGTAAGGCTGCGCTTGACTCCTGACTTCTAAATCTTCAGATTCTGCTTTGGGCCAGATGTAATCAGGAACCATAAAAGGAGAGAGTCTGAGAAACACTACTTCTGCTTAGCCAACTAGACACAGTACAAGCCCATTGCTGTGCTTAACCACTTGACATGTTGTATGTATAAATTACATGTTCTTTGTTATCTGTATGTAAATGTATGTGTGATTCTAGAGTGAAATGGAACTGGATTTACTGCTAAGGAACCCAGAGGTAACAATCAAGAAACACATAGTCTGGGCATAGAGATCTGCCCTGGATCAGGCTCTTGGTTGGGCCTGAAGTTTGATTTGCTATGGTTCTATATAACAGTGTGTCAGTTTGATTGGTTTTCATTGCAAATAAAACAGTACAATGTGTATTGTTAAGCAATCTAGAGGAAGTGTTAAAATTCACATAATTGAGAAGTTGGGCCATAAGAGATGGACTGACCAGAGCTCCACACCCATTTCTACTCTGTTTTCTTGTCTGTGTCTCTTCCTTCTGTCACCCTCAGACTGGCTTTTCAAGACGTCTGCCCACCACAACTGATGCTACACGGTTTCTTGTTCAGGGACATCTGGAGCAAAAGAGCATTCTTCACTACTGCTAAACAAGAGCCACAAGGATCATGGTAGTTGGAGGCCCCCTGAACCAATTGCTACAGCCAGGGAAATATCAGGACACTGACTGGCTTAAGTCAGAGTTATCTGAAAGAATTCTGGTGGGTAACAGGATGGGTTACCTGATAGTCTAAGTCAGGGCTCAGTGGATGAGCCATAGTTTACCAGGACTGCTAATTTGCTACATTACAGGCTGTGTGGCTTCAATAACAGAAATCCATTTTCTTCTAGTTCCGGAATCTAGAAGTTCAAGGTCAAGACGTCGGCAGGTCTGGTTTTCCTGTGGCCCGTCATTTTGGCTTAACGATGGCCACCATTCTGCTCTGTCCACACATGGCCTTTTCTCTGCCACATGCATCCCCGATGTCACCTGCTCACTTTATAGGACACCAGTTTCAGTGGAGCAGGTCCTTGTCCTTGTGATCTCATTCAAGCTTCATTCCACTTGCAGGCCTGGTCTCCAAATATGGCCACGGTGAGGCTTAAGTTTTCACCGTGGGAATTTGGGGAAGACGTACTTCAGTCCATTGTAGATGCTGATAATGGAAACAGTTCTCTCCAAGAGGATGACCACAACGGCGTAGGGAAGAGAAGAGGGGGGTGTTGAAGAATCAACCAAGATGTCCATTGTAGTTCACAAAATTATTTAAAGTCAGAGAGTTTTTACCCATGATTAAAAGAAGGGGAAAAAAACATTAATCATATGTTGAGCTTCCCTGGGGTGAGCCATTACTAGATGTGGGTCTCCTGGGCTTTATTGTTTTGTCTAAGCAAACATTTCCAAAAATGTATTTTTAGATTCGCCGGGTGTGGTGGCGCATGCTTGTAATCCCTGCGCTTGGGAGGCAGAGACAGGAGGATCGCGCAGGTTCGAAGCCAGTCGCGCGTGCTGGCTTAGGAGACCCTGTTTCCAAATAAAAATGTAAAAATAGGTCTGGGAGTGTAGCCCGGAGATAGAAGGGCTTCCAGGAACCCCAGTACCACAAAAAAAAAATGTATTTTTAAGGAACACTTGTTTTATGACATATCCCATTAAAAAGCTTTTTTATTTAAATAAGTAATGGGAGATGCTATATAATGTATTTATCAAGATCTTGCCTTACAAAGTAACATTTTTAAATGCCCCCCAAGAAGCTCCAGGGCTTTAAAAAATATATTTACTTTCACTGGGTCTGGTGGCGCACTCCTGTAATCCCAGTGCTTGGGAAGCTGAGACAGGAGAATCGTAGGTTCAAGACCAACCTCAGCAATTTAGTGCAACTCTTAGCAATCTAGCAAGGCTTTGTTTCAAAACAAAAAGTTTAGAAAAGTGCTGGAGGTATAGCTCAGAGGTAGAATAGGTACAATCCCTCGTAACACACACACACACACACACACACACACACACACAGAGTATACTTTCATATAACACAGGACTTCCCAAACAATTTCCATTGTAGAATTTCCCCCAGATATATCCTATTAAGTGACTACAACATACTTTTAAAAATGCTCTTCTCAGGAAATGCTACCTTTTATTTAAAGGAGGAAGGGAGAAATTGGCAGAAGATCAAACATAGCAGTTCGAATGGTGCCATGGGCATGTTCCAGAATGTAGGGTGCCATGTTACACGCTAATTTAGTTTTGCTGTGCTTTTCCACGGAGGATCAAAGTTTCACGCACTCAAAAAGGAAGCTGACACATGTTAATGTTAATCTTCAGCCCTAGCAGAAGGGCAATTCTGGTCCTCACTTCTCGGGAACCGCCAGAAAGCAACACCTGAAAGCAGGTGGTCATCGCCTGTCTGCACCTGTTGCAGGCACAAGCTGCAAGACACCAAAAGATGAACAAGGGACCAGAGGGCTCAGGAATAATGAAGTGTCTGAGCCAAAATGATTGCACGCTAAGAACTCGACAAAGCAGCAAAGTACAGTGCCAGTGGCCAGAGGAAAAAAATCAGCAGCAGCAGCCCAGAGACAGGAGAGGCCCAGAGCCTGGATTTACAATGACGGCCAGGCCTGCGTGCGCCAAGAGCTCAACTCCTCCCTTGTGCTCTTGGGACCCTCTTTCCAATTTTAAACACTTGGACACCATAAGGAGTGGAGGCTTCCAACATATAACCCAAGACATCTGTTAAACCAAAGTAAAACAGCAAAACCTGAAGGTAATTTGGAGCTTTCCAAACACCTGTGAGTCAGACAACACACAAACCTCCCCTTCCTTAAAAGCACAGATGAGCTTGAACCTTGTGGGCATTTCTGCAATTTACCATCTGTACCGATAACCCTTTCCTGCAGTACACAGTCTTCTAGGAGGATGTAAAATCCAGGAACCAAGATAAGGAAACGTGTTTACACCGGCTACATCTGTTCCATCATTTCTAGGCCCTGCTTCACCCTAGGCTCTCTGTGCAGACAGTTTTTTGAAGTCATCCTTGTCCATTTAAGTGTCGCAGATACTCCATGGAAGCAGAGCAAAAAGAAAAGAAAAACCACCCTTAAGAACTCCAGTAGTCCAGGTGTGGTTAAAGGGACCACTGTCTCTGTTTTTCTTTCATCTTAATCATAGAATGTAAGTATTGATAAGGTTAAGTACAGCTCTAGAGGTAGGCAGAGAAATCCTAGAAGATGAGGAGGGTGTTAATCAGTTGTGTTGGAAAAGTAAAACCTTTAGACAAGTTAATTGCAGTAAAGCAGCTGATAAAATAATAGGTTAAAAGAAAGCAATAATAACTAAACCACCTAGACAAAGAACAAGTCATAACCTCAATCAACTCCCCTGTTCTTGGGATAGTCAGACTTACTAGAATTTGCTCAAAAAGGCAGCCAAACCTCACAAAAGAAAGTGTGATTTAGACAAACCATTCTGTGACAATGAGTTATGTAAAGCACAATGGCTAAGAGGAAATCAGGTGTCACAAGCCCCAGAGTAGTCACAGGGTTTCATATGAAACCTGTATTAAAGTAAATAAAGTCTATGCCATAGTGTATGCAGAAAACCTTTGAAGATGTGTTTGGTAGTAGATGTCAAACAGTATGACAATTTCATAACAGTGCTGATTACTTGTGATCTACTCAGAAAAGTAAAGTCATGATGTTAAAATAATAATAATAATAACTATTATTAATAATGGGTTTGTGTTAATATACTAATTATTAATAGTTAATAATAATAATTATTATTATTATGAGCTGAGCATGGTTGTGTATGCCTATAATCCCAGTACTTGGAGGCTGAGACAGGAGGATCACAGGTTTATGGCCAGTCTCAGCAACTTAATGAGACCCTCCCTATTGTAAAAAAAATAGGACTGGGGATATAGGGCTGCCCCTGAGTTTAATCCCCAATACCACACACAGACACACAAACAATTGATACTTATACTACATGTATGTACCTATTTTGTACTTCATAATAATATCGGCATTCACACTGAAAACTTGGTGGGGGGAGGTCTAGAGTCAACAGGTGGCATGTAGGTTAGCTCAATAGACCCTGTTTTAAGAACAAACAAAATTCAGCTAAGATTTTTTTTATCAAAATCCTTTTTCTCTTCCCTTACAAAACATAAAGTGTTAACGCTAAATCATTCAGCCCAGAGTTTCCACCTTCTTTGACTGATTTTAAACTAAAACAAATAACAACTAATGCAAAGAAGACCTAAGTGGCTAGTCCACAGTATCAGAAACAATGACAGAGCTCAGACAGGGTCTAGTATTCTGCCATTAAGTCCCAAGTTTATTCAGAAGTTCCTTCTCTTCCTGTTTCTAGAAGAATCTAGATTTTTCTCCATCCACATCACACTTGGACTCTACAACAAATAGGTCTCTCCCTCTGGATACCTCTCTTTAGTTTCTAAAATCTCCTGGAATTATCCCAGGGGTCAATGTATTTGATCATTGAAGGATACATACAGCACTCAGGTATGGATTGTACCAATGTGTCTCACAAAACTTATATCTTGTGTTTCCTTCCCTTTCCAAAAGGAAGGACATCAAAATAAGGTACAAATTGAGGATTTGCCCCACTAAGTGTGAAATAAAGAGGTAGATTTCCCCAAGCCAAGCATCACTACATTTGTAGAGCATGTATATGTTGTCACTTGCGTTCTGGGACCCTAGAGCAAATTCATGGAGAAATCAGTGTCTAATAGCAAACTGTTTGTCTTTGTATGTCTTCCATCATTCTTAGTTTTCAAATCTACTATTATTGTATAGAAATTTCATTGTACCCCAGAACATTGCTCTAGAGAGCTAAGGAGAAAACTGTATTAGCTTCCTTGAAATGATAAGAATAAAAGGTCTATTGCTTTCTTTAGGTCAAGTCAGCTCAGGGCAGCTCTAATCTCCACTGCCAGCACTAGAGAGGGTCACTCTCTACAAAATGTATCTGTGACAGGGTAGTTCTAAAACACTTCCTCTCTGTCTCATATTCATCTTTATACCTCTAACTTTATTTTCTCTGTGTGTGTGTGTGTGTGGGGGGGCACTGGGGATTGAACCCAGGTGCATTTTACCTCTGAGCTATACCCCCAGCCCTTTTTATTTTGAAACTGGGTCTTGCTAGGTTGCTGAGGCTGGCATCAAACTTGGGATCTTTCTGTCTTGGCCTCCCGAGTACGGGGATCACAGATAGGAACTACCATACCTGCTTCTAAGGAAGAAGCATTACTCCTAAAAAGTCATTATTAAAATAGAAATTAGCGGATGGTCCAAGGTAAAGAGTTGGAAAAATTTTTACAGCACTATATCTGGGTTATTGTACAATGTCCTAACATGCTAGTTTTTTTTTTTTTTTACATAAACACTCACTGCAACTGTAACACCATGAGAAAGCAGATGTTGACTAACAAACCCAAATAACTGGGTTGTAAGTATGGACTCAGTAACTCTGATGCCAGGCTTGGCACAATGGGCACAGCAAAAACTTCAGGCACATAGGAGAAAAGCCAGCTTTAGTCTTCAAGGTCAAACTAAATAAAGTGTTCCAGATAGAGAGAGAGAGAGAGAGAGAGAGAGAGAGGGAGAGGGAGAGGGAGAGGGAGAGGGAGAGGGAGAGAGAGGGAGAGAGGGAGGGAGAGGGAGAGGAAGAGGGAGAGGGAGAGGGAGAGAGAGGGAGGGAGGGAGGGAGAGAGAGAGAGAGAGAGAGAGAGAGAGAGAGAGAGAGAGAGAGAGAGAGAGAGAGACGAGAACAGAAACACACACACACATTGGAGTACCCAGAGGAGAATCAGATGAATTTAAGTCTAGAAACCAGATTGTTGTAGATTTTGAATCTATATTATTAGATTATAAAAATATAGAATGAATGAATTGTATACATTAAAATAAGAGATTTGTCACCCATACTTGAGATGCAATCAAGGGAACAGCTGAACAATTAGATGCTACCAGCAGAAAAACCTGGGGAAAATAGGTTAGCCTTAGACAAGACCTTAGCAGAAAGGGGAGGAATATGTGATGAAGGTCTTTTATCCCAAACAATATGGTTTCAGATGGTACCAAAACTAAAGCCTTACAAGGTCTGACTACATTAGCAGCTGAACTAACAGGAAACTCAAGGATAGATGATCCTTCCTCCAGCCTAATGGAACAATAGTTTAGAAAATGGAAAGGAATAATGACATCAATCCTAACATCTCTCATTATATTATTCAGAGTAATAACCCTAGTGGGATGATTTATAATCCTGTGTTATGGGCCTAATCCAGGGGCTAACAGGAATAGCTCTCAAAATAATCTTTTCATTTTAGATACCTTTGAGAGTGAAAGTCACCATATGCTAACAGAATTTGAAGAAAAGTGTAGTAATGTATAAGAGGGGGAAGCTGTGAAAATATAATTGGGTCTATTCTATCAAATGATTACCTTAATTTAAAATAACCATCATTTTGTAACCTTGTATAAGGTTCTGATTGTGAGTTTCCATCTCCTAAGAATTACAAATGCCAACCCTTCCCCCACATTCTGTTCTAAAAGAATTAACCAACTATGTTAAGACTGTGAAACCACACTCCCACCGATAGGAATGCAGTACAGAAATTTGCTCTATTAATAAAATCTGGGCAGACTTCTCCAGCTCAGTGAACTTGCATACCTTACTTCCCTGGTGGCAAGACACTTTTGGCAAAAAGTAAACTCTCCTTGCCAAACAATTTTCAAAAACAAAATAAAAATAGACATTTCTAACCTGGGTAGAGTAAAACAAAATTAAAGTCAATCATGATTTTTCACCTTTTTAAAATCTTGCTTTCAATATTAAAAAAATTGCCGGGCGTGGTGGCACACACTTGTAATCCCCACACTTGGGAGGCAGAGACAGGAGTATCACGCAGGTTCGAAGCCAGTGGCGCTGGCTGAAGAGACTCTGTTTCCAAATAAAAAAATATAAAAATAGGTCTAGGAGTGTAGCCCGGAGGTAGAAGGGTTTCCAGGAACCCCAGTACCACACACACACAAAAATTGAGTGATGTGTACATATATGACTCTACCATCTTGTACTCTATTAAGATGTATGACTACAATGCACCAATAAAAATTTAAAAATAAAATATTAGGAATAAACTATGACCTACCCAACCAAAAAAAAAAAAAAAATTGTCTGGGCCCTTCAGCTACTTGTGGCCACAGCCCTAATCCTATATCACTTCTCTCATTATAGCTAAGAGCAGGTTGAAGGGTCTGTGGTTTTAAGATTCTAACTTTTAGGCCGGGCGATGGCACACGCTTGTAATCCCCGCACTTGGGAGGCGGAAACAGGAGGATCGTGCAGGTTCGAAGCCAGCGCTCTGGCCTAAGAGACCCTGTTTCAAAAATATGAAAAATACCGCATTGCAAATACCGATCCCACTCTTGACGGCCCCAGTTGTGGCCTGGCTACCCGGTTGGATCGGTATTTGCAACGCGGCATGCACAGAGAAATATCGCAGAAAATTAAAACCAGATGCTTCCCCTAATCAGCAATAACTAGGAGGAAACGGGCAACAGGAAGTGGTCGAGCTATAGAAAGGGCCCTATAGTGAAGCAATTAAGGTGACCAATCAGAGGGTATGGAATAGGGGAGGATGGAGCCTCTTTAAAAAGCAGGAGGTACATAAACATATGTATCAAAGTTAATCACCAAACAAGCATGGGATCGAGGGAGGGCTAGGGAATGGGATGGGGGCTGGATGAGGGCTAATTGGATGATGTGTGCTTGTATATCCTCTCAAGTCTTGTATTCCAATGTGATGTATGATTACAATGCACCAATAAAAATAAATTAAAATTATATATATATATATATATATATATATATATATATATATATATATATATATATATATTAGGTCTGGGAGTAGAAGGGCTTCCAGGAACCCCAGTACCAGCAAAAAATAAATAAAAAAGATTCTAGCTTTCATCTTTAGTACCTCTAATGAGGACTCTCTACTCTATGGCAGCAACTTCTCCCTGTCCCTCCTTGAATACTCATGCTTTTCAACCCCTCTCTCTGCACCATGCTGTTACTTCTTCCTGCACAATGTGTTCCCATCTTCTCTACCTTTGGTTTAATATTCCCTCTTCCAGCAGCCTGAACTGTAATACTTTTCAACTGAGTCCTTGCTGTTTCTGGATCATGCGTTGGAGATAATAAACATAATCTGTCTTCTATTGCTCTTTTTGTTGTTGTTGTTTTGCGGGTCTGGGGATGGAACCCAGGGGAATTTGACCTCCAATCTACACCCCCTGCCCTATTTTTTATTATTTATTTTGAAACAGGGTCTCACTGAGTTGCAGAGGGCCTCACTAAGTAGCTGAGGCTGTCCGCGAACCGCGATCCTTCCGTCTCAGCATCCCGAATCCTGGGATTACAAGCGTGCGCTACCACACCTGGCTTTTCTATTGCTCTTTAATATTGTGCTCCCAAGCAGACTTTCCTTTTAGTGCCTTTCTACTTTTTTATTCTAACATAGAACACAGGGAATAAATATCTGGAAGGCCACTCTATGACCTGAGTTGGGAGAAGCAGAAGAAAATTAGCGCTTCGATAGTATTCATTCGCCGGGTGTGGTGGCGCACGCTTGTAATCCCTGCGCTTGGTAGGCTGAGACAGGAGGATTGCACAGGTTCGAAGCCAGCCTCAGCTACTTAGTGAGGCTTTCAGCAACTTAGTGAGACCCTATTTCCAAATAAAATATAAAAAAAAAGGTTTGGGAGTATAGCCCAGAGGTCAAAAGCCTCTGGGTTCCACCCCCAGTACCAGCAAAAAAAAAAAAAAAAAAAAAAAAATAGTATTCACTCTCCACCTACTATGTATAGAACACTTATTAATGGTGAACTGATAAGCTAGACCTTCCATGAGCCTTTTTCCCCTGGAGTTTTTTGACCTGTAATGGAGACAGGAGAAGCTAAGATGCCAGGACTGAGGACAGTGTGATCACCAGCCCTTCTCATGGCCCGTGTTTCCTAGTACAGCCACTGTGACTTCCATACCACATATGATGTTCATCACTGGCACCACTAACATCGCTCAATGAACTTACATTACCTTCACTGTTAGAGATAAAAATACTTCACCAGCAAAGAAAATATCCCTAAACACATTTCTTGCTGATGAAAACCAAGGACTTTATTTAGTGCAACTTGGTCATTATGATAATTAAGAACCTACTTCGTGTCATAAACGGTGCCAGTACTTTTGTCATAGATTTTTTAAAACACAAACAGTGGTTTACGATAGGGTGTCTCTAAATCTCAGCACAGCTAGAACGGAAGGACAGGAGAGGAAGAATGCTGAGGTTGTTCAATGGAGGAGCTACATACGAGTATGTGTAATAGCATAAATACAACATGGTTAACCTGGACACTCTCTATTGGAGGGAAAGGGAAGGGGAAGGGCATGAAGCACAATGTAAATGTACACCACTCTCAATATGTTCCACTTATAAAAAATAAAAATTAAAAAAATAATAAAATAAATGAAACAACTCAATCAAAACAATTCAAGGGCAGATAATGTTTTGTCTAAAAGAGAGGGGTCGGGGGAGACATGCATTGTAGTTTTCCTTCCATGTTCTCAGTAACTCCTGAGATTCAGACCTCTATCCCTTTCTGTATAAGATGGTCCCAGATACTAGTGATTACATCTTTCTAGTGCAGAAGCTTTAAGACGTAGTGCAAAGTCTGGTCTTTGTTCCAGATATAAAGGGACTCTCAATTTGATTCTGTAGTAGAATGAGGTTACAGACCATTGGACAGCTTAAAGACATGCAGCTACTTTCCCTTCCCTGGATAATATACCCCAGCACCAGGGTACATCGCCCGGCAAGCAGAACACAAAGGCTCCACCAACATCAGCTGCACACGTGCAGTACACAGCCGTATGCAACAGCCCTGCCGCCATCTAGGGTCCTCACCAAAGCTTGCTTAGCTCATTTGCAAGTGTGTAAAATAGAGATAACAATTCTCTCTGAGATTGTGAGTCCTAAGGAGATAACATACTACAAGTGACTGAGGCATGGCTTGTACTCAAGGACTATTTACCAGCCTTTATTAATTTAGCTGCACCAACTTTTGAGTAGGCTAGTTCCTACCTAACCTGATTTCCTAAGGTTGTTCCCCTTACTGCTCATTTCCACAATAAATGATTTTCAAACCTCAGCTTTTTAGCCATGAACGAGGATTGTCATTCATATATACACATATAAAATTAATATGCATATATTTGATTATGAATACATTTTGAGAATCAATTGTGAGTACCATGGATAGGTACAGAATATACACACTAACACAGAAACACATACTTTTACATGCACACATCCATATAATTACTTATATCCTTTAAATCAATCAAGCTGATATTAGCTAGCATTAATTGTCTCATTAGGATTCCTGTTAGTCAGACCTGGAGTCAGGGATCCTTGAGAAATCTAATTGACTCCAGTTAATTGTAATTCTTCCTAGGGGTTTTATTATGATAACTCCTAAGTTGATTGTAATATTCTATATTATGCACAGAACTGAGAGTCTTCAAATGAATTATGCTTATATAATGAAAAAAAGTCTAGGTAATAAAGACAGAGCCTATTGTATTTTACTTGACTTGTTTTTTTTCTGTGTTCCAGCCCCAACCTCTCCCTGACCTTCCTGTTTACTCTATTTTTCTTTGTTTTCTGTGTGTCTGTGCTTTGGATTTTTTTAAATCTCTTTGTTAATCATACCTGTGTTATAAGATTCCAATCACCCTAAATCACCTTGGAGAGAGGTAATAAAGCCAAGTAAAAAGAACATGTATTTTAGAATCAAAAGCACCCAAATATGAACTCTAACTTATTCATTTACTGCATGATCTTGGGAAAGACAAATTTTTAAAAATCATATTAACATATGCATGGTAGTATTTAATATGACAGATAAAAACATGACCATTTAATATCCAAGGAGTTATTTGGGGATATAGCTATTTAAATAGCATACTATATGGGTTTCCTAGGTTTTTGAGAAGATGTTTTGCTAGTAATTATGGTGTGTGTGTGTGGGTGTGTGTGTGTGTGTGTGTGTGTGTGTGTGTGTGTGTGTGTGTTACTGGGGATTGAACCCAGGGTAATTCTACCTCCAAGCTACACCCACAGCCTAATTTTTTATTTTTTATTTTGAAATAGGGTCTCACTAAGTTGCAGAGGGCCTAAGTAGTTGGGGCTGGCTGCAAACCTGTGATCCTCCTGTCTCAGCCTCCCAAGTACTGAGATTACAAGCGTGCACCACCACACGCTTATATATATTATTTTTTACAAAAGTGTTTTGTTACGTTTATTTACTCTTCTAATGAAAAATCTGGACTTTGAAAGGATGCTCTTCAAAACTGAATGTTCAAATCCTCTCTCTCCCATTGATTAGCTGAGCAACCTTAGGCAAATCAGTTAACATCCTAAAATCAAAGGTTTGAAACAGACCATCTCTAAGGTGTTTTAGCACGGCGAACATTAATTGTAATTTTCTTTTCCTAGGTTAAAAATATTAATTTTTCATAATAACATGTTCAAATCAAGTTGCACAACAATATATCCACAAATTCAACTTGTTAATAGATGCTTAGAAGAACATTACTTAGATTATACCATAAAAACCCTCTTGTTGTTTTTTACTGTTGTTGTTGACTAAGAGAATACCTATTTTCTACTGTGTCTGTGATGCATGTGTTTGCTACCTACATCTGTATAATACTTGCACTATCTAAAGGACAATCAACTAAGTAAGTCCCAAGTGAAAGAGTAGCATTTCACACCCAAAACCGAAAGGAAGTCCCCAGTTACTTATAACCCACAAAAACTGTGAAGCCCATTCCTACTCTGGTTATTTTCTTCCCAGCTTTCTGGCAGACTCTAAATCCATTACTCTCATTTTATTCTTCTTTTATTTAAAACCAAATGCGAAGTAGGAAAGACAGAATACAATTCCTAACTAGATTCTCCTGTCAATTATCAAAATTCGTTGTGCAAAGTTGGCTTATGCTCCTGTATGCCTTTCTCTCTGAAGCCCCTCCAAGCCTTAGCATCCAAAATAATTTTGTCTTTCAGATTCCATTTGGATAATTGTTGGATGGTAATGACATGTCATGTGTTTAATGTGCTTTCCAGATTGAAAGTCATTTAAATATCTATATCTTAGGGCCAACAATTTCCAAAGGTGATCTTCCTAGTTTAGTTGGCTATATCACACTTGCATCTATCGTAGACAGAAGGGGACAGTGGTTTGAGAACTGGTAATGAAGCGCATAAGTACCATTTTACATGTTGTCATTTGTATCTTTCCAGAGGAAAATGCATGTGATTGTATAGATATACATTACATGCAAGCTGTAACCGCATGGTCTATAGACTTTTATGATTTAATAGTGAATAAAAGCTAATTTATGTTAGCATCTCTGTAGAGTCTGAGACCTCGTGAAATCTGAACAATGAGTTGGGAAAACAGACCAATCCCCAACATTTTGAATGCCCATCTGACTTTTCTAAAGGTAGCATAATCCATTAGAAAGGTTGCGGCTGGCAAAAAGGCAGCTGTCCATTTGAATCCCAATTGGGGAAAATTGGAAAATTTGGACAAATGTGGGAAAATTATTTAACCAGTTTAGCTATGTCTTCACGTTCAAAATCTGGGTTCAGATGTCTAGTTTCTAAGATGGTTGCAAAATGGTAAAGACTGGTGGTCCAAGGATTTTACAATGTGGACCACTTTGTTAACATTTTAGTTCTCAAAGGACAGAATTAAGAATTATGTCTTAGGGGGTTGTTCTAGTTTATTCATCAAATAGCTCTTTCCTGACTTAACTGTCGAGTCCAGGATATGAGGCCTCTGGTACCACAAGTTGCTAGGCAACGAAGGAATGCAAACAAGGATTCAGTTCAACAGGGTCTGGGGAATACAATCACTTGCAGAGGCAGATCCTGAAGAGGTAATCCGCAAAGAGTCTTTAGTGTAACTTGGCCTTCATAATCATACTACCATGGATGGAAAATGGACATTATTACTATATTCTCCCACTTCCATGTTTTACAAATAAAAAGAGTAAGGCTTAGGAAGGTTATGCAATTGCATAAAGACAGATAGATAGTCAATGGTAGCACTGAGATTTTCTAATTTCAAGACAGCACTGTCAAATAACAAAGAAAAGAGAAGTGAACATTTATTCCATGTTGAAATGTCTATAATATATGGAGTGGATATCTAATCTGCAAGTTCTTAAAGGGCCGTGGCTTTTTAAAAAAATTATTCATTCTTATTACAGGATACAGAACATATAGGATGCTCACTAAACATTTCTTGACTGAGAGCTGTATGTTTATAATACAAAATATTGATACTAGACCTTGTTGGGTTTATGTAAAGAATTAGTAGTAAATACCAAGGCTTCTTTTTTTTTTTCTGTAGCATGAAAACAATTGAAGAAATACCTTAATAAAAATGTGATCTTTTTTTCATCCTCTTTCTTCCTGGAAGTTCTTCGAGCTCTCTGTCAATGGAGTTTGTTTACTCCAAGTCACATCTTTGTTGCTTTCCAGTACTGCCATGTTTGAATGTTTTGACTCTAATCCAGCATAAAAGTGTTTTCTTTTTTAGGTAAGATCAGGCAAAGAGGTACCGAATGAATAACACTTGATTGGGAATGGTAAATAACCATGTAATTAAACTGTAAACACTGTGTGTGGTGATTTTAATGTAATTTGAGGACTTGTAAATTACATGGTCATAAACTGGCACTTGGGCTTAGGCTTTTACAAAAATATCCATGTTTGTATGAGATTAATTAGTGCAGTTTGCATAAAGACATTGAGTAAGGCACTTTCAGAACATTCTCATTTATAAGGTTTTCTTATTTATAAGGCTTTCTTGTAGGTTCTTTTTTTCCTTTTTCCTCTCTTTCTGGTATTTAAGAAATTACCATCATGGTCCACAGATTTCTGCAACTGAAAATTAACCTGGACACAGTAAACAGATGATAGGGTTAGGGTATGCTTTACATACATTCTATTTTAGTTCTTAAAATGGGTTGGTCATTGCCGGGCGTGGTGGTGCACGCTTGTAATCCCCACGCTCAGGAGGAAACAGGAGGATCATGCAGGTTCGAAGCCAGCCTCGCTGGCTTAAGAGACCCTGTTTCCAAATTTAAAAAAAGTATAAAACAGGTCTGGGAGTGTAACCTGGAAGTAGAAGGGTTTCCAGGAATCCCAGTACCACCAAAAAAAAAAAAAAAAATGGGTTGGTCATTTTACAAACTGATCATATGGTTACTATTTTGATTTAATTCCTGGACAAATCATAGACACCAAAGCCCCAGAAAAATAACCCTAACAGACTTTGGCCATTAAGCACCTCACCACGGCCTGACCCTTGGGAAAGTTCTGCCCAGCAAAGGCCTTATTTTGGGTCTATGTGATGGTGAACTGTAGAAGACCCATGATGGCCTTGCCATCTGAAGCCCTTATGGTTTTCCATCTCCAGGAAACTTCCAAATCTCAAACTCCGAATCAAGCGCCCAGGGTGCCATTGGGGATTCTCAGAGGTATGCCTTATGATGAAAGATTCATGACGGTGGTGATGATGATGTATAATTCTTATTGATATACTTATTGATTATTCTTATATTCTTATTATATACTTATTGATTATTCTTATTGATATACTTATAAAATGCTTAGCAGAGCACAGAGCAAATTGCCAAGTATAATCTCATTTAACCCTCACAATGACATTGCTTATACATATACATGTATGTTTATGTATAAACACATATACACATATGTATATATTTTATTAGGTATAATGTACACATATAATATGTATTGTCAATTATTATATTTTTTCATTACTAAGTTATACCTGAGAAGGCTGAAATATAAAGAAGCTAAGTAACTCACCCAGGGTTAACAAGCTAAGAAACAGCTGTGCAGGGACAGGATTGAAAACCAACTCTAGTTGGTCTGATCCCAAAGTTCTTGCTCTGAACCTCTCTGTTACACTGTTTGAGAGGATCACAGCTAATCTTTTGGAATCTCATGCGCATCCCCATTTTAGGCCATTTTGCTTTAGATGCCTCACAACTTAGGCTCACTTTCCAACCAGGAACTGAATTAGCTAAGACACAAAAAGGTAGAGACACTGAACTGCACATCTCGCACACAAAGCTAACATCCCAGTTGGCAAGACAGCTGTGAAATTTGTCTCTAGATATCTTCTATATATTTCAGTGATATAAGAACTATCCTGGGCTCTTGTGGGAAGTCTAGCTCTTTGCCTTTGGGATTGCTGCAGGGAGAGAATAGGAGTCACCAGGAGACAGTGAGGT
Source organism: Muscardinus avellanarius (assembly GCF_963383645.1). Taxonomy (NCBI): domain Eukaryota; kingdom Metazoa; phylum Chordata; class Mammalia; order Rodentia; family Gliridae; genus Muscardinus; species Muscardinus avellanarius. The sequence continues at coordinate 76,048,307 of NC_137800.1, read as the reverse complement.
CGGCCACACCCGCACCCTGAGGTGTAAGACTCATGAATAAGAGATGCAGTGAGTGACCGGGACTCCTGCACACACCATTCGGGAACAGGATCTGAAAGGCGTGTGATCAGGAAACACAAGGGAGATGAGGACAAAGACTACTGGCCATGGGCTTTGCTCTAGCACACAGGGAATCTGGTCATTTCACCCAAGCATTTCATTTTTCATCATGATTACTACCTTAAACATTGCTTAATGCACATATTAGCTTCTAAATGCATAATTATTAATTCGTGACAAAAAATATGATACACAGTGCCAGGCTTCCATGGACCAAAATAATCACTCAACTCATTAAGGCTAACAATGAATTAAAACTAGACAGATGTGTCTTAAAGGGGAACCAGAGAGCTTCAGTGTGCCACAAATTTGCCACTTCGTCTTTGTTTTGGGGGTTGTGCTCTGGATTGAACACGTGGCCTGGAGCATTCTAGATAAGCACCCTACCACTGAGTCATATCTACAACCTCACCGCATCTATGTCCTATGCATATTTTTATGTGGTGCTGAGGATCGAACCCAGGGCATTCTACCTCTGAGTTACACTCTCAGCCCTTATGTTTTCTATTTGGCAATGGTCTCACTAAGGTGATGTGAGCCCTACTGAATTGCTGAGGCTGGCCTCAAAACTACTATCCTCCTGTCTCAGCCTGCCAAGTCCTGGGATTACAAGTGTGAACACTGTGCCCAGCCGTATTATGCATTTTGATCATCTCCTTCATGCCAGGTGTCATATCTGTTGCCTGAGAAGACAAAGATGAATGAAATATAAACCCAAGTGGTGTCAACAGGAATCTGCATATTAAGTTTGGTTCAGACGTAACAATTACTCACATAGCATATCGCATGGCCATAAATATCAACAAACTGGAAATGTAATCATGTAAGCATGATTTTTAGCACAGGTGGATCTAATTATAGACGGTTATTTGGGACGGCAACATCACTTGCCCTCTGATCATGAAACTTCTGTACAGGATTCAGCATGCTTCCACATCCCCCTTACCATTTGTCATTAAACCCAGCTGTTTCTTTCTCGGTAACAAACTTAAAAATATCCTTCCTCTTTTAGGCTTTACCACCTTATCCTTTATCAAAAACCCCACTGACCTTGTTTGACCAAATGACAGCTGATAAAATATTACCTTAATGTGAGTTTTTTCCACCTTCATAATTGTGAACATGCCGGAGAAGAGCTCTGTTCTTCCTGGCTCTTACTCAATGCATCTGTCACCCTTTCCCCCTCCAAATGCTGAGGCAAAGTCTCACTTTTCAATACGGTCCAGACATTTAGCTTGTGCTCACTGAAGCAAAATTTTCAAGTATTTGATTCTTTCTCAGATTATTGTACTCCCAGGGAAATTAAATGTCAGGGTGAGGGATAGCTTCGCCCCCTCTGTAGCTGGCTTTATTCAATCCAAACAAGCCATAAAGGGATCGCCAGCAGAGCACGGTGTGCTTGCTGAGGAAGGCTTTCCCCCAGTGGGGAGCCCTGTCCAACCAGAAAGTCTCAAGAGAAACCAAGGACTCCCAACACTCATCAGATCTCAGAAATGGGATGGAGTGAAATCCCACTCATAGGTGTGACATAAAACACACTTCCCATTCTGTATGACACCGAATGAAGGCGTTTATCATTTTTTTTCAAACTTCATTACATAATAAGCTACTTGGTCACATTTTCTCAGATTTTGAAAAACTAAATTGGAAAAAGAAAAATGGTTAGAACCCTTGGAACCAGATGGGAGGTAAGAAGGAAGGAAAAGGCAGAAAAGGAAAAGAGGAATGCCTGGCTCCTGAATTCTCCCATGGAGCTTCTTCTCACAACTGGAACCCTCTTGCTGTCTTCCCCAGCCCCTACACCACATGATCAATTGCCATCTAGGGTGGACCCTAGTTTTGAGAATCCAGGTAATACACATAAGGATCCATCCCCACAATACTAGTGATAGCATCAGAAACGACACCAGGATCCCTGTGTGAGAGCAGGCACTCCAATGCCCTCCAGGTAAAAGAGATTAGCCCACCAATGGAACAGGATGGGAACGGCACATCGATCCTCCCCATCAGTCTCTCCCAGCCCTGTGCTCCTGGAGGGGAAAGATAAATCACCTGTAGTATTCCAGGTTCAGGTTTAAGAAAGTCAGATTTTCAGTGGACAATTGCCTGCCTGGAGCAAGGTGGCTGCATTTGTTGCAGCCGCAGGCAGCTGCACAGAGGAGCATGTGCTGGAAAGGTCCCTCGCCCAGAGAGCAGCCATGAGCCCCAAGCTCCTGGGAGGCTGGAAGTCCTGCTCAGGCCATTCTCTAACCCAGTCTCCTTCATGGCTCATTACTTAGCACTAGAGAGTTTGAAACTAAGTGGATTAGAAATAGGTAATGAACCCTCACTTGGAAATACCCTTTAAGGAAAAAGAAAGAGAGAGGGAAGGAGGGAAGGAGAAAGAGAGGGAATAATAGGTTCTTTTACATATAACCACTTCCTTATGAAATGGGAAAACATTTAATAATGTCAATTGGGCAGTCTTTGTTTTTTTTTTTGGGGGGGGTATTTTTTATTTACTTTTTTTTTTTTGCAATACTGGGGATAGAACCCAGAGGCATTCTACCTTGGAGCTACACCCCCAGCCCTATTTTTTATTCTTTATTTTGAAACAGGGTCTTATGAGTTGCAAAGAGCCTCACTAAGTAGCTGACGCTGTTCCCAAACCGCGATCCTCCTGTCTCAGCCTTCAGAATACTAGAATTACAAGCATGCGCCACCACACCCGGCTCAAATGGGTAGATTTTTGACAGAAAGAATGTAATATTTTTTATATACCAACCTGGAGTCCCCCCACTCTCTCTAACACACACACACACACACACACACACACACACACACACACACCTTTGCATACATTTCAGAATTTTAGAGCAGTTATAACTCACTATAAGATCCTAGAATGTTCGACCCTAAAAGGTCCTGGGGGTTGACTCATTCCCAGAAGAAGGAGCAGAGCACTAGCACCCAAAGAGTCTGATATTTGCAAGAGATTCTCTTTCTGCAAACACGGGCATATGGAAATTTGATGTGGGGAGAAATTCCAAGGTTTGGGAGAAAAGCAGTATGTTTTGTAACTGACTTTGTTTAAAACACTTGGTATAATTCAGTGATCCATGAAGGAGAGCCCTCTCTGGGAATGGAACCAAGTTCCCCCATCAAACAAACTGGAGATACAATCTGGTTTGTTGACACTAAAGGAATATACCCCTTTTTCCACTGTGAGCAAAATTAGACTATTTCTGAAGCAAAATTAGACTCGCAGGCAGCATGATCGAGTCAGAATAGACTCAGATTCTTAGCAGCTGCTGCTTGCATTATTGCCATCTCCGGGCCAATAAGAGAGCATACTGCTGAATTTGAAATCTCCTTGTCCGTCTCTGGACTGCTATTTCGGCCACTCTGAGGATAGATAGCTGATTTTAAAAATACTGTACATCAAAATGAATCTCACATCAGTATGCACTTCATGTTCATAACTGTGCTACCCTAAGTAGCTTTTTAATATTTTATTATAATTAGAATATGTAGCAGTGCCCCCTCTCAAAACTAAACTTTTTCTTTTATGAACCCCAGCTGTTTTCTAACTCTGTAACAAAACTAATGCATCAGGGAAAGTAATAAGCCAAGCAAGCAATGGATATTTATTGAGCACCTATTGATGGTCATACCAGAGCTATCCAAGAGCAGATGTTTCAGGGTCTTCAAGCAGATTATTATATATATATATATATATATATATATATATATATATATATATATATATAACCACTGCCACCTCAGTGAGTTACAAGAAGAGACAAGAGCTCTGTGACACTGGGTTCTGGGTCTTCCCATGAGTTGGGCACAATGAAGCCACTCCATGAATATTCGGTAAATAATGGAGGACTTGAAGGATGGCTTTGAATTTTTCTCTATATTTATCATAGTGATGGGCCAGTTGGAATAATGTGTGAACCTCGAGGGCTACTTGCTGCCCTTTAATTAACAACTGAGAAGTAAGCCTGAACTCCCAGCTCACTGACACATTTTTCTAAGTGCCATTCTGGTGATCTTTGATGCATTCCTCTTTAATACCCTATGGATGAAAGAAGGCAAAATGGATTTTATTGATTTCTGCTGGATTATACCTCTCTCCCCCCTCAAAGTTCCATGTTGCTTCTGTGAGGCCTCATTTTGAAGTGTCTCATTTCTGATTTCCTTCGCCCTCCACTGGAATGGCATGAAAGTACGCTAAGTGTAGAAATTCTGAATTGTCACTAATTCCTATCCTAGAGTGCACAAGTAGGTTCCAGGGAGAATTGGAACCTCCTGAAGATTTAAATTCATTGTTTTTCTTGAGATGAGACATTATTGTTTTCACTAAATTCTCATGCATGATATTAAATATCTCTGTCCTACAAATTATAGCATGTGGGGGTCAAGACAAACCATGTGCCTAGGAGAGAGATAAACTCTGCAGAGGAAAAACCCAACATGCCATGGCCTCCTACACTGTAATTACTATCTTCTTGGAAAGTTAAGATTTATAAAACTTATATATGAATAACACTTTTTTAAAAAGTGGTTCATGGGGAGACGGTTCTAACTCAGTAGTAGAGCATTTATTTAGTAAACACAAGGTACTGGGTTCAATCCCCAGCACTAAAAGGGGGAGGGGGGATTTCTCTACATCAGAAAGAGTCACCAAGCTTCTCTTTATATTATGATCTTTTGTTTCTGGTCTATTACCCAAATTACAAAGCTGTATTTTAGTATGCTTTCTTAAAAAGCCATCTGATAAAGGTAAAGATGATGTGGGCCTTGGTCGCTGTCTGATATGTAAGAGGCAATCAATAATTATTTGTTAACTGATTGAATGAGACAAAAAGGGCAGGAGATACATCTGTATTTTTTATGGTTGCTCTCAAATTGCACCTAAAGAAGATATTACAAATAAAGTCCTGGGACTAATTTTCATATTTTTTCCTTACCATATTTTTTGCAATGATAAAATTGAAATAAGGAGCTAGTTAACACACCGAATTTCATAATTATAGATGGAGAATTGTTCACATCACACAAGACTGTCCAAAAGCAACGGTGAGAAGTGATAATTCATGAAATAAAGATACATTAAAAACAAAAGACAAAAACATGTTAATGATTGAGAAACGTCACTACAACTTAGAGGGGCTCTGGAAGACATTATAATCTACCCACTCTAAACAATGCAGCTATGTTGTTTACAAATATATGCAGTATAATGGAATTAGTTTCTTGCCATCCCATTAAGCTCAAGTTTAATTTTGAATGTTTAAAGAAAGCTTCGAGAACCAACATAAAGTCATACAGATGAATAAATTATTCAAAACCCAAACAAAAAAGAACAATGAACAGGGCCTGGGTTACAAATCCTTAATATATCGAAACTCTCACTAAGAAATCAGTAAAAAATATACTCTCTACTTCCTGATAATCAGAAAAGAATAGATAGCTGGACCAAAATGCAGCATGAGACAATTAGACCAGCCTTAAGTATGGGTAATCAGATAGTAAGAGGCATCTCCTGAAATATCTGATCATAAAGGATATTGGGCACGTTCATTGCTAAGACCCTTTAGAAACCAGATTCTTAGCAGGACTGAATGGGCAATCTCTCATCTCTTCCTTCATCCTAATGGGTCTTTAATCTAATCGAAACGAGCAAGGAATTAAATACCCTCCAATAGATGGAGAATTTCCCACTTTGACCTCACCACTATGCTCCTTTAAAACATATGGCAATAGCTGAAAGGATTTAGTACAAAAGCAATCTGCTAGTCACTTAGGAGAAATCCCATATGCATCAGTAGCAAAACCCGGTTTCTTATTTCTAAAATGTGGCCCAAATACCTTATCTGGTTTTCTGTGTGTAGGATCGTTGCATTTCCAAGATTACAAGCTCACTGCAGCAAAGGCAATTAATTGAGTGATGAGTCTATGCTAATGTGCCGGTGTGTGTGGACAGTAGAGATAACTTAATATGCATCAAATGTCACTATTCATTGATTTATCATTTCTCCCATTTAACTTTTGAAATACGATTTCCAAACAAAGGGACAAATACTTCAGAAAATATTTTCTAGCAATTTTAGAAAAGAACAAATTTACTGTACCTAAAGCTATTTAACAAAGTAAAGTAGATTTATCCAGCATGCTATCTGGCTTTTAACATACTTTGGTTACTTAAGAACTACATTTATAGTGCTCTTTTTCTATAAAGTAGAAGGCCATTTAACATTACAACCAAGTTTTGGTTTTTTTTCTTATTAGTCAGGTGAGAATTCCACAGAATTTAGTAGAATCCTTGTTATGGACATTTAAATCAATATCACTGTTCAATACAATGACCACGCCATTAAATTCTTAGGAAAAGAAGAGGCACATTGAGTATTTGGTGAAAATGTAGGATATTCCCACTATGAAGGGATCATGGTGTTTAATAATAGCATGATCTCGGTAGGTCTTTTTATTAGGCCTAGAAGAAATTCTTATGATCTGGGTTTATGTCTGATAGATTATTAGAGAGACGCTGTGGAAAATATAACAAAATTGCCTTTCCCCTTGGATGGGGAGACCAAGCCTTGGTTCTTTTTCTTCTTCTAGGCTCACTGCCTCTTGTGTTATTCTCCCATTGACATTTTTATATCATCTCCCCCATTTTATTACCCAAAAAAGTAAACATATGGCCTTTCTAACCCCAAAACCAATTTTAAAAAATGTCTTACTTATCCATTTTATACAATATTACCCTATTCGTTTTTTTGATCTACAGGAAACAACTTTGGGTTTAACCTGTGTTCAATTCACTCTTGACTACCTAAGTCTGATTCTGGCTTATTTGCTGTGATAGATGCAGAAACTATATATATATATATATATATATATATATACATACATACATACATATTTTAAATTTGAATTATGGAAAATTATACTTTACAGAGAAAGTGAACAGAAAGTAGAGATTGGTTCCTAATCATAGCAATTTCCTCAGTTTCCCTATAATCGTGTATTTTTGTGGTACATTTGTTACAGGTGCTGAGTCAATACTGATGCGCTGTTACTGAAGTCCACAGTTTATAGTAGGGCCTTCTCTTGATGATATTTGGGTTTAGAGAAATGTGCACTGGCATCTGGCCTCCACTTCTGCATCATCCACAACAGTTTCACTGTCTTAAAAAACAAGTCCCTGTTCTCCCCTATTCATTCTTTCTGGCAACCACTGATCATTTGACTATCTTCACAATTTTGCCAATCCCCATTTTATTAGTTGATTTTTCCATCTCCTTCATCCCCCACACCCACTACCTTGAATTCCTTCCATGTTCCACTTAAATTTTCTAGTTAAATATTAGTAACTTCCTGGCATACAGTCTCAATTCCCACAGTTCTTTGTTCCTTTGTGGCAAACCTAAAATTACCATCCTCTGCCTAGTTATGGTGATGCCTCTGTAGTCCTTCCTGTCAACTGGTCCCAATATAAATTCATGATCATGGACTTTAAGGGAGCCCCTAAGATGCTGAGCAAATACACTCCGTGGCCTCATCCATTCACACTGCCATCCTCTGGTCAGGTTATTCCATACTATTTTCTCTTTCTCCAGTCTTCCAATCAAACAGGGTTTGACCAGGGACAGCTTCATGCTGCAGGTATTGAGGCATGCGATGCCATACACCTATTATAAGGCTCCCTGCAGAGGAGACCCTGAGACCAGGCAGCAGACCATTGCAATCATACTGGTGGGGAGTGAGGGGGTGACTGGGGAGGTGGAAAGGTGCGGGTACATTTGGAAGACAGAGCCAGCATGATTTCCTGGTAGATTGTACATGGACTGAGAAAGCTGGCAAGGATAACTCTCAGGATTGTTTCTTGAGTAGGAATAAAGCTGCTATCAATTCTGTCATGTGCCCCAAATCACCTTAATGGGCACACAGGGGTAACACAGAAACTCTTCTCTCAAACCTCCGTAATCTCTTGAGTTATTTCTGTGGTTGAAGACTGTCATCTGTTCCATTTTCCTTATTTAGATTCAGACAATCACCTTGCATCTGTCTAACTTAAGAATATGTTTCCATCATTCCTGCACACCTACCTTGTGTCATAGTTATCAGTGTATGCACCTTTGAATCTCCTCAGTACTTAATCAGGGCATTTCTGTGGAGAAGCGCTGTAATAAATGTGGTTCAATATTTGCTATGGTTTGAAAGGGGGGGGTTCTCTCCTGGGAGAGCTCATGTATTAATGCAGGCATGTTCAGAGGTAAAGGAACTGAATTATGAGGGTTCTAATATCATTGATGAATAAGTCCAGTGTAATGGATTTAGTTGGTAGTAACCTAGGCAGGTGTGGTATGGCTCAAAGACATGAGTCAATGGAGATATGGCCTTTGGGAATTGTGTGTACATGGGTCCTCTTCTCATGAGCACTCTCTTGCCTGCAGCCTCCATGATAAGAGAGCAGAGTCTTATCTCTCCTCCCACATCATACTTTGAACTACATAGACTTCACTTGGCCTAACATAGACTGAACCACTGAAATCTCCAGAAACCATGAGCAAATAAATTGACTTCCTCTAAGTTATTGTCATCAAGTTTTAGGGGGGTCATAGCAGTGAGGATGCTGAATAAGACAATATTTAATATATGAATGTCAATCAAGTGAGAACAAAGGCTGTGTTTTTGTTTTTTTGGGTTAAACTGTTTAGTTTTTGCTTTTTTGTTTTATCTCCTTTTGGTTTTTTATAGTCAGAAATCACCTTCAGAAGAGTCTACAGTTCACTACAACAATTCCAAAAGTAGAGAGACAACCCACGAGTTTCAGTCTGTGGTCCAACAGACGGTTACTTTGTCATGAGATAAAGAATGTGCCCATGCATCCCTCACCAATGGGCATCACATAGGAATACATACCAAGCCCACAGAAGCTGGGTGCTAACCCTCCTTGATAAAGAGTCTCTGCTTATTCATCCAAGCACTTTCATTTTACATTCCATTCAAAAGACAAAGCCGCAAGTAGAAGCTTGTTGGGAGAAGAATAAGAACTGTCAGAAGTAAGGGGAGGGGGCCCATTCAGTTGTCATTTGCAGCCAGTTCCTTGTCTGAAGCATCTTCAGCCTCCTAACTGTCTTCCTCCCCTTCCCTGTGTCTGCTTCTCACACACTGAACGCTCCCAGACAGCTGTACAAATTGGCTCTGGAATTGGTAGGCAGTAAAAATTCCATTGAGTCTGAAAACACACACTTCTCCTGCCCATGTTTATTAATCAGTGGCTATTTTATGCCCGTCCTTCTCCACCTTATTATGCTCAGCGCTGCCCCAGGCGATACTGAGAAGTAGCCAAAGTCGGTCTTTGTCCATTGCTTTCTACATCTCTGGTTTTGCAGTCCTTCTCTGATGTTAAAAGTCTCTTCTCGAGTCCTTTCTGGGGGGTTTCCTGAGTCCCTATCAGATTTATATCCTCATTTATACCAGGTGATGATTGACATAATCTATCACACTCCCTAGGAGTATTTGCATTTTAAAATACCTTGGCTAGAGAGGGCAAGGATTGACCTCCAGGAGTCACACCTGCATGTGTATAATTTTAGATGAGGTAGAGGCTGGGTGGGTTTGGTATTGAGGACAGGGGACTCCTCCCAGCCTCAACTCATGCTCAAAAGGAAGCTGATAACTATAGGTATTGGAATCATTAATCCCCAAGATTCTCTCCCTCTTATCTCAGAGCTAAGTGAGCTTTTTTTTTTTTCTGCAGAAAATGAACATTTCACACTCACTGCCCAGGCAGTTGGTCCAGGGAACTCAAGCAGAGAGAGAACAGGACGAATATTCAAACAATTTCAAGTTGCCTTTTTTGGCTCTCTGGATCTGAGTCCTGTGAACGTCTGTTTATTTTTGCCAGCTTCTCTGGGGGAAAGTCAAAGCTTTCAAAGTCAAAGCTGATGGATTAGATCACCCACAGTTTCCCATGAGTAGCAGGTAAATATGACCAGGGTGTTTCTATGCTGAAAACTCTTCATGATTCCCCATATGCTAACACCTTAAAATGGAGCTCGACTTTCCTACCTGTCTGTCCCCTCTCTTTCTAACCATCCTCTCCATCATCCCCATAACCTGCTTCCTTAAGCACATACACTCACACTGCTGTGACATTTGAATACTCAAGGGTCTAGGAGCATGAATATTTCCTTGGGCCTCTACATGTTTGCTTAAACTATTTCATCTCCAAGTGCTCTCTGCCTGGTAAATCTGAATGCCCTTAAGTCTCAGGAATCTCCATTCCACCTTGACCCATGGTTTCATACACCCACTTGTCCACTGTGCCTAAGTACATCACATTGTACTTGTTCATTGGTCTCAATTTGGTTATGAGCTCCTTGGGTTTCATGCATCCAAATTTTCACTGCCCAGCACAGAGCCTAGCACATAGCAAACACTAAAAAGTGACTTGATGAGTTATGGAGGGAATCAAGTTTAAACTATTTGGTTAAAGCTCCATGGTTACTTTTGTAAGAACAATGGAATTTTCCTTTCAGGTCACTAAAATGGAGGGAGATCAGCAAAATACAGCCAATGGGTGAAATCTGGCCCACCACTTGTTCTTGTAAATAAAGTTTTATTAGAACACAGCCCTGCCCATTCATTTAGCTATAGTCTATGGTTGCTTTTGCACTACAACCGCAGAGTTGCAACAAAGACTTTGTGGGTCACAAAGCTGAAATTTTTCTCTACCTATAGTAACTACTCCTTTAAAGCAAAAGTTCTCCAGTGTCCATCTTAAGAATCTCAGCTAGAGAGTTGTATGTCAAATGGAAGAAAAGATGAGGGACTGAGAACATTAGGTAAGCAGTAAAGGATGGTGGCGGGGCTTCAGTTGTCACTAGGCTACAGGAAGGTCTGGTTTTCAGGTGCGCTCTCAGACTAGAAGCACAGGGACTCCCAAGTCAAGGCAAGAAGAGCGAGGTCACAGCAGCCTGGCACGCAGGGCTGCTCCTGTCAGCTGTTCACTGAGGCAGAAAGAAGGACAAAGCTGAAGTTAGTAAAGCACTAATGCCTAGGAATAAACATAGCAGAGAGCCTTTTGGGTGCCCCATTAAAAAGAGTATTTTGTCCTAATAAATACCAGGGTAACAGTCTGTTCTCAGAGCCCCTCCTGAACTTTATTCTTAACGAGCCTTCTAATGAGTGCGCCGTATTTATTTTCTTGAGAGACTCATCACTCCCCATCTCAGCGTTTTATTTAAATATGTGGCATGGAATGAAAAGCTTGGGGAAAAACAGTCCCATGAATCTTCTCTGTCCTTTTCCAATGCCTCTGCCATCCCTTTAGGATAGAGGAGGGTGTGTGAATTAGATTTGTAAAATTACAGGTTTCTCTACTTTTAAAAAGGCCAAAATCACAAAAACTGAGAAATACTGCCAAACCCAGCATTGTTTACTAGATATATTAATTCTGAAGAAATTCATTTAGTGAATAAAATAGCTTCTTTGCTCTGTTATTTAACCCTTGGAAAGATACTAGCTCTTGTCTCCTCAAATTGGAAACTGGAATTGGAAATCAACAGGTTTACCTTAGGAATTATAAATCAATAGGTTTATCTTAGAACTCAGGATGTGTTTTAATTCACACTTCATTTTCATTTTTTGTTATTCATAGGAAATAAAGATTGCCACAGAAATAAAAGAGCTACCTTTCAGTTAAGATTCATTCTGTTTGGGTTAATGATTTTCCCAGAAAAGTGAATATTTACTGTTTTTTATGACAAAGTATTGAAAATAATTCTTTCCATAAACATAGAACCATCATCTCACCTATATTTAAAAAAAATAACCAAAAAACCCACAATGGTTTCTTAATATTTTATAATATTATCAAATATTCAGTCTGTTCACATTTTCTCAATTGCCTCAGAATTGTTGAGTAGAATAAAATTTTGCTTTTAACTTATACCTTTTTCCATAATCCTATTTTATCCATTGGAATTTATTTATTAAAAAAAAAACAGGTGTTTTGGGGTTTTGGGGAGTTTTTTTGTTTGTTTGTTTTTTTGTGGTTTTTTTTTTTTTTTTTTTTTTTTTTTTTTTTTTTTTTTTTGCCGGGCGTGGTGGCTCACGCTTGTAATCCCCACGCTTGGAAGGCAGAGACAGGAGGATCACGCAGGTTCGAAGCCAGCCGCTCTGGCTTAAGAGACCCTGTTTCCAATTTAAAAAGTATAAAAATAGGTCTGGGAGTGTAGCCCGGAGGTAGAAGGGTTTCCAGGAACCCCAGTACCACAAAAAAAAAAAAACAGGTTTTTATCCTATAGAATTTTTAACATTCTAATGGGGAATAGTGGGGTATGCTTGTAAATCTCAGCACTTAGGAAGTTTAGACAGAAGGATCTGGGTTCGCAACCAGCCTCAGCTACTTAGGCCCTCTGCAACTTAGTGAGAGCCTGTTTCAAAATAAAAAGAATAACAAATCAGGCTGGGTGTGTAGCTCAGAAGTAGAATGGTTCAATCCCCAGTACCGAAGGAAAAAAAAAAAAAGAATTTCTCACATTCTGAATTTTGCCAATTATATTCTTGTGACTTCCTTTAATAGGTTGCATCCTAGTTTTGGTAGTTAACTAGAAGCTTGCAATGTTAATAAGAAATGGTCTTCTATTCAGAAATGCATATTGAGACAGTGATATAATTTCTAGGATTTGTATCAAATTGATAAAGTGAGGGGCTGGGCTATAAAGAGAAGAACTATAGGTGAATTAAGATGGGAGATGTTGAGATGTCGAAGATAAATGATGGGTTCATGGAGCTTTCTCATCTTTTCCACCCTGCTATTTAAATGTTTCTTACCTTTTTGTTTAGAATTTCTTTTTATTTTTATGTGTGTCACATTGAAAATGGAAGTATCTCAGTGGTAGAGTGTGTGCATAGCATGAACTAAGCTCTGGGTTCAAGGCACTCATAATGAAGTTAGACATGTATTTTATTAGTTCTAGGAGTATTTCTCAAATTGAGATCACAACCCCTAAGAAGTCCATGAGATTTATTTGAAATTCTAATAGAAGCTGACCCATTTCCTTTGGCCCAAACTTATACTTGAGATTAACGAATCCTGTTGCTCCTTCTCCTTTCTTTGCTTCTTCCTTTTCCCTCCTTTATAATATTATTATAATTTGTTTTTAGTAACAGCATGGTAAACGTATTGCCAAGGTGGTAGGAAGAGTCTAAGGGTTACTGATTCATTGACTTTTAGTTGCAGTTATTGCTTTTCTCTTGTTTCTAAAAAAAAAAAAAAAAAAAAAAAAAAAAAAAAAAAAAAAAAACCCTTATACTATGTCACTTAAAAACCTAAATCAAATCTTATTTTATTTACTAATCCATTTTATTTTATTTTCTTTCTTTTTATTTGCAGGTCTGGGGATAGAACCCAAGGGCATTTGATCTCCGAGCTACAACCCCTGCCCTATTTTTTTTATTCTTTATTTTGAAACAGAGTCTCATTTTCTTGATTATGGCTGCTAAGAACATGAAACAGAACTTGTATTCCGAAACTCATCAAGAGAGCAGTATATAGTCAGATAGATGCCATCATTTACCCAAAATACAGTAATAACGAATGAACCCTATGCCATTAATAAGAGGGTTCCCAGACAATGGTCAGAACATGAATCTGGGTTTGGCACAAACAAAAAAATGTCCTGTGAAGACACTGTAGAATTCCACATCAGAAACTCTAGACAGGGAGAAGCAGTCTTACTAAGACAATATAGTAATTGGTAAGGAGTCTAACTTCTAATAAAGAAAGGACTCATTAATGAAGAAAGGGCAGAATAAGCTACCCAGGAAAGGTAGAATAGAGTAAGAAATGCCATAAATTTTTCTATTATCAGTGTCTTTTCTCCAAATAATTATGTTTGGTAGTGTATAGAAATAGTTCATTAATACTTATGTTAATCAGCAATATTGTAGTTCATTAATAGTTTAGAAGTAAGGCTAAGTATTATAAAGTACAGGTAATGTACTAAGTATATTACCTACTTAATTAATGTACTAAGCTAAGTATTATGAGTACTAAGGTAATGGATGCCTTATATCAAAGAGATGACTCCATCTCTTTCCACCTACAAGAAATAAATTAATTATATACTAAATTACAAAAATTAAGACTCCTGAAAAAAATACTCCTGTATAAGGAATTTTATTTATCACTTAAAAGGTTCAGGCTATTTGTTAATAATTAGACTCTATCTCCAAGCTACCTCAGTGTCAATCAATATAGTACCTCAAATAAGAAACACATGTTCTTGAAGTTTTACATGTTGTCTTCATGACTACCTAGGGCCTGTACTCTCCTAAAGTTTTATATATTGAGCTTAAAAATTAGTAATATTAATAGTTATTATCATCACTACATGCCAGGAAATGTTCTAAACAATTACATTTTTATTAATTTTTTTTCATTAAATATTTTATTTTTTATAATACCCATAGGAAAAGGACGGTTTATTTTCATAATTTGTAGATGAGGAAACTGGACAAAAAAGTTAATTTTAACAATAAAGAAGCAGGTACATATCAACTTGAAATTGAATATGATGTGGACAATAAAAACAATTCTCTATAGAAATATTGAATAAATTGAGAAAAATATATGATATATATATATATCATATAATTTTCTCTTGTACATTACTGGTACTTGTCTATATAGACAAGTACCAGTAATGTACCATTGGGATATTCCTCATGGGGCAGGAACAGAAAGGAGGAGGTAGAGATAGAAATCAGAACAGTGTACAGTTAGATATAGAATATCCCCTGAAGAGCTCATAGATTAGTGTTAAGAGTTAATATAACTAAGCCATGAAGGTTGTAATCTCATTAGTGGATAAATTCATTATAATGATATACTGGGTGGTTACCTAGGCAGGTGGGATGTGGCTGGAGGAGGTGAGTCCCTAGGGGTGTGGTATTATGCTTGTATGTTGAATCTCCATACTTGCTCTCTCTTGCTTCTGACCTTCCTATTTTGAGAGCAGAGCCTTTGCCTTCTCCCTCTCTCTGCTTCTCATTGCCATCCACTGAACTCTGCAGATGCAGACTAACATGGACTGAAATTCTGAAATCTCTAAACATATGAACAAATAAATCTTCTTTCCTCTAAATCGTGTGGCCAGTTGTTTTAGAGTATAGCAATAAGAATACTGACTGAAACAGTCACAAAATTTAGCATATTTTACCTCTAGTTAGTGACTTCCATGACCTTTTTATAAATTATATATTTTTTCAGCTATTTTACAACAAAACATATTAGTCATTATAAAACATAAATTTAAAGTATAGTCCACCTGATTTTTCTCATACATTTAATCAAAGTGCTGTTTTTTTCAGTGTATTTATTCACTTAACAAATATTTATGAAAAGCTTTCCATGAAAATCATTGCTTTAGGCTCCCAAGATATGCCAGTAAACAAGCCTGACAATGTCCCTGTCCTACACATTTGCATTCCAGTAACAGAAACATAAACCATCAAATGAATACACAAATTAGATTATTTCAAGATGATATATATATATATATATATATATATATATATATATATATTTTAAAAAGGAAAACAGATTACAGACAGCAACTGGTATAGAAGGGAAGAGGCAGTTATTTTCAAAAGCATGCTCTAAGTAGACCTCCCAACCAGGAGACTGAGAGAGGGTGGTGACAGGAGGAATGGCAATTCAACAAGCTTAGCAAGGTCAGTGTATAGCCAAAGGATCAGTGAAGCTCCAGCATAATGATAGTGGAAAAGTGTGGGGAAAGTAGGCAGTAGCCAGTCTTATGTCCACCTAGACCTACCCAAACAGTTGAATGGCTATTGAGTGACAGAAAGATGTAATGCATACAGATGTGTGTCTCTTCCTTGACTCCCCCATTAACTTTTTTTTCCCTTCAACTTGTTTTTCCTGGGTTAGAAAGTCCCATACCATTGATGGCCAGTTAACTATTTTGCTAATCTAATGTACCCAAGTTAAATGTATTGATCATGAGATAATCAGTGTTAGTTCAATAACAAGTTGTGTACTGATCTTTGTGAAATTGGAACACAGACATACTGGCTCTGGTGGAAGCTTGGGCTGGTGGCCTGTTTTCATATTTCAGTCATTTTTAAGCTTATTGATTCTTGTTTCATGAAGCACCTATAGCCTGTCTCTGTCAATATTTTGCAGATACTCAAAAAGAATGTATATTCTGAAGGTTCAAGTTATTCTATATATGTTGATTAGGTCCATATTGTTGATAGTGTTAAATCTTCTGTATACTTATTGATTCTGTTATTATTTGAAGTACTAAGAGTGGAGCATTGCTACTTCTGACGGTAATAGTAAATTTATTTCTTCTTTCTGGTCTATCAGTTTGCTTCATGTTCTTTTAAATTCATTTTGAGGTGTAAACATAGGCATACTTTATCTTCTAGATAAACTGGTCCCTCCCTATTCCTTGTAATACTCTCTCCTGAAGTCTACTTTACCTGGTATATTAATAGCCACTCCAGTACCAGCATTCTAGTGTTTAGAGATTGCATGATATATTTTCCCATCATCCTTCCTTGAACTTATCTGTATATTTATACTTAATGTACATTTTTATAAATAGTATGGAGTTGGGTCTTGCTTTCCATCTAAGATGACAACTTCTGTATTTGAAGGGAATGTTCTCATCTATTCCTTCACAGTTTGAGGTATAGTTGCTGATTATACTAAAAGTAAGATAAAGGAAGCTGATTTATGAGGAAGTTTTTTTTTCTTAAAATGCTCTACAGCCTCAGATACTTAGAGAGGCCCTCCACAACTTAGTGAGACCCTGTTTCAAAATAAGAAATAAAAAACAGGGCAGGGAATGTAGCTTGGAGGTCAAATGTCCCTGGGTTCCATCCTTTAGACCCACACACACAAAAAAGGGCAATTGAATAGTTAAGCCACTCAGCATATCAGTGGTCATGTGACAGATGAACCATCAGTTCTGAAATATTGAGTACCACTGTATGCAAAGGCAGTGACACTTTATTTTATTCTAAATAGTCTACTGTCATGGACCAGGATCCATCAGATTTCACACTGGCCACAGAGGGGAGTTGGATGGGCTGTAAGTTGGGCAGATTACACTTGCCTTTTCTAACTTTAGCATCATTTGTACAATTTCCTCGTGCTCCCCTAGTAACTTGCACTGCTGTACAATCCTCATGCCTCAAGAGAGTTATAAGGGAGCTTGATTGGATATCCTTCAGCATCCTTAAAATCCTCCATAGTTAAAAGGGCCAAAGCTTCCAGACCACTGATAGGCTGAGTGGCTTAACTATTCAATATTGCAGAGGATTGTGAACCGTGTTATTTTTCAGGACTCTGTGTGTGTGGAAATGCCAGTGGAAACTACTAAATTATAGATGTATAAAACAATGTAAAAACACTCTGCTCTAAGCCCCAGAGTTTTATTAAAAAAAAAAAAAAAGACCAGAGAGGTTGAGTAACTTGCTCTCACAATTAGTAATCATCCAGGAGATTGCTGCAGGAAATTATCTTTCTGAGCCAAGAGGAGGGTGTTGGCAATCCCACCATCTCAATATATGCCGAATAAACATTCATCACTTCTGAGTTACTGAATACCCTTCCTCACTCTGTGGTCTTGGTAAAAAGCAAGACTGGGAGAAACATCTCCCACTGTGGAATTGGATGGACCACACTGCTCTCCTCACTTCTTTGCAGTCATTTTACCATGGCTCTGACAACTGAGACCAAAAACGATACTAAAACAGCTGAGGAAGGGGCATATCACTGAGGGGTGCCAAGTGTCTGGCATCAGCAATTAGGAGCCAGTGGAGAAGCAGCAAGAGGCTGGAATGGCCTTTCTTCCCGTGGCATTATCTTAGATATCTTTCATAGCCTTTGGTTTCTGCCCATCCAATCTCACAGGCAGCACCCGGCCAGATGTGAGCAGTTTCCCTTGAATTGTGTGGCAAAAACATGATTACAGGCATCATCTGGAGTCTGTGCTGACCATGTATTTCACTTACACAACCTGCCTTGCTTGGTAGGTGAGTGAGCTTGTAGCCCCCTTTTCTCAGCACTGAAGACCTCTTGCAATGTGAGCTTATCATGCACCGACTCAAGTATATTTTTAAAAAATAAATAAATGAAGATTATTAAGTGAAAAACTTAGAGAAAAGTATTTTACATCAGATAGCCAGTCACGGAAAGTGTTTGCTCTCATATGGAAGTAAGTGGGACATAAGAGAAACTTTTAATTTGTGGAAGAGAAACTCCAGTGGAGCAATGGCAGGGGTGTAGGGGAGGATGGTGGCTGCAGAGAAATGGAAACACTTTCACTGATATGTACATATGTGATCATACCAATGCCAACCTCAGGATCATGCATGGAGAGGGAGGGGTGGGGAAGGGGGACTCACCAAGTGCTCTGTGGATGTATGGCACTATTACTCCCAACTGCATTAATTATGTGACACCAGGATGTACCAATAAAAGTATATACAAAAAGATATAAAAATACCTCTTTTAGTTCCTCATAGACATATCACACAGTTTCATATCTTTGTAGCCTAGTCCACAGTGTACTTCCTGTGTCAGTCACCTGGCGGCATGCCTTAAACACCTCATCATCCGCTGGGCGTGGTGGCACGCACTTGTAATCCCTGCGCTTGGGAGGCAGAGACAGGTGGATCACATAGGTTCGAAGCCAGCCGCGCGCGCTGGCTTAGGAGACCCTGTTTCCAAATAAAAACGTAAAAATAGGTCTGGGAGTGTAGCCTGGAGGTAGAAGGGCTTCCAGAAACCCCAGTACCACCAAAAAAAAAAAAAAAAAAAAAAAAAACCTCATCATCCTTTTGTGATTGGTACTGAATGTTTTGTTCTCTTTGAAGCTGTTGCTAAATTTTCTAAGCAAAAGTGACCATTGCATTCCTAATGTCATGGCTATATCTTTACTTACCTGCTATGTTATCATAATGATTTCTTTCTCTACACACACACCTTTCTGTCCTGTGGCCTTATAGAAGGTGTGTGTGTGTGTGTGTGTGTGTGTGTGTGTGTGTGTGTAAGATGCTCATGTTTTAATCATCCCAGAAGCACCAGCGAGAGCAGATAAATGACTGAGTGTGGAAAGTTCCCTCTTCTATTATTTTCTTTATAAAATATTAGTAACAGTTCTTTGCCTGCCTCACAGGAGCGTCTTAAGAACTGATGCGCGTTTACAAAGCACTCAGAAATCCTTGGATTTGAGATGGTGGTAGAAGCGAACACATTACTATTATTATCAACTTGAGGCGAATAAATTGTAAAGAGAATACAGAAAACTGGGATTGCCTGCTATTTACAATAATATAGGTCTCTTTGCTGGGAACGCTATCTCTCCAGAAATATATATTATGAAATGCATTCTCTTTCCCTAGAAAATAGTTTTTTAAATCAGGCCAGACCTCGGCACTAGTTACATTTGGCTTCATCTCTGAATTTATCTACCTCAGGGCAACACATTATACAGCTTGCTATGAAACACTTTGGATACCCTCAAGGTATGTATAAGCCTAGCCGGAAAGAAAAGGTAATTTTCTATTTTTATGAAGCAGCTGAATGAAATGTCACCCTTTTATACTAAATCATATAAAGCAAGCTTTATGGCCATTTAAGGTTAGGAGTCAGAATTTGTTACATAGGCTTTGTTTTTTATCAGAACAGAACACCTCAAACACACCCGTCCCTTTATGTCAGCGCAAGCTCGCAGCACTTCGCAATGGCTGCTCATTCTGTGTCACCGCTGGGGAGGCCCCCCACTGGTGAATCCATTTGCTCTTCCTTGATTAATCTGGCTCCTTTTCAACACTCACCCTCTTATATTGACGCCAGTCACAACGCTCTCCCGGCCTGGCCAGCCTTTCTTGAGTATCCACTGTACTCTGCAAACAATTTCATCAGAATACTTTCTCGTTCCTACATTTTACACCTTGAACTCCTCTTCCTCTATATGAACTCCTTTCAGTAACATACTATTAATTTCATTTTTATATCTATGGTCCTAAGTCATCATTCCTCAGTATCTGCAGGGGATTGGTCCCGGGACCCAGCACTGATACCCAAACCTATAGATAGATGCTCACGTCCCGTAGGGAAAATGGTATAGCATTTACACAGAACATGCCCATATCCTCCTATATACATTAAATAATCTCTAGATTACTTACAATACCTAATATAATGCAAAGACCGTGTAAATAGTTATCCTATATACCTTACAGAATAATGACAAAAAAAACTGTGCATATTCATAACAAAGGCAATTTTTGCAAATTTATTTTGTCCACGATTGTTTGAAAACATGGGTTTGGAACCTGCAGATACAAAGGGCCAACTGTATAGTGTCTGCTACGTATAGTTACTAAACTATCTTTAAAGAAGAAAATAAACATAAGGGTAATAGTTGGAAAGAAATTAATATTTTACCAGTAAAAAAAATATTTTGCTTTTGATAGCGATATGTTGATGGACAATGTATAGTAATAATCTTGAAAGGTTTTGTGTTGGAAGGGATTATGTAAATTAATTGCCCCTAACTTTCTCTTTTGGAATCCTAGTATCCTAGACACCAATATAT
Source organism: Muscardinus avellanarius (assembly GCF_963383645.1). Classification (NCBI taxonomy): domain Eukaryota; kingdom Metazoa; phylum Chordata; class Mammalia; order Rodentia; family Gliridae; genus Muscardinus; species Muscardinus avellanarius. The sequence goes on along the minus strand of NC_137800.1, from coordinate 76,027,563 downwards.
TTTCTTAAAAGAGGGTCTCATGGTCTTAGATATTCAGGATACAGTATATAAAACCAAAGCTAACCCTGATTATATAATTTAAACTAACATATTTCTAAGAGCCTTTCCCAAATGCTGTTATATCTATGGTGGATATATGAGTATTTTTCAATTTTATTTTAGAGCAGAACCATTTTATTTACAGAGCGTCTAATACAATGTGTTCTTTGTAACAGTCTTTGAGCAAAAACGAGTGAGGCCACGATCTTTGACAGATGAAGAAACTGTTAGTCAGAGAGATCTAAGGCACTAGCCAAGGACTGAACTCCATTCGGACTGGGGTTTGCCAGATTTTGTGCATTCTTTCCATTAAATGATAATGGCAGAATTCTCAGATCATTGAGGGGCTATGTGTTCTTCAGGTTAGATGTTTTAAAAAGGCATTTAAGAGAATTCATGGCCTAAGGAAATGAGACATGAGCAACTAGCCCAACGGACTGCATGTTATAATCTAGAAAGAGATGAATATTACAGTGGATTCTAAAGGGCACGGAAGGGGATGAGAAACCGTGCACAGGTGATGAATTCTGCATGGGGTTCAAGGCACCTCCCTGCTGAAGTGGAGATGGCTGAGAATGTAATTTGAGAAAAGGAGGACTTCCTCAGACCATGCCAAATGAACCGTCATTCTTTCTACTTCTGAGCGAGGCAAACTCATTCTCCATTTCGGGCAAAACCACTGTATCTTTGGCCCATGAAGGACACCAAGTAGATTTAGACGCCTCCTTGAGTAACTGATTATTATAAGGGAAAATTGAGGGGAAAAGACATATAAATGTATGTATACACATACAGTCTATGTTCAACAGATTAAAAAATATAAAATGGCATCCCAAACTCCTCTTCTTCGAAGCTTTCTGTTGCTTACTCATTGAAGTGTCTTGACCAGCACTGCTTTGAAGTATCCACTTTGAATAGCGGATTCTAAAGATGTTAAAAATGTGATGGGTTTTAGGCTTGATTTTTCCAATGTTGACCTATAAATTTGTTTAGTTTTTTTGTTCCTTTCATAATCGGCTTGGACTCACCGTAGCATCTTTAAGAAGAAATTGCTGGTTTCTGCACCAGCTGTTAGCTTTCCTTCCTTGGGTATAATTCAGAAGGAATCAGAGGGCAGAGTCCAGGTGAAACTAATTTAGGTATTAGCTAGAGGGAACTACTTGTAGATCAATTTTACTCTGACAGATAAATTTGCCTTTGAGATCCAATTATATACAATATTAAGACTAGCATGAATCACCTATCACACTTGGAAACAGCTGCTAATTAAAGCACATAGATACTAGAACACTAAGAGAACACACTGAAATGGATTTTAAGGATTCAAAATAAAGAAAAGAAAGAAAGATTATTATGTATTTCTCAAAGAAAAATTCCAGTCATCACATTTCTAGAAAAAAATAAATCTGGGTTTCATGAGTCACTGTAAAATTAATTTTTTTAAGTTTTGGTTTTCCTTTGACTTTTTAAAATTTCCCAACTTTCCCACGCAGTATTAAAATTGTACTATTCTAGTTGAGAGCCTGGGAAGTTCTTTTCTAAGAGAATATAGTACAGAAGCTGAAAGCAAAAGTCCTAAATTGCTGTTTACCTAAAGAATCCAGCTCTAAAAATCACTTGCCAGCTATTTGACATTGGATGGTTACTTAAACTGTCTAAGTTTCAGTTTTGTATAAACAAGTTCAATAAAAATAAGGACAGAAACTTCCTCATGCATTGTGTGATTGGATTAAATGAATTAATGTTTGAAAACACTCAAGTTCGGAGAGAAGGAACACACAGACACACCCAAAATATACACCAGTTTAGGTCCTGATTCTTCTTTTTTACTTAGATCCTTGAAAAGAAATCAAGATTTTTCACTGTATTACATGTGTTGCTTCTTTGTTCATTAATAATTAGTCTTTGCAGTTTGCTTAGATATATCCACAAATCAGTGATTGTTACCGCATTTAAATTCACATGAGTAGTAGGGACAGTGGTGTTTTATTTTAAAGGAGGAACAATAGAAATATAAGACTCTAGACATGTCTGCTCTGGGTGATAACCACCTCAGTGTGTCTAGCAATCTTCACACCCCTGAGATCAATGTCATGCACATAAATCTTAGAGGCAAATATTCATCTGTGTGCTCATGAAGAGTCAGCGGATGCTTTCTGGGTGTCTGCCACTCTATGCACTGGAGTTTCAAATTGTAGTCTGAATATTCTGGTGATGCACGCATAGCTGTGTTTATAGCAGCACAATTCACAACAGTTACCCTATGGAACCAGCCTCGGTGTCCATCAGCAGATAAATGGTTTATGAAATTGGGGTTGATACCCACAATGGAAATTTTACTCAATCATAAAAGAAGAATAAAATTATGTCATTTGCAGGAAAATAGATGGAACTAGAGAGTAGCATGCTAAGTGAGATCAGAGCATCTCTGAAAGTGAAGGCTCATATGTTCTCTCCTATATGTGGAAGCTAGACAGAAGTTGAGAAACAACCACCACCAAAGATACTAGATAAGTAAGGGCAGGAGGCCAGTAGAATAGTGGAAGGGAACTTGGGGAGAGAGGTGGGGAGGGGGAGGGGAGACTTGATGAAGGAAACAGTTCAAATGACCTTACATGCATTCATGAAGCCATCAATACCGATGCCAATATTACGAACCAAGAGGGCGATGGAGCGAGGCGGGACCTGGAGGGAAATGCATAGGGTACCGTGAGCCTGTACGGTTCTATCACACTAAACCGCAATACGATCCATGATTGCAGTGCACCGATAAATTACATTAAAAATGAGTAAGACACAAAACCTTTCTTGGTAATTTATATTTGGGGCTACACATGCAGCTCTCTTTTTGCTGTCAAATCATTCTAATACTTTTATAACTTCTCAATTGCAAGAAATTTCTTTCTTTCTCTTTCTTCTTCCTCTCCTTTCTTTCTCTCCTTTCTTTCTCTCCATTCTTTCTCTCCATTCTTTCTCTCCATTCTTTCTCTCCATTCTTTCTCTCCTTTCTTTCTCTCCTTTCTTTCTCTCCTTTCTTTCTCTCCTTTCTTTCTCTCCTTTCTTTCTCTCCTTTCTTTCTCTCCTTTCTTCCTCTCCTTTCTTCCTCTCCTTTCTTCCTCTCCTTTCTTCCTCTCCTTTCTTCCTCTCCTTTCTCTCTTTCTTTCTCTTTCTTTCTTTCTTTCTTTCTTTCTTTCTTTCTTTCTTGGTTTAAACCAATGGACAGTATACCACTGTCTACTACTGCTACATCTCTAGCCCTTTTCATTTTATTTCAAAACAGGGTCTTCCTAAGTTGCTTAGGCTGGTCTCCAACTTGCAATCCTCCTGCCTCAGCCTCCTGAGTAACTGGGATTAAAGGCATGTGCCACTGAACCTGGCTGTGTCTTTCTGCTTTCTAGAAAGCAAAGATTTAACAGATTTGCTTCTTCAGCTCCCAAAGAGCACGAGGACTCTGTGGTGTCTGTCATGCTTCTTTCTAGAGCAGAAATGTTGGCAATAGTCTTATAGAACTCGGAGTAAATGTGTTTGAATTAATTTATGTAGGCATGTGAGTTTTGAGTGAACTATAAAAAATCTTGACAATTTTTAGGGCTCAATATCCTCCTGTGGTGGACTAAAACCATCCAAACAATGGGCTTAACCGAATCATGGAGTTCGAACTTGTATTTCATCCCCCAAATAAAAAAATTTTTGCTGTCTTGAGGTGAAGTATTTGACTCTGGTGGTTAAAACCTTCCTTACAAATGGGATCACAACCAGAAATTGGTATTTACTCTTCATTAAGAGAAATGAACCTTATTTAAGAGTCAGGATGTGATAAAGCCTGGTTCTTAAACATTGGTAAGACGATGTTTTCATAGAAAAATTAAATTTTTGTTTTACAGATGTTTTTTAGTTTGCTTAAAGAAGTACATTGGTGCAAAATTTTTTCAATAAGCTTCATGTAATCTCTTAAGAAACCACACCCAGAGATTCCAAAGGAACTTAGAACTCATAGATACTTAGAAAAGAAAACTTCTTCTGACCTTTTAATCATACATTGTTTCTATCACTTTGGCTTATGGTCTAATTTTGTGTTGAGAAATTAAATTTTTGTATGCATATTAACATCACAATTTATTTAAAAAGCTTAGGTTAGCCTCCTAACTCTCCTATCGAGTCCTTCTTGTTCTTATGTAGCTCCTATCTTACACCTTCCTTAAGATATATAAACATACAAATTGAATTTTATACTTCCCATAGGATCCAGGAGAGCCATCACTGCTCTGCTGTTCAACAAGTCATAGGTATGTAAAGGTCTACTGTTGATGTCACATCAGGGTTAGAGATGGGTTTAAGGTCGTAAAAAGGATGAAGGCAGAACTTCTACTCTCCTTCAACACTCACTAGGCTCTTGAGCTTTTCAGAATCCAGCAGACTAAAAAGGACATTGGCTTAAAAAAGCCCAAGAGAGCCTGGACATGGTGGTGCGTACCTGTAATCCCAGTACCGGGGAGGCTGAGACAGGAGGATTGTGGGTGTGAAGCCAGTATTAGCAACTTAGCAAGGCTCTCAGCAATTTAATAAGACACAAATAAAAACTTGAAGTTTCTGAGGTTGTAACTCGGAGGTAAAATACAATCCCCAGAACCACAAATAGGTGTGGGGGAGAGATGCTACCCAGTACCCAATGCCTACTACTGTCTGCCCAAAGGTGGATTTCTCCCATAAAATGCCTGAATGCGAGGTTGGGTGAGGGGTGAGAGAAAACCTTGGACACAGAGTCGATGCCAAGAGAAAGTGGCTGTTATTTTTACTTTGTAAACTGTTATTACCGTAATGGGTTGATTCACAGTCTTTATAACAATTATTTCAAGTTGCAAAATAGCCCATACAGTAAATCACTATTTTGCTTTTAATATATTTTTATAAATATTTGGCAGAGTACTTTAATTTCCTTTGAAATAAATAAGCTGCAATAAGTTTATAACATCCTTGGACATATCACCTTTTCCACCCACAATGTGAAATAGTAATTTCCTACACATTATAGTCTAGGAATAAAGAAAAATTTATAAAGAAGCATCCTTTCTCCAAGTAGCCATTCCAAACAAGTCCCCCAAAACAAGCAGACCAAAAGGATAAAAGAAAATAATTTCTGCTCTTTATGCAACAGTTTACAAACATAATATGAAGATGACAAGTTCATACCTGGTGACATTTTAATATACAATTTAGAGGCCAGACCTAGAAAAATGTTCCAGTAGGAAATATGAATATTTTTAAGGTCACCTTGTTACTTAAGCTTTCTACCCAAACTTATAAAACAAATGATAGTAAAACAGAGATAAGATATAGAAAACTATATGAATCTGCCACCAGATCTCAAAGTCAACAGTACTTTGTAAAAAAAAAAAAAATGGAAGAAATAGGATTTAATGCCAAATAGTCTAGTTTATGTAAATTAATGTTTTCCAGAATGTTTATTTACTTAATTTTGGGGTAAAGCTATATAATGCCACATTTTCTTTATCTCTAGTCGTGATTTAATTAAATTATGTCCTTACAAAGAGCTAGGGAGAAATGGGTCATAGGAGGAACTCTAGATTAAAAAGGAAATCCTATGGAGGAGCAAACAAGACAACCTAAAGGAGGAGAAAGGAGGGAGGAAGAGGAAAATCTCTAAAACACACAATGTACTTAAACATATCGAAGTCAACCACTAAGCTGAGCAAGGGAGGGAGGGAATGGGGTGGGAATTGAGTAGGGGTTAAATCAGTGATGTGTACATGTAGGTACACACACGTTTTTTACCCCAATATGATGTATAAATATAATGCACCAATAAAAAATTAAGAAAATAAATAAAATAAAATAAAAAACAAAGACTGAGTTAAAGCTTTGGGAGGCAGTAACCAACCACACTGTCCTTTATGAACTTTGCTTGCAATGGTTGATAAGAGATTGTTGTGCTTCTTTGAGTTGGGTTCCCAAAAGTGGCATTGGTGACGTTATGAGCATTTTTATGACTTCTGACCTGTGTGTAGCAACACTGTACTTACGCAGCTTTGTATACATTTTGCTGTATTAGCTCCAAAAGAATTTTACTAATGTATAACACTACTGGAAATACATGTGATATATAATTTTATTTCACCTCCAAATTTTGACTTTGCCTTCATATTTTTTAAGTTTAAAAGGTGGAAACAGGCATTAAAAAACAAACAACAACAATAAAAAATACTATAAAGTGCCCTTCTCAGACTGAAGCAGTAAAGAAAATGCCAAAGATTCCAATTTCAAATTTGATCACTAACCAGGCATGGTGGTGCACACCTGTAATCCCAGCAAATGGGAGGCTGAGATTGGAGGATGCAGTTCTCGGACAGCCTCAGCGAGTACTTAGTGAGGCCCTTTGCAACTCAGTGAGACCCTGTTTCAAAATAAAAACTAAAAAATGGGGCTGGGGTGTAGCTAGGAGGTAGGATGTCCTCGGGTTCTAGCTCCAGCACTGACACACACATGAAAAAAGATCACATTAACAATAGTATGTCTAAAAACGGGCATGGTAGTGCACAATTGTAATCCCAGCATTTGGGAGCCTAAGACAGAAGGATCTAGGTTCCTGGACAGTCTCAGCTACTTGGTGAGGCCCTTTGCAACTCATGAGACCCTGTTTCAAATTAAAGAATAAAAAATAGGGCTGGGATTGTAACTCCAAGGTAGAATGTCCCTGGGTTCCACCCCCCCCCCCAAAAAAAAAATAGAAATGTCATGTCTAATTCATGGTGGCTTAACCCCCCATGGCCACCCAGGAAGTTTTAGGGTCTTTCCTGTCTCAATAGTTAATGTATCCTTAGAGCATATAGAACATATAAGGTGGTTTTATTTAAGAATATTACCATCAAAAGGTGACTGTTACGTAGGCATTTTAGTTATATGAAACTTGCATTTTAATTTGAGGCAAAGATGAATTTTTATTATCTGATTGCTCTTATTGTATTGACTTCTTGAATAAAGAACATGACTACAAAGTGTGTTTCCAAGACAAAATCCCCAGTAATGGTAAATGTGTTTCCTCTGTAAACATCAAATAAAGCTGAGAAAAGGATTTGCACCCCATAAGTCTCATTTTCTATTCCTCCTTTGTGGCTTAGAGAAAACTAGACTTTCCAATCCTTTTGTAGAGAAGCAAGACTGTGTGACCAGTCCTAGCCAATGACATTTGGGAAAGAAGGATGCAGGCGGGATGGGAAGGAGGATTTCCTTTGCGATTCTCCTTGTGGTTTGTTTCTTCCTCTCCAGCAAACTCTACAGGCATGTGTAGTCATGCTGGGCCTTCCTTAGCGTGGATCCTGGATCCTTGAGTGACCACATGGAGAAGAGGGCCATCTTTGCCCCATCTTACATCCCTACAACTGGATTCAAATGCATGAGCAAGAAAGAAATCTTGGAGAATAAATTATGCAATCTGGTAGGTGATGTTTTTGCAGCTGGACCTTTTTTGACCAAGACCTCAGGTGTGGTCATAGATTCTACTGCCAAAACTCTCCCTCCAAGCAGCATGAACAGAGACAGTGGGCCTACGTGGAGGGTTTGGTAAGGAAACTGCCCTGAGATGTCCACTTCCCAGGGGGAACTGTCTTTGCATTTCATAAGAACCAAGAGCAAGGACAGATATTAAAGTGGGAAGAGAAGAAAAGAATCCTCAGAACAACAATTTAGATTTATAATAAGAAACTCCCGAAAACTCATAAACGCCCATCTGTTCTGTGAAGCATTCCAGCAAAAAATGACCACTTGGCGCTCAGTGTTCTGTGCCGCCGCTCACGTCATATTTGTGTGCATGGCTCTCCTGTCCCCAAGCGCACCTCAAACTCAGGGCCCTACAGGGCTGGGTACTTTATGGTGTTTTCTGCATGGCAGTCCACCCAAGACAAATGAATAGAGAAAGAAAGCAAAGAGAATAGAAAACCCTTTCCCAAGATGTGGGAAGTCAGATTTCAAGCTTACAAACCAATCAAAAGCAGAAGTGTGTATTTTCTCTTTCCTACCAAATTGCCATTCATTGTATTTCCCACCCCTTCGATCTGCAAAGAAATGCTCTTTGACAGCAGATGCAGGGAAGTAGAGAAATAGCCACAGACTAGCTGACTCCCCCAACCAACTGCTTGATCCTACTGGCTGTTTGCTTGCTTGCCTATTTGTTTTCTGTTGTTGGGAATTGAACCCAGAGGCATTCTACCACCAATCTATACCCCCCCACACACAGATCAATTTTAATTTTTGTATTGAAACAGGTTCTCATGAAGCTGCTGAGGGCCTCGCTAAGTTGCTGAGGCTGGCCTCAAATCTTCGATCTTCCTGTGTCAGCCTCTCATGCACTGGGATTACAAGCTATGTGCCACGGTGCTTACCCGAGAGGCTGTGGTTTAATGGAAAAAGTTTATCCCGTGTTGTAGGATTGTTGATTGAGACTAGACTTGTTACCTAAGAAGGGAAAAGGGGGGTATGCTGGGCTCTATACCACATTCAACTCTTCTCCAAACTACATTTTTCTCATCTGTGATGTGGAGGTGATAACAATATCTTGGATGATAAAACATATGAAAGTTCTTTGCAAACTGTATAAGAGCAACTCAAGAAGGAAATTATTATTTTCAAAATTTAGCTCTTTCCAAAAAATTAGCTGTTTTCTCTTGGGCACAGGGAAAGAAAGTGTGGCTGACTTTGCAATGTTGAGTAGGTAGCGACTACAGGAAGAGGGTGCTCCTTTTCAAATAGCAGAGAAAATATTTTTAAATGCATTTTTATGTACAAAGAGATGGGGTAGGAAGAAAAAATAGTGAGAGAGAGAGAGAGAGAGAGAGAGAGAGAGAGAGAGAGAGAGAGAGAGAGAGAGAGAGAAGAGAAGAGAGAGAGAAGAGAGAGAGAGGAAAGCCAGGTATGGTGATGCATTCCTATAATTCCAGGGTTTAGAATGCAAAGACAGGAAGATTGAAGGTTCCAGGCCACCAGACTCATGAACTTAGTAAAACCCTCAGCAATTTAGTGATGCCCTGTTTTCAAAGAAAGGGAGGAGGAGGCTGGGTTTTAGCTCAATAGTAGAAAGCCCCTAGGTTCTATCCCTCGTCAAGCAAAACAAAACAAAAAAAAAGAACAGAGAAAGCAAATAAGCAAGAACTAGTATGTGTATTTTGCCTATATTAATTTGGAAAATATTATGTATTACCGTCTTCCATTAAACCTCATAAGTGTTGTGATATCCTACTTTTTAGGTAGGTGAAAAGTGAAATACTATATTCCTTCGTGCATATTAGCTAAGGTGGTCTGAGCTCTCTGGCTGGTCTCAGATCCACAACTTGGGGCTCAAGCCATTGCTTTGAAAGAACATTTTTAGTATGTAGAGGCTATGCACCAGGCAACAGAATGGATGGCCAGATGTCTGAATCCTTAGCCTGCAGTCAGCGCACCTACTGGTAACTACCAGTCATCATGACTTCCAAGCACAGACCGGATGCTACAGCTTCCCCAGAGGCTGTCTATACCTCGGGCTGCAGTTCTGTGCTGCTGAGAGCCGGACTGTGGTCTAGCCATACCACACATCTAGAGAAGTCCTGGTCTGCAAGGAAACCTTGGAGTATACAACTAGAAGTCAGCCCCACCCTTCGTAAAATCCAGCTACTTGGACATAACTCTGAAACCCACTAGATATTTTCTACTCAGCACTATCCAGGCATCTGGACCCAACTGGTTGGTCACAAGATCAACAATGGAGGCAGAACAAGTGAAGATGGTTGCAGCGCCCCCCTGTGGTATGCTCCAGGCTTGGCACCTTTTTTCTTTGCTAATCTTCCCAATTGCTGTTCCTTTGGAGAGGAAGAGACTAAACTTAGAGAAGTTACATTGCACAAAGTTATAGAATTTGGCAAAAGCAGAATCCTAAGGTCTGTCTAGATGCTGCCTTCTCATATAGATGTTTTTTCAATAAAAACAAAACAAAAAATAGGAATTTGTTCTCAGTCTTAGCTTGCTGCACATTTGTAAACAACCCTAATAGTTTACACTGGCTCATATTAGCTACTCTGTACTTCTTGCACTGGCATCAAAGAAAAGTGGGGCACCTTTCAAAAATACATTAATGGCAAAATCAAATGAGAAAAAAAAATACAAAAATGCCCTATGGAGCCAGCCAAGATGTCCATCAACAGATGAATGGATTACAAAACTACAGGATATGTACACAATGGAATTTTACTCGGCCATAAAAAAAACAAAAGTATATCATTTACAGGGAAATTGATGAAACTGGAGAACATTATGCTAAGTGAGATTAGTCAAGTCAAAAAAAGTAAGACATCAGATGCTCCCTCTAATATGCAGAAGCTAGGGAGAAAATGGGTCATGGAGGAACTCTAGTTGAAGAAAGAGAAACTGTACATGAGCAAATAATGTAACCCAACTGAGAGGGATGGGAGGGGAAAAGAAGGAAATTCCCCTAATGTACATGATTTATATTCACAAACATCAAAGTTAATCACTAAACCAAGCGTGAGAAGAGGAGAGGGGGAGGAAATGGGGTGGGATTTGGGTAAGGGATAACTGGGTGATTTGTGCATATATGCCTCCACCATCTTGTATTCCATTAAGATGCATGACTACAATGCACCAATAAAAAGAAAAACAATGCTACCAGCAACATAACTTATTTTTATCCTTTTTTTGGGTACTCAGAATTAAACTCAGGAGCATTCTACCTCTGAGCTATACCCTACCCTAGTTTATTCTTTTATATTTATTATTTTATTGGTGCTTTGTAGTCATACATTTTAATGGAGTACAAGATGGTAGAGGCATACATGAACACAACATTCCTTTAGCCCTTCCCCAATTCCTCCCATTCCCTCCCCTCCCCTCCTTCTCATATTTAGCTTAGTGATTGACTTTGATGGGTTCATTTACAAACATATTCCTTTTTATTTCGAAACAAGGCCTCCTACATTGCGGAAAGCCTCACAAAGTTGCTGAGGCTGTGATTTCCCTGTTTCAGCCTCCCAAGTATGAGATTATAGGTGTGTGCCACAACACCGTGATATTATTTTATTTATTTATGTATTTATTTTTCAACCTGGAAACAGGGTCTCTTTAAGTTGCTGATGCTGGCCTCAAACTTGCAATTTTCCTGTCTCATCCTCCCAAGTACTAAGTTTACGGGCATGTGCCACCACGCCCCACATAACAACTGCTTTTTATGAATTCAGATCATGGTTTTACATGCTCCTTTTTTTTTTTTTAAATCATTACAAATACTTCTTCCAAGAAGATTCCCAGGGATCTGGTTGAAAACGAGAGTCAAATGGGAGAAAGGACAAGAAATATCAGAACTGACAGGAGAGAGATGACAAATTGTAGGTACCTTTATTGTCAGGGCTGAGGAGCCCAAGAGCGAAAGCCCAGTGGTGTAGAGCAAAGCGCAGTCCTAGAAGCCAAATCATGAGGTTCCTCTTTCTGTGTGGAAGAAGATGTGGGGGAGGCAGCGATGGGCGATGCAACAGAGGCCACTGGAGCCAGATGCTGGGGAAGCTTCGCCGCCGCCAGGGAAGAGGCACCTCTGTCCTCCAACAGCCGCATTCGAGTTTTCTAGATTTTTCTTCCCACGCCATCTCCCTCTCCCAAGAAAGAAAATCTGATGGTTGCTAAGGCACCACTGTTCAAACTCTTCTCAAATTTTTAACTCCTTATTGATACTGTATAGATCTTTAACAGAAAAGGGGTTGGTTCCTGCCCAAATTACTTTAGAAGATCAGGCCTCTGGGGTATTTCTCACACAGGATTTGCAAAACAAGCATTAGCAAATTATTGACTGTGAGGAGACCTGGTGTAGACAACATACCTATCGATTTTATCCAGGATTTTACAATTTTTTTTTTTTTTTTTGGTGGTACTGGGGTTCCTGGAAACCCTTCTACCTCCAGGCTACACTCCCAGACACCTATTTTTATATTTTTATTTGGAAACAGGGTCTCTTAAGCCACCAAGGCTGGCTTCGAAACTGCGCGATCCTCCTGTCTCTGCCTCCCAAGAGCAGGGATTACAAGTGTGCGCCACCACACCCGGCCAAGATTTTTGTTGTTGTTGTTATCTGTAGATATTTATTTATTTAAATTTCATCTTGTCTAAGCCGGGCATGGTGGCGCACACTTGTAATTCCAGTTCTTGGGAGGCTGAGACGGGAGAATCACAGGTTCGCGGCCAGCCTCAACACTTAGTGAGGCCCTCAGCAACTTAGTGAGACCCTCAACAACTTAATGAGACCCTGTTTCAAAAAGAATAAAAAAAAAATAGGGCTGGGTGTGTAGCTCAGAAGTAGCCTGCCCCTGGGTTTAATCCCCAGCACCACAATAAATAAATAAATAAATAAATAAATAAATAAATAAATATTCCATCTTATCTAAAGCAGAATTTTTTTCAATGGAAATAGTGTTCAGTAGGAAGAAACTGGAATACTCTCTTCTAACACTGCTACAAAGATCCTGGGGCCAATGAGAGCAGCTGGTCTTTTGCATGCTGGGACATTTTTCAATGGCTATTATTGCATATAGTCTGCAAGAAACACCTTCTCCTGGGGGCCACCAATATTCTCCAGCATCCACCTAAACAGGCAAAAGGTTATCTCAATTTTTCCTGAGCACAATTTAAAAGGATACTTTCTCCATTGATGTGTGTGTGTGTGTGTGTGTGTGTGTGTGTGTGTGTGTGTTTACTGGGGATTGAACCCAGAAGCATTTTGCCTCTCAGCTATACTCTCAGCCTTGTTTTATTTTATTTCAAAACAGAATCTCACTAATATGCTGAGGCTGGAAACTTAGTACTTAATATTCCCTGTCTCCGCCTTACAAGTACTGGGATTATAAGCATGTGCCGCCATGCTTGGTTTCTCCTCCTTTTTTCTTCCGACTTCATCTCTTAGTACATAAAGATGCATTTAATAATATTTTCTCTGGCATCTGAAAAGGAGTACCTCTTACCTGTAGTCACTACATACTAAACATCACAAAACCAGCCATGCTTTCTTTCTCTGGGCCCAAGAGAACACAGCTAATTTTTTGGAAATAGCTAAATTTTGAAAATAATTTTTTTCTTTCTGAGTTGCTCTTATACTATTTGAAAAGAACTCTCATATGCTTCATCCCATTTCATCATCAAAGATATTGTTTATCATTCCCATATCACTGATGAGAAGAATATAGAGTTTAGAAAAGAGTTGAATGAAGTAATTTATATGTAGTGCCTTAGCAAGAACTGGGATCCGCCTGCCTCAGCCTCCCAAAACTAAGATTATAGGATTATACCACCATGCCTGGCTTCACTTGAGTATTATTCTAAAGTTCTACTTTTATATAACAAAAGAAAGAAGAGAAATATATGAATACCTATTCAGGAATTCATAATCATTTAATAGAGCAGTATTTACATACAATGAGAAGATTGTATATAAATCTGCCTCTCCTATTCTGCAGAAAAGTATATCTGCAGAAAAACAGGTCACAAAAGACCCCATGGCTCCTGTACCTCATCACCTATAAACATGCACTTTCTTGAACCTGGTAAGGGCAACTGGAATTTCAAAGCATAAATCATTTTAAGTAGAAAGTACTACAAATATTTTAGGCGGTTTGGTCCATAACATTGATATATCTTTACATATAATTCTATGTCTTCTACCATAAGATTAAAACACTAGGAACTGCTTCCATGATTTTTTAAACTGGAAAATACAAGAACTACGGAATGGAAAGGCCTTAAAGCCACAGTGATGCCCTCGTCTTAGCTACCTGGAAAACACAACATCCTTCACTCTTGCAATAAAAGGAGTTTTCATCTTCTGTAATCATCTTTGAACTCCATAAAAAGGTTCAAATATTAATCTTCATGAGTGAGTAGAGAAATTATACTTCTGATTGCTCACCGTTGTGCATACTTTAAGCCATAATTGAAATATCAATATCAAAAGTTCCAGTACCTTTGCTGTCTGACCTAAAATTGGACTAGAACAACTAAGAAGCTGTAGGGTGAAAATATTTCAAATGATAGGGAATCATGCAGGCCAAATAATTAAAATTTCTTAAGAAGTGAAATAGTGCATTATAATTTGCCCTACATATTTCAACTTGGAGAAAAATTAAATTAGCCATTCCCTACCAAGTGAAAAAGTACTTCTAACATGCAAGTGTATTTCATGGGTCATTTGAGATTCTGTCCTTTAGGCCTGAACTAGATTAGGTTTCTGAGTATAAATAGCCATTGCCTAGTACATAATTTAATATCACTTATGAATAAAATCCCAAACACTCTTAATTTTGTTCTGGGTGTCTTGTGTAATTTTTTATTATATTGATAGTATAATTAGCATGTATTTTGAAAAAACAATTCAATATTAATTATTAAATGCTTATCACATACCAAAACTTCCTCACTACATTTTCTAATTTACTTTTATTTTTAGAAGAAAAGGACCACCTTTGTGTTTCTTTTAGAGCCTAAATCAATGCCTTACATGAGGTAGCAAGTAATCAACACTTTAAAATGAAAACAGCTATTTATCTAGCTAACCAAATGAATGTAAAATAAAGCAAAATATCCTATAAATTGGTTCTCACAAGATTCTAAATGAAATGCTTTGATTCACCGACGACCTTACTACCATTACATAAGAGAACTACCCAAAATTATCAAAGGGGCATAATCATCTGTGAATTCTTCTGTCATCAAAAGATAAATGCAAACAATAGAAACACCAGCAGAGGCAAAACTTCTCAGAGGCAGCCAAGAGCTACAGGGAGAGGCAGCCTTGTCTTGGAACAGGTCTTGTTACCCGCATAAGTGCGACCTTACACAAAGCCTCTCCTCCCATCTATGTTCCAATGACTCAACGTCAGAATCCAGACAATACTGCCAGACTCTGTATCAGCCCCACAACAGCACTGCAGGGATCTGGGTCCTGGGAGCCAACTTGAATTCAGCACCCTAGGAATCTAATAATGCAAATACTTTATTTATTTATTTATTTATTTATTTATTTATTTTTGCAGGTCTGGAGTTAGAATCCAGGGGTATTCAACCTCCACGCTACACCCCCTGCCCTATTTTTATTCTTTATTTTGAAACAGGGTCTCACTGAGTTGCAGAGGGCCTCACTAAGTAGCTGAGGCTGACCGCGAACCGCGATCCTCCGGTCTCAGCCTCCCAAATGCTGGGATTGCAAGCGTGCGCCACCGCGCCCGGCAAATAATGCAAATATTTTAAGAATAGAAATTAGAGATGTCTTTCTGACAGTCACACTTTTGAAACTCAGCTCAGTCTAATTTTCTCATAGAATCCCTAGAATCTTAGAACAATGAATATGAAAGATTTGTTGAGATCACTAGTCTAACTTATACTTAAAAGGGGGGAAAGACAAAGTCTCCACAAAGGAAATAACTTGCCTGAGATGTCAAAGCTCTGGTGTCTTTCTACCATACTCAAAGCCTTCCTACAAAGGCTTTGCACACTTTTCTGGTCCACCTAAGAGCTACCAGATTTAGAGTTAATGGAGACGTAGGCTGTTTACCACTGTAAGCCTCTCCTTAATGCATCAAGCCACTTACACATTGTTTATTTTCTTGTTTTCTACAGAAAGCCACACCCATCCAGGAGGATACACCTGCATTCAACACTACTTCTTCGAGCTTACACGTGTGGGAGGCTGGTTGTCTAAGCAGGAGGAATTGCGTCCGTTGGAAATAGATATATTCGAAGAAAGCTGACACACCTTCCTCATATCATGTCAAAGGATTACTACCTCTATTACCATAGCACAGTCTGCCCAGCTGAGAGTCTGTTCTTCATGCAGGGGTAAGAATACCTCACCTTCTGGAGGGTACATGCAGTAATTCCTATGGAAAGTCAGGGATGAAAAGATATACTAAAAAGAGTCACTTACTAAAAGAATTTTTTTTCTTGGGAATAGTCTAAGAGCTATAGAATCAAATTCAAAATGAAAACTGTGATGTTCCCTTCCTGAATTTATGTTTCAGGAAATAAACTTCAGATTCAGCTTTTTCCTAGCACACCATAATGTTGTTGCCTGCCATGTAACTTCTACTTCTTACTGTTTTAGAGGGGATTACATTCCAATAGGGAACAAGCTGGTATATTTCTGCATAAGTTTGCCACTGATTTTTTAAAAGCCCTGTAAAATAGAAAGAGAATTAAAATTCCCCTTTTCGCAACGGGTTTGCCTAGAACACAGGTGTCGTGAAAACCACTGCTAAAAGCCAAAATGGGAAAGGAAAAGACTCCCATCAGCATCGTTGTCATTGGACACGTAGATTCCAGCAAGTCCACCACTACTGGCCATCTCATCTACAAATGTGGTGGGATCGACAAAAGAACTATTGAGAAGTTCGAAAAGGAGGCTGCCGAGATGGGAAAAGGCTCTTTCAAGTATGCCTAGGTCTTGGATAAATTGAAAGCTGAGCGTGAGCGTGGTATCACCATTGACATCTCCCTGTGGAAATTTGAGACCAGCAAGTATTATGTGACTATCATCGATGCCCCTGGACACAGAGACTTTATCAAAAACATGATTACAGGCACATCTCAGGTTGACTGTGCTGTCCTGATTGTTGCTGCTGGTGTTGGTGAATTTGAAGCTGGTATCTCCAAGAATGGACAGACCCGTGAGCACGCCCTTCTGGCTTACACACTGGGTGTGAAACAACTGATTGTTGGTGTTAACAAAATGGATTCCACTGAGCCACCTTACAGCCAGAAGAGATACGAGGAAATCGTTAAGGAAGTCAGCACCTACATTAAGAAAATTGGCTACAACCCTGACACAGTAGCATTTGTGCCAATTTCTGGTTGGAATGGTGACAACATGCTGGAGCCAAGTGCTAACATGCCCGGGTTCAAAGGATGGAAAGTCACCCGTAGAGATGGCAGCGCAAGTGGAACCACACTGCTTGAAGCTTTGGACTGCATCCTGCCACCAACTCGCCCAACTGACAAGCCTCTGCGGCTGCCCCTCCAGGATGTCTACAAAATTGGAGGTATTGGTACTGTCCCTGTGGGCAGAGTGGAGACTGGTGTTCTCAAGCCTGGCATGGTGGTCACCTTTGCTCCAGTCAACGTCACAACTGAAGTGAAATCTGTTGAAATGCACCATGAAGCTCTGAGTGAAGCTCTTCCTGGAGACAATGTGGGCTTCAATGTCAAGAACATGTCTGTGAAAGATGTTCGTCGTGGCAACGTGGCTGGTGACAGCAAGAATGACCCACCAATGGAAGCAGCTGGTTTCACTGCTCAGGTGATCATCCTGAACCATCCAGACCAAATCAGTGCTGGCTATGCTCCTGTACTGGATTGTCACACAGCTCACATTGCTTGCAAGTTTGCTGAGCTGAAAGAGAAGATTGACTGCCGTTCTGGTAAGAAGCTGGAAGATGGCCCTAAATTCTTGAAGTCCGGCGATGCTGCCATTGTTGATATGGTTCCAGGCAAGCCTATGTGTGTTTAGAGCTTCTCCGACTATCCTCCTCTGGGTCGCTTTGCTGTTCGTGATATGAGACAGACAGTTGCTGTGGGCGTCATCAAAGCAGTGGACAAGAAGGCTGCTGGAGGTGGCAAGGTCACCAAGTCTGCCCAGAAAGCTCAGAAGGCTAAATGAATATTACCCCTAACACCTGCCACCCCAGTCTTAATCAGTGGTGGAAGAACGGTCTCAGAACTGTTTGTCTCAATTGGCCATTTAAGTTTAATAGTAAAAGACTGGTTAATGATAACAATGCATCGTAAAACCTTCAGAAGGAAAGGAAAATGTTTTGTGGACCATTTGTTTTGTGTGTGTGTGGCAGTTTTAAGTTATTAGTTTTTAAAATCAGTACTTTTTAATGGAAACACCTTGACCAAAAATCTGTCACAATTTTGAGACCCATTAAAAAAAATTTAATGAGAAAAATAAAATAAAATAAAATAAAATTACAAGCTCAGCTTTGCTTTACTTAATCCAATATTTCCCATCTCCATACACATCCAAAAGGTAATCACAAATACCTCAGACTCTTTAGACTTGGTCCCCAAAGACTGTGAAGGGACATGAAGGGCTTACGGCCATGTGAGCATAGTTCAGGTTTAGGAATTCATCTACCCTCAAACTACACAACAAAACACCACTCAAGACCCACTTTAGTTTCTCCTTCGATCTTCTCTTTCTCCTCCAAATGGAAACCGTTTCCCCCTCTGTGAGCTCCCGTGAAGTCGATGTCTGATTTCCTTTTTCATATGTATCATACTACCTGGTGGTGATCTTAATTGTGATTATTCCTTCAATATTTTATGACTTGCCTCTCCTTGGAACCCTTTGTGATCTCCCCAAGAAGGAGCCCGGGCCCTTCCTAAAATTTCCACCGTAAAAGGGACCAACTTGTGTAGCAGCCTGTTAAATGCTGTGCTCTGTCTTCACGTTGCTCTCCCTCTGAGCCGGTTTCTAAAGTTAGAGACAACACCTGAACATCCTTGAGTCTTTAAATCTTACAATACTTCCCAGCACAAAGTGCATATTTATTTGTTTGATTAATACCATCAAAGTCGTGCCTAGGTAGACCTTACTATTATAGGGTAATCACCAAATTGCTGCCTTGTGACTATTTTCTTAACTATAGCTACACCTTTTCCTATCCCAAGGAAGCTAGCTTTGTAAGACAGTAAGTCTTAATTTACTTTATTCGTACATGGGCATCAATGTTGTTGGAACTGTGGATGAATTTGAACATTCAAATTGTATAGAGAGGAAGAAATAATGTTGAACTAACATGTTTAGCAGTCGTTTCAACAATCCAAGAGTAAAGATGAGAACCTTACATTCTTTCCCTATGCAAGGAACAAAACTTATACCTCTCGGATGTTCTGGGATGGCCATCCATCCAGAACAATATAGGACAGTAACAATTATTTAGCCATTTTGGTTGATGGAAAATTCCAGCAGTTCAATGGTCAGGCATTTAAAGAGTAAAGATTTTTTTTTTTTAAACTGGGGACACTAGCTTATTCAAGAGGGATTTGTTGAAGAACCAATTCCCCAAACAGCTTGTTTTGTTTTATTTCCTTTGTATGTAGGCAGATTGTCTCAAGCTGCCAAAGTATGGAATCGATGGCATTAGAGATGTGTTCCCAGGAAGAAGCAAATTATCTCTTTACCCTAATAGTCATCAGAGATTTCCTGAGATTTTGAAAACAACACGGAGCCAACAGCAACTTCCCAGTGATTCTTCCTTTGGACTGCATCTAATTTCATTCTCTTTCTTTTTTTTTTCATATTATGAAACTATTATTTAATTAAAATAGCTCCTCTGGCACATTCAAATATGTTACATATTTCTTTTTTTATTTTTTTTATTTTTTTTTATATTAAAGGTTTACTTTAATATTTTTATAACAATTTTTATTGAACATAAATAGTATACATTTACACTATATTTGGTGCCCCCCCCCGCCCCCATTTTCCCTCCCCCCCCACCAATCAAGAAATGGGCAAATGAACTAAATAGACACTTCACAAAAGAAGAGATACAAAGGGCTAATAGATACATGAAAAGATGTTCTTCATCACTGGCCATCAGGGAGATGCAAATCAAAACTACACTGAGATTCCATCTAACCCCAGTCAGAGTAGCAAGCATAAAGAAATCAAATAACAACAAATGCTGGCGAGGATGTGGGGAAAGAGGAACTCTTTTACACTGTTGGTGGGAATGCAAACTAGTTCAACCACTATGGAGATCTGTGTGGAGATTCCTAAGAAAGGTGGGAATAGATCCACCATATGATCCAGCTATACCACTCCTGGGTATCTTTCCAAAGGAGTTGAATTCAGAGAACTACAGCAACATATGCATACCTATGTTCATAGCAGCACAATTTGTAATAGCCAAAATATGGAACCAACCCAGATCACCATCATTCTCTTTCTTTCTGCTCTTTAAAGTTGCTAATGTCTATGGCGAGACGCAGTGTCCTGCCAGCTTGTATACAAGTTAAGCTGAAATCAGAGGTAAGCTTCGTGGTTAAGTGGTCTCCTATCACAAATCACACTGAAGCTTACAGTAGACACTCAGGGCTCAAACTGTAAAAGGACTCTCAAAATTTGCATTCACAAAACCCTCACTGGTATGCATGAGTAGCTGTCTCGTTATCCACTCCACCCAACAGCAAGCTGGTGACTTCCTTATCAAAGGTTATACAAATCCTGGACTAAGCCCATAATATTAAGTTAATAAAGTACTGAAAGCCACAAAACTACAAGCACCAGGGCCTTTTCTATTGTGTTAGAACATTATCCTATATCCACTATCAACCATATACTCAATATCTGAACTTTCCCATAATGCGTGTCTTTAACTCTGATGGCGTGCACACTCTCATCTGATCATGTACCACCTTGCCACAGCAGCCGAGTCTCTCTCCTCTGATACAAAACCCAGCAGGTGGGGAATAGCACATCCAATCTCAATCTCTACAAGCCAATTTGTGAACCAATAAATCTTACAAAGTAGACATAGTTTTTCCTTCCACTCACTGGTTCTCTATAGGGAGATTGTTATGAGTTAAACACTTGTGTTGCCCCAAAATTTATACATAAGTTGAGATAGTGTTTGAAGACAGAAACTTTGAGCTATAGTTAGGGTTAAAATATATAATGAGGGTGGGACCCCATATGATGTAATTATTGCCCTTATAAGAGAACAGGGAAAAACTACTACTACTACTACTACTACAACTACTACTACTACTTTATTATTATTATTATTATTATTATTATTATTATTAATTATTATTATTATTATTCCGCTTCCTATTCCTATTCCTCCTCTTCTCCTCTTCTTCCTCCTTCCTCCCTGTCTCCCTCTCATGAAAAGCTGCCCTGAAAAGAACCAGCTGTCACTTTGATCTTGAACTTCCAGCCTCCAGAACTGTAAGAACATTTCCATTAAAATGTTAAGAACATTTATTTTAATCCACTCAGTCTCTGGTAATTTGTACTGGCAGACCAAGCTGACTGAAATAAAGAGCCAGTCAAGGAAATGATCATATGTGAGGTATATACATGAGTATTACTAGAACAGCTGCAGTGAAATAAACATCTCTGTGTGGTTGTGTGTCACTTCAGACACAACTATACCTTTAAGCACAGTTGCAGTCTATGTCTTTAGTTGGTAAAAGTTTATGTGTCTGTTTAGCCCATTTGGGGAAAGGTAGTCCCTTTGGGGGACTGTTTAATAAGTCAAAGACATAACAGAAAGAGCGTTGACCTCATTAGCATAAGTTCCCTTCTCCTGTTTATAACTTGGTCATAAACCTTCATAACTGCTCAGTAAGAAAACCTTCTGGATGGTAACAGTCCTCAGAGGGGGCATCGTTTGCAGATCAGTGAAGCTGGACCACATGTCCCTCCACCCAAGAGCTTTCAAAGCGCTTCTCTCCGTGAAAACCAAACTCCTTAAAATTGATGAACACATCAGGACCACTATGCAGAAGAGAATGTGAGGAGACAGAATACACAAAAAAGAGATTTTTTTTTTCTCCATACCCTTTAGCCAACCTAAGGCAGGTTTCCTCATCCTGGATTCTGAAATGAAATCACTTTTAAATCACACCTCAGATTCAAGTTCACTTTTGGAGATACATATGTATAGACATACATATCTACATATAACTGTGTGTAGATGTGTGTATAGGTATGTGTGCATGTGTAGATATTAAAGTATATATACATGTTTATATACATTCATGTGTGTTTGTGCTTATATCAGTGCATTATAGTAATGTAAATAATTTTGACAATGACATACATGCACACATTCTTGGTGCCCTCCATACATATGTTTACACATACAGAGATGTATACATCGATAGTGAGGCTTACCCTCATGATTAGTTACTATTGATAGGAAAAAATGTCATAAAATTAAACAGATAAATTATCTTTATTTTTTCATTCTCTGTGTGTGTGTGTGTGTGTGTGTGTGTGTGTGTGTGTGTTAAAGTAAAGAAGAGGAGAAAAACCATCCATCCTTGATCCTGATCTCATGAACCCTATAGTACTAGAAAAGCAGGCTTCATATTCACAGCTGCTCAGGGATTATGGTCTGCCAGAAAATCAGAAGGTCACTGAACAGGAAAGGTTGTGGTTTAGATGTGACTGTTTCTTCCTTAATCAACAATGTCTCATTAAGAAGTGATTGCAATTTCAGTATAATTGGAAAGATAAATTGAAGACACTCTCCCAAATGTCATGCTTCCCTTCATATTAGCCAGATACCTGTAGACAGTATTCTCTGGCATTCAGTTACAGCTGACATCCACACTTCGATAGTTCTAAGTGTCATATTAGAGTTCAGAACCATTAATTGAAGTGAATCATGAGGTACAAAAGCCACTGCAAAAATACACATAGAACTTTAGAAGCAAATGATAATCACCTTCATACAGTTAACAATGTCAGCATCACTGGGGTGGGTCGACTAGGCCTGCACTTCCTGTACCTCTTCCCTACACATTTCTTCCAAAATTGTCTTACCAGAACACCATTAAGATTGTGAGTCTAATTTTCAGTCAATAGGAACAGCATCCAGAGGAGAGTCATTAAGCAAGGCAGGAATCTGAGAAATGCAGAGTGTGGACTTTCAGGATAGCCACTGGGTCATCTCAACAAGTATTTGGCACACAAGGGCAGAAATGATGAAGGATGTGAGGATTCCCAAGGAAGAACCAATAGCCACATGGGACATGATGACTTGAGATGGATCTTACTTGAAACACACCACCACCATGAGCTATTTTAAGGGTAATGGAGGAAATTTGAATATGAATGTTATATTCATTAATATTAAGGATGTAGTGGTTAGGTAGGAAAATGCCTTTATTCATGGAAAATTCCTTCAGAAGCTTTTAGAGATGAACTGTTATAAAGTCTGAATTTATTTCAAATAAAACAGAAAAAAGTATAAAGCATATGTGGTGAATGGTATGCACAATTAAATTTAGTGAGTGAATACATGAGTATGTATTATATTATTTAGTTTAATTTTTGATATATTTAAATTTTTCCTAATAAAATGTAAAACAGAAGCCGGGCATAGTCATGTATGCCTGTAAACCCAGTACTTGGGAGGCTGATACAGGAAGATCATAGGTTTGAGACTAGCTTCAGCAACATAGTGAGACTTTCAGTAACTTAGTGAGACCCTGTTTCAAAACAGAATATAAAAAGGGCTGGAGGTGTAGCCTGGAGTAGAATGCCCCTGGATTCAATCCCCAGGACAACCACCAAACACAACACAAAGTAAAGCAAGTGAATCTAAGTTAACTAAGTTGTTTTATAAATATGACATCATTTCAGTGCCTTGAAAGCTTTGGATAAAAGAATATACATAAGAGCACCCAAAGGTCTATTATTATTAGGAAATTCATGAGCAAAATAATAATTATAAAATGCAAATCTCTTCTTTATTTCCTATTTGATTTACCTTGTAAAAGTAACTTAATTAGCATCTGGGTTCCCTAATAAATTAGGGGGGACATAACTCTATCATCAGAATGTTCTTGTGAGGATCAACTGAAGTAATATTTTATGAACTCTGTGCTGTGATGCAGAACCTACTTGTAACTCTAGTTCTCAATTGGTTCTTGCCTTATAGTTGACTTTCCAAAAGCAATAAACATGTTCCTCCTCCACTTAGGTGCCCATAGGCTCATGATCATAAATATGCATGCCTTCAAACACATTCCCTAATTTTCTGTCATGTGGCAAGGAAAGAAAGAATAGAACCCATTTCCAATAAAAGTTAACATATGCGTGCACACAGGCAGTCATTTATGATTATTGAAGACTGCTCTCAGTATGTTTTAATTTCTATCTAATTTACCTTGCTTCCTCTTGAATACTGTTAGAATCAGGGAACATCATCATAAAATTAAAGATAAGGTTTCTTCTGCAAGCTTACCAGGGCTTCTAACAGGAAGGATACTAGTGTCCACTTATGAAACCCTATACTTTGCAGGTTTTGAAAACACCAAGCACATGTTCTACTTCTAAAATCTTTTGAATCTCTCCATCAACCTATGCTTTAGTTATTTGAACCCATTATCCTTTTGTTACATCACCACTGAGACAGACTATTTTATATAACTGATCATGTGAGGATCAAAACCACAAATGACCGGGTTAGCCAGAAATTAATTTTTCCTCCAGACATATGAACAAGCTCTTAAATGTTACCTCTACTACTTTAAAAATAACCAGATAATATATAGCCAAAACACAATAGGACAGAACATTTTAATTCTTAAAGTTATAATAAACCAATAAGGGCCATTTGAGGACAGCCTAAGCAACTTTGTGAGGCTCTCAGCAACTTAGCAAAAGCCTGTTTCAAAAATAAAAAATAAAATAGGACTGGGGATGTAACTCAGAGGTAGAATGCCCCTGGGCTCCACGGGTTATGGGTTCAATCCACAGTGTGCGAGTGCAGAGTATGCTCATGTATACACACACACACTCACACACACACACACACACACACACACACACACACACACACTTAGCATTCTTAAATTTAAGGTGCTAACATTTAGAAAACACAATAGCAAATATACATAAATAATGAACTTTGCTTTCAGCCAAAGTTTTAGGTGCTCGTATGCCCCTGATTAGGGTCATTAAAGATCTTATGTTCATTAAAAATGTTCCTCTTCTAATTCCCATTGAGCCAAGCAAAGCAAGTTCAAAAGATCTCTTGGGTACCTAGGCATAGCAAACATTCACTCCATCATGCAAGTGTGCTCACGCTGGACTTGGCCCAGCTCTGAACAAGCAGCCTAGATGTTGGTTGGATGCCGATGTGTGCCACAAGGGTCGCCAAAATCTACCACCATGCCTGGCCTGTGTATCCCATAAAATCAGCAAAGTATTGCAAAGATTTGGAAAAGTTCTTATTACCCCTTCCACCCACCTGCCCCATATAAGTACAGAGGTTCACTAAGAATTCAGAAGAGAATTTTCTGCCAGAGATGCATCACTGCAAGGGGCAGGGAGAACTCCTAACAGAGTGCAGGATGCTTAACTAAAGACTGGGAGTCAGCCCATCATGCCAGGAATCTGCAGAGTGGACAACTGAGATGGAGCACAGGTCAGCAGGAGCCCGGCAGCCTGGCACAATCAGGGCACACTGGCTAGAGCAACAAACCACGCTGTGCATAAGTTGGGGATGAATGAGGGGCAGAGCTTGCCAACCATAGCCCCAGAGAGAGGAGACAACAGAGTAGAAGCCAAGAAGGGCCCAGGAACCAGTTTTTTGGTTTTGGTGGTGGTGGTGGTGGTGGTGGTGGTGGTTTTCTTCCTCCTCCTCCTTCTCCTCTTTCTTTTGTGTATGTGTGTGGTACTGGAGATTGAATTCAGGGGCATTCTATCTCTGAGCTATACTTCACCCCTAATTTTTTTTTAAAACAGGGTCTCATTAAGTTGCTGAGGCTGGCTACAAACCTGCGATACTCCTGTCTCAGCCACCCAAATACTGGGATTACAGGCATGTACAACTTTACCATGCTAGGGAACTTGTTTTGCTAGCAAAATCCTCCTTGTTCTTATGGAATTTCACATTTTCTCTATCCCCAGGCTGTCCCAGAGCAGAAGATGAGGGAGAATATCTGAGAAGGAAAAATGCCTCTGATTGGGATTTTAAACTTGGAAAGCATCATCACGTTTTGGAGATGGAAAAAAAAAATCTACCCTTCTGTGTATTTGCATTTCATCTATAAATTTTCATCCCACTACCCATCTTCCGAATGTACCCCCAATCCTCTGTGGCAGACTCGCTGAGACACACTTTCTCAGCTTCTCCAGACAGAACTGGAAATTTCTAACAGAGAGCTGAATTCTTCCACTTTTCTTCAGAATAATATTCGCAGGGCAAACCTTCCTCCTGATCCAGCTCCCCTGGCTTTGGGGACCATGTAAAATTGTCAGCGCCTGCCACTTAAATGTGTTTTCACACAGCAGGCTCATGAAATGTGGCAGCTGGAAGCAAGTGTGAGGTGGGAACAGGGTTAGCCAGCTTCTGAGAGAAGCCCAGGTTTTTCCTAGTGAGGGATTTAAAGGCACAGACACATTGCCACCCCCAGAGGAGTACAAAACCAGGAGACATTCTGTCCCTAGCATTGAAGAGAAGAATAGGGTCAGAAACCAAACACAGATACCATCAGAGAATGGCACCGCTGATCACATCAATGGGGTGAGGAACAGGAACTTGAGGAGAAGGGAAAGTTCAGAGGTAATCCTTACAGAGAAGGGGAACAGTGGGGTACAATTATGCAGGGTAACCAGGAGGGGGTGTTGCAGGAGCCAGAGAGCCTTTAATTCACCTGAACTTGTAGGAAGGTGGGCAAGGCTTTCTTTTATAGGACTCAAAGAGTGTGTGTGTGTGTGTGTGTGTGTGTGTGTGTGTGTGTGTTTCATTGCATCCCGACAAAATTTTATTTCATTGAGATCAAAGGTTTTAGTTGTGTGTGTGACACTGAGGATGAAAGCCAGGGGCATTCTACCTCCAAGCTACACCCAGAGCTCTGTTTTTTATTCTTCATTTTGAAACAGGGTCTGTGTTGCAAAGGGCCTCACTAAGTAGTAGCTGATGCTATCCAAGAACTGCGATCCTCTGGTCTCAGCCTCTCAAATGCTGGGATTACACGAGTGCACCATCATACTGGCTGAGATCAAAGGTTTTTTGGGGGGGTTCCATGTGTTCTAACACATTTCCCTTGACCTTTCTTGAGCAGTTGTGTGAATATATTTATGTCTACATAGATTGTGTGTGTATATGTGTGTTTAACTAGTGGGTACAATAGTCTTCATATCCCTAGTGATTAAAAGATATTTTAAAAGTAATTGATAACCCATACAATATCCCCTGCAAAGTTCCCAGAGCAGGAATCTAGAAGTAGCGTGAGATTTTAACAAGCAGAATCAGGTACTAGGGTTTTTGCTAGCATCTGGTGTTGACCACCTACACACAAAAAATTTTTTTAGAATAAAATGACATTAAGAACATTCTCTCTAAATTTGAATGCAGTTTACAAAGCAAATTATGGTATTTCAATAAATTCACCAAGATACATGATTTGACACTGCAATTAAACCAAGGGACCTGTCTCCGCAGTACTCACCCTTGCTCTGCTGGGGACTCTAGGCCTAGACCTATTTTTCTCACATCAACTTGTATTTCATTGACTGACAGGGTGATGGACTTTTCTGTTCCTGACTTCTTGCCTTTCATCCAAGCCTGAAAAATAAATATTCCTGAAGATCTCCCAAATCCTAGGCATGATTTGTCCTGGCTCCTGTAATGATACCTGTTTTTGACCCGTCTAGCTTAAAAACCCATTCCAGTCCAGACTTTAAGACTTAGCACAAATGTCTAAGCCCTTGTGAAAGGGCACAGGAGATGAGATTTCTATCAGTACTGACCACCAACCTGACCTCTCAAGTTATGGCTTTATCTAGGTGAGCAAATTAAAGTTCTTTAACGACTTCCCCATTATCAAGGTTTTATTTTTAAATACTTTTATTGGTGCATGACAGTCTCACATCATACTGCCATTCATACTGATAGTGATGTGCATGCATACAACTCTTGCTTATTGTCAATTTTATAATTTTTGGCAAAACTTACTTATTCATCCACTTATAAATAACCAAAATCATACTAAGTGTCTATGATAGGTTGGGAATAGTAAAAGGGCTTAGGGATGGAAGCCTAATATGTAAAGTTGATATTTGTCTAGAGAGTGTGATTTGGAAGTTCAGTATAGTATTGACAACAAATATCATAGTCTTTTATGCTGAATTGACCATTTCAAGGGTCTGTCAAATACACACATCCAAACAAGACGGTTTGTGCGTCACAGATTCTCTTAAGTCAAAATGATGTTTACTGCAAAGAGCTGGTAGTTCAGTTCACAAGTCGACCTCAAGATAACCTTCACACTTCCACACAGAGCAGAAAGGCTTTGTATGTGTCCCATTTTATCTAACCAAATGTTAAAAACGTATGCGCTCCAGAATCAAGACTTAGAAAACTTAGATAATTCTGTATTACTCTTCTAAAGACATTCTCTCTTTTTATTTTTCTTGGTACTAGGGATTGAACCCCAGCTTATTCTGCCTATAAGCTACACCCCTAACCCTATTTTTACCTTTTATTTTGAAAGAGAGTCTCAGTAAATTGCCAAGGTTAGCCTCCAACCTATGATTCTCCTGTCTCAGCCTTCCAAGTACTGGGGATAAAGGCCTGTGCCACAGTGCCCAACTAAGACATTCTTTTAAGTGCCTTCTATGTACCTACCATGGGGACCATAACCATCACCCCTCAGGACAGTACCACTGCCTCGAAGAAAGTGAAGATGCTGGAGTGTTACCCACCTTTGCTTTTACAGCATCACCACAAATATCACACACATGGTAATCAAAGCAAACAACACTATCAAGCTCCTAGGAAATATATTTGACCTTGTGGATGCCCTGAATGTGTCTTAGGTACCACCAAGAGTCGATGGGACCACTCTTTGAAAACTACTGTTACCCTTGAAAGATACAAACAAAAGAAGTCTGCTGACAAGGACTTGGTTCTTACAGACATGTGCTGGGTGACTAGAGAAGCCACAATTTTGTACACTCCAGGTGCTTTAAAGATGACACGTGTATCAGATTTGCCGTAAGTGATGCTTTCTTTTCTAGGATCTGTGCCAGAGAGGCTCAAGTTGGACTAGTGAAGTGGTAATGCCAGAGGAAGATAAAGAGCCCAGAGGCCTTTGGGCAAAAGCATATTTTTCTTTAAAGAAGAAAGAAAAAGGAAGAAAAAAAGAAAAAGAAAAGAAGGAAGGAAAATAAAAAATTCAGGTAGACCTTTGAAAATGCTGAGGAACCAGCATCTCTTAAAGGGCCTTTTCTATTGTGTAAAGTATACTTAAGACTATTTCGGCATAGACAGTATGCTATATTCATAGGTTAGTCTTCAGGTATATCCTAAGTTAATTAAGTGCTTAGTTAACATTTGATATATTCCAGTTAGGATTGCACACAACACGTGTTACAGTGTTTGGTTAGCATCTGAAAGAATAATCAAGAATCCACACTACTGAGAGCTACCATTCTCAACCCTCTTGTTGGCCTGGCCATCACCGTGTTTCATAATTGGCAGGAGAAATGGTTTCTCATTGGTGGGATGAGCTCAGGATCGCCAGAAGAGCACATCAGCACCTCTGCCTTTGCTGGGCTGGGCAGAGTGAGGATCTAAGAGAAAGAAGATTATAGCCTTAAGAAAGGGCACCCACAGCCCAGACGCCACCAGATTCTGCACTCAGACTCAAAATGAGGCTGTTACCTAAGTACTTTCCTGAACAGTGAAGTCAAACATGTTTAATTCTACCTCCAGAGAACCCCTTGCTCAAGGTTGTCACGATGCCTTAGAAGAACAGAGAATCAAGACCTGATCAAGTTTATAAAAAGTGTGTGTGTTGGGGGGGTGCCATTTTCTAAAAACCCATTTCTAGTTCACCTGCTAATAAGGGTTTGTGTACCTGGGAATTTGATTTGAGGCTTGCCTTTGGAAGCGTGTTACCTAATAACAAGGTTGTCAAGAAGGAGACCCCAGATTCTTCATTTATCTCAAACTAATAAAGCTTCTGGTAAAAAAAAAAAGGAAATATTTAAAAATTTTTTAAAAACTAGCAGTTGGAGAAGCATAAAATTATTTCCTAACAGCTGGGCGTGGTGCTCAAGCTTGTAATTCCAGCATTTGGGAGGCTAAGACAGGAGGATCACAGTTCCCAGACAGCTTTAGCTACTCGGTGAAACTCTTTGCAACTCAGTGAGACCCTGTTTAAAAATAAAGAATAAAAAAATGGGGCTGGGAGTGTCACTCAGAGGTAGAATGCCCTTGGGTTCCATCCCCAGTACCACAAAAAAAAAAAAAAAAAGGCTGGGAGTATAGCTCAGAGGTAGAATGCCCCTGGGTTTTATCCCCAATACCACAAAAAAAAAATTTTATTTCATAACAGAGGTGAGAAAAAAGGACTGAAAATAAAAAAGAAATGAGGTGGCAGATATCATTTAGATATCATTTGAATTTGTAAAGCAACTAGACAATCAGGTATTGTGAACTGGATGTATTAATTACCTGTGCAGCAAAGGATTAACCTTACCCAGAGACAGGTTCTGTTCCTTTGAGGTAACCTCTAAGTCCGTGAAATGCCCTGCCTCCTACAAGTGTATTTGTTTACCTGGGTGCCCTGGGCCTTACTAAAAATATTATTTATGAGGAGTGGACTTCAGGCTATCCATCATCTCAACGTCTGGAAGGGCTGGAGAGTCAAGTTACCAACACTGATGGTTGACCATGCCTATGTGACTCAGCCTCAATAAAACCCCAGACACCAAGGCTTGGATGAGCATCTCCCCGCCCCTCAATTGTCGATATTCTACACATATCCTTAAAAACCATTACCCGGAGAAGTGCACTCTGGGTGTCCAACTCCACTGAGAGAGAACAGCTAAAATATCCATGCTAACAACTCTCTTGAATCCTGTCCCCACCCCTCTTCCATTGTCCAATTTTAATTTGTGTATTTTTGCTGTAATAAGCCATCTCCATGAGTATAATTGTCTCCTGTTGAGAGCTGGGTCCATCTAAAGATTATTGAACCTGAGGATGATCTTGGAAACCTGTAATTTACAGCTAATTTTGGAAGTTTGGGCAGCCTTGGGGACTCTCAAACTTGCAATTTATGTTAGAAGTGAGAATGGTATTGGGGACCACTGAGCCCTGTGGTACCCAAATAAGAAACCACTTTATTCCTCCAGAAATCCAAATTGCATGAAAGGTCTTAGAGTAGGGAGACAGAAAGAGGATGCTAAACAGACCAGATCTTCCTCTGTAGCTACCGGAATCTGACAGAAGGGTCTAAAGACTAAAAGGACCAGGGAAAGACCAAACAACCAAAAGCACTGGATACTGTGATATGGGGTGTTTAGTTCACTTCAATTGTAGATAGATGGAATCTCTAATTTCCCTCACATTTAGGGAATTTGTTTTTTCCTGGGGACAAAAGCATGTAAAGTGTGGCCAGAGCAGAGAGAGCTGCCAGACCATAAGGTAGAAGGTCCTTGGCAGGGATTGGCTCCCTTCAGCTCCCCAGGAAATGATAGAGCCATGGGGAGGAGGAGAAAGGAACTGGCTTTCAGCCAACCTCAGGACTTGGAAGCTGCCTTTGTCCTCTTGCCTACAGCACTGCCCTCAAATTCCCGCTTCATATGACAGCAAAACAGAACGACAAGCCACCAAGGGGCCCCAGCATGGTCAAGGTGTACATTTCAAGGCGCAAGCTGTTTAAGAAACATGATGCTTCTAACATCGTGGAGGTGAGAGTTCTATAAAATCCCCCCAAACAAAACACAAGTGTATTTCCCCATCAGGACATTCTGTTTTCCTCTCAGCAGCTTATGTGTACTGTACACACCAGCTGAGGAAGGGCAGGTAGATGGGTTTTAGTAACCTGTTTTTTTGAAAGTTGAGAAGGAGCCATATGCAGATATGCAGAGAGCGGCATCTGTCGCAGGCTCCGCAGCCTGCTCCCTGTGATGTCACTGTTTCTGAGGCAGGGACAATTCCTCTGGCTGGACGTGGCTCAGTGGTAGACCGAGTTGCTGAGCTTGGTGTGGGCTCTGGGTGCCTGGCAAGCCTTGTTGAGGAGCTGGGAACTCACCCAAAAAGAAGAGGGCTTTGACTGAAGGATGAACACTGGATATGTTTAGATTCAAAACCTGTCTACTTAGGATCAAACCTAATCCCTGTAACTGGGCTAACATGGTCCTAGGAAGCAGAGCATCAGGAATCAGAGAAGTCAAGCAGGGCCTGAAGTTCAAAGACTGGAAAGCCAGTGTGGATTGAAACACTGATCACAGACTGAGTTAACTGTAAAGAGGGCCTCCAGTTAAGTAGGTGGGACCCATAGAAGAATTAGCTTGATAATGAGCTCAAGACTTCCTGATAAGATTCCTTCTGCTCTCTGTCCTAGGTAACAAAGTCTGGCACAAGACTCAACCTATAGTGTAGAAGATTCCGTTCTATGGACCAGAGAGACTGGAGAGATATGGGGTTAGCAATTCATGATTCTGTAACTTGATCCTTCCTGCATTTATTAATTCAAAATACATTCATAGATCTCCAGTCATTGTAGGAAAGCACCCATCTTTTCTCAATAACTCAGTATGTATGTGGTAAAATGTCAGACTGCAGAATACCCAAAAAACTTAATCTACATACAGTATATTGTAGGTGTCTCTCTAAGATCAAATGCCCAGAACATCAGCAATAGATAAATATATAACCATGCAATTAGCAAGAGTCAAAATAACCCAACTTCCCCAGTGAGGAATGTTTTAGAAGACAATCACCATGCCAGGATCAGCCTAACAACCAGAATATATTTTACCCATTAGTTTATTGAACTGCCAATCAGCGTATTCATTAAGTACTTATGATTTAGCATAAGGCAGAGCCAATGCTGATACTGGAGAAGTCTAGACAGAAATACCGCCCTTTGTTTTTTGAGATCACAAAAATGCCCCTTTGTTTTTTGAATTGAAGTTAGCTAAATGTGCAAGATAGAAAAATAAGGGCGGAAGGAGACATCACCCAGTGGGTGCTGTGAGTTTGCAGTGGATGGGGTTAGTCGGGAGGGCCTCTGTGGAGGAGGAGCCTGACTTTTGGCTGTGGAGACAGGAAGGTTTAATAGTGACCACTGGGTAGAACTGGAGGTGGCTGCTAATAAGATGGCATCCTATTGCTTTCTTTGAAGAAGGAAATATTCTGAGGGCAACCACATGTTTGGGTCCTGACTCACACATACCAATAATCACCCTGCCTCACTCTGTGATGCTCACACTTCCCACCCTGCAATTG
Organism: Muscardinus avellanarius; assembly: GCF_963383645.1. Lineage (NCBI taxonomy): Eukaryota > Metazoa > Chordata > Mammalia > Rodentia > Gliridae > Muscardinus > Muscardinus avellanarius. Next base: position 75,994,492 of record NC_137800.1, on the reverse strand, counting down.
ACTGTCAAGATCAGATGCAGAAAACTAATGCTTATCCTTGACTCTTCCTTCTAGTGCCTTCTCACCTATTCTAATTCATTTTCTTAGATGGAGAAGTAGGTAGCTCAGAAGCCTGGGGAGTAAAGTCACTGTCCTACAACTTCCAGTTCTCATGGCTTTCAGGGAGCTATCTCAGGGGCCTGAAAACCTGAGAGACTTTTGAATGATGGGACAGTTTATGGGCTGCCTGAAATTTCTTTGAACAATTGTCATGAGGCCATTTCTCTCTGAAACCAATAAAAGTTGGGACACTTCCCAAATTCTATAACCTCTCAAGGGCAGCTGCACATGAAACTCAGCCCTCAGTAAGATCCTGAGCAGATTCTCTATCCTCCTATCTGTCAGAGGTCCACTCTGGTGTCTGGTAATTACCAGTATTGAACTCCAAATCACCCACATGCTTTATTGATAGGTCCTTATCAATGACTCTCCCATTCATTTCCTTTGAAAGGCTATACCGGACAGCATCTAATGCCCACGCTCCATTCCCGCTATGCTCAAGTCTCAATGCTGTTATTGATTCCGACTTGACATTTAAGAAGCGTAAGACCTCGGTTCATCAACAGCATTTACCTGCTCACGAATATTTCCTGAGCAGGGCTTCTTCCCTAACCTGCAGAGACATAAGCATCTCTCTCCATCACGTCTTGACACTGAGTGTTTGTTATTTTATGTACATAGATTTCGGGACAAATCTACAAAAAGCCACAGCTAGATCTTTTGTGAAAGAATTCTTTTAGTTAAAATAAATTTAAAAGACAATTTTATTTGTGTGTTGTAATTATAATTATAGTGAAATTCAAAGATAGATTTATATATGCATACATCACGTGGTGTGTTTCCCTCCAGATCCTTCCCCTCTCTGCTCCCTCATCCCCATACATGTTAGTGATATTCGTAGTGACATCTTCATATATAGATACAGCATTATTTGTTTTCTTCTTCAAACCTCTTCTCCCCTCCTCTATGCCCCCATCCTATTCCACTATTCTACTGGGATCTCTCTCCTTTTATCTAAAATTAAGGGCAGCATTTCTATGTTGCAGAATACTGTCAGTCTCTCTCCTTAAAGAGTACATTTTAGATCATTAAGAACTCCAGGAGACAAAAATTTATAATACTATTTTGGGGATAGAGTACAAGGAGGATAAAATTTAATGAACCTTCATTTTATGTAAATACAACAGAATGTTGGATTTATAGAACTGATAACATCAGGGAACTCATTTAATTTTATATAACCCAAGGTCCCAAACTTAAAGAATTAATCTGTTAAAGTTATTACCCTATTAGATCAAGGGCCTGTAGCTTTGTAAAATATGTATGCCAAGACACCAACCCTGGGAAGGGGGAGCCGGATGAAGTTTTAGCTAATGTAATGTGGGAAAGGGTAGTTTCCTTTTTCACAAGAAAAAGAACACATGAGTCGCTCACTCTGCTTCTTTTTTGTGGGTGGGGTAGGCATACTGGAGGTTAAATCTGGAGCATTCTACCTCTGAGCTACATTCCCAGCCCTTCTTTTTATTTTGAAACAGGGTCTTACTAGGTTGCTGAAAGCATCACTAAGTTTCTTAGGCTGGCCTTGAACTTGCCATTCTCCTGTCTCAGCCTCCCACATACTGGTATTACAGGTGTGTGCCACCATGTATGGAAAGTTGGTCACTCTTTTTTTTTTTTTCAGCCCAGGGGCATTCTACTCCTGAGCGACATCCCAGCCCTAGCATTCTGAGACAGGAGGATCAGCTTCAGCTACTTAGTGAGGCCCTTTGCAACTCACTGAGACCCTGTTCAAAATAAAGAATAAAAAATAAACAAATCAGTCACTCTTAATGCAATGGTAACTCATCAGAAAGCTATCTTTGGGGGTTGGTCACATGAAAGAAGGGAGCTCAGAAAATTCTGGATAGTGTCAGGAGAAAAGAAGCAAAATTGTTGCAAGTGTAACTGAGTGCAGGTGAAGAGGGCACCTTTGCATTGGATCCTGCAGTTCAAAGTCACATGAGAAAAAGTGAAAGCTAAGGATGGGCTAATCATAACAGTAGCTAGAAGACCAAGTTAGAGCATCATTCAAAGAGAGCAACAGAGTAGGCAGAAGGTACAGGGCGAGAATCCCAGCTACATTCTTTTACCTTCCAATGTTTTGCATGCTAACAGTCATGCATTGCATGCACATCTAAGGAGGCCATAATAAAGGAAATATTTATCATGATGCAGGATGTAAGAAAACTAGAAGAAAAACTGCACTCACTTATATAACTCCTGGTCCCAATGATAAGGGAGTCGTCACTGGTCCTTAGAAATAGAAAATATAGATTACAAAGCCACCTTGGAATCTTAGGTGGAAAAACATAGACAACCTGGAAGTGATGTTGCAGGGAGGAGGCCGCAGAGGAATAATCAGCCAGATCTCTGTCTCCTCCCCTTCCATTAGCCTCCTACCAGGGCTCCCCATTGACTAAACCCCTCCAGATGCAGGGGTCCTCTGTACAGTCCATGTGGATCAGTCCACACAGCACAGAGCAGGGCAAAGCATGGTAGAGAGGGATTGTGGAGAATCCAGTGAAATTCATCCCCCTTTAAATAGTAGACAACCTGCACCATACCAAGGAAAACCAGCCCCAAATACACCAACCCGTGGAAGAAGGTTGGAGTCTCCAAAAATCCACCTTTCAACATTGCTTTCAGTTAATCCAGCATACTTCACTCAATGATTCATAAAATTGATTCTAAACTCAATGCTGAAAACTGAAAAGAAGGGAAGAGGAATCTATGACCTTGTTTCCAAGGATTTTACAACCTAGTGCGTTCATGTGACTAATTTGCTGAGTTCCTAATATGCATTAAAGACAGATACTACATCCATGCCTCCAAAGATATCACATGATATATTTGAAAACTGCAAAGAGTAAAACAAGACAGAGAAAAATATTATTTACTAAATGATCGGATGCCAACTCTAAGAAAATTGGATTTGTAGAAAAGGAATAATACATTCACAGGAAGAAATCATTGAAAATTTCCAGATTCTTGCCTGGAAATTATTCATCAATTTTTGAGAAGTACCCCCATAATAGCGGCAATTGAAAGGGGACTTAGCAAGTAAGTCCCTGTCTGTGGTCAGCAGACACAGTCATCATACATTCCTTTAGACTCCAACTAGCATGTGTAGTACCTTCTGCAAATTAGAAAACAAAAAGCCATCTCCCGAGGCTGACCAATCAAGAAATGGCCCCTCTTCCGAGTTAGAAGCACTCACGTACCAGGACACCTGGCTTGGCGACCAGAGGACAAGTTGGATTTCAGCTCCCACTGATGCCCACCAGCTGTCTCCTATATAGAGCACTACCTTTGAGATAATAAAAGGAAACTCTTTGCTGATTCATTCAAAAAGCATTTAATACTTCATGCCAAAATGAACATATTGCTTGCTTTGTAGTATTTTAATTTTCCAATTAGGCTAGGGATAACAATAGACAGCTCTGATTTAGGGATAGACCATCAACTAAATTCTGAGTTAATCCTAACACAACTTCTTTCAATATAAAACTATTAACTGCTAATAATCTAGTAATAAAAGAAACTCAAGAGGTCGATGAGAATAACAGTGAACGACACCATTGCTTCTTAACAAACACACATCTCCTTCTCTTTGTGATTGACTCCATTTTCCCACAAAGTTGTTTGCAAGGACTAATTTTGGTTGTTCAGACAATTTTTGTTGTTGTTTTGATCTCTGTCTCTATGTGTGAGCCTGCTGTGACCTTCTTTTTTAAACTTTTGGACCCCTTGCCAATATAAGCATCATGTAGCAGAACACTCGTGTGTTCCATCAGGGAATCAACCGAGTAAAGGATAAAGTAAGGATAAGTTCCACTTTATGGGTTTCTAACACATTCACTGCATGGGAGGGGAGATTGCAAGCTTGTTTGTTTTTTGTTTGTTTTGTTTCTTTTCACATCTGTCCATGGTGCTAATTTAAACGACACTAAGGTAAGGCTCCTTGTGCCTTGGTTTCCTCATTTGTATAATGAGCCTTAATTAGATGAGTAAGGCCTCCTTACTAGCTAGTTCTCACATGGCTGAAACAGTAGTGAACGCTTTTACACAGAGGGTGCTAGACTTTCTATTTTGAGTATTCTCTTAGGATATCTATATGGCATTATCACTACTTCTTTAAGCTCTGCCCCCAGCTCCCCAAATCAGGCATCCCAATGTCATTCTCTCTATTTTTCCCCATAGCTGAACTTCTTCTGTGACTTCTACAATCCCCTGGGTGGAAGTTCCCCCTCTTGCCCTCTAAGCCACCTGCTAATTGGCATGTGATGGAGCATCCCACCTGTACCATACCTCTCTCCTGCTAATAAATGACACAAATTAAAATGATCACACTTATAGTATATTCCACTTGAGATTAAATAAGGGAATGTTTTATTCTGTGCAAGTCTCTTCCAGCTGTAAGAAGAAAATGTTAATCAGACATTAAGGATGCCAGGGAAAATAAATTCAATGTGTAAATAGCTACTTTGAGTAATTAGCTATTTACTATTTAATAAACGCTAAATAAGATCTCCCAGTTCAACACAACATGGGAGATAAAGTACTTTAAAGGGCACCACAACAGGCTAGTGTTGACAAGAGCCTACAGCCATGATGAAACACCTACAAGTTTAATCTGGACTTTGTGAAGTGAAAGAGCCCAGGATCAAGGCTTGAGCCAAATAGAATTGGTTTGGATGGGAAGGGACATAGTTGAATAGCTCTGTGCAGCTGGCACAATGAGGTCATCAAATGCATAGTGATACCCAGGTGTGGTGGCACATACCTATAATCCCAGTTTTTGGGAGAGTGAGACAGGAGGATTGCAGATTTGAGGCCAGCCGTACAAACTTAGCAAGACTCTGTTCAAAGCCAAAAATAAAATAGGGCTGGGGGTATAGCTTGGAGGGAGAATGACCTCCTACTACACCCCCCACACACATGTGCGCACACACACACACACACACACACACACACACACACACACACGCAGCATAACTATCGGGAACCTTCTCAGTAACACCTATCTGTTGGAGCTATGCATGGATTTGAACCATGACAAGGGGGTATGAACACCTACACTGGTCAGTTTATCTAATGCCATCTTACTGTTTTAGACCCTGAAATTTATTGGCATTTCTCCTCAGCAAAACCATGATAGCAACCGATGGGCCAGAGATTTATCACACGTGAGGGGAGATTGGGAGACATTGTCATATTGATCCATCTTGGTGTCAAGATCCCTTTGTTGATGAAGACCATCCTGGGGCTACCCTGCGGGTGCAGCATCTTGTACTTAGTGGTCTTCTCAAAGTAGCCCAGTACTCTACCAAGAGCTCTCCATCAAGAACCCACGTCAGTGTCTAATGAAGCAGGTGACTAGGCAGATATCTGGTGGCTTTTCATGGAGCTAATACAGTCTATGTTTCTTTCATCACTTGCATTATCTTCTCAGAGGAAACGCACAGGACAAAGCTAAGCTAGTTATTGTCTCTCCTTTGGATCACCACATGTAGCTGTTTGATGCTAGAACAGAGTGTTTTTTTGTGTGTGTGTGTGTGTGGTACTGGGGTTCCTGGAAGCCCTTCTACCTCCGGGCTACACTCCCAGACCTATTTTTACATTTTTATTTGGAAACAGGGTCTCCTAAGCCAGCGCGCATGCGCGGCTGGCTTCGAACCTGCGCGATCCTCCTGTCTCTGCCTCCCAAGCGCGGGGATTATAAGCGTGCGCCACCACGCCCAGCATAGAACAGAGTTTGAACGGGCTTTTTTCTCCTTTGGGGTGTTTTCTTTCCCTATCTCCCTTTATTTCCTTTATTTGGTATCACTGGACCTGCCCTTACCCCCTTCCCCCAGTACCAAAAGTGATGCTTTATTAACAAATCACCTTCTTACACCATAAAGTTTTACTAAACTTGCTGGATGTGGGTGCGCACGCTTGTAATCCCAGCATCCGGGAGGCTGAGACAGGAGGGTCACAGTTTGCGGACACCTCGGCTACTTAGCGAGGCCCTCTGCAAGTCAGTGAGACCCTGTTTCAAAATAAAGAATAAAAAATGGGACCGGGGATGTAGCTTGGAAGTAGAATCCCCTGGGTTCCATCCCTATTACCACAAACAAAACAAAACCAAAAGAAGATTTGCTAAACTTTTTCTGCAAGTGTGGAATAAGGACAGTGGGGAGAGAACATGTGTATTTAGACTCCAGAACCAAAGTGCTACCGAGTCGTGTGGTCAACGCCTGTCTCAGGGTCTTCAGCCTACCAGGTAAATGGGTGTTTTCATGATATTGACTTCATGGATCTGTTGCAAGGATAAAGACAGTGTATGCACATGGACCTAGAGTAGTGACTGACAAAGAGAAAGCCATTAAATCAGGTGCTGTTGTTTATGATTTACAATAAGATTCCTATCCACTAAAATTTTTTGAGAAATGGAGAACTGTAATGAAGTAAAACCATGTCTATTCCTAACAAACAAATATATCCATTGCCAATATCTGTCCCTAGCATATATGTATTGTGTACATATACCCAATGCCAATATTTTTCCCTTGCATATATGTATTGTGTACATATATACGTATAAATATCTACATTTTTAAAACAAGAGTGGTGCCATTTTCTTTCAGTTTGTTTTCTTCCTTGTTCCATAATATTGCGAATGTTTTCTTATGTTCTTAGTATTTCTCAAAAAACATGATTTTAATAGGCATATTATAGGCAACCATATGGCTATGCTATAACTTATTTATCATTTCCCAACTAATTACTAAGTCCTCAGATTATTTTCAGGTTTTCATTATTAGAAATAATACAGTAGCAAATCGACTTCACAGACCATTTCATATTTGCGGTCTACTTCCTAGTTGGCTCTGATAGAGGAAGAGGAACCAGAAATAATTACTTTATGTTCCTCTCTATCACCAGGTCTGTCATGGTCGAGGGATCAGGGCCGAGACTTCTGACCGATTCACACCCTGATAATTCAGACAGAACTCAGGAGTAGAGGTGGGGTTCAAGAAGCAGGATAAAGCTCTTTCCTAACTTTTGTTGTAAGTCATGAATCCAAACATGAACTGACCTTCACAGGGGCTGAACCCGCTTCATCCCAAGAGGCAGGAGAAAGTCACTCTAGATCTGCAACTGGCTTTCTGTATTATTTTCATCTTCGTCCTCACCTACATTAATATTTGAGTAAGAAACTGAGAGATATACCATAGCAGAGACTCAAGAATTGCTAGGTTATTTCTACCTTCTAACTTCTTATTCTTTGTAATATGTGATTATAAATGCATGATCCACGGATGCACAGAATTATGTCAGACACACCTTGCTTATTGCCATCACCAGCTGACACAACCCCTCTCCTCCCTTTCTCTTCTCTCTCTCCCTCTCCCACCTTGTCCTTTTCTCTGTCTTCTCTTCTCCTATCTTTTTGTGGTCATTTGCAACTTTTACATTCAATTTCATGACCCTCCCTCAGATGCCCATCTTCAAATATTTAAGGTATGCCTATTCAGTAAAATGTTAGCCCTTTAAATAATTTTATATTTACCCCAGCTTTTCCATCTGAAGAACCCAAGGCCCAGAGAAATTTAATGCCTTTCCTGAGACATTTATAGACATCTAAATAGTAGTTCTCAGGTTTGGAAAAAATGCTTTTGCCACTACACCATTTTGCTTTTCCACTTATATTCTCATGAAATGGGCCATTAACCAATGGCTCCAGAAAGCTACTGTTCCCTCCTGCCTTCCAAATATTAATAAAGATTTTTGTTTTATTCCAATACCAAATGGTTGAATCCATATCATTCTTGTATTTGTAGTACTCTCCAAATAACATGGCAAGCCTTTTTTGAGGAAAAGGTGAATGAAAGGGAGATAAGTAGGTAGAATTGACTGTATATTCTCTTCCCAATAATATATGATAATTAATAAATTTTGCTAGTATTCACTACCTCACTTTCTAGGTTAGGTACCCAGAGTAAATGATGTAATTGAGATTGGTAAAATGGCAAGAACTCAGAGACTGGAGTAAGGATCCATAGGTTTTAATTTTATCAACTCTACTTTCTGGTAAGTCCTTGCTGCTGGTTAATATGAGATTTCCTGGTTTGTAAAAATAATAGAGTTAGTCAAGATGAAGCTCATGGATTCCCACTTCTCCCACTTTCTTCCTTGGGGAAAAAAAATGGCCACTAACAGATCATGTCATTTTTCCAGTTGACCTTCAAGCAGAGCTATGAAAACTATAACTAAATAATCAGAGTTGGCAAGTGGTCTGAGCTCCATTCCCCACTGCTGAGCAGATCAGAGCTAGAGTCTTCCCACCTTCAGGCCCAAGATTGCTGTGAGTGGAGGCCCAGGACACCAAAGCAGTTAAGAGGAAACCCTACCCTGAGCCTAAGGACCTGCAACGTAAGGTGCAGAAGATCACAACCAGCTTGTGTTACATAGACCCACTTTCATAGAAACATTTCCATAACCAGTGATTTATCTATCTGGAAATACGTAGCGTGATCTCAAGGAGAGGAAAAAAAGTAGAAATATTCTGCCATGACATCTCTCACTTGGGAGGTAGGATTACAAGTGATGTCAGCAGGGTATTTGTTATAAAATCTAGAAGGAGAAAAGTTCTGTAATGAATATGACCACATATCAGTTTCAAAGCCCCTGGGTGATGAAGGACCCAATAGCTACATCACCACTTTAAGGCAGGTGGGGTATACACCAGAGAGGCCACCAGGGCCTCGTTAGAGAGAGGATGTCAGAAGGTTCCTCCCACCTAAGTCTCTCTCTGCCTTTCCCCAGAAGCTCCTTCCACAAGTCACACCTGGCTAGGCAGAATCTTCAGAGATAAACAAACAGGATCTTCAGAAATAACTCATATTACAAGACCCACTTTTAGGTAGATGACGTCTCTGGCAAATGTCTGTGTACCAGGCAAACATTCAGCAAACTAGTATACCCTCTGGGGATTAAAAATCCCCCAGAAGAAAGAAAGTGATACCTTCATCCCCATCTATTTCATGAGATTAAAGGATGCAACTCTTGAAATTATGTTACATGTGTTCAAGACCATGGGCACTTTTGTGAGTCTGAGCAAGCTTGGGAGCCAACATGTTCATCATCTGTGCCTCTACACAAGGGTAGTTTTTCCAATTCTCCCTAACCTTCTCTGTACTCCACCCTTATCAAGCTAACAAAGTCTTCTCTTGTACATCCCAGTTCTGAGTGTTTCCCATGTGATACATATTTTCCCTTTGCTGATTGATAATATAAGCTCCCTGCCACCTGTGGCCCAATGGATTTAAGTTGTTTGTTTGCTAAGCGACACAGAAGCTCTTTCCTACTTAGCCCCAGACTTGACCCTCAGCTGTCTCTGGTGCAGGAGTCTGATAATTTCCCCTGAGTTCTAGTTACAGCGCACACCTGGCATTTCCTCTCTTCCTCGACTCGCGACACTGGGTTTGGGACACTGTGCTTTCAGGATAAAAGTTGGGTAGTCACAAAAGTGAAGAATTCAAGAACTCCCTGTCCTTCCCTGCCACACATATCCACCTAGAATGGCTTGTGTGTGCTTTCCCTGACAGGTTGAAAGGGCCTTTGAGGTTTAATCAGTAGATAGTGGCAAAAGGATAACACAGTGTTCATAGTGGGAATTCTTATCTCGGAGCTCCTGCAGGCAGAACACCAAAGACTGCGTGCCTTGCAGTTTATTTAGCTGTAAGGAATAAGGGTCAGGGTGATTCTTGGGTTGCTGTCTATAAAAATACTACTTTCTCCACTCAAAAGTTATCTCTAGGCAATACATAACAGCACCTTGCACCTTGTAAGAATTTCAGGGTGAAATATTTCTTTTAAAAGGGACATTTCTTTCCCCTGTAGCTCGTAATGATTCCAGGATCACTAACATCACTAACATTGGTCCTATAAAAACTTTTCATTATTTACTTTAGTGATTTTTCATAATTAAGTTCATGATCAAAAATAACAAAATTAATCACTTAATTATCTAGACTATGTATTCATAACTTGCCAGTGACTAAATAAACACTAATTTTTAGCCTAGATTCATGAAGACAATTAAAAATTTTGATGAAAACATGTAACTTTTTAAATGTACATACTTTACATATTTGTGCTATTTTTTGTATAATTATTCTTTAAGGCTCTGATAGAAATGCTAACTAGCATTCCAAATACTTTACTAATTCACACAATCTACAACACGGAAACCATTTTGCTGCCCTTTGATGTGGTCCTTGGACTTGGAGCACTGTATAACCTGGGAGTTTGTTGAAAAGGCAATGTTTTGCCCACTGCTCTAATCGATTAAATCTGCATTTAAAACAAGATGTCTAAAGTGGTTGAGATGCACATACAAACGTAAGAAGCTTTGAGATAAGTCTGGACCTTTTTTTCACGCACACCCCCTACTCAAGACGGTAGAATGGAGTTTCATGACTTTTGACTGTCGGTAAAATTTCAAACTTTTTAAATGCCATATTCCTCATTTATAAAAGGCCTCAAGTAATATATGTCACTGAACTGTTAGAGACTAAAGAAAGTGGTTACATGAGACACAGTTAATTAAGCACAGGGTCAGAGCTGAGAAGCGGCTGATGACTTTCTTGCTGTCTTCCCTCAGGCTGGAGGCTGCCAGACTAGAATGGGACCTGAGTTTCCTCCTCCTCCCTTTTCTACTCGGAATTTCTATTGTGACATTCTAATGGATTTTCTAATTCCCTACACTAGGCCATCTTAATCTTGATAAGAGAGGTTAATACGGGAAATCTGATCTTAAGGTAATAGAAAAAAAAACATAAGAAATAAAGAAAATGGGCACGCTAAGTCTATTTCTCTGCAGATGTCCTATGATTCAAAGTCAATATTTATGGTTGCCGTTTGTTTTGTTTATTTTGATCATTAATGTTCATTATTTGTTTTGAATCTATTTGTTTATTGACTCCTCTGTTTACACTATTCTGAGTACTTAAATCCCTGTATATTCAAAGAGCATATGTGCATAGATTGTCACATCGAAAAAACATTTAAGAAAAGTCTAATAATAAATCATCTTAGTTGATACATTTTATAGTACAAAATATTCTTAAAGAACAGGAAATGGCCTGCATACATCTGAAAAAAAAGAGATTCATTGAAGATGTGGGATGTGTGTTAATCTTCACAAATGGGTAGAATGTTAATATTCATAGATATGGGGAGAAAGAAATACACACAAATGGTTATGACATATTTAAGACATAACAAGTTGCATGTAAACTTTTAATAGGGCATCTAATTTATCTGAATTTTCATTTAAGTAGCACAGAGAATTGAAGACAAAGGCTAGTCTCTAAAGCATGCATATGTTTCCCCACAATGCCAAATTCACCCTAAAAACAGACAGTTGTAAGCTCCTTATCTTTTTTTTTCTAACAAGAAATGAACAGCTAAACCTGTATCTATGCCAGTGTATCCATCTTTTGTTTCATTTCGTCTTTGCAGTGCTGGGAATTGAACTCAGGGCCTCACACATACTAGGCAAGGGCTCTCTCTACCCAGTCCCCATGTATCCATCATTTCTGTGCATTGTAATTACACATCATAATAAGATTGAAATTGATACATTCATACATGTACACACCACTTGGTGTATTCCACATCCCACCTCTCACCCGGCACCTCTCCCCACATACGTGCTAGCGAGAATGCTAGTGATACCTTTATATACGTACCTAGCGTTATTTGAACTGTTCCCTTCCTCAAGCCTTGTTCATCACCCTCCCCAACTCCATCAACCTCTCCTCGCTTATCTTAAATCCCTTGTGGTTCTTGCTTTCTCTCTAGCTCCCAAATAGAGAAAAACTACAACCCTTGACTGTCTGAGACTGTCTGGCTGCTCTCGGCATAAAATGCTCTAATTCTATCCATTTCCTGCTAATGACCTAATTTTGTTCTTTATGTCTGGGTATAATAAATTGTGTGTGTGTGTATGTATGTATGTATGTATGTATGTATATATGTCATCTTTTTGTTGATGGACACCACGTTGGTTCCATAATTTGGCTGTTATGAACTATGCTGCTATAACATGGATCATGCATGTATCGCCACAGTATGCTGATTTTAATTCTTTTGGAAAGATACCGAGAAGTGGTATAACTAGGTCATACTGTCGTTTCATTCCTAGTCTTTTCAGGACCCTCCATACTGATTTCCATAGTGGCTGTACTAATTTACAATCCCAAATACAGTGTATAGAGTTCTTATTTCCTTACATCTTTACCAGTACTTATTGTTTGTATTATAGAATATTGCCATTCTAATTGGAGTTAGATGGATTCTCAGTGAAGTTTTTTTTTTGTTTCTGGTGTGTGTGTGTGTGTGTGTGTGTGTGTGTGTGTGTACAGTACTGGGAATGGAACCCAGGGGCATTCTACCTCTGAACTACACCCCCAGCCCTATTTTTTATTCTTTATTTTGAAACAGGGTCTCACGGAGTTGCAGAGGGCCTAAGTAGCTGAGGCTGTCCGCAAACCACGATCCTCCTGTCTCAGCCTCCCAAATGCTGGGATTACAAGCATGCGCCACCATGCCAGCTCTCAGTGTAGTTTTCATTTGCATTTCCCTGATTGGTAATGATGCTGAACGTTTTTTCATATATTTGTTGGCCATTTGTATTTCCATTCAGTTAAATGGCTCATTTTTAAATTGGGTTGAGTTTTTTGTGTTAAGTTTTTTTGGAGTCCTTCATATATTCTAAATATTAGTCCTGATTTATAGTGGCTAGAAGAGATTTTCTTTCATTCTGTAGGCTCTATCTTCAGACTTTCCTTTGTTGAACAGAAGCTTTCTAATTTTATGCTATCCCATTTAGGTAGTTGAGAAAATATTCCCATTATCAAATAACAGAGGTGGGCACAAGCCCTCCCTTGGGTGTTTCATTCATGATAGACTAATATTGTTCTATGATAAGAAACAATTGTGAAATTTCAATGGTTTTACCTAACAGGAAGTTGCTTGCCATTCAAACATTTTCATTCTGGCTCTGAGCCACAATCCAAGGCAGGTCTCATCCTCTCCTGTTCCTGGAAGCTTTGATCTGCAGACAAATCCACATTGGCACACAATTCCACCAAAGAGGAGCAAGAGATAATAGCATTTCTTAATTGCTTTTATTAGAAGTCATGCATGTCATTTTCACTTATATTCTATTGGATAGAACAAGTCACATGGCTATCATTTCAAAAGATGGAAAAAATATGCTCATGCATGCCAGAGAGGAAAGAAAAAATGGAGTTCAGAACAAGAGTTCAATGAATAACACAGCCATGTCGCAATCAGAGGCCTCCTGCAGAAATAACCATGCCATTACTTGGAAACATTTGCCTGGGCTTTCTATAAATGTGTGAATGCATGTAATTGAATCCAGAGACTTTACTTTTATATCTTATTTTAAATGAACTTTGTCATGCCATGTATATTTGTTCTATAAATTGTAAATCTTTCCAATTCAATACTATTGATTTACCTTATTCTTTAAACTTTTTTACTCACAGTAACTTGAATATGGAAATACCAATATACATCCAACTTGTTGAGTACCTTTATATCCAACTTGTTGAGTATTGTTTATTTGTAATTTCTTAATGGTGTGTATTTTGATGCTATTATAAATAGCATTATTTTATAGTTGATAAAATGTAGAATTTCATTTAGTATTGATATTGACCTTATTAGCCAGAAACTTGGTAAGTTAAATTTTTAATTCAAATACTTTAGCAGGAAATTATTTGGGGTTATGGTAATTCACAATACTGTTGTCTAGCTATAATAATAGTATTATTTTCCCTTGCCTTATTACACTAACTAGGTCTTTTAAGGTTATAAATAACTAAAATTGTGATAGTGGCATCTTTTTTCATGTTAAATCTCAGAATTAAATATTTTCTTTCTAGGTCCCCAATTATACTTGTTTTATCCAACATATCTTATATTCTATTGAAGATTTCATTCTCTTTAGCAAATCTTTAGTTTGTATTTTTCCCATAATAACTTATCTTTAGATTTTGGTTTTTTATTCTCAATTACTGCAGTTTTAAAATTTTATAATTTTTCTCTAACTTGTTTTTTTGGAGCTTCTATTTTTCTACTAAAATTCCTCATTTTGTGCTGTACTTTGTTAAGCATCCACATCTTAGTTATTTTTAAGTGCATGACTGAGTACTCCAATATCATGATCTCCTAAGTACCTATCTCTATTCCCTATTTTCTCTTGCTTTTGAAAATGTTTGGTTTATTTCCTGGGTATAGGAATACTATTACCAATTATAGACACACTGATCTATAGATCAAATGTAAACACACACACACAAAAAAACAAAAAACAAAAAAAAACCTTTAACATGGCTTTTGGTTGAATTGAAAATTCTGAAATTGATAAAGTAAAACAAAAGACCTAAGCAAAAAGACCTAAGTTCATTGGGGGAAAATGAACAAATTAGAAAGAGTGAAGCTGCAAGCTAAAATTTATTCTAAAAACATAATTAAGATAATTTAACGTTGGAGCTAGGAATACAAACCAAGAAATAGAAATCAGAATCCAGCCACAGACCCATAGATATAGGTACCTGGCTTTACTCCAAAGGTGAGAGTGGAAAGCATCGGGAAAGGACTGTCCTTCCAATTAATAAGCACGTATGGACCGCCCCTCGACCCAGGGTGGCTCAGTGTACAATGGTTCATCTTTACCATGATGCAAATGAATCCTATTCAACAGAAACCAGACTTTGAATTTTGAATTTGGACTTTTTCCCAGGATAGCAATATGCAGTGTGATGCTGTCTCTCCATGCGGGGTGACAGCCGTGAGCCACAGATCCCAATAGCCCCACAATCACAAGGGCAAATAGCTGACTCTGTACAGTGTATCGTGTTGCTAAGCTACAATGCCCTGTGGGTTACGTATTATAACATACTTTTGATTGGCAATATTTTCAACTTACAGTGGGTTTATAGAGACAAAACTCCACGTAAGTCAAGAGATGTGTGTGTGTGTGTGTCTGTGTGTGTGTGTGTGTGTGTGTGTGTGTGTCTTTTAAAAAGTAACAAAATATCTTCATGATGCTGGTATATGCAAAACCAATTAAATAGAACCCCTCAATATATAAAAACTAATAAGTAAAAAGAATCAAATGTGAATCACTTGTGATCTCAGCATTATCTTGCAAAAGTTCTTTGAGGTTCCAGTCTGGGGTCAAGCAAATCACACTATACTCCTTCACGTTTATACACAGGCCACGTTGGGTTGACTCACTTGATTATCCTGAAGGGCTTGCAGAATGCTTCTATTTTTATTCCAGCCATGATGGAAAAGTTGTTTTGCATAGTGCAGGAAGTCACATTTAGGAGAAAACACCCTTGGCTTGCTCACTAAATGAATGGACGTAAAGTAAGGGAGAAAACAAATTTCACTAGTTGTTTTCTTCAACCTTGAAGAAGAGAATTTTTCTATTGGAACTCCTTTCAACAGCTTCCATATGCAAAATCTAGTGTTATACATTTTGCTAGTAAGAGAAAGAAGTGTGACCACAGCTGACAGAGTGTAACACATCTGTAATTCAGTTGAGTAAGATCTCAGGAGCTGTGTCTATTCCAAATTTCAAATATGCTTATTACAACTTGCTAAATCCCATGTGCTGTGGGGTATGATAATTCCCGAAAAGCCGTTCTCCTGGCAGATTAAGAGAACAGTTTGCTTTTGCCTCAGGCCATTAACATTTTAATAAAACAGTCCTCAACTGTGGTAACAATTCATCTTTGGGAGGCTTTATCTATTATTAACCTTATTAAATTACAAGTTTATTATTACTGACATGTAGATTTCCCGGCCCTCACCAAACACGTGTCTCACTCCAGCTCGCTTTCACCCTCTCTCCCCTCTCTTTTTAAAATTTTAGTTCCATGGAGCTGATTTTTCTGCGCCAAGTACATGTTTACAAGTTTGTTGGTTTGTTTTCCTTTGGAGCAATTTGAAAATGATTCTCATTTCCAATAATAGTTGATTAAGCTAAACACATTTTATGGGCTTTGTTGAGGACCACAATCTGCTTAGCAGGGATAATTTACTACTTTTGACTGATTTGGGTGAAACAGACAGTTGTGAGACTTAAGGAAATTTTGTCCTAGAAAAAAAGAGCTCAGAAGACACAAGTTACATTCTATTTTCACATGGAAATAAGGTGGTATAATGAGCGGTTTTGTTTCTTAAGAACAGTGGGATATCTACTTTTTTTTATTGGATTAACCATAAACACCCCATGTAATTTACAGTTGGCAAAGGCAATTGGATTTAGCATTAAGCTTCTGAAATGAAGAAAGAAAAAACAGTGTAGAAATGTGATTGTCACGTTTTGGGGGTAACTCAAACCAACAGACTGTGATGGTAACAGACTTCGTAAAGAGAAGGAATAGAGTGGAGGGTAAAACAAAAATTTGTTCTAGAACCAAATGTTTAAAAGTCACACGTCACTCACCTAAACTGAAGTCAGGAAGCACAGACTAGTTAGCTTATATTGTTCAGGGGAAAGTGGGATTAGATTAAGATTCTGAACATCTCTGCAGCATTACACGGAATCAGGTTGGGCTATAAAGTATAAAGTCTTTTGGGGAAAGAGTTGCAAAGAGACTAAGCAAAAGGCAGCAAGGTCCTAAATTTGATAGAGAGGGCAGTAGGGAGAGGAGAGGAATGAGATGCCCAACAGACTTTCTGAAGAACACCCAGTAGAATATGATGATGAATTAATGGTGAACATTACAGAGAAGGCAGTAAGTTTGATTTTCAGTTGAGAATCTAGATCGCCAGTGATGGCCTCTCCCATGGATTATGAAAGTTGAAGGATAAAATGGTTTCGTGAGAACATTTTTAGTACATCATGTTTTTGAAGTCTATAGGTAGCACTGAGGTACACTAACAAGAATTTCTACAAAGCAAGAGAAACAACAGAGCTGACTTGTACGATCACATTTCTAGGACTAAGCAAACCTAACCTTTTAGGTTGAAAACACAGAAGAACTGTGAGGTCCGTATGTATGAGATGGAACATTTTCATGTCTCATTTGCTCCGACTGTAACGCAATTTTGTGCCTTCCTTAATGGAGACTTAACACATTTTTCTCTCCATCTCTACACTCACTAACTTGCTCAGAGTTTCATCTTGCATGATCATGATGGTCACTCAGTGGGTCACCCAGCCAGGGCTGATATTTTTGATGTATATATACAAATGGCCAAAGATATCATCCACATCACCAGTTATCAGAAAAAGGCATATTCAAACAACATGAAATATCCCCGTTTTTCATTAGAATGGATAAAATCAGAAATATCTCACAATGTATCAGAGAGGATGTAGAACTGCTCATGGAATGTAAAATGCTATGTCCAACTTAGAAAACAGCTTTTTTTTTCTTTAAAAATTATTTATCTGGGCCAAGCATGGTGGTGCACACTTATAATCTCAGTACTTGAGAGGCCAAGATAATAGGATCGCAGGTTTGTGGCCAGCCTTGGCTCCTTAGTGAGGCCAACTGCAACTTAGTATAACCCTTTTTCCAAATAAAGAATAAAAAGTAGGGCTGTGGGTATAGCTCAGAGGTAAAATATCCCAGGGCTCAATCCCTAGTACCTAAAAATATATATATACATCTGTCACTCTTCTCTTTGAAATTTCCAAAACTTATCTGTAAGCACACACAAACTATGCAACTGAAATTTGTATATTAAGTGTATCATTAAAAACAATGAATATAGCCAGGCATGGTGGTGCACGCTTGTAATCCCAGGGCTTGGGAGACTGAGACAGGAGGATCACGTAGGTTCTAAGCTACTTAGTGAGGCTATCAGCAACTTAGTGTGACCCTGTTTCCAAATAAAGTATAAAATAGGTCTGGGAGTATAGCCTGGAGGTAGAAAAGCCCCTGGGTTCCACCCTCAGTACCACAAAAGAAAAATGAATATATACATTTGGTAGTCAATACATATCTTTTCATATCCACACATATCAATTTATCCATTTTCCTTTTAGCACTTAAAATGCTCTGTTAGGTAAAATAATTACATACCATAGTGTATTCATATTTATATTTAAATTGTAATATGAAATATAAAATGGAGTTATAAGAATTCAATACCATTTATTAAAGTTGTAATATATAATAAACATATATATTCTCTCTATATACGAGCACTAACATATATATATGGTCATATATATGCCATATATTTATGCCAGATCCCTTAATACATTGTAACATTCCATCCATCCCTGCAATCCTTGTATGACATTGCCTTGGCAAAAATTAATTAAGCACTTACTATTTGCTAAACACTTCCAACAAAAATTTGAAACAGACTTTTTTTTATTATGCTCACTTAAATACATCTAAAGAGCAAGAACCAACACACACAATTAAAAGCTAACCATCCAAAGACATTTTGCTCAGACGTCCTTGGACCAGTGGTTCCCGCCTGGGTACAATTCCATCCCTGGGGCACATTTGCCAGACTCTGGAGACATCTGTGGTCCTCACAATCAGCAGGCTCCTACTGGCATCTAGTGGGTAGAGGCCAGGAATGCTGCTGAACACCCTACAACCCTCAGGACAGTCTTCCATAATACAATTATCAGGCTCCAAATGTCAACAGGGCCACCCAAAGCGAGAAATCCTACTTCATGCTAATAACCAAGTCCCGTGTCTCCTCACTTTTCTTGCCCAGATTCCAGCCTACCTTTCATGATTGCCTGTACTCAGTATAAAAAAAAGAGAGGGAAATAGGGTCAGTCTTCACCTTTTCTATTCCACGAGTCTGCCCTCTGAGACGCCTCCCCTAAGTTTCTTATTTTTAATACTCCTGAAGATGGCATAGGCCATTGGCATTTGCCTTTGGTGGCTAACTACCCATCTCTACCATCTTCCTTTATGCTATGGATAATTGGGATATGGTTGGGCATGCCGTCACTCATTCTGGCAACCCAATGTACCCCTAAGTTTGTGGTCAAGATAGTTCCTCTCCCAACCAAACCTCATCCTGTTTCTCTGTATATTCCTAGAGTTTACTATGCCTTGAAGCATCCCAGATGGCAATGAGAATAGAACAGAAATAGCATCTATCTGTGTGGGTACAGGACCTTGGCTCTGCTGACAGAGGCTGCCCGCCTCTTCTGACATTTTGCTACCTGATTTTGTATTTTACATGGCCCAGTCCTCTTTCTGATGTAACCATCAGTTTTCCACAGCCTTCCTCTAGCATCCCTTTCTTTTGTGCCCAAAAAAAACTTCAATATCTGATTAAATAAACTGCCCTCAGAAGTAAAAAAAAAAAGGAAGAAATGGGATACTGATTACTGATCTAAATATCATGTTATGCCTCATAATCTCACTCCATTTTCTCCCCTACCCAATCAAAAGAACTCAGCACTCTTGTTGGTTAATTCAGCACTGACTACTTTCCATCAGGGTGATAGCCACAAGAATGGATTTAGAAGTGGTTTGGCATACACTATATCAAGATGCGGCTTAATATGATCTTTCTATCTTAAAAAAAAAAACCCAGGACTAGAAGGAAGACCGTATTCTTTTAAAAACTATTGTAAAGTCAGCATTCCAAGCAAATTTTGGCTTTGCCCATATT
This sequence comes from Muscardinus avellanarius, assembly GCF_963383645.1. Lineage (NCBI taxonomy): Eukaryota > Metazoa > Chordata > Mammalia > Rodentia > Gliridae > Muscardinus > Muscardinus avellanarius. The sequence continues at coordinate 75,974,716 of NC_137800.1, read as the reverse complement.
TCAGTTTGAAACATCTAAATAAACCATCAACCTTTCTATAATAGAACACTACCTCCATCTGCAGTTAAGAAGACACTCAAAACCCCATCCCTCTGGGGAAAAAAAAGTAGTTTTCTTAGGAAGCAAATGACTTACTCAGAAAAAAATTTTTAGATAATCATTAATTTTGAGTCTGATTTATGCATCTCAATATTCCAGTGACTTTGAGAAGTGATATTTCCATATTTTAATTGAGTAAGCCGTTATTGTTTTGATTTGGATAAATTAGAAATTGAAATAGAGTCAGGTTTCAAGGCTTATCTGGTGTACCGCTGCCTGTGACAGAACAGGACTATCCTCAGACCCTCTGCATTACATTTGTTCTTACATTTCTCAATAACTGACCAAAAAGCCTCTGGTGCTTCCATGCTGTGACTTTGGTTCTCAGAGCACTACAGATATAAGTCCTCTGTGAAGATAGTGGAAATTCCTGAATTCAAATTTTAATTTGAATACATTTGTTGTTGTTAGTGTAGATTAAACCCAAAAACATTCTACCTTTAAGTTACAACTCCAGCCCTTTTTACATGCTATTTTGCAACCGGGTCTTGCTAAGGTTGCTATGGGTCTGAAAAGGTTGGTGAGGATCTCACTAAATTGCTGAGGCTGGCCTTGAACCTGCAATCCTCCTGATTACAGATGTCTATTACCACACCTGCCATAAAGACTATTTTGGGGCAGTTTCAGTTTCACACAAAATTGAGAGGAAGGCATACAGATTTCTCATATTTCCCCTGCCCTTACACAAACATAACTTCTCCTACTATAAAATATTGACCACCACAGGGATACATTGTTACAGTTAATGTACCTACACTGACACAGCATTATCACCCTACATTCATAATTTACATTAGGGTTCCCTCTTGGTGTCGAACATTCCATGAGTTTGAACAAATGCGTAATGACATGAATCCATCATTGCTAGCCATACGAACTATTTCCACTGCCTTCAAAAGCCTCTGTGTCCCACACACCTTCACTCGGTTCAGATTCTCACACATGTTTGTGCTTATTAGTATTTCTGACTTGTCAAGAGCTGGGTGTTAGTGAACTTACAAAAACCAGGTTAGAAAAAGGAAGTTAAAAATGTCCCATATCTTGTAAGCACAAGGTAACAGTAGTTCTTGCTTCCTGTGAAAGATTCTCCTAACATAAGATTTGCTATCTCAAGATGGCCCATATTTAATATGGTCATAGGAATAGCCTAGGGTGACATAGAAATGATAAATTCCTTGAACCTCCATGCCCAACTCTTAAAAATAGCCAGGAAGAAGAAATGAAGAAAAGACAAGGTGGTAGGGGTGGTCACAACGAAGGGGAGGAGTCTGGTACAAGGAGGGCAGCTTCTGAAAGTTCCACTGATGATACGTGATCCATCACTGTGGCACTCAATGCAAAATAAAAATACAAAAGGTGTGAGAATAAGGTGCTAATGTAAGCAAAGAAACCCTTCGTGAGCAATCTAATTGACAAGGTTTTTCTGACAGGTGTACAGATTGTCAGGTCTGTCGCTGATGCATAGGTATACAGACACTCAACAAATAGGTAAAGATATGGCTGGTGTGAGAGCCAGAGTTCTTGTTGTTGGGGTGGGAGGGTGATAAAAAAAAGGGCTAGAGTGAGCCATACAAGATTGGGTGAGATTTGGAGACCTTGGTATGATCTCAGATAAAGTTGGTTACAAATAGGAACACACATAAACACACAGGAATTTCCTGCCTGTCGGCTGAGAATGTCTAGGGGCAAGAACGTGCCAATCCTAATAAACATACCTAATGTCCGTGTTTTGGTTTCTAGCACCATTTCCAAATAAAAGGTTCCTTGGAGAACTGGTTTATTCTAAGACTGGGGAAGAAATGACAATATGGTGATACTGGTGCAACTTGTAGAGCCAGAGGAAGGAAAGAGGAAAGAAGGAAGAAAGGAATGAACCAAAGGATGGAGGGAGAGAGACATGGAGAGAGGAAAGGCCGAACAAACAAAACCCTCCACAATGATGATAAAGTAATATGGGCTTAATATTGGATTATAACCAAAAGTATAAATATCCACAAGTCCACACTGCTATAAATGATTCAATCAATGGAATGAATAGACAAATATTTCTGTGCAGAAGAATTTCAAATAATTCCTGTAAATCCTCTGTACTTAAGCAGGTAGAGTCTGACTCCCCAATCCATGTGTGGCTTTCTTCCAAAGGGCCGAGTATAGGAAGAGAGGGTAAGAGTAACTTAATAATAGACAAATTCTAAAGATACTGCTCTGAGCCAAGTGGACAACAACCCCACGGTCAACATCAAGAGGGATGTTTTATTGGCTTTGTGTACCTTTCATATCATAGAATAAGAATAGCTCTTCCCCTCTGTGGGTTCCTCCCTCAAATCCATTGTCCTGATCTATGACAAACAAAAGCATCAGACGACCTCCCTTGAGGGACATCCTACTGAGACCTTGACCAGTTCTTCTGGAAATCAAGATCAATTAAAAATTAAGAAAAGTCTAAAAACCCAACCAAGAGGTGCCTAAGGAGACGTGATAACTAACTGTCCTGCAGTTTCCTGGATGAGAACCTGGAATAGGAAAAGGGCATTAGGGGGAAGGGAGCTGAGGAGATAAGAACATACTATGGATTTTTGTAATAGTAATGTCTCAACATTGGTTTATTGATTGTATCCAATGAAGTACACTTATGTAAGATGTTAATAGGGAAAACCTAGCATAACATATCCAGAAACTATCTGTACGATCTGAACAATAATTCTGTAACTCTAAATGTATTCTAAAAAAAAAAAACATTTTTTTTAAAAAGTGAAATGTCCTTATCTTAATTTGCTATGTGCTCAAAAAAAGTGAGGTTGAGTTAGCAGAGACAAAACATGAATGTTGTATGCAGCATTACTTTGATTACTCAAAATCTTGCTTCTTAACACAATAAGCATGATCTCCATGTGTCAGCAACTTAACAGAGGCTGTGGTTAGTTAGCACTCACCCGACAGCCTTCCCCAGTCCCTACCATTGTTCCATACACCAACACACAGCAGGTAAATCTCTGGCAACAGAAAAACATAAAATAGCAACTGCTGTTAACACAGGAACCTTCCACTGGTGGACTCCAACTCCCTGAAGAGAAGACATTCACATTACTTATGACTAACAGTGGTGTTTTTGAACTAGGAAGCAGAGGGGTGGGGTTTATTAACTGATACAGGTTAATATAGGTGATGTGCCTGGCATGGTGATGCACACCTCTAATCCCAGTATTTCTGAGGTGGAGACAGGAAGATCACAGGTTTAAGGACAGCCTCAGCAACTTAGTAAGACCCTGTTTTAAAATTTAAAATGAAAAAGGACTGGAGGTGTAGCTCAGAGGTAGAATGCCACTGGGTTTAACACCAGTTCTCACACACACACACAGAAAATATGTGATTCTGAGTCTCTCTATTCTGATATACTGTCATGCTCCTAACAATGGGCTATCTTTCTGGAAGGGCAATGAGAAATATTATGTTTCTCAAGATTTTCCATAACACGGGGTTCTAGATGGTCAAGATTCCTGGGGGTGGGGATCTGTGAAAAAAATAAAATTATATTAGTTTGCAGAAGACCGTCATAGGCCTTTCTGTTTTATGAGCTTCCTCTTATTTGGGTGACTACTGCTCAGTCTCTCTTTCTAATTATATGCTTCTGTGGAATCATGTCATTTCCTATTTCTTCTTTAAGGCCCATCATGAAACAGCCTCCCAGATGAGCGTCCTATTAATATACTGGAGAGAAAATTGTATCCAAAGGATGCTATGAAACACAGGGACCAAATTGCCCTGGTTCTTTGGGAAGCAGGTTTACCTCATCCATTGCATCTCTAGTCATTCCAGTAGCTGCCTCTTAAAAAAAAATCATTTAAATCAAACCACACTTTCACTTACAGACAGATGAAATCACTCGCGGCTCATCCATCTCCTACTTTATTGCCCATAGAAATGAAGAACAGGTTGCACAGGCACGGTGTTCAACAGGAGGCTCAGAGACAGCAGCCATCCATTTCCTCCTAGTATACAAGTTTGATCGTGTTTGCCTAATTATCCCATTAACCTGTACCTAAAGATCCAATTACTCCAGCTGTGGGTGATTGAATAAAGGGCAATTGCAACAGATACCAAGCAGGGGACATGTGTATTCCTCGTTTGTAATTGTGGGTTCCGTCTTTCACCAAGAAATTCCTACGGCAGCAAGGATAGCGGAAGGATTTCCAACGTGCAGCTTCTAAACTGGTAAACACTCGCTTAAATTTTAAATGCTTATTAAGAATCAAAGAACTCCTTTTTCTCTTGAGTAAGTTCAATGCTGTGACATCCCCATTTCTTCCCTGGCAGAAATTTGAGAGAGCAAACCTACTGAGTTGGTTTCCTTCCTTTCAAGCATGATTTTTTTCCCCTCCAATTCAGGTAGCAGTAATTAGATACACAAAGGTCAGGGATGCAGGAACCAACCCTTTAGGCTTTCTTCAGCGTCATTAAGTGTGTGTTATCCATTTAAATATAGTTTTCCTGTAAAACATAACTTGATATTAGAATAGCTACCATAAATATTTAGTTGCTCGGATCTCTAATGCTCTCAGTGTTTCCCACAAAGCCTTGCATTATGAGCCGGGCGTGGTGGCGCACGCTTGTAATCCCAGCATTCGGGAGGCTGAGACCTGGAGGATCATGGTTCGCGGACAGCCTCAGCTACTTAGTGAGGCCCTCTGCAATTCAGTGAGACCCGGTCTCAAAATAAATTAAAAAAAAATAGGGCAGAGGGTGTAGTAGCTCAGAGGTCGAATGCCCCTGGGTTCCATCCCCAGACCCGCCAAAAAAAAAAAAAAAAAAAAAAAAGCCTTGCATTATTTTTCTTGTCAGATCTGCTACAAAAGTGCATATACGTTGTCTCTTTATCTTGTGTGTGGGGGGAAGCTGCTGGGGACTGAACCCAAGGGCATTCTACATCTGAGCTACACCCTCAGGTCTGTTTTTTTTATTTAGGAACAGGATCTCACTAAGTTGCTGAGGGCTTAAGTTGCTGAGACCGCCCTCAAATCTGCAACCCTCTGGTCTCAGCCTCCCCAGTACTGAGGTTAAGGTTTGTGCCACCACATCCAGCTTTTGTCTCTTCACCTTAAACATCCCATTCCATCATCTCTGATGTCATTCTGAGCAGATGAGCACACCCCACCTTACAGTGAAGATAGACACAATCATCAAATAGCCATGAAATATCTGCTCTGGAGACCCCTTTCATCCACACCCAATGTCCTCTCCATCTGCCTCCCATCAAAGGCTAACGCATTGCCTGCATCTCCATCCCTCTCATTTGCCCAAAGACCTCCTGAGGTGATAAGAAGGGTACCCCACTTCTTGTGTCTCATTCACCAGAAATCTATAATCATCATCTAGCCAGGAGAGAAGATTCAAACTCCAATAGAAGAATACGCTACGAAATATTTAACCAGTACTTAATCAATATTTTCAAGGTTACAGAAAGCAGGGAAAGAATGTAAAACTGTCATAGACCAGAGAAGATGAAGGAGACAAAGACAAAATGTCTAGTGGCATTTCAAATTGGACCTTTTTTTTTCTTTTACAAAAGTTCTCTTTTTAAATTTATTGGTGTAGTGTAGTCACACATCTTAATGGGATAAAGGATCTTGAAACAGAAAAGGACAGGAGTGGAATCTCAATAAAGCCTAGAGTTGGTCTCACAATCATGAACCAATGTTGGTCTCTTCATTTTCCTAGATACAACATGGGAATATAAGCAATAGAGAAAATTGGGTAAGGAGGTTTTTAATAGTTATTTTTCTGTTTAATAAACTTAGTTGTATATATTTATGGAATATTGTGATATTGCAATACATGTTTACAATGGGTGCCGGAGCCAGCCGGCAAAAGTACAGGTTCTGAAGAGAGGTGTGAGGATGGAGAATTCAACTCTAAGAATTTGATTCTCAGAATATTTAATTTATTCTAATGTGGGGGGAGGGCGCCAGCCCACTATCTCTACTGGCCGACCCCTGCTCCTGGGTCAATATTTCCTACTGGTCGACGACTACACCTGGGTCAGTATTCTCTATTGCGCCGACGCTGGGTTTGTTTTTCCAGAGGTATTTATACAGTTACAGGTCAATCAACATCCTCATGCTGCCACCACCAGAATACAATAAAGACCAATCCAAAGCACATACATTACAGATAGGTTAAACAGTACCCTCATGCCATCACCACCTGATCTTCTCCCAGACCGTTTATTCTGAACTTTCAATGACCCCAAACCTTGTTGACTCTGAGTGAAGGACAGTCAGCTGAGTCAGAAATATTCTTTTAGGGGAAAGCTTTAATGGCTCCCCACAAATAGGCACTGATCAAATCAGGGTAATTGGCATTTATAGATCCTCATCATTCCATTATGCTTGGGAGCTTCTAGTTTCTCATGAAATAAATAATAAATTATTGTGAACTGTGGTTACCCTACTCTGCTTTAGAATGCTGGAATTTATTCTTCCTGTCTGTAGTTGTGGACCTGTTATCCAATCTCTCTATATATCCCCCTTCTCAGGCTCAAGTAATTACTGTTCTCCTCTCTTCTACTTTGAGATTGATTTTTTAGGAATTTCCTTATTACCCCTATCTCTTCACTGTAAATATAAAATTATTCTAAAATATAAAGTTTATTTTAACACATTTCAAAAAGTTTTACTTTTCAAAGCAAGAAGTTTTAAAGTCCACTTGTGGTTTTAACATTTTGATGTCAATTAGTATAATTTGTGTTTTCCTTGTCATTTAAATATATTTCCAGCTGAGCACAGTGGTGCACACTTGTAATTCTAGTATTTGGGAGCCTGAGACTGGAGGATTGCAGGTTTGAGACTAGCTCAACAACTTAGTGAGACCCTCAGCAACTTAGCAAAACCCTGTTTCAAAATAAAATAAAACTGGGAGTGTAGCTCAGATGTAGAATGATCCTGGGTTCAATGTCCAGTACCATATATTTCAAAAAAACTTAAAACTTTTACATTTACATTTAATTTCAACTTTGATGAAAAAAAATTATATTTTGTAGACTTAAAATGCATTTAGTTTATTACCCTGGATGAAAGACATTCTATAAAAACCTTGATTACATTACTCCATTATGGTAAACACTAATTTTAACATTACACAATGAATGCATGTGTCAAAATGTCACGTTACCCCATAAATATGATTTTTATATGTCAATTAAAATAAGATAAAAATTAGCCAGGTGTGGTGGCGCATGCTTGTAATCCCAGCATTAGGGAGGCAGAGACCAGAGGATCGCAGTTCGCGGACAGCCTCAGCTACTTAGCGAGGCACTTCACAACTCAGTGCGAGGTAGAAGGGTTTCCAGGAACCACAGTACTACCAATAAATAAATAAATAAATAAATAAATGGACTAAAAAATAGAGCTAGGGGTGTAGCTCGGAGACAGAATGCTCCCTGGGTTCCATCCCCAGTACCGCAAAAAAATAAAAAATAAAAAAGGTAAAAATTAAATTTTCAAATCCTGATAAGAGGCAAGAAAAATATTTTTTGTAAAAAAAAATGATCAGTTCAATTGTTTCCAGGTTCCTGTTTCTCTAGGAATGTGGACTTCACTCAAGACAGTGCACAGAACGGCCCCAAATACTCTGAAACAGACAATAGCCAACCAAGGAGACTGAAAGTCAATGAAGAAGTCCTCCTCTTCCCACCTCGCCGTGCAGCAGTTCCTCGATGTGGACTGCACTGATGAAAATGCATTCAGGTTAATAATCAACTATTATTAGAAAGGAAAAGGAGTTTCAGAAACGCTTCAGAGGAAAGTAAACTAATCAACTCACAAATATGCTTTTTGGCATAGAAAATTAATTTCCTGTAATCGAACTACCTATTAAAGAGAAAGCACATCAGGTACATGCAAGAAGGGCAAGGTGGGGGCATTTTTAGTGAGAAACATTCCTCCAAATGCCCCTGGGGCCAGTCATCCACAGTAACAATCTATTTAGTTGCAGAATTCTTGGCTTTTTACCCTTTCCTGTCTTGTCTTGTTCTCTTCCTTCTGCTTCCTGGGATAACCAACTAAAGAAGTTGCCTGAACCCGAGCCCTTTCCTCAGGGCCTGCAGGGGTGGGAAGACATCTCTGCACCATCAACAGAAGCCTCAGACATGTGCAAAGATAACAAAATTTAGCCAACTTCACTTTATTTTTGCTAAGGTTTAAGCATACTAAAGCCACACGGTGACACTTTCATTTGTAACTGTGATGGTGCATTTGTCTCAAGAGAGGAGGATAGAACATATTTTATTGAGCAATATTGATAGCTAGAAATATTTAAATATTTAGACATATGTGGAATGAGCCCCCTTGTCCAGGCTCTAAAATGTTAGACAGAATTGGCAACATCAGCCACTAAGTTGCAGCCAGGGTTCTACCTGAGGTGAGCGTCTTCATGTGTGGCCGGTGAAGGGACATCGTGGCACCTTTAAATTACAGCTCAGAATTCTATAAGATATACTGAACTCTAGCTTTCATTGGAGGCACAGAACTAGAAGCCTTAGTCATAATTAAAAGACACCAGAAGTATTTTGCTGTGTCTTTTTCCTAGAAATCGACACCAATGGGTCAGTGTCCTCTGTTCCACAGCAAGGCCACCTCTGCAGAACCCCATGTCTCCCTAGCAGGGGTGCTCCATCCTCAAAGCAAGAAGGTATCAGAGATGTCTTTTGAGAAGGGAGTGAAGTTTGGACACCATCATCAGAGGTTTTAGGATAACACATACCCTTTAAACCACTTCCACTCTAAACAGGAAAATGACCGTTTACGGTAAAAAATATTTTTCATTTCTAACTTTCTCTAATATTCATTCATGCGGCATAAACTCATGGATTCTCATAATATTGCTAGTTTATTCAGTGGATTATGACCCATTAACCTCATTGCTTATTTTGGTGCTTTAGTTATCCAAGATTTATCTTGTAGAGCCTTGTCAGGCCAGCTTCGGTGTGGTTTTAAGATGTTCTCATTCTTTTTATACAAACTGTGTGCTTTTTTGCTCTACAAGATAGTCCAAGCTCATGTTGCCTTTTCTTAAGCCTAGCCCTGGAATGCGCCATTCTTTAGGGATCCAGGTTCCTTTTAATGGAAAACAGTATTTGGAACTAAAACATGGAAATAGAATTCTGGAGTTAGAAAAAAAATCATGATTTGGGAATGTATTAGCCAGTTTTGTGTTACTAGAATAAAATAACTGAGGCTATGAACTTATAAAAAGAAATCATTTATTTAGCTCACAGTTCTGGAGGTTTCAGTCCCAGATTGGGTGGTCCATTGCTGTGAGCCTTTGGTGAGGGCACCAAGTGGCATTGGCATGGAGTTCATGTCAGAGTGAACTGCTCACCTCCTGAGCCAGGAAGAATGACTCAGAGATAGATAGGCCCCACAATCCGTTTCAAGGGTACACTCCAAAGACCTGCACATCTGCCATAATGCCTGACCTTCTAAAGGTCCACAACACCTCCTGAGTGCCACCTTGGAGACTTAACCTTTAACACATGTGCCTTTGAGGGATACTCACCATCTAAACTAAAGCAAATGACTCTTAGCAACAACTGACTTGGGTAAGAATCATCAGTGGATGCTAAACCCAGTAGACAGAATTTAATAAGAATAGGGCATTTAAATATGGTGTCAACATATCCTCCAGATAAGCTTGTTAATTACATTGGAAAAAAAGAGTAATTTCAGTGTGGTAAAAGTTGGTCAATAGCATCTTAAATTAACCAAGTGACCAAAATTAGCACCATCAATAATGGCTTAAGATAACATCATGCACCCCTTGCTACAGTGTGCTAAGGATACAATATTGCTTACATAATATTCTTGCTAAAATATATATAATCTAAGCCCAATAATGAGGAAATCAGACAAATCCAAATTGAGAGACATTCTATAGAATCACTTGTCTGTTCTCCTAAAGTTGTCTTGGTCATGGAGGACAAAAGAAATTGAAGAAGCTATTCCAAAATAAAGTAGACAAGACAGGGCAACTAAGTAAACCCATGATTGAATCTTGGCCCACAAATTATTTTCCAGAAAATGTTTAAATGAGATAATGGTTGAAGTTAGAGTTAAGTCCATAAATTAGATGCTAGTATTGTCTGAATGTAATTTTCTGATTTTCCTAATTGCTCTGTGGTTATGTAAAGGAATGCCTTTTTTATTCCTCAGCTAATACATACAAAAGTACTTTGTGGCCAAGAGGATTGTGTCTGCAACCCATCCTCTGTCATGGTTTAGATCTGAAATGTCACCCCCGACTCATACATTGGGCAATGCAGCAGTGGTCAGAGGAGAGATGATTGGATCATGACGCTCTCACCTCATCAGTAGGTTAATCCATTTGATTAAAACTTTGGGTGGATTTACTGGGAGGCAATGAAAATAACGGCAGATGAGACATGGCAGATGAGACACGGCTGGAGGACCAAGGTCAATGGGGTGTGCCCTTGGGAACTATCTCTGCGCCTGGGTTCTTCCTGTTTCTCTCTACCCGGCTGCCATGAGCGGAACAGGTCTCCTCCTCCACACTCTTCCACCGTGAAATTCTGCCTCTCCTCAGGCTCAGAGCAATAGAGCCAGTGAACCATAAACTGAATCCTCTGAAACAATCAACAAAATAAAATTCTTTAAATTGTTCTTCTCAGGCATTTTGGTTACATAAGGAAAGCCAACTAACACACTAATGGCTCAGAAAAAAATTCAAATATATGCTTGTGTTAATGTATACACACACACACACACACACACACACACACACACACACAGATAGAGAAAATAGAACAAATGTGTTAAAATGTCAACAACTAAGATTTCTGAGTGATCAGTAAGTTGAACGTGTTTTGTACTATGTTTGCAACTTTTCTGTAAGTTCAAAATTATTTCAAAATCAATTGCAAAAATCAAGAAATATGGTAGGTGCAGAGGCTGCAATCTGTGTCAAGAATCCCCCAGAAAGCCTAGAGAAACTCATCAGACACAAAGTCTCAGGGAATTTAGCTAGGTAACTGTTAAGTTGGGTCCTGCACTCATGTGACTTTGTGTCACATGGCCTCTGCAGGGCAAGGGAGGGGCTGAAACCCCCGCGAGAATTGGGCATTCCCGCGAGTAAACCCTCATCTCGCGAGATGCATGCCTTTAAAAGGAGAGCCCGCGTCCTCAAGCTTCGGACAGGCGCGCGGGCCCCACAGTGCCTCGCCCTGATCCCCGGGAGAGCCGTGCCATTAAAACTTTACATGCCACGTGTACCGGACCTCTCTCGTGTTTTTCACACTCCGCCGTACGCACATTATTTTTATTTTACTCGCATTTAATTTTTTATTTTACTTATCATTTGGTGCCGAACCGGGAGAACTCTTGGGTCCCTCCCCATTTTTTTTCCTTTTTTTTTTTCTGTTTTCTCGTTTTATTTTTACTCTCTTTTTGAGCCCCGGACTCTCCGACCCGCCAGCAGCTCGACTGTGAGGTCCCACACCAGCGCTCCGCTTGCAGGCGTTGCTCCCACCACTGCCGCTGCTGCTGCCCCGTGCCTGCCCGGACCGTAAGCCATCTTTCCAGCCCCGAGCTCTGCTGAGAGCTCATGGCCATCTTTTCAGCCCCGCGCTCTGCTGAGAGCTCAAGGCAGTCTTTCCGGCCCCGTGCTCTCCGGGAGAGCTGGCGGCCTTCTTCCCGCCCCGGGCTCTGCTGAGAGCTCGCGGCCATCTTTCCAGCCACGAGCTCTGCTGAGAGCTCGCGGCCATCTTTCCAGCCACGAGCTCTGCTGAGAGCTCACGGCCATCTTTTCGGCCCCAAGCTCTGCTGAGAGCCGGTGGCCATCTTTTCCCGCCCATGTGCTCTCTTCCGGAGCGCCGGCGGCCATCTTCCGCGGCCACCACCGCCGGGGCGTGCAGGCTCCACCGGCCGCCAGGCTGCTAGTTCCACCCGCCCGGAGCCAGGCTCCTTGGGTGATGCTGGCACCTGTTCTACTTGCTGACCTCCTGCACGGGCCAGGACCTCTGCCTGCTGCTTGGACCTCCTAAAACCGCCGTTCCCGCCTGCCCACGCCGCCCGCCGCTGGAATGGGACCATGCAGCCCGCGGACTGCGCCACACTGCGCGCCTATGTCTTCTCCGCGCCTGGCGTTGCTTAGACCCGCCTGCCGAGGCCGCCTGCCTCCTCCATCTAGGCGGCCGCCACTCTGCTAAACAGCCCCCAGCCCGCCAAGTCCAGCCCGCGCTCCAGCTGGTTCCTCCACTCGGACTTGTGCCCTGGCGCCCTTCACCCTGTGCCTGCCCACCCCTGCTGCCTGGGCCTGGCCATTCCGGTAAGCAGCCACATGGAATTACTGGGGGGGGGGGGTCGCCAGCTTTGGCCCGCCATCTTGGACACGTGGAATCACTGGGGGGCCGCCATCTTGGCCCCACCATCTTTAACCCCTCCCACCTCATGGCCTCCCACCTCATGGCCTCACTGGAGGCCTCGCCATCCTTAACCCCTCCCACCTCATGGCCTCACTGGAGGCCTCGCCATCCTTAACCCCTCCCACCTCATGGCCTCACTGGAGGCCTCACCATCCTTAACCCCTCCCACCTCATGGCCTCACTGGAGGCCCCCATCCTTAACCCCTCCCACCTCATGGCCTCACTGGAGGCCTCGCCATCCTTAACCCCTCCCACCTCATGGCCTCACTGGAGGCCCCCATCCTTAACCCCTCCCACCTCATGGCCTCACTGGAGGCCTCGCCATCCTTAACCCCTCCCACCTCATGGCCTCACTGGAGGCCTCGCCATCCTTAACCCCTCCCACCTCATGGCCTCACTGGAGGCCTCGCCATCCTTAACCCCTCCCACCTCATGGCCTCACTGGAGGCCTCGCCATCCTTAACCCCTCCCACCTCATGGCCTCACTGGAGGCCTCGCCATCCTTAACCCCTCCCACCTCATGGCCTCACTGGAGGCCTCGCCATCTTTAACCCCTCCCACCTCATGGCCTCACTGGAGGCCTCACAATCTTTAATCCCTCCCACTTTCCACTCCTAACCAATCCTAGGAGTCGGCGGCCATCTTTCCGGCCCGAGCCAGGCAGCTTGGCACTTGCTCTGCCTGCCGCTTGGACCTCCTAAAGCACCGTTCCAGCTTGGTTCTCCGGTCACCGCCGGGACCTCTGGCCGGTTTGCCCCACCCGCCCCGAGCCAGGCTCACTGGCGGTGCTCCTCGGGGCCCAACCTCAGCGTCTGGCGTGTGCCTGGAAGCCATTTTGTCTCCACGCCGCGGGCCCGGCAAGCCACGCCGCCTGCGCGCCCCCACTGATCCCACCAGCCGCCAGTGCCGTCCACACCAGCCACCGGCATCCGCGCGCCCTGGCTCCACCGCGCCCCCAGCAGCTTCTCAGCGCTTCTGTCACAGCCAGCGCTGGCCGACAACACTATACTCCGGTAAACTGCCTCCTTCCCTTGGTTAGCGGGTTCCGGACTTGGGTCTTCCGGTCCACTGGGACCTAAAAATCCAAGCGCTTGGTGACCCATTGTCCCCCGGTCCACTGGGACCACGCTGCGGATGACCAGGTCATCCTCCGGTTTTGAGAAGGAATGAAGACGTTCTTCCCTATCTCTTAACCTCTGTTTCCGAACGATTGAGCAGGGAAATCGGGGACGCCCATTTCCTGTTCTTCGTTTCCGCCCGCGAACCAATTATGGGGAGTCGAACCTTTATACTAGCAGATGCCCTGAGAGCCTGTCTGCCTTGATACGAGTTGGGAAATAGGTTGCGGTGGCCCAGGAATAGTTAGGAACTTTTATAAGCGGTCTGGTATCCTTCCAAATGCTCTCCCCCATCAGCTTCCATTTATTTTCCCGCCAGCTGCCATTTTGTGATGGCGCGTAGTCACTGCCTGGTGATGTCACAGTCGCCATCTTGGCCCGCGCCAGACTGCAATTTTGCTGGGCGGCCCGCGTGGGCGCGCCCTAGGTGCTGTGGGAAACGCCGGGGCTGGGGCGACACCCTCTGCCCGTGGGGAGTCTGCGTTGCCATTCTTGCCGGACACCAGCCCCGGGACGCGCTCTTTGTGAGTATAGGTCCGTCACAGCTGACAGAATCTTAACATAGCATCTAAGTTTTAATTCCAGAGAGAAACAGGCGGAAATGGAGCATACACTCCGACTTTGCCAAAAAGCAGATCCCTGGTAGCTGCCCTTTGGCTGGCGGTGGCGGCTCAGCCCCCTGGAGCGCCACCTAGGTGTGGAGGACTGCAACAACAACTACCTCCAGGAGCCTGCCTCAAGTGGGGCGAAGCCACGCCTACCAATCAGACTGCTCGGCGTGTGGCCAGGAGGGCCACTGGAACAGTGCCCTTGGAAAAGGGTGAGCCCCAGGTGCCTCAACACAGGGGGAGCACCTTTCCAGACCAGACCCCGCCGCTGGCCCTACTCAGCCTGGCTGAAGACTGATGGCTCCTGGATCCCTCAACCTCCATCCTCTTTGCCAGCTCAGGGTAGCTCTCCAGGTACTGAGTAAACCAGTCTCCTTTTTGGTCGCCTGCTCAATCTCATGATTTGTTTTTTTCTTTAATAGCCCTTGCCTGTTCAAGCCTCCTCAAGCGCACATCACTAAGCTGTCCAGGGTAACCTCCAATTCGCACTGCAGCTATGCACCCACCTGCACCCCCTTCTGGGGGACTGAACTCCCGACTCCTCCCGGCCTGGGGCCCCTGACGACGCCCCTTGACAGCAGGAAGAAGCTAGAGGGTCCAATCGTCATCCATTATCCCTACCATCAAAAGGCCAGAATGTTAAGTTGGGTCCTGCACTCATGTGACTTTGTGTCACATGACCTCTGCAGGGCAAGGGAGGGGCTGAAACCCCCGCGAGAATTGGGCATTCCCGCGAGTAAACCCTCATCTCGCGAGATGCATGCCTTTAAAAGGAGAGCCCGCGTCCTCAAGCTTCGGACAGGCGCGCGGGCCCCACAGTGCCTCGCCCTGATCCCCGGGAGAGCCGTGCCATTAAAACTTTATATGCCACGTGTACCGGACCTCTCTCGTGTTTTTCACACTCCGCCGTACGCACATTATTTTTATTTTACTCGCATTTAATTTTTTATTTTACTTATCAGTAACCTGAGGGGGCAGGTCTTGGGCCAAGATACAATAGGAAAGCAAATCTGTTGTATGCAAATACCCTTCCCTATTTCCACCACACACAGTCAATCATAAGTTGAGGGCTCTGGGAGCCGCATTTCAGGGCCCATGATAAATATTGTGCCTTTTCCATTAAACCAGGCTCCTTGCTTGAAATTGAGTTTCAAATTCTCAGGCACCTAGTTCTATCTCTTTAAAGGGTATCTAAATGAAATTTTCATGCAAAAAACAAAACACAAGCTTCTTGAATTGTTTGTTACTGGGTGAGCTGGGAGTTAGTAATTTGTAATTGCACTCCATAAATTATTTCTATTCACAGTATGTAAGAAATTCCCTCAGCCCTGATAATTTTGTGGAAGTCTGATAAGTTCCAGGGATATTAGCTGGTAGCCCTCTGCTCTAAGATTTTAGGCAGGGACCAATATAGGGTCTGATAGTCCAATTAGCAAGCAATCATTAGCAAGGAAAAATCTTCAGAAATGTTGCAGAGGAAAATAAGCTAATCAACCTGTACATATGCTTTTGGCATAGAAACTTGATTTCCTGTATTAAAAAGAAGCAGCTTCTTTTGGCAAAGACAACAAAATTGGTTTCTCAAGTTAAATGTATTCCTTGTTTCTAAAAACATCGGTGGTACTTGTACCAGTATTGGAATGGCCTGGGAAGATTTGGGAAAGCTCTGATTCTTAATATATTTCAAAAGAAAATAATTGGTATATTTCAATATAGTTGTGTCAAAATGGTGGCAGACATGGGTAAAGAAAGGACTTGATTTCTGCCTAAAACAGGCAGCTATTCCAATGTAAATTAACCTAGCTCAAAGTAATTAACCAGTCAATAGGAAAGGAGAACTAGGCCTATCTCTAAAGACAGATCTTAGTTGAGGAGAACTAGGCCTTTCTCTAAAGACAGATCTACATGATTGGATAAGCTAGCTAAGATGGTAGGAGGGGTCGACCTTCATGAAAGGAGACACCTCACCACACCTTGCTAGGGGACGTACCTTACAGGGTAAGGGGAGGTACCTTACAGGGACGTTCACTACATCAGAGTCACGCAAACAAGATGGAGGCCATGGGTATAAAAGGCCGAGTCCACGTGTAAGCCTTTTGGTGTATTCATTTTAAGTCACTCCCCCCCTCCATGCCATTTTGGCATGGGGCTGTATTTCTATTTTTTGTATTTCTATCTTCATAATAAACTTCTTTAAATCTTCAGCAACTATCCAAGCTATGCATATTTATTCTTAGCTTAGGACAAGAATCCCGTTTTTCTTCTGTTTGGGGTCGTTTGGGGTTTTTTTATGGGTTGGGGGTAAGTATGTCCTGGGCCCTAATAGGGGTTCCCAAGGAACAGCTTCCCCAAACCATATTCTCCCAATCCGTACCAGTACTTCCTACTCACAGTCATGATTAAAAGCTTCATCGTGGCTGGTTATCACTGCTATAGCCTAGGTGGACTGACGGAGCTGGTGCAACGGGAAGACAGGGTACTTTTATTTCTGATGTATTTTCTGTTTAACAGTGCACTTTGGTGGTATCCCAGGGGTTCTGGGCCCGTTTCTTCATTCACCATTATTTTGAGAAAACGAAGCAGCTCTGAAATGTTCCAGACTTGTAGAAAGGACCACTGAGTTGGATAGCATACACTAGGCACTTAAAAGATACTCAGTAACAAAACTTCCCAGAGAAAGAGCAAAGTTTATACCCATGTTCTGAACTGTGAATTTCCCCCAAACTCAGCTATACACAATGCTTCTTACTTAGAGCTCTGAGGAAAAATGGCCATTTTAACCCATTGTCTCTTGAACATATTTTTTTATTTTTTATTTATTTATTTATTTTTGGTGGTACTAGGGCTTCTGGAAGCCCTTCTACCTCCGGGCTACACTCCCACACCTATTTTATATTTTTATTTGGAAACAGGGTCTCTTAAGCCAGCACGGCTGGCTTCAAACCTGCGCGACTCTCCTGTCTCCTCCTCCCAAGCGTGGGGATTACAAGCGTGTGCCACCACGCTTAGCTAAACATTTATTTATTTATTTATTTATTTATTTATTTATTTATTTATGCGGGTCTGGGGATGGAACCCAGGGGCATTCGACCTACGAGCTACACCCCCTGCCCTATTTTTTATTCTTTATTTTGAAACCGGGTCTCACTGAGTTGCAGAGGGCCTAAGTAGCTGAGGCTGTCCCCGAACTGAAATCCTCTTTTCTCAGCCTTCTGAATGCTGGGATTACAAGCGTGCGCCACTACGGCCGGCTAAACATATTTATTTTGACCAGTGTTGTTTGTTGAGTCTCCATCTCTGCCTATCATCTAACTCTATTTCTATAACCATTAATTTTTTTTTCTCTCTGCCTATAACCTAACTCCTGTGACTGTTAAACTTGTTTTTTACTCTGGAAAAAAATCTAAAGTGCTAACATTTCATTCTATGTGTTTTTCATATTGGTTATAATAAAAAGATTGATATGCAAAAATGCACATTATTGGGTAATTTTTAACAGTGATAACTTCATCATTAAAATATTAGTACCAATGGCATTATTAGCAGCTGTTAGCATTCAAAATTGAAGCATGTTATTAAAATGCACCTGTTCTTTCAAAAATGGCATTACCCATTTAAAGACAGAAACCATATTTCCCATCTCAATGGATCTGAGTTCGAACACATTCTGGAAATTGGCATCATTCACGTTTTTAAAATTTTGTCTTGGGAAGAACTCTTAAGGATATTTCCAGGTTTGTGTGTTTGTATGAACACACACACACACACGTATGTATGTATGTAGATGAGGCCTATGCATATAGGTTCTCTGTTAATGTTCTTTGGGAGGGCCTAGCATAGGAGAGAGGATCACCAAATGTAGTGTTCATAAATAGGGGTTCAAGTGGTTTTTGCTCCTCATTCCCAAGAATATTTAACATCTAGAAATATTTTTGGTTGTCACAACTGGAGAAGGGTTGCTACAAGCATCTAGTGGGTAGTGGTCAGGATATTGCAAGACACCCTACAATGCACAAGACAGTCTCCCCGCCCCAGAGAGGGATCATCTAACCTCAAAAGTCAGTAAGTGGATGTTGAAAAGTCCTACTATAAGGAACCTTACACTAGAGAAAATCTATGAAACTTTCTGGCAACACAAACTCCAAATACTTTGGTTACAGAATACATATGGGGGAAAAAAACAAAATACAGCTACATGATATAATTCTACATATTAATCCCAGCCACTTGTTGAAAGAACCTGGCAAATGCTGGCATGTGAGAAGTTGCAACCACAGGTCGTTTGGATATGTTACTGTCCAGGCAGGCCATCGTAAGAGAAGCCCAGGCGTCCATAAAGGACCGTGGAAGTCCAGTTCTCAGAGCTTTACGATTAGTAGAGCACCTAGGTGACTCATTGAGATTATTCTGGGAAGAATAATCCAGAAATGAGCCTGGGACAAAAAAAAATCAGAACATGACACTTGGCATAATGATATTACAAAACCCATCCAATAATAAAACCTTTTATTCTTCTGTGGAAAACATAAGAAAAGCTTTTCTTTCACAAATATAGACATCTAGCCCGTAGCTTCGCTTCTTATTCCTACAGCCATAAAAGAATCATTCACATTTACACAGAAACTGACTGCAGAACTATGGGGTATTATTCTGTGAAGCACTCCAGGTATTTTGTTGGCTGTTGCCCAGCGATTTAACAGACTGTAGCATTCAGCGGAGTAGTGTGACAAGCAGGCCCAGGCATGTTTTTATTTGTATTCATGCTATTTGAATAAGATTCAACTGCTGCCACTTCCATTAATTAATGTGAAACTCATTAGTCTTAACATTATTGTTAAAAATGTTCCCTATCGGATGCATTGAGACAATGTGTTATCACGCGACAGCCACTTATTTCTAATCATAGCAGATGACGTGAGGATAAAGAACTGTAGTACCAGGTTCCTGGAGGGGCCCAGTTGCTCCAAAATATGTCATCTTACAAATTTACATCTCCTGCGATTCCTTATATCCTTTCTCAGTAACCACTGAGGATTTCCTGAGAAGTGATTCTAGCCCAAAGTAGAACGCACCAAAAATACTTAATCCATAGAAATAGTGATACCGTCATTGATGGTGATGTTTCCTTAAGAATGTAGGAGAGAGAGCCAGTCATGACGGTGTACACCTATAATCCCAGAAATCGGGAGGCTGAGACAGGAGGATCACAGGTTCAAGGCCAGCCTCGACTACTTACCCGAGACCCGCAGCAATTTATTGAGGTCCTGTTTCAAATATAAAAAGGTCTGGGGGCTGTAGCATGGAGGTAGATGCCTCTGGGTTCCATTCTCAGTACCCCTCCCACACACAAAATATGGCAAAAAGGAAGGAACATACACAAACACCCAGGTGTATTTTAAGAGCAAATTGTAATCTTAACTACACGTGGCCTCACAATTTTATAGTGAAACTAAGTTGCAAGATACAGCTTTTCATTTTGTCTCAAAGCAAAATAAGAAATAGGTCACATTTCTCACCAACTACATCAAACTAATCAGCAACCTGCCTCTTACTTTGGGAATTAAACATCTGTCCAATCTAAGTATCGTGGTCTCACCCAGACTAACAGTCAAAACAATAAACTGTCACCCAGCATAAAACTGCGTCTCTTCTTTGAGCACAGGCTTCCCTCTTGGAGCCCAGGAGTGAACTGCAAGACGCAGAAGGACTGAGATAGAAGATATGTGTGCCCAAATGAAAGATAAGCCGTAGCTGAGTGTGGTGGCACATGCCTGGAATCCCAGCATTCGGGAGCAGAGGCCGGAGGATCACGGTTTGAGGACAGCCTCAGCTACTTAGTGAGGCCCTTCACAACTCAGGAGACGCTGTTTCAGAATTTTTTTAAAAATACTAAAAAATAGGGCTGGGGGTGTAGCTCGGAGGTACAATGCTCCCGAGTTCCATCCGGATACCACAGAAAGGAAAGAAAGAAAGAAAGAAAGAAAGAAAGAAAGAAAGAAAGAAAGAAAGAAAGAAAGAAAGAAAGAAAGAAAGAAAGAAAGAAAGAAAGAAAGAAGAGAAAGAAAGGCTTTTACCAGATTCAGGAAGCTGCATTCGTAAACCTTAGTAGTGGTATCCGCCTGATACCACAAAAATCTTCCAAAAGACAGTCATTTTTTGGATACCTGCCAAGTCTAGGTGGCACCACTGATAGATCATAGCAGTTAAGACTCTGTCCTGTACTTATTAACACCGTCACCATCTCCTCTTAAACCAAAGGAGTCAAGAACTGTGACTAGTAAGGATTAAAGAAACCACCCTGACCTTTTGCTAGACTTTGGGATTTTGTGACTAGATCAGGCCCAGGGTAGGGAAAAGAAGAAGATATAGCTGGGTAAATACTTGAAAGACTTCATTAGTATTCTAGAGTAGACTGGAGTTGTATGATTATTGGATCCGACTGAAGCTTTAATCCCCAAACAAGGGACCATTTGTTTATCATCTGAGGGGTAAGACCTGCCTAAGGGTTCATCTAGGGGCAGAAAAAGAACTAATTCACAGAGAATGCTCAGAGGGGCCGAAGATGTGCTTTGAAAGGAAAAGCACATCACCTCGTTTCATGCTTGTAGTTTACAGCGTCCAGCTGATTGAATGAACCAGTTACACCTTGATTTCATTTTTTGGTGAGGCTCCTGCCAACTCACAATGAAAGCCCATTCCCCTCCTCATTTGCATTCAACCATCAATACCCCCCCCCATATATCTTTTCAAAGGAAAGCTCTATATCTGTCTTTATAATATCTTGGGCACATTTAATGCTGAGATTTAAAACTTTCTAGGCCCAGGGGGTGAGCAATATCTGAGTAGAGAATTGTAAGGTTAAAGATTGCCTATACATTTGTTCTGGTTTAACCATAATTATTACAGAAATTAGGCTTAGTATAAACTAAGAAATCAACTGCTCAAACTTAATCATGTTAACAAAGAGGAAACTGAAGCTTAGCTAAAAAAGAAAAGAAAAAAAGGATACTTTCCAGAGCATACCAATAGTATTTATCACTAGGGTTGTCTAATGACTTTGTTTTGGTTTTCTATAGCCCTTTATTTGTACCCATGAATTAATTTCCTTCTCTCCCTTCTCCCTCCCTCTCTCCATCCCTCCTTTCCTCCTTCATTTCTTCCCTAGTTAGGAATATTCGACCTGGACCATCCTGGGAACTGGAAAAAAAACTATATACATACAATTGAACAATTCACACACTGTGCTACAAAAGCAGATGTACACGTACACACTTGTGTCTTTCCTTTCTCACAGTTTCAACAACTGGTATTTTCAACACATCACATTGGCAGATGTCCAAAAGCCTGTGTTAGGATGTGTTGAAACACTTTGCCAAGGGGAAACACTCCATGAAAAACTCACTGAGCACTTGTACTCAACATACCGCCATGGGAGTAGCAGAGTGTGTTAGGCTGCCATTTTAGACACAGTATCTAATGTGTACACATGATCCTTTCCATGCTGGGCATACTATATATCTTGCCAAATTAGACTTATATAGTGCCAAGTGAGTAGAGATTGCCAATTTCTTTCTCACCCTGGAAAATTACAGGATTTTTTTTTTAATGAAAGAAAGGAATCGTAAGCAAAACTGTAAGCACCTGCGTTCCATTCTTGGCCTGCCTCTTGCCTTGCGAACAGCATTGATCAGCCCACAATTCCTGTGGGTACTTCAAGGACCGGGAGCTCAACGGACATTACAATATCCATTCTACCTGCTGTTTTTGAAAAATTTAAAAATACAACCTGGCTTGGAGGAGAATTCATTTCTTTCGAATAATTGAACATCTGGGGATTTTAGTGGGGCATTTTGGTACCTTTAACATCTTCAAGTAGATTGCCTTCTCCTAGTTCATTACTGAAATCATACACACAGCAATTTATAAAGTGATAACAGAACAGTATTATGCTCAGATACAGAATCCTTGACTGGATAAATAAACAGACCTAAGTACACTGTCAGTCTTCCTGCTCTTTCATACTGTAAGCCATTGATCTCTTAGACATCTTTAAATTTTCATGTATTTGGACCAGGGCCATTTGGTTCAGGTAGCCTTGTTAAAAACGGATTTGCAGGTCTTTGCAGTGTTACAGTCCTGCCAAGTTAGAATAACTCAAGACAAGGTCAATGTCTAGGACTCTCTCGTATTAAATCAGCAAGTAAGCTTATATGCATTGCAGATTCCTTGCCCATGAGATCTCTTGTCTAAAACAATCTGCTGAAAGGTGATAGGGTTGAAGCATGGGCTAGACAACATGCATATGGCATAGAGTTTGTAATATTCTAAGTGGCCTCAACTGTGCCCCCTTGGGTCAAGATAGGAACAGTATTGGTAAATCAATAGTTTAATCCATCCAAGACAAGACTATTTATCAAAGCCCTTCCTTATGAAGCAGAATTCTGCTAAACAAAATTCTTTGCTGACTTAGTTGGCAGGAGCCATCTTGTATCAGATGGCATAACGTACTTACACTAAAACAGTAACCAACAGCTTCAAATTCCTTGTATTTCTGCTCTGACAGAAGGTTTGCTAAACAGACCAAGTGTTTCCCTTATGCTTGGGCATGTGGCTATTAAGCAAATTCTGACAAATTGAATTGTAATTATGGAAGATTTGGAGAGTAGTGACATTACTCAAATATTAAGTTATAATTGAAATGACTAAGCCGCAGTGATGTTCAGAAAATTTGCTGAAATCTATAATGAATCATCTATACTTTAAAAAAGAAATGTCTTTATATAATAGTTAAATATAAGGGGAGACATTTTAAGCATTCTTTATTCTACACTCAAACCTACCTAATATTAAAAAAAAAATTGTATACAAGCCGGGCGTGGTGGCGCACGCTTGTAATCCCCGCCCTTGGGAGGCGGAGACAGGAGGACCACGCAGGTTTGAAGCCAGCTGTGCTCGCTGGCTTAGGAGACCCTGTTTCCAAATAAAAATGTAAAAATAGGTCTGGGAGTGTAGCCCAGAGGTAGAAGGGCTTTCAGGAACCCCAGTACCACCAAAAAAAAAAGTTGTATACAAATGTTTCCCCCCTAAAAGATGAGCCGATCTATAAGCTCTTGTCTGGTTCTAAAAATTCTATGATGCTTCTGCAGAAGAAATGCAAAATGCAAAAGCATAGTTTAGATATACTGGAAATCTTCCCTGACCCCGATATTCTCTAAAGAATGAAAGAGAATTCTAGTAAGAAAACCCTCCCAATGCTTATAAGCCAAAAGAGCAAGCTCTACCAGTAGATTTCTCCCTACAATGATCTCCTCACACCACAAAGTGCCATCCAGCCTTTGAGTGGGTGGCTGGAAGACGTCCTAACTGTCAAGGGACAGGAGTGTTGAACCTTCTCCCAGGTGTCGTTCTGCAGAAAGCAATGTAACCAGAGTCGCCCCTGGAATTCTATTTTTGGGCAAATTATACCCTAATATTTCCCATCTCATCCTTAGAACCACCACCAGTGAACATTTTTTCAACAGAGACACACATTTAAAAAAAGACAAGATTTCAAAGACGCTGGAAAGCTGAAGGTCTGCATGTTTGTTCAGAAGCATAGACTACTCTTGCCACCTGGGTAAGGATGTGGCTTTGCTGATGGTCATTGGTTCAAGAATCAGAATGGCATGGTTTTGTAAAACTGCATTAAGTGAAGAAATAGATGACTGATGTAAGTTCTTCAAAAGTAGAGGCACTGGATATATAAGCCCAGTATGTAGCTCAGAATAATAGTCAAGAAATAACTGCTTTTTCTCAGTTATGATGGAATCTTACCTAAAGAAATGCTCTGTCTGCTCCTGTGTGGTTATCTTCTTACTTATAGGAAGTTCTTTATCTTTAGCTAAATAAGCCAAGCATCATTAGTATTTTATACCAGGTACTTACACCCCTTGATTTTTCTATGATGAGTTGGACTAAACAACACATGAAGGAAGAAAAAAACAAGTCTAAAGCTCCTGTGTCCTTGGGTGACAGGTGTGAAAGATAAAAGAGATTGAGTACTGGTGATCATTATAAAGTTGACTGAATGATATCATTCTGAGAATCTGTTTTAGCAATACTGGAAATATCTGTTGACTCCAGAAAGTATTGCTGAAGCCTACTGAAATGGGACCTTCCACAGAGCCATCCACAGCCTTGGTTTAATTGTGCCCTAGGGAGAGTCCTGTGCACAACCTGAAGGTCAAATTTCTCAGGCAAGCATGAGTGGTGTGAAACCCTTAAACTACATGTATCCTGGGGGCAGACCCAGACTCAGTTTCAGAAGCAGCCAGTGGCGAGATGTATTGGTAAGAAATAATCTGAGATTTTCAGACTTTTGTCCTTAGACATGCATGTTAGAACAGAGCTCTGAGATTAAAGACAAGGGCTGTCCTTCATTCAGATCCCAACTGTTAGAATCAGATGTTCTAGCAGTTAACACGTGTCTATGTCCTACTCTGCCTGGATTCTTCTAGATCTTTCTGTATCCTGAGTTCAAACTATAGAATTCCAGGAGAGTCACTGATCAATGCTTGTGAAAGCCCTACATACTGTCAACAACAGCTTATGAGTCTCTATTAAGACTCAATGACCAATTCCCTCCATTTTGGTTTTCTGTTTGGTTGGTTGTGGTTTTTTTTTTTGGGGGGGGGCATTGGTCCTAATTACTAAAGCAAGCAGAGAAATCATTGGCCATTATCCAGTTTAGTAATTAAACTCCTCAGTATTCATCTTTCATTCATGTAGTAATTTACCACTTATAGGTAGGTTATCTTATTTTTTATTAAAAAGATCTATGAGGTAGATATTGTCTCTGCATTATGAGTCAGAAAAACAAAACATTGAGTAAGACCTAGAAAATGTGGAGCTCAGAGCTCTTTCTGCTCTTCCCCTCAAAAATCACATATCTTTACTTCATTTACAAGTAGTTAAGTATAACGGTTTATACTCAGCAAATACGTGACAGTCAACTGAATTTCCTCTGGTAAAATCATATTGCCCTTGATTATCTATCCTTCTTCCACTCTTTGTATGTGATCCAGCAATACAGACAAATCCATTCTATCAGTATCCTAAGGAAGACATAATAATTATTTTTTAAAAATCATTGGGAAAAAATGATGCACATAATGTGTATGAGCCGATCCAATCCTTACATTGGAAGTACCTGCAAAAAAGATGAGATTCCTTCTGCGAGAATGCAACCTGTTTCTAGTCCATCTCTTCCTGGTATTTTGAGCAAAGTACATTATTCATGGGTCATCTATTGAACAAGTCTTTTTTGTCAAGTACTGTGCTCAGTGCTAAAGTATAACAGTGAATAAGAACAGCTCCTGCAGTTGAGCACCTAACCAGAGCAGAATAGCTCCATATACAGTAGGGATGCCTCTAGAGAGAACCGGTACAGAAAGAAGAGCCATGTACAAATGCTGAGGGCCAGGAAAGCAACGCCTGGTCTGAGATGGAAAGGGCAAGTCATAATTGCTGTGAAATGGCTTGGGAGAGTGACATGTTGAGCACTTTTCAGCTTGGATAATACTCTGTGGCTTGCGATACTTTGATTTGGGGCTGTATTCCAGCTTTTACCAACTTGGTTTTTAATTTTCATTTTGCAAACCAGACAAGGCATGTTCAGAGAATTTGAGAGACTTGTCCAAGGTCACATAGCTAGTAAGTAAGAGATCCAATAATAATACCAGGTCTGTGTAACCGCTATGCTTTCAGAGAAGGAAGAACACCGGACCGCAAGCCAGGCCACTGGAATCCTATTCTGTCACCACGTCCCCACGAAGCCTCCAACAGGTCACTGAACAGCTATGCTCTGCTTCCCTTATCTGTGAAATGAGGGGATTTAAACCGAATGACCTCCAAAGTTTCTCGAGTTTTCAGTCTGATATATTTAACTCTCTTGCTCAGCTCAGACCAACTTGAGTTTAAGAAAAATCCTGATAAAAAGAATAATCACTACACACACACACACACACACACATATACACACACACATATATACATATACACACATACATATATATACATATACACACACATATATATACATATACACACATACATATATAAACATATATACACATATACACATACATATATATACATATATACACATACATATATACATATACACACATATATATACATATATACACATACATATATATACATATATACACATACATATATATACATATATACACATACATATATATACATATATACACATACATATATATATACATATATACACATACATATATATACATATATATATAATACGACAGTGGCCATTGCTTTTATATGTATATGTAGGAGGGACAATATACTGCAATACTTTCTAACATTTAATTTTTGAAATGATGACTATACTATTTTTAGTCTAGTAATTCTAGACTAACAATTATGCAAGAGCTGAAATTTGATATTATTTAATCATTTGTGGCTGCATTTTGTGATTTTAAAAAGAATTATATTTTATTTTATTATTATGTACCCTGTGGGAAAGCCAATCCTCTAAATACAAAGACAATCAAGTAAGCTGGGCATGGTGGCACACGCTTGTAATGTGCACGCTTGTAATCCCCGTGCTGGGGAGGCTGAGACAGGAGGATCGCACAGGTTTGAAGCCAGCCTCAGCTGGCTTAAGAGACCCTGTTTCCAAATAAAATATAAAATCCCCTGTTCCATCCCCAGTACCACACACACAAAGACAATCAAGTAAAGACATATGAATGGCCAATAAATGTATGAAAAAAATGCTCAACATCTATACCCATTAGGAAAATGCAAATCAAAACTACACTGAGGCAGGCGCAGTGGCACACTCCTCAATCCCAGTACTTGGAAGGCTGGGACAGGAAGAATGCAGGATCAAGGCCAGCCTCAGCAATTTAGTGAGAGCCTGTTTCAAAATAATAAATTTTTTTAAAAACTAATAAAAATAAAAAGGCCTGGATGTAGCTAGACACAGAAAGACAAATACTGAACATTTTATTTCATATGTAGAAAATTTTTAAAAAACCACCTGAAATTAGAAGAGGAATTCCTAAGGAATGAAAAATTGGGAAAGAGAACAGAGAGAAAGTAGAAAAGGTAGGGCATGAGGGGGTAGATCCAAGCATGATGTATGTACTTATGGAAAAGGCACACGAATCCATTGATTTGTCTAATTGATAGGTGTTAAAATTATAATTAAAAATAATAAAGTTAGTGATAGTATTTCAGGCCTAAAAGGAAAGATGTTCAACTTTCCTTGAAAAAAAAAAATCCCATCTACCCGAGGAAAGAAAGCGTTCAAATATATAAAAATGAACCCAGTAGTGGTGGCGCATGCGTGTAATCCCAGCATTCGGGAGGCTGAGACAGGAAGACTGGGTTCGCGGCCAGCCTCAGCTACTTAGTGAGGCCCTGTTTCAAAATAAAGAATAAAAAATCAGGCCAGGAGTATAGTGTGTGGAGGTAGAATGTTTCAGGGTTCAATTCCTAGCATCACTCACTCACACACACACACACACACACACACACACACACACACACACAAATATATATATATATATATATATGAAAAAAGGGCAGAAAAATGGACTGTTTCTGAGTGTTTCTGAACTGCTGAGTTTTCAGGTTCTACTAGCAATAACATTGCTCTAAGACTAACATTTTGACCGCAAAGTATTCTTTTTGGTGATCAAAGGCAATCCTAACAGTTTTAAATTTAAGTTTTTCTTTAACACTGTTTGCTTTGGAGCATATCACTTGGAATATCTCTGAGGGTTAAAAGAAAAGATAGAGTGATCTATATATCTCTAATAGATTTGGGGATGTTCTTCATAAACAGTATTGAATTTTAACTTCACAACACCATGTGATCAAGGTAGCTAGTTTGTAAGGATTGCTATCACAATTTAGGCAGCTTCAAAGAAAAGAAATGTG
This sequence comes from Muscardinus avellanarius, assembly GCF_963383645.1. Taxonomy (NCBI): domain Eukaryota; kingdom Metazoa; phylum Chordata; class Mammalia; order Rodentia; family Gliridae; genus Muscardinus; species Muscardinus avellanarius. The sequence goes on along the minus strand of NC_137800.1, from coordinate 75,946,496 downwards.
TATCTCATAATTCTAGAAACCAGAGATTGCAAAGGAGCCAGCTGGGCACGCCACACTGCCCTGGAGACTCTGGGCACAGCAGTCCCAGGCTCTTCCAACTGCTGGTGCCTGTCAATCACTGCTACTCCTTAGCTTGCAGTTGTGAGTCTCCCTGGCTTGTCTTACAGCTTTCTCTTGATGTGCCTCTGTGTCCAGACTGCCCTCCTCTCAACTGAAGCAGGCAAATTGGATTAAGATCCACCCTTAATAACCTCTTAACTACATCTAAAAAGACCCTATTTCCAAATAAGGCCACATTCGTAGTACTAGAGGATTAAGGTTTTAATACCTTTTTGAGGGGCACAATCCAACCCCTTACCAGGTAGGCTCAATATGCTTATTTCCATTTCAGAGAGAAGTGAATGAAGACGTGACACACCTAAGCAGCTTCTCTAAGTTCATACAGACGGCTCGAGACAGAAGATGCTGTCTTCTAATTCACCAACCAGGCTTATTTCTATCAAAGGAGCATTTAAGGTTGCCAAGTCAGTTAATGATTTGCTTGGAATCAGAATTCACTTCACTCAGTCACCTCGACAGCTGTCTTACCTCTAGTCCCAGCTGCTTGAGGATGGATCCATGCTGGGTTATCATTTATACAAAATCAAATCCAATTGCCTTTGGGTATAATTGTACCACATTATATAATCTCAAAGGGGAAAATAAATTTCCTTTCTACAATGCATTTTCTAGTGTCTACTTTCAGCTAACTTGGGTGTAAAAATAATAGGCCATTCTTTCAAAGCTCCATTCATAACCCCAAACATTCTTTGGCTTCTGTGAATGGTGCTGAAATGAACCTGGAATGTTCTGTGGTCCACGGGACATGCTGGAACCTTTCTCTTCAGTTTACCTGCCAAAAAGCGCTTCATTTGGGGGTCACAAGATAAAAGGGACAAAATGAAAAGATGGATATTTCAAGTGCCAGCGTAGGTGTCCCAAGGAAACTGAGCGGCCCCTCTTTTCCCAGATCTTTGCTCTATTTATCAGTCGTGGCCTGTAGCTAGACAACAGACTTCTTTACGTGGTGTAAGCAACCTTCTTCACTCTGGGATCTCATTTTACTTACTAATGTGTTGGTCCAGCTGTGAAAAGTAGCTGTGGGCCAGAGTACAGGGCATAAATTAAACCATACCGTGGCCTCTCTCCTCTAGCTCATGTGGTTGTTTTTAATAAGAATCTGCAAGGAATTCCTCTGGAACCCTCTCGCATGGCCAACTGCCTGTTGGTTGAATAAATGATTCAATTGTTTGGGGCTCTAACTTGATCTCTGATGTTCAATGCTAGAAGATACAGGCAGCGGTCCAGGAGGTCCAGGTGACTGAGAAGATGCTCATAGCAAAGATCAGGGAAGTCAATGAAAAAATTCAAACTCCATGCACTTACTGGTTTTGCATCTTATTGGCAAAGCTGGATCCGCTGGCTTTGTAGGGAGGAAGGAGTAGGTGTCTTGTAAGTTATACTTAATTGTGATGAATAGCTTTTATTTCCTTAATGTATTAACTGTTACTCCAGTATTCACTGAGCACCTACGGTATATGAGTCACTATTGCAGCACTTGAATTCAGTGATGAACAAAAAAGACAAAGTCCCAAGTCCCACTCTTTACTCTGGTAGGTAGATTCTCTATTCTAAAGCAGCATTATAGAGCTGGGTGTGGTGGCACAGGCTTGTAATCCTAGTATTCGGGAGGCTGAGACAGGAGGATTGCGGATTGCAGACAGCCTTGGCTACTTAGTGAGGCCCTTTCCAACTCAGTGAGACCCTGTTTCAAAATAAAGAATAAAAATAAGACTGGGGGTGTAGCTCCAAGGTAGAATGCCCCTGGGTTCCAGCCCCAGTACCCCCCCCACCAAAAAAAAGCAGCATTATAAAGGCCAAGCACAAGGATGGTGAGATAAAAAGGTGAGCCTGCTGGGAAGTAGACCACCTGGTCCCATCACTAGATATGTGCCTTCTGCTCTCTGGAGTCTGGGTAACCTGTTTACAAGGTGAGGGAACTGGATAAATATACTGTAATACTTCCTTTCGGGCCATTCCTTCTATTAGCTACACCCTGTGCCAGACACAACTAATTCTTGCGAATATCTAGAGCTTACCTTAAGCCTCTTCTAGAAATCAGAACAAAAGGTAGGGAAAGGGGGTTGTCATTGGAGTTCAAAGTTCAAAATCAACACACAGTGAAGCACTAGATAGCCGTATAAAATACTTTCTTCCACAGAGAGGAGGCACACCAGACCAGTATGCCTGACCATTGGAAATATGTTATCTTAAGACACTAGACATTGTTTAACAGTAAGAGCAGTTCATGAATGCATGAGCCTTTGTAGTACTGTACTTCATGGAGGTAGTTTTGTAAAGAAAACATTTTTAACAGCAAAATAATCATTTTCATCTGAAATTCACTTTTTAATTTGTGTGAGCATGCTATTCCTATAGTCACCAGAGCTTGCAGGAGAGTTGGACTGTGTCTATTTTGGTCTTTCTTGCTCATCACTATAACTCCAACTTCAGAACAATATCTGGCACTCAGTGAATATTGGGTGAATGAGTGAATGAATGATCAATGAGATTCCTGAGGGTGTTTGACTCCATAACCGTTCTTCTGCTCCAGAACTCTCCTGCAAGGCCAAAACTATATGTTTCAGAACAATCTTGAATACGTATTTAAACAGATTTTTTATAGTGGTACTAGAGTTTCTGGAAACCCTTCTACCTCCGGGCTACACTCCCAGACCTATTTTTGATATTATTTTTATTTGGAAACAGGGTCTCAGAGAGGCTGGCTTCGAACCTGTGTGATCCTCCTGTCTCTGCCTCCCAGGCACGGGGATTACAAGCGTGCGCCACTACGTTCGGCTTAAACAGAGATTTTAAGTGACTTGATCATAGGCCTACTTCTTCCAACACCTTTTATCCTGGACTCCTTAGTAAAGGATTCGTCCTCCCCGTGCATTCCCCACAGAGTCGGTGGGGCCTCTCTACAGTGTCCCCGCAGCTGCATGTGGGAACAGGGCAAAACCAGAGGGAGCCTGAGTTCATTGCCTGGGCCATGAAATTAGAAGGTTCCAAGCCTTTAATTCCCTGTTCATCAATATAAGACCTTTTTTTTTTTTTTTATTAAAAGCACCAGTTCCCATCCCTCACTGTGTCCAAAAGATAACAAGAAACTGGATGATGCTAGAACATAAAGGATTAAACAAAACATTATTTAACTAATGAGCAATTTATTTTAGTCAAAAGGCTATGAACATGCCTATAAAGATTTCAAAAGCATGGAAAATATATGTATCTATATCTATATATAAATATACATATATATCTATATATAAATATACATATACATATACAAACATAAAGGTGCTACCATGCACATATTCAATGTCCCTCACATAGCAGGAAGACTCCAGTATACATCACAAGACAGGGGACCCAGAGATGCTTTGTTTAGAACACTATGCCTAGCTAGGCTTGGTGGTAAAGACCTGTAATCCCAATACTTGAGGGACTGAGAAAGGAGAAACACAGGTTCCAGGCCAGCCTCAGCAACTTACTGAGACACTCAGCAACTTAGACTTTGTTTCAAAATAAAAAAGAGCTGGGAGTGTAGCTCAGAGGTAGCAACCCCTGGCCAGTCCCAGGCTCATCCCCAGTACCAAAATAAATTAATTAATTAAAAAATTATGGCTGATAGCTGCAGAAATTTTTGAGACATTCAATTACAGTTAATTGTAACTTGAGTTAAAGTTATGCAGTACTTGTTGTTTAATTATTTATTATTATTTTTTATTTATTTTTTGGTGGTACTGGGGTTCCTGGAAGCCCTTCTATCTCCAGGCTACACTCCCAGACCAAGTTTATTTTTGGAAACAGGGTCTCTTAAGCCAGCGTGGCTGGCTTCGAATCTGCGCGATCCTCCTGTCTCTGCCTCCCAAGCGCGGGGATTACAAGCGTGCGCCACCACGCCCAGCAGTACTTGTTGTTTAAGAGCTGGTTGTATACCTATGACTATGAGGAACGTAATTTCTTTTTGGTACCCAGGATGGACCTACAAGTATTCTACCTCTGAGCTACATCCCAAGCCTTTTTTATTGATCTGAGTTGTTGAGGCTGACAATGAACGTGTGATCTTCCTGTCTCAGCCTCCCAAGTACTAGGATTACAGGCATTCACCTGGTTAGGAACCTAATTTTTAAGACTTAAAACTTTGTGGCTACAAAGTGAGAGAGACCTCACTGGCCATATCCACTCTACAGATTCTATTCATCAGAAATGGCAACTTTTTAAATTCTAGCTCTACATCTTTGGAAGCATCTGCCTTGGCACAAATCTAACCCAACTGGAAACAAATGGAAATTTCCCAGCTTGCCTGACTGTACTAGCCGGTCACCGGAACAAATAAAAATATGTTGCCATTTGTCAATTTAACAGCTAGAAATCAATTTGATTTTTTTTTGGTAGTAAAGCAACATCAAGAAAATTAAAACTGAACCAGATTTGTAGATAGAGAAAAGAAAAAGTACAAATAATTGCAAAAGCAAAGCACACAATCGACCTGATTGTTAATTCTTAGTGTCTTTCATACTGTCCCATTCAAATATTCCTGCAGATTATGAGATAATTCATTAATAAACCAAGTTCTCACTCAGAAAAAAGTATGTTTGGAGGAGCTATCACTGAACTTCCCAATGGAAAATATTCAATATCATTGGTTAGAAGAAATAGACGCTACCTACTTGCTGAAGAAGGAAATTAGGCACAGTGAGAAATGTCATTCTATTTTATTATTTTAACATTTCAGGTTAAAAAAAAATACATCATTTTTAGATAGTGTTGCACAGTAAAAATCATTCAGACTTTGAGATCATACAGATTAATGTTCAAGTCCCAACTTTCAGTTATTTCTGCTTCCCAATTCTTCCCTATTAAATCGGAAGGATATACCTACCTTTCTGAGTTATAAGGATTAATAGTTAGTAATACAAAGCTCCTACCACATGAGTGTTTGACTTACAGATGTTGCTTAATAAAGACTACCTAAATTTTTCATGTATTTGGTCATAATACTGAAGGCTTTTTTCAGTTCAGTGAAGACAAAATTTTCTACGAATCAGAACTGCCCAAAGATCAAATCTACTAGATTGCCTTTTATAAGATGATGACCCCCATCATCAAGAGCCCTCAAGCAAAACCAAATGACCTTTTACCAGGCACAGTACATAGGGAATTCGGTACAAGGCTTAAATGCGAACATCTAAATACTAAATTTCTATGAAGCTTTGGAATCTCTAATATATATTCTGAAATGGTGGGCACAATTTTTCTGATTATTCTTGAAAGGCAAAGATGATACTATTTGACAGAAGGCAGGAAGTTTGTCATAACACATTGACTTAGGCTTAAATAGTAACTTTCCGTGTCTAAAGATTCATGATTTTTTTTCTAGCAATAGACTTTAGAAAATACAGAAAGGTCTAAACATTCCCAGCCTCTGGCTTCTAGTTGTCTGTTTAAATAGCTCTCACTGTTCCATTTCATCTTTTCTCTCCAGTTGAGAAGCAGACATGACAAAGGCATTTAAGTAACTGCTGTTGATCAGCCCTAGAAAAACAGCCATTTATTTCCAATTCACCAGAATATGCCCTGAGAGCTATCCAGCTTTCTCTGAGTCCTTCAACTGACTGTAGTTCTCTCTTCCTCTCTCTCCCTTCTTCCTGCTCCATCCAGAAAAAAAAAGGGGGGGGGCCTTCTTGTCTCATGCATAGCTTTCCTCTGTCCTTTGGAGATTCAGCAAATCAGCCCCATAGAAGATTGCCTGGTCTCTCAAGGAAATTTCCCAACAAGGGTAGTCTGTGACCAACATAGAATCCTCATATCTTGCACCCAAAAGAGTCTTGTTCTTCATTGCATTTCAATGCATTTCCTTTTGTCAGACTTTATTTGCAGAGTTCCAGAGCAAAGCAAAACCTGAAGAGAGGAAGAAATATGGATGCTTAGGGTTTCCCTGAAGTGCTCGCAGGATCTCGGTGAAATCCTTGAAAATGTATACAGCAAATATATTCATAATAGCGTGCACTTAGTTGGATGGAAGTACCTGGCTTTATCGGATTCTTAAATGCTACCTATGATATAATAATAGTCTAAGAATCAATGTCTTACAGGAGAAAGTACTTGAGTGTAATATAAGCATCTAGTATGTGGAATATATTTTTAAAAATACTCTTGCAATCCAAAACTTAAAAGGCAATTGGCACAATGTAAAAATGGATAAAATATTTTGAACAGACATCTCTCCATACACCTAGTTGTCAGATACATGCAAAGATAATCAACATTAGTCATTGAAAAAAGGCTAACCCAAAGCACTTCGCACCCCCTAGAATGTGGAGACAATGGCAGATGTTGAAGTAGGTATAGAAAAGTGGGAAGCTGATTCTTTCTGACCAGTAGGATATTAAACACAAATTAGTAATAAACATGAAATCTGACAAATTCCTAATTGTACAAAATGGGCAAGGAAAACTCCCATGACATAAATACAAGCATCTCCAGCTACTGGAATCCTGGCGATGAATAACCATAAAGGAGAAACATACATTTGGCATCACTGACACATGGCGGGATCTTGGGATTTGCTCATCTTCTTCAATCAAGCAGTGGAGCAATGATGCCTCCCTTCCGGGCGTTGCCACGGAGATTAGTGAAATTGCATCTCTCACACAAGCTGTAATCTCTGGTTGAAAGTGTCCTGTGACTTTAAAGCAACATTCTTTGGCAAATGTCTTTTCCATTTACTGAAGAAAATGTAAGAACATGTGTTGCTAAAAATATTGTTTTATTCCAATACAATTGAGACATGATGGAGAGCAGAGGCAGGTGACCCAGTGTTTCAATTATCTCTTGCTGCATAACAAGCTAGCCTACAGCTTAGTGGTTTAAAATAGCTCTTCCATTTTGCTCCTGCATTTGTAGGTCAGGGATTTGAAAGGAGCTTGGCTGAGAGCTTCGTCTCTAATCCACGTGTCATCGCTCGGGTGACTGAGGTTAGAGGATTCACTTCCAAGATGGCTTATTACCAACATGACTGACAACTCTGTGCTCTGTCCTCTTCCTACCTCTCTGTTTCTCTGTCTTTCCATGCAGCATTTCATTATCCAGAAACTCTCCATGTGGCTCAAGTTTCTCATTGCACTGTGGTCTTAAGGAATCCACACTTCTGAGAGAGAGAAAGCAGTGGCTGGCAGATCAGCAAAGAGCTGTGTCTGGAATTGGTAGAGTCATTTGTGTTAAACTGAAGAGGTCAAAGAACTCATGGAGCCGACCCAGATTCAAGAGAGGAAAATGACACTCCACCTCTTTCTGGAGAAGTGGCAAAGCCCACTGAAAAAGAATATGCTGAATAGGGGATGCTGCAGCTGTCTTTAGAAACTACAGCCTGCCACACCTAAGTTCTCACCCTGGCGACTTTTCCATCAAGCTTCTATGATGCTCTGGAGAATGGGTCTCTTCCCTTGACAATGTGAGAACTAGACCAGAATACTACATAGGGTCCTCAGGTTATCAGGAACAAAATCCTACTCAGATTATCTTAAGAAAAATAGTTCTTCTAGGAAAACATGAAGGAGTGCAACTAAAACAGCAGGCCTGCTAGCACCAGCTATGCCTTTTGGTCTCTTTTGGAATATCGGAATGCGAGAGTATGTCCTTACAAGTCTGACTTGCTTGCTGACATAACACTGCCTTGCAGGCTCACCATATCTCTCTTTAGGGCCTATCAGCTTTCCCTCCTGGTTCAACACATTCTTTCTTTCTTCTTTTTTTTTTTTTTTTTTGGTGGTACTGGGGTTCCTGGAAGCCCTTCTACCTCCGGGCTATACTCCCAGACCTATTTTTACATTTTATTTGGAAACAGGGTCTCCTAAGCCAGCGCACACAGCTGGCTTCGAACCTGCCTAATCCTCCTGTCTCTGCCTCTCAAGCGCGGGGATTACAAGTGTGTGCCACCATGCCCGGCAACACATTCTTTCTCTAGTTCCAGATTCAAATGCCACAGAATCAATTACCCATCCCCTTCCCTTTGTCCATTACATTTTCCAGGCTAGGCAACTGCCACTCCAAAGATGGGTTGATTTGTGTCTGTCACACCCTTTATCCAATCAGCTGTGGCAGTTAGGAGATGAAGAAAGGTTGGCATTGAAGATGATGTCACTTGGTACCAAAAAAAAAAAAAAAGCCACGTAGAAGGTATGATGATCATGAGTAATGCAAGAAAATAAATTCCAAAGTCAACCCTGCTCCAAATGTGTGTGGCTCTCGTAGAGGTTAATGTCCATTAGTTTGTGCACTCACACAAAAGCCTGCTCATTTCACAATACCTTGCAGAGTGCTCTAAATAAAAAGGGGGACAACTGAGTGCCTTCCATTCCCCAGAGAGAAGAAAGCATGTTCGTGCTTCAGGGACCCAGCCTAATTTCTTACAGCCATTCTATTATCCCAGCTGTATCTGTGGTTTCTATTAACCCTTCTGTGCTATTGATCAGCCTGGTCACAATGAAAGAGCTTTATTGAATTCCAAGTAATGGAAACTCATTACATGGCCTAGATAATTAATTACCAATTCTTTCCTTTTAGTGAAATTGAAACTGGCTGTGGAGAAGAAGCTGCGTGAGCCCAGTGATGCAGCCTGTTTGAAGCTTTATTTAATGCCCCTGAGGAGTTCTCCACATTGGCCTTGGAGATGTGTTTGATGTACTGCGGACCCTTGATACAACCCAAGCACTTTCCTTTAAAATAAACCATCTTTTAAAATGGCATCAATTGAAAGCAGGAGGCACTTAAACCATACAAAGCAAAAGTAGCAAAACAAAAATACAAACCATATAGCAATATGAAAGTAAGGCATCTCTCTTCACTGGTGTTTTAAATAAGGGCATCAAAATGTTTCAGCAGCCTCTCCCCAACCAGTCAGAAGTAAGAGACAGGTTCATGTCTCTGTCTTGGCTTTTATTCTCATTTCCTATGACTGCTGAGTATATTGTTCATGGGTTTTTTCAAAGAACAAGGAACTACTAAGCAGACAGCAATACACAACACATGTAAAGAACTAATAACATTAGTTTCCTTCCTCACTGGGATGGAGGAATAGCCTACAAGACGGTAGTTATTAGTAATAAGTAGCCTTGATCGAATGCCCCTTCTGCACCAGGGTTAGGGTTAGCTCTCTTACACACAGTAGCTGTTCTTATCCAGGGGTCCTGGATCCACAAATTCAACCCAATGCAAATCAAAACTCCTTGGGAAAATTTTTTATCTGTACTGAGCATGGACAGACTAATTTTTCTTGCCATTCTCTAAACGTAGGCTAAAAATATTAGCATTTACACTGAACTGGTGTTATACAGACTCTAGAGATGATTTAAAACATCCAAGAGACTCTGCATGGGTTTAATGCAATATTACACCATTATTCATAAGGAACTTGAGTTTCTGCAAAATTTGGTATCAGCAGAGGATTCTGGAACCAGCCTCCCATGGATATTGGGAATTACTATATATTTTGTCATTCAATTATATTAATACCTATTAGGAAGGTGGGGACAGCAATGCTTAATCAAAATGCCCAAGGGCTATAGTTATAGAAATTCAAATTTAGGTTTGCCTAACTGATAAACCTTATTCAACTGACTATACCACACTATCTCCCCCCAGTATCATTTTGATAAAGAATGAGTCATTTCAAAAATTATTTACAGGAAACATGAGAAAAACTATACAAAGGTAAAGGTGAACCCCAGAAAAGACAATTGCATCCAGGCTTAAAGCAGAAGAGAAAATAGTGCTTTCACTATCATCTCATTCTATCTATGACCACTGGTGGCCCCATGGAATATAACAGGAATTCATGTTTTACAAAATTTTGTCATAAGATAGAATTGTCTGGATGGCAAGTATAAAGTCTACAACAAAACAGACTGTCAGAAGCATAGTCAATCCTCTGTTACAAGAGGTAGAAAATGATGTAATCCCAAATGCACATTGGAAATGTGAATCTAATTCCTTCCAAAAGAAACATGTCAGACTCCAAAGAGTATTGAATTGACCTCGATGTTTTTTTTTTTGTTTTTTTTTTTTTTACATATTACCAAATTATATGCCAACCATGGCACGCAGGTCGCCTGCTGACCATACTCTATGCTACGCTTCAGAACTCTCAGATATTTCTTCTACCACCTGTTAGTAGCTCTTCTGCTCATCTGGAGTCAGTACTATTTGTACCCAAACAAGTACACTGCTGTACTTGTTGCGACAATTGCATTATTATTATGTAAGCTAATGAGAGGTGTTAAAAGAAAGTGAGTTATTGGTTGTACTCAAAAAACAATAAAAGAAGGTTGAATGCTTTGTAATATTTGCATATTGATTGAGATACACTGCTGTTCAGTTGGGTGTGGGCAAGACAACCGTTAACTATCAGAAATATTGTGTGGTATATAAAGACGATCGTCAAAGATTCACAAGTTCATGAAAGACATAATTATTCTGCCCTTCAATTACTTGACAGGGTACTCCATTTAAAGGGCTTGCTTCATTTTAAAGAAAATTAAAATTGACTCATGATGTGTAGAGTTAAATAAGTAGAATAATGTAGGCATCTTATCAGTTGATGCAAATCCACTTAATAACCTTTGTTCTATTTCAAAATATGCCCTTATAATTTAAAATAAAGTACATATATAAAATATTTTTAATCCCCATAATGACCATAGGTATAGCAGGCAGATACAAGTATACAACACTGAAAACTGAAGGGAGTCAGGATCTGAAAAGCGGCCCTACCCGTGAGCTTCAAGAAGGTCCCAGGGCACTTGTCTCTGTTGCCAAAGATGGGGACAGGTACAGTTGAGTGATGTAGCAGGATCCAGAAAATCCGACAAAAGACAAGAGGTAAAGGTTGCATCAAGAAACCTGAGAGAAGAACAAAAGATCGCAGAGAAAGCGGTTCCCAAGAAAAGCAATGGTCATCTGACAAACAGCTGGACCACTGCCAGTGAGAATCCATGGGCAAGGTAGCCTCAGAAGGTATCTGTAGCCAGTAAAACATGTGGGCATCATAGAGCATCAGTGCATTAATGTGGAGCCACAGAGCAAGTCACCACTGTAGTTCAGGGTAAGGACTGCACAGAGCAAGCATGCTGTTGGCTAGGGTCTGTACAGTGTGACGGCGTTAGGTCACTTGGCCTGTGATTGTGTTTAAGGTATCTGCCTGTCCCTCAGCCTGCACTTCCCATAAGTCCCCCAGGTAGTTCTCAAGCATATTAAAACCTGAAAAGCTTTGTTGTAAACTATTCAAGAAATATTTATAATTGCCAAACATAGCACTGTGATAATGAATAATTAAAGGAAGCCAATGGCTGTCCTTGGGGGTATTTAGATCTTGAGTCAAATAACTACTTGCAACCCAGTTTAAACGTGAGTTAAAATTCTGACCTCGTGTATTTTTCCCCAAAAACTATTTTGTCAATATAATTTCTATTCATCACTATTTAAGTAGCTCTAATATTATCTAGTATATATTTAATAGTAATACATTATTTTCTAACTCCAAGTGTGAACTTGTAGTTCTTGACTAAGTTCATATGTCCCTCCATGTTTCACTATAGCTAAAAGACATGAAAAAATGTAACTGTTCATTTGGAAATATTCTTGAGAAAGCATTATTTAAGAAAGAAAAGAGGCCAGGCATGGTGGTGCATGCTTGTAATCCCAGCATTTGAGAGGCTGAGACAATATAATCCCGGTTTGCAGACAGCCTCAGCTACTTAGTGAAGCCCTTTGCAACTCAGTGAGACCCTATTTCAAAATAAAGAATAAAAATAGGGCTGGGGTGTAGCTCCAAAGTAGAATGCCCCTGGGTCTCATCCCCATTACTGCCAAAAAATAAAAAAAGACAGAGACAGACACAGAAAGGGGGGGGGGGGAGTCCAACTGTACTGGTACACACCTGTAATCACAGAATTTGGGAGGTTGAGACAGGGGGATTTAGGTCAAAGGCTAGCCTCAACAATTTACCAAGGCCCTCAGCAACTTAGTGAGTCCCTGTTTTTTGTTTTGTTGTTGTTTTTGCAAGTCTGAGGATGGAACCCAGGGGCATTCGACCTCCGAGCTACACCCCCTGCCCTATTTTTTATCCTTTATTTTGAAACAGGGTCTCACTAAGTTGCAGAGGGCCTCACTAAATAGCTGAAGCTGTCCACAAACTGCAATTCTCCAGTCTCAGCCTCCTGAATGCTGGAATTACAAATGTGTGCCACCACATCTGGCTGAGTCCCTGTTTCAATATAAAAATAAAATGAAGCTACAGGTCATTGCTCAGAAGTAGAGTGCACCTCGATTTAATCCGAGGAAGGAAAGAAGGAACAAAGGAGAGGAAGGTAGGTAGGTCTTGTCAGTTTCCCATCAGTCTCTGCTGTAGAACAACTACGTAACACACAAACACACAGCTAAGGCACATGTCATTGTATGGTTATGAACATAGATCACCATATCCCACAGAGCTTTTGTTGTAAGCAACCACAGAAAAATTTTAGCAATGAAATGCTGAGTTTTTTCAGAGGAGTTTATTCCTATGACCACTGGAGATATACTTTTTATATAACCTCTTACAAAACTCATAGCTAAAATTCTTACTCTTCAACATTCACTGATTTTGTATCTTAATTCTATCTCTGGTTTTGCTATTTTCCCATTTTCTCCTTTATTGCCATTCTATTTCATTATCCCATAAATATCTCTTTTTGCCATACATATTAAGAACAAGTGCTACTAAAATAAGAAATATCAGAATAAGTAATTTCATTTAAATTCTGCACTGTAGAAATGTTTCTGCCACTAATCCAATTAAAAAATCCTAATGTTTCATTCTGATTTAAGCCTCTAGGTAAATTTCTTTTACAAATCTAAGGAAAACACAAAACGCTTTCACATTCTTCAAAGTGATCCCTAAGTTACTTTATAGCAAGAAGTTTAAAAAAAAGCCAAGGTTTTCAGATTTGTATGTGTGGAGAATAACTGCTTAAAACACTGTTCAATAACTTTAATAATGGCTAATTTTAATGCAGAAAAATGTACTTATCTCAATATTTTTCTAGATAAGGGTTTTATTGCAAAGTTTTTACTCATATAAAATTATTTCAGCCAGCATCAGAGCCTGCCATGAGGCAAGGCCGCTACTGAGGCCTCCGAGGCCGGGATCGGAGCCTGCCGAGGGGTCAGGCAGGTGCCAGGGCCAGCGAGGCTGGGATCGGAGCCTGCCATGAGGCAAGGCTGGTGCTGAGGCCTCTGAGGCCAGGATCAGAGCCTTAGCACCGGCTTAGGCCGGTGCCGGGGCCAGTGGCCAGCATCAGAGCCTGCCTTGAGGCAAGACCGCTACTGAGGCCTCCGAGGCCAGGATCAGAGCCTGCCGAGGGGTTAGGCCAGTGCCGGAGCCAGGGAGGCCAGGATCGGAGTCTGCCGTGAGGCAAGGCCGCTGCTTGAACCAGCAAGGTCTGGATCAGTCCACTGGGTAGCCAGGCCACTACTGGGACTGTCAAGAGTGGGATCGGTAATTGCAATGCAGTATGCACAGAGAAATATTGCAGAAAATAAAAACCAGATGCTTCCCCTAATTGGCAATAACTAGGAGGAAAGGGGTAACAGGAAGAGGTCGAGCTATAGAAAGGGCCCTATAGCAAAGCAATTAAGGTGACCAATCAGAGGATATGGGATAGGGGAGGATGGAACCTCTTTAAAACTCAGGAGGTACGTAAACAAATGTATCAAAGTTAATCACCAAACAAGCATGGGATCAAGGGAGGGGGAGGTAATGAGATGGGGAGTGGATGAGGGCTAATTGGATGATGTGTGCTTGTATATCCTCTCAAGTCTTGTAATCCAATGTGATGTATGATTACAATGCACCAATAAAAATAAATTTAAAAAAATAAAAATAAAATAAAATGCATCAACTTTAAAATAAATAAATAAAATAAAACTATTTCATTACCCCTGTTGCCTTTTTTATTTTATGGTTTTTTTTTCTTGACAATAGAATGAATTTCTTAAATTCACCATCATAAAAGAACATTCCATGGTCAAATAGCATATTCCATGTACATTAATAACACAATTTGCTTTCCCTTAAAAAAAAAACTGGGGTATCTTCCTAAGAGTTATTTAATATTCTAAATATTTCCACAACCATCAATAGATTTTTTTCCCCAATGTCACTTCACACACTGTTTCCAGTTTCAATGTAAAAACCAATGAGTAGGTGTTTGGTATGAAAATGGTAACTTTAAAAGGATTTCAAAAATGACCATAACAGCCAACTGAGCGTGTTTTTCCAGTTCTAATAGATTATTTTCCCGTTTCCTCTCTGTCTCTTTTCCGTAAGTGACACTTTTAGGCTATGGGAATTACTCCTGGTTCAGTTCAAGCCATCTCCTCACAGTTGTCGCTGCACTGTGAATGTAACTCACAAAAGGTATGAATTATTCTGCCAGATTCAGCCACATCAGTAATTCAGGTGAAAGAGAGAAAATGCTTCCTCTCTTTGTGAGAATAAAAGTGTATGTCAATCTCTATTAAGACCATACAAAAATCTCACAAATGTCCCCAAGACTAGGAAATTAGTATTTAACTCACCTGGATATAGAACAAGAAAGACGGCCAGAAGCACTTTCCTTATTATTAATGTACAAGGTACCACTACATTCAATTTTGAATCTCCAACTACTCTGGGTCTTGAGATTGTTTTGTTCTTAGTTTTACTAAAATACCCTCAGGAAAATTAAACTTTGCTTGGATGAATTCCAATTACCATAAAACTTCAACAAGCCAACTTATGAATATTTAGTCTTCCCTCATGCTAGAAAAATCCAAGTGAAGCTGAGAACATACAGAAACGGCCCTTAATGGGCCTGATTATCAACTCTAAAGAAATGTCAGCATCTATGGATTTGAGATACGAAATGTATTTAATATTTAAAAGACTCTTTAACAAGGTATAAACTTCCCTCTCCTATTAATTATTGATCCAGGCAGTCATCTTCCTTTCAGTTAAAACTTTTAAGCAAAGTGACTCAGGCACTTGGGTTTGGCACTGGAGGAAAGGCAGGAATTGTCTGAAGTTGTTTAGGGGTGTGACCAGAGAAAGAGTTTTAACAATGTGGGGAAAAAAATGCACAAATAACTTTCACTATCCTACATTTGATGTTGCTGGAGTCATCAAGCAAATACTAAATAACAACAAGCAAATTCTGTTGAAATGTTTAGCTAAATGGAACCGAAACAGTCACAGTTGACAATTTCATAAATACATTAATTAGAAGTGTCTCCAAATAGCATGTGATTTTTGAATTATTAACATAAAACGCTGCATTATAAATGACTGCAAATTGCCTTCCTACTGCTCCCCATGCTTAATTTATTATGTCATAGGAAAATTTGCAAATTATGTCCTCGTTCTATACTTAATGGCTACTTTTATGTGTATATTATTCTTTTAAGATAAAATTATATATGTAAATATATGTATGTGTGTGCGTGTGTGTGTGTGTGTGCGCGCGCGCGCAATGTGGCATGTTATACAAGCACTCAAAGTTGCATCATGCAATGGCCTATCTCCCCTTCTTATGGGTTCTTTGCATTCACGGCGGTTTGTTATGAAAATTCCAATTAAGTTCCTGGCTTCCCTTCTCTGTTCCAGTACTGATTATTCTTTTTCGGAGATGTAGTCCACCCATAACAGTGCATGACATTTTACTAAAGTGAATAAAACACAGCTTTTTATTAGTGAGTACTCCTTGGTACCGTATTTATAGACATATAGAGATTAAACTCTCAATGTATGCAAGACTCAGGAATCTGGCCAAACTTAGCCTAAATAGACTTTGTCATTCACAGTACAAGGACAAATTCTGAATATGCTCCTTCAGTGGAAAAGAAAGGTTTGTATTAGAAAAAAAATTCAAATATTATAATTTACCTATGCACATATCTTTCAACTCTCATTTCTTGCAATTTTTGCTTGAGCTTCATATTTATGTTGCTATTTGATCAAAACACTTTGTTAAGTATCTTTTTGCTTGTTTTTATTATTACATTTTGTTGGTTTCAGATATAAAACCTTTTGTGGAATAAAATTTAAAAACAAGTTCCAATTTGAACCAGGCTGGCCTTATCCATATATTTATAAAATGAACATGCTTATATAGAGAGATGATTTTCTTTTGTAGGCATCTAAGGAGAGGTACCTCTCTAAATCCTACCTTCTAATATAGCTTCCTCCTCACTTCAAGGGACACAATGATGGGGATTTTCCTACATTTTCTATGAAGATGGGTCACAGTGATTAAAACGTCACCACACTGTGAGTTTCTCTTGCCTTCATACTCAATCTGTGTTGTCAGAACCACAGCTTTCCTTTTGTGCCTGGCTCCATTTGTGACCGGTGGTATTGTTTAGCTTTAAGCTGGGGGACCCTTGGCCTCGTCTAGCAGAGGCCATATGCTCCAGCTCAACTCGGTGGTGTTACACAGTAGAGATCCGGGTTCATGCACAGCTAACAGTGGAATGTTTTCTTTGAATATTGAGTTTGAGGGAACAGATTATTCATTATTACAATGTTATAACTATCAAATGAGGACTTTAAAATAAGTATGATTAGCCGGGCGTGGTGGCGCACGCTTGTAATCCCCGCGCTTGGAAGGCAGAGACAGGAGGATCGCGCAAGTTCGAAGCCAGCCGCGCGCGCTGGTTTTAGGAGACCCTGTTTCCAAATAAAAATTTAAAAATAGGTCTGGGAGTGTAGCCCGGAGGTAGAAGGGCTTCCAGAAACCCCAGTACCACCAAAAAAAATAATAATAATAAGTATGATTAGTGCATTATAAAATAGTATAAAAGTAAAACATATAAACAAATGAAGAATTGAAAAGGAAAATGGCTAGTCATAAAAATATCATAACGGAGAGAAATAATTCTATTGACAGACTAAGGAATAGTAGACAATATAGCTGAGGAAAAAAATTAGTGAACTTGGGGAAGATAAAAAATTAAACTTGAGCAGATGTTAAAGAAATGAAAGAAGGTATCCAAGAGTTAATATAGGTGTTATTGGAGTCTCAGAAGGCTAAAATAGAGAGCAAGCAAAATAAATATTTCAAGTAATGATGGCATGATTTTCTAAAACTAATAAAAGGAAGTTATGGTTAAAAACATAGAGGCTGGGGTGTGCCTCGCTGGTAGAGTGCTTTTCCAGCAGGCATAAGGCCTTGAGTTTATTTATTTATTTATTTATTTTTATTTTTTTATTTATTATTTATTTATTTTTTTTTTTGGTGGTACTGGGGTTCCTGGAAGCCCTTCTACCTCCGGGCTACACTCCCAGACCTATTTTTACATTTTTATTTGGAAACAGGGTCTCCTAAGCCAGCGCGCGGCTGGCTTCGAACCTGCGTGATCCTCCTGTCTCCCTCCCAAGCGCGGGGATTACAAGCGTGCGCCACCACGCAAGGCAGGCCTTGAGTTTAAACAAAAATAAATAAATAAATAAATAAATAAATAAAACAAAAGGAGTTTAAAAGATTCCAAGAATCTCTGGGAAAATCTAGTGTGCATATCTGTTCTTATGTTCATATAAACACACATATATTATAGAAAAATGTGCAGATACTGAAATATCCTTTAGATTATCTTAAAATGAAGGTAAAATAAAGACTTCAAAACAATTAAAAATTCATCTTCTTCACCTTATGTGCACAAAACAACACTAAAGAAAGTTGCTCAAGGCTATTTGTTTCCAGATGGAAATTTGAACCTACACAAATAATGAAAGAGAAAGATAAATGGTTAAAATGAGAGTGAATATGAGATTTTTTTTCCTTAATTTTAGTGTTTATAAAGATACTTGATAAAAAAGCAGAAATATCAAACATGTATAATGGAGTCAGTAATATACATTAAAAATAAAATATGTGACAAAAATCACACAATGAATTGAAGGGTTGAGATGAAGTACACAATTAAGAGTCCCATGCTTTAAATTAATTTAATATTATTTCAAGACTGTGGTTAAAGGTGTACATCATAAATCACAGAGTAACCACCCCCCTCAAAGAGATATAACAAATAAGTCCCAAATCTGAGTTTTTGAAAAGATCAGTGAAATTATTAAGCCTCTAGCCAGACTAAGAAAAAGAGATGCAAAGGATTAATACCACAAATTAAAAAGGAGACATTACAGATCTCATAAACATAAAAATATACTAAGAACATAACTGTATGCCCACAAATTTGAAAATCTGCATGAAATGAAGCAATTACTTAAAATTAGTAATCCCACAAGAAAAAAGAGACACTGTAAATAGGTCTACCTATAAAGATACTCTACCTATAAAGATATAAAGATTACTCTACCTAATAAAGATACTAAATCAATAATTAACCTTCAAAACAGAACTCACAAAGCTCAAATTAGTTCACTGATGAATTCTACCAAACATTTAAAAAATATTTTTTCAGTTATCTGTAACCTTTTTTATAAAATAGAAGCAGAGAAAATACTTTCCAATTCATTGTTAGACCTGAATTAATTAACTTAATAGTAAAACCAGGCAAAATTCATTATTTAAAAAAATTACAGCCGGGCGTGGTTGGCGCACGCTTGTAATCCCCGCGCTTGGGAGGCAGAGACAGGAGGATCGCGCAGGTTCGAAGCCAGCCGCGCACACTGGCTTAGGAGACCCTGTTTCCAAATAAAAATGTAAAAATAGGTCTGGGAGTGTAGCCCGGAGGAGGTAGAAGGGCTTCCAGGAACCCTAGTACCACCAAAAAAAAAAAAAAATTACAGACCAGTATCTTTCATGAACATAGATCCAAAAATCCTCAACAAAATATTATCAAGTTAAATCTGAAAATATATAAAAAGAATTACACAAGAGTATGAAGGGGAATTTGTCTCAGATATGTAAGACTGCATTACCATTCATAGATCAAATATATCCCATCAAATCAAAAGACTAAAGAAGAAAAATTGCAGATTATATCAATAAAGAAAAAGTACTTGACAAAAATCCTTTATGATTTTATGATTTTAAAAAATCATATTTATGATTTTTTATGATTTAAAAAATTTATGATTTTTAAAAAATCTCTCAGTAAACTATAGTGGGGAACCCTTCCCCATAAAACTAACATAAAACTTCTACAAAAACCCTACATCTAATGTTACAATTGATGCCAAGAAACTCAGTTCTTTCCACAAAAATAGGAGTAAGGCAGAAATGTTCCTTCACTTCTTTTTAATATCACATTGGGAGTCCTAATAATTGCAAAAACACAATAAAAAGTAAAATATACTTTGATTTGTAAAGAAAAAATAAGTCTTTCTTTGTTCTTAGCTAACATGTGTGTATATGGAGAAAACTAAAGTGATCTAACCCTAAAACTCCTGGAACTAATTCATGATTACAGCCATTTATAGGTGGTGAGATTGATATATAAAAATCAATCTTTTTTTTTCTATATGCCAGTAATGAACAAGCAGAATTTTTAAAAAGTACTATAAACATTAGCACCCAAAGATGTGGAATACTTACAAATCTAACAAAAATATGTATAAGATCCATATATTAAAAAATTATGAAGGCCTGATATGTTTCCAAATAAAAATAATATAAAATAGGTCTGGGAGTGTAGCCCAAAGGTAACAGGGTTTCTAGAAACCCCAGTACAACCAAAAAAATATTATGAACTTTTATGCATGAAATAAAAATAAACTAAATATATAGAGAAACCCAAGGCTTAAAACAGCCAACTCAATACTGAAAGATAAAAACAAAGTCAGAGGACTGATGCTAGTTGACTCTGAGATTTAAAATAAAGTTTCAGAATCAAGCAGTGTGGTATTGAAAAAACAATAAAGAAACGAATCAATGGAATAGAATGGCAAGTCCCCAAAACAGACCTCATGAACATACTCAACTGATGTTTGACAAAGGAACATGTACAATTTAATGGGGGGAAAGATTCTTTTTAACATATGTTGCTAGAACTGGATATTCATATTCAAGAAGATGAATTCAGATACAGATCTTACACTTTTTAAAAAAATTAACTAAAAATACATCATAGACCCAGATGTTAAATGCAAAAGTTTAAAATTTCTAGAAGATAGCATAGAAGAAAACTTGTATGATCTTGGATATGATGCTGACAATTTATTTTTATTTTTATTTTTTTGGTGGTACTGGGGTTCCTGAAAACCCTTCTACCTCTGGGCTACACTCCCAGACCTATTTTTATGTTTTTATTTGGAAACAGGGTCTCTTAAGCCAGCTCAGCTGGCTTCGAACCTACGCGATCCTCCTCTCTCTGCCTCCCAAGCGCGGGGATTACAAGCGTGCGCCACCACGCCCGGCTGATGCTGACAATTTAGAGACAACAGTGAATATATGACCCATGAAAGAAATAACTAACAGAACTTGCTTAAAATTTAAAAATTTGTAATTTATTATAGACACTGTCAAGAGAATGAGAACTACAGACTGGAAAACAATATTTGCATTTGCAAAAGACATATCTGATTAAGAACTATTGTCCAAATGACATGAAGAATTCTTAAAATTCAACAAAAAACAAACAACCTAATTCAAAATTGGGCCAAAGAACACAATAGATACCTCACTACAGAAGACATGCATGTGGCAAATAAGCATATCCATGTTATATTTTATCAAGGAAATGTAAAGTAGAACAACAATAAGATATTGCTACACACATATTAGAATGGCCAAACTCTAGGATATGGACAGCAACAAGTGCTAATGAGGATTTAAATCAAAAGAAAACTTCCTTCATTGCTGGTCATTCAAAATGGTACAGCCACGTCAGAAGACGAGTCGGCTTTTTCCTATAAAACTAAACCTACTCCTCCTATACAATCTAGCGATACGCACAATCATACCAGCCATCTAGCTACTGAGTATTGACCCAAAGGAATTGAAAGCTACATCCACACAAAACTCTTTGTGGATGTTTACAGAGGCTTTACTAATAATTGTCAAAACTTGGAAGCAATCAGGATTTCCATCAGCAGGTGAATGGACAAATTAACTTTGCTACATCTAGACAATGGAATATTATTTAGTGCTAAAAAAGAGCCATCAAACCTTGAAATACATTGAAAAATATCCTTAAATGTTTATTACTAAGTAAAAGAAGCCAGTTTAAGAGGGTATTATTATACTGTAAAATCACAACTAAATGACACTTTGGAAAGGGCAAAACTAGGGGAATGGTAAAAAAAAGATCAGTGGTTTCTAGCAGAGGAAAAGGCTCACAGGCAAAGCACAGAGAGTTTTCAGGGCAATGAAACTTCTCTGATACTGTAATAGTATATATATATATATATATATATATATATATATATATATATATATATATATATATGTCATCAGACATGTCAAAGCCCACAGAATGTCCAATACACAGGGTGAATCCCAATGTAAACTACGGACTTTGGAATGCATCCCTCTGGTGAAAGATGGTAATTACGAGGGAGGCCAGGCATGTTGAGAGAATATGGAAACGTCTCTGCACTTTCGGCTCATTTTTGCTATGAACCCAAAACTGCATCGAAATATAAAGTCTACACAAAAAAATCCATGGCTACATAAATTGGCAGTTGTAGCGGGCAAATCAAGTCTTTAAGTATATAGGAAAAAAAGCATGCACATTTTCTTAAGTTTGAAAAAACTTCTTGCTTTACCTTGAAACTAAAAATAAAACGGGTGTGACTTGTAACCCTCCTATTTTTCTAGTCTTAAGAAATCCAAAGTTAAAGAGTCTTCATAGGGAAGGTTTTCAATTTCACTTAAAATTCACAAGGGAAAGCGTGGGAAGGTTTTTAAATTTTTCAAAGAAAAAACTAGGGGGAAAAAAATCTAGCAAATAGATTTTACCCATAAACATTTTGATGAGTCCCATAAACATTTTGATGAGTCCAGTGGAAACAAACCAAAAATAGCCTCCCCCAAAAAATGTGGTTTGCGAGAAAAAGTGCTAGAAAAAAAAATCTTGCTTTCCCTTATCACAAAATATTTGAAAACAAATTTGTGACTTTGTTGAATTTAGAGCCAACAGGCCCCTCCACCTCCCGCTTTTTATTCGTCTGATGCCAGAATTTTGGGAAGAACACAAGAGAGAATTGCTGGCATATGGAGGAAGAGGCCACAAGTTCACTGGCTCCCTCTCAACAAAAATATGATTGATTTTTTTAAAAACACTTTATTATTAAAGTTACAAGCAAAGCGGGTATGGTGGCACATGCCTGTAATCCCAGCACTTGGGGGGCCGAGACAGGAGGATTGCAGGTTCCAGGCCAGCCTTAGTCATTTAGCAAGGCCCTCAACAACTTAGCAAGAGCCCATTACAAAATTTAAAAAATGGGCTGGGAGTGTATCTTAGATGTAGAACAGCCCTAGGTTCAATCCCTAATACCACATACACAAACACAAACCAAAAAGGGAGGGGGGTCGAGAAAGAAAGAAAGAAGAAAAAATCTAAACTTACATATATTAAACTAGGGAGAATCGTATGATGAATTCCATGTCTACATTTTCTAGCCTCAGTAATTGCCAACACGTGTCTAACCTATTCTTAGTTATACCGCCACCTGCTCATCCATTTCTACTATTGCAAAATAAACCTCAGTCAATATATTAAGCTTATATTATTTGTATTGTGATAAGTATATAAATATTTTGGTATGCATTGCTAATGGCTAGGCACTGATTTTTTAAATCTAACTACATCTAAAATTTTATAATTCCTTAATATCAAATGTCCAGTTAATGCTCACATCTGCTTAACTTTTTTTATCAATAGTTTTTTTTAGGCGGGTAGTACTGTGGTTCTTGGAAACCCTTCTACCTCCAGGCTACACTCCCAGACCTATTTTATATTTTTATTGGAAACAGGGTCTCTTAAGCCAGCGCGGCTGGCTTCAAACCTGTGCGATCCTCCTGTCTCCACTTCCCAAGCACGGGGATTACAAGCGTGCGCCACCACGCCCGGCATATGAACAGTTTTGATGTAATATCTTTTTTATTTTTTGGTGCATTATAGTCATACATCTTAATGGAGTACAAGATGGTAGAAGTATACATACTTAACTCTTATAATTCTTTTTTATAAATAATATATTTGAACTATGATCCAAAAGAGGTTTATATGTTAAACTGATACATTTCTTAAGACTTTTGCTTGTAGAGGTTCATTCTAAATATTTTTTTCCCTTGCAAATTTTTGTTGAAAAAACTCAGTTGTTGCCTTATTAGCATTTTCCACCATTTTGATTTTAGATCCCAGTGGTATCATTGAAATGTGTTACTTTAAGCCAGGCGTGGTGGCACACGCTTGTAATCCCAGCATTCGGGAGGCTGAGACTGGAGGATTGCAGTTCGTGGCCAGCCTCAGCTACTTAGCAAAGCACTCTGCAACCTAGTGAGACCCTGTTTCAAAATAAAGAATAAAAAAAATAGGGCAGGGGTGTAACTTGGAGGTCGAATTCCACTGGGTTCTATCCCCAGACTCATAGGAAAGAAAGAAAGAAAGAAAGAAAGAAAGAAAGAAAGAAAGAAAAGGTTTAATCTAGATTTTTAATTCGATGCAGGATCAAATTTCTTAATCCTTGTTCTCAGGTGGTATTCTATGTTCACACCCACCCCCATCCCCCCACACACAAAAAGATAAATAAAGAAACAGAATGATTGTCTCCTTTTGTCATGTAACCAGCTATTGATAATCATTACTAGGATGCATTAGTCTATGATAATATCTGAATCCAATCATTCCTCTTCATTTATCAACTGAAATACTTCAGTCAAAAGAAACTTCACTGTATCAACTGGTGATTGTTCTAAAATTCATTTGTATAAGGAAGGCAAGATAAATGTTTGGCAATTTTTTTCTTTCTTATCTGTTTCCAAAATTATAATCAAATTCCCCAACATTCTCTCAAAGTGTCCAATTCAATTATGTTTTTCTTTCAGCCTCATTAGTAACTCATGAATTTAAATATGTGTTTCAACTCTTCAAAGAGTTCAAATTTGTCCCATTCTCGGCCGGTAACAAAGATTTTCAACTTGACTCCAAAGTCTTTTTTTTTTTTTTAATACTAAATCCAGCTAATCTTTGCTGTTCCTACTTTCTGGAATAAGATTTTCTGACCCACACCTAGAATCAGGTATTTCACTAGGGAGTTTTGATTTCTTTTAATAGCAGGTAATAATATTGAAAGACTAGTTTATGTTGCTATATGGATTAATTACTACTAGGCATTGCTTCTAGGCCCTTCAATGACAAAGAACTGTTCTTCCGTTCTTTGACTTTTAAGCTTGAAATAATATCTGACTATTTCTTGCTCCTTAGCAAAAATCATATAGCGAGGTTCTGTATGCCTTTCATTCAGATTCCCCTCTTGTTAGCATCTCACAGAACAAAGGAAGAATCATTAAAATGAGGAAATTAATATTGACACAATATTATTAGGTAATCTACCAACCTTATTAGAGTTCTCCAGTTTCTCCAGCAAAGTCTTTGTGCTGGTCCAAAATCCAACCCAGGACCTCAGATTGCATTTAATTATGTGTCTGCTGCTTCTCCAATCTGTGACAGCCCTTCAGGTTTTTTGATAACTATTTGCTTGCTTTGGGATTTTGTTTTTTTTTTTAATGACCTTGGTAGTCTTGGACAATACTGACCAGATATTTTATAGGTCTCTCAATTGGTGTCTGTCTGATGTTTTCCCATAATTAAATGTACATATATGCATATATACATATTCATATATATTTATATGTACATATATTTCTTTTTTGAAGACCACCACAGATGTGTTGCTCTACTATTTTTAGCGCATCAAATCATAACGTACCTGGTTTCAATATGCCTTTTTTGGCGGTTAACTTTAATCACTTGGTTAGAGTGACATCTGCCAGGTTAGCCATTGTAATTTCAATATTTTCCTTTATAATTAATAAGCTCTTATAGATAGAGTCTTAGAAAGTATTCAATTTTCAGCTGGACGTGGTGGCGCACGCTTGTAATCCCGCGCTTGGGAGGCGAGGACAAGAAGATTGTGCAGGTTCAAAGCCAGTCTTGCTGGCTTAAGAGACCCTGTTTCCAAATAAAAATATAAAAAAATAAGTGTCTGAGAGTGTAGCCCTGAGGTAGAAGGGTTTCCAGGAACCCCAGTACCACCAAAAAAAAGTACTCAATTTTTCTTAATTACAATCAATTTTCTCACTAATTTTAGTACTTATCAGATTTGTGTGTGTGTGTGTGTGTGTGTTTGTGTGTGTGTGTGTGTGTGTGTGTGTGTGTGTGGTGGTACTGGGGTTCCTGGAAGCCCTTCTACCTCAGGGCTACACTCCCAGACCTATTTTATACATTTTTTTATTTTTGAAAACAGGGTCTCTTAAGCCAGCAGGGCTGGCTTGGAACCAGCGCGATCCTCCTTTCTCCACCTCCCACGCGCAGGGATTACAAGCTTGCGCCACCACGACCGGCTTTTCAGATTCTTTGACAACTATTTTATCATGATGCTTGCTTAATAACAACTTTCAGTTTCTAGTTTTCCTTCTACAAATATAATTAGAATTCTATAGTAAGAAAACAATGTCCCTTCTCCATCATTGAGTTAGCTAATCTATTTATTTATATTACTATGAATTCATAGATATTGATTAACTCTTTGGGTCACAGGTGTTGTTATATCATTTGTTTTATTGCTCAAATTGCCCACTGGGGGATGCTATTTACTGGACCTACATCTATTTAACATGACCATAAGTTATCTGTATGTTCCATATTTTCTGGGACCACAAGATATTCCAGGCTTACCTTGCATTTTCTTTGCCTTTATTTTATATGACAGATAGTTTTACACACTGTGTGTGTGTATATGTGTGTGTGGGGGGGGACTGGGGATGGAACCAAGGGGCATTCTAACTCCGAGCCATACCCACAGCCCTATTTTTTATTCTTTCTTTTGAAACAGGGTCTCACTGAGTTGCAAAGGGCCTCAGTAAGTAGCTGAGGCTATCCATGAACCGTGATCCTCCTGTCTCAGCCTCCCAAATGCTGGGATTACAAGCATGCGCCACCACACCCGGCTATTAATTCACTTTTTAAATGATGAAAACGACATTGCATGTTAAAAAAAACAAACATGTTCAAGTGTGTGGGGGGGTGCTGGGAATTGAACCCAAGGTATTCTACCTCTGAGCTACACTCCAGCCCTTTGGAGATTCATGAGTTATTTCAGTCTTTTACCTATTTCTAAATTGTATTTCTAAATTGTATTGTTTGCTTTTATTGTTGCTAATTTTTAGGATCTTTATTTGGAATATTAATATACCTTCAGATATAGCATTTGAAAATATTTTATCCCATTCTATCAGTAACTTAACTCTGTTTACATTGTCTTTGAATGTACAATTTTTTTAGGAAGTTTGTTTATTCTTTTGTTGCCTGTGCCTTTGAAATCATATCCAAGAAATCACTGCCAATTTCAATGTTGTGAAGTTTTATGACCCAGGTTTTCTTCTAAAAGTTTATAGTCTTAAGATTTACATTTAGGTCTTTTATCTATTTTGAGTTAATATCTGTATATGGTGTTAGGCAAGTGTCCAATTTTATTCTTTTTCATGTAATTATTATTTTTCAACAATATTTAGTGAAAAGATTATTATTTCCTTCACCAAATGTTCTTGGAAACCTTGTCAAAAATAACTTGACCATATATGGAAGAATTTATTTCAAGGCTTTTTATTTTACTTCACTGGTTTATATATCTGCCTTTATAACAGTACTACACTGTTTCAATTATTGTAGCTCTATAAGGTTTGAAATCAGAAAATGTACATCTTCTATCTTTGTTCTTTTTTGAGATTGTTTTGGGTATTTAGAGTTCATATTTCATGTTAGGATAGTTTTTTTCTGAAAAAATAAATGTACAATAGTTTTGCCTTTAAAAAAAAGAAAAAAATCCTCTGGTAAGAAAGAAAGCAAAAAGAAATACTGAAATGTTATCTCTAAAGTGATCAAAAGTTTGATATCAGACAAATTAATCTGTTATGTGAGATTATCGTTGTTAATTTTGGATATTGCTATAATATTGGATGTCAAACACTAAGCCAAGCATGGGAAGGAGGGATGGGGAGGGAATGGGGTGGGGATTGGGTAAGGGCTAACTGGGCGATGTGTGCATGTATATGTACATAAGTTTTTATCCCATTATGATGTATGAATACAGTGCACCAATAAAACAATTTAAAAAATAAATCTGCAATTAAAAAAAAAGTCTCACTAAGTGACTGAGGGCCTAAGTTGCTGAGGCCAGCCTCAAGCCTGCAAGTCTCCCGTCTCAGTCTCCGAAGACCTGGGATTAAAGGGGTACACCACCATACCCGGTTCAAAAGTCATGTTTTAATCCCAGCAGACACGCGGCAGAATTCAAACTCTTAGTCGTTAGCCTCAAGTTTGAACAGAAGAATAAACACGCCTGCCTTAGTATAGAGCATAGACTGTTGCACAGAAGGAAACAGACTCACACTGCCATCCACATCAGGTCATGAAGAGTAATCTAGAGAAAGTTCATCCTTTGATCATTTTGTCTCCCACCTCTGCTAAAACCCTTGACCCTGCCTCTCCTCACCACCACTTCCAGGTTTCTCCTGTTTTGTAAACTCCATCTCTGAGCCTTACACCAGCAAAACCAACAATCTATTCCCACTCCCACTGCCTTCATCCCTGGCTCCCAGGTCACTCCTCCTGGTTCTGTAGCTCTCACCTCATTCATTCTCATTCTCATTCTCATTCTCATTCTCATTCTCATTCTCATTCTCATTCTCATTCTCATTCTCATTCTCATTCTCATTCTCATTCTCATTCTCATTCTCATTCTCATTCTCATCTCTCTCTCTCTCTCTCTCTCTCTCTCTCTCTCTCTCTCCCCCCCCCCAGTCTCCCTCCCTCTCTTCCCCATCTCTCCCTCTCACTAGGGTTCTCATCACAATCTTTTCAGGAGCCCCACCTCTCCATTCTCTGTATTCCTCAACAAATGTCTGCCACCCTATCTCAGCCACACAGCATCAGTTGAATTGAATGGAATTCAAAAATAGAGAACTCTATCTCTTGCACATGGAGCACTCCAATCTTGCCTTCTCAGCCGCAGACATGCTTCTGAAGGGAACAAAGGAATCCTTTGGGAAGCTTGGGCAAAAGAGAAGTGATGTCGACTCTGTGTGCCCCCCTCCTTCTCCATACAAATTCTCCACCCACAGTCCCAAGACAAATAGGAGTTCATGGTCCAGGCAGCCCTTGCAGGAGATGAGTTCTTACCTAAGCTCATCCTAGGAAGCACTGAAGGGTTGATTCGTCATCAAAACATCATCAGAGGTAGGAGTGCCAGTGGATGAACACACCTCCAGGGTACACACATCACAAAGTTTCCCTCCTCTGGCTCTTCCCCATCGGATATAGGGTCTACCTTGGCTACTCGTCTTCCTAGGATTATTATGTCCAAAAGAGCAGACTAACCATCCTTTTTCACTTCTAAGAGCTGCCAATTACAATAAGGAAGTGAGCTGATTTATTTTACTGAGAAATAAAAAAGTTTAAAGTTATAGAAAATGTTCTTATAATCATAGCATGGCAACCAATATAAAATAACCTCTTTTATAAAGAACATGAGGATTAAGTTAGCTCATAGCTCTCCTATTTATTGTCTTTTCCCCAAGTAATCACAATGACCTTTAAGAAAATCTCAAACCCACATTTTTCTCCTCCCTAATTTTTCTCATGACTTTCTTTCAGAATCTAATAATAAATTGAGGTGGTTCTTTCCCAAGTGAGATACCAGGATGTCTGTGAAGCTGTCTTTCCTAGAGAGGACATTCTTTTGTTGTTGTTCTACTAGGGTTTGAATCCAGAGGCATTCTGCCTCTGAGCTACATCTCCAGTCCTCTTTTATTTTGAAACAGGGTCTAAGTTGTTGACGTTCTCACTAATTTGCTGAGACTAACCTTGAACCTTTGACCCTCCAATCTTAGCCTCCCAAGTATTAAGACTACAGGTGTACACAACCATACCTGGATCCGATGGGGCATTTTTAAATCACTGAAACATTAAAATATGGGCCTTCATCCTATATCTAAATATTTGGGATAAAAACATTTCAAACTAGAATAACCACGAATGGATTGTTAAATAGAATGGAAAATTCACATGAATCGCCAAGATAAAATATTAGACTCCAGAAATATGCCTTCTCTCCATAGCAGCTGGTCTTTGACTATAACAACCCCCCACCCCTCTCCTTGTGCCTTTTTTTCTACCTCTCTACCACTGGGGATGCTTTAAGGTCATTTCAATAGAAAAATTTGAAAAACAATATGGATGGCAACTATATCTTAGGGTGAATGCAATTTTACCTCATAACCTAAGGCATTTGGAAGACATCTGACAATCAGAAGACCAAAGAGTTTTCTGAAAACTTTATCTTTTGGCCTTGGACAATCCTACGGGTTACATTTTAAGTTCAGCCCTCTGATCTCTGTTGAAAGTTGGTGGTTAATATTGAGTCAGTCTACACGAGCTTATGCACCACCTCTCTCAGAAACACACACACACACACCCCTACCTCTTGGGATACCCTGCTAAAGACAGGAATAACTTACAGCAAAACTCTGCTTTTGTTTGATTCAATTCCATAAATGTCTCCCACCTGCTTCAGTCCTTTCCAGCTCTAAGCAGAGGTGCCCCCCCCTCCGGGCTTCATGGCGCCCCTAATGCAGCAGCTCCCCAGGACCGCAACAGTCTTTGATTTCTACTCTTCATCTCTATTTAAAACTCACTCCCTGGATGAACCGTTCAAGCAGGACTTTGCTCTGCCCATGCCCAGTGATTATGCATGCTAATCGTTCTTTTTTTTGCATTATTTGCTTATTTTTAAAATATCAAAATGCTAATATTACTGAGATGCATATTAACTTTTATCCATTCTAAACTGCCATGACTTTCAAAATGAAAGGAAAGAAGACACCTGCTACAGAGAAATGAATCAAAATCCTGTTCTGATGACAAGCTGAAGGTATGGGGGGGGGGAGATGACAATTGTTTTTAAACTATCTCATACCATTCTCTTGGGCCCAGGAGGATTCTGATCACCATGGGGTGCATACCTTGTCCTTCTCCCCATTTCTATCCTCTATTGAGAAACAAGACATGTAATGATGAAGGTTAGTGATGAGTTTATTTGGTCATTTAAACAAGGCAAAGGCAAAAATTTAAAGGTTGAGAATAATGACACTCCTTCATATATTGACCATTTAAGACACTGGCTTTCTGCAAGTTTCTCATATTTATCAAGTTACAAATGCCATTTAGTAAATGTTCCATCATCATTAGTTGAATTCTCTCCAGAACCATATAAAGTTTAAAGCTTGTAGCTAACTACCAACCACTCAACACAGAAATATTGACATCAGTGCTCTATAAACAAAATTAATAAAGCTGGTATAGTAAGAAATCAAATTTTCAAATATCAAATGAAGTAGGATCCTGCATTATTCTAAATAATATTAAGTAATACTTCTTATTCCCTTATCCTTGTATATCCTCACTCATTTTCTCTTTTATGTGTATGTGTGCACACACACACATGTGCCCAGGGGTTATCTACCTTTGTGTTACACCTGAGTTACACCCCCAGCCCTATTTTATTTTAAAACAGGGTCTCAGTTATGGACGGCCTCCCTAAATTGCTGAGGCTGCCCACAAACCTATGACCCTCCTAGTATAACCTCCCAAGTGCCAGTATTACAAGCATGTGTCATTACACCCATCTCTATGGCACTTTTTTTTTTTAAGTAGAATGATTTCAGCCTTGCACATAAGGAGACTGAATACTGTGTTTTCATGGAAGTAACCACACAGCCTGGGGCCTTTTCTTTGCAGTTCACACGAAATCTTTCCCATTGTTTCTTTGTGCTCATCTTGCTTGGCTATTCCTGATGGTAGCAGGTTCACAGAAGCAGAACACAGTAGCGAATACTCTGTCTGGTACCCTTGCATCTTTCAAGTGTCAGACTTACCACACGGCTCTTTGGAGCACACAGTCCTGCACAGGTGTTCTCTGCTGTCAGTTTCCTCTGGAATCGATCCATTATGACTTTTCTGCAATGCGTTTCTCTCTACATTTCTGCTCCTGTTTCTTTTCTCAGGTGTGTGTGTGTGTGTGTGTGTGTGTGTGTGTGTGTGTGTTTATGTAATCTTTTTTCATCTTCCTACTCTTTCCCTCTTGAAAATGTAGTCTCTTTATTCTTTCCTGTGAAATACAATTACCAAATAACGCACAAATATATGGCCGTGTACATTCTCAAAGAACAGCTGCAAAATTGCTAATATTGGGCCTAATTTAGCCACAATAAATTAGCAAATGTGTGGAAGCACAATGATGACAGCGTAATTATAACAAAAGTCGATGTGTTGAAGTATACGGATGACAATACATACTAATTTTAGAGAGGAGGGGGAATAAAAAAAGAACCCTACAACCCTACACCAAATGAAATGCGAGCAATGAACAGACGGGGCTAATAGCTTAGACACACAGACTTAATGCGGCCAGTCACTGTAAAAACAAAAAGATAGATGAAGCCGTTCAGAAATCTAGTGCTAACAAGCAGTGCAGTCTGAAACCATTAACTGTCAGGGGTAATGACACTCAAAAGTGCTGAAGTGCAGGAAAACAGCCGCGCTTTCCTGGGCCGGGGCTGGCGGACCAGCGCACACCTGTGAAGAGGGCGCTAAATCCATCCTGGCGTTCATTAGAACAGAGAGAGGCAAAACAACGTTCATAATGTAAAGTCTAAGCGGAAATAGCAGACAGCACAGAGTGACATTTGCATGGTCCCAGTCAGCTTGTTAGCTGAAGTGGGTTTTAATTAGCTATTTTCCAGCAAGCAAACGAGCAAATTAGTGGCAGCTATAAACAAGAAGAGACAATCAGGTCCAAAGAAAAGGAGAAATGATCAGGGTGCCTCCGAGAAGGGCGGGAAGGGGAGGGACGGGTAGGGAAACACAAAGCCTTTATTTAAAACTTTTTCTCAATTATACGGGAGAAGAGTGTTTTCTCTTGAAAACACCTTAGAGCTGATCCAGTGCTCTCTTCTTTAACAGTTGAAGGGACTGAGGTCCACACAAGTCAGCTGACTTGCCCGGGGTTACACCTCCAAAACCAGCATGCAAAACCAGGCATGGTGGTGCATGTCTGTACTCCCAGTACCTGAGAGGTTGAGACAGGAAGATCACAGATTTAAGACCAGCCTCAGCAACTCAGCAAGACCCTATTTCAAAATTTAAAAAGGGAGCAAAGTACAGCTCAGAAGTAGAAGGTCCCTGGGTTCAATCTCCAGTATAACAATAACAACAAAGGCATTGTCCAAGTCCACACTTCCCAAAAATAATTTTTGGAAATATTGTGGGCAGATAAACAAGAAACTTAAGAATCCAAAGCTAGGCTAACTCATGTGCAAAATGCAAATGGAAATGTAGGGAAATGAGTAGTTGTCATTTGGGGCCCAACGATGCTGAGACAGAATGCCAAACGAGAAAGAATATTACAAATAAGATACTAGCACCTTCTTCCTTCAGCCAGCAGCACCTTTGAGGAGCTATAGTTCTGAAGTAGTGGTCACGGTGGAGTCAAGGAGCACTCATCATAGGCGAGGCATGGAGTCAGCGAGCATCTCTCATGGGCTAGGCACAGTATTTAGTACTGAGGATATAGCCTGTGCTATTGGATCACATGTGCAGACAAGAAAAAAAAGACTTCACAACACAGTGGGAGGCAATCCCTAGCGCTGGGGGAGAGTGATGAGGCCCTCTAGGGAGGCTGAGGAGTTCAGACTGGGAGTCATGGCCAGCACTGCATGAGGCAAAGCCATTCACCCAAGCCTGAGTGGTACCCTAAAGGAGCAGTACCCCCACCACGGCCACTCCACAGCAAGCAAGACACTGAAAGTTCTCATTCATCTCTATTCAAACCCAAAACCAAACCAAACCAAACCAAAACCCTACTGGATTAGGGTAAGACGATTCCCCCAAGATGCACAGACAAGGAATAAATGAATGATGGTGCAGTCTTTTTCTTTCTTTTCTTTTTTTCTCTCTTTTTTTTTTTTTTTTTTTTTTTGGTGGTACTCGGATTCCTGGAAACCCTTCTACCTCCAGGCTACACTCCCAGACCTATTTTTATACTTTTTTTTATTTGGAAACAGGGTCTCTGAAGCCAGCGCAGCTGGCTTCGAACCTGCACGATCCTCCTGTCTCTGCCTCCCAAGCGCCGGGATTACAAGCGTGCGCCACCAAGCCCAGCACTGATGATACAGTCTTGATTAGCCAATTAATCTGATTACAATGTGAAGTATGTTTTTTTTTTTGGTGCTGGGGATTGAACCCTGGGGTATTATACCTCTGAGCTACACCTCCAGCCGATTCTTTATTCTTTATTTTTTCTATTAATTAATTAATTAATCTTTATTTTTTCTATTTATTTATTTGGTGGTACTGGGGATGGAACTCTTCTACCTCTGGGCTACACTCCCAGACCTATTTTTATATATTTTTTTTAGACACAGGGTCTCTTAAGCCAGCAAGGCTGACTTTGAACCTGTGCGATCCTCCTGTCTCCACCTCCCAAGCGTGGAGATTACAAGCGTGCGCCACCATGCCTGGCTTTATTATTTATTTTGAAACAGGATCTCACTAAATTGCAGAGGGCCTCACAAAGTAGCTGAGGCTGGCCAAGAACCCAGATCCTCATGTCTCAGCCTCTCAAGTCCTGGGATTATAAGAAACAATAACAATAAAATGGCGGTGGTGCATGCCCCTCAGCCCAGGACTTGGGAGGCTGAGATAAGAGGATCTCAGGTTCACATCAGCCTCAACAAGTTAGCAAGGGTAAACTTAGTGAAACACAGGTTCAAATAAAAATTTAAAAAATAGGGCTGGGGATAATGCTCAGAGGTAAAGCACCCTTGTTTCAATCCTTAGTGCAACAGTAAATAAATGTGTAAGAAAGTAAGTGAATAAATAAATAATGACTGAGAAATATGGAGAAATTAAACCATAGAATAAGAGAAACCAGTTACTTTATTTCTTTATATCATGAATTTGACTAATACATGAAGAGATTTAAATCTACTGAAACATGAGATAATTCAAATACAGAGGAAAAGGATAACAAGATAAAAGACTAAAGCAAATGTCATCACACATGCTTGCCTCTGATATAGATCAGGAAGTCAAGGATGGTTCATATGAAAATAGTTAAGCAACCAGGGGCTCTATTTGCCGAGAGCACCAATCTGACAAACACGTTTTGCATTTACAGACCTGCAGTTATGCATAGGAAAGATATTGCACAGGACAGAAAATTGACCTGCACCATGACATTACAACTTTCCAAGAATGGCTTCAAATTTGACGTAGACAAAAGGTGAGCACTCACAGGAAAATTAAAAGAAAACACCCTGTTTCAGCTGCATAGGTAAGTGAGATGAAAACTCACTTGTTGATTTTCCTTCCACAAACAAACAAACATTGAGCTCCTACTATATGCAAGGCATTAGATTATATAGGGAATGTTAGGAAATAATTGGCTCTAAAGGGCACTTAGGCAGGTCTAACTCCTCCCTCCACAGGTCAGATCTTTAAAAAGCATCCGGGAGACTGAGACAGGAGGATCGCGGTTCGCAGACAGCCTCAGCTACTTAGTGAGGCCCTTTGCAACTCAGTGAGACCCTGTTTCAAAATAAAGAATAAAAAATAGGGCTGGGGTTGAAGCTTGGAGGTAGAATGCCCCTGGGTTCCATCCCCAGTACCATACACAAAAAAAGCAGAACTCATCAAACAGCATTATGTGGACATAGAAGAATCCCACTATTATGTGTGACATAATGCATCACTAAATTTTTTAAGTAAAAGTCATCCTTTTTGATTCTTTTTTATTCATGCTAAGTAACCATATCTAGTTCAGCCTTTTCAGTATAATATTTCCATGTGCTTCCAAACTCTTTTTGCTAGTATTTAGGAGATTGGGGTTTTTTTCCTATTAAAAGCCAAATATTCAGATGCCATTTATATTGTAAAATTAAGCATAATCATCACCTCCTTTGGTCTAGATAATACTTCATTAACTAGCCCCAATTCACATATGCTTTTTAGCAGCTATACCATGTTAACTTTTAGCTTACTTTTAAACCGTACCTCTAAAATTTCAGCACACAATGATACCCAACATTTGATGACACTCAATTGTGGGATCTTAGTTAATATGATTTTCTTGGATTTGCCCTTTCTCCAGCCCATTAAAATTTGCATGGATTCTGACTCAGTCATCTAATATTTTCATTATATCTCCCCCGTACCAATACTATTTCACCTCCCAGTTTATGTCTACATCTTTATTCGAGCAATGAAAATATTTAAAAATATAAAGCAAAACATCTTTATAACTTTTAGAAGCATCCCTCTTGATTGGTAGAAATTAGCAATAATTTTGATGGTGCACACTTGTAATCCCAGTACTTGGGAGGCTGAGACAGAAGGATCGCAGGTCCAAGCCCAGTCTCAGCACCCTATTCAGATTGTAGTGAGCCCTGGTTTGAAATGACAACAGAAATCAGCAATAATTGGTTTATGAAACAATTAGGATCTGCTCCACATTTTGCCATGTCTTTTGTAGAGTTCCCCAAAGATGCCCTAGGACGAGGATTGAAGAAAAGTAGTTAATTGGGGAGGTTTTTCTCAGAAAGTGTTGGTGGGGAGAATAGGTGGTACAGATGAGCAGGAAGCTAACGCAGGGTTCCCTGTGGTGAGGGAGCTGGGATATAGACCCTAAGCCAGAAATTGGATAAAAAAAAAAAAGTTCCCTGTTGGTAAGAAAAAAGACAAGCTCTAAAGTAGGCTCCTATGATAAACTGAACCATGTAGCTAAAATATATACTACTACACTATTGGCATGAAGATAAAAACTCTAATATGGAAAACTACTTTTTATTTTTTTTCTTTTTATTTTTTTGGTACTGAGGATTGAACCCAGGGACATTCTACCTCTGTACTCTATTTCCAGTCCTTTTGTTATCTTTTATTTTGAAATAGGGTCTCACTAGGTTGCTGAGAGTATCACTAAATTTCTGAGGCTGTCCTTGAACCTATGATCCTCCTGTCTCAGCTGCCCAATTACTAGGATTACAGATATATGCCACCACACCTGGCGATAAAAGACTAATTTAATGGTTCTAGAATAGTAGTTACCCAGCAAAAGTAAATGCACATCCTCTTGGAGAGAGATGCCCTCTAGCTCAAACCCACAAGACTTTTAAAGATAATGTATGAACATAAGCCTCCTTTCCAAAATTAGGAAACATATATACTACTATAAACAAAAATAAGAAAACAGCAATATAAGATCCCCTAAACTTCAAAAATGGAATTATTAATATTGTTATTTATGATTTACATTAAACCTAAAACATGAATTTAAAAAAAGAGGCAAAGCCAATGTTGTGGTACACACTTGTAATCCCAGTACTTGGGAGGCAGAGACCATCCTCAGCTACTTAGTGAGGCCCTCCATGACTTAGTGAGACCCTGTTTCTAAATAAAAAATAAAAAGGGCTGGGAATATAGCTCAAAGGTAGAATGTCCCTGGGTTTAATCCTCAGTACCACACACACACACAAAAAAAAAGACAAATGAGTTTTGAAAAAGTGATTTAGAATATATCAAGTAGAACTAAAATTATTATACTATTAATATTTTGTGGCACTAGAGTCGTTATAATTATAATATAACTAGAATTATTATTATTATTTATTATTATTATTATTATTATTATTATTATTAGTGGTGCTGGGGATTGAATCCAGGGAAATTCTACTTTTGAGCTACACCCTTGAGCCAATTTTATTTTGTATTGGAAACAGGGTCTAAGTTGCTGGGAGCCTCGCTAAGTTGTGAGGCTGGCTTCAAATTTGTGATCCTCTTGTCTCAGCCTCCCAAGTACTGGGATTACAGATGTATGTCACCACATTTGGCTAATTATATATTTAAGAAGCTTAACATATGAGTCAATTTATTAACTCCAAATGAAGAAATAATTTGTGAATTGGAGGAAGCAGATGAAGAAATGGTTTAGCTGGCAGTTTAGTAACACAAAAAGATGGACAATATAAATCAAAGCTAAGAAATACGGTGACTAGAACAAGATGGCCCAACACACATTAAACAAATGTTCTAAGAGGACAGACTACAAAGAATGAGGAACAGAAAATATAATCACTGCAATTTGTATTTGGAGGGATTGGCAAAAGGCAGAAGTTCTCGTATTTAGAAGGATGACAGATCCTCGCCATGATATAGAAAAGTAAATTTCTACCTTTGGACATCTTAAAGAATCTTTATAATGTAAAACGGGAGTTTTGATAGCAACAAAAAAGAAAGGATGAAAGACTGAGAAGTCACCTTCAAAGGAAACAAAAGCTCTTTCTCAAGAGCAAAGATACAAGCCAGGAGGCGGAAGCGTAGCTTTCAAGGTGTCAATCACTCTCGAGCCAAAATTATCCAAAAAGCTAGCTCTTCTTTGTACTTTCATACAAAGGTACAAAAGGAAGACAACAGAGAGACAGACAACAGACAGTGTACTGCCACACTCCCTCTCTCAAGGAACTGTTAAAATCCCCACATGTGACAGAAGGAAATGGCATGTCCCAGGGAGCACTGGTATCTGTGCTTCCTCCTGGCACAGCTCTGGCCCCGTAAACCCCACGGCAGTGATGAGAATGTGCCACCGGGAGCTGGCAACCATGGCAACCACAGAGTAAGCACAGTGCCCCAAAGTCAGGAATATTACCTACACCTAACCCAACATCACAGCTAGTAACAAAAGCAACTGTAATCATGACCACAGCTGGGATGAAAGAGTACCCGGACCTAAAAGATGAAAACACGTGAAACAGGAGAAGGTGCTCAAGGTTTTAAGACAGATATGTGAGTCAAATATTTAATACAAAGTGCTAAATGTTAGAAGTGGAACGCTTTACTTCTATGCCAGTAGGTGGCAGTAGAGAGTGACTGCCCTGCTATTCCAAATAAAAAATAAAGCATAGAGGGAGAGAAAAAAAAATAATAATAAATAAGGCAAACCAAAACTAAAATACAAAAATAAGATTATGGCCATAATTCAAATATATCATGAATTACAATAAATATAAATGAACTACGCCTGCTAAATTTAAAAAGAATGAAATTGTCGGGATAGATTTAAAAACACAGTATTCATAGTATTCTTAGTTGCTAGAGCAGACATACCTAAAGTATAAACACATTGAAAAGATAAGAATCACGAAAAGCAATGAAGACAAGCCTTACTTAAAAGAGAAGATGCTGATATTAAACAGAGAAGAGCCTTATCACAAATACAGTATAAGGACAAGAAGAATTACTTTATAATAATGAAAGTCATATTCTACCAGAAAGATTCTAAAGAATCTAACTCTGGGTGATAGTAATGAATCTACATAGGCTTATCCATTGTAACAAACGCTCACTGTGGTGGGGAGGTTGATAATCAGAGAGGTGTTGTGTGTGGGAAATCTCTGTATCTTCTACTCAGTTTTACTGTGAACCCAAAGCTGCTCCAGTTAATAGTCTATTTTTTAAATAAAAAGGAATACCTAAGTATTAAACAAATTAAGTTAAAAACCAACCCATAGCAAAAATAACAGTAATTAAAAATTGCAGTCTGGGTAATTATTACACAGATTTACTCAATCAAGGAAATATAAAATCCAATTTTATGTGAACTGTTCCTGGATATAAAAATGGTTTTTAAGTAAATCCACCTTAATCCATGTCAGGAGGTTAATATTACCAATACTCAAATGAGACAAGCACTACCTGAGTAAAGAAAATGACAGGCTAATCTCACTTTTGTATATGAATGGAAACTTAATTAACTGAACCTAGCAATGTACTAAAAATTGTAATATTTGGATTTATACAAAGAATGCAAAGGTTCATTAAAATTAGACTATCCATTAATTTTTAATAATTTAAATAAAAATTTTAACAACAAATACAGGAAAAGCAAGTTCTGACATCAAGGTCAGTTCACTATTAAAAATGAAGTCTAGACAGGCGTGGTGGCACATTCTTGTAATCCCTGTGCTTGGGAGGCAGAGACAGGATTGCACAGGTTCGAAGCCCACATCACTGGTTTAAGAAACCCTGTTTCCAAATAAAATATAAAAATAGGTCTGGGAGTGTAGCCCGAAGGTAGAAGGGTTCCATCCCCAGTACCCAGTACCACCAAAAAAAAAAAAAAAAGTCTAAACAAACTGGAAACAAAAAAAAATCTAGAATCTTACATTTTCTTTTAAAATCAGGATTGAACATACTACATTATCTAATGTTTCTAAAAAATTATAAGGGTTACAAAGCAAAAATAAAAATGAAATTCTTGCTGACATTTTGGAATTTTTCTATTGCTATATTTTTGAGGTCATTGATAGTTTTTTCCTTGCAAGGTTGAATCTGTCAGAAGCAAGTATACTTTTTTATTTCCAAATAACTTATTTTTAATTTTTATAAGTCTCATTTGAATCATTTTTGAGTGATTTCCTAATTCTTTGTATGCCTGCAGGCTGTTTTCTTTTAGATACTAGACATTGTGTATTTTATGTGATTGAGAAGATTTTATTGTTCATTTAAATGGTATCATTTTTTAAAATCTAGGATTAGACAAAAAAGATGACTTGGGATAAAATTGGTTCTGTATAAGGTTACTTTTCAGCTTTACTAGGGTTCATCC
Organism: Muscardinus avellanarius; assembly: GCF_963383645.1. Classification (NCBI taxonomy): domain Eukaryota; kingdom Metazoa; phylum Chordata; class Mammalia; order Rodentia; family Gliridae; genus Muscardinus; species Muscardinus avellanarius. The sequence goes on along the minus strand of NC_137800.1, from coordinate 75,906,478 downwards.
AGAGCAGCCTTTATTCTAAGGGTAACAGCCCCATTATTATGATAATTTCCTCCTGAGTATCCCAAGGGTGCCTCATTTATTATGAAATCTCTCTACTATGGATGACGGGTACGGCAAATATTTCCATGGTTAGCTTCAGGAATTCAGCCTACTTATTTCTGGTGGTTCTTTCTGTAATCCTGGGTAAATCATTACTCTGCTGAAGTCTCCAGGGGTATCTCAGCAGATCTCCTGAGCTCTTTGTGGAACTGGTTATGCTCCAGGAGAACCACCAAGAGAACTTCGTTCCACTTCTCTAAGACTCAAGGACATTACTTAGCTTTGTCTCCTCCCTGCACAGCAGAGGGGCTATAGCCTCGGGCGATAAATTGGGTCCGTTATACAGTTCGCCTTATAATTGGAGATAAAAATGCTGAACCATTATCCTACAAGGTCTGAAAACCATTGCTTTATATCGTTTGTCTAGTTTCCTAACTGATTAAGGTGAGTGACTAAATCTGGTTCCTATTACTCCTTCGTGGCTATATGCAGAAGTTTCTTACTTTGCATCTTGAAAAAGAATGATTCTTGAAAAAGAAAGTATACAGGATATTTTCACATGCTTGTAGTTGTATTTGGGAAGACTAATGGTGTAATTGTTTGGAAACAGAATGCCCGCCTAGCCTTCAAACAAGGTACCAATATTGGAAGGGCAGCTTGATTATAATCTCAGTAGTAGATAAACCCATTAAGATGGATGTATATGGGTGGTGGCCAGGGCTGGTAGGCTGTGGCTAGAGAAGGTCCCTGGCTTCCAGCCTCCGTGATGGGAGAGCAAAGCCTTGCACACTCTCTCTCAACTCCCCACTGCCATACCCCGAGATCCATGGCCCCTGGCCTCATATGGAGTGAACCCCAAATTCTCCAAGGAAACTGTGAGTAAATAAATCTTCCTTTCTATACGTTTCCTGGTCAGGTCTTTGGATTATAGCAGCAAGAATGTTGACTAAGACAAATGGGAGAGGGGGACAGTGGGCATTATCTCACAAAACAGAGCTGGCATGTATGCTACGTTTACATCCAAGGTCCATCTTGAGGAGCTGAGTGATGCTCAATTAAGAAACTATTGTCAGGCATCAAAAAACAAGAATCCATACTTCCTGAGATGTACATATTATTCCCAAATGCCGAACTCATTTCAACACTGTGAATTTTGAATGTCAAAATTTGTTAGAGAAAAAAAGGTGTGTCTGGATAGTTTATTATCTCAAAGCAAAACTCAGCGTTTTAATTTTTTCATATACTTTTATTGGTGCATCGTAATCTTGGACTTTTTAAATAAGATACAAAGTGTAAACATATCTGTCCCTTAAGTGACTGAGGAAAATATATTATTTAAACCTGCATTATTAGCCAGGCGTAGTGGCACACACTTGCAATCCTAGCATTTGGGAGGTGGAGACCAGAGGATCGTGTTTCGTGGACAACCTCAGCTACTTAGCTAGGCAGTTAGCAACTCAGTGAGACCCGGGTTAAAAAGTAAGAAGACTAAGCTGGGCGTGGTGGCGCACGCTTGTAATCTCAGCATTCGGGAGGCTGAGACCAGTGGACCGTGGTTCGGGGACGGCCTCAGCTACTTAGTGAGGCCCTCTGCAACTCAGTGAGACCCGGTTTCAAAAATAAAGAAAAAATAGGGCAGGAGGTGTAGCTCGGAGGTCAAATGCCCCTGGGTTCCATCCCCAGACCCTCAAAGAAAAAAAAAAATAAATAAGAAGACTAAAAATTAGGACTGGGGGTGTATCTCAAAGGTGTGATGCCCTTAGGTTCCATCCCCAGTACCATAAATAAATAAATAAATAAATAAATAAATAAATAAATAAATAAATAAATAAGGCTGGGGTTATAGTTCAGAGGTACAATGCCTCTGGGTTCCATCCCCAGTACTGCAAATAAATAAATAAATAAATAAATAAATAAATGTGCAATATTTAAATATTTGTCACGACTTAAGTTTGAATAGATTTTTTAATATAAATTTGCTTTAGAAAAACATCTTCCCAAATCATTGGTTCTTGGTCTGTGGAACATTAAAAATTTTCACTTACAGATGCCAGCTATTTCTCTACTTACCAGTGGCATCAAAGAATACAAACAAATCCATGTTTAGGGTAGATTCTGTTAGAATTTTGCACACATATTAAGTTTTCATGCAAACTAAAGTAGCATAAAGCAAAGAAAAAATAGATTTAATATATACCCAGATATATTACCAAGCATATCTTGCTTTTATTGTTGGTTGGTTGATTACCAACTGTGAAGTTTTGTCTGAAACATTTTAATTTTAATGGATCGTACTGATCATGTCAGTATAGCATTATAAAAATTATGAACTTTTTAATGGTACTAGGGATTAGACCTAGAGGTGTTCTATCTCTGAGCTACACCCTAGTCTTATTTTCTATTTCTTGTTTTTGAAACAGGATCTCAATAAGTTGCTGAAGGCCTCGCTAAATTGCCGAGGCTGGCCTTTAATCTGCAATCCTCCTGTCCCAGCCTCCCAAGTACTGGGACTATAGGCATGAGTCACTACGCTCTTAAAACCAAGACATAAAATCAAGACAGATATTTTTTATAAGTTCTATAAAATATAGCAAAATTTTAGTGCTCAATTACATTTTCAACAGATATTAAAGAAGAATATTGCCAACAGTAAAATATTTGAACATGGATCTGGATTCAGATTCACTTTTTCTGCTGATGGACCACCCAGATTTCCACAGAACCTTTAGCACCTAAGATATAGGTAAAGAAAACCATTGCATTTCAAGGCTCCAACATGTTTTACTTTCATTCTTGATTTTTTTCATTATTACTCAGAAAACATAGTATGCCAGATTCAAATGTATGAACAGGATATCATGAATCATTTGCCTTTGAAATCTCAAATGCATTTTGTAGTTTAGACATTAATATGCATGCTATGATAATTAACTTGATATGTTTTACAACCGTTTCTCATTTTTCTTTCAAAAATCATAGCCATTCTTTATCTAAAAAACACCATCATTTTTTCGGTCTCCCAAATAAAGATATTCCCCATTGCTTCCCTATATTGTTTTTAAAAATTAAAGTCACTTATGTCATAAAAGCAAAGTGCATATAATATTTATTATACCTGACATTGATACTGCTTTTGCTGTTACATAATGACATAATGGTGGGGCTGTTTTCACAGCTAATATTATACACCCAAAGGCCACAAGGCTTCTCTTACAATTCCAAAGATATTCTTGCTACCTGTTATTCTGGTCTATTAGGCATTGTAATTATGTAATTAGATGTTCTTTAAAGACTATCTTAGGTACCTCATAGATTAGAATGGTTCCTCTGAAGCAGTTACCAGGTTTGTTATGTGATTACATAATTAGGTCCATGTAGTAAAAAATCTTAACAAAAACTCCTTAAAAAAAATAAACAGCCTGCAACTGGGGCAACAGAAGACTTTGGTTGCAAATGAGAAGTGGGAAGAAAATGGAAATATGTTCAATATTAAGAGTAAGGGTTTCCCTACAGTAATTTTTCCAAGGGTATTGCATCCCTCAAAGGAATGCTAGAGGAGCAGGATCTGGCCCCTTAACAGCCCATAACATTGGCCTGGACACTGTTTTATTAATGGCACTTCAAGAGAACTTCCTCTCCATGAATTTCTTACTTGACCTTCTACATAGATGCTCATAAAATCATCATGGTTTGGGAACCACTGAGAGAGAAGAAAGGTACTAAATAAAATTAAGACTCTTCATTTGCATTTTTCATACTTTTCAGTCGACTAAATTCTGCCACATAACTACTAATCACATATATTACTTTTGCAAAATAGAAATCAAGAAAATGAGATAGAATTTGGAGTTATCACCCCCCAAGATTAAAATATATTTTAAAATTATTTTTAGTTGATACATAATAATTGTCCGCATGTGTGGAGTAGAGGGATTATTTCACTACATCCATACAATGTACAGTGATCAGATCATGGTAAACAACATATCCATCACCTCAAACATTTGTCATTTCTTTGTGTTGGAAACATTCAAAATCCTCTTTACTAGCTATTTTGAAATATACCTAAAATTAATGTCAGCCATAGTTATCCTACTATACTATATTTAACATAGATACCCAAATTCATCAGCTTACCATCCTTTTCAGGAAAAAAAAATATTCAACACTCCACTGGGCACTTATATCACTCCTTATTTTTATTCAATGTACCCCTAATTTACCTGAGACTTCTACCACCCCTTCATCTTTCTAAAAATTATAAGTCATATTTCAGTTGACTTTCATTTGGTTTAAGAAGTTGGAAAGCCAGGTCTAAAATTGGTAGTTCATATAAAAATATGGTACATTCCTTGGTGTCCCTTAGTATGATGTACATTTATATAATTTGTGGCCCGTAGCTTCCACAATTGCTTGTCACACAGTAAACAGAGCTTAGACTTCCCCCTTTCTGGTCTGCATTTTATCCAGGCTGACTTTTCTAAATGGATAGGACACATCCTAAAAGACAAAAAGTTTAATCACTCCTATTAAGTAACAATGTCCCAAAGGTACTGGTTGATTCCAGTTTATACTTAATTAAAATCAATCGTTCATTTTAGCCGGGCGTGGTGGCGCACGCTTGTAATCCCCGCGCTTGGGAGGCAGAGACAGGAGGATGGCACAGGTTTGAAGCCAGCCGTGTTGGCTTAGGAGACCCTGTTTCCAATCCTTTTTTTTTTTTTTTTTTGAAGATTTAAAGAAGTTTATTAAAAGATAGAAATACAGAAAATAGAAATACAGCCCCATGCCAAAATGGCATGAGGGGATGACTCATCATGAATATACCCCCGTTTCCAATTTTAAAAAATATTAAAAATAGGTCTGGGAGTGTAGCCCAGAGGTAGAAGGGTTTCCAGGAACCCCAGTACCACCAAAAAAAAAAAAAAAAAAAAAAAAAAAAAAAAAAAATTCATTCATTTTAAAAACAACCTCTCAGCTGGGCATGGTGGTACACAATTGTTATCCCAGTACTTGGGAAGCTGAGACAGGAGGATTGTAGGTTCACAGCCAGCCTCAGCTACTTAGTGAGGCCCCCTGCAACTTAGTGAGACCCTGTTTAAAAATAAAGAATAAAAAACAGGGCTGGAGATGTAGCTTGAAGGAAAAATGCCCTTGGGTTCAAACCCCAAACCACAAAAAAAAAAAAAAAAAACCTCTCCTACTATGACTTTCACTACTGTGTATAATTATAATGGACCAATGAAAACTTTACACACTAAAACATAAATAAAAGTAACCTCCAGCTTGTGTTCTGTTAAAAAACGGGCTTAGTGTGTTAAAGATACAGAGGCTGCCTATAGCGAGTTCCCAGGCTTGTCCCTCTAGGATTTCTAAAGCTGATGTAAAAACCAAATTAACATAAAGGAACCTGAATTTCAGAGATGAAGAGATCCTTGGACACCAATAAAACCTGCCTGGTAATGACACTGTTGCTTTTCTGAGCTGAGAAAGTTTATTGTTGCTTTTCTGAGTTTGCAGCATGGTAACTATTGCCCTGAGTAAATTACAGCAAGTATCTTCTTCTCTGGAAGATGCATTCCTTCTTTATACTCTTCTTTAAGCCCTTCTCCCAGTCTCCGCCACTATCCACCCATCCTTTAAAGTCCAGCTCAGCTCCTCCGTGACACGACTGTGGGACACTATCACACACAAATCTCCCCTCCTCTGAACTCCATGGTGCTTATTATCCAGACAATCTGTGATGGGTCAGATTGTGTCCTCCAACAATAGTATCCTAATGGCTGGTTCCTTTGAATGTGACCTTATTCACATTCAAATTCACAAGTTTTGCAGATGCAATCACGTAAAGAAGAAGTCACTAGAGCGGACACTCATTCAGTATGACTGGTGTTCTTATAGGGAAAAGAGAGGAGCCCAAGAGGAAGGATGCCAAGTGAGCCAGGCGTGGTGATGCGCATGTATAACCCCAGTACTTGAGAGACTTAAAAAGGAAGATCGCACGTTTAGCGACTGTTTCAGCAACTTAGACCCTATCTCAAATCAAAAAATATAAAAGGCTGAGGATGTAGCTAAGAGGTAGAATGTCCATGAGTCTAATCCCCAAAGCCAAAAAATAAGTACAAATTGGAATGATGCATCCACAAGCCAAGAGCTGTTGGCCATGTCCAGAAGGTAGAAGATAAGCTTCCCCTTCATAGTCCTCAGAAGGAACCGACCACGATGACTGCACTTTGATTTCACATTTCTACCTTCCAGAACTATAGGAAATCAGCACAACAATTTCTATTGTGTTAAACCTCTGAATGTGTCATGTTTTGTCACAGCAACTACAGGAACCTAATAAACTACCCACTTATATACCGCCCACTTATAGCACTCTTTTCATACTTTGTGCTGTTACTTAGCTCTTTATCTTTGCCTTTATCCTTGTATTACAATTCGCTTGAGGTATAAATCACGATTTTATTGTTGTTGTTATATACACAGATTGACCTTTCTCTATGTTAAAGTTGCCAAATAAAACATAACGTACCCAGTTAAGCATGCATCTTACATTTTTTATTTCCTAAACATGAAAGCCTCAATTGATCAAAGTAGATGATCAATAAATACCTAAGAAATAAACAGATGTGTACATTATCAATGGTATGAAAGTTCCCTTCTTGGTATTTATAACAGTTAACCATCAACAGAGACTCTGAAAAACTCTGACCTACACTGTCAGAGTGGATCATACTTAAAACACTGAGCGAGATATTATGAGGATATTTCAGGGATATAGAAGGTCAAAAAGGATCAACTATAATGGTCAGACACATAAAGGCAGATACCAAGTCTACAGAGACTAAAGAGATTGGAACCCTGCTATGTGAAAAAGGTGAGCTGAAGACCCGTGGTCAAAACCAGAATGGCAGTGGCGCTTTAGTGAGATGATGTGTTCCCAAATCTAAAGCAACAAGTCTGGACATTGAACTAGTATCAGTTCTTTGTATTTCTGCATACCAGTTCCTTTATACACATTAATGCATTTATCTCTGTGACAATTAGGTGAGGAGACAGGTATTCATTCATCCCCCCTGCAATTTAGAGATAAAAATACTGAGGTTTGAAGGGACTCAGGGTTCACAAACAGCATCCAAGACCATGTTCATCCCACACTCGGAGACTGCCATTCTGAACCTTTATTTCCTGAGCAGTGCTTACGTGCACTGGATAGAGAATATTTACCCTAAAATCCAGGGATGCTGAGAGCAGACAGATAGCAAATACAGAGTAATGCAAAATTCATGGGAATTTCAGTAAGAAAGCCATTAGCAGAATCACGTAGAGCTCACCTTCAAAATCACATTAGAAGCTACTAGAGCTTCCAGAACACCTGGCTTAGGTGACATGAGGTCTCTTTCAGGATGACCCTCTCCATATTCCTATGGAAATGAAAGACTTAATACAAAATCCCGTTATTTCATTATCATTTAGTATCCATGGGAGCTACAAAAAGTTGAACTGCGTATTATAAAGAACATGGGCTTTACTCACGGTGTACCTGGTGCTGCCGTTTGTTCTTTTACCTGCTAGCTATGTGACAGCAGAGTAACGAATCTCTTGGCTCAGTTTCCCCCTTCGAACATGATGGGCTGATTTCTAAATTTGTATTCAGAACACATGTAAAGATCTGTTATTTGCTGCTTGTATTTCCTAATCACACCAATGATCTTTAAATAGTATACCATTTGCCTCTTATGTGGAATTTTTCTTCTCTTTATATCCTTGTAGTTTACTCATTTATGCAATTAATTGGTCTCCTACTTTATGTCAAGCACTGTGCAAGGCCCTGGGGAAGGAAGGAATGGAAGAGTAGGGAGGGAGGGAGGGAGGGAGGGGGGAAGGAGTGAGGGGGAGGGAAGGGAGAGGGAAAAGGGAAGAAAGGTGAAAGAAGAAAGGAAAGAAAGGAGAAGAAAGAGAAAAGGACTTTATTAAGGTTACAGAACTACTATAATACAGAATAATTGGAAAGGTCATAAATATAAAGGTATTGGCCAACGTTAAAAGACCTCAAACTCATAAACATAATTGTAATTTTAATAAATGTTATAAAGGAGAAGTAGAATCCTGAGAAATAGCTAACAGTTTGGCAAGCCTCTGGGGTCAAGGAAAACTTTCCTGAGAAAGTTTTAACATGTAAATTTAGGTTTGAAGGGAGAGGAGAAACTAGGTAGCTGAAGAGTTGGGAAGAGCATTTTTTTTAATTTATTTTTATTGGTGCATTGTAATCATATATCACATTGGAATACAAGACTTGAGAGAATATACAAGCACACATCATCCAATTAGCCCTCATCCAGTCCCCGTCCCATTCCCTCCCCCTCCCTCGATCCCATCCTTGTTTGGTGATTAACTTTGATACCCATTTCTGGTAGAGAGATCTTCACCATCAAAGCTGGTTCAGGAAAACACTGAGCGCTAAACAGACAAAGGAGGCCAGTAGCAGAGCCTTGGGTGAGAATACAAGGCCTGGGGTGAGGCAGAAAGTCACAGGGGAGAGCCTGGAAGGCAGTGAGTTTAAAAGTAGAGCCTGGGCAAAAGCTACATGATTCTTGCTTCTTACAATGTGTTCTCTCTGGTGTATGGAATAGACCACAGAGGGGCAAGAAGGAATACCAGGAAAACAGAAGGTTTCGGCAGCATTTAGAATGGAGATAACTCCTGAGTTAAGTTGAGAAGATGGCTGTAGAAATGGAGATAGTGGGCCTGGCCCAGGGTTGTGGTGGAGCTGACAGCCAGCAGCCAGTGAGGGAGTAGGCAGAGAAGGGGTCTCTGGAATGGCTAAGATTTTTGGCAGAAGGAGCTGGTCATTCTTTGAGATGTGGACTCCTGGGGAGGAGTAGGTATAACCAGGAGAATCATGAGGCAAGTTTTGCACAAATTCAATGTGAGGTATCTGTGATACATCCTTTAATAGAGCCAGACAGCATCAACTTAGGGACCTGGACCACCAGACTTTTCGTAGCTCCTGGTACATGCACACACTTCATCAAACCAACATTCCCTTAATCAGCAACTGACAGAAAAGACAAAGAGAGCAGAGGAAGTGGGTGGGAAGTGACAGATCTCTAAGTGAATTTTCTCAGTGTGCAAAGTGGTTCCGTGTCGCAAGAATCAGATTGAGATGTGCAAAAAGAGTCTACCGACCCCAACTTTTTTTCTTCCCAAAGGTCTGACATGGCACTGCCTCTTACAAAATGTCTACTGATGCCGAAAGTTGAAATATCAAAGTCTCCAGTGAGCCTTTGTTCCAGTAAAGAGCATATTAAAAACTTACAAATGGTGTTGGGCATGGTGATACACTCCTGTAATCCTAGTACTTGGGGTGGGGGGTAAGAAAGGAGGCAGGCAGATTTGAGGCCACACTCAGCAAGTTAGCAAGATTCTATTTAAAAAATAAAGACAAATAGGGCGGAGAATGTAACTCAGAAGTAGAATGCCCATAGGTTCAATCCCTAGTAACAATAAAAAAAAAAAATGGTTGCAAATGACCAGAAAGACATTTCTAGACTCCTCTCTAGTTTTAGCTCAATAGTATATATTAATGAGCTCAGCCAGGTGAATCAAAATGTTAGGGTAAGACAGTAGAGATTCAAGACAAATATTAAGGAAAGCTTAGAAGTTCCTACCTGTGGATTCCAGGCTAGCAAAGATAATTTAAAAATAGCCTTAAAAGTCTATATATCAAAACAGAAAAGCCTAAAAGGCATGGGTGTAGGAAATGTCTAACAAGGGCTCCCTGAAGACTTGTAGCATTTACTGATTTCCCTGGTGTAAACATCCCACCACCACCAGATTTAAGCTGTCTTTAACAATCGGCCTTCAAAATTCCTGGAAAACTTGACAATCAGCCCCTGGATGCAGGTACAGCAGGCTCCAGCACACTCTAGTGTGTGGATTAAGTTAAAACAAATGGAATGAAGAGAAAACCTGCTTTCTTTCCCAAGTTTGCCCAGAGCTTTTCTTTGAACGGAAATTCAGACTTTAAATAAATAAAATCTTATCACCACCCCCTCCTGTTTGCCTAACATAAAATTGGATGTAGGATTTACTTTTTATTAATTGCATCAACGATCAACATACTTGCTTGGCTAGACCCCAACACTGCCTTGATCCACCTCTGCCTGGCTCCTACCACATCCATACCTGGAGGCAAACACACAACCAGTTTTCACATTGGACTTCAAGGTGGTCCCCAATACATTCCACACTGCTATTACTTCTCACACCTAAAAACATCTCTTTATATCCTAAATTCCTTTTGCTCTCATTTTAATAAGCCATAATGCACATATAACTATGTCATCCTTTATATTAGATGGTAGTGAGGATTTGGACAAGTGAATTCAAATGTGTAAATACCATCACAAACTATAGAACAGTTTTATCACCCCCAAATAGTCCCCTTTGCCCTTATGTAGTGAAACCTCCCCCTCACCTCCAGTCCTGGCAACCCCTCTCTCCATGATATTCTTTGCAGAATGCCATATGAAGGGAATAATATAGTACATAGACCTTTGAATCTGGCTTCTTTCCCTGGGGATTTATGTCTTTGCATTAATCGATCATTTGTTCCTTTTTATTGCTTAGCAGTATTCCAGAGTACCGATGTAACATAATTTGTTAAATCAGCCCCTGAGAGGGGGACTTGGGGGGCCATTTCAGGTTTTTGTGATTAAATGCAATCCTGCTATAAACATCAATGTGCAGGTTTTTGCACAGATATAAATGTTCATTTTGCTTTGATGAATATTTAGTAAGATGACTGGTTGTATAGCAAACATATGTTTTAAATGCTTAGGAAAGTGGCAACATTTTTTCAAAATGGTTCAACATTTCCTATTACACCGGCACATGGTGTTCAACAGCTCCAGTTCCTCTCCACCCTCACCATTCCATCCTTGCAGTTGTTTGTGAGGGAGGGGGGCGAATAACTGACATCATTACCATCCCTTTACATCATTCAGACCCCGCAGCCCAAGGGGCAGCAAAGCCACCCAGATCTGCCTTCAAGTGATATGCAGAATCCGACCACTGGCTACATTTGTCTGCACAACCACCCTGACCCAAGCTACAGGAATTTCTTTCTTACTGCAAAAGGCTCTCCGCTGGTTTCCCTGTTTATTCTGAACTCAAATTTTAAAAAGTACAAGTCAACCGTCTCATTTCTGTGCCCACAATCCTACAGTCTTCCCGGTTTGCTCAGAGTCAGCGCCAAAGTTCTCATAAAGTTCCCAAAGACTGTATGGTCTGGCCCCCAGATATAGGTCCATATTCACGTCTTCCTGTCTCTCTTTAGCTTCTCTTTCACCTTGAAGATTTTTGTTGCTTCTTGAAAATACCAGACAAGCTTCTGTGCCAAGGGCTGTGTGATTGCTGCCCCCTTTCCGGAATTGTTTTCTCCCAAAAATTTTACACTTAGTTCCCTCACCTCCTTCAGGATTTTCTTTTATTTTTTCAGTACTAGGGGTTGAACCCAGGGACATTCTACTTCTTAACTCTACCCCCAGCCTGTTTTCTTTATTTATTTTGAAACAGAGTCTCACCAAGTTACCACAGGTTAGCCTTGAACCTGTGATCCTCCTGTGTCAGCCTCCCAAGTACTGTTTTTACTCAAATAATTCCATGCTTGCTTCCATACCACCTAAAAAGTAAAACTAAAACTCCACCCTACTCTCTCACAACTGTCCTGCCCTCATTTCCTGCTTTACCTTTCTCCTAAGTAATTATAGCCACCTAATAATCTATAAATATGTATATAATTCATACTTTGTCTTGATATATCTTATAAGAATGTATGGATTGGAAAGACATGGAATTTTGTTAAGTATTGTTTATCCCTGCATTCTCAGCCTTGAGAAATCCTACCTAGCACATAGTAGGGGCTCAATAACTACTGAACCAGTAAAATGTCACAGCCTAGAATTTAAGTAGTCAGAAATATTACCCTAATTTCATGCAAGACACACAGCTTCTCTAAGCAAATAAAGCTTTGTCTTGTCTAAGTACCCTGAAAAGGGGCTGCCCTCTCTTTATAATCAGGACATTACAAGCAAAGAATTTTATCTGCCCCTTGCACTTTAGCTCACACACTCAGAGTTAATGATCTCCAAAGGCACTTACACCCCGACTGTTTGTTTATTTGGGGATTATTTTATTATCAGCTTTACATGGTTATAAACCACTGCTAAGATGGAAACCCCTCTAAGGACTATTATTACTCATCCTCCGAATGTTCTCTGACCTGACCTTGAGAAACAACGGCAGCTACTTGCAAAAGAAAGAATATAAAATCATCCATAGTTGCTTTGAGCCAGAGAGATTTCGGCCCAGCACCAACAGCAGGTTGCTGCTAGCCATGGAACACCATGATGTTTAAGAATTGCCCCTCCAGGGCCCGTAACATGTCTGTCCTCCCCGCGTCAGGAAGGCCACTGGAGTCAGCGGTAGCCACATGCCTCTTGAGGTTGGCTTCATATGCTGTATCCACATCAAATTTAAAAAATGAGCTGTCAATCTGTTTTGTCTTGCATTAATAGAATGCTGTGATACTAGGTAATGTACAAAGAAAAGAGGTTTATTTGGCTGATGATTCTAGAGATTGAGAAATCCGAACAGCATGCACTGGCTCTGGCTTGGGCTCTCTAGCTACACTGCACCATAGCAGAGAAGTGGGACTAAAAGTTGCTGCATGCTGAAGGGGGGTGGGCAGAGAGGTCACCAGAAGAGATAGGAAGCAAGAGAATGCGGAGGGGCCAAGTTTAATTTTTTTTTTTTTTTTTTTTTTTTGCAGTACTGGGGATGGAACCCAGGGGCATTCTACCTGTGAGCTATGCCCCCCCCCAGCCCTATTTTTTATTCTTTATTTTTGAAACAGGGCCTCACTAAGTTGGGAAAGGCCTCACTAAGTAGCCGAGGCTGTCCGCGAACCACGATCCTCCAGTCTCAGCCTCCCAAATGCTGGGATTACAAGCGTGCGCCACTACACCAGGTGTCAAAGTTCACTTTTAATGAATCCACTTTTATAAGATCCAACACACCGCAATGCCAGCATTAACCCACTCATGATGGCAGAGCCTCCATGACCTAGATACCTGGCACTATACCCGCCTCACAAAGATTCCTTCTTAACATGAACATTGAGGGCACCAACTGTATTCAAACTGGAGCACAAGCCCCCCCCCAAAAAAAAAAAAATCCCATAATTCTGCCATCCTTCCTTTTTTTTTAGGGAATAATCCTTTACATTTGAGGAATAAAATTATTTTACAGAAAATTTTAAAATTAGACAAATTATCATTACATCATCCCAAGACAACCAACACCTTTCATTTTATCACCTTTTTTAATGTGAATATTTCACATAGCTGTAAGCCAATGTCCATGTAATTGCATACCTCTAAAGAATAAATATTATAATTGTAATTTATCAGCCACTTAACAAAAGTTGGATGAACACACACTATGAGCCCTGGACTCTTACATGCTGAGTTTGAATTAAACTTTATCTTTAAGGGTGTGATGGTTTCTTATCAGCACCTCCCAATGGAAATGTAAGGCAAGCCACATATACAAGTTCAGATTTTTTAATAAAATAATATGAATTTTATTACTATATTTTACTTAACTCAATGTACCCCAAATATCATTATATCAACAATGCAGAAATTGTTAATATTTTACATGTTTTCATACTAAGTCTTTGAAACCTGGTATCGAGTTTACTCTTGCTGGTATTTCGGTTTGGGTGAGCTTCATTTCCAGTCTCAAAGGCCATCAGGGACCAACAGCCACAAACCAGAATACACTTTCTCATCTTTCTCAAAACTTTCATCTTCATAATTAACATCTTTCATGTTCTTACAACATGCTTTGGGTTTACTTAGTCATCTCCCTTTATTAAAACTCAGTTAATTCAGCCCGGTGTGGTGGCACACTCTTGTAATCCCTGCGCTTGGGGAGGCTGAGACAGGAGGATGACACAAGTTCGAAGCCAGCCTCAGCTACTTAGTGAGGCTCTCAGCAACTTAGTGAGACCCTGTTTCCAAATAAAATATAAAAAATAGGTCTGGGAGTATAGCTCAGAGGTAGAAAGCCTCTGGGTTCCACCCTCAGTACCACCACCAAAAAAAAAAATTTTTTTTAATTAGAATTGTGTGTGTGTGTGTGTGGTGCTGGGGATAAACCCAGGTGTGTTTTATCTCCAAGCTACACCCACAGCCCAATTTTTTATTCTTTATTTTGAAACAGGATCTCACTAAGTAGCAGAGGGCCTAAGTAGCTGAGGCTGACCGCGAGCTGGAATCCTCCCATCTCAGCATCCCAAGTACTGGGATTACAAGCATGCACCACCATGCCCGGCTTGTTAATTCAATTGTTAAGAATTATATTTTAACAAAACTGTGGGATATGTACACAATGGAATTTTACTCAGCCATTAAAAAAAACTCAGTTACATCATTTTCATGGAAGTAGATGGAACTGGAGTGATGGGTGTGTCCATACAGCGCCTAAAGAGATGCAGCCTCCCTCGGCCTGAGCGGCCTGCAGCCTAAGACAAAACTTTTAAGTAAAGTGATTCAGCAGAAAATGGGCTAAAGATGGCGCCTGGAGGAAGCTACGAAGGCGTGGGTTCCCCATTCATTATGGGTGGGGAGACTGAGCAGTTTTTCCCTTTCTACCTTTAAAGGAGCTTTCTGCACACATGAATGGCTCATGTACTGGCCTGGGATTGGCTGTAAACTACGTGCTAGTGATCTTTATCCCAGATAGGCTAGACTATTTCTCATGGGAATTCCCCTCATGGCTTGGTGCTATGTATATGATTGTTTGGAGAGAAATAAATGAGATCTTGCTTGACTTGACTCCCGGCTCGTGGGTTTGTGTTCGAGTCATCGTCGGTACTCATCATCTCGTCAAGCCCCGCCAGCTGTCGGGCTGGATTTCAACACTGGAGGACATTATGCTAAGTGAGATTAGTCAGTCACAAAAAATAAGAAATCAGATGCTTTCCCTAATATGTGAGAACTAGGAAGAAATGGGTCATAGGAGGTACTCTAGATGAAAAAGGAGATCATATAGAGAAGCAAACAAGACAACCTGAAGGAGGAGAAAGGAAGGGGGAAGAGGAAAATCTCTAGAACACACAATGTACTTAAACATATCGAAGCCAACCACTGAGCCTAGCAAGGGAGGGAGGGACGGGGAGGGAATGGGGTGGGAATTGAGTAGGGGTTAAATCAGTGATGTGTGCATGTCTGTGCACACAAGTTTTTTACCCCAATATGATGTATGAATATAATGCACCAGTAAAAATTTAAAAAGAATTCTATTTTAGTCAGAGAGTATTTTAGCCATATTTCAAGAAGTCTGTTTGACTAGAGCACTCTCACAGCTGTGGAACGATAGGGACAAAAGGTTCAAACACGGTAGTAGGTGTTGGTACACACTTTGGAGTCACTTTCTAACAACAGAGTGATTGTTCCCCTGCCTCCAGCAGTGTGTGGGGGCCCCTGGGGGGAGCACATTCGGTACCAGATAGTCTGGCCTCCCCCGCCGCCCCTGTGTGCTCCTTGGCCATTCAATTCCCAGGGTTGTTTGGCTTTTTTTCTTTAGTTAGTTCTGCTTGCATTATTTGATTTAGAGTACATATTGTTTTGTGGTGGTGGTTTTAGATTAGAAAATAAGATTCTAAATCCTCTCACCCCCACGCACAACATTTCTCTCCACACTGGGCCAACTTTTACCAGCAAGGAAATCCTGATTCATGCCAAGATGAAATTTTCTGTTACCTTTTGGTGTCTCTTCGCTCTTATTCCTAAGAAAGAATTTTTTTGAGTGGAAATATGTCTCAAAATTATGCAATGAGGCAAGAAAAAAAAAAATCTGATGGATTTAGGTGGTTTGTTTGATGAGTCCAAACAATGTGGGGACCCAGTGTAATTGTACCTGCACATTTGGAAGTGCATTTTTTAATGGCAGGATAAAGAGATCTGCAGAAAGACAACCAATGGAAGGGAGAGGAGGAATTCCATATAGTCAGCCTAGATGGGCTCAACCCTAAAAGAAACACTAGTTGAAATCAGTGGAAAAGAAATAGCTCTACTATCACCTAGACTTTAGGAATAAGGCAAATCTAAGATTGTTATTTCTTGTAGTTGAATGAATCTATAAACCTGTCTTTTCTTTGTAGACCGAAATAGTAGAGCCACATGTTTGGTTACTAATATAAATATGTCCCATTGATATTTTGCATATGAGCAGTACTAGCGATTGAGGCCAGAAGCATTCTACCTCTGAACTACAATGCCAGCCCTTCTTATTTTTTGCTTCAAAATAGGGATTCATAAGTTGCTGGGGCTGGTCTAAAACCCGTAATCCTTTTGCCTCAGTCTCCCAGCTACTTGCATTATAGGCATGCACCACCATGCCCGGCTCCTGTTGGCATTTTTACCTGCATTTTTGAAAAGACAGATTAAATATTTTTTAGAAGTTTGTCTCTTCTGTGCATAATTTTTAACTTTGTGTTTTGAAATGTTAGATTTACAGAAGAGCTGCATAGAGAATACACAGAATTCCCACATACACTTCACATAACCATGGTACATTCATCAAAGGTAGGTATTAAGCAGCAGTGCAATACTATGAACAAAATTATAGACTCTATTCAAATTACGGCACTAACTAATTCAAATTCTTCCACTAACGCCCTTGATCTCTCCCAGAATTTAATCCTGAATGCTAATCACATGTAATGATATTTCTTCTTAAACTCCTCTATGACAGTTCTCAGTATTTCTGTATCTCTCACGACCTTGACACATCTCCTAAGACACTGGTCAGACATTTTGTAGAATGGGCCTCAGTCTGTGTTTTCTGGCATTTTCTCTGATTAGGATGGAGTGTGGGGCTTGAGTGAGAAGCACTACAACCCCCATCACACATTAGCACTGTCCCCATCACACATTAGCAGAGGGGACCTGACAGCAACAAGATGTGGTGCTGATGGCCCCAGTTGTATTTTCACTTAGCCTACTCTTGGCTTATTCAATCCATATTTTTTAGCTTTAAGTTATTGATCTCCCAAAATCATGGAAGAGGAAAGAATCATAATAGCCAGGCATGGTGGCTCGCACTTGTAACCCCACTACTTGGGAGGCTGAGCCAGGAGGACCTGGCTTGGCGCCCAGCCTTAGCTACTTAGTGGGGCCTTCTGCAACTTAGCGAGACCCTGTTTTAAAAATAAATGATAAAAACATAAGGCTGAGGATGTAGCTTGGAGGTAGAATGCCCCAGGGTTCAATCCTCAGCAGAAAAAAAGAGTCACATTTAGAAACATTTTTAAGAGCATCTGAAAAGTCATATCCTAAATGTGATTGCCTTTGAACTAGTCTCCCTTAGAGATTTCATTTCCCAGTGAAGATAGCCTCTCCACTTTTATATTTTACATACTGCTTAAACAAATAAGAGCAATACAAATGACTTTTCCCCTTAACTATTTAAGAGTACATTACTGATATAAAGATGCATCACTCCTCTCCGTAAAAAAAAAAAAAAATCTTAGCATGTAATCCCTACAAGTAAGGACATTCTGTTATGCAATCACAATACAACCATCCAAATCGGGAAGTTCACGGTGTTATATTACCACCAAGCGGTTCACAGGCTGCAATCAAATTAACCAATATAGCCCTTTCTAGACCAAAGATCCACTCAGATACACAAATCACTTTTTATTCTCATGTTTCCTAAATCATCTAATCTGGAAGAGTTTCTCAGCCCTTCCTTGACTTTCAAGTTCGCTGACACGTCTAACGACTTTGGAATATTTCTCTGTAGGATGGCCCTTAATTTCACCCTAATCAGATGTCATGATTTGATTCAGGCTCTGCATTGGGTCATGGTATGGACTACTCCTGGTTGTTTCTCTATGTGGGGCACCTGCAAGAGCTCTGCTAGATTCCGATTAATGTTGACTCTGATCACCTGGTTCAGAATTTGTCTTCCAGGTTTCCCCATTATGAAGATACCACTTTCATCTATGATTAAAAGTATGTAGGGAGGTATTCTGAGTCCAACTATCCACCCAATTTCTCAACAAACATTCACCCCTTAGGCTTAGCATCCATGGGTGTCTCCTTGATAGAATTATCACAGAAAACGGCCACTTGGCAATTCTGACTAACTCCATCATTTTTCTACATTTATTAATTGGCAGTCTCCTGTAAGAAAAAGTATTTTTCTTCTCCCCAGTTATTATCCTTTCATTTATTTATATCAGTATAGACCCATCGATTCTACTCTGTCTCATGGGTTATCATCCGTCACAATCGATTTTTATTTTGTGGCTCAAAGTGTCAGCCAGCAGGACTTCAAATCAGTTTTCATGATTTTTCAATATGTCCCTACCAATCTTTGAACAGTACCTTATTGCCTGGTACAACAACATATTCCAGATTTATGTTATACTTTCCCTTCCCCCACCCTCAAACCAGTCACGAGAACTTCAGAGAACTGTTTCCTTGTAGTGACGGGAGAAGTTTTAAGCACAAATGTGGGCACTGGGTGTGTTCATTGCTCTTAGATGTCCTGTTCCCAGACCAAACAGGGCACAGAGCTTCACAGTCACATCCATGGCTATGCTAATTTCCATCCCTACTTAGATACAGAGGGACACCAATCACAATTCCACCTAACAGGGTCCATTTACTTTTTTTCCCCACTCCAAATTTCTAACGCCTGTCTCTTGACAGCGTGCACTGGTTTCCATTTTTCTCAACATATGGACTTATTGGCCATCCTTTGAGGGTGGCCAGTCTCCATCATCATCATCACCGCTGCCAACTCGAGCAGATGTCCACCCTCCTCTGTGCTTGGCCTCAGACACTCCACACAGATGCCTCTGCTACCCTAGTTGACAACGCCAGTCTGCACTGAGCCTCATTCCCTGCTGCACCCCGTGCACCATGCCTCCTGTCCACACTCAGCCTCTAACCCCATACCAGAACATCACTGCCCACTCCCCCGAGACCTGGACAATTGCCTGGCTCAGCCTCCCCTAGTAGCTTTGGGGATTAATCAGGAAGGATGGTAAGAAAAAAGCAGAAAGGAAGCATGACTTAAAACAGTTTTTGACTCTTGCACCACATCTTAGTTCAATAAAATACCAGTAACTGAGTAACTTATGAACCACAGAAATTACATCTCACCGTTCTGAAGTCTGGGAAGTCCAGGATCCAGGCTCAAGATGTAGGCTTCCTCAGGAACAGCAGCCTCTGCCTCCTGGAGAGGTAGGTGAGACAAACAAGCGCCCTCGGGCTTCTTTTATATGGGCGCCAATCCTATTCATGAGGGCGGAGCTTACTAAACACTTCCCAAAAGGCTGTTTCTCCTAATACCATCAAGTCAAGAGTTAGGATTTCAACAGGCGAATTTAGGAGGGGAGACAAGAATTCAGACCCTAGCAAGTCGTATTTTTTAAGGGTCCCCTTACTCTCTAGCCACATTTCAACATGATTTCAATAAATGGGTTGCAAATGAGCATCAGCTTGATGCAATCATCAACCCAACCCTGAAAGGTTAAAGCTCGTGGCAGGTGATCAAAGTAATATTAAACAAGCTCCGTGACGCTCATCTAGGTAGCTACTACCAAAAACAAACCCGAGTAAAACAAGCGCTAGTAAGGATGGGGGAAAACATACCCTGGAGAACTGCAGGCGTAAATGTAAAAGAGCCAGCCACTGTGGGAAATAGCAGCAGTGGCTGCCCTCAAAAAAAAAATAAAAGTTATTACATGATGCAGAAATTCCACTTCCAGGTGAATGCCCCCAAGAAGCCAAGGCAGAGACAGGACGAGATACATGTGCACTGCGTTTATAGCAGCCATGTTCAAAATAAGCACAAGCTTAAAAGCATCTCATATCTTTGAACAGATGAACAGATAAACTGTGGTATATATGTATAATGGGATATTATTATTCAGCCTTAAAATGGAAGGAAATTCTGGCACATGCTACCACAGGGATGCGCTTGTGGAGGATATTGAAATGAACCAGTTATCAACGGGAAAAATGCTGCGTGATTCCACTCATTGAGGTCCCTAGAGTGGTCAAACTCACCGAGTAGAAAGTAGAAGTTACTAGGGTCTTGGGAAAGAAAGGAATAGGAAGTTATTATTTAATGGGCATCGAGTTTCACTTTTGCAAGAAGAGTTCTGGATACGGATGGCACTAATTGTGGCCAAATAAGATGAAGTCATTAAATTTAAACATGGTTAAGATGGTAAGTTTTATGCTAGATATAGTTCATCACAATAAAAAATTTAAAGAATATTATATACTGTAGGAATATTGTTTCAAAAGTAATGTTCTAGAAGTTTTCAAAGTGCACAAAAATAAGTGGAACAGTCTATCATTCCCATGTGATAACATCAAGAGAGTACTCATAGTTCTCAAGTATCTCATAAAAATACTCTTATATTTCCATTTGTCATAATAATTAGCTATCTTTAAATATAAGACAAGAAATTGTGGGCTAAATATTTCACTTTGCCTCAGATCAGTCAGATAAAGTCATTTGATCCATTTTTATTTATCCTTTTTTTTTTTAGAAGCAAATACTTTCAGGATGATTTTGGCTAAGCACAAGTCTGACATGTCAAAAAATCCCCTCAAGCCGGGCGTGGGGGCGCACGCTTATAATCCCTGCGCTTGGGAGGCGAGACAGGAGGATCGCGCAGGTTCGAACCGCGCTGGCTTAAGAGACCCTGTTTCCAAATAAAAATATAAACAGGTCTGGGAGTGTAGCCCGGAGGTAGAAGGGTTTCCAGGAACCCCAGTACCATCAAAAAAAAAAAAAAAAAAAATCCCCTCTACCACACCTAGGGTAGAAGAAATATTGAAGACACAACAATAATGTAGAGAAAAAAGTCTTCCAAGCCCATAAAATAAACTGCAGTCAGTCCATAAAAATACTTTAAGCCACTTGGTTTAATTCAACCAACTGCCACTGAACACCTGCCTATATCAGGTACCCTATTAAGTAATGAGGCTACAGAGATGAGTAAGACAATCTGTCTTCTCTGGGATTGTAAATATTTTCCTTGTAAAAGGATGGAGGCTGAGAACAGAAGTGTCATTTGTTAGTAACCTGAATACCTCTCCTTAGGCAGTCCGCAAGCCTTGCTATGAGGAAGATGTTATAATCCACATTTCTCAGACAAGGAAATTGAGGCTTAGAGGGATGAAGTCAATTACCCAACGACAAAAACTTCCAAAAGATAGAGGTCTAATTCCCACCATATTCCATCTCATTCCCAAATCCACGGTTTGTCTCAAACCTTCCTATAATACCTTGGCTTTACCAAGCTGTATCACACAACAGGGATAGACATGAGGGTGATTATAACCGCTACAAGCAGGCAACTCTACAAGTATCCATGACACAGAGATGTGACAGTAAATAAGAAACGAGCAATTTCACTCCTTGGCACAGGTTTAGGAAGATTTAAACGGGGGTGGAGGGGATAAATTCTGCTGTGGAATCTGAGATTAGATAGGAATTGTACAGAGGGCAAAGAAGGAAAAATATACTCTGAGAATGGAAGGCATTTAAAATGTTCTCTCTCCCCTTCGGTGTCAGGATTTTTCATCTGATAGAAATTCTCTTCCTTTTCCTTTCCTTGAAGGCATCCTTCCTCTCTTTGGAAAGAAAATAGATAAAAGCTCTTGCGGTAGCCAGGTGTGTACTCCCAGTACCTGGGAGGCTGAGACAAGAGGAGCACGGGTTGGAGGCCAGTTTGAGCCACTTAACAAGACCTCCAGTAACTTAGTAAGACCCTGTTTCAAAATAAAAAAAAATAATAATATAGGGCTGAGGGTATAGCTCAGAGATAGAATGCCCCTGAACCCAATCCCCAGCACCAAAATAATTAATCATCATCATCATCTCAGAGCACACGATTCTTTCTCTAATTAAGATGTCATTTCTCATTCCGTCCATCTTTGCAGTCAGTCCTCTGGTCTGCAGCTCACCCGCAAGGTATCCTGTCTGAGCACTGCTTATAAAAAGTTCTCAGATCTTTGCCAGGCGAGGCTGAATACTTCACTCTTGCTCTTGCATAAATAGATGCCAGCACATGTGTCTATAAATACATTCCGTATTTTTGTAACATGTTTATACTTGGCCTATCTTTCTGTATATCATATATATGCTATGTATATACATATATATTTATACATATGCGCCATGATGTACCACATTCTGTCTCTTTTGCATCCCCACATAGTGTCTGACTGTCTTCAGCACATGGGGGATGCTCAGGAGATATTACTAATTGATTTTACATTTTCTCAAAGCAAGTTCGTTATCACTGTCATTATGGCCAGGCTCAAGGAGTCAGATGTCAATGTCTCCTTGGTAGGAAGAAATTGATTCGTGCTAATACCGTGGTGAAATATTTTTCTATAGATGACAATTTTCTAGGAGGAAAAAAAAATGCTCTTTTGTTGTAATGACTGAAGAGAGACTCATCCTTTCTCTAGGAGGGAACAAAAAAAAAAAGATACTGCTATGACACACGGTCAGTCTGTGTAGTGAAAGGGCTAACATAGGTACCTGAAGCCATGTCCTCTACCCACTGCTGCCAGACTCTTTTTATCCATCATACCTCAAGCATCAGATCACTAATTCATACACAGGATAAGACAACTGCCAAATTATTAGACTACAGAGAGAAGCTCCTCAGACACCTGTCACGCTGATGAAAGCAGCCCCATCCTCTGACCTTTGTCGGTTCAAGGTCGATAATGAGACAAGCCAGGCAGGAAGAGCGGCGTGCGCTGACTCCATTAACGCGCGCTGTGTGCACACTCGGGAGCCCCGCATCTCCTGTCAATTAGCGCGGGGAGCCAGGGACTGCTGATTACCGGAGACATGGCCTAGCGAGCCACAGCTACCTCTGCCTCTGTATCCTGCTGCATTTTAATTAGTCCCAGTCCCCTGACTCCTTCTTCAGAGCGTTGTTATTGTCATCTTTAAGAAACTCGAGGAAGGCTTTTTACAGCGCACATCATTAACTGGGAGAAATGTTGAACATTCTCGTAATGGAGTTTGATGATGCCGGGCTCTGGCTCAAGGCTTTGTGGGCTTCTTTGAACAATACAGTCTTGACATGCTGAGAGCAGTGTGCAGCGGAACCAGTTAAGAGAACCACAAGGGGAGACAGTTTCCGGCAGGGAAGCCATAGGGATGCAGCCAGGAGAGAGTCGAGATACACACGCAACAGTGGCGACCCAGCCGGTGTGTCTGCCTGGGAGTCTGTGCAAACTCATGCAGAAAAACAGCAAACAAAAAAAAAGTAATAAGTGAGCAATATTAAATACACGAATTTAAAAAGGAGTCTAAAAACTGACAAGGGAAACACTTTATATTTTTATATTTCTCTTTTACAAAAAGAAACAGCTTCTGCCTTTGCAAAGTCTTTCACTTCAGGTAAACTTCGGAGAAAATAATCTAGAAAATTAAAATCGGTCAACTTTTTTTTTTTTTTCCCATGCAACCAACACCAAGTTTCTCCCAGAGGTTGTCAAACTTGGGTGGGCCTCACAATCACAGGAAGGGCCATTAAAACACAGATTATGGGGTTCACACTTCCACTCCCCCTAGGTTCTTGTTCATTAGGTCTGAAGTGGGGCTGGAGAATTCACATTTCTGCAAAGTTCCCAGGTGATGTTGATAATGTAAGTGGGGAGGTGGGGGCCCATACTTTGACAATCACCTTCCCACCCAAATAGCAAGTGGAATGCCTAAATGGAATCATTAACTCTAGCTATTTAAGACAAAGAAAATGTTCCCCATGGCCGTGAAAACAAGTCATTGAAGCGTTAGTCCAAAACTCTCTATGCATCAACATGACTCTTGTATGTCACCTCATGAATTGAAATATATATAAAGTTCTTCAATGCAGGAGCATAGAAAGAGTTCCAGGTAAAGCGAGATGGGCTTCCCTTTAGGGAGGACACACCTCCTCTTCCCCCAAAGAAATTTTATCTTTATTTATATAGGATGAAAGGATAACTAGCCACAGACTGCGATATAAAACAGTGACCTGAAAAATTGTGCAAAGCTGTCTAGCACCGGTGCGTGTTGATGAGGCAGAATAGCTGGGTGTCTTAGCTCCTGATACATCAAACAATTTTCCGGAGCAAATATACATGATCACTATGCCTGCTGAATATCTCACTTTCATCTAAGGAGACTTCAGTGGCTTATCTGTGAGATGTGGAAATGCACTTAAAAAAAAATTCTTGGTTCCTTCAAGCTTTAAAATTTCATGCCATGGATTCCTATTTTCTACTTGAGTCAACATGTTCAGCACCTGGTATGATGACACTCAGATTAGAAGTAAACTTTTAAAATTCTGAGCTTGGTCCCTTTAGCAAGTTTTAAAATCTGAATCAGCACCAAATTGAAAATACCTCCTAACTTGCAGCTACTCAGAGTTTCTGTAGGCAGAAGTTCAGAACCACATTTCACAACCACATTTCATATTCCAAAGCGCCTACCCGCCCAGACGTTTCTAGAATAACTCATATGTTTAAAAAAAAAAAAAAGGTCACATTCTGTCCTGCAGAAAGGTATAGACAGAAAAATTATTCCTAGGGCGGAAATTGTTCTTTGAAATCCTTAAAAATAGTGTTCTGAGGCTATCACAGTCAAATTCAACTAGAAAATACTTGTATTGATTCTGTTGCCATTTACTATTTATTTATGCATTCATTCATTCCTTCATTCATTCATTCACTTATGGGGTGTGGAGTACCAGGGATTGAACCAAGGGCATTCTCCCTTAGAGCTATTTTTGTTGTTGTTGTTGTTGTTGTTGTTGTTGTTGTTGTTTTTTTGGTTTTGAAACAAATTCTCACTGGGTTGCTGAAAGTCTCACCACATTGCCAAGGCAGTCCTCAAACCTGTGATCCTCCTGTCTCAGTCTCCTCCCAAGTACTAGGATGACAAGCATGTACCACTATGCCTGGCACCATTTATTTTTATTTGGATGTAATATCAGAATAATTCATTTTACTGAGCCTATTCTCCTGAAACTGGTAAAAAAAAAATCCTTTTTTTCATTTTTTTTCCTTTTCTTTCTTTCCTTCTTTTTTCGGGAATGGAACCCAGTCCTATTTCTTATTCCATTAATTAATTAATTAATTTATTTATTTATTTATTTATTGTGGTACTGGGGTTCCTGGAAGCCCTTCTACCTCCGGGCTACACTCCCAGACCTATTTTTATATTTTTATTTGGAAACATGGTCTCTTAAGCCAGCGCGGCTGGCTTTGAACCTGCATGATCCGCCTGTCTCCACTCCCAAGCGTGGGGATTACAAGCGGGCACCGCCATGCCCGATTTATTCCTTTTATTTTTTGAAACAGGGTTTCACAAAGTAGCTGAGACTGGCTTCAAATCTGCAATCCTCCTGTCTCAGTCTCGAAAGTACTGGGATTTAAGCACCCCATACCTGACGAAACTGAATTGTAAATCCCCTCTGTAACATCAGTTTCAAAGTTTGTGCTGCTTACAAGTGTAATTCTCCTGGCCACACCTTGACTTTACTATGTCCAAAGCAATTTGTGAAGCACAGAAGAGATATTATGGATTAGAAGTGGCAAAACAGAAGGCTGGTGTGATGGCCCACGCTAGTAATCCCAGTACTTGCAAGGCTGAGACAGGAGGATCACAGATTTGAAGCCAGTCTCAGCTACTTAGTGAGGCCCTCTGCAATTTAGTGAGACCCTGTTTCAAAATAAAGGATAAAATAGGGCTGGGAATGGAACTCAGAGGTAGAATGCCTCTGGGTTTCATCTCCAGTACCGCAAAAAAAAAAAAAAAAAAAAGTGGCAAACGATAACATAGAAAGTTTAGGTTATATACTCTTTCTAGAAATGTTTTTATTGTTGTTGTTTGTATGTCTGCAGGCAATAAGGGCTTCTCTAATCACATTGTTTTTTAGACTCAGCTAACTCATGTGAAGTCAGACACAGTGAGACATAAAAGTTTTAGTAAATGCTCAAGCCCTTATTCCAAGATTTCACAATACTCTCAGGCTTCCTACGATGTCTCAGAGCTGCAAGCCTGGGTCTCGCGTGGTACTGGCAATAGAGACACTGACCTTTGGCAAGTTGATAGACAAAGAGGGTGTATCCGCTGACAAATGTGTAAGCCCGCTCTCCTAGACTCCTTGGGGTGTGTCCTTGAATATACAAGGGACTTCAAGTTTTCAGAAACTGAAAATCTAACCACAAAACTTTATCCTTTCTATCCCAAGCATTTTTGCATTTGAATGGCTTTCCCAGCTACCCTTTCTTTTCCAGAGAACTTATATAGCTCCTTCTTCTTACAAACATATGGCCAGATAATAAAGCTAAGATAGATGTTTCCTTATATATTTTCGTATAGATATGTCTCTTTCAATGTTGTGTTAATTCCTACTACATATTTTTATGTCTAAATATGAAAATTTGGCTTATCAGTGTAAAAAAGAGTGTAAAGTTCTTGAACATTAGAGACACACATATTGAAGGGGATCTGAGGAGTCAGATGACTGATTTTTCATGTCTTACACGTCCCAAGTTCCACAACCTGTTTTCATTTTTCGCCATGTATTTTGGTAGCATCTTAGATCAATGTGGTTTAGGTCTAATACTACTTTTTGAAATGTCAGATAACTCCAAAAAATTTTGTCTACTTCGGACTATCAGAATAATGGTCTAGTCCTTATACAGACCTAGAGAAGATAGCTGAAGTCTTCACAAGTCAAATCAAGCCATTGAGACAACGTGCCCACGCATGAGCCAAATGAAAGGTCAAATTAATGAAATTAATTTGTAAATTAATTTACAAATGAAGGTCATTTTTTAAACCACCTACTCTCCAAAGCATCACTTTTCTACTGGAAAAAAATATGAAAAGAGAAAAGAGATAGATAAGGAGAAAGGGGGTGTGTGTGTGTGTGTGTGTGTGTGTGTGTGTGTGTGTGACTGACAGACACCAGATTGCCCCCTGGTGGACACAATTTATTTCTATCTTTATTTTAAGATGTAACAAAGAAGAAAGAAAAGTAACAATAAAGAATAGGTGAAAAGGAACTTAAAAAATGAAAAAGAAGAAAAACTGGGAAATAAAAGAATATAAAAAAGAACAGAGTCAAAAGAAAGAATGGAACTAGCCGGGCGTGGTGGCGCACGCTTGTAATCCCCGCGCTTTGGAGGCAGAGACAGAAGATCACGCAGGTTCGAAGCCAGCCTCGCTGGCTTAAGAGACCCTGTTTCCAAAAATATATATAAAAAAGTAGATCTGGGAGTGTATCCTGGAGGTAGAAGGATTTCCAGGAACCCCAGTACAAACAAAAACAAAAACAAACAAAAAAAAAAATGGAACTAGAAAATTCTGGAGAAAAGGAGTTGAGGGTGATATTTAGACTAAAAAAAAGAAAGAAAAAAGAAAACCAAAGATCATGACAAAAACAAAAAAACGACTAGCCTCACCTCACCACGTGATCGCTGCTGGAATTATTTATGGAGAAATGAAATAATCACAACTGCTAATTATATATGGCATGTTAATTTTTTCCTTTCTAACAGATCAGCAAACTACATGCATCTATACTATGTTTTAATAGGAGTGATTAAACTTATGAGTTAAGGAAGCATTTTGTAGAACTTAGCCAAAAGGAACGTTTAGAAATAAAAATCTCTCTTTTTTGCATTTTTGTAAGTTGCACATAAATCCCAACAGAACAGGCCAGTCACAGATACTCATTCTGAGCCCTTTATGTATATATTAAAAGACAGATTTGTCAAAGGGTAATTTTTTTATTTGTTTTTCGTGTGTGTGTGTGTGTGTGTGTGTGAGAGAGAGAGAGAGAGAGAGAGATATTGGGGATGAAATCCAGGGGTGTTCTACCTCTGGCCTATATTCCCAGACCTATTTTATAGTTTATTTAGAAACAGGGTCTCACTAAGTTGTTGATTGATATGCTCACAGATTTTTTTTCCAGCCAGCTGTTTAGAAAGGAAAGCAACACAGGTTAAAATATTATAAATTTGGGATAACTAGGCTTTTAAAAATATGGTTTATTACACAGAGACTATACAGTAAAGATGAAATCTTATTAACAGTTGCCAATCTTCCCCTTCATTCCATTACAAAACTTTGGAAATACGTATCATTTATGTCAGAAGGAAGAAAAGAACTCCGAGGAAGCTTGAACCATCATTCTCATGCCCTCAAACCTGAATTTACCAGCAATAGTATCAACCAGAACCATTGTTACTGGGTCCACTAGTAGACAGAACACTCTGCCACAATATTTCAAGGCCCAGAAGAGCATCCCTGGAGCCCAGCCCCAAACCTCTATATCAATGAGAAGGTCAGTCCTTTCCCATGCTGTTACCCTTCCCTGGCCACTGAAACCAACAGTGGTCCCCCCTTTTTTTTTGTCAAATTCACAAACAGTGGCTTTCTACTGTAAGGTTATAAGCTCCTGTAAATATTTATCTAGTAGGATTTTCTAGAAGATGATAAATTAAGTAGGTGCACTGAGCTTCTTTAAAACTTCTTGGAGTCTATAACTTCATTAGAGCTAAGTGACATGGGCGATGGTTGTGGCAGATACCACAGGCATAGGTGTTAACAGATGGAAAAGGAAGCAAATATCAGCATTCTTTTTCATGGACAGATCCCTTTGTTCTATACTAGAAAGGATAGACCACCAGGTCACTCAGACATCCCTCTTGCCTACAGGGGGAATGAGGCTGTGGTTACCTGTGCTTGCCTGTCACGTCTGCATCTGGGTACAGCGGTCTCATAGGTTCATTCTTGGCTTCCCTTTCTTCTCATAAGTTGTTTAACAATTATGTATTTCTATACTGCAAAGTTAAACCTTATGTTACCTTTAAAGACCGTTGTGTAGCTCAAGCATGAGAAAATGGAGCTTCTCATTTTGCTTAGACAACAGAAACGATAGCTCTACAGTAATGGAGTAGAGATTCCAATCATTAACAAAAACAAGTCTCCAAACATTAACAAAGTTTTTCTGCCCAGGATACAATGCATTTTCTGTTTTAAGAAATTTCAGCCTGGATGATCATTGTTGGAAAGGCTAACTTTGTGAGAAGACATCATTAACTACCAGGTGTTGGATGATATTTGAAAGTGGTCTTTAACATCATAACCAGACACCACCAACAACAAAAAAAACCAGATTTTATAATAACAAAGATTTTATAATAACAAAGATTTTATAAAACAAAGAGTTTATAATATCAACTTTGTTCTTTTAGCAATTTGAGAAAATAAAAAAAATAATCTGGATTTTGAACATCACATCTCATTTAACTCTAGAAAAATGAAGCTTCAATCAATCAAGTTAGTTAAAAAACATTTCTGTTACTAGATTAATTCACATAATTATCATTTATAAGATTAATTTTACTCGAGGTTCATAATTACTTCCTTAGTAATTACTAGCTTCGGTCCATAGCTATTGACTCTAAATTTCCTTCTTGACTCAGAAAATATGTATTAACTAGTAAGTGGTATAAATACGATATTGTTTTGTTCTGCAATCCATAGTTTTAAGCTATCAACATGAAAGAAAAGAAACAGAGGTATATGATATAGTATGATACATGTTTTAGTATGATACATGTTTTGAAAGTCTACTACAGCAGATCAGGAAAGTCCACCTAATCGAACTCAGAAGAAGGCTTTGTGGAGGAGCTCATATTTGAGTGGAGTTCTTAATAACAATATTAATGATAACATGCTTTGTTATGGGTACTAGGAGTTGAACCTAGAGGCAAGTCTACCTCTGAGCTACACCCTCAGCCTTATTTTTAATTCTTTAAACTAAGTTGTATAGGGCCTCGGTTAACTAGCTGAGGCTGGCCTTGAACCTACGATCCTCCTATTTCATCCTCCCAAGTACTGGGATTACAAGTGTGCGCCACCATGCCCGATTATTATACCATTTTACAGATAAGAAGGTAAGAGAAAAAAGAAATTATTCACCCATGGCAGTGCAGAGAAGAAGTAGAAGTATCAGAATGCAAGTCTAGATGAGAATGAAGCCATCGCTCAAATTCGGCCATTGAACCCAGAGACGTTTTACCTCTGAGCTACACCCTCAGCCCTTCTCCTTTTTAATATGCTTCTATTGTTGCACTGTAATTATACATCATAATGAGGTTTAGAGTGATAGGGACATACCTGCACATAGCACTGGGCACGTTTCTAGCAGCACAATTTACAATAGCCAAATCAGGGAATCGGCCTAATGGTCTGAGAAAATGGTCGCATTTTCTCTCACATGTGGAGGCTAGAGAAAAATCAGATAACAAGAGGAACTCTAGATAAAGAAGGAAAAACTCCAGTAGAGTGAAAGAGAGGACATAATAGAGGAAAGGGGAAAGAGACCTGATGAAGGAGACCATTCAAATAATGCTATGAACAAATACAAAACTATTCCTTGCTCACTCTTAACCATCCACTATGATAACATCTTTCCCATTTCAAGCAGAAGGAAGAAAGGGTTTGAGGTGCTGAGTTTAGGGAAAACACCAACTACTGTAGGACCTAAAATAGACCAGCAGGGTTAAAACATAGTATATACAGTAGGTAATGACTGCCTAAAATCAATCTGGAATTATCAGTGAGAACCACAAACCCTATTGGTAATAGCTCTGATTTACATGTCCTTGTCAGAAAGAAAGACTCTTACAACATTTATTTCTTGCTAATATGGCATGCCCAATAAAGGAAGCTTACACATTCCATTTTAACTCTGGGCTTCCAGGATCACTCTGGCATAAAAAGAGAGAATTGCAGAATAATCAAGGGCCAGCAATGAAACGCTTTGGCCTGTCCGGAGCCCCATCAAGAGCCAACTGTGGTTGCAGACTGCGAGATCCCAGCTGGGAAGAAAGCAGGTAGAGTCGCCGTTTAGAGGAGATCAAACAGCAACTTTATTCTGCATACTCGTTCTTATATAGAGTTCTACACAAAATGCCACACACCCATGTCAGTTGAACGTGCATGTGTATGTGTTACAATTCGCTTAGTCACTGGACATGCATGTTACACTTGGCTTCATCATTGCACCTAACTATATACAATGCTCATGTATGAGATGTGCAGGTGCCTGCTACTACACAGGAGGTGCCCGGAGGCGTAAGTGTGTGGAACCACCACCCTGTACTCCCTCTGGGATCCCACACACAATCACACCTAACTTTAAAAATAAATAAAATAATTAATTAATTAAATAAAAATGTTAATTTATGAAAAAAGTAAAGCACGGTAAATACAATTTCCCCCATTCTTTGCAGTTGAGTAGTGCTGGACCTGGGTAATTATGAGGAATGCATACCGTAGTGATATTTTTTCATCCTTGAGAGGTCATCGCATATAGCATGTAAACACAGTAAAGTTAGGATTCCAACTCCACACACAACACATTCATTTGAGTGATTCTCTCTGATTAAGGTACTTTACTCTCAAAGTTGCAGTTCCTTTTTCTTAAATATAAGGAAGACTGTTGCAAGGTTTGGTTAAGATGGAGTATAAAAGTAAGTCAGTGCTTTGATATAGTACAAGCCAATAAATAGTGCTTTCTATCTAATGGATCAATAATTTGCAATTTAGGAGAAGTCAGGAACAGAGCTTTCTAAAAGATTTGTAGCACAGTCATGGGTTAGAGTGGTTACTTAGGGACTATAATTTCCCTTTATGTTATAAATATTCTGGCAAGATATTTTTAACTTTAAAATATCTAGATTGATGAACAGCCTGTGTGGTTTCAATGATCTGATTTGAGTTATTAAGACAGAAAATCACATGAATCTAACTTGAATATTTCAACATATGTTCATTTTTCTCCCAAACTGACTTTTCAAACACAGCATATCTATATTTACATATTTATACAAAATAATTTATTTTAATATAATTGATTCTATGATAACAAAATACCAGAGACAAATATAGAATCTAAGAAATAATAAGAGGTAAAGGCTCAGCTTCTTTACCGCTGCCTAGTAACCCATCACTGGTATAGTTTACAAATTACATACAGTTTCTACCACTATCATTAGAGGGTTGTCTTTATGGAATTTTTGATATCCTAAGTAATCCACAATGAATAGACAGAGAGAAAAATGGCAAAAAAGACAAATAAGTTCATTTATTTAAAATGCTTTGTAAAAATAAATATGCTATATATAATTATGTGACATATATTGTATATAAGATATATGAACATATCATAATATAAATTTATGTGATTGTGTCTACATCAAGAATTTAGAAAGTTAGTGTATGTCTGTATTTACTGGCTTATAGAAATGGCCACAATATTGTATACTGATAAGTAGAAGCATATAATGCATGAATTAAACACACCAGCCCTAATAACAATTAACCAACCCAAATCCCCTTATACACTACACACACACACACATATACACACACACACACACATTCATGTGAACAAGGAGGCATTTGTGAAAGATACATGCCAGACCACTAAAATTGGTTTCCGCAGAGGAATGAGAAGTGTAGGCAGATGAAAGGCAGAGTAAGATAATTAACTTTGCTTTTATACGTTCTTGCATCATTTTGTGATTGGCAACATGAATATATCGGTACTACTTGAAAGCATTCCATAAAAACATTTTTAAGAAAGACAAAAACATTTTTGTACATTTCATATTTTTTCTATCAATAAATTATTCCTAGAAAGGGTTTACTAAGGTAAAAATTAAAGTATAAATATTTTAAGAATGGTTATATATATTACAACTATATATGTATATATAGAGAGAGATAGAGTTATAATAAGTTCTAATATAAATTACATATATATGTATGGAACACACACACACACACACACACACACACACACACACACACACATATATATACTGACTTCAAGAACTACCCATAATACATTGATTCAAGTGTTGGAGACAAGCCTATATACTGCAATCCTCTCAAAACTTTTAAGAGTTTTTTTTCTCCTTTATGTTTAAAAATTATTATGAGAGTAAGGTTTTGGCCTGTTTTCATAAATCTTAATAAGCTTTCAGTTGACAAGCACAAAATCTTCTTAAGCTCAAAATATTTGCCTTCTGTTCTTTCTCTAGGGATTCCTGTTATATCCTAATCGAAACCCTGATCATCATGTTGGCCCAAGAAGTTTTTATGGATATTTTCTGTTCTTCTGAATATTGGGTAAGTATCTCAAGCTTTTCATTCTACTCCCTTAATTTAATTTTTTGCCATTAGTAATCTACTCGCAAATGTCATTTCAGTTTGTAAAACTTTTTTTTCCTATGGTTTCTCTTTTATTTTCTTTGTGTGTGTGGTACTGGAGATGGAACCCAGAGGCATTCTACCTCTGAGCTACATCCCCAGCCCTGTTTTTTATTCTTTATTTTGAAACAGGGTCTCACTGAGTTGCAGAGGGCCTCACCAAGTAGCTGAGGCTGGCCGCAAACCGGGATCCTCCAGTCTCAGCCTCCCAGATGCAGGGATTACAAGCGTGCACCACCACATCTGGCTTCCTATGGTTTCTCTTTTGTGGATTTTCTCACCCTAATCTGTTATACTGGTGTCATACATTGCTATATGTTTTTCTGTAACTCGGTTTCTTCATTCAGTGATGTGTTTATAATAACAATAATTTGTTCTTTTGCATACATCTCATCCATTC
Organism: Muscardinus avellanarius; assembly: GCF_963383645.1. Lineage (NCBI taxonomy): Eukaryota > Metazoa > Chordata > Mammalia > Rodentia > Gliridae > Muscardinus > Muscardinus avellanarius. Next base: position 75,872,622 of record NC_137800.1, on the reverse strand, counting down.
AATTTCAATGCCATAGAATAATACATTGTATTAACATCCTGTGACTTACATATTTTTCTTTTGGTTGGCATTTAAATTATTTCTATTTTCTTGCTCCTAACATATTTCTACATGTTCTCTTATGCATATAAAAAGAAGACATTGTAAGGTGTATACAAGGAGTGGATTGTTGAAGTGACACCTGCAACAGACACTTTCTGCTCTTGCAAACCCCCCACGTTCTGAACAAGTTCTACAAAGTTCCTGTGACCTTGGTCACCTTCACCTGCAGCCCAGCACTGGCCTTCACCAAGGCGGCCTCTCTCCAGCGTTCCCAGAAGCCCGGTGCTTTCCCACAATGAACTGCCATTCTCAAAATCACTGGTACAAGCTGGGTCCACGTGGTGGCACAAACTTGCAATTCCAGTACTTGGGAGGCTGAGGCAGGAGGATCATAGGTTCGAAGACGGCCTCAATAACTTAGTGAGGCTCTCTGCTCTCTGTCTCATTTTAGTGATACCCCATTTCCAAATAAAAGAATAAGATAGATCTGGACTGTAGCTAGGAGGTAAAATGCCCCTGGGTCTCATCCCCAGTACCACACACAAGCACACACACACAAAAAATCATGTGTACACATGTGACACTCTCTTTAGCTTTCAAGTCAAGATAGAAATTTTTATGTATTTATATCTATTTACTTTTCAACTTCATCAGAAACGGAGGAAGGAAGGAATTAGATAATTGTGACAATCTTTCCAAAATAACAAAGAACTGAACAATATATATACAAACGAATACAGTTAAATATATAGTTAACAATATGCACATATGAATATAGTTAATTCTGGTTTGGGGGCAAGAAAATATAAATAACAAATTGAAGGTACTTGTTTTATAAAGGGTTGAGAAAAAGAATAATATTCCATATATAGATAGATAGATAGATAGATAGATAGATAGATATAGATATATGACTTTATAGATTTCCTAGAACTGGATAGTATCAGTATGATTTTTTTGTGTGTGTGGTACTGGAGATGGAACCCAGGGGCATTCCACCTCTGAGCTACACCCACAGCCATATTTTTAATCTTTTGTTTTGAATGAAAAAAGTATGACTGTTTTTTAACACTATTATTTTCTTAATACGGTATTAAGTTAATTTTGCTAGCATTTTATTTAGATTTTACATCATATTCATAAGTAATATTGGCCTATAAGTTTCTTGGTATGTTAGTATTTTTATTGGATTTGTATTTTACTTTTTTTTTTTTTTTTTTTTGCAGGTCTGGGGATGGAATCCAGAGGCATTTAACCTCCAAGCTACACCCCCTTCCCTATTTTTTATTCTTTATTTTGAAACCAGGACTCACTGAGTTGCAGAGGGCCTCACTAAATAGCTGAGGCTGTACCTGAACCGTGATCCTCCGGTCTCAGCCTCCCAAATGCTGGGATTATAAGCGTGCGCCATAATCCTTCATAAAATTATGGAAATTGAAGTTTTCCTTCAATTTCCATAAATTAGAACAAATTCTATAGCATTTGGACTGAGTTTGATAAAATTATTCTGTAAAATAATAATTCACTGAATTGTCTATAAAATCACTTCACTTCCTTATTATCTATCTTGCAGTTCCTCATCTGGTCCACAGAAAATTATAAAATACTCTGATTGCAAGATGTTTCTTTTTTGTGTTTGGTAGATTCCAGTTGAAGAAGAGAGAGAGGAAAGAAGGCAGGAAGGCAGGGAGGGAGGGGGAAGGAAGGAAGGAAGGAAGGAAGGAAGGAAGGAAGGAAGGAAGGGAAGGGAAATGCAACATAAAATCTAGAAAAGAACTTGAAGTTAGTATCTCAGAAGAGAAAAGTTAGCTTTAAATAGACACTGAGAAGAACAGAATTTTTCTCTAGTTAAAACTATGAAAGACCTAGACAATGGAAAATTAACAATAACTTCTCTCTTATTAAGAAATAGCACTTGAAACGAGAAATTCACTAAGCACAAATATAATGCCACTGAGAAATTAAAGGTTCCTAAAAAAATTAAAATGATTCTTAAGATCTAGTTATGACATATAGAAAGTTATGATGATTGCCGCTCTTGCTACAGAAACCAAAAGAGAAGCAGAGAGTAAAAGAACGAGTGGACCAAACAGCAAAATGGCAGGCTTAAATTCCACAGCATTTGTGTTACCTGTAAATGGGCTAAAAATTCATATACAGGCAGAGATTATCAGGGTAGGTAACAAAAATGACCCTCACGGTGTATATGCTTTTTGCAAGAGACTATATGTATATCGTACATATAATATAGAGAGAATATATATAATATAATATATGTATATATTACTGACATGAGACTCTTTTTCCAGTATACTGGAGATTGAACCCAGAAGCATTCTACCTCTGGGATACCCTCCAGTCTTCTTTGATTTTTTTCATTTTGAGACAGGGTCTCACTAAGTGAGACATATAATTTAATGGTAAGAAAGTAAATAAAAGCTATACTGTGCACTCAATAATCATGGAGAATAGCTATATTACTTTCAGGCAAAGGAAAGCTCATCTTCTTGGCTTGCTTGCTCTGATGAAGCAATCTACCACACTGCAGACAACAAGGAAGAGAGCTTGGTCTAGCATCCCTCAAGGGACTGAAGCCTGACAGTAATATCACAACTGAGCTTAGAATCAGATCTTCCTCAATTGACTCTTCAAATAACTAGAAAATTGTCTGCCTTCTGGATGGGAACCTATGAGACTCTGTGGAGTAATTTTTTTTTTTAATGTAGCAATAACTAAAACAGGCACTTTGCGACATCTTCTACCAAAAAATAAAAGGTGACAAAAATACTTCATCAATGCGACAAAAAGAGAATTCCAGAAGAAAAGAGGAGGAGGACGTGGGAAAGGAAAGGAAAATGGAGAGAAAAAAGGGAGAGGAAGAGAAAATTAGGAGATGTGAAGGGAGAAATACCAGTAAAATTAGTTTGGGGAAACAAAAATGCTGAAATAGAAAATTAAGCAGGATTGAAAATATAATTGAGAAAAAAATTTCAGTGTGGAAAAAGGAAGATAAATGGGCAATATAAGTCTTTTTAAAAGACAATCTTTCCAGGCATGGTGGCAGCTACTTAGTGAGGCCCTCCGCAACTTAGTGTGATCCTGTTTCAAAATAAAGAATACAAAATGGGCTGGGTGCGTAGCTCAGAGGTCAAATGCCCCTGGGTTCCATCCCCAGACCCACACACACACAAAAATGACAATCTAAGAAATTCAGTTTTTGACTAGTAATAGTTCCAGAAACAAATACAAAGGGAGACGTTAGGTGTGTGTGTGTGTGTGTGTGTGTGTGTGTGTGTGTGTGTGTGTGTGTGTGAGAGAGAGAGAGAGAGAGAGAGAGAGAGAGAGAGAGAGAGAGAAGGAGAGAGAGAAATTGAACCCAGGGCCATTCTACCTTTGAACTGCACCCCAACAATACTGTGATCCTCCTATCTCTGCCTCCCAAGTACTGGAATGACAGGCATGTACCACTATGACTGGTTGGGAGAGGTCGATTTTAAAATAATAAATTAAACTTTCCCCTTTCCCATACTGAAGAAAATGTTTATCTTGTTAGAAAAAAAAAACTTACTAAAAAGCTCACTAAATCGAATTAAAATAAACCAAAGCAAGACACATAAACATGAAATTTCAGAATACCAGAGATGAAAAGAACCTATCCATTTTATGGGAGCATACATATAAATCATTTTCAAACAATCCAGTATAAAAACAGACTTGAATTTTTCAAAAACAACACTTATTTATTTATTTATTTGTGGTACTGGGGTTCTTGGAAACCCTTCTACCTCCAGACTACACTCCCAGACACCTATTTTTTTATATATATTTTTATTTGGAAACAGGGTCTCTTAAGCCAGTGCAGCTGGCTTCGAACCTGTGCGATCCTCCTGTCTCCACCTCCCAAGCATGGGGATTACAAGCATGTGCCACCCAGCCTGGCTCAAAAGCAACATTAGAAACCAAAAGATCTGGGCACCAGCCACGCTGCCTTAAGAGATCCTGTTTCCAAATAAAAAAAGGTATAAAAATAGGTCTGGGAGTGTAACCTGGAGGTAGGAGGGTTTCCAGGAACCCCAGTACCACCAAAATAAAATAAAGATATAAACCAAAAGATAAGGGAATAATGTTTTTTTTTAAATTCTGTGAAAAAGTTTCACCTAAAATTCTATACCCAGCTGATTTGTCAATTGAGTATGAAAGCAAAATAAACTAAACTGCAAAGCCTAAAGAAAAATGTATGCAAAGTACCTTAATACAAAAAGCAATTAAAGAATTATATACCAACAGCCGGGCGTGGTGGCGTGCACTTGTAATCCCAGCTATTGGGAGGCTGAGACAGGAGGATCACACAGGTTCGAAGCCAGCCTCAGCTACTTAGTGAGGCTCTCAGCAACTTAGTGAGACCCTGTTTCCAAATAAAATATAAAATAGGTCTGGGAGTATAGCCCGGAGGTAGAAAAGGCCCTGGGTTCCACCCCCAGTACCAAAAAAAAAAAAAAAAAAATTATATACCAACAAAATGAGGGAGTAAATCAAAAAAGAGGAGGATGAGGCCCAGGTAAGAATAGATTCAATGTGAGAGAAAAGGTAAGAGAATCTCTAGAAAGAACGCATAAAGAAATCTCAGAACAGCAGTGCAGTGTATCCAGAGAATATGCTGTTCTGGCAGGAGCAAGTGATTCAGGACCCTAAGAGAGAGAAATGGAGGATCCAGCTGTTTCCCTAATCATTGTACTGAGGAGCTGTTTGAGGTATTGAAAAAGCAGTTGGAAGTAAGTAAAGAATTTGTCTCACACAAGCTAAGAAAAGAAAACATTTGAAACCATTTTTTTTTTTTAACTGCCGGCAAAACAAATTTAAGAAGAAAAAATTCTTGACCAATGTTTTTATTATGTTACTCAGCAGTAAACCACATTTCATGAAACATGATGCTATTTTGTAATCATAAAAATAAATTTATTATTTTTAAGTAAAGAGAAATGGAAAAGAATAACACTGGACAGAAAGAGTAGGCAAAAAAGTAAAGGACAAAAGTATAAGCAAATCAGATCCTCACATGCCATAAAAGAAATTTGATAAAATACTTCTAAAATTGATGAACCAAGAAATGGTAGTATTAATGCAAGGTGGTTTGTATGAAAAGTGAAATGGGTACAGAAAAGTACAGTTGTTCTTTATGACGTCGCTTAATGACTTTATCTGCACATAGTACTTTGATTAAAAGAAGCTTTAATAGCATTTGGGAGGCTGAGACAGGAGGATCGTGGTTCTCAGATAGCCTCATCTACTACTTAGTGAGGCCCTTTGCAACTCAGTGAGACCCTATTTCCAAATAAGGAATAAAAAATAGGGCTGGGGGATGTAGCTCTGAGGTAGAATGCCCCTGAGTTCCATCCCTAGTAACATACACACAAAAAGAGAAGCTTTAAAAATAATAAAACAAAGCTGGATGTGGTAACACACGCTTGTAATCCCAGTGCCTGGGAGGCTGAGACAGGAGGATCACGGGTTCGTGTAGTGAGGCCTTCTGCAACTTAGTGGGACCTTGTTTCAAAATAAAGAATGAAAATAGGATTGGGGTAGAGGTAGCTCAGAGGTAGAATGCCCTGGTAACAGTAACAGAAAAATATCCCCAGTAACAGAAAAAAATACAGTGTGTGTGTGTGTGTGTGTGTGTGTGTGTGTGTGTGTGTGTATATATCATATGATATATATATATATAATATGTTATATATACAGTTTATATATATCATATGTTATATATACAGTTTATATATAACATATGTTATACATAAACATATATAAAAACATATACATATATATGTTTCTCTCAAAGGATGTCTAATCTACAATCAAATAAAAGTCCATGATATAGCTTAATGTGTGCACTATTTTTCATAAAAATCAAAGAGAAACAAACATAAGTATATAAGTGTAACTACAGATGTGTCGATTACATGTTAGTGCTAATTTAACTCAAGTACATAAGATTGGAGAGTGTGGAAGAAGGGAGATGGTTAATTTTTATGCATATCTGTAACCTTTGAATTGTTTTAATTGTTAGTTAAAAAGTCAATCATTTAGATCCTTACCCAGCATTTTCTTCTTTTACTATAAAAGACATTACTGGAATAACTGGTAGAATTTGAATAAGTTCTATACATTACATAATAGTACTACATTGTGGTTAATTTCTTGATTTTGGTCATTATACCATTATAATTTAAGAGAATGCCTCTGTTTTCAGCAACACACATTTAAATGATTAGGGGTAAAAAAAAAAAGAATTACATCTGTAACTCATTCTCAATTTGCTCAGAAAAATAAACAACATGTAGATGTAAGTTCTAATTTCATATATACCCAAATACCCCCAAGTTAGCCTTCTATATATGTAGAATATATTATAATGTATATAAGTATATACATATATGCACATATAATGCATATATGCACATATGCATTGAATATGCATATATATAGGATATATATGTGTATATATATATATTTTTTTTTTCTTTTTGGGTGGTACTGGGGATGGACCCCAAGAGCCTTCTACCACCAGTCTATACTCCCAGACCTATTTTATTTTACATTTTATATTTTATTTGGAAACAGGGTCTCTTAAGCCAGCTGAGGCTGTCTTCGAACCTGCAAGATACTCCTGTCTCAGCCTCCCAAGAGCAGGGATTACAAGCGTGAACCACCACACCTGGCATGGATATTTATATTTATATGTATGCATGTATGGGGGCAGACAGAAACAGAGAGAAATATAAAACAAATATTGTTAAATGTGGTAACATTGGAAATGCTTCTGAATGAAAGGGTTAAGAGAATTCTTTGTATTATTTTTTTGCAGCTTTATGTACGCTTGAAGTTATCTCAAAATAAAAGTAAAAAGTATATATATTTATATATATCTACTTAGTAAAAAGTATATATATATATAAAAATATATATATTATATATAATATATATACTTTTTATATATCTACTTAGTAAAAAGTATATATATATAAAGTATATATATTATATATATAATATATATATACTTAGTAAAAAGTATATATATATAAAAGTAAAAAGTATATATATATATATACTTAGTAAAAAGTATATATATCATGTGCAAGAATACTCTCAAGATACCCCAGAAATATGTCCTTGAGATTGGGACCCTGCTTTTTTGTCAGAGTGTTATTAGCAAGACCCGGCCATCAGATATTCATTATAGAAGTCATTCAAGAAAAGGGATAGTTCTTCTTTTCCTCCTAAGAAGAGAAGTTAAAATGACAACAGGCTTCACCACCCTGAGGTGGTTTTGAGAAGAGGAACCGCAATAGTTTTCGAAAGAATTATTTGGAAAGGGAAGTATTTTTCGCTCTGCCTCTCATATTGCATCTCTATCAGACAAGTTGATCTTATTAAAGATAATTGAAATGGGATTTTAAAGCATATTGTTTAAAGTGCTCCAAGAATTGTAAATAAATTGAAATGCAGCCAGTTTCCCCAGATACACACTGAGAGCAATTTTTTTTCAACTTTATTAAAGGCATTTCTGAACTAGGTCAGAGTTTAGTGTGGGTTAACTCTCCCTAATATCTTACTTTCCTTCAAGAACAGCCACAGATTCCTACACTAAGTTTAAGGGTGAACAAGCAGACAGCACTGGGTGCTAAGCTCTATTTAATCATGCATCAAATCTACACACCAAAACCACAACCTTTATGTTTAAAAATTTAGGCAACCACCTATACACATGCATTCTCTTTCAACCTGCCCCTGAATATTGCTTTATTTATATATCAATACATATGATGTATAGAAAGTACCATTACTTAGGTGGTTAATGAAGGTGAATCAATTTGCTTCTCTGGATTTCACTTTTACTCATCACTCAAAACACAAAAAGTGCTGGACTAGATGACATGAAGCTCCTTTTCCTGATCTGACAATACTCACAGTAGGTTTTTCAGAGGAACACATCCAACAGACCGTACGCGCAGTCGTCTCTTGGTGTCTGTGGACCTCCGCAGAGAACCAAAATCCGTGGATGCTCAAGGCTCTTGTATAAAAAGGCATAGAATTTGCACCTAATCTATTCACATTCTCCCATGTGCTTTAAATTGCCTCTAGATGACTTCTAATACCCAATACAATGTAAATTCTATGTAAACAGTTGTATAGTATAGTATAGTTGTATAGTAATAACAACTATACTGTCTAGGGAACAGTAACAAAAAAGTCTGTAGTGTGTGTGTCTTTGAGAGAGAGAAACAGACAGACAGACAGACAGACAGACAGACAATGAAATTCAGGGCCATTTTACTTTTGAGCTATACCTTCACCCAGCTCTATTTGTATTTATTTCATATTTATTTATTTATATTTGAGACAGTCTAAGTTGCTGAGGCTGGCCTTGAACTTATGACCCTCCTGTTCAGCCTCCCAAGCACTTGGATTAGAGACATGCATCATCACATCCAGGCTTTTTTCAAGTATTTTTAATCCTTAGTTGTTGAACCTACAGATGCAGAGCCCATGGATGTGGAAGGCTGGCCGAGAGAGGGAGAGAAAAGAGAGGTTTTTTTTTTTTTTTTAAGAAACTGGCTCACAAAGCACAAATCCAAATTTTGTAGAATGAGCTGGCAGCCTGAAGGCTCAGGGAAGAGTTGCAGTCCAAGTTCAAAGGCAAACCATTGTCAGAATTCACTCTCCTTCCAGCAAGGTCAGTCTTTTCTATTAGGGCCTTCTACTGATTGGATAAGGCTCATCCTGTTATGAGAGTAATTTGCTTTACTCAGAGTCTACAGATTTAAACATTGACTCATCAAAACAATTCTTCATAAAAAATATCTAAAATATTTTTAAGCAAATATCTGAGCACTGTGACCTAGTTAAATGGGCATAAAACTATGACAATACTTTGTTAGAGTTATAATGACTTTAAAAGCTTAGAAATGAGAAACAGTGAGAGAAGCATTTTTATTCTTTTCTTATATAAAAATCTAACAAATTTCAACACAACTCCTGGGAAAATATTATTATTTTTCAACAACCAATATCCTTCTATATGAATATCTTTGAGCCATGACATGGAATAAAATTAGATCTTAAGGAGCAATTTGGCTACCATCAGTATATCTTTTATAGTGGCTTCAAGAAATAATACTGAAGCTGGGCGTGGTGGCGCACGCTTGTAATCCCAGCATTCGGGAGGCTGAGACCTGGAGGATCGTGGTTCGCGGACAGCCTCAGCTACTTAGTGAGGCCCTCTGCAACTCAGTGAGACCCAGTTTCAAAATAAAGAATAAAAAAATAGGGCAGAGGGTGTAGCTCAGTGGTAGAATGCCCCTGGGTTCCATCCCCAGACCCGCAAAAAAAAAAAAGAAAAAAGAAAAAGAAAAAGAAATAATACTGAGTCCTGCTCTTCAACCTACTAGGGATGCTGCTGGCCTGGGTTGCAGGGCATAGATCAGGAAAAGATGCAAATGTTCACGGTCTGTGTCCTACCAACTTCCTTCCTTAGCAGTAATTCCAACCCATCATTTCAATGTTGTGGTATCATATTTGGAGTAAAAATAAGTCATAGAAATACTCCTATCACATTATAAGAAATTATCTCAGCAATAAAAATGCATTAACTAGTAATAAGGTTATCATTTATTTAATCCAGATCATTTTGAAAAGTAAAAGAATAATAGTAATGTTATATTAATGCAGCCCTGCTAAAGCAAAGTCTAAATCTATTTTATTTGTCTTTTGACTATTTCTCTTCCAAGGATTTTAATACATTGTGATGTAGAATCAACTCTAAAGCAAATGACCATCAATCCAGCTATGCCACTTCTGGGTATCTTTCCAAAGGGGTGAAATCAGAAAATCCTAGTAATATAGGCATATCCATGTTCATAGCAGCACAATTCACAACAGCCAAATTATGAAACTAACCTAGGTGTCCATCAACAGATGAATGGAATATAAAATTATGGGATATATACGCAATGGAATTCTACTCAGCAATCAAGAAGAACAAAATAATGTCAGTTGCAGGAAAATGGATGGACCCAGGGAATATTATGTTAAGTGAGATTAGCCAGTCACAGGAAGGGAAGGTTCATATGTTTTCTCTCATGTAGGACAGCTAGGGAGTGATTGGAATGCCAGAAGGACTTCAGAGAACGGGAGACACTTTAGTAAAGCCAGGGAGGTCGTCTAAGGGAAGTAGGTGGAGGAAGGACCAACGAAGGCATCACTTTCATCAATATTATGGACAGATGTAAGAATAGCAATGTCAATTTCAATAGCCTGTATGGGGAAGGAGGGAGAATGGGGAGAGAGCCAGGGCCCCACCAAGTGCTGTGTGCATGTTTGTCACCAACACTACGAACTGCATTAGGATGTGAGACTAATGCATCAATAAAAGTATGAAATTTTAAAAATAAAATATTTTCATCAGTTAAAAAAGGGAAAGGATTTTTAAAAAAATAAAAGACAATCCAACCCTCTCTAATATCCCCTCACTAATGCAAAATACCATTTTAATTTCTTCAGTGCCCAGCCAGAAACTGTAAATGAAATAGAAAGCCACAGTTCAAGAACATAGCACACCCTGGTCTGTATATTTCTTAGTCGTTATTTCACACATAAACCCAGGGACTTAAGCTATAAGAAATTTTTTTAAAAAGAAAGGAGGTTTATGTGGTGGGCTAGTCCTAGAATTCCCAGCAAGATTAACTTTAACTTTCTTGTGGTTCAAGTAAGTAAAAAGTCACATTTTTATTTTTATTTTTTCTTTCTTTCTTTCTTTTTATTTTTTTATTTTTTATTTTTTTGCCTGTGCATCCTCAGATAGGTTTGAATGAAGACAGAGAAGGTAAGTTTCGAGTTGCCACCCCACATGTTACTCAGCAAAGCTGACACTAGCTGTTAAATGTGGGATGGCAGTTTGAGAAAGAAAAAACTTGGTGGGCATTATGAATGAACTTTATCCAGACCCTCCTCAGCACCTCAACCTCTGCTTCCAAGAAATGAAAACAAGACACTGTAGTAAGCTTGAAGTTGCTCATTGAGTGTTTTGTTTTTGTTTATGGGTTCCTTCAAGATCAGATTCTATATACAGAGGCATGACCAAGATGCCCTAAAGTCCTACCACTACCTGCTGCTGCTGCTGCTGCTGCTGCTGCTGCTGCTGCTGCTGCTGCTGCTGTTGTTGTTGTTGTTGTTGTTGTTGTTGTTGTTGTTTTTGTTATTTTTTCCTTAACCATCCACAAACTAGATTTGATGGCAAATACTCAATTTCAGTAATATGACATCTATGTTTTCACATGTTAAAGAACCAAGGGCACGAGCAGCCAATATGGCAAACAATAAGAAGAGTTGCTTTAACAAGGCATTATAAAGGTCTTCAGAAGAGCAAAAAATTACAACAATTGAGCCCCACTGTGAGCAAACTCGGGGATGGGGGAGAAAGTTGGTGCCACCAACCTTCCACTCACATGGTGTTCATTGAAAGAAGGAAACAGAAAATTAGTTGTCACCTCTATGCCCTCAGAACAAAAAGGATTGTGCCAACTGAGTAGCTGGGCAAGGGCCCACGTCAACAAAGGCCATCAGAGCAGATCTCATGCCCTGAGTAGGAGGACACTGAGAAGGTAACTTATGCCTGCAGATTAATGTATAGTAGCTCAATTTTAGGTTTTAGAGGGATCACCAATCACCATACTGATTTCCAAGGTGGTTGAACTAATTTACAATCCCGCCAACAGTATATAAGCATTCCTATTTTCCTACATCCTCACCAGCCTTTATTATTTTTTTCCTGATGATTGTCATTCTAATTGGACTTAGATGAGTTTTTTGTTTGTTTGTTTGTTTGTTTTTGCGGGTCTGGAGATGGAACCCACTGGCGTTCCACCACTGAGCTAAACCCCCTGCCCTATTTTTTTTTTTATTCTTTATTTTGAAACCAGGTCTCACTGAGTTGCAGAGGGCCTCACTAAGTAGCTGAACCGCGATCCTCTGGTCTCAGCCTCTGGAATGCTGTGATTAGAAGTGTGTGCCACCATGCCCAGCTTAGATGAGATCTTATAGTTTAAATGAGATCTAACTGTTAAAGATGTTGAACATTGATATATTTTGGGCCATTTTTATTTCTTCTTTTGAGACGTGTCTCTTCTCTCTTCAGTTCATTTGCCCATTTGGGTTATTTGGTGTTTTGATGTTGAGTTTTTTTGAGTTTTTATACACTCTGTATATCAATCCTCTGTCAGAAGAGTAACTAGAAAATATTTTGTTCTGTTCCATATTCTCTTTCTTCCTGCTTTTGTGTCCTTTGCTGTGTAGAAGCTTTATAACTTGATGGCATCCTACCTATTAATTCTTGCTTTTGTTCTTAGAGTTCTAAGAGTTTTTACTCATGAAGTCATTGCCCACTGTGTATATCTTGAAGTGTTTCCCCTTGTTTTCCTCCTCCTCCTCCTCCTCCTCCTCCTCCTCCTCCTCCTCCTCCTCCTCCTCCTCCTCTTCTCCTTCTCCTTCTCCTTCTCCTTCTCCTTCTCCTTCTCCTTCTTCTTCTTCTTCTTCTTCTTCTTCTTCTATTTTATTATTTTTGTGTGTGGGCCTGGGGATGGAACCCAGGGGCATTTGGCCTCCAAGCTTCACCTCCTGGCCTATTTTTTATTCTTTTTTAAATTTGAAACAGGGTCTCACTAAGTTGTGGAGGGCCTTACTAAGTAGCTGAGGCTGTCTACAAACTGTCTACAAGTGTGCACCACCACGCCTGGCTCTCTTGTTTTCTTCTAAAAGTTGTAAAGTTTCTAGTCTTATACCTAGATCATTTTGTGTATGGTGTGAGGAAGGGATAAAGTTTCATTCTTCTACTTATGAATATCAGTTTTCCAAGCATCGCTTGTTAAGGAGGCTGTCTTTTCTGCACCTTTGCATCTTGGCACCTTTGTCAAGAACCAGATGACTCCAGCTGTGTGTGGGTTAGTCTCTGGGTCTTCTATTGCATCAGTCTATGTGTCTGTTTTTATGCTAATACCATGCTGGTTTTGTTACTATGGCTCTGTAATATAATTTGAAGTCAACTCCCCAACAATTTTAATGCAGAAATTAATTTCTATAAGCAGATGTTGGACTTCAAAGGGTGCATAAATTCTATTTGGGCAACTAAGAACTATCCAGATAGTAATTACTTTGCCCAACCAACCTAATTATTAGCCAATAAAAATTCCATTAAAATGTCATACCTTCTGAAACAAAATTGTCAAAAAGTATCTGCCAGGTGTTAGAAAAAAAACTAATGGTCATAAACTTAATTTAAGTCCTATATTCATAGGAAATAAAAGCAACAAACATAAGAATAAAACTCTTGAAAAACTGCTGATCAAAGGTCATGCAGCATCACAACATAGTGTCTCAAAGTACAGATTTTTCTTTGTGATTTTTAAAAATAATGTCTATAATTTTTATTAATTATAGAGTACTTGTCAAGGTATCCAGGAGTATATTAAACATGTACTTTCCTGATGGGTTTATTATAGCCCATGAAAATACGTTAATTTAACTTTTTCCAATATTTATGTTTTCATTCCCTCACCTTGTCACCTTTACTTTTGTCCCTTTATCTCTTTAAAAACATATAGATACAGATATTTATTCATAAAGCAATTCTATCAAGCCTCCTACACAGACAGCACATCTGGCTCTGTTCTCTTTCTCTAAGAGCATCAGACTTTCCTCTTCTCTTGACATTTTTATTTTTCTCCCATGCATCCCCTCCTTCCCTTCTCCTTATGTCTCCCCTTCCCCCTCTGCAGATAAAGTTCCTACTTTTCACATCTATCTTTGCTTTATTATCTAATTGCTTATGCAAACACTTAAATAACTTTCCAGAATATCCACTAGGCAAACACAAAAAGAAAAGAACTTCAAAAGTGAAAAAATAGCATTGCAGAAAAAACAACACTGAATGCTTGATGTGTTGAATAGCTGCAGATACTGTAGCTCTTCCCCCCCTCCTGTCTTCTTTCTCCTCCCTTCCTTCCTTCCTCCCTTCCTTCCTTCCTTCCTTCCTTCCTTCTTTCCTACCTTCCTTCCTTCCTTCCATTCAGTACCTTGATATGACCAGCTGCAGATCTATGCAATCAAATCCTCCTCCGCTGAGCTCTGACAGCTACTTTGTGAGACTGGAAAGATGCAGGAAAGTTCTCCTGTGTGCAGTCAGAGATATTTTAGAAGTTGGAAACTCCAAGAACCGAAGTGATGAGCCAGAATAATGAAGGGCAACTTTGGCAAAATAAATATCACACGCATGGTGAAGGGAAAGCATGGTTTCATTAGAAAGCCCTGTCTGAGTAATAGAAAACTGGAGAAGTACTAGGAGAAATCAGCCAAAAGAAAATTAGGAGCCACAAAACCAGAGATAAAGTAGAATTAGAGGTTGAAGCGGCAGAGGCAGGCTACTATCTGGAAGGTCGATTGATAAAATGGACAGCAAGTACTGAACCAACACCAATCAATACAGCTCAGTACGAACCGAATCACAGCCTAATAACCACATCACATCCGTTTTATGGTCCTATCTATCACTCCCGCAGCAGGATGCAGTGGTCGTTCACCTGACTGCACACTCCAGTGGCCCGGCTCCGGGCATCCAAACAGTGTAGCCGCAGTGACTGCGATAACAGCAGCAGAGAAGCTGCTCACGGAACAGCCTGTGAGCTCCTGTAAATACAAATCCTGGTGGTATCAAAGAGGGCCAGGGTGGGAGAGAGGGAAGGAGAGAGGAAGCTAAGTAACACATCCAGGAAGCCCCTGTAGCATGCTGGCTCACATGCCAGGGTTGGAAAGTACCACTGCACACTCCTCCAAGGCACTATGGAGAAAGGAATCGATAGAAACCAGAAGCAAAGTATTTATGAGGCAGGGAGAAGAACTGGAAGGATCCCGGAGCATTAAGAGAAGGCTGAAGAAGCAGAGATTTGTGAGCCAAGGAAGTGCCCAAGGCTAAGACTAATGGGCGAGGGCATCCACCAAATTTCAGAAACGATGACCCAGGCACCAATCTTTTGTTTTTGTTTTTGTTTCTTTTCCTTCTTCATATCACTGTGGCAGTTACTTTTTTCTTGGAAGAAAATTCTGAAGCTAAAAAAAAAAAAAGTATTAATCTGAGCATGGTGTCGCGTGTCTGTAATTCCAGTACATGGGCGGCTGAAGTAGGAGGACCACAGGTTGGAGGCCAGCCTCAGCAACTTAGTGAGGTTTCTTCAGCAATTTGGCAAAACTCTGTTTCAAATATAAAATAGAGCTGGGGTATAGTATGGAGGTAGAAAACCTCTGGGTTCAAGCTCCAGTATAATCTGAATATGTATATTATATTATGTATTTTATATTATATTATACTATACTATACATTCTCCAAACAAAATTTAAAATTTTGTCTGCCCTTTCCTAAGGCTGTTTACCAACCTGCCTTCTCTCTTTTCTTAGAAAGGGTTGTAATCTTCCTCTGGAGTAAGAAAGGCAAAGACAGCAACTAAATCTTCAAGGACTATTCATGGGAATTCTCCTGATGTGTTTTTTTAAGATCTAAAATTATTTTATAAGAACTCAAGAGTGTGGCCTCTATTTTGCTGCTACAATCATCCTCTGCCATTAATACTTTCTTCAATTTTCTGCACTCTCTCTCTCTCTCTTAACAGAGCTGTCGGGTCTGTTGTAAGCTCTGAATAGACATGCACAACACAACAAATACTTCAGAGAATTAAATCTGTTACCATGTTAGTATTTAGTCTCCTTAATGACTGGACAGAGTATGGCTTGAAGCCCCACCCCAATATTTGCTCTGAAGACCCTGAGGAATAAGATAAGCTTCCAAGTCAGTTGATTAAATGGCACCCATCTTCTAAAGTCTATGTATAATAATGTGTGTTTGCAATAAAAATAACAGTTTTCAGTGACATATGCTTTAATTTTAAGACCTTTCCATTTGTCAGGTACATTAAACATTAAGCAAGAAAACTACTCTGGTTAATCTAAAAAGAATGCAGTATTTTATGAGGGCTTTAGCCAAGGTGAACTGCAGATAAGTGTTGGCACAGAACATTTATTTATGTAAAATTTGCTGTCAACCAGATATGGTGGTACATGCCTGTATCCTGGTAGTAGGGGCTGAGACAAAATGACAGGTTCAAAGCCAGCCTCGGTAACTTAGTGACACCCATTTTCAAAATAAAGAAAAAAAATAAAGGTGGGACTGAGTGTGTAGCTTGTAGAGTGTCCCTGGGTTCAATCCCCAATACCAAATGAATGAATAGGTATTATCAATTTTTGATAAAAATATTTGTAAAACATTCCCTTTTTGATTAAAAGTATTCATTGTTATCTGGAGGATCTATGTACCAGGTAAGAAAATAAAATCTCCTCTCATAGGAATGGATTTGAAAGTTAGGGAGAAATAATAACAAAACCATAAACTTTGCAAAACTGAACATTTCTGGAGTCAAAACCAAACAGACTTTAAAGACATCAGTTTTGTCCCAGATTTCACAGCCAGAGTGTTAGTCCAAGTGCTTTCAATCTCTAAGATATATAGTAAATAGATATTTTCTCAACAAATGACCTTTTAAACATGTCATTTACCTTCTTAGATACTTTTTGTATTCAAGATATCTACAATTATATCCAATAAATTATTTTTAAAAGGAGACTTAAAAATATACCATCAACTTCTCTTGTGTTTCTTCTGTCTTCAGCTACACTTCCCTGTATTTTTTCTAATAACACAAAGGTACAATCCTATAATCAAAGCTAACGTCTTCAGAGCTTGACATTTTCATATCAGCCTGCTTTCATCATAGTATCTTCCTGGTATGTTGTGACATATGAATACAGTTAACTATATAAACTGTATACTTTGTGAGAGTTAAATGCAAGCGTGTATGGAAAGCCACAGACACAATAGAGGTAACATGGCAGGGAGGACTGGGATGAAGAGAGAAAGAAGAGAAACAAGAGCAAAAGACTGAATGTACAGGGCATTTGTTAAGAGGTGAATCTCAGCTGAGGGCTTTTAGCGATGGGTAAGCCTTTAAACTGAGAAAAATACCACCTAAATAGGAAAAAAAAAGGAGAAAACAAAAAGAGGAAGAACAGCCGGGCGTGGTGGCGCACGCTTGTAATCCCCGCGCTTGGGAGGCGAGACAGGAGGATCGCGCAGGTTCGAAGCCAGTCGCGCTGGCGTAAGAGACCCTGTTTCAAAAATATAAAATAGGTCTGGGAGTGTAGCCCGGAGGTAGAAGGGCTTCCAGGAACCCCAGTACCACCACCAAAAAAAAAAAAAAAAAAGAGGAAGAACACTGAGGTTAGTAAATTAACTATTCAAGTGAGTTCAGAGTCCCGGGGTTTTGTTTTGTTTTGTTTGTTTTCCCCAGCAGGTGGGGAAAGTGAATCTATGCGGTGCAAAATCTTCGTTGCAATCTTGGAAAATGACATAAAACAAGGAGTGGAGGTGGAAAAATTTTGGTTTTCCTCAAGTAAAATTTTTAAAATACACTTTCAAGGTGCATTCTAGAAAACACAGACTTGATATTATCCTTTTATAAAACTGTTTTCATTAAAAACCCAATGAGGTTTATTTGGTTCTAGAAAGGCAACGAGACAAGTTAGGGGGTTCAAATGGAACCATGGTTTTCCAGAATGGCCTGCTGTTGTTGTTGTTGTTGTTGTTGTTGTTGTTGTTGTTGTTGTTGTTGTTGAAGTCAGAGGCTTAGAAAATGTGTGTTGTTTTAGCAATGGGTGTGCTGGTGATATTGACCCAATCATCTATGTTCTCTTAACTTCCTTGTTAGGAAGATGCATACAACAACATCTACTTGCTTGCTTAGAATTTGTTCTTATATCAAATGAGACAGGTGAGAATATTTTGTAAACTTGAAAACATCATGGAAAACACAGGGGATGTTATTATCAATGTGCTTGAAAGAAGACCTTTAAGGTTTCAGGAAACTACTTCACAGGAGGGATTCAATGCCAGATGTCACAGAAAAGATGTCACACACTGGCTTGAGCAGCAGTCTGATTTTCCTCTATCAACACCTGCAGAGGACCTTAGAGGACAGGATTCCAATCTCCCGATGTCTGAAAGACTGGCAATGATAGAGCTATGGTGCCTCCCCAAAATTTATATTAAATCCTAACCTCCAAGATGATGTGATTAAGAAGCAGAGCTTTCAGGCATTGATTAGGTCATGAAAAAGGAGCTCTCATAAATGAAACTAGTGCTGATTATTTTTTTATATCATAGAGAACTCCTTGGTCCATATTGCCATGTAAGTACACAACAGGAAGATGGCTGTCTATGAATCAGGAAGCAGGACCTTGGCAGAATTTGCCAATGCCTTGATCTTGGACTTCCCAACTTTCCAGGATGGTGACAAACTTATAAGGCACCTGTCCAGGGAGCTTGCTGTGGCAGCCAGAATGGACTAAGGCCACTTGCCCTTATGTGGAAAGCGGAATCAAGAAAACAGATAGATATCACATGGAGGGATATTTCAATCGACTTAAGGAACTGACTGTAAATGGTTTAAAGCATGGATTAGAGAAGTTGTTCTTCTTAGGAGGAAATCCTTGACATCAGCTCTTTTTGAGAAAAGAAAGAGATGGTAAAATACACACAGTCCCTTTCACCCATTGGAAAATGGATAGTTTCCATGTATAAAAGTCTGTAGGGGTGGTCAACAGTTATAAGGTACATCCCTTAAATGACCGTCCAACAGCCTGTGAAAGACACTTGCTTCCCCTCCCTACTCTTCAAGAAACTGTCTTATAAAGTAAGCACTTCCCCCTTTATCACAAACTTTTCTCTTCTTCTCTGAATATTGTCCCTCAACACAAATTCTCCCTAAGATGTAGGAAGTGACATGGGATGAATAAAAAGACATCTCTCATTTATTCAGTCACCTCGTCTTGGAAAATAAGAGTATAATATTCAAGTGTCAACATATATTAAAACACTGATAGCCGGGCGTGGTGGCCCACGCTTGTAATCCCCACGCTTGGGAGGCTGAGACAGGAGGATCGCGCCGGTTCGAAGCCAGCCTCAGCTACTTAGTGAGGCTCTCAGCAACTTAGTGAGACCCTGTTTCCAAAGACAATATAAAAAATGGGTCTGGGAGTATAGCCCGAAGGTAGAAAGCCTCTGGGTTCCACCCCAGTACCACCAAAAAATAAAAAAAATAAAAATAAATAAAAAATAAAACACTGATGACTTTCCATTGTTAAATTTCTAATTGCTTTGAGTAGAATACTTGACACTGACAAAAGAGACATAGATCACTAGACAAAAACACATCTATGATATCTGGCAAAGGATTAATTTTTAAAAATGACCATGGAAAGAGTCTGTGAAAAACAGCAAAGAGTGCTCACACAGAACTCACTACCAACTTTCTCAGTCCTATACTAACCAAAAGCCACATGGTTGGAACTCAGTGTTTCCCGTGCGGGAGCTTGTGTGTGGTATGCTATCTTGTCTGGCAGCCAGTGTGTGGCCAAGAAAAGTGCCAGGAGAGCATTCTTCCCTGTGTTTTCATCTTAGGAGTACCTGCCAGGGTTGCTCCAAACATAGTCTCCCTTTCTCACCAGGGGTTGTTGAGACGTCTTTGCAAACTCACATATTTTTTGCAATTATGCAAAGAGTAGTAGGTTAACAGATGGAGTCGGTCCTTGAAGAATTCTACAGGTACTTACAACAAATATAAAAACTACCCATAAGCCAAAGATACTGCTTCAGTTATATTACTTGAATCCTATTCTGTGAGCTTTACTTGTAAAAAAGAGTATTATTGATGATCTTATATTTTATTTTATTTTATTGGTGCATTGTAATTATAGATCATACTGAGGTTCAGAGTGATGGAAACATATGTGCACACAGCACTTGTTGTATGTTCATTCTGGGTCCTGTGCTGTTCCCTCCTGTTCCCCGTACATAATATCAACATTTGAAGCAACTTCTTACAGGGAATGGGGTTTCACCTGGCTGAGATGAAAATGTTGAGAATGGTACAGAGATGATGGTTGCACAAAACTGTGAACACACTAAACACTTCTGGGTTGTTTACTTTAAAATGGTTAGTTTTGTGTGATGAAAATTCCCCTCAGATGTAAAAAAAATAAACTACATCAGAATGTGATCCATAGTTCTGAGAGGGAAGAGCCCATGTCCATTAGAAAAATCAAACTCCCAGCCCATCAGAAAATACACTGTTTCCTTTTTGTCTTTCTCATGGGGAAATTGTCATAGTCCCACTCAAAGGAATATTAAATCATATTTCGCAACCCAAGGAAACTTTGGCCCCATAACCAGTCAGTCCACAGTGACGGGGCCCCTGGGGCCTGGCACTTGGCATTTAACATCTTCCTTTTGAAGTTCAGAAAACAATGGAAATACTGTCTTTCATTTTCAGACTTGTCACAACTCTCACAGAACTATCCCTATGAAGAGGTTTTGGCCCAATATACTGACTGAAGTGTGTCCAATCATTATTGATATAGTACTTTTCCCCACACAGACTTATTAAATGATTTGTATCTGCATGATGCAAGAAACAAAACCTATTTGGAATTCATCTACTCAATGTTGGATACCAGCTAGCTTCCAAATAGGGACATTTCCTAAGGAAAGGGATGTGTCTGAAGGGCATTTTTGGTATCATCCAGTATATTAGGGTTCTCCAGAGAGTACCAGGAAAGACAGACAGACAGAGAAAGAGAGAGTGTCCAAGAAGTCCCACTATATTGCCATCTGCAAGTTAGAGAAACAAGAAAGCCAGTAGGATCATTCAATCTGAATATAAAGGTGATCCTCTTAGTCTACTGACTCAAATTCTAATCTCCTCCAGAAAAAAACTCATAGAAATGTTTTACCAAGTCTCTAGTGTAACCCAGTTAAGTAGACATGTAAAATTAACCATTTAAAAATAGATGATTGATACATACATACATACATACATACATATATTCATACATGCATGCATCTATTATAAGGAATTGGCTCATGCATCTTTGGAAACTATTAGTAGTTGGCAAGTTGATGATACAGGAAAGCCAATGGTGGAGTTCTAATCAGAAAATCTACAGGCTCCATATCCAAGAAGAGCCAACGCTTCATTCCTAGTGTAGAGACATGGAGAAAACAATGTACCAGCTCAAAGCAGCCAGATATCAAGAGTTCCTTCCTCCCGGCCAATTTGTTCTGCTCAAGTCTTCAGCTGACTGGATGAAGCCCACTTACATTAGGGAGGGCAATCCGTTTTCCTCAGTCTATCCATTTAAATATTAGTCTCAATCATGCCTGGCGTGGTGGCGCACACTTGTAAACCCCACGCTTGGGAGGCGGAGACAGGAGGATCAAGCAGGTTCGTGGCCAAGCTCGCTGGCTTAGGAGACACTGTTTCCAAATAAAAAATATTAAAAAATAGGTCTGGGAGTGTAGCCCGGAGGTAGAAGGGCTTCCAGAAACCCCAGTACCACCAAAAATAAATAAATAAATATTAGTCTCATTCAGAGACACCTAAATGTACATACCCAGAATAAAATTTGACTAAATGTCAGGGCAGTCTGTGGTCTGGTCAACAATGAAAATATGTCATTTGCACTTAGGTCATAGAACTTTAGGTTGAGCCTTATAAATAAAAAGTGTTAACCTTCCAAACATATAAGCACTGGTAGAGACTTGCTCAATAAGACACTCAATGCTCAGAAAATAAAACTGATAATAAGTTGAATGACATTAAATTCAATGCTTCTATGCAGCAAAAAAAAAAAACAAGAATTCAAAGAGAAAGCCTACAGACTGAAAGATGTTTGCCAGCTACTCCTCTGATAGAGGACTAATACCTAGAATATATAAAGAACTGGAAAAATAACAATAAAAATGTACAATTAACCTGGAGATACTTCTTAAAAGAACAAATACAAATAGTTTAAAAATATATGAAAGTTTTATTCAACATTATTAGCAATCAGGGAAATACAAATCAAAACTACACGGAGACTCCATCGAGCTCCAGTTAGGATGGCAATCATTGAGAATACAAGCAATAATACATGCTGGCAAGGATGTGGGGAAATAGAAATCCTTATACACTGTCAGTAAGACTAAAAATTACTACAACCATTATGGAGATGCCTCAAAAGACTAGATGTTTTTCATGACCGTATGAGTCCACTGTGCCAAGAAGAATTAAAATGATAACACTAGCCGGTCATGGTGGCACAGGCATGTAATCCCAGCATCTGGGAGGCTGAGACTGGAGGATCATGCGCAGTTCGTGGCCAGCCTCAGCTACTTAGTGAGACCCTTTGCAACTCAGTGAGACCCTGTTTCAAAAAATAAAAGACTAAAAAAATAGGACTGGGAGTATAGCTCGGAGGTACAATGCCACTTGGTTCCATTCCCAGTACAGCAAAAAAAAAAAAAATTACAATACTATAGTGATAGATTCATATTGATGTTTATGACAGCACAGTTTTTTTTTATTTTTATTTTTTTGCAGTCCCAGGGATGGAACCCAGGGGCATTCTACCTCTGAGAGGCACTCCCAGCCCTATTTTTTATTCTTTATTTTGAAACAGGGTCTCACTGAGTTGCAAAGACTTCACTAAGACTGGCTTCGAACCTGCACGATCCTTGTCTCAGCTTCCCAATTGCTGGGATTACAAGCGTGCACCACCACACCCAGCTTGACAGCACAGTTTAAATAATCAAAGTATGGAACTAACCTAGTTGTCCATCAGCAGATAAATGGATAAAGAAAATGTGGCATATATACAAAATGGAATTTACACATCTACCAAGCAGAACAAAATCATGTTATTTGCAGGAAAATGGATGGAACTAGATGATATTATGCTAAATGACATAACTAGACTCAGAAGATCAAGTGATATATATATATATATATATATATATATATATATATATATATATATATATATATGTAGAAGCTAGAGAGAAAATAGAAAACAAAATGATCTTCAGTTAAATGAGGAGAGGGACCAGAAGAGTGGAAGGGGTCTGGAGTTAGAAGGTAGAGAAGAAGAAATGGAGGACTGAAGAAGAAAACAGTTCAAAAAGTGCCATGTTTATATATTAAGGTGTCACTACCAATCTCGCTATCATGTGAGAGAGGGAAGAGGGAAAAAGAAGTGGATTGTGGAAGGTAATACACCAAGTGCTGTGTATGTTCATATCACTTTGAATCTCACTGTGATGTATCATTGTAATGCGCCAATAAAGGTATTTTTAAAACTTCTTAAAATTAACTAACTCTGTTAAAGGAGAATGTAGGCTTTTTTTTCTCCAGGTTTGCTTTTTAAGAAGTGTATCCAATAAAGAAAAGCTACTGGGTTTTCTAGGTTGATTTTGTATCCCACTACTTTGTGGAATTTGTCAATAAGCTCTAGTCATCTTTTGGTTGAATTTTTTTGAGTCTTATATAAATATAGAATCTGTAATATAGGCTCTAAATACAGGATCTTCAAATAGAGAATTTTAATTCTTCTGAACCCGGAGGAAAAGGGCACTATGACAAGGCCCCAGGATACTAGCGAACACCTTTCCAACAGTTCTTTTCTCATTTAGCAGAGGAGTCAGAAGACACCCTGTGGATCACGGGCAGAACTCTTGTGTTTGTAAGGAGCCATAACTACAAAAATTAAGGGAGTGTAATAATGTCCTACAAGGTTAGTTGATAAACAATCAAATGTTTTATGACATGGGGGGAAGGGGGATAATGGCTTTTAATTGCTACATAAATTTTGAATGGTTCTCAGCTCTCAGCTGCAACTCACTGGATCCTGTGATTGTCCCTCAGCTTGACTACCCAATTCCACCTTCCTGGCTGCTCCTATTTGTACAGAATTTTAGTAGATTAAGTCATAATGTTCTTAAACCCAAAATTTCCTGTGGCCTTGTGCCAGTTTTAAGAAATCAGCGTCCTAATACATGTTGAAGATACTGCTATGCTTTTCTCTGCTACCACACACTCACTCCTCTTTAGTGATGGAATGAAGCTCGAGGAGCTGAATTTCTAGTCTATTAATAAATACAGATTCAGGCAGCACCCCATTACATAGAACACTCTGAGATTTTAAGAGAGGAACTAGCGACAACCTCAGTGATTTAAAGCAGTGCGCCTCAAACATTCATGTGCGTCCGAGTCACCTAGGGATCTTGTTAAAATTCAGTTTCTGACTCAGTAGTTCTGCATTTCGAACATGCTCCCAGGCAATGCTAAAGATGCCAGTCTACAATCACACTCTGAGTAGCAAGGATTTGGAGTAGAAACACGTAAAAGCAGGTAGTGTCAATTGGCAGGTGGAGCCAGGTCTATATTAACAATGCTTCAGAGAAACACTGGATTAGAAAGCTGGCTAGTGATCATAAATAATCATATATGCATCCTTCAGATCACTCACAAAGTCACCAGTAGAGGAAGGAATCTTTTAATAATACCTTCTCTCTGGTCAGTGTATGGTTCTTAAAGGTACGATCCAAAATGTGAATTTGCACTTTGATACCTAACTCATCAACACCTTCCTCAAAGTCACAACTGTCATTGTTCGGCTGCAAGACTGTCGTTCTTTACTTACTAAATAATCAAAGTGTACTGCCTGCTATAGTTTTCTTTTAAGATGTTTGGTGGAGAGTAGTGGCGATCAGGGTTTAGGAAAGACTGAATTAAAAGAAGAGAATTAGAGAGGTGTTATCTAATTTCACTCTCTAGTCTTGTTAATGAGGGAAATGATCCCATTTTGACTTGCTCAGGGTCACCTATCTGGTCACATAGCTAATCACTGGAAAATCTGGGGCTAAAATTATGGACTCTAAACTCCCATGTCATTGCTTTGTCTGTCTTCTACTGTGTTAAGACTTTCCATTTTAACTCATTTTTGATAATGTCTACGGTGTTAAGACTTTCCATTTTTAACTCTTACTTTTTTGATATTTCTAATTATAAAACCTTACAAAAAGTGAAAGAAATGGGTTCTAATAGGAGTTTGGCATCTCAGGTGGCTTTCTGGAAAAGACTCAGGGCCCAGCTTGCACAGAACCAGAGGCAAGAACTAGCTGTTTGAGAAAACACATTATCAGTTATGGGTTATCTAGGTTTATAATAAGCATCCCCCAAAATTAAATATAGATGAATTTCTTGCAAAAATCCAACTTCCAAGGAAACTAAAAATGGGCTGTTTCAAAAACAAAAAAATCATACCATTTGCAAGAAGATGGAAAGTCCGGGAGAGCATTATGTTAAGTGAGACCAGCCAAGCACAGAAGGAGAAGGTACATATGTTCCCTCTAATATGCCCAAACTAGGGAATGTAGAGGATACCAGTGGTACTCCGGATAATGGAGGGGAAATACCAGCAAAGCTAGAATGGAAAGATAGAGGAGGAGGAAGGCTGAACTTGATTAACGAGGGTCCACATCCGAATATGTGTAAAGTTATGAATATGGCATGGTTACCTAGAACAATCATTGATGGGAGGGGGGAAGGGAAAACAGGGCAGGAGGGGGGAGAGGGCATCAAGTATAGTTTAAATGTATACCATTTATGTTCAATAAAAAAAAATAAAAAAAACCAATGTGTCATCCAGCACCAAATAATCCTCACTAAAGACTCTCTCCAGGGTAGAAACAACTTGCTTGTAAATGTGTCTGTCATATACAATAGTGAGTTAATTTAAGTCTCTTTAAGGCCAGGCAAGAGCCAGGCATGGTGACAACATCTATAATCCCAGTATTTGGGAGGCTGAAACAGGAAATCACGGGTTCTAAGCCAACCTCATCAACTTAATGAGACCCTTAGCAAATTAGCGATGGCCCATTTCAAAATAAATAATAAAAAGCACTGGGAACAGAATGCCCCTGGGTTCAATTCTTAGTACAAAGAAGGCAAAGAAAAGCAAAGTCCAGGCAAGAAACTATCCATGAGGCCTGGTCCTGCATTCAAATATAGGGCAAATAGAGAAACTATTTGAAATTTAAAATGAAACTCTTTACTTTGATTTCCTGCAGCACTATCAAAAATTCTGGGCATTATTCTTTCCAGTCCTCAAAATGTCTACTTTGTGAATCTTGTTGAATACTTTTTATAGAAAATTCTAGTTCTGGGTGGCAAAGACAGATAAAGGGATAAAGAGGGCAGCCCTCACCCTTAAGAAGCTCAGGGTCTAGTTGGGAAGACGGACAGTCTGCATAGTTAGCCCCTGAAAGCCATCGGAAGGCGACCTTGGCTCAGTATGAACGAGCTGGTCTCAGATTTCCAGGATGGAATGTTCCAGAGCCAGGTGGAGAACAGTTCTGACTCTCCGCCTAGATCCTCCATGTGCAGAGCCTGGCTCCTCCTCTTACTGTCTGTGAAAACTTGGGCAGGCTACATCATTTCTTTGTGCCTGTTTCTCCATTTGTAAAATCCAGGAAACAAAGTACCTTCTTTCAAAGAGTTGGCGGGAGGTTTTAATGAATTAGTATGTATACAGACTTTAGAATGGAGTCTTGGAACGGGTAAGTGCTAAAGACAGGTAGGCTGTTTTAATGACTGTGTCCATAGAAGGATCTGTTTGGTTCCAAATGCCTTCATTTATAATACAATCTTCCCAAAGCCTACAGGGTAAGAGAGCAAACCAGAACCATGATCACATAGTTGACATATTCCTGACACGGTTTTGGGACTAGAGAAAAAAATTGATCTCCAAATATCACAAAATCCTAAGAAAAGTTCACTTTGTGTGGTTCCTATTTTCTTAACTCAGTCATGTATACCATACGGACTGCGAGAAACTTACTTGTATGTGTGCAACCACTGCAAACAGGCCGAGCCCAGTGTGCTTAATCTGTTACCGGAAACCTTGGCAAAGACTTTATGCTCAGAGCAAGGTTGATTTACAGTAGGGAGGAAAAAAAATGGAAGGGAGAAATATTAAAATAAAGTGCAATCATGTTTCTATTTAAAAATGGTTACTGCCAGCAGTATTGCAAAATAATTCTGGCCTGCAACCAGAAAGCTGCACCTGCATAGATTCCAGCTGTAGAACACTGGAACCCTCGCTGTGATTGCTCAATAACTCTATTTAGCACGACGGGCAAAAATTTGGCAAACTTTATATACGTACAAACACACACGCATATTCATACACACACATGTGCCCACACATGAGTGCTAAACCCTTGTGTCCTTAAGACAATCATTCTTCAAAAAATTGTCAAAAGAGGATATTCTTCCTTAACTACTTTTACAAAACATTTTTTCTTTTATTCGCCGAATCAAAATTATCCATGGGTTTCTGTCCAGCCCCACTAAACTCCTAAATCATGTGTCATTGATAGTAAGACTATGCCACTATTTGTCCAGTTTAAGATCTGTATGACTCTTGATCCGCTTGTTTGCTTTTAGGAACAGCCACTAAAAAGCTAAGATTGGGCATTCATTTGTGTAGTAATGGAGTACCCTTTTCTGAAGAGCTCATGGTACAAAATTGGCGATGATTGATGATGATGATGATGATGATGATGATGATGGTGATGATTGATGATAGGAGAAGAAAGAGGAGGAGGAGAGTTGGCTGTGTGTTCTCTCTTGTCTGTGGAAGCTAAAGAGAGAGTAAGAAAGAAAAGGGACCTTATGTAAAGGAAGAGAGAGACCAGTAGAGTAATAAGAGGGAACTGGGAAAGAAGGAGGGAAGGAAATGGGAAGTTTGGGAAGGAAACAGATTAAATAATATATGTGCCTCTTCACATTCATTACAATGAGGCTCACTATGATGTATAAATACAATGTGCAAACAAAAATATAATAATAATAATAATAATAATAATAATAATATAGTATGTTAAAAATAGAAGAGCTCATTTGGTGTTTATTTTGGACTGAGTGCTGAAACAAGAACACACAGTATTGAGTACTGAAGGTGGTACTCAGTTGCCACCTAGGTGCTGGCTTGCAGGCAAGGCTCTCTGTACCTCAGTTTACTCCTCTGCACAGTAGAGATTGTAGAGCATGCCCACCTAGCTCACAGCACTGTGAAAAGTCTAACATACGAATGGAGAATGGAGCGTTGTTCCTACATGCACACCTTCCCCTTGCTAATTTTAGACAATGCTCACAAGTAATGGCTGGTGGGAAGAGTGAAGGATTCCAGAGGCTTCCTGTGACTAAGACCTGAGGGAAGCTGGGGAAACAGGAGGGGCCTCAGAACATGAAGAACAAGCCAAAGGTGATAGAAAGATGGAGTTTGGTTTGGACTTTTCAAAGTCAGCATCTCCCTTTAAAGATGCACTAACAAATAAGATCCGCCATTTTCAATATCTCTAGTTTTTCATCTTATCGTGTCAACTAGAAGAGTACAGCCACGTAAAAGAAGGGGTGTCGTGAAATGTACTAAGCACAATGGCAGAAAAGCACCACGGAATCACTTCCATCGCCATTAAGTACATACATGAGAATAATATTAGTGTACATCTCGATACCCTGTGTGGGGAAGGGCAGCAGGAAGTGGGGAGGGAGCCGGAGGGAAACCCGAGAGCCGTATGCATGTACGTCAATGCCCCTGTGAACTACATTATGATGTGAGGCTGTAATGCAGCAAAAATAATGTATAAACAAGCCGGGCATGGTGGTTTGTAATCCCCGCACTTGGGAGGAGGAGACAGGAGGATCAGACAGGTTCAAAGCCAGCCTTGCTGGCTTAAGAGACCCTGTTTCCACATAATAATATAAAAAATAGGTCTGGGAGTGTAGCCTGGAGGTAAAAGGATTCCATCCCCATTACCACCAAAAAAAAAAAAACATAAAAATGAATAAACAATAAGTAAAAAGCACTGAGAAGAGGTACTTACAGGGCTAGTAGGAATCAGGGAAGGCTTCTAACAGGAAATCCCTAAACTTAGAAATAACAGCAAAACGTTCATTTAGTAGATTGCCAGAGAAATGGCACTCCCCGGAAAACTGGCCCAGCCCTATTTTCTCCAACAAACTTCATGAAAATAGATTTTATTTTATTTTGTTTATAGCCGTTTCTCTATACCCAGCTGAAGGGGGCACAGAGAGTTTAATTCCAGGTGCTAATTCTGTTAAGTAAATCAAAGGTATTTCCATACCTTCACATCTTTCTGTTAGAAAACAGGAGAAAATAAATTCTCCTTTTGCTTTTTTTCCCCTAAAAGTCAGAGATGAAGCTCCCTGTCATCAGGAGAGCCTTGGACTTCCTGGATGTATGAAATCTGAGAGTGACATATGGAAAAGATGTTGGAAGCCAGGCATGATAGTGCATACCTATAATTCCAGTACTCGGGAGGCTGATACATGAGGATCACAGGTTCGAGGCCAGCCTTACCAACATAGACTCTCAGCAACCTAGCAAGACCCTGTTTCAAAATAAAATAAAATGGGCCAAGGGTGTAGCTCGGAGATAAAATGTCCCAAGAGAGGTTGAATATGTCATCTCACACCATCAAGTTGTTAGGATGAGGAAATCTTACAACGAAGGCAATTTCACTCCACACCACTTCAGTCTATTGGCCTTGTCAATCAATAACCTCCTGCCTGAAGATAGGTTTTAAAGAGCAGGGCTGTGGATTCCAGCAGATCTCAAGAGGAACCAGCAGCACCTGTGGCCTGAAACAAACAGAAGTAGCCTCCCCTTTCCTCCCTGTACCATGGTCTGATCTTTCTTCCCTACAACTTCTTCAATGCCCCTAGTTCTTCCAGGGCCCATATTTCCAAAGGAAACGCTAGCAAACTTCTCAACACATTTATTTTCATGATCCACAAAAAGCATGAAGGAAAGCCACTGAGAACCAAGCGTGTGCATGCAGAGCCCTGTGCAGAAATGAGAGGATGTCTAAGGTCCACGAGGATTATGCCTGCAACCTTGTCCAAGTTTATTTAAATCTCCCTGACTCCACTTACCCCAGAGCAGGATTACCTTGTTAGTTTCTAATGTATGGTACTGGCCCGAGAATTAATTAGTACCCTAATGTGTTCTGAAACTCTAGAATGGAAAGTGTCTTCCAAATATCTTTTTTTTAAAATAACCTCCTGCCTTTAGGATCCTCTTCAGGTGCTTCTTTTCATTTGCATTCTGTTTATAATCCTACAGGTAAGCAGACCAGACAGTGCGTGTCATAGGCCCACATAACATGCACACGGTGAGCTCAGGGGTGTTTGACGTCAGTGAGTGCCAGAAGACAACCCTGCAGGAACAGGCAAGCCTTCACATCCATATTCCATCTGCAGCCTCTATTTGCAACGAGCTGGGCCTCCCACTTTCAAATCCATAAACGAGGTGTCTTATTCCCGAAAAGAACTCATCAGAAACTCATTAGTAAGGCTGTCGGTGTGACCCTAGTACCTGATGAGTCATTTGTTCCTAGGTATTGTAGTCAGAATGTAATGTTTCAAGGACGTCAAGAACATCGTCTGAAAAAGAATTGAAATTTGGTTCTGATTTTCCCACCAGCATTCAATTCTTTTGAAAAAAAAAAAAAAAATGTGTGTCTTATCTATGTGTTCAGCCTACTAACACGTAACTAAGAGCCCAGGGAGTAAAATCCTGACAGTTCCTATTAAGGTAAAAATGAGGTTACAGAATTCATTTTCAAAGTTTCTTCTCACTTTATTTTAAAAAAAAATTAAATTGGCACTACCAAATTTAATGACGAGGCTACCCTGCTGAGTTCAGAGCCCAGAAAGCTATTGTCTCCCTGGTCTATGGATCCAACTCCGCTCTAATGTTTCCTATAATGCGACTAATAACCAAGCATCAGCTATAAATGCCCTGACATCTCATTGTCGCACACAGCAATAGCTGGAACAGCGGCACTGACAAATGAACCTGCGTAACCGCTTTGGATTTCTTTGTTACATCTCACAGTGTGAAGATGGCTTCTGCTCAGCACGTCACCCCAAAAACAAACAAGCGCCACTGCCGTGGTCCCCATCAATCTCTCCTTACTTTGTCACCCAGACTCCGGTGCCACCCTCACTGCCACCGTCCTCCTCTCAGAAAGCTAAAACGCCCCAGATCTTTGAATGCAGACCCTTGCCTTCCTTCTCCTGCTGTGCCTCTGCCAACTGCATCTCGGAAAGAAATGGAAATCCAGAGAGCAATTGATAGGCGGAACTCGAACTTTCTCTGCTTTTCAGCACTGTTTTCTTTGGAAACAAAAAATAATAATAATAATAAGCTCATTAAAATCCAGTTGAGTCTGACATTTTCCCTCTTACCTCTTCAATCTTTTTATAGTTTCAAATCATTAACTATCAGCATGAAGCTCAAAGGTAGCTCTAGCCATCTATGAAACAGTGACACATTTGACAATAATACTTTTGAAAAGCCTGTCACATTCTCTCCCCAAACAAGTCTCATTAATGTTCAAACTGTCTTTCTTTTCTCTCTGATTCTTTTCTCCTGGTTCCTCTCTAATTAGCTGGGTTTTTTTATGCTCCCTCGTTCCAGAGTTTGGGCTTAAAAAAAAAAAAAAAAAGAGAGGTGGATACTATTTCCATGAACCCCAAGGCCAAGTTAATCAGCAGAATTAATGACTCTATTACCCATTAGACTGGGGGTGGTGGCGCTTAACTGCAGGCACCCTGTGTTTGCTGGTACCATGCTTCTCCATTTTGCCTTAACAATTGTGACTCTGTGTTCTGTCAGAGAAAACTCTGAGGTGCAACCTATATGTAGAGCATTTCTTCTTTCTTATTTCCTTCCTTCCTTTCTTTTCTTTCTCTTTCTTTTTTTCTTTCTTTCTTGTTTTTTTTTTTCTTTTTCCTTCAAGGTGTGAATCAAGAGGAGTGGCTGGAAGGATAGCCGCCTCTGCAGTATCCATGCTGACTGAGAGAGTACCACGCTGTTATGTGTAGATAGATAAGAGATCCGTGGGTCCCAGACAACACAGCAGTGGATAATTCCTGACCTCAAAACATCTCACAGTTGCACAACACAACAACATTTCTCCCTAATCTTGTAAATATCATGCTGTTGGGAGTAAAAGAGATATGGAGATTCAAGCCAGCAGACAACTTGATTTGATAAAATTTTAACAAACAGCATGACTAGGTGTTAAGTAATATTTTTAAAGTATTTTCAATGAATAGCTGTGCAAAAATTCTAATGCTACAGTTCTTTCCTTGTCAACAATATACCAAAAAATATTTTTAGATTTCAAAATAATGTCTTTAAAAGGCTGAGGATACAGGTTGGAGGTAGAACATCCCTGAGTCCATCCCCCAGTATCAAATATAACATGTTATAATCTTACAAAATTATATATGTATATATTTTCGTCCCCAAAATGAACACTGACACAAAACCAAGTAAGCATTTAGCGTGCGTTCAAAATGCCTTCTTTTAGAAGCATCTATCCGGAACCTACAGAAGATTAGGACAATTTTTACCTTTCATAGTTCAACAAAAACATCCCTTTATAGAAGTTCCTGGTTTAATTTTTTAGTGATATATATCTATTGATAAAAGGGCAAAGAAGATTAACATGTACTTATCTGAGCAGTCGAATAGACTTACAGAGAATATAAATACCAAAACCATTTCAGAGAAAATATTTTTCATTTTTCTTTTGTTATAACTCATCTAATATAAAAAGCTTGTTTATATCATTTGGCAGGTTACGTTGGCACAAGAAGAGATCATAAGAAAAACTTTTTAGGTGCAAATCCTGCCTCAGCTGGATTTGAAGTATCTTGGGGCAAAAAAAAAAGAATAAAAGTGACCATGTCTTCCAGGGTCTCCTTGTCTTCACTGTAAAAAATAAGTAAAGTATGCATGTATGCCTCTACCATCTTGTACTCCATTAAGATGTCTGACTACAATGCACCAATAAGGAATATTTAAAAATAAAATAAAATATATACCTGAAAGGATATTGGTAAGAACAATCATATTAACACTGACTTCATTTTATTTATGTATTTATTTTGGTGTTACTGGGGTTCCTGGATACCCTTCTACCTCAGGGCTACACTCTCAGACCTATTTTATATTTTTATTCGGAAACAGAGTCTCTTAAGCCAGGGCAGCTGGCTTCAAACCTGCACGATCCTCCTGTCTCTGCCTCCCAAGTGCGGGGATTACAAGCGTGCACCACCACGTCCAGCACTGACTTCATTATTTTGCCACAGTTATTTAAAGAGATAATACTCTTCTTGTTAAGCGGCCTTTTCTAATTATGAAGTGAGATCTTCAGGGCATTAAAAATATTTTAAGTCAAAGGTGAAACTCAAATTTTCAAGGAAAAAAAATGATTGGGGGAAATGACATTTCAGTGGTTATTAATGAGAGTTTTGTGTTACAAAAGAGCATTTGCAATGCTGGAGGGGAAAGAAGGAGAGTTGCAAATGCAGATAAAAACTATTTGGCACAGCTATCTTCAAATATTTGAAGTATAAGCTATCCAGTGTATCTTTGATGTCTAGTCAGCAGGTGTGAAATAAAAAATATATGCCTATCAGAAAAAATAAACAATGAAGGTCATCCACACAGTAAAGGGGCCCCAACTTCTTTATTTGGAGAATCGATGACCCAAATTCAAAGAGAATAAGAATTCTAATTCCAATCTTCAAACTAGCCAGAATGAAAAAGGAGAGATCAGGGCTGGGACAAAGTACAAATTTTGCTGGTTTGTTTGACTGATCTGTAGAAAAGATATATATTTCTTGTATGCAAATAAAAATAGTAGTGTCATGTTAAACCATGTTATAGGTTGTGTTAGTCAGCTTTCTGTTACTGTAATGAATAGATAAAAAGCTTATAAAGAGAAAAGGTTCATTTTTGGCTCACAGTCCTGGAGATTTCAGTCCATGACTAGTTGGCCTCATTGCTTCTGGGCTTGTGGAGAGCAGAAAATTACTCCATGACTGGGAAGCAAACTAAGAGAGGAAGAGACTAGGATCTCAAAGTCTCCTTTGAGGTCACCCCAATGATCTAAGTGGCGGGGTCCAGCCCTAGCAGAGTCGGGGTTCCTGTGAAGGTGAGGGGGGAAAACCGAGGCCAATGAGTGAAGACGACACACAATTCAGATTCGATCTTCTCCGTTTTATTCAGGATTTGTTACAACTTTTATACTTTTTTTGTTGGCAGAAAAGCAAGTGTATAATCATGCAAGCAGGATCTCCAAGGACAGGAAATGTTATTATTTACATACATCAGGGCGGGGTGTCAGACATTTAATTAGTCATAGTATGCTTTATCTCACTTTATAAAGCTGACTCAAACCTACTCTGATACAGTGGCTCAAACTAAGGTCAGTTTGAACTTAATATTTGGCCCAATAACTTTATCCTTGGGCTTTGCTGTCTGAGTCTCTCACAAGCCACTGCCCATCAGTTTTAGTCATAATGTTTATACATAAAATTCCAATTATACATATTAATCCAAATAATCCTAAAATAATTTTATGAAAGAAAGGAATGCCAGACATACTTCATGGGGGATCTACGCCGTTGCGGATCCCCTGATCGAACTTTCTCAAGATCTACATGAAATTGCTGTGGCACCTAAGGAGTCACTGGGCCTAGTGGGGCCTCTCACTAGGCCCCGCCTCTTAAAGATCCCACCACTTCTCTACAGCTTCAAGCTGGAGACAGCCTTTCACACCTGGGCCTTTGGGAGACATTTAAGATCCCAACTATAGCCCAGGTAGATGAAAAATCATATATGAAAGTCACTACAAAGATTCCTACCATACTGAAAAGAAATTAATTCACACAAAATATCAAGAATTTACACACAAATACAATGAGATTTGTTTTTGTGTATGTATCAAACACTCCTTTTATGCTATACCTTCTCTCTCTTTCCTTTATACAGATAATGCAATATGATACGCTTTGGGGAATTCCTGAAATGTTGTGTGTTAGGATCTCCTCCTAAGTACTTTCACAGCATCCCCTACTTATCATATTGACATGTGTATCATTTGTCTCCGTCTGCCCTAACAGAGAGTAAGGAGGACAGGGGTTGTGTTATTTTCTGTCATATTACCCATTAGAGCATCCGACATGAGTGTTGGCATGGACTATTTGTTGAGTACACGTGTAGGGGGAAACTGAGTCTATCAATTTAAGCCTAAATTAGTATTTGCAAATTTTCCTTGCCCTATAGGACCATGTACAATTACTTCTAGATAACCTGCAATCTGCCTCTTAGGAAACCTAAGAACATCTGAGAATGTATAATAAACCCATAGAGATATTTTCAAGTTAGTGGCAATGATGGGAAAAAAATCAATGCTGAGATCAGACATACTATTTTACTGGTCATTCTTCTCTCTTGACCCATTTTGTGGTACTGGGATTCCTGGAAACCCTTCTACCTCCGGGCTACACTCCCAGACCCATTTTTACACTTTTTTTTTAAATTTGGAAACAGGGTCTCTTAAGCCAGTGCGGCTGGATCCGAACCTGCCGTCTCTGCCTCCCAAGTACGGGGATTACAAGCGTGCGCCACCACACCCGGCTCTTGACTCCTTTTAACATTTAAAATTTTATGATATAAAAAATTGTAACATTTTAATTCAGATTTTTTCCAAATTCTAAAAGGAGGGGGGGAAAGTCCATTGCTCAAACTTACTTTGCCTTACTTGAGAAAAGAGTGCTCTCAACCCTAACTGTACATGAGAGTCATTTGGGGTGTTATAAAATACTGCCATTCAGGCCCCAGCCCAGAGAGTCTACTTTAATTGGTCTGAGTGGTGGCCCGGGCATCGCTAATCTAAGGTACAGCCAGGGTCGAGGGAGTCATCTTCAACAAAGATGGTGAGCAGAAATCTTGACCATGAAATAACATCTTTACACCAAATTCTTCTCCATGAAGAGACAGCATCTCTTTTCCTAGGTACATTCACT
Organism: Muscardinus avellanarius; assembly: GCF_963383645.1. Classification (NCBI taxonomy): domain Eukaryota; kingdom Metazoa; phylum Chordata; class Mammalia; order Rodentia; family Gliridae; genus Muscardinus; species Muscardinus avellanarius. Next base: position 75,836,635 of record NC_137800.1, on the reverse strand, counting down.
TTCTATTCCAGGACTCCTGACATAGATGGACTTCATAGATTATTCCTAAGCATGCAAAGAGACACTAATAAATTGAGATTCACAACTTCACTTCCACCACTAGAAGATAGTGGGATTAATTTTTTTATTCCTAAATTGGCTGGATATTACAGTCCACCAAAAATCTTCTTAGAAATTCAGCTCAACATCATTGGCAATCAGAGAGATGCAAATCAAAACTACCCTGAGATTTCACCTAACTCCAACTAGAATGGCAATCATTCAAAAAACAACAACAAATGCTGGCGAGGATGTGGAGAAGTGGGAACTCTAAAGCATTGTTGGTGGGACTGCAAATTAGTGCAACCACTTTGGAAAACAGTATGGAGGATTCTCAGAAGAGTGGGAACAAATCTACCATTCGATCCAGCAATACCACTCTTGGGTATCTACCCAAAAGAAAAGAAACCAAACTACCAAACTAATGCATGCGTATCTATGTTCATAGCTGCACAATTCACCATTGCCAAACTATAGAAGCAGCCAAAATGCCCAACAACAGATAAATGGATTACAAAACTGTGGGATATGTACACAATGGAATTTTACTCAGCCATAAAAAAAACACAATTACATCATTTTCAGGGAAATGGATGGAACTGGAGGACATTATGCTAAGCGAGATTAGTCAGTCACGAAAAATAAGAAATTGGATGCTTTCTCTAATATGGAAAACTAAGGATAAATGGGTCATAGGAAGAGCTCTAGGTGAAAAAGGAGATACTAACAGAGGAGGAAATAAGGCAGCCCAACTGAGGGGATGGGAGCGGGAAAGAAGGAAACTCTAAAGCACATGACATACTTAACATCTCAATGTCAACCACTAAACCAAGCATGGGAAGGAGGGATGGGAGGGAATGGTGTGGGGATTGGGTAGGAGCTAACTGGGTGATGCATGCATGTATGTCTGCACAAGTTTTTATTCCATTATGATATACGAATACAATGCAACAATAAAAATTAAAATAAATAAAAATAAAATATATGCAAAAAATAAATTCAGATTCCAAGGCACCACACTGTCAGAGTCAGAGCTGAGCAGAGAAGCCCATACAAGTTCAGCCTTTCTCCTTCTTACTACCCTGTGAAATGCAGCAGCCAGTTAAAAAAAGAATACAGGAAATAGGCGAACTACAGAGAAAATCTGACATATAAAATCAACCTTGATAGCCAGGCTATCAAGAACAAGTGAATCATTTCCTTTGAACCTAAACAACTTTCAATAACTAAAGGCTGAACATAACAAGGTTAAATTTCTCTGAGATTCAAGCTACTTACAGTTTCCATGATTTTCTGAAATGTCTTGATCTCGTTGATTTTGGTAAAAGATATGGGGAAAAAATTCAGAAACTAAAAGACTCATGGTAAATTCATGAAGGCAAAAAAAAATTCAGATTCCATTTGAAATTGCAGGTGTTGATTATGAAGAAGATAGAGTAAGATCAAATCCCTGTGCCTTCTAGTTCCTTAAGTAGTTCACTCTTCCCGGAGGCAGGAATGTGGCTTACGTTTCTTTATTTATGAATAACATCACAATTCAGTAGCCTAATATTTATTATTTAGAAATAAACCGGGCACGCCAGAACCCACCTGTAGTCCCAGTACTTGACAGGCAGACAGGAGGGTGGCAGATCAGAGACTAGCGAGTACTAACTTAGTGAGTACCTGCTTCAAAATAAAAAAAATTAAATAGGGCTGAGATTACAGCTCAGAGGCAGAGTTGTCCCTGCAGTCAACTCTCAGTACCACAAAAATAAATAAATAATAAATACAAAAATATAAAAAAGAAACCAACAATCCTGTGAAAGGCTCCTCAAAACCCTCTTCTAAACAGGTTGAGTTCTAGTCGACAAATATTTATTGACTCATTTGTAGGCCAAAAGCCACCTTCTCTGTGCTCTCAGATTACCCAGAATATCTTTTATTGTTATATTTTTGCAGCATTTTACAAGTGTGTCCGCCCCCCCCAACCACTGTACTATATGCTCCTCCAAGATAGAAACCAGGGCATATTTATTTTTTATTTCCTTTTGTTTGATACATAGTCTAAAATAGTGGTTTTAGAAAAAAAATACTGGGATGAAGAGTGTTATCTAACAAGGAAATACTGTACACTCAAATTTCTTGTTGGTATGTATCAAGCACTTGACACTTTAATCCCATTTATAAAGACTGAAGTCAAAGAAATCTAAATAAAGTACCAGCAAGTTGAATCCAGCAGTACACAAAAAGAGGAACTAATGAATCACTTGACTGAGTAATGTTCATACGAGGAACACAACTGTCCATCATTATAAAATGTACCAATAAAATCCTCCATGTTAAAAATCAATAAGGAAATACAAGATTATTGCCTCAACAGACGCTAAGAGGGCATTTAATAGGAAGGTATGAAAACCCACAAAAAAATAAAGTGATAAATTGGACTTAAAACTAGAGTCCTTTGTTCTCTCAAGAACAATGTAGCAAAAATGAAAAGGTCAGGCACAGACTGAGAGAAAATATTTGAACAGACTGAGAGAAAACTTTTGGAAAATAAAAACCCAACAAAGAACTTGTACTTCGAATATATAATAATGCTATACAACTCAATGAATAGACAAACAATCCAATAGAAACCAGGCCGAATATTTGAACCAACTCTTCACCAAGATACAGATGGCAAATAAATATATAAGGAGATATTTACTTCATTATTCATTAGAGGCATGAGATTAAGGCCATAAGGAAATACCACTACATACCAACAGGCTAAAATTTAAGTATGACCATACAAAATAAGCAAATTTTTGGTCATGAAAACCAAGAAACACTGAACAAAAAAGACAGATATCTTAAGATTAAAACATAAATTTCTCTAATTCATATATTGAATTTATTAAGAAATTTATTCAGATGCTCATTTAAAATCCCTTCTGTATCATTTAGAAACATGGCAGGATAGAGTTCAAACACATGTCCAAGTATTGTACAAAATAATTAGATCAATAAGGTGTTTATTTGCTGGAAAAACTATTGCCAATTGTTTGGAATGATAAGCTATTCATCTGGAAGAAAAAACTGATACTGCTGGGACATCACCTCATGTATGTAAAGAGTAAAGTTAAGCCATAAAATTACTGGCTAAATTTTGGATGCCGTTTTTGTTTTGTTTTAAGTAATCATTCAGTGTGGTAAAGCTTTAAACATATAAAGATTCAGAATCATGAAACAAAAACATGGATGGATTGACCACATAAAACCTAAAACTACCGTCTAGAAAATGGCGGCTAGACATATGAATTTAAAAATTAGGTTGTTTTTCTTTTTCAGATCTGGGGATAGAACCCAGGGGCATTTGACCTCCGAGCCATACCCCCTGCCCTAATTTTTATTCTTTATTTTGAAAAAGGGTCTCACTAAATTGTGGAGGGCCTAAGTAGCTGAGGCTGTCCGCAAACCGCAATCCCCCTGGGATTACAACTGTGTGCCCCCACGCCCAGCTAAAATAAAGTATTTTAGAAAACTAAAGTATATAGAACATATTTTCAAGTTAAAATACAAATTGAGAAATAATATTTGTAAGGCATATGACAAAGGGTTATTAACGTTAATATTGAAAAAGTGCAAAAAATTATTTAGGATAAAAATATAACAAGAACAAGCCAAGGAAAAATTAAAATTATTAGTAATCATAAAAAGATGTCCTTACTTATATTTAAATAAATGCAAATAAAAGCAAATATATCATATAAGTAGATTGGAAAAAGTGAAAAATATAAAAACTGTATTTAAAAGGGAGCCAGGTGTGGTGACGTACTCTTGTAATCCCAGCATTCGGGAGGCTGAGATGGGAGGATCGCGGTTCGTGGACAGCCTCAGCTACTTAGTGAGGCCCTCCGCCACTTAGTAAGACGCTGTTTCAAAATAAAGAATAAAAAAAAATAGGGCAGGAGGTGTAGCTCGGAGGTCGAATGCCCTGGGTTCCATCCCCAGACACACAAACACACACACACACACACACACACACACACACACACACAGGAATAGAATAGAAAGCAGACATTTATGTTTGGTTGATAAGAATTTCACTTCATACTCCCTTTCCAAAGACCATTTTGCAAGACCCCTACACAGAAAAGAAGTCAGAAAGAAAAGCAAAAAAACAAACAAAATAAATAAGTAAATAGTTATAAATGTTCTTTCTCTAATATTACTTAAGCAAATTATGGACTAAACAGGCAATACCCTGCTCTCATTAAAAGCAATAATACAGAATCTTTTGTCATGAATATTCAAGGTCTGTATAAATGTATGCATTATTATTATTTATAAATATATAGATAATTACAGTATTTTAGTATGATCTCAATTACATACAATTGGTTGTGTATGCAGAGAAAAGTATCAGAAAGATTTCACCAATGTATTAATGGTTATCTACTAGTGAAGAAATTTCATGTGAATATTTTCACATGAATCTTTATACTTTTCCAATAACCTGAATTTCTAAAATAATTACCCTGTTTTCATTTTAAAGTAATAAAGCACCTTTTAAAATATGAATTATACAATAAAATGAGTTTAATGGAAATAGGGTAATTGATTCAACTTAAGATCACAGTAACTTAAAAACAGATTTTCTTTGAACAGTTTTCCTAGAAGTTTAATTTTATTATTCATCTCCCTTTCACTTTGGAAAAGACAAAAAAAAAAAGGTGCAGGAAGCACTGATAATATTCCAAATATAAAACCATTTTTTAAATTTCTTTTTTAGTTTTGTTTTAAACCAAATTTCATTTTAGGTGAGCATTCTTTGGGATATTTAGAAAGGGGCAAGGTTGTAAAAAATCACAAATGGCAAATAAATTGCATAAAAAATGTTCAACATCATTAGAAATCAGAGAGTTGAAAATAAAAACTACCTTAAAATTTTACCTAGCGTCAATCATTAAAAACACAAACAACAAATGCTGACAGGGATGTGAATAAGTGGGCACTCTAATACATTGTTGGTGGGATTGCAAATCAGCACATCCACCATAGAAAAGAGTATAGAAGATCCTCAGAAGAGTGAGAATGAACCTATCGTGTGACCCAGCAATACCACTCCTGGGTATATACCCAAAAGAATGAAAACCAAACTACCAGAGTAATGCATATATATATATATATATATATATATATATATATATATATATATATATATTATATATACAGCTGTACAATTCACAATTGCCAAACTTTGGAACCAAGTGAGATGCCCATCAATAGATGAATGGGCTACAAAACTATGAGATATGTACACAACGGAATTTTACTCAGCCATAAAGAAGAACAAAATTATGTCATTTGCAGAAAAATTGATGGAAGTAGAGAATAGTTTGCAAAATGAGATTAGTCAGTCACAGAAAGTGAAAAGTCGGGTGTCCTCCCTAATATGTGGAAGCTAGGAAGAAAACGAGGCAGAGGAGGGACTCCAGACAAAGGAGGAAAACCCTAAATGAGTGAGGAAGGTGATCTAGCAGAGGGAGATAGGAAGAGGGGAAGGACACCTCAAGGGACATGATGTACATTAAAAAACTTATTAAAGTCCTTCACTGAGCTGAGCATAGGAAGGAGGGTGAGGGAATAGGGCGGAGCCTGGGGAAGGGACCCATGAGTACCGCGTGCATGTATGACTCTATCACCCTGAGCTTCATCAAATGTATGATCGGAATGCACCAATAAAATAAAGAAATAAAAAAGAGACAAGTCTCTAAACAATAAGGTTAAGGTAGCATCAGTGTGTTTTAATGGACCCATTAGTGTCCAAGCAAAGCATCAGTTGTAGCACGCCTAAGAGAAAGAAAGAAAGCAACAAACTCTGGTCATGAGTTGGTAGAATGAAAAATTGTAAGAGGTTCTCAGGGTTGGGATAAAAAACAACCAACAAACAAAAACTGACTGAGAATTCAAAATCAAGAGCCACATTGTCAGTTAGATTTGGAGGAACGATCCTAAAGAATGATTGCAAAAAATCACCGTTCATCGTCAGTGTTCATTCATTCACACTTTTGGTCCTAATCCAGTCAGATATTATCTCCAGGTGCAATATTTGGCACTGAGTTAGACATTAAAATTAAATGTTTATTGGTGCCTTAATATTATCAAAGCTTTCTTCCAACTGTGACCCAGGTTTGTTTCCATCAGAAAGTGCTATACAATACTTAATCTTGATTTTTCTAAGATTCAAGAAATGTCATAATAGATATCTTATTTTAACTTCTAGTGTCAGTTTTAGGAAGCCAGCTGTCTTTTATAGGTATTATCTACCCATAACCATACCCTCTAAATAGTGAGAGTAATCGGGATTAATTTTACTTTAAGGCAAATTTTACCAGTATGGTAAATAATGACTAACCTATACAACCTAAAACTTCATAAAATGATAGTCTATGTGATAATGTAGTTCAAATATCTAAATTTGGGCCCAGCCATTCGAATTCAGAAATTTCCACTAAGGAACTCTTGTGTACATATAAAGACGTATTTATAAATTGGAGTACAAGATTATTTTTAACAGAAAAGAAAAGAAAAAAGAATCTGAAAGCTTGCTAAATGTCCAAACAACAGAAGGCCAGATAAATGAATTTAGGTACAAACATTGTATCCTAGTCTTCAAAGCTCATTAAAATTAACTTTCTTTAAAAATGACAATTTCCAGAAGGCAACTTTATCATAATAATGTCATCAGTAGGATGGAGAATTTCCACAGCTCTCTTTATAAATGTACCTTTAAAATATTTGATAATCCCAAGCCAACCCCTGTCCTATATTACTCACAGGAGAGCTGAACTATGTGGCTGGTATTGATAACTGGCACTCAGGTGCTATCTTCACATCTACTATACACAATGGCTGGAGTTAGCTTTGCCTTTCAAGTGAAGAGGTCTTGTTTCCTTCATTCAGAGCTTTGATCCAAGCATACTTCCATCTTTCCAGGTGGGTCAAATTGTGTAATCAACCAGAGAAGATCGCAGATTGGTCCATGTTTGAAAGTGGGTTTGAAAGATGTTGGGGTATATATATTAATACAAGAAGAACTGTGTTGTCGTCCAAACTATCACTGTGACATGTCTGCTTATAAAGAGCACATGTATGGAGCAATCTTGATACCACGCCAAAGAGCTGTCATCACATTATGTAGGTCATGCCACCGGCAACTTACTTAGGCTTGAATATGGAAGATATTTTCATTTAAAGTTGATCATAACATCAAAAAACTTAAATTATACATGCCACATTATTGGGCATGATCCAAAAAAGGATTTTTTTTCTAATATGGAAAGTAAGAAGCCTTAGTAAAGAATTTATAATTAGTCAAACCAAGGTCAGAGAATGACCTTGTTGACTATGATTGACTTCTTTTCAAAGAATGGATATATTCCTATTCCTACTCATATTCTCCCTCTCTGTCTCTATCTGTCTTTACTTTCAGCATCATGGTCTCAGGAAGTGACTGCAGGAGTTATAGTAACTCAGGGAGTTAATGGTTCCAAGAAGAAATATTCTCGGAGGGACCATCTCTTCCAACCTAGTCTCCTCGGGTGTCTCAAAGCAGCCTTTTCCCCATTCATTAAACCCAATTGCTGAGCCAGCTCAGATTCAAAGAGAAGGCAGGTAGACATTCATGGCCTGATGAGAGAGACTGTAAAGAATTTGCAACTATCTTTATACTCCACCAGGTTCCCAAGGTTCATTCTCAAGATTCATTCCCAAGATTCATTCATGTGTGGCTACATTGAATTGCATGGGCCTCTAAGGTAGACTCTAAGTAGTGAGGACAAATACAGAGGTCTGGAGTTCTAGGTTTGAGCACTAGATATATTCGAAGATCTGTAGCATCAAATCTCAAGTACAGGTCTGCAGAGACCTGGGATCTTGGCTGGCCCTTTCTTCTCACTTGAATGATCCTAAGAATCTAAATGGTGAACTCAGATAACTTAGGTACAGAGGTGGAGAGGTTCACAAAGGTTATATTTTTCATTATTTGCTGTCTTAAGAAAGAACAAAGGCTTGAAAAAGAAATGCTCAGCATGACATTCTCTCACCAAAGTCAGAGGGGAGGCTCCAGGCTCCATTTCTGTCTCAGAAATTAGAGGCTCTCCGCTTTTCAGATAACCATATCTGCCTCCTCACCAAAGGGTCAACAACACACACACACATACACACACACACACACACACACACACACACACACATTTCTGAGGAATGGAGAGATGATGGCAAGCTTGGTGGATTGTCCTTTGTTCAGTTAGCATCCCTTGAAGGATGGAATAAAATCCATCTTCCTCTTAGTGGTGATCACCTTCTTTTTTTTTTTTTTTCGGTGGTACTGGGGTTCCTGGGAGCCCTTCTACCTCCAGGCTACACTCCCAGACCTATTTTTACATGTTTTATTTGGAAACAGGGTCTCCTAAGCCAGTGCGGGTGGCTGGCTTCGAACCTGCGCGATCCTCCTGTCTCTGCCTCCAAAGTGTGAGGATTACAAGCCTGCACCACCACGCCCGGCCGTGATCACTTTCTTGCTCAGAAGGTGACCCTAATTAAACTAAAAAATGTCAAACATCAGTATGGAGGAGGATCAGCCCAAAGGTAGAAGGAATGGGCTAGGTGTATCATCCTCTAACAAACTGATAGCCTATTTCAGGTTTGGTCCATGTGAAGCTGGGGACTCTGGATCTCAGAGCATGGTGGTAGAAGGTGGAAGAAAAGCACATGGGCTGTATTCTTCACATCACAGAGGACAGAAGCAAGAAGAAGAGAGGATGGGGGAGAGGCTGTATATCATCTCCAAGGTCACACCTCCAGGGACCACCTCTGCCAGCCACATCCTACTGGCCTACTGGTACCACCCAAGGGAAATTCATCACAGTGGATTTCCACTTCTGGGATTACAACCTTCATGGCTCAATTATGTCAACGCTGAATATTAATAAATGAGCTCTTTAAGGGACATTTTATATATATCTACAGGTTGTATATTCTCAAAGGACATTTTTCAGGCTTACAACCCCATTTGCTTTAGATAGGAGAATATAAGTAATTCAGAAAATAATGGAACTCCCTCTTCATCAAGTTCCAAAATGCTTGTAGGCTTCCACATTTAGGACCAGTGATAAAACCGAAGTGATTACTATACCTTGGTTCAAGAAGCTACTGTTCATGTCATCTAGTCTTCTCCCTCAAACTGGACTTTGCTGCTGCTTAGCCTCCACTTCTTCCTGGATTCCTTCCATGGCCCCAGCTGGGTGACCTCCCTTTCTATATATTTCACCTATATGCATGCCCATTGAAGGCCAGATTATACTTGACTAGTTACTTCTGTCTCCCCTTATTCGAAGTCCTCCCCTAACACAAAGACCACACGCTACTCACCATCCAGTCCCCAGCACTTCATACGGTGTCCAGAACAGAGCAGTTGGATGATATCTGTTGGATTAATTATCATCTTTCAGTGGCACAATCCCATCTGATCCTGGCTCCAGCCCCGTGAAGAAAGTAAAGAAGCTGACACAGAATGACTCTGTGACTTGCTTCAAGGCTGAGCCATGGCCAGATCCCTTGAGCTCTGACCCTGTGGTCCTTCCCCTACTCTGCATCAACGCCAGTACCACACAGAGCAATCAACTTTCCATCTTGCACTGTGATCACTCTGCCTTCTTGTGGCATTAAATTGCAAAGCTCGAGAGTTTCAGAATCACAGTGATTTGGAGCCAAAAAGAACCTGAGAGACTCCTGCATTTTATACAAAGGAAACCAGTCCAGAGAGAAATTACTTGCCACAGTTCCTGGCCCAGAAGTTGATCCTTACTCTGCACAGAAAGATGCAACTATATGGTACTGGATTGGTAAAGGCACCTTTGTGAAGAATTTGAGCTTTCATCTCAGGTCTATTCATGGTAATACAAACAAATGAATCTAGAAATAAAAAAGAACACAATTTTCCATTCATCTTTCCATTCTGGTTCCACATGACACAAATGGAAACCATTTGGTGGGGGCTGAAGAGGGGGAAAGAGACACAGAACGTGTGCTTCTGCACCGGCGCGCAGCCCGGCTGTCAGTAATGTCTTACTTAACATACTGTCACAGAAATTTCCTTCAGTGTCACCTCAGTCGCTCCTGTAACACTCCATAAGAAATAATGCCATCTGTTAAAATACACAAGGCAGGGAAGCGCAGCTGCCGTCATCACACAAAGATGGAATTAGCCAACACTAAGCAATTACTTTCCTTTTACATTTCACAATTAAAATTTTAGTCTTGCTTTATTTGTATGACAAAAGTCACCACAACACTGTGCCTCTGTTGAAGTAACAACACCACTGTCTCCATGAAAACAGACGGGAGGAGGGGTTCAGTTGGGGATAATGGTAATAGTTACTCGGTTGTCTTTTTTTTTTTAATCAGTATTTTAAAAATTCCATTGGGAGGTGGTAATGATAGGTAGCAGTAATAAGAAGAATGGATTTACTTATAGAGATCATACTTAGGATGTCTTTGTGTTCAATTAAAGAAAATAAACACTTTCAAAGTGAAGTTTATTGCTGTTGAAATGGTCACTGAACAACTCATCCAAGATCTTCTCTCTCTCTCTCTCTCTCTCTCTCTCTCTCTCTCTCTCTCTCTCTCTCTCTCTCTCTTCTCTTCTTTCTCTCTCTCTCTCTCTCTCTCTCTCTCTCTCTCTCTCTCTCTCTCTCCCCTTGATAGTAGAAGAATTAATAGAGAAGAAGGGGACTTGGCTCAGAGGGAGAAAGAAGACAGGTTTCTAATTTAAACAGAGATGAAATTCTGCCTCTCAGCTTTTATTCCATTCATCAGAAAGGAGCAGATTGCTGGCTAAATAACAGAAGGGTGGACCTATTCAGAGCTTAACTGCTGAGCTCACTCTTCAAAAACCTGCCAGAGATCAACAATTACCTTGGCCATACTCCATAATGAGGGTGTCAGCAAGCTGCTGTTTCTCTCTCTGATGCATTTTTAGGATAGGAATTACATACAATATTTTCCGAGGGCAGAGAATAGGCAAACTTGACTTAACTACTTTCTGATGGGCAAACATCTCTTGCAAGGTAGAGTAAAATCAGTGACTTAAGAAAGGGTTGAGTCCTCAGCTTTTCTCTAAATGTTAACCCATTTACCCAATGACCAATTGTGCCCCTGATGCCACAAGTGTGAAAATACCTAAATACCTCTTATTTGGCCCTAGGAAAGGAATCCTCAAATAGCCACCCTTCTCAGAGTATCAAATGACTCTTAAATTTTCAGGAAAATTTCTGATAAGAACATGATATGGTTTGAGAATCCCCAATCCAAACACTTGGAACCTAAAATCAGAAATGATCTCAAATCCAAAACTTTTTGAGTACCGACATGACACCAGAAGTGGAAAATCCCATGCCTGTCCTCCTGAGATGAGCTGCAGTAAAAACACAAGTATACTAAAAATAGTGTATAAAATTACCTTCAGACTATGTATAAAAGGTGAATAAAAACATACTTGAATATCATCTTTTGACTTGAGTCTCATCTCTAAGCGATATATATTCCAAAAATTGAAAAAAAATACAAATTTGAAACACTTAGCTTAAGCATTTTGGATAAGAGATAGCCTTACCCTGAGTTTTCTTGTAATGACCTTCATACTTGTCTAGTTCATAGACAGAAGGGTCTATGATTTGGAGATAGAATGGTTCTCAAATAATATAGAAAAAAACACCCTGGTCCACCCTAAATCCTGCAATCAGACATAAACTTTTGTGAAATAACTAGTTATTAAATGCTGTATACTTAGCACTTTATCACAAAATATAAAATTGGTTATTTTTAAAATCCATAGAGAGCCTGGTTCCCCACACATTCAAACGCCTTCAATACTGAGACTGTGTCTTATCTTTTGATGGTGTCCCAGATGCAACAAATTGCCATCGGTAAGCCAGGCTCAATTCTTATAGACTAATAACTTCAGACTTTAAAGATGTTTCCATTTTAGAATCATGTCTATTGTCTCTTAGGTATTTTGCTTGGATAGGGAAGTGGAAGGGTAGTTATAAAGATTATTTTCACAAACAAAAGCTGGACAGATTTATTAGTCATAGACATGGATTTTGCCTGGCTCTACTGAACAAAATCTTGATGAACACAATGATGTCTGATATATTATTATAGGGAGAAAACTCAATTTTATCACATGCTGCAAGACTCTTGAGATCTCTTGAGTACAAAGGGCTCCATTTAGAAAGAAATGGCAATCTGTAAATATAATCCACAATCAAGGCCTTCGAATTCACAAATAGCAATGACTATGTTTCTGATGACTAATTGAATCAGACATTATCAGGGCCCAGTGGAGATGACCAGGCAGAGGAAGCCAGGGACCAGACTTGTCTGCATTTTATAACATAGGACACATGTCCTAACAGCCACTGGTTCTAAAAGATGCTGTCTCTGTTTGCAGAATAATTTATAAAAAAAAAAAAAGAGACTGCGCTGGGCATCACACTAATCTTTAAAACAGTAGCAATGCGTGTAGTTTCACATGTATAACATGCATTCATAATGATTTCTTTTGTGTTTTAACTGGCCAGTAAAAGCGCTATGGCCAGGTTTCCATTGCTACACTCTGCTTCTGCATTAAAATAACCCCTCTTTTCTGAGACGAGCTTAGAGGAATATATAGCAATGTTTAAAGTGCATCGTTAAGAAGCTAAAAAGAAGGAAGAGATGATTTTTCTCCAGGCAATGTATGAGAAAAGATTTTATGGGTCTCGGAGAAGAAAACATATATACATGATCTGCCCAATTCCTCATTCAATCCCCCACTTGCCCATCTCTAACAAGTTCTTCATTTTTAAAGCCCTTCTTACCCTCCTCCTATAGTTCTCTGCTGAGTCCATATATCTACACCAAGACTCAAGTTCTCACAGACATTTAGCATAATCATTTCACATAACATATGAGCATTGCTTAAAGCAGTCCTTGAGGGAAAACACATACACACAAACCTTTTCCCCTCGATCAAAAGCAATGATTGGAAAGGAACCCTCTATGTGTGAATGAAATAAAAAATCTCGCCTACTTTAGAGTTCAGATTTTCCTCAACTGTAATTGCTATTTTTCCATTCCAACTCTTTTTCCCTAAGAATGAATTGCTTTGTGTAAGTTATGAAATAGAAAAAAAATAAGTTTCAAGATGGATGGAGGGGACTCAAGACTGGTTTTAATTCTGCTTTTGGACCCGGGTGTGATATGAAGTGGTAAATAAGAAATAACTCAGAGGAGCTGGAGATGTGAACATTTTAGCTGGAGTCTCACCTCCTTCTACCCGTGAGCACAGCCCAGATGGTTCCATGGCCGTCAAGAGGTTTGAAACGAGGCAATCATTTAGTCTGCAGCTGGAACACACCGGATTGCCCAGTTAAATAAGACGCTCATTTATTCAGATGGATCCCATAGAAAGGATTAGATCTCCTAGGATGTGCAGTTTTTCTTTCTTCAAGTTTGTAAAAAAAAATCTAACCTGGTGAACAAACATTCCCACCCCTCCCAGTCAAATCACTTTAATACCATATTAGTTACGTGCCACTTAAATAGGCATATGACAGTTTCTCTGATCTCCTTAATATCCATATGGCTTCTTACATTAAATTTGAAAATCAACATGAGAACAAGTGTTGTCCCAAACTGTCCTATTTTAGAGTAGCCAGTTCAACAGAGTCTATTGAGGACTTTCAGAAATTTCAACTTATACTCAACTGCTTTAGCAGTTTCCCAGCATTTAAATAATCTCTCTTCCACCTTCATATGAATTTGACTTATCCTTAAAATTTCCTGCATTTTACCCAGTAAAAAGAATAATCATAACCATGTTTAATGCAATATTTTAATTTGTGTATGTGTGTGTGTGGTACCAGGAATTGAACCCGGGATGCATTCTACCTCTGAGCTATGCCACTCGCCCTATTTTATTTTGAAAGAGGGTGTTGCCAAGTTGCTGAGGGACTTGCTCGGTTGCTGAAGATGCTTTGAACTTGCAATCCTCCTGTCTCAGCCTTCCCAGTTCTGGGATTAGAGGTGTTTTTCCTGTGCCCTGCTTTCATTTTTTATGAAGTGATACAGCCAGTGAAAACTATTATCCATGTAACTTCATTTATTCCAAGTCAGAGTCCTGAAAAATCACAAAACAAGATAATAACTTAATTCATACATGATTCTGCCCAACTAATTTTCCCATTTGTAAGAGAGATAGCAAACAAAGTCTCTTACACTGAAAATAGAACATGAAGATGAATTGTGGGTGGTGGTGAGTTTCTGAATCTTCTGGTCCTGCTAATATGTTATTCATTTAACAATATGCAAACGAATTAACAAGAACGCATGCATGATTCCAAGGGTAAATAATTTCCATTTCTCTCACTGCCTAGAAAGCACCATTAAGTAACTCCTAAATATTCATGCATAGGGAAATAGACAGTAGAATGAATTTAAAAGACCATCTCTCAAAATTTTTTCCTAATGAAGAAGGAGTGAAGAGAGAGAGAAAGGAAGAGAAAAACATAGTAGGAAGGAAGAAAGGGGGAAAATAGTGTGTTCTTTATTTATTTTTCATCTTTATTAAAGCTTTCTATTTGGGCTTTATGGAATGAAGGGTGTCTCCTAGTAAATTTATGTGCATTGTAGCATTGATGCTCTTTCAAAGAACAAATCTGGAAATTTCAAAAGGCAAACTGCTAAGGAGAGCTATACATAATTAGCATTGGATGTTACCTAGACAGATCATTATATAAAGAAGAGAAAAAGGCAAATCACAATTTAAATTGTTAGATTGGCAAATCGGCAAGAGATGCCCAATAATTAAACATAATTGTGCTCAATAACCCAAACCCAAGACCAAGTCTTATAGGCATCACTTTAGACCCCAAAAAGTATCCAGAGTTTTAATTTAAAATGAACATCTTTAACACACACACACACACACACACACACACACACACACACATATATATATATATATATATATATATATATATATATATATATATCCCAGACTCTTTATGTATTTATGTGTATAAGTATTTATTTATAATTTTGAAACAGGATCTAATTAAGTTGCCAAAGCTGGCCTCGAGCCTGTGATCTTCCTGTCTCAGCCTCCCTAGTACTGGCATTATTACAGGGGTGTACAAGCATGCCCAACTTCTTGGCCTATAATTTGGATAACTATGTTTATTATTTTCCTTATTGGAAATCACTGAAGTAACCATTAACTCCAAATTTTGCTGTTTTCTCTTTAATTATACATAAAAATATACCCATAAAAATCTTCAGGGTTTGCCATCCCTGGTGTGTAAGGGTCAAATCGCAGACACACCACTAACTTGGCAGACTTCAGGAGAGACACATGAGAAAGAAATTCATTGTTTTGTCTACTGGAAGGCCAGAACATGGTACAAGGCTTTTTTTTCCCATAGTGAGCTCCAGGGGACAGATTCACGCTGAGCCTAGAGATCCCTGTTCTCCCTAGTTGCCTCACGCGGTGGATAGAACTGAGGGCTCTACCAGAGTGTCCAGGTCCAGTGCTCCTCTGATCAACAGAGTCCCCTTTCAGGAGTCCTAAGGAAAATAATGCAAGCTAAGACCAGGCTTGCACAAGCACCTCACAGTCTCTCAAAAACACCCACACATAGCAACCTGGGAAACCTTCCCCATACAGAGGCCAAAGAAAAGGTACCAGAAAATCAACAGTTCTTCATGTATTTGGGTATTAACTCTCCTCACTTGCTCTACTTTACACCAGCCTTGATCTTAGAACCAAGTTCACTGTCTGGACTGCTCTGGATTGCATGAAGCAGCTGTTTCATTAAATCTGATCTAATGCAGCAGGTACCTAGAACAATATAAAAAGGCAAATAAAAAAAAAGAATTGACATTTTACAATTACTTTCCTTCATACCATGAAAAGAGAGCCCATGTTTAAATGGATGACATATGCCCATTTTTTTTGTGTGTGTGTGTGTGTGTGGTTCCTGGAAGCCCTTCTACCTCCAGGCTACACTCCCAGACCTATATTTTTATATTTTTATTTGGAAACAGGGTCTTTTAAGCCAGCGCGGCTGGCTTTGAACCTGCACGATCCTCCTGTCTCCACCTCCCAAGCAAGGGGATTACAAGCGTGCGCCACCACGCCCGGCAGGACATATGCCCATTTTAAATACCTGCTTTTCCAATTAGTATAAATAGAAACATTAGAAAGTCGGTGACTTGAACAAATCCACATTTTGCTCAGTTATTGATTATAGGGCTTGGAGAGTCTGTTAAAAATTGGTGGATTTATTGGGTCCTCTAAAGTAAGAGAATGAGGATGTTTTTAAAAAGTCAAAGCAAAGAATCCTAAAGAATATGATTTTCTTTCACAGCGTAGCAAGATTAACCTGTCTCACATGGTAACATCGACAGTCGTGCTGGGGAGAGAAATGCAATTTTGGCTTGCCCTAGAAAAGCAGATGAAAAATATAAGGCTTATTATAAAAGAGAGAGGTCTGAAAATGTGGGCTATTTATTATAAGAAATAGTTCATATTCTTAATTCAGACACAAAAGCAACCCAGGTTGCAATTAGGTTTTTAATCTGCAGAATGCAAAAAGGAAGAGAAATGGAAAAAGGAGGTATAAGAAAAGCAGTTTTTAAAAAGTGGGAAAGAGGGAGAGGCAACTGAGAGGAGCAGCTTCCTCACACACAACCTCTTCTTCCATCACTTCCCTGAGACAGAGGAAGTCAATTATGTACCACAGCATCACCTCATGCAATTCGATTCCCTGGCTGACCTTCTTTCAACACACTTCCCTGCAGGATGTCTTGACAAGTTGCCCTGCACATCAGCAGAGGAAACTTTCCCTACCTGTAGATCTAGAGAAGCTCATTAAAAACACACCAAGTGCAGCATGGGGCTGTAAATTACTTCAAGACTTGGATTTTTCTCTTCTCTCTCAAACTGTACAGATCAATTATGAGGCTTTGCCACAAGAAAAAAAAACTGGATCATAATATCTGTTAAAACATCACAGCTTCCTTCAGCTGCCAAGCAGCATCCACTACAAAGAAAACAAGTTTTCTGACCATGCTAAGTCTGATCACAAAAGAAAGAAGACAGAGGAAGGAGAGAGGAAAAATAGGAGAAAGGAAGGGGAAAAGGGAGGAAAACCTCTATGTATTGGATTAATAATGAAAACTATAATAGTTAATAAACTAACATTTATCGCACTATAATTAGCATCTCCTCGAGAGTCTATGTATAGATTTATATCAGGTAAAGATCATCTGAAGCCAAGAGTAGGGATTTATGCCTGTAATTCACATTCTTGGGAAGCTGAGACAGGAGGATCACAGGTTCAAGGCCAGTCTGAGCAACTTAGCAACACCCTCAGCAACTTAGCAAGGCTTTATTTCAAAATTTCAAAAAGGGAGAGATGGGACAGGGATGTCGCTCAGAGGTAGAATACCCCTGGGTTCCATCTCTAGTACAATAAGGAAATCATCTGACATGAGAATCAAATATCCACATATCTTCCATCAAAAGCATTTCTTTCTCATTTCTCTTCCTCCCTTACTATCGTGAGTACCTGAGAGCAGGTGAAGGAAGGTAGAATCATCCATGACTTTGTCTCCTGCTGCTTTGTGTGTTCAACAGTTTTTGAATAAATACGAAATCATAAATTAGCTTGTAGCAAAACAGAATTAATTGTCTTGAGTAGGATCATCAAAGAGAGGTTTGAGTCCATTTTTTTCTGCCTAAGATTTTGCTAATGTGGTTTCATCTCATTAGGGCGAGAGTCGGTGCTAGAGCTGGAACTTACAAAGGGGAAATCGAAATAAATAGAAACATTAGAAAGTTGGTGACTTGGACAGATCCACATTTTGTTTAGTTACTGATGACAGGGCTTGTGGAGTTTGTTAAAATTGGTAGATTTATTGATCCTCCAAAGTAAGGGGGATATTAAAAAGAAGCAAAGCAAGGAATCCTAAAGAATATGATTTTCATAAGAAGATCAGACAGATCTGACTTTTCTTGTTTTTGCAGAGAATGTCTTGAAGGCTATCTAATGTGTGCTGTAACCATAAAACCACTCCCCTCTGAACAGTAATCTAGGATTGAGAAAACGAAGATACTTTCATAGAGTCTGAAGTGATTTATTTACACACAGACATTGAGAAATCTGCCCTTCATTCTCTCAAAGGTTCTTGCCTGAAAACTTCTCAGAAACCCCATAGAGAACAGTAAGTATGTGTGACACACACACACACACACACACACACACGTACACACACGTACACACACGTACACATATCTCAATATACATACACATATTTATGGGAAAGCATAATATGTTCTCTATATTTGTGTTACACATAAAGAGATATCATTCTGTTGTTTCCTTGGGATGAATTTTTCAGGCAGCAAGGTAAAATAAAAATAATGGTACCTAGGAAGAAATAAACAACAGCAAGATTGCATGGGGGGAGGAAAATTTTTCCCTGCACTTCCAGTAATGGGGTCAATAATAATTTACATTCATTGTCCAACACAAAAACTTCCCCACAGGAGACTGTATGACAGTCCCTGAGAATTCTACCTGCCCTGGGCTAGGCAACAGGTACATGAATCCCTAGCTGCTCTATTCCCACATTTTTTTTTTTTTTTGGTGGTACTGGGGTTCCTGGAAGCCCTTCTACCTCCGGGCTACACTCCCAGACCTATTTTTACATTTTTATTTGGAAACAGGGTCTCTTAAGCCAGCGCGCGCGGCTGGCTTCGAACCTGCGCGATCCTCCTGTCTCCGCCTCCCAAGCGCGGGGATTACAAGCGTGCGCCACCACGCCCGGCTATTCCCACATTTTTAAAGTGGACTTTCTACTCACAGACAAGATAGCAAGATCTTGGGACACCATTTATAACTATGGATAATATGTAACAATAAATTAAAAACAAACTAGACAGGTGCACTGCTTGTAATCCCAGCATTTGGGAGGCTGAGACAGGAGGATCATGGTTCAGGACAGCCTCAGCTACTTAGTGAGGCCCTTTGCAACTCAGTGAGACCCTGTTTCAAAATAAAGGGCCTGTTTCAAAATAAAGGGTCGGGAGTGTATCTCAGAGGTAGAATGCCCCTGGGTTCCATCCCAGTACTTCAAAAAAAAATAATAGTAACAAATAAAGAAAAACTAAATATTAAGCTAAGATTTATGTCAAATTGATTAGGTCTAAAGATACCAGGTTTATGATTGGATATTTCATTTGGTTAATTAAGGAATCTGTATAAATGAAACAAAACATCACCACATCTTATCACAAAAGCCAGAACATAGGAGAAAGGCTGCACAGCCAGAATGAAATAACCTGCTGTAGACAATAGTCTGACTCAACATAAAAATAATTTAGTACTTATAAGCACTGTCAAGGTACACAACCTCCAGGCTCTATGTCCTTTTCTGTAAAGTCTAGAGGATAGTAGCATTCATAATATAGATGTTCTGTGAGCTTTAAACTAGACAATATAAGCCTAGATTGGTGGAACATGCCTGCAGTCTCGCCACAGGAAAGGCCGAGGCAGGAGAATTGCTTGAGTTTAAGAGTTCTAGAAGAGGCTGGGAAACATAGCACAACCTCACTTCCAAAATAACAAAATAAAATAAAATATGTATTCAAGGCACTGAACACGCTGCCAAGCGCCTAACAGGCACTTGGTACTTGTCAGCTATATTACTTTCCTTATTCTCTAGCTCATGTTTCAACTTCCACATCACATAGCTTTTTAAAACATCATAGGTGAATGTTAAATGCTCCCAGTAACTTTAAACATACAAATAGCTATTTTTACGTTTTTTTTTTAAATAACTGGTTTTAAAAGGCAGGTTTAAAATATATCACCAAATACCAAAGCACTCCACCAAACACTTCTTATATCTCTTTTTCTGGTGCCGAAACAAACAAAAAAACAACAACAACAAAAAAAAAAAACAATGGCTGAAACAACTTCATCCACCAGAGAGAGCCCTGTGACATGTGTGACTTATAGTCACATGCACTGGGGAAACTACATAAGTATAAACTCCTGTCTTTTGAAAAGGGTTACATCCACCATAAGTACGGAATATTATGTAAAACTGCCCCTCTGTATCTTACTCAAGCGCCCATTTAAAACTAGGTTTCCAGTTGGAATTACAGACACTATGAATTTCTAAAGTTTGCACTCCTATACAAGAAAGAATGTCACTGTTTGCCAGAGTTAGAGATGACCCTGTCCAAATGATGGAAGCAAAAGATTGTTTATCTTGGGTGGATTATAGTTCCGGCCGGCTGAACGTTTCTCTGGTGCCTCCCTTTGCCTCGCTCCTCTCCAGTGCTACGCGAAGGCAACTTTGGTCGGTCACATCCACTCACGTCCGAGCGGAGTTGTAATAACAGCAAATGGTCCTTGGAAATCACAATCACATTAGGCTGCTGTTCAAATAGCTTTTAGGGTTGTGATAACAGGAGGCATTCCTAATAACTGGTGACTCTGCGAGACCTTGCCCAGAAGGCCTCCAAATGGCAGCACACAATTTAAATTTTAATCTGAAAACCGTGGAAATGATGAGATTCCAGCTGGGGACCTTCTGGTCTGAGGGCTGGCGTTCAACCTCCCCATTCGGTGCCCCAAAGCTCTGCTGAGTTGATGGGGGATGTCCCTGTTCCTTCCCCTCTCTGCCTACATGTCCATGTCCCACCTGATTCCCTGGGGGCTCAGGTGGACCTGTTTCTTTACCTCCACAGAGGCTGTGTTGGAGCTGACAGAGCATTCCCACGTTGCCGTGGTCCAAGCACATGAATAATGCCTCTCTCATTATGACAAGTGATAACTTTCTGAACTTTTTTCCCTTCCAGTGGGTTTTGGGACACATTTACCCACTTGAAGCTTCAAATGAAAGCTGGCAGATGTGTGTGATAGGCAGGACAAAAACACTGTGTTTTTCCCTACAATAAGCAATAACCCTTAGGATAATAACTCAACACAAGTGAAATAGCTGACGGGGACATTAGTGGGACCCCGTCGGCATGGAAAGGAACAGCTGGCCATGTTAGTAATCATTGCCTGTCATTACCTGGGAACTCTACCCCCGGTTCTACTACCCACTTGTATTTCCTGAGTGTTTAAGCAGTAATATAGGACCAGATGAGATAGTATCATCAAAGGACATCAGAGTCAGGACCTGAGATTTTAATGTTTTACAATGCCACTCTGGGTTTCCAATGAGCACATAGGAAAAGAAGTTTACTAGCTGAAATATACTTGGGCAGAAAAATCTGAAGACTTCTCCAATGTCTCTTTCATATCTCCAACTAAATTATTTTTAGTAGGAAACTTTTTAATCCCAGAACACATTAATGACTCCCAGGAATGAAGATTCTTTTCTCTGACTAGGAATGAGAATCTAACGAAAGGTTGAGCATTAATACCTGGGTACCTGGAATGTACCGAGTGCAAACTCAGCGGCTTCCCCTGGGCTTCATTGGGAAACATATTTCAGTACCCCAATACCCTCAGCAATAGAATTGGAAAGTTGTTTGAATTTTTTTTAAAAAACCACACACAGGACCAAATTTCTGCAAGATGGAAGAGGGAATAAAAACCAGTGTTTTGGAATTTTTTTTTTCTACGCAGATAATCATCAAACGAGGTACAATATTTGCTAACAGAGGGTAATTTGAATTATCCACGGATAGTTCAAAAACACAAAGAGTTCATTACCCAGATATCTCTATTTAAAATACATTTGCTTTTGTTCATCAGCACGGTGCACATGGCTGAGAAATGGCAAAGTGCCAGGATGAAACTGCTCCTAATTTTCAGAGGAGGCCACCAGCTAATTACACAGACTGCAGGTGTGAAGAGAGAAGCGCAAAGTAATCAATAGCAGTAATTAATCTGCTAGACTGGAGCTAAAGAGCTAACAGCTGGACATCAGAAATGGACACATGCAACAAGATCGGCAATAATTACCTCTTTAAATATTGAATTTCCATAGCAACAATTAGGCTTATAAATAAAGGCTGGAAACCAAGGCTTCAAGGCATGACACTGCGTGGCAAATGCAACATTCCCCAAATCAACCCTTTTAATAAAACACCAACAATATGCTTGGGCTGGGTCAACCAATTTCCAGGGCTGGAAGAAGCCATGTGTAACTCCTCCAGCTCAGCTTTCTTGGCAGCTGGTCATTGGCTGTTGGATCTCTGAGCCACAAAGATGGCCCTAGAAGTTTGCTTTGGGCAAGAGGAGCGGTGCCTTGCCTATGACAGCACAGCCACAGCTTCAAGATATTTCCTCTCCTCTTTGAAATGTTTATTTAAATATATGTTTACTGATGCATTATAATCTCGTTCCATAATGAGGTCCAGAGTGATAGGGTATACACGCAGGGTGAGCTTCCCCCAGGACCCCACCCTCTCCTTCCCCTTCTCCATATTGTAATATTGACACTGGCATTGATAATTTCATATATGTACTTAATGTCATTGAAAGTGTTTCCTTCATTAAGTCTGCCACCCCCACCCACCTTTCTCCCTTCCATCAGTCTACTGGGGTTTCTCCTCCTTTATTTGAAATTCCTCTGATAAGCCAATTTCTCCTCTTCTAACCCAATTTCTCTTAAAAATAAAAAAAACTTGCTAAGGGTCTGTTGACTGACTAATTTCTGTTAACATAATATTCTTTAGCTCCATCTATTTTGCTGAAAATGACATAATGTTATATTTCTTCATGGCATAGTACAAGTCTATTTCTTGTATATTACATAATTTTGTAATCCATTCATCTGTTGATGGACACCTAGGCTGGTTCCATAATGTGGCTATTGCAAGCCATGCTTCTATGTTTATAGCCATGTTTCTATGGCTATAGTAACATGCGTCTATGACTATAAACGATGCATGCATCACTATAATATTCTGGCTTCAATTCCTTTGCAAGATCCCTGGAAATGGTATACCTGCATTATATAGTGGTTCCATTCCCAGTTTTCTGAGGAATCTTTTATTCTGATCCCCATTGCAGCTGCCCTAATTTTCAATCTCACCTACAGCTATTAAAACACCAGTGTCATTCTTCACAGAGCTTGAAATGTTCCTTTTAAAAAAAAAATCACAAAACCTATAAGCAAAATGCCTAAGGCTCTGGAACCATCAATCCTGAAGAAAGCAATGGGACATATTTTGAGAGTCTTTTCAAGATAGATATGAGAAGCAAGAGGCTCAGACATTGAAACTTCCATGATAATTCCTTTAGTTTGTAAAAAGAAATTTTAAATGCTTTGCTAGTGGACGTTGCGCATCTTTTGAGGTGATGGGAAAGAGGAAGTTAGTTCTTATTGAAGGTGAACCAAGTACCAGGCACTTTACCAAACAATTTTATGTTCTTCAACTATCTGAGCATGATAATAATGGTATGTTTGATGATACAAAAAAAAAGTATAGAGACAAAGACTTGCCAGAATCCCATAGCAAGATGGGAAATGGGAGGGCCATAATTTGAACCCAGTCCTGTGAGTTTTTAAGATACGTTGGGAATGTACTCAAAAGTCTTTGGGAAGGGAATTGTTCTCTAAAATGGCAAATTATTGTTACAATTTGAAAAGCTATTTAATTTATGCTACTTATGTGCTCTCTCTGTTATAAAAAGTCAGTGATGGGTTAGATTGCTCAAAAGATATTTGTATGATTTTCTTTTCTTTCAGGCTTATTGATTTGAATTTGACTCACAACTTCGATGGCCCTCATTCAAACAAATAATCATTCCATGAGGGGAAAAACGATGAACAATGATTATCAACCATTTACTTACACGATTCAAATGGCAGCATCACTCTTGAATATAAAGTTAGCCAGGCACATTTCACTTTAATTATCATCAAAATGGAGGCATTTTATTGAGTTCTGATACTCACTGCCAAGTACTGAGCAAGACACTTTCCTCATATTACCTCATTTAATCCTCATGACAATACTACAAACTGTATATTTATATCCATCTACACTTGAGAAAAATGAGGTTAAACAATAAGAAAAATAAGAGGTTGATGGATATTCTCAAAGACCTATCTGCAAGCTTCCTTGAGTTAGGATTTATGTCCAATCTACACTCTTTCTACTTCCATAAAGTGGCATTTTTCTGCCCATCCAAAGTATAATCGAGACAGAGGCAGCATTTTTCTACAAAGCATATATCCTCCAGAGAAATGTGGTTTGTTTATTTATTTACTTCTCATTACTCTTCGATACTTTTCCAAGGGAATCTAAGGTACTTGAGTAATACAGACAAATATGGGTTAAAGACACCACATTCTAAGAGAACAGTGAAAGAAAGGTGAGAACTTACCACGCGAATCAGTATCCTCCCTTTTGTTAAGATACACTATATTTTTAGAGTAGTTTCAGTTCACCGTGAAACCTACGTTTCAGTTTGGCTGAAAACCTACACGTGTTCTTCTTCATCTGTCCATCTCTGCCCTCACCATAAGGTTTATTAGGCCCCCCATGAGTGTGCAATTTTGTGACTTCTCTGAGAGGTCCAGTCAGAAAACCGAGAAAACACAGGACACTGTTTTGAAGAAGGAAACAGCTTTATATCCTCTCACACTTCGATTTTTTTTTTTTTTTTTTTGCAGTCCTGGAGACTGAACCTAGGGCATTCTGCCTCTAAGCTACACCCTAGCCCTATTTTTTTATTCTTTATTTTGAAACAGGGTCTCAGAGGTTGCGGAGTTCCTCACTAAGTAGCTGAGGCTGGCTGCAAATCTGCGATCCTCTAGTCTCAGCCTCACAAGTACTGGGATCACAAGCTTACACCACCATGCCCAGCTTTACACTTCAATCTTTAAAGTATAATTTTTTGTGTATGGTACTGGGGGTAGAAATCAGGGGCCTTTCTGCCTCCGGGCTATACTCCCAGACCCAGTTTATATTTTATTTGGAAACAGGGTCTCACTAGATTTCTGAGAGCCTCACTAAGTACCTGAGGCTGGCTTCGAACCTATGTGATCCTCCTGTCTCAGCCTCCCAAGCGCTGGGATTATAAGCGCGCCACCACGCCCAGCTTAAAGTAAAAAATTCTGCTGGATCAAAGAAACTTTTACAGAAGAAAAAAACACCTATGACTGTCGCATCTTAAATATTTTACTTTTGGGTTTAAAAATTACATCCTTTGTATATGTGTGTGATGCTGGGGACTAAACCAAAGGACTATACCCCCAACTCTTTTTTTTTTTTAATTTGGAAACAGGGTCTCGCTAAGTTGCTGAGAGCCTTACAAAGTTACTAAGGCTGACTTCACACCTGTGATCTTCCCTGCTCAGCCTCCCACGTACTTGGTTTACCAGCATGTGCCACCATGCCCAGCTATTTCATTTTTTTATAAATAATTAAGCCTCACTAATTTGTACTAGTTTATTAACTGAATAGACATTTTGCTAAAGTTTGATCATTAGCTATCATTGGCAAAAGATGAACTAAACTGACAGCATTTGGAGGGATAATGCTTAGCACAAGCTTTTCGCATCTCCAAAATGGGGAAAGACTTCTACTCCACTACCAACAGCAGGTCGTTTGAGAAGAACCTTTCTAGTCTCTCTGCCCTCACCTGTGCTTCTATATGGAAGAAAAGCAATTTAACTGACAGGAGAATCCAAGGAGATAAGGGCAGAAGGGAGACAGAGAACCAGCTGATGGCAAATGATGCATGGGAAACCTCTCCTTATGAAAAACACTAACATTTAGTAACAAGCCAATACTGGTGGCCTAGAGCAGGCCATGATGATACAAGATGCCATTTGACCTGAAGAGGACCTCGAGAGAACCGTTTTGCCTTGGGAGTTGGCAAGATTTGCAAGTTGTCAAACACCAGGAATTTCTATTTCTGAAAATAACTCCAGCCAAAGAAAAGCAAAGGCCACTTTGATTGCCATGTTTGTGCCCCAAAAAATCAAGTGCTGCCACTGTTTCTTCAGGGCAGGGGCTGGCCACCACACCTGTGAGCTGAGTCCATGCCCCAGACATTTGGTGTCTGGTGTTTGTTTCCCATTTCTTAATGACATTTTTATCCATTTATTTTTGTATTGAGGCAAAATATATACAACAAAAGGTTCACCATTTAAGCTTCCTCGAGTGTGCAATTCGGTGTTGTTGAATATCCTCATTGTTGTGCAAGCACCACCAACATCTATCCTTAGACTATCTTTATCATCTCAGACAAAACTCTGCACCATTAAGCAAAAACTCTCCAGTCTTCCCTTCCTCCAATTCCTGACAACCTCCATTGTACTTCCTCTGGATGAATTTAAATATTCTAGGTATGTCCTAAGAACGGCATTGCGTGAATCTGTCCTTTTCTGTTTGGCCTTTCTCACTTACAGTAATGTTCTCAAGGTTCACCTGTACCAGAGTATGAACTAGAATTTCCTTTCTCCTTTAGATGGAATAACATCTCATTGTATCTATATCTTCTTTTGTTTTCTTATCCATTTGTGTACTGATAAACATTTACATTGCTTCCACATTGGGGCTGTTGTCAACAGTGCTGCTACAAACACAACAGGATAGGCAAATAACTGATATCCTGGTTTCTTTTAAGGTAAATACTACAAACAGAATTTCTACATCAGGATTTCTGCTACGTGTGTGTGTGTGTGTGTGTGTTGTGTTTTATTTTGTATGTGTGTGTAGTACTTGTGTGTGTGCAGTCTTTTGTGTGTGTGCGTAGTACTTGGGATTGAACCCAGGAGCATTCTATCTCCGGCTGCATCCCCAGCCCTTTTTCAATGTTTTGTTTTGAAACAGGGTCTCAGTAGGTTGCTGGGCTGTCCTTGAACCTGAAATCCTCCTATCACAGCTTCCCAAGGACTGGGATTACAGGCATGCACCGCCATGCCCAGCTCAGCTGCCTACTTTTATAAATAAGTTTTACTGGAACACAGCCAAAGCATTGATTTATGTGTTATCTGTGGGTGTTTCTGTGCTACAATGGCAGAGCAAATTGATGGTGAGGGAGCCATATGACCAGCAAAGTCTGAAAGACCATCCTACAGGAACAGCTTACCGACCCCTGTACCAGAGCCCCCTGTGACACTTCATGAGAATACAGATGCCTCGGCACCATCAGACATATTCAATAAGAAACTCCAGGCACAGACATACAAAGCTATAATATGTGTGTTCTCTCAAGATGACAGCTAGCCTCAGGAATAGCATTTGGACCGGGACTCCCCTGAAATGTGCACAAATGTATCCTATGTCAACACTACAGCATTCCATTAAGCTCAGCCTTTAATAAACCCAACGCTTGAGAGTACGTACAATAGACGCTAAGCATGATACTGAAATCTGCACTGGAAAGATGAGCAGTCTGGGGGCTGAAGGGAGCCCTGTTTGGCGCAGGCATGTGACAGCATTACACAGGAGGAAGTGTCCAGCAGGCTCCCTCGCATTGACCCATGCAATCAGGGAGCGGAATTTCTCCATCTCAGTAGCCTGCCGTTCCTCTTTAACTCAACACCTCTAACCCTCTGACCTATTGACGGGGGCTCTACCTTTCAGTCTGATTGTTTTGTTTTGCTCTGCACTTTCTAAGTCTGTTCATCGATCCCCCTCTCTTTCTATCGCTCTGGGGATCTTGTGTCTCTCGGTCCATGTTAATGCCGATGTGTGTGCGGTCTGGAGATCACAACGGTGAAGCCTTACCCTATCAGTTTTTTCTCCCCTTTCAGAAGTCTTTGTCTGATCCCATAGAAGTCATCTGTGATCTCATAAGCTAAACCACACTTGACCCAGATACTGTGGTATTAACATAGGCTACATCCCACTGAAACAAATATCATTTAATGAAAAAATCTCTTTGTTTCTTTAAGAGAAACTGGCTAACATAACCTAATCAAAGACCCTCCTACTTCAGACAGCATTCATTATGAACTACTTAATTAATTTTCCTTTTGAAAATTAGAATTTAGAGTATAAAATACATTCAAAGGTCATGCATAAACAGATCCTCAACAAGAAGTAGCTATTAGCTGGGTGTGGTGGCACACGCTTATAATCCCAGCATTTGGGAGGCTAAGACCGGAGGATTGTGGTTTGCAGACAGCCTCAGCTACTTAGCAAGGCCCTTCATAACTCAGTGAGACCCTGTTTCAAAAATAAAAAGACTAAAAAAAAAAATGTGTCTGAGGTGCAGCTCAGAGGTACAATGCCCCTGGTTTCCATCCCCAGTGCCGCAGAAAATAAGTAGCTATTAGTATTGTCGTACTAATCTTATTCAAATCACTATATTAGTATCTTCTCTAATCTCTCTACCACCTAAGAATTTGGATTTCTCTTTGATATCATTAAGTCAATCGATGGAGGCTAAGATTCTGGCACCAGCATATAACCAAATTCTAAGAAAAAATGAGGGTAAGATGCAGAGGCAAACACAAGGTCTGCGTGCGTGTCTGTTTCTACCACATGGAACGTCAGTATGATGCAGAGTTACAGCACACCAATAAAAAACAACTATAGGAAAACTTACTTTAACGTGCTTCATTTAATCAAGTCAACAAATTGCCACCTGTCCCCCAACTAGGCACCGAAGAGACAGAGATGAATAAAAATCCAAAGTCCAGTCATCTGCTCCTTTCTGAGTTTGCTGAGCACTTGTGAGTATTAGGATTCTGATGGCACGCGTTAGCAGAAGTTCATCTGCTGTATTACCGGGTCATGCTTCACAATCATGTACGTGTTTAAGTGGACTAGGAACTTCCCTGACTATGGTCTCCCAGGAAGTAACACAGGACTCTTGACTTAGACTTGGTGTGTCAACTTCCGTGCTGCCTGTTCCACGGTTATACCCACTCTAAGCCGCTAGTGAGAAGCTCAGTCCTCACCCTGCAGCAATAGTGTGGATTCTCATGGCAGAAAATTTTACATCTTCGTTAAACACTGTTGACAGGGTCATTAATGGCTCAAAAATTATATAGAAAAAGAAACATCAGTGTTGAAACTTTGCGCCTCCTGATGACCTAGGCTCATATTCTTGAACTTCCATTATTACTATGCAAACTTCAAATGTTCCTACAGTAAATCAGACAGTTTTTAATGGCCCTGATTTCTTGCACATTTAAAATGGCCTTGCTCCAAAGTGAGCTGCTGTCTGTCTTAACAGGCTCAGGGATATAAACAAAAGAACATAGGTTCTGTGGTCAACAAACCTGGTTCCAATCCCAGCTCATCCCGTATTAGCTGCATATGATTGAGCAACTTTTACAAGCTCTCCAAACCTGAGTCTCAGCATCTATAAAATGCGAGCATTCAACTTCCCTTCAGAGTTTTTTAAGAATTAGGGATTAGAATTTAGACTTTAAAATACATTAAAAGTTTATAAATACACCTGGTCTGGTGGTGCACGCTTGTAATCCCCGCGCTTGGGAGGCTGAGACAGGAGGATCGCACAGGTTCAAAGCCAGCCTCAGCTACTGAGTGAGGCTCTCGGCAACTTAGTGAGACCCTGTTTCCAAATAAAGTATAAAATAGGTGTGAGAGTATAGCCCAGAGGTAGAAAGTCCCTGGGTTCCACCCCCAGTACCACAAAAAATGATAAAAGTGTATAAATAAAAGACCCTCAATTAAAGTTCAGCTACTACTATTCTTTTGATTCATCTTGCTCAGAGTACTATATTAGCATCTCCAATGAGTTTCTATATTCTACCTCATATTCTGTTTCTTCCGACAAATGACTGCTAACATGTTCAAATCACTGTGAACCCTCTATATAAATCTGACTTTTCTAC
Source organism: Muscardinus avellanarius (assembly GCF_963383645.1). Taxonomy (NCBI): domain Eukaryota; kingdom Metazoa; phylum Chordata; class Mammalia; order Rodentia; family Gliridae; genus Muscardinus; species Muscardinus avellanarius. Next base: position 75,806,725 of record NC_137800.1, on the reverse strand, counting down.
ATGATCCCATTTTATTTCCTTCCCTACCAAAAGTCAAAAGTCATCTGACAGCTCACTGATACTCCAGACATATCTTCACTGGAAGTTCTCTGAATAGGACTGTATTAGCCTCTTACCTCAGCTATAACAAATTACAATAAACCTAGTGGCTTAGAAGACATACATGTAGCCAGGCATGGTGTTCCACACTTGTAATCCCAGTACTTGGGAGGCTCAGACAGGAGGATCACAGGTTCATAGCCAACCTCAGCTACTTAATGAGACCGTGGCTCAAAATAATAGGGCTGGGGGTATAGCTCAGAGGTAGAATACCCCTGGTTTCAATCCCTAGTACCACAAAAAAGAAGAAAACACACATGTATTGTCCAACAGTTCTGGAGGTTAGAAGTCTAGATCAAGGGATTATCAAAGCTATTTTCCTTCTGGAAGTTTTAGGGAAGAATCTCTTACTTTGCTTTCTCCATCCCCTATTGCTCCTGGTCCCTTCCTCCGTCCTCAAATCTCTCTTTCTCTTTCTCTTTCTTCCTCTTGTTTTCTTTCTCTCTCTCTCTCTCTCTCTCTCTCTCTCTCTCTCTCTCTCTCTCTCTCTCTCCCTCCCTCCCTCCCTCCCTCCCTCCCTCCCTCCCTCTCATTTTCTCTCCCTCCCTCTCATTCTCTCTCTCCCTCCCTCTCATTCTCTCTCTCCCTTGTTCTCTCTCTCTCTCTCTCTCTCTCTCTCTCTCTCTCTCTCTCTCTCTCTCTCTCTCTTTCTCCTTCCATTTTAAAGAACTTTGGTGTTTACATAGAGCCCTTCTGAAAACTCCAGGATCATCTTCTATTTTCAGGAGAGCTGATGAGTAATCTTTATTTCATATGCAACCTTAATTCTCTCTTACCACGTAACACAGCACAGTCACATGGTAGGACGTGGACATCTCTCTGAGAGGAACATCATTCTGTGAGAGGCACATCCTCCTGCCTACCATAGAGGCCACATTCTTCTTTGGCCCTGTGTCTTTACACCTGCTATTTCCTCTGCCTGTATTTCCTTTTCACAAGTTTCCATCAAAATCAATCTCCTTTCTTTTGAGACTTAAATCAAACATCAACTAATTCAGTAAGCTTTTACATACCCTCACCCTATCTGAATTATATTCATATCCTCTATACTTATCTAATATTCGACATATTATACAGTTATATTTCCACTATTGGAGTTGTAATTATTAATTTATCTATAGCAGCCTCCAGATTACAAATTCTAATAGCCATGGCCTAAGACACAGTTCTGACTGTCAGCCTTTAGTGCATAAATTAACAAACGTATTCAGCAAGTATCTAATTACAGAGAAAATGCACTTGGCAAGGGAACAAAGTTTGTAATTCTGGCTTTTGTTTTGTTCTTATGGTTTTGTTGGTTTATGTGTGGAATTTTAAAATCTCATTTTCTGATTTTTGTGACTACAAGTGTTATTATAAAATGTAAATAAAACTGGGTGTGGTGGCCCACGCTTGTCATCCAAGCATTTGGGAGGCTGAGACAGGAGGATCGCAGTTCATGGCCAGCTTCAATTACTTAGCGAGGCCCTTTGCAACTCAGTGAGACCCTATTTCAAAATAAAGAATAAAAAATAAGGTTGGGGTGTAGCTCAGAGGTAGAATGCCTCTGGATTCCATCCCCAATTCTCGCAAAAAGAAGAAAAAGAAAGAAAACTAAAGTCTAATAGGACGACACAGCAGAAGTCACATAACTTTTCATGTAAAATCACGTGCTGCTTAAGGATGTAAACAGCCTGAGGAATTCAGAGCTGGGTGATTTCATCTTGTGTAAATACTGTGAAGTGTGCTTACACAAACCTAGATGGCAAAGGTCAGCCCCTCAAAGTGGCCTCTCCACATCACCAAGATATGCGGCTAATGTAAAATGTTACCAGCATAACAGGGCACACTATTTTATTGCCAACTTTTTTTCTTTTTTTTCTTTTTTTTTTATTGGTGCACTGTATTCATACATCATAGTGGGATACAAACTTTTGTAGACATACATGCACACATCGCCCAGTCAGCCCCCACCCGATCCCCACCCCATTCTCTCCCCATCCCTCCCTCCCATGCTTGGCTTAGTGGTTGACATCTAGTATTATAGCAATTTATCCAAAATTAAAAATGATAATCTCACATAACAGTTTCATTTGTCTGATACCAAGCTTTTGATGACTTAAAGATAACATTTCAATATTTCTTTTTACTTTCTTTCTTACCAGAGAATATTTTTTTCTATTTTTTTAGGTGAAACTATCATATATTTATATATTTATTTTTCAAAAAAAAATCTATCCTAATATGGAAAATGGACTTTAGATACCCAAAACGATCTTGAAAAAGAACAAAGCTAGAAGATATATATTTTCTGATTACAAACCATATAAAGCTACAATAATTGAAACAGTGTAGTACTATTCTAAAGGCAGATATATAAACCATTGGAGTTAAATAAAAGCCTAGAGCTAAATTCTTCCCTATATTGTCAAGTTATTTTTGACAAGGTTTCCACAAACATTTGGTGGTAGAAATAATAATATTTTAACTAAATATTGTTGAAACATAATAATTACATGGAAAAGAATAAAATTGGACCCTTACCTAATCCCATATACAAATATTAACTCAAAATAGATAAAAAACCTAAATATAAATCTTAAGACTATAAACTTTTAGAAGAAAATCTGGGTCATAAAACCTCACAACACTGAAATTGGCAGTGATTTCTTGGATATGATTTCAATGGCACAGGCAACAGAAGAGTATACAAACTCTCTAAAAAATAAAAAAATATATTGTATATCCAAAGACAATGTAAACAGAGTTTACAGTTACTAATAGAATAGGATAAAATATTTCCAAATGCTATATCTGAAGGTATATTAATATTCCAACTAGAAATCCTAAAAATTAACAACAATAAAGGCAAACAATACCATTTAGAGATAGGTAAAAGACTAACATAAGTAATGAATCTCCACAGATAACCAATCTTAGTTGACTGTTGGATGGAAACTCTTCTTTTCTCTGGTTCTGGTGTGTGTTACCTATTCCTTCTTTGTAGTTAATCTCTTGGAGTATTTTCTCTAGTGCTGGTTTTGAAGACAAAAATTCCTTCAGTTTCTGTTTGTCATGGAAGCTTCTTATTTCTCCATCTAATTTGATAGAAAGTTTTGCTGGGTAGAAAATTTTTGGCTGGATGTTGTTTTCTTTCAGAGTTTGGAATATGTTACTCCAAGCCCTTCTGGCTCTCATGACTTGGTTTGGGAAGTCTGGAGTGATTCTAATTGGCTTGCCTCTGAATGTCACTTGGCCCTTTGTTTTTGTTGCCTTTAAGATTCTCTGCTTGGCTTCCACAGTGGTCATTTTGACAATTATGTGGCGTGGGGATCCTCTTCTCCGATCCTGTCTAAAGGGAGTTCTATAAGTTTCCTGGACCTGTGTATCAACCTCTTGCTCTATGTTTGGAAAATTTTCTGCTATTACTTCCTTGAAGAGATTGTTGATCCCTTTGGTTTCACTTTCTTTTCCCTCCTCTATTCCAGTTTTTCTTAGGTTAGCTCTCTTAAAATGGGCCCATATTTCTTCAATATCATATTCCTGCTGTCGGATATTTTTTCCTAGATTAGAAACTATGTGTTCATTTTTGGAATGATCATCTTCTAAGAGCGAGATTCTGTTCTCCATGTGGTCTAATCGGTTGTTTGTGCTTTGAATTGAGGCCTTTACCTCATTAATTGCATCCTTTATCTCTTTTTGGCTCTCTCTGAGTTCTTTTCGAAGCACCTCTATCATTTCTACAGTTATTTTCCTGATTTGATCTTCTAGAAATCTCTGATTTTCTGTTTTATTTGGTTCTGATGTTGTGGGGTTGTGGGCATTCATTGCTCCAGTATTATTCCTCTTTCCCATGATTTCGGAAGTTTGTGCCTTCTCTGGGTTCTTCCCTTGGGTCACTATGACTTCACTTAAGGTGTTCTGGATCTCGAGTCAGTAGTATCTCAGACCCCACTACTCCTTTACTGGGTTGTATCACAGAGTCTCCGACCCAGAGAGTCGATAGAGGCTGCTTTAGACTGTGGGGGGTGCCAGGTTGCACGTTCTCCTATGGTGTGATATCTCTGCCACCGCCCCTCCCCCACTGGGTCAAGTCCCAGGAAGTACAGTACTGGGATTTCTCCTCTGTGGCCCGCACTTTGACTCACTGTTCTTGAGTACGCAGGTGTAGCTGTACTGGATTCGGTGAATTCTCTGCTGCTGCCGCCGGTGGCAATATGGCGCCGCTGCCACGCCCTCGGCTGTGAGGCTGGCGTATTTCTTTTTGGTTTTGATTTCCACTCTGAATCCCTGCAGCGTGTGCTGAGCTCAGCCACTGGGAGCTTTAGATTTTACCTGCGGCGAGAAATCCCACCTGGCTGTTCTGCAGTGGCTTACCTCGGCTTGCTGTAGCCCTCTGGTGAATTTGCCGCTGCCGCCGGCAGTATGGCACTGCTCCCAACTTATTTTCTTAAAAATAAAAAGAATAAGCCAGGCATGGTGACCCATGCTTGTAAACCCAGCATTTGGGAAGCTGAGACAGGAGGATCACGGGTTCATGACCAGCCTCCACTACTTAGTGAGGCCCTCTGGAACTCAGTGAACACCTGTTTCAAAATAAAGAATAAAAAACAGGGCTAGGGGTATAGCTCAGAGGTAGAACGCCTCTGGATTCCATCCTTAGTATCACACACACACACACACACACACACACACACACACACACACACAAAGGTCAATGAAATTCCCTGTGGTTCTAAACACTGGCTTCACTTTGGAAATCACCTAGAAGGTTTTAAACCTTCTGATGACTTCGACTCAGCCCCCAAGATCCTAATGAAATTCCGTAAGACAGCCCCAGCATTGACGTGTTGAGATCCCACTACACAGCTACAGCTGAGAATCAATGGCTTACACCTGGTGTTCAAAGACTTCCCACGGCAATGCCAAGAAATCATAAGATTATACCATAATTTTAAAATTAATATTTAATAATACATTGGTATTAGTTATTGATTCAATATATCATGTCTACTAGAGGTTGTTTCACTAATATACTATTTGAAAATAAAAAATAAGTAAACACTGAGTTTGAATACATATTTTCTTTTATGATAAATTCCTTATATTCTATGGAAGAAAAGCAAAGTCTTATATATCCTTGTTAAGTAATTTCGTGCTATGTAGTCAAAATTGTCTCAGCCTTTGAAGAGCCAATGCTCCTCGCTTCTGTGGGACTGGCTCATTAAACCGCAGTGCCTGGGGCCAGCTTCCTCCAGGGCTTAGCCCAGAAGGTTGCTGTGGATCACCAAAAAGAGAGGCAAGTTCCCACCCCGGGAAGCTCTGGGAGGCTGAGCAAGGGTGATGGCTAGTTCATGAGGTCTCTGGAGCCCAAACTTTTGCCAAACCATCTCCTCTTGCCAATCTTTCTGTTGCCAAAGCATCAATAGAGAATAATGCTCAAATGTCTGAATGCACAATGTTTTGCTGAAAGGAAGTTGTCATATGCAATCAAGGGAATGAGATGTCAGAAGGGCATTGAACATCAATGAGGCGAGAGGCGTGGAACATGAGGAGCCAGCACACCTCACCCACCCAAGCCATGGCTTCCTGGTTTCATTTCCTGATCATGAATATTGCTGGCTTTTATGGGAAGGAAGGAGGTCTAAAGAAAGAACATAGGCAAAAGACCAACAGAACAGATAAGTATGGAAGTGAGGAAGTATCTGGATATACTTATATAAACTATTATTCGACAGCCCCAATCTAATTGGGACATTTTACATGTTTCCCAAGAGTTCAGAAAAAGTATTTTCATAGGATTTAAGATGATTGACTCAGAAGACCACCTGGAAGGATAAAGCTTTGACATAAGGAGAGCACCTTTTTCAGATAAAGGATGTAAACAGGTCAGGAGCTAAGTGCATACATGTTGAAATCACATGAATCCAGATTCAGCCTTATGGTCCTAGGAGTAATGTGAGACTTAACCAGTCATGTGTTCATAGATGGGGATTTGTTCTTCATACTGTGTCATGGGTGTGTGTGTGTTTACACAAATGTCCCTTCACTTATGATGAGATTACAGTCTGATAAATCAATCAAGTTGGAAATAGCACCAGCTGAAAATGTATTTGCTACATCTAATAATCATCACAGCCTATCAACAAGGTGTGCTGCCCAGTGTAAGTTGTTAGTTGTTTACCCTCATGACTGTGAGGCTGTTCAAGAAAGATGGTTTTATTTTAAGTAAACTTAGATTCCCAAAGGAGGAATTTAGGTTCCTACTAGGAGGCTAAGGAAAAAGGATGCTAAGGGAAAAAATGAGAGAGGTAAAAGAGGAAGTTATATGAAAGCAATAAAAGTTAAAGTTAGATTGACATGTAAACCAGGCATGGTGGTGCATGCTTGTAATCCCAATACTGGAGAGGCTGAGACAGGAGAAGTTCTCTTTTTTTTTTATTTTATTTGGAAACAGGGTCTCTTAAGACAGTGCGGCCGGCTTCAAACCTGTGCAATCCTCCTGTCTCCACCTCCCAAGTGTGGGGATTACAAGCATGCACCACCACGCCCGGCCAGGAGAATCTCTTTTATGGCCAGCTTTAGCTACTTAGTGAGGTTCCCTATGACTTAGTGAGACCCTGTTTCATGATAAAGAGTAAAAAATAAGGCTGAAGGTATAACTCAGAAGTAGAATGCCCCTGGATTCAATCCTCAGTGTAAAAAAGAGGCCAAAGCTAGATAAGAATATGAATATCCCAAGAATTAAATATAAATATCTCAAAGCATATATACACACATACCAAATAGATCACATACAAATCAAAACTATATACAGCATTGTAAAAAAAAAGTGAATGTAGTTTTAATGAGTCACTGAATAAATACATTCTCGTGAATTATTCTCATTTTTTAATTTGTCATTTGCTAGAAAAATCAATCTTAAGATAATTGTACACAAACAGGAAGGGACCAGGAAAAACCCCAGGCACTAACTTTCTAAAATTGTGGAAACTATAAAGGAGTAAAACTTTGTTCTTGGGATTACTTATACTTGAAATGACTGTTTCATTCAGTCTTTGGTCCCTTAATTCCCTTTTGATGTCCCCACAAATCAGTGAGGGCTATAACATTTCTGCTGAGGCAGCACATTTCCCCCAAGAGATCTCATAATGTCTCAAAGAACTTTTGTGAGCATGTTCTCCTTGCTGTGCAAAAAAGGGACCTAATTCTCAATTGCCTTAAACCAAGGAAATCATCACAGAGTATAAATGAGAAAATATACCAAAAAAATTAAAGTAAAAGTACCTGAAAATATTGCCACTTGTTTCTGGAATTTTGATAACAAAATCATTTATTTGAACCTCTGATACAGTATTTTCTACACCAAGTAACGGTTACAGCATCAATAGAAGGATAAAATGAAAGTCAACGGGAGAGATGGCCATTTACTCCATTCATAGTGAAAATAAAAGCAAAGGTTGGGCTCGTGAATTTGGAATGTATACTCGTTCTCATCCACTTAAGTCTTTTCCTTATCATCTTTCTTCTTTCTCTTCTGTTCCTCTGACTATAGTATGACTCTAATTTATATGATCTTCATACCTGGTTCTTATGGGGGGGGGGGGGGAATGCAAAGATTGAGACATGGAGCTTCATGGAATGGGAAGGAAACGCCTGGGAAAGACTTCAGGGAGCTGAGAGGTTTGAAATCTGGTCCTCAGCTAACTGGCTCACTGTCAGTTTGTTTCACTGATGTAAAAACAAAGTTGTATAAGTGGGATGTTCATGGTCAGAAAAAGAGAGAGTTTTCCTGAGAAATGGCCTGCCTACTACAGAGTATCCTAGCAAATGATGAGGGATGAGGTCAATGCTCAAGGAAGCAGAGGACTTCAGTTAAAATCTATTGGGGAGGATTCAAAGATCTACATCCAATCTTTTCAACAGATAAACAAAATTATTGGTACCATGTGCAGGGAATGAGAGGGAACTGAGTGGGTTCCAGACAGAAACATGCACATAAGTTCTATGTGCATGTTTGCTCCTATGATTCTGAACCTCATTATAGTGTATAATTATCGTGCACCAATAAAAGAATATTTAAAAATATGAAGGAAAAAAGAAAATGTCTGTGTTCTGGGTTGAGCTCATCATTCTTTTTATCACTGTGAAACATTAGTAGCCTGCACCCAGTCTGCTCCTAAGCGTCAAATACAAATGGTTCTTGACTTATAATAGGAGGTACTTCCCCATAAACCCATCATAAATTGAAAACGTGGTAGGCTAAGAATGGATTTTTTTTTGGGGTGGTACTGGGGTTCCTGGAAGCCCTTCTTCCTCTGGGCTACACTCCCAGACCTATTTTATATTTTTGAAACAGGGTCTCTTACGCCAGCACGGCTGGCTTCGAACCTGTGCGATCCTCCTGTCTCCGCCTCCCAAGCGCGGGGATTACAAGCGTGCGCCACCACACTCGGCTTGAGAATGGATTTAATGCATCTGTCCTATCATAAACCATAACTTAGAGACATAGCATACTTATAGTGTTGATTATCTATCCTCATGATCACGTGACTGACCACCGGCTGCACTGCCCACCATAGCCCAGCATCGCAAGAAAGGATGGACCACATGTCACTAGGCTAGCAAAGTGAAAATTTAAAAACAGTATGGTTTCAAGTGAACAGATATCACACTCACACAATTATAAAATCATTACTCAAACCACAAGTAAGTCTAGGCTGGGAGTCCACTAGATTATAACAACCATCTAGGCAAAATGTTGATGTCTCCTAGCTCAGTGATATCAAGGAGGGAATGATAACAAGGAGTCTATGATGAGGAATTTTCAGACTTGACTGGTTAGATAGTGGGTGAGGCAAAAGAGAGAAGGGATGGATGGTGGTGTCAACAGAAATTCCAAAGAGATGAAGATTGTGATGGGAAGGTGCACTCATGCGGACTAAAGTCCTCATCTCTAATCTTTTTCCTGCCTCTGTCATTGCACTGATAGGACTGTGACTTTTCGAAAGCCAAATTCAACAGTCTTGCTTTTGGCCTTCTGCCGCTCTATCTGACTGTTTACCTTGTTCTTGAACTGAACTGAATTCCTGCACTGAATTTATATCACCTTCATGGTCCCCTCTGTCTCTGACGACTCCCCTCTAACCTTCCATTTCTATTTCTTTCTCTAAGCGAAGAAACCTCCTTCCAGAGTCTTTTCCTTTTGTATTTTTTCTCGCTTCCTAGTCTCCTGAACAATGCTATTCACTCCCAGGGCTTCAGTAATTAGCATTGTGTGTTTAACCTTCCAAAGGATCCCCCTGGGTTCAGGTTATCAAAGGAGGTCTAGCCTAGATTTCCCACCAACTCCCATGCATCTTTTGCAAAGCATTCCCGGAACACCTCAGAACACATAAGCATAAAACTAAATGGCCTTCTGTTGTGAGCATACAAAATATATGTCAAAAATATTGTGAGCATATGAAATATATGTCAGGATATAGGTATAGTGTAGGGATAGATGGACTGGCCAGATATGCAAAGAAGATGGGGCAGAAGAAGGATGTAACTGACATGCCCAAGACAAATTTATGGACACACACCCTGGACACACATCCATAGGATGAGACAACTGGAAGACAAGATAAGGACGAAGTAACAGACACACACCCCAGACATATGTCCATAAGATGAAACAGCTGAGAAAACAAGATGACGGTTGAAGCAATGAACCTACGTAATTAGTGACATCAATTTTGGGTATATACGACCTAGCAAATGGCTAGATCGGTGGCTCTGACCCAACTGTCTCTAAGAGGCTGAAAGTTAGCCCGGCCAGAAGGAAACATTTCTCTGGTACCTGCTGGACAATTCCTCTAAATGACAGTTGGGCTCATCCCCGTCTGACTCCCCGGACCTCGAGCATCTGCACCTTGACCACCGACTACTGCTGTGAAAGCGATCCTGAACCTAGGTTACCCGCGGAGACCCGTTTTGCCTTAGGTAACCAAATGCTATCTGGCCAGTGGCTTAATTAGAGAAGGATGGGAGTGCTATGAGCACTGTAAAATAAACTGAGTATTCGTGAAAGATAGTGTGACCGTCATTCTCGCCACTGTGTCAATAAGATTCATAGCACCTTCTCACCATAGTCAGCATCTCTTTGGAATTTCTGTCAAAGTTGCCATCAATCTCTTTCTTCTCCTTTCTCATCACCCAATGTTCAACCAGTAGAGTCTGAAAATTTCTCACATAACCTCCTTGTGATTATTCCTGCTGACATCTTCCTACCTCGACTGTCACTTTCCTGGGTGGTTGCCATAATCTCCTAGTGACCTCCCAGCCTTCAAACACACCTGTTCTCATCCAGCCCTTATGTCACTAAAAGCATCCCCTACTCACTAGCTCTCAATGTTTCCTCCTTGCCTCCAAGTGCCATAAAAATGCCTCAATCCTAACTTCAAAATCCCCACAGTTTCATCCCAATCCATCTTTTTAGAAGTATCCCTCAATATGGCCTCATGCCACCCTATACCCCAGCCCCTCACTCAACCCCAGAGAACTTGGCCTCATTACCTCTCCTTCTGTCCTGCCTCCCTGACTCCTTTCTGCCTATCAGTAAAACCTGCACATTCTTTAAAGGACAACATCACAGGTCATTTTCTTCATGAAACCAACCCTCACTACACTCCCAATTCGATTTGAATATTTCTCTTCGAACCTCTTTAATGCCATTGAAGCCATCTCTAGGCTTATGACAGAGTTGATTAGCTATTTGCACATATCTTTTTAATATAATTTTATTGTATATGGAAATTATATATTTTAGTGAGACTTACAGTGATATAAACATACCTACACACATCACCTGGTGTGCTTCCCTCAGGATCCCACCTGTACATGTTAGTGAATCTAACATGTACAGTTAGAGAATTGGCAGTAACACCTTCTTATATGAACATTACATTATTTTATATGTTTCCTTCCTCAGGCCATCTTTTTTCCACCTCTATCCCTTTCACTATTTTACTGGTCTCTTTCCTCTTTAATATGAAGTATATTTTCTTTTCTTTTTTCTAACTGCCACATTATTTCTTTTTTTTTCCAATCTATTATCAGTCAGAAAAATGGAGACCATGTCTAAATTGATCTTTAAATCTTCAGAATTTAGGCCAGAGAAATTTTCTAAGCGAATTGAATCTGCTTTTTTATCACAAAATTGAAAAATTAAGCAAATGAAGGACACACGGGCTTTTGTGAATACCTGCCTTCAAGTGGTATTCAGGCTCAAAGTCGTTCTCATTTCTATATATAGAAATATAATAATCACTACTATTCTACTGGTCACAAAATTAAAACTAGTTACCACTTTCAAACTCCTTGAAATGGGCTGAAATAAGGTAAAAAAGCAACAGGGTAACATTTCGAACACCTATCAGATATACATTGCTGTGCTACTAGAAATCATAGGGAGACAAGTTTTTTCTTCCTTAATTAAAAAGGCCCATTTCAATGTGTACTTGCTACAATATACAACATGCACCTTATTTGTAAAATCTTCAAATCCCTCTAAATACCACCCACAATAGCATGGCATTTTTTTTTCTAGTTTCCAATAGTAAAAGCCCACACCAATAGAAAATGGTTGTGTTCTTTTACCTGGTTGTTTGAACAGTTCCAACAAGCGCATCTATCACTCTGGTGCCTCATTCCTCCCCCTGAAAATATTAGTTGTGAAGAAGATGGTTCAAAACATCAATCAAGATATCCTAAGAGCCAGGCGTGGTGGCGCACGCTTGTAATCCCCACGCTTGGGAGGCGGAGACAGGAGGATCACGCAGGTTCGAAGCCAGCCGCGTGGCTTAAGAGACCCCGTTTCCAAATAAAAATATAAAAAGTAGGTCTGGGAGTGTAGCCCGTAGGAAGAAGGGCTTCCAGGAACCCCAGTACCACCAAAAAAAAAAAAAAAAAAGAAAAAAAGATATCCTAAGAGACAACCTTTGAGTAGACAACGTTTTTTCAGTAACACGAATAATCTTTGCAGAAAAGGGGCCAGTTAGCCTGGAGAGATGAGTGATGTTATTCCTCCGGACCTAGCTGCCTGGCTACAATCTCATTTTCCATCACACTTTATTTAACTTTTCTTTACTTATATCACATAAATTAACTCAGCAGCCATGCAGAATAATTTTGCTTCATTTGGATCTAAATTAATGAGCGTGATCACAAAGCCACGTGTACAATTTCAATGAAGATGCGCTATAAATATTCTATTGTGTGGGTTAGTGTTTCAGCCATGAATTGATGTATTTTGGAATGTGTCATGTATGATGTCTTTGTGGTTTTCTGTCCTCACGCCCTACTGAAAAATGTCCTTCCCTTAAAAAATGCTAAAATAAATTATTAAATACAAAAGGGGAAAAAAGAGAGAGAAATTCAGGAATAAAGACAGAAGTATGCTCCCAGACACTCTTTTCCTCATATAAATTTTATTTTCGAATCGTTTCATTAAGTAGTGCATTAAGTAGTGCAACAATAGATCATTTTTTTTTCTCCACATGTAAGTGAGGGCTCTTGCAGATAGGGGACTCCGGGTATCTGTGCATATGTAAGAAACAGAGAGGAGAAATCACAAAAGAACACAGGCACTTACATCTGCGGTCAATCATGAGTTTTGCTGCTAAATATCAGCTTGAGACCATAAATTATTTCTGCTCAGGCCATCCAGTCACAGAGCCTTGCTCAGGAAACATTAGACTCTTAGGGAAGGCAATTATACGTCTTTAGGATTCATCCCAAACAAGACAATGATTTAGAAATGGACACATTCTCTTTTGAAGGGCTTTCAGTCATAAAAAGTAATTTTTTTCCTTCTCTACCCTAAGGCCTTCTAACCTTTCTTTCTCTTCTCCTCTATTAAAGGTATAAAGCGCTGTGTCCACCTGCTAGCACTCACAAACCAATAACTTTAATTTTTGGCACTTATTTACAGGCTGAATAGACCCATCCACACCTGCTTTCCCCCTAATTAGCCGGCTATCCAAAGGCTGCAGAATGGAGGCTGCCGGCTTCCTGGTCTCAGAGGAAGATCATTTCATTGCTGGTTTAAAGAAGGGGGAGTGGGACGGGGGAAGGAGGGAAAAAAATATTTTTCCTTTTAGAGAAACTAGAGAGGAAATCATCATCACAAAGGGAAGAATAACCTATAAGTAAGAGAGCTAAAACAATTAAGACAACTTGAAGCCAGAAAAATGGCCGCAGCCCTACCTCACAGTGATACAGTCATTTCTGCTGAGGAGCATCTGGAGTCATCCATGGCAACCAACTTCCCTACCAGTTTGTTACCTAAAATGTCACCATCTATCGCACTGTCAGAGGTGAAGAATGTGATTCCTGGTAAGGTAGAAAGAGGACTGGGTTGGAGTCGGAAGTCCCCAGGCTCTTTGCTTTGCCTCTGACCCACTGCTGGAATCTGGTGCCCTCGGGGCACACGCCCATCAAGTGGGACTGAACATGGGAATCGACCAGGCAGCCTCTCCCCTTCCTTTTAGTTTTAACAGCCTACTGTCCCCTCAGCTCCTTTCCTTTTGAAATATCCAGAAGGGTGAGGGAGAAACAGAATGAAAAGAAAGAGTGAGTTGTAAAAATTAATCCTTTCTCACATGGCTGGAAGTCTTAAAACGTCTCAGACCACAGTAGGAGAATTTTAGAGCTTAGACTGAATGATCATCAACTTCAACTTTCCCATATTACAGGCGAGAAAACCAAGCTCTCAGATGGTTGACTGTCTTGGCTCAACTTCACAGAGCACAGGTGAGACGAGGAATCAAGTTCAACTGCCTCTCGAGACAAATAACCGGCAGTTTTGTAGCAAAACAATCTGACTGTACACATCTTACCTTCAGTCTGAACCATAATGCAAAATATATTGATTACAACATAAGAGCTTGCTTCATGCTAAAGCTGAGCCGGGGCTTTCTCTCTCCTTCATAGAGTTTACATGGCTTATACACGCTATGGTTGTTTAGCACAAGTTGGTATAAATAATGAACTCCCCAAAGACCCTTCCCTATTAGCACAACACTATCATATCTGTATATTTCAAATACACAGATGTGCCTTGTCTTCAAATGGAGTTGCATCTCAATAAACCTATCGTAAGCTGAAAAATATTCTAAAAAAAAAAGTGCATTTAATATAGCTAATCTACCAAACGTCATAGCTTAGCCTAGCCCAAACACACGCATTAGCCGATATGGGCCCAAATCATCTGACACAAAGCCTATTTTATAATCAAGTGCTGAGTGTCTTATGTAGTGGACTGGATCTATACTGAAAAATGAATGACTGGATAGGTACACAACTGCATCATCATAAAGTTAGAAAATCCTATGTTGAACCATCATGATTTAGAGATCACGGATATTGAAAGCATGCTACCGGACCCCAGCACACTTCTCTGCTTGGCCACAACTCTCAAGATGGGTATCAAACCTCTCATCATGTCTACAATGTCCTTCATGGCTTTAATGTTGTTCATTTCTCCAGGTATGTCTGGTGCCCAGCTCCCACAAACTGTATCTTCCAACCATATTGAACCATTTAGAGTTTCACGAGCTCAACACAGCCTGTTTGATCTAATTTCTCCGGGCTCCCTTCTCAGTTTGCTCGCATTAGTCTCCTGTATTACACAAGTTCTGAACTTTACATTGCTACTCCCAAATGATTCTGCGAGACCCAGTTAGCTGAGTACTGCCTACCTCTGCCTACTACTTGAATCACTGTACTGTGCTTGCCTTTCATTCGCTGGTCTCTCCCTGTACAGCAATCTGATCTGGAGAAGGGGGAAGCCCTCGTGGCATACAACTGTAATCTCGGTACTTGGGAGACTGAGATAGAAGAATCATAGATGTGACGTCAGCCTCAGCAACTTAGCGAGACCCTGTTTTAAAATAAAATAGAGCTGGACTCAGAGGAAGAACACCTGTGGGTTTGTCCCCAGTATACCAAAAAGATTATAAAACAGAGACTTTCTTCCTCGCTATCAAATGCCCGAGAGTGCTCAGCACTGTGATAGGTGCCCCCCCAAAAATATTTGTCAAATAAATTAACACTAAGAGAGCTAAACTGACTACATTACTGAAATTACTACATAACTAAAATTATTACAATAGATATCATGGAAATATCCATTGACTATAAGTCTTTTTATAAATTTGCATAACAAATTTATAAAATTTGTTATGGATTGCTCATGGACCCACTGGCTTCCCAGGATCCACTGAGCATCCTCCCCGCCATGCGTTTTGCTAATTGAGATATGGATGCAGTATTTTTGGCTGGGGTCATTCAGTAACTACAGATTTTCTCCTGCACAGTCTTGATAATGATAAGCCTTGGAGACTATAATTTAAAATGCTATCCAGAAGTCTCTAGAAGAGTGGTTAGGAGCTGAAATCCAGAGTCTGAGGTCCTGAGTTGAGTCTTGAGTTCTGCTCTTTCAAGTAACCTCCAGCAAGTCACTTCTAATATTATGCCTCAATCCACTCATCTGTAAAGTGAGGTAATAAACTGTAGGCACTGAAATAGGTACACACCTGTTTCAGTTAAATTAGTTACTATATGTAAAATTTGGGTAGTATCTGACACATAATAACGTTTTAATATTTATCGTGTTTTTTAAAATGACCACAATCATTAGCCCTAACAATATACATATGTTGTATCATTTAATTCTCACAATTCACTGAGGGAATTATCATTTTCATTACAGACTATGCATCATGAAAAGCCAGGAGTGACTGTGCACGTCTGTTATATCTGTACTTGGGAGGCTGAGACAGGAGGATCGCGGTTTTAAGGCCAGCCTTGGCAACTTAGTGAGCCCCTGTATCCAAATAAAAATTAAAAAGAGGCCAGGCGTGGTGGCACACGCTTGTAATCCCCGCGCTTGGGAGGCAGAGACAGGAGGATCACGCAGGTTCGAAGCCAGCCGCGCGCACTGGCTTAGGAGACCCTGTTTCCAAATAAAAATGTAAAAATAGGTCTGGGAGGGTAGCTCAGAGGTAGAAGGGCTTCCAGGAACCCCAGTACCACCAAAAAAAAAAAAAAATTAAAAGAAATGGGGGTATAGCTTGGAGGTAAAATGTCCCTGGATTCAATTCCCCAGTACCAGAAATAAACAAACAAACAAATAAATAAATCATGAAGCTGGGCGTGGTGGCACACGCTTGTAATCCCAGCATTCGGGAGGCTGAGACCTGGAGGACTGTGGTTCACAGACAGCCTCAGCTACTTAGTGAGGCCCTCTGGAACTCAGTGAGACCCGGTTTCAAAATAAAGAATAAAAATTAGGGTAGGGGGTGTAGCTCGGAAGTCAAATGCCCCTAGGTTCCATCCCCAGACCCGCAAATAAATAAATAAATAAATAAACATTGTAGTGTTATCATGTAATACCTGAGGTTGAGAAAGTTGTATCCACAAATATCAAAATTATTTTATATAGCCTTTCCTCATTTCAGCTCCACCCTTTGGAAACAAGTCGCCCTTGAGCATCCTTATTCTATTAATGTTAATGCAAGTCCCTCAGGTACCTCCAAACACAAAGTACTAGAATTACCTGTAATTTGCTTCTCAACCAGAATAGCCAGCCAATCCTCTTCAATAATACTTCTTGCTTTCCTGCCACTTTTTTTAATTTTTACTCCTATTCTCCTAACACAGGTCCTCATTAGGTAGCTGTGCACACATGTAATAACTTTTACATTTTAGTTTTAAAAACTAAAATAGAGCTCTGCCTTCAGGTGTGAAGTTTAAAAAAAAAAAAAAGAAAAGCTTAAACCTGAAATTTATCTCAAGTTCTGGTGTTCTCCCCAAATATAACAAAAAGGAAAACAGAAAGAAAAAGAAAGAAACCAGGAATAATTCTGTCCCAATGATACCCACATCAACCATGTCACATTAAAAAAAAAAAACTCCTGCAAAACCCAGGTGGTCTGATTAGAAAGATAATTCCACACCATCATGAAGTCACACTTTTCTACTTTCTTAGAGGGTTACTTATGTTCATTTTTTTAAAGGATAGTTAGGCAAGAGAAGATGCTGAGTTAGTGAAACGAATTAACTTCTCTTCCACAATTTGATTTTCTACCGATAGCTTTTGTAAGACCAGTTAAGCTCTGAGATATCAATAGACCTGTTATCCAAAGCTCTAAAAAATAAACAAATGAAGTGAAGAAGAAGGTGGCGCACGCTTGTAATCCCTGCACTTGGGAGGCGGAGACAGGAGGATCGCACAGGTTCGAGGCCAGCCGCGCTGGCTTAAGAGACCCTGTTTTCAAATTAAAAATTTTAAAAGTATAAAATAGGTCTGGGAGTGTAGCCCAGATGTAGAAGGGCTTCCAGGAACCCCAGTACCACCAAAAATAATAATAATAATAATAATAATAATAATAATCATTATTATTATTATTATTTAAAAAATAAAAAATAAAATGAATATTTCATTTGAAGATAATGTTATTTACAAAGTTACCATAATTGGTGTATTACATTTTAAGATATTATACTTAGATAACAACCATAAAATGATCACTAAAATTACTTACGTTTTCTGTTAAGCCAATACCTAAGGAGCAGGAAAAAATCCTTTTCTGTTAAGCCAATACCTAAGGAGTAGGAAAAAATTCTATCAACAGGAAAAAAATGAATTACCTAATTTTATTTTTTATTTTATTTATTTATTTATTTATTTATTTATTTATTTATTTATTTATTTTATTTATTTATTTTTGTTGGTGGTACTGGGGTTCCTAGAAGCCCTTCTACCTCCGGAATACACTCCCACAGGCTACACTCCCAGACCTATTTTTCACTTTCTTTATTTGGAAACAGGGTCTCCTAAGCCAGCACGTGTGGCTGGCTTCGAACCTGTGTGATCCTCCTGTCTCTGTCTCCCAAGCGCGGGGATTACAAGCATGCGCCACCACGCCCGGCAGATTTTAATTTTAAATATAGTGAAAAAGAAAGAGAATAAAAGGGTTGGTTTTCTAAACTTAGTGCAAAATCCTTAAATATATTTCATTTTCATAAAATTGGCTAAGGAAGAGAGGGAGAAATATTCCTGGATACACCCTCTGGCCACCTGTCACCTTTAAAAATCACATCGTAATCGTAACTGTCATCTTCTCTAGTCTCTGGGTTTTCTAATACTCCTGTATTACCAACTACACAGTCTTCTGAAAAGTAGATAGCCCAGTTTTTTATGGTTGACTTAAACAAGCACCTTTTAAAACTTTCTATATGTGACATTTCTAAACCCATGCAAATTTCTTTCATCTTGCAAAGAATGAGAAGCGAGCTAGCCGGGGTCACGGGCAGGGCTTGCTGCTGCAAACTGTGGCCTGATAACTTCTTGGGTCTCATCCCTTAAACAATGGCCTGAATGAGTGTTCCTTCCTCTAATGGGATGATGGAACTTTCCCAGAGCATCCTCTAAGGTCTCATCTCAAACCTAGTCAAAAATGAAAACAGTCTGTTATCCTCATCCCGCTTTAAGAAAATAGATGCTTCTACAAACTATGCTGTGACTCTCCAGTAAAATGAACCCACGTGAGCAGACAGGAAATCAGAAAGAGGAGAATGGCTTTAGACGTTTATTCCTCCAACTTCTTCTCTGCGGCGTCATTACAGTCTGGCTCTGTCCCTAGACTCAAGGCCACAGTTATTGTCTCCTCTCCACATATTTCACTCTCTTTGGGGACTCTGGGAACTTCTCTGGTCATTCTGGATTGCATCATGTGGTTTCTCTTCAATCTGAACACACCAATATAAATTGTTCTTTTGTTAAAAAAAAAAAAACTCTATTCAAATTACACAGCTCCCTTCCAAAGTTTTGACTGATGCACTGATGCATTGTCTTTATTCAGATTCCCCTCTGTGAACACAGCAAGAAGGATAAGTAGGGCATAGCTATAGCTTCAATGCCACCTAAAGGACTCCATCTAGAAGGCCCGGCACCCTAACGAGACAATAGCCCTATGTCTGGAAGCCAGGAAGGACCCCATTCATTTTGCAAAGGTGGGACTGATTGCCTTTAGAATAGACAGAATGATACAATTTTTAACATAAATAATACACAAAATGACGCTAAATAAATACCTTTAAATTTAATTTCACAGGGCCGGGCTTGGTGGTGCACGCTTGCAATCCCAGCATTTGGGAGGCAGAGACTGGAGGATCACGGTTCACAGACAGCTTCAGCTAATTAGCGAAGCCCTTCGCAACTCAGTGAGACCCTGTTTCAAAAAATAAAAAAAAAGAACAAAAAAATAGATCAGGGGTGTAGCTCAGAGGTAGAATGCTCCTGGGTTCCATCCCCAGTATGGCAAAAATAAAATAAAATAAATAAAAAATAGACTAAAAAATAAGGCTGGGAGTGTAACTCAGAGGTAGAATGCCCCAGTACCACACACAAAATAAATAAATAAATAAATAAAATAATAATTTCACAGGAATAAATTTCAGTGGCAAAACATCAAAGATTTATCCAAAGATAACTTTTAGAATTCTAAAATATTTTCCCCATCTAGTACTAAAATACTTTAAAATACTTCAGGAAGAAACATGGAATAAAATTAAAAATTTCCCCACATACTCCTTGCCCAGTAGATTTTTTTAAGCCATCATGTTTCTAAATAGGCAGCGACATTTTTTTTATACCACTAGAAAAGTAAGAAGGCTCAAACACAAAGAGACGGCACAGCCTACCTTTGTAAGCAACAAACTCTCACCAAAGCCTTCCATCTCCTCCCAGAATTCATAATTCTTCACTCATCTGCCTGGAAATAGATAAATATTGTGACCCAAGAAGAATATTAACTAATTCCTGATAGAAGTGATCCTCTGACCCACAATGCTGATATACTTCTTTCACAATAACATTTTAATAATCCATTTGGTCTTAATCCAAGATACAGCCCTGTGTGACCACCCTAAATAAATTCCCTACACTTTTCATTCCTTCCATGGAATTAGACTAATTATAGTGACTGCACTGGAGAAAGCAATAGTTTGAAAACATTGCCTAAGGGATACAAAAGTTGTTTTATTTTGTAATTAGGCATTTCTGTCTCGGGGGCATTTTATAGTCATGGTTTGAAATAACAACCATTATTTTATTACAATTTTCTATTTTTTGCACATAAAAATATTTAGAACATGTTTTTTGCTGAGTTTTATTAGTCATAATGCCAGGAAGTGCCTGGTGTTATGGATGATGGAATTATCTTCAAGGGCTTCCCTTTAGGGTTATTTCTTCCTAATAGTCTACATTCTCTCAGCATTCGGTAGTAGAACAGCAGTACAAAATGGAAATTGAGTAGTCTATCCCTTTGTACAAGTGACCTATACACAGGAATGAAGTGAACCCCGTCCACGCATCCTGCCACTCTTTTCTCCCTAATCAGCATTAAATTCTCTGTGCCACATGCAAAGCTACTTACGACTTGGATAATGGTATATTAACAAGAACAAGAAATATGGAGTCCATTCAGCAAGCACAGAAGTAACCATTCAAAATTAATTGACATTAAATAATGCCTTTATCCGGCAATTGGATGCCATTGCCCTCTTAGAGGATCTCCACAAAGTTGTGTGTTTGCTCTGGCACACATCTTTATGGAGAAGACATAACAATAAAGTTATAGAAACAGAAGAGAGATTCTAGGAATTACTTCTATAATACCCATCAATTTTCTGCTTAAACCCCACTCTGACACTCAATGAAAACAGAATTCTTTATAAAGAAATAATGTTTCTCCTTAACTTCTACCCTAATGCTCTTTTTTTTGGGTGGGGGAGCAGTACTTAGAAAAATCTGTATCCTTCTCATATATTATAAAGCCAGAAATGTTTGGGAAATAGTTATAAAGTTCATGTGTCATATGGTGTCATTTTTACCTAGCTAGAAGCTATCCATTGCCTCTCTTCTGATAGCAGTGTATAATTTTCTCCTAATACTACACCATCCTTTTTTCTTAATCCTATGGTTGTTTGTAAGGATTGGGAACTCATACAGCTGGAATGAGCATATGGCACAGGCCCGACAAGAAATACAAATTTTCTTTCCCAGTACTTGGATTATAAATGGGTAGTCAATGAAAGCTAAATTAATGAGACATATTTCTGATTATTTTTAATTACAAACATATATAATATATAATAAACATATATGTTTATGGAGTATAACATGACACATGTACAGATAGGTGCATATATTCTGACATATGTATACATTGTGAAGGATTCAATAAGGCTAATTAATAAATACATATCAGCCGGGCGTGGTGGCGCACTCTTGTAATCCCCGCGCTTGGGAGACGGAGACAGGAGAATCGCGCTGGTTAGGAGCCAGCCTCGCTGGCTTAAGAGACCCTGTTTTCAAATAAAAAATATAAAATAGGTCTGGGAGTGTAGCCCGGAGGTAGAAAGGCTTCCAGGAACCTCAGTAACACCAAAAATAAATACATACATACATACATACATACATATCACTTCATATATGTATTTTGATCTTGTGACACAAACATTTAAAAGGCACTCTCTTTGTAATTTTCAAGTGTACAATATACTTTTATTAATGATAGCTCACCAAGCTGTATAATGTATCTCTAGAACTTATTTTTCCTGTCCCTTGTACATTTTAAGCAACATCTCCCCATTCCTATTTCACCCAGGCCCTGGTAACCACAATTCTATTCTGCTTCTGAGTTCTCAGTGTTTTAAAAAAGACTTCACATGTAAAAGTAGCGTCTTTCTGTGCCTGGTTTATTTCACTTTTGTTAATGACCTGAATAATATCCTATCATGTGTATATACTACATTGTCTTTATCCATTCATCCCCTGGAGGGCATTTTAGTTGATTCTCTATCTTAGCTATTATGAATAATGTTATAATAAATACAGGAATACAGATAGCTCTTCAACATACTGATTTTATTCCCTTAGGAAACATGCCCAGAAATGGAAATACTGAGTCATGAAAGTCCTCTTTTTAAGTTTTTGAGGACCCTTCGTAGTGCTTTCCATAATGGCTGCACTAACGCACATTCCCTCCAACAATGTATAAGTGCCTTTTTTTCAACATCCATGGCAATACTCGTTAATTTTTATTTTTGATAAAACTCATTCTAACAGGTGTGAGTCACTATCTCATTGTGGTTGTAATTTGTGCTTCTCTCATGATTCAAAATGTTATGTTTTTCATAAATTTGTTGGCCATCCGTACATCCTGTTTGAGAAAGGTTTACTCAGACCCTTTTCTCATTTTTAAATTAGGTCATTTGTTTTCCTGCTTTACTTTTTATTTCCTATAAAGCGTGGATATTATCCCTTATTCTATGTATGGCTTGAGAATTTTATTTTTAATTGGTGTATTGTAGTCATACATCTTAATGGAATACAAGATGGTGGAGGCATACGTGTACACATCCCTCATTTAGCCCTCCCCCAATTCCCACCCCACTCCCTCCCCTCCCTCCTTCTCATGTTTGGCTTAGTGATTGGCTTTGATGTGTTTGTGAATGGACACCACGTACATTAGGGAATTTCCCTCTTCCCCCTTCCGACCCCCCTCAGGTCACCTTATTTGCTCATCTATGGTTTCTCCCTCTAATCTAGAGTTCCTCCTACGACCCATTTCTCCCTAGCTTCTGCATATTAGGTACAGCATCCAATAATTTTACTTTTTGTAACTGCCTAATCTCACTTAGTATAATGTTCTCCTTTTCCATCCATTTCCCCATAAATGATGTAATTGTGTTCCTTATGGCTAAGTATAATTCTATTGTGTACATATTCCATAGTTTTGTAATCTAGTCATCTGTTGATGGACATCTTGTCTGGTGTCTCATTCTGTAGACTGTCTTATTCTGATCATTGTTTACTTTGATGTTCAGATTTTTTTTGGTTTGATACACTATCATTGTCTACTTTTGCTTTTGTTGCCTATGCTTTTGGAGGCAAAACCAAAACAATCTTTGTGAATACAATGTCAAGAACTTTTTCTGTTTTCTTCTAATAATTTTATATTTTACATGATGTACATTCATAAACATAAAAGTCAATCACTAGGCCAAACATGAAAAGGAGGGAGGAGGAGGGAATTAGGGAAGGGCTAAATGAGGGATGTATGCCTCTACCATCTTATACCTCATTAAGATATATGACTAAAATGCACTGATAAAAAAATAAAAATAAATAAATAAACAAAATTTTAAAAATAGGGAGTTCCATTTTGGGGCTCTCCATTGTGCCCCAAGGCATGCTGCTACTTTTTCTCTTCTCTATTTTCTACTAATTTTATAATAAATAATCTCTTTGGCAAAAAAGTTAAAATTTTACATTTTACATTTTCAGGTCTTACTTTTAACTCTTATATCAATTTGAGTTGATTTTTATATTTGATATGAAATGAAGGTCCAGTTTCATTCTTCTGCATGCAGATATCCAATTTTCCAACACCATTCTGTGAACAAACTGTCCTTTCTCCGTTGTGTATTCTCAGTACTTTTGTCAAAAACAAGTTAACTATAGATGAAAATATATTTCTAGGCACTTTAGTCAATCCCACGGTCTATTGATCTGTTATGCCGGCACCATGCTGTTTTAATTATTACAGTTTCATGGTAGATTTTAAGATCATACATTGTGATGTCTCTAGCTTAGTTCTTGCTCAAAATTGTTTTCAGCTGGGGAAAGCCCATCACGTGCTGCGTATATTTATGTCAGGATCGCTATGAACTACACTACAATGTGAAGATCTAATTCACCAATAAAGGCGTAAAAAATGTTTTGCTTATTAGGAGTTCTTCTGTTGTCTTAGGAATTTAAGGGTTTTTTTTATTTCTTTGAAAATTTTTCATTGGAATTTTGATAGAGATTTCACTGACTCTGTAGATTGCTTTGAATATTATGGGCATTTCCACTGTAACAATTACAATGGTCCATTAATATAGGCTATCTTTCCTTTTTTTTGCTTTCGATTTATTTTATCAATGTTTTATATTTTAATGTAGATATATTTCACGCCTTTGATTAAGTCTATTTTTGAGTATTTTTATGCTATCAGAAATGGGACCTGATTTCTTCTTTTCACATAGATTGTTGTCAGAGCATAGAAATGCTGTTGATTTTTGTATGTTGGTTTTTGTTACCTGCAATTCTATTAAGTGAATTTATTAATGCTAATCATTTTTATGGTGTCTTTAGAATTTTCTGTACAAGATCGTGTATTCTGAAAATAAATGACCTTTTTTCTTACCTAATTATTCTGACTGGGATTTCCACAGATATGTTAAAGAGAAGTATAAAACATGAGCCTTCTTAGTTTATTCCTGATTGTAGATCAGAAGCTTTCAACTTTTAACTGTTGAATATGATGAAAACTGTGGGCTTTTTTATATAGGACCTTTATTCTCTTCTTTTTCACCTAATTTGAAGAGAGTTTCATCATGAAAGAATTCTAAATTTTGTTAAGTTTCTTCTACATCTATCATGATGTATAGCATATGTATAGCATAGCTTTCATTCTGTTCATGTGATGTAGCACATTTATTGATTTGTGTATATCAAATGATCCTTGCCTCCCAAGAATGAATCCCAGTTGATCATGGTGACTGATCCTTTTAATGTGACAATTTCAGTTATTTTTATGGAACCCTTGAGAAAGAAAGCCTCTCTTCCTGCAATGGACTGTTACTTTCATAATGATAGAAGCTCAGAGTTTCAGGCACCACGCTTCGCCATAGCCAAACCATGGAACCAGCAGAGGTTTCCATCAACAGAAGAATGAATTATAAACTATAAGACATATATACAATGGAATCCTAACTCATCAATAAAGAAAATCATGCCATTTACAGGAAAATGGATGGGCCTGGAGAACATTATGTAAGTAAGATTAGCCAGCCACAGAAAGTGAAAAATCATAAACTTTCTCTCATTCATGGCACCTAGGAAGTAATCAAGATACAAGAAGGAATTTAGATAAAAGGGGAGAACCTCTTTTAGATAAAAGGGGAGTGGTAGAGGGGGTCCAGGAGAGAGTTGGGTGGAGGAGGGGAGAGAAAGATTTCGTGAAGGAAGCACTCCCATTGATATTACATGCATATGTGAAATTATCAATGCCAATCTCAACATCCTGTGCAGGGGAAGGAGCAGGAGTGGGGAGGGTACCAAGGGAAACTCCCTGAGTGTTATGTGTATGTATGTCCCTATCATTCTGAATTACATTATCATGTGAGACTATAACGCACCAACAAAAGTAAATTTTTAAGAGTTTCAGGCCGAGTGTGATGGCACACGCTTATAATCCCAGCATCTGGGAGGCTGACAGATGGTTCAAAGACAGCCCCAGCTACTTAGTGAGGCCCTTTGCAACTCAGTGAGACCTGTTTCAAAAATTAAAGAATAAAAAATAGGGCTGGGGGTGTCCCTTGGAGGTAGAATACCCCTGGGTTCCATCCCCAGTACAGAAAAAAAAAAAAAGAAAAAGAGTGTCAAAAGAGTTTCTGGCACCACCTTATGAAGAGGTGTTTTTCTGGGAAAAAAAAACCCAAGAGATAAAAAAAAAAAGATCAGATGATGCCAGCCTCAGTGGTGCACTCTTATAATCCCAGTACCTGGGAGGCTGAGACAGGAGGATCACGGGTTCATGGCCAGCCTCAGCAACTTAGTGAGGCCCTTCGCAACTTAGTGAGACCCTGTTTCAAAATAAAATAATAAAAGAGGACTGGAGGTATAGCTCAGAGGTAGCTCAGAGGTACCCCTACACACACACACACACACACACACACACACACACACACACATATACATCAGATGACATGATCTGAAATATGATTGTCATTTCAACCTTAATCCAGGTCTATTCCTGGAATTTACAGTCACATAAATAAATTCAATTATCTTAAGTCACTATGAGACATTTTGAACTCACAGAGATTTCCCTTTGTAAGAGGCATCACAGTTTTTCCAACTGGTCCTCTACGAAGTCCACCATATCAATCAACTCATCTCCTGACTCACTCTAGTGGAAATGATCTTCATAAACTGTGTTACTCAGATCTAAACCTCAAATATAAGGTGTGATTTGAGTAACACAGTAGATGTCAACCATTCCATTTCTTGTATGGACATGATAGTTCTATCACTGCACCTTGATATTTCAAGAATAACGTTTTCACGGTTAATTTTCCATGTCAACTTGCTAGGTTCTGGTACCCAGGTGTCTAGTTAAATTCCACCTTAGATGTTGCTGTATAGACTTTGAGTAATGCAAATTATCCTCCATATTGTGGGTGGACCCTAACCAATCAATTGAAAACCCTAAGATAAAAGAAAGAAGTCACCATTAGAGAAAGAAAGTCTACCTCCAGAGAGTATTCAGACTCTAGACTACAACATGGCAACTCCTCCCAGAGTTATCAGCCCATCTAATGGGCTGATACAAAAATAGCTCCTTTGACATCAATTGTTGTTTATAGATGCATTCTGCACAAACTTGTCACCACTTTGTTTTGTAAAGAGCCTCATAAACAATTCATCTAGGATTTTGCCAGAGTGCCATCTAATTACTGGCATAACAAGATTAGATTCCATGTTTTCACTCATTTAAAAAGATACCATTCTCCTCAAAAATTAGGAACCCTGGTTCCAATATTTCATCTCTCAATTCTTCCGATACTTTGCAAAATACTTGATCAAAGCATGAATAGTTTCACTTACTTGGAAAAGTAAAAGGCTTCTCACCTTTGTGGGTTTGGGCTCCCTTTAATTCATATCACTCTACTTTTTCCAGCTTAAATTTTTTCCTCCTTGATAGAGAAGACAGAAATAAAACAGGGTTAAGAAAAAAGCAAAAAAAAATACTATAACAAATAAAATATGCAAGTGAATTATATCTTTATTCTATTAAAAAGTACATAAAATGGGCGCTTAAACCATCAAAACTTCAAAAGACAAATTAGCAAAGAACATGAATAGATGATTCATCACGCCAGGCGTGGTGGCACACACTTGTAATCCCTGCGCTTGGGAGGCGGAGACAGGAGGATCGCGCAGGTTCGAAGCTAGCCACGCTGGCTTGAGACCCTGTTTCCAAATAAAAAGTATAAAATAGGTCTGGGAGTATAGCCCAGAGGTAGAAGGGCTTACAGAAACCCAAGTACCACCAAAAAAAGAAGAAAAAAAGGATAATATATTTGGATCACAAAACATGGGAAATCTTGCAGCTTCATAATATTCCCAAAAAATATAAGTAGACACTTTTAAGCTTTGTCTATCAAATTAGCGTGGTCTTTTTAAAAAATACATGAAGTTAATGTAAAGTTATCACCTGTATATGTACATATCCATATGTTATATAATGGCATATATTTATAATATAATCTGTTAGTACTCTTTTACAAAGATGTATATCAATATTCACAGCATCCTAACAAAATTTTTGAAATCCAGAAAAATAAAGATTTTATTGTATAATTATTCATAATCAAAAGATATCACCTAAGAACAAGAAATAGTAAATAAATTACAGTTCATAATTATAGTAGAATGCTGTATAGCCATTAAGGAGATGATTACTAAAAATATACTGTGGAATTCTCTTGAAATTATTATTGGTTTTAAATAGAGAAAATGAGCTGAGTGTGGAGGCGTATGCTTGTAATTTCATTACTTGGGAGGCTGAGACAGAAGGATCACAGGTTGAAGGCCAAGATCTGCAATTTAGTGAAACACTGTTTCAAAATAAAATTAAGCCAGGAGTGGGGGCACACGCTTGTAATCCCTGAATTTGGGAAGCTGAGGCGGGAGGACCGTGATTCACAGTAGCCTCAGCTACTTAGTGAGGCCCTGCTTCAAAATAAAGAATGAGCCGGGCGTGGTGGCGCACGCTTGTAATCCCCGCGCTTGGGAGGCGGAGACAGGAGGATCGCGCAGGTTCAAAGCCAGCCGTGCTGGCCTAGAGACCCTGTTTCCAAATATAAAAGTATAAAATAGGTCTGGGAGTGTAGCCCTAAGGTAGAAGGGCTTCCAGGAACCCCAGTACCACCAAAAATAAATAAATTAATTAATTAAAAATTAAAAAAAATAAAGAAAGTGAAAAATAGGGCTGGGGGTGTCGCTTAGAGATAGAATGCTACCCCTGGGTTCCATCCGCAGTACCATAAAAATAAAAACTAAATAAAGTAGGGATGGGGTGTAGGTCAAAGGCAGAATTTTCCCAGGTTAAAAATCTCAAGGAGGCAGAGAGAAGAGAGAGAAAAGAGAAAGAGAGTGAGAAAAGAAGGAGGAGGAGAAGGAGGAGAAGAAGAAGGAGAAGGAGGAGGAGGAGGAGGAGGAGGAGGAGGAGGAGGAGGAGGAGGAGGAGGAGGAGAAGAAGAAGAAGAAGAAAGAGGAGGAGGAGGAGGAGGAGGAGGAGGAGGAGGAGGAGGAGGAGGAGGAGGAGGAGAGGAAGAGGGAGAGATAGAATATATTATCTATAGTAACAACTAGGTAAGAAAAATCAGCAAAAAGGGGCTAAATGGGTGATGTGCACATGTATGTATACACAAGTTTTTTACCTCAATGATGTATGAATATAATGCACCAATAAAAAAGAAGTAAATAAAGGTGGTGAAAAAAATCAGCAAAACATTTTATTGAAAAAAGGCTTAAGAAATTTCACTAAAACTATTTGTTATAAAGAATATGTGTGGCTTTTATAAATAGAAAAAAATGTCAACTTTTTTAACATTTTTTTTTTGTGGTAATGGGGTTCCTGGAAGCCCTTCTACCTCTGGGCTACACTCCCAGACCTATTTTTACATTTTTATTTGGAAACAGGGTCTCCTAAACTAGCACGCGTGGCTGGCTTTGAACCTGCGCGATCCTCCTGTCTCTGCCTCCCAAGCGCGGGGATTACAAGCGTGCGCCACCACGCCCGGCTTTTTTAACATTTTTTAACTGAGTTGAACAGTTCTTTTTTTTCTTCAAAACCAACAGGGTGTAGGCATAATTTTTACAGCAGTCATTTAGATAGTCAAGAATATTAAGAAAGTAAGTACACTTTCAGGTACTCTACCCTAAATATGAGAGGAAGAAATGGAGCAAGTCAATTACAGCATGATCCCCAAGATCTGAGAAAAACCTCTTCGCACTCCCCCTCCAAGGAATACCTTCCCCACGTGCTGGCCATAGATTCTGCACAGGCTAACTCAAGGCCATGTTACTGCTCCTCCATAGTTAGCACTCAAAAGTATCAGACAACTGGGCCTGGTGGTGCTTGCCTGTAATCCCAGTATTTGGGAGGCTGAGATAGGAACATTGCAAGTTCAAGGCCAGCCTCAGGAGTTTAGCAAGGCTCTCAGCAACTTAGTAAGATCTTGTTTTAAATTTTTTAAAAATTTATATAAAATATGTCTATAGGTGTAGCTCAGAGGTTGGCTGCTCCTGATTTCAATTCCCAATCCCTTCCCCCCACACACAAACACATACACGGTTTTCAGCTATGAATTAATGATTAAATCACAACTACTGATAGCAAAGCCTTCAGAATGCAAGGCTTGTTGAGACTGAGGTAGGAGGGGGTTAGAAATAAGGTGCCATATGCAAAGCAACCAGAGTCTTCACTGCTCAGATGCAGCCCTGCAAATGCTAACGTGGGAGTCATGTGGATATGGTGCACGCTTTACACTGGGTATTCCTCTTACAAAAGCCAGGCTCTCAGCACTAAAGCCATTCCAAACTGGATTTGCAACACATCAGAGGTACCCTTGGGCATCCCTCCAGATATACAGTTATGGAATGGCATGAGATGGTTGGTGCTTGAAAAAAAAAAACAGAAATGCATGGCATGGATGAGGGGACAGGGCAATGAGAAAGACTTGGGGTACATGGTAACCCCAATATCTGAAAAAATATTACCTAAACTAGAAAAGTAGATCCCTGATAGACACTATGAGGAATAAAGGCAGTTTTCATGTCTCCTCTCTAGAGCTAGGATAAGGAGTTTAAAAGGAAGGTCCATCTGAGAATAAGGTGACCACTGATGCAGAGGGTGTCTGCCCGTGAGCAAAGTACAAGCCAAGGAAGTAAAACGGGCTTGAAGGATGGAAGACGCTGGGCTTGTGTGGAACTGGCCAGTGAGTCAAAGAGACCGATGAACCCTGTGGTCCAGAGAACAGAGCCAGAACAGAGGAGAAAAAGGTTGCAGAGGGGGATCCACTAACCCAAAGATATGGAGGGACCTCTCCTCTACTCTACAGGCTCCATACTAGGCTGAGGAGAAATAACTAAAATTTATCATTTGGGTGTTAAACAAAACCTGCTTCCTATATGTTATCTCCCAATAATGGAGTGGCAGGTAGCTACTGGCTTATTTTTAATAAGTAGGGAAAAAAGATAGACTTTAAATCTATGAATTTTCTGAGCCAAACTAAATATTTCTAGAACCTTCCTTTATCTGATGTTGTCCACCCTTTATGATTCTTCTATACAAGGCAGACCCCCAGATTCTATTCTGCCTCTCACTATTGCTGATATTGACTTCTAATTAAGAATTTACCTAATGTTAGAGCTAATACAACTATAAATACAGTATCAGTAAAGTTTATCCTACACAGGAGAACACACGGGTGCATCTTGTTTAAGTCATGGCCTATAAAAAAAAGATGGTACAGAACACTGACTTACCACCCACCAAGATCTCCTCAAACACAAGTATAATTTAATGCCCCAAATACAGACACTATTCAAGGACAAACCCAGGTATCCTTCCTACAGCGCATAGCCAATCCCAGGAGTGATGTCAAGACAAACATGTGACCCCAGGGACAGGCAAAGAGTTATGACTCAAAAGAATGGTGATATTAAGTATTGGGAATTACAGTTCATGTCCATAAAAGAGTTGGAGCAGTCTGAGAACATAAAGGGGTAACTACTACCAACTGTGAAGCCAACAGAGTTCTAAAGAGCTGCCCCACTGAAACAGCCAGAGTAGAAATCCTAGTCAACGCCAAGGGGTAGTTTAAGCAAAACTAGAGGCCATTCCATTTACTGGACCACAATGATCTCATTATACCTACAGGGTTCCTACATTGTACAATATGTTCTGGACTTTTTCCTTTGTCTATGTAGAAACTCGAAATCAATATTTCAAAAGGTTATGTTAACTAGGCAATCTTGCTTCAAAGCTATGACCAAGTCTCGTTAGCAGCTGTGTCTTCCCTTTGATTTTTATTAGCTTGCTGAACTATTTGGCAATTTTCTCCAAACTTCGATTAAGGAAAAAGAAACTGGCCTGCCTTCTGGAATCAAATTTAAAAAAAATTTTTTTAAACCTTTGCCCTTTTTTCTACAGGTCTTCTCACTCCCCTTTCAAATATTATTTCCCAGCTTAAGACAGGGTTTCGAATAAATATGCCTGTTGTTGTTTTTAAAAATAACAACTGATATTAAGGAATAAATAAGAAGCACAAAGCATGCATACTTATTTCTCTGCCTTCCCCTTCAACTCGACGGCTCTCAGAAAGCAGCGAGAGTCTTGTGGAAACAGGGGTTCTTACAACCACACCAGACAGTGCACTCAGAAACCCAAACGAGGTAGTGGCAGCCATCTCTTACTTGGCAACCTGAGTATGCTCTTCACTTAAGTCCTGTTCATAGCAACACACAAAGGACCACTCTGCAGCCGGGGATAACAGCTGATTCCATAATCTGGCACTAACACTTCGAAAGATTAATTACCCTATTACAATCTCAGACATTACTAAGAAAATCTCTGTATAAACCTTTTAACTCACAACAAACGCAGGCTCGTGGTGCCTTCCGCTTGTTACACAAGAAAGCCCCTCTCCCCCCACCTCGCTCACCATTGTTCACCGGGCCCTCTTCGGGAAGATCCCCCTCCACTTACACAGAAGTGCACACACACCCGCACACCCACCCGAGCCATGGAGAGCAGAGCGGAGCTGCCTCCTCGCACAAACGCGTCTGCTGGGGATGTGGTAGAAACAGATAAAGCAAAAACTCTTCCTGTCTATAAATTGGCTGCACCGGAGATTACGCAGCGGGGGAAAACTGTCCGATTTAAAAGGCGGCTGCTGTGTCAGAAACCCAAGGCCCCTAAGAAGATTCAGGTTGTAATCCCCGTGCAAATTACACACCCAATATGGGAGACGAGGAGGAAGGTTAAGTGCTCCATGCTCAGTATCAAAGTTTCCCTCTAAGGGATTACACTAGCGATTAGGCTTCAGGGACACCTCGAGGGGTTTTCATTTCCGTGTTCAACTGTCGACCTATTTTGGTTTTCTATCTTCTCCAGGCAGGGGCTTCTTTCTCAGATTTCTTATCACATGGACAGAGAGAATCCACTGGGTCCAAGACAAAGAGATGGGAGTAGAGGCCAAACAAACTGGTTACAACTCACATATGAGCCCAAACAAACAGACAAAAAAACAACCACTTAGCTACCTCTGTTCCCCTTAGCAAATACGGCATTTCGCTATGATATCCCATAACCCTGATCAAATATGATCCTCAGAAAATGCTGGAAACCTGTTGATAGTACGTTGGTGAAGGGCATGGTTGGTGGAATGAAAATTCTAGGCCCAGCACTTATTGGCTGCATGAGCCCCGGCCAGTTAGATGATCACCGTGATTTGCACTCGCTGTAGGACTGAGAGAAAAAGACAAGGGAAATGCCTGACGCCGTGCCCGGCTCACCATCAGTGCCAAACACACGGTGCTCAGGAAATGCCAGCCGGGGCTGTCAGCCTCATGGCACTTAATCACCACGAGTGGTTTCAGAATAAGGGAGGAGGCTGCCGGCCTAGCTAATCACATGACCTTTGGGGTAGTGCACAGGTTCCTTCTTTTTTCTTTATTTCTCAACTCCCTAGTACTTGAGAGACTGAGACAGGAGGATTGCAGTTTCGAGGACAGCCTTGACAATGTAGTGAGCCTCTCAGCAGCCTAGTGAGATTCTGTTTTAAATTAAAAAATAAAAAAGGGCTGCAGGTGTGGCTCAGAAATAGAACTCCCCTGGTATCACAGGAAAATAAATAAATCATAGTAATAGAAAAACATTTTCTTATCATGACTTTCTTTCTTATTATTTTGGTACCAGAAAGGAGTCTGCTTTCTATAGTGAAACTATAGTAAAAGCCTGGCAAGAAAATGAGAGTTACATTTTAGCCTCCTGCATAATAGTTTCTGTTCTCTATCCCTTGATAAGATTCTAAGTGTGCTTTTATTTGGTCAACTGACCACTGTGTAATGATAGACTGTTTGGGACATTGTATTGAGTATGGTGGATCAAATCAGAAAAATCAAAGTTGTAACTCTTACATTTAAGAAATATAAATTCTCTGAAGAACTCATTTTTACAATTAGCACTTTATTGAGAAACTTCAATCTACAACTGTCAATGTTAGAGGACATACTTCCAAACTCCTTCTTCTTACAATTATTTGTCAATTCAATTATTTTATTTATTAAAGATCTATTATGTGCAAAGTACCATATGAACTTTATTTTATCCATAAATAATATTGCTTGTTATAGGCATATGTTCCAGAAAAAAAATTTCAGCATTTAGAACTTAGGACCAATTATCATTATTGTACACCCCTTTTTCCATGGCCAGGTTAAGAAGTAACCATGATAAAATGCAATGGGATAGTTGATTAGAGCAAAGGCCCCCAGCGAGTCTCCTGATATACACCCTTCTGTAAATCTTTCCCACATGGAGTCTGGATTTGGTCATGTGACCTGTGTTGGCCAATGGAAAATCAACAGATGTTTCACAAACAGAGGTTTGATAAACATGTTTACATGGAAACTTGCTCTTTCAGGGGAAAAAAAAAAAACTGTCCCGAGATCTCCATGCTATGAAGAAGATTAGAAGGAAAGGTAGATACAGGCGACACCCAGCCATCCCAGCTGGGCGAAGCCGCCAAGGGACCTCCCATCGAATACGCGCCCTCGTGAGCCAACCCCCGAGGAATTGGTAGATCTGCCCAGCTTCCCACAGAACCGTGAGAAAGAATACATCACACTCATTCAGAGCCATTATGTTTGGGGGTGGTTTGTTTCACAGCAAGAGATAATTTAATGATGGACAAAGTGATAAAATGGTGTTGGATGCGTTAAAACCGGGGGTCAGAAAACCCAGACTTCAGAAGTCTTGGATTCTAGTCTCCAGTGACATGTCAAATTGGAATGTTGAACTAGTTATCATATAATTTGATGAGATTTCATACCAACATTGAAATGAGAGAACCCCAAGGGGAAGATCAAATTATTCTGGCTTTGAAGAAAGCTCTCAATCTCTTTTGGCCTCCTGGAAAGTTCCCAGGCCCGGCTATATTAAATCTACAAAAATACAACCTCTAACACATTCACTCACTTCTGAGTCATTAAATCACAAAAGTATAGGATGAGAAGGGACCTTGGGAGTACACAATATCACAAGCAGGAAATCAATTTTATTGTATTTGCCAACACCAATCAACTGGCGATGGCTTCCTGGCCTGCAGTGCCAAGCCAAATTAGGAGCAATGGGAGAGTATGCAGTTATCTATTAGCCATGCCTTCTGGGGTCACAGGAGGTCACAGGATTAGCAACTGACTGACACTTGCCTTACCAGATAAAACTTTCTTTTCAAAGGAAAGAAGAGAAAATTGAGACCAGTGGGGGTGGGGGGATCATTTCCAAGATTGTGCTGCTCTGACTGATATAGAACCTCTAACTCTAAATCTAATGGAGTCTAGAAATTTTTCCACTACACCTAATTATTTATTTGGCATTTATTGCTTTGGTTCCTTAGTACTGGGAACTGTAGTATACAATGAACAGTTGTTATAATGCAGATTTGACAGGCCAGTCCTCAAAGTTTTCAAACCTACATTATAACAACTGCCATAAAGTTTTGACCCCATTATAATAATGCACTCAGTACTGCTGCCAAAGTTCCAAGCTTGCTTCTCATTGCAATATTATATAATAACTCATTTAATCTCCCAAACACTTCCACTTTGCAAATGAGGAAACTGGAGCAGAGAATTTAGATAGGCTTACTAAGATCAAACAGAGCCCGAAAGTGCCAGAAACAGGTTCAAATGCACACTGGGTCCAGAGTACATGCTCATAACTATTCCATTAAATTGTCTCTCTCATCTAAGCTTTGTGCTGAACACACAGAAACTGCTAGAGTCAATTAAAACATGATGCTTGACCACAGAGAACCCTAAAGGGCAACCTCCATATCTAAATGTTTCTTTCCCATGGTCACTGGATGCTAGAATGTAAATGCCCTGTATTTCTCGAGTCAACAGCTTCTATAATTTTTTTTTTTTTTTTACTGTGGAGCATCATTCGTAATCAATGCATCATCTCCTAAGAAACCATTCCTCATTAATGTATCACCTCTTGCCTTTCCCAAAATGGGCAAACAAAGGTATAGACATGGCAGGCTTACCACCCCCACCACCATCTCCTCACACATCCAAGCAGACAGAATAGTGGTCTTGCTTCTGGAACCACAACTGCCCATTTTGTTTCTGTCTATGGAAATAAAGGATGGGGAGGAGGCAAGAGGTGAAAAGTCATGGAAGAAAGTATAAAAATAAAAGCACAAAAGAGGAAACAACAGTCAACAGCTGCTGGCATTGTGTAAAACTGCCTCCAGCAATTGCTCCTACCCACCCCTTATCTGCCATGAGCACCAACTGCGTATCAGATAGTGCACTAGGAGGAAAGGACAAAATAATGGCTCAGTGGCTCCCTGCTCTGAGGAGGCTGGCGCACTAGAGCAGAAGAGAGACACATAGACATTTAGGGGACAATGCGTCAAGTACAGAGCCAGGAGCATTCACAAAGAGCTGTGTGGGAGTGATGTTTGTTTCCTTTCTACCCTGAGTACCTATATCTGCATACTTTGGGGGGGGGCCCAGGCCAGATCAGGGAAAGATCCCCAGTCCCCAACCCCTATCTTTCCATCAGTCCCCTCGTTCTTACCTGGGCGCTCTGTCCAGATCAGGTGCTCAGGCTGGAGGGAAATGCGTAAGAGCCACCCGAGGAGGCCAATGGCTCAGCATCCCCTCTTGCTACTGATGCTCCCTGTGGGATTCTTGTATTTCAGTGCTGAGCCGATTGGTCCCGGGCCCTTTCTATGGGGTCAGACTCCTGTATTGAAAGAGCACGTTCTTTGGAGCCAGAGTCTAACTTTGAACCTCTGTTCTTTACTTTACTTGCTATGGACCCTGAGTGTGTTATCCAACCTTCCTCAGTCTCGGGTTTTTAACTAGTATATAAATAAGAAGCTTGTTCCAAGGGCTGTTTTAAAGGCCCAGCGAAGCAACAACTTGTTAAGATGATGGACAGTGTCTGGTAAGTACGGGGTGATAAGCAAATGTTAGTCCTTTGCCTTTCTTAGTCCTTGTCCCAAATCTCCTTTGGCTATTGTGATTTCTGTGGATCTACGACAGGAGGGGAATACATCTGGGGCTGAGCAGCAGCACACCCCATCCTGCCAAGTCTGTACCAGCTCAGGAACACCTGACTGTGTCCTCTGCCCTGCTGTCCCGTGGCCTCATCAGCAACACCACCTTCATTTCTGCCTGAATAAGATCCCACAGTGGTTCTCAGAGCCCAAGGGCTCCAAAGTCATTCACTGACAACTTCAAATGAGCTCACCACCATGCTGGCTATCACTACCCATGCCATAAGACGGTAAGATCACAGTGACAAAAGGTCTGTTATGGCTTGGATTTAGGATGTTCCTGGAAAAGCTTATACGTTGGCAGTACAAAAAATGTCCAGAGATACATATGGGACATGCACACAATAGGAGTCTACTCAGCAATAAAGAACAAAATTATGTCATTTGCAGGAAAATGGACAGACCTGGAGAACATCATTTTAAGTGAAATTAGCCAGTCACAGAAAGTGAAGGGTCATATGTTTTCTCTCGTCTGTAGAAGCTAAGGAGTAATCAAGATGTACGAGGAGAAAGGAGGGGGGAAGAGGAAAATCTCTAAAACACACAATGTACTTAAACCTATCGAAGTCAATCACTAAGCCGAGCAAGGGAGGGAGGGAAGGGGAGGGAATGGGGTGGGAATTGGGTAGGGGTTAGATCAGTGATGTGTGCATGTCTGTACACACACGTTTTTTACCCCAATATGATGTATGAATATAATGCACCAATAAAAATTTAAAAAAATAAAAAATACCTAAGAAATGAAAAAACAAAATAAAAAAATAAAAATAATGTTAAACTTTAAAAAAAAAAAAGATGTACGTGGGACTTCAGATAAAGGAAGAGAAACCCCAATGGAGCAATAGAGGGGGTCTAGGAGAGGGAGCTGGAGGTAAGGGAGAATTAATGAAGAAAATACTTCCATTGATATTATACACATATATAAAATTATCAGTACCAATCTCCATATCATATGGGGGAGGGGAGGGGAGGGCGTGTGGAGGGGACCGGGAGGAAGCTCATCAAGGACTTAGGACTGTAACCCACCGATAAAAGTATGGGCTAAATGAGTGACGTGTGCAGGCATGCCTCTACCATCTTGTACTTCATTAAGATGTGTGACTACAATGCACCAATAACATTTTTAATGATAATAATTTTAAAATATCCAGAGATAAAATAATCGAATCAGAGCTCTAATCTCATTGCTGAATGGTCCACTGATGGATTAATAATTTGAATGTATTTACTGGGTGGTAACTATAGGCAGGTGGAGCTTGGTTGGAGGAGTTAGGTCACTGGGCATGTGGCCTTGGAGACTATATCTGTCCTAGCTCCACTTCTATTCTCTCTCTCTCTCTCTCCTCTCCTCTCCTCTCCTCTCCTCTCCTCTCCTCTTCTCTCTCTCTCCTCTCTCCTTTCTCTTCTCTTCCCTCTCTCTCCTCTCTCCTCTCTCCTTTCTCTTCTCTTCCCTCTCTCTCCTCTCTCTCCTCTCTCCTTTCTCTTCTCTTCTCTCTCCTCTCTCTTCTCCTCTCTTCTCTTTCCTTTCTCTTCTCTCTCTCCTCTCCTCTCTTTCTCCTCGCTCCTCTCCTCTCTTCTCCTCTCCTCTTCTTCTCTTCTCTATTTCCCTCTCTCTCTCTCTCTCTCTCTCTCTCTCTCTCTCTCTCTCTCTCTCTCTCTCTCTCCCTCTCCTTCCTAGCTGCCCACAAGCTTAGCCTTTCTCTGCCACACCCTGCCACCTTTGTATCTCTGCCTTGGAGCCAGCCAACTATGGACTGAACCTCTGAAACCTCTAAAACCATAAGCCACTAAATCTTTCTTCTTCAAAATTTTTTTTTGTCAGGCATTTTGGTCACAGTGATGAGAATGGTAGCTAAAACAAGGTCATCCTGTTAAATAACCTTCATCCTGCCCATACTCCCCTTTCCCCAACATAGACAAACATAACCAACACTCCAAACTGGAATTACCAGGAAAGAGCCTTTCTTAGGAGATGACAACAATCCTTTTTCAAGTCTGTTGTGACATTGGATTTTTTATTCTTATTTTATTCTATCTTGGTTAAAAAGTAAGTTGATGCATTACAAAACCAAAAATTCACAGTTCGTAACTGATCATGAATTCAAGTTTTTTGCTAATTATTTTACATGAATTCCTTTATTTATTCCCATAACAACTTCAAACTAGGTACTATTAATGGACCTTTTATTTTAAACATGACCAATAATAAAATTGGAGCCCCAAGTAGCTAATTATCTTACCCATGTTTGCTCAACAAGAAATGACAAAGCTGAGATTTGAATGGCATCTCAACAACAGAGCTTAACCACCAGGCTACCAGATTCTGTTTTATAATCCTAGATCCTGCAACTAGTTGTCTTTCCAACAAATATTTATCAATCATGAACTATATGCCAGTCACTGGTTTAGCACTGTCTATAGTACAAAGGCTGCTCTATTTTCATGGAGCTCATTTTCTATTTGAATGTACAGATAATGAAAAACCAAACATATATAAAGTCAGGCTGTGATAAATGCTATAAAGAAACAAACTAGAGCAAGTGCTCTGTAGATATAAAAGGGTGATTGTTTAGTTCAATTCTGCATCAGCAGGTAGGGCAAAGATCTTTACCTCTTTCCAGTAGGTTAAAGAAGAGTTGAAGAGTCAAGTGTCTTACCCAACTTCCCATGGCTGGCAAGAAATACAGTACAAACTAAATCCAAATCTCCTCCTACTGAGCTTTTAGCATGCCATGTTTAATTTGTCTAATAATACTTCAACCTGAAACTACACTTCCATAAAAGCGTACTTTTAAGCACAGATAATCCCTATGTACTCATTTTTCCTTGTTGGTCCCAATTAAAAAATGAGATCATCTAATAAAAAAACAGAGCAGAAAGGGGAAAAAAAGACATCTAAAAAAAAAAAGAAAAACACCTGAACTCATGAATAGGAAACTGGACTGTACAAAATGAGATCTTCTGCTTACCCTCCCTTTTAAGTATCTTGTCTAATAGCAGATGGAATGTGCTCTCTTTAGTCCTTGTGGATTTGGCTTTCACGGTGAGAAATATCCTGGATCCGAAACCTTCAGTTACTCAGAGAAGACAAGAGCCTAAAAAATCACTACTCACAGCATTGGCCTTATCTTCAATTCTGCGCTTCTGTTTGTTTGAATAATAAACAAATGAAACTTTGGTGATAAATTGCTTGCCTCTGCCCTGTATCATAAGACTATGGGTAATCTAGCAAGCTGAATGGCAATTATGCAGTTTTGAATTGGCAAATACTCACAGCTTAGAATCTCTGCAGACTTTTTTGAAAACACCACCCAGTGGAAAGAAATAAACTAAACTGTGTGTGTGTGTGTGTGTGTGTGTGTGTGTGTGTGTGTGTGTGTGAGAGAGAGAGAGAGAGAGAGAGAGAGAGAGAGAGAGAGAGAGAGAGAATGAGAATTAGGAATTAGATACTAGAGATTGAAATCAAGGACGTTCTACTTCTGACTATATTCCAAGCCCTATTTTATATTTTATTTTAAAACAGGTGTGCACTGCGTTTCCACATGTAGTCTTGAACCTGTGATCCTCCTGTCTTAGCCTCCCAAGTACTGTGATTCCAGTAGGCGTGCACCACCACACCCAACTAGTAGTACCTGCATATAACATACACTAGTTTTCATGACATTACTTATTATTCAACATTTAGATTTTATAAATACCAAGCTAACCCTATATTAAATCGATTGTTCACTCAACTCTGATAAATGCACGCATCTACACATTGGAAAGGTGTGTATATAAGACACCTAAAGAGCCGGGCATGGCGGCGCACACTTGTAACCCCAGCATTCAGGAGGCTGAGACAGGAGGAACAAGGTTCGCGGATAGCCTCAGCTACTTAGTGAGGCCCTTTGCAACTCCGTGAGACCCTGTTTCAAAATAAAGAATAAAAAATAGGGCTGGGGGTGTAACTCGAAGGTAGAATGCCCCTGGGTTCTATCCACAATACCACAAAAAAGAAAAAAATAAGAAAAAATAAGAACATTCTAAAACAATAATTAAAAGCGTAGCACAATACGATAAATACATAAGCCAGTAACATAGTGATTCATCATCATCATTATGAAGTATCACATACTGTGCATCACAGCAAGTGCTAAACCTTTCTGCAGCCAGCAGTGTGGTAGGTTTGCGTCACCCATGAGCAACGTGTCACACACAACATCATGACCTCTACAACGTCGCTAGGTGATAGCAATTTTCCAGCTCCGTTATAATCTTAGAAGACCAACATCGTACACGCAGTTCGTGATTGGCTAAAATGCTCCTGTGGCATGTGACTGTCACTTTTTTGTAGCTTAGTTAGGAAACAGAGTTGTAGGGAACTGAGCCAGCCTAAGGGCAATCTATACCCGAACAGAGAGACATCCACATCCACCCTCCATCCCATCCCTATTCACTAATACTGGAACCATATGGGGCAGGGGGGATGGAAGATTCTAGAACCCAGAGCAAGAACTATATCAGTGGTGTGTGCCAGCAGCAGACCATCCAGGCCATATGGTTTCCATTCTGCCTACTCCACGTGCCCTAAACGATTCCATGTGTGAGCATAGAATAACAGGTTCGCAATGCACTGGCAGCAGCCACAAACCACACATGTAAATGGTGTCATTTGCTCCTCTAATTAATCTTGGCCTCCCAAACATATGATTCTTATTATTATTTTCAAAACTATACTCACTAACATTCCAGGACCCACCATGTCCTTCTCTTCCTGGGATATTTTGGTCTGGATTATTATCTAAGGGAAAACTTGACTGCCTATAACATGCTCAGGTTAAACCGTGACGGAGTTGTCTTGTATAACACCATTATAATGACTCTGTGATTTTTAAAGTTGGAACATATATGAAATATTACGGCGGTGACCGTGCCTTCAAATATTCATTCTGCTATTTTCCAAATTCTAATTCTCTCTCAAGTGCAAATACCAAATTCTCTATGGCTACTGGAAATGTTAAAGACCACCACCTATAATGTTCCCAAAACGGTGGAAAAGAAACTCAAGTCCATTTTATTCCAAAGGCTCCCCTAGAAGTTTATGGTAGAACTAGGATTATGTGACAACAGATGAAAAATAAGGCCATGGACTACTTTTGAAGGTTAGAGGTTATTAGAGTCACTTTGGAGTCTTATAAACCAAGATAAAAACTGTGGAAGAAATGAACAGAAGAGGCAAGAGAACAAAATATTTTCCCCAATGAATAAAGTTTATAAAGAACAAGAATGTGGACACATCAGCCTTCTGCCCCCCACCCCCACCACTCTTAATACTATCTTACTGTCTTGGAAAGCAACTGAAAAGGAGTCATAATCCAGAGACAAACTCTGAGTGCTTGAACAGGTCAGATGAGAACGGCTGGCTGGACACATGGGAGTCCTCAGGTTAGCACAAAGGAAGGCTATGGTTGTGTGATGCCCTGGAATCAGAGGCTCCACAAAACTGGCACTGAACTGAATAAGGTAAAATAAAAGCCAGTCATCTCTGGGATTCCACAGGTTTCTCCCCCAAAGAGCCCAGTCCAAGCATCACCGGGGCAAGTTGGTGTTCCAAGTATTAGCACTGTCACCCATCTCCCTAGAGGAGAAAGTTCAGCCAAGAAATTCACTTTTTCTTCTTCCAGAAGGTTCCTTGGTGTCAGAAAGCTTGGCAGGGAAAAAATAAAACCTGTAGAGGTCACCAATGCCTCACCAGGAATCCCTATAACCAAGCAAAAAAATAGGTAAATCTAAGCCGGGAACACAGCCCCGTGCCTCGCTGCCCTCCTCATCCCCGCACTACATTTCACTCTGGTCCTAACACGCCTGGTCACTGTTGATGCCTCCAGCGAATTCTCACACGCCATTAAAATCTGCCCTTCAGGGTCCTTCTTTGTGTGACCATCTGATACACTGTTCACCCCTGAACCTGGGATTTTGTCCAAACAAGAACAAATCTCTCTTTTGATGCATCAAGGGTATGAAAGGGGAAAGAGCTCTATTTTTTTTCTAGATTTCTTGACTCAAAGAGATCACCTAACTAATATTCTCCAACTTATCTAAATGAATTAGATATACAGTCTTTTTCCTGGATTTGAGAATAATCCCACAGAAGTTTCTTCTCTCGTTATTTTTCAGTCCAAGTCCATCTATCAAGCCCGGCTCTCGCTGGACCCATCCCCATCATTTGGAATTTTCTTTTCACCTTCTATAAAGCACCTGGTCTCAAAGACCTTCCTGGCTGCCGGCCACTGCCTCCACCAGAGGGCTGGGGACAGAACTGCACTTGGGCTGGTGCCTTCTTTGGACACCAGGCAGGAAGGGCTGGCCTCTTTTCGGTGGCAGCTGTCTCCACCTCAGCAGGCAGCTGGCAACAGCCCCCGTTTGAATCTGGGGCAAAGGACCATGATCCCCACATCCTTTCCGACTGCCACCAGCCCCAGCCCGCATCTCCTTCCGGCCATGTTCCTGTCACGGTGATTAGGAAGCAGCAGTTGTGAGGTAATTAGGATCCTCCTGGGCCAGCCAATCTCAATGAGAGCAGGA
Organism: Muscardinus avellanarius; assembly: GCF_963383645.1. Taxonomy (NCBI): domain Eukaryota; kingdom Metazoa; phylum Chordata; class Mammalia; order Rodentia; family Gliridae; genus Muscardinus; species Muscardinus avellanarius. Next base: position 75,763,555 of record NC_137800.1, on the reverse strand, counting down.
TGCCAGCTGCTCTGGTGCCAGGAACATCTCCTTGGCATGCCATCCTCCGGCATCCTTCCTCCCTCCAGCCTCTACCCGGTCCTCCAGGCCACTGGCTGTGCTCACAACAAACAAGGCCAAGCCACAACGTCTCCCCTGCCTGCCCCAGACCCAAGGTGATCTCTTTTCCTGGCAGGTTAGGAGCAGATCCAGCTGGAGACCAAGTAGAGAGCTGGGGTGGTGGGGACCAGTCATGCTTAGTAACCCTGGAGTTGAAGGTGGGTCTCAGAGATGGCCACAGCAATATTTTTATTTTTGCTTTTATCTTTTTTTTTTTTTTTTTTTTGCTTTGTTGATACTGGGGGTTAAACCCAGGAATAGTCTACCTCTGAGCTACACCTTCAGGCTTTTTTTTTTTTAGACAAGGACTCACTAAGTTGTTGAGGCTGGTCTGAAACCCAACATCCTCTTGTCTCAGTCTCCCGAATACTGGGGTTTCAGGCCTGTACCACCATACCTGGCTGTCACAGTGGCCTGGGCTTCAATTGTCTGTTTCTTAACTTTATTGCTCATAGGTTCCTCTGGCCCACTGTATATTTTACAGGTTGACATATTTCCCAATGATCATGATTCTAGGGTCTTTCCAAGGCTGGGACCTATGAGTACAAGGTGCAGACAAGATAACGTCTGGTGGCAGTAGGAATGCCACCCATGAACAGGGGCCCTCTGAGATGTCCATGAAGCCCTCCCCTTCTGGCATCCCATGCCTCTCTCCCTTCTCTTTCTGGTACCTTGAAAAGACAACAGGCAGGACTAAACACAATGGCTCCTACACCTGTCTCCTGATGGAGACAGGGGAGCTCACCTAAAATGTAAGATGTCATCCTTCTCTGTCCTTGGATACCCAGAGCCAAAACAGAAAGACACTGAGGAGACCCTGGGGAAACCAGGAAAAGGTCACAGCCAGCAAACCAGGCTGACCTGACTGCACTGCTCAGGGCCCAAGGAGTCTGTCTTCTTACTGCTCCCAATTCCATCTTCTTCTATGATCAGCCCTGCCCAATGTGACACCCTACTTTATAAGGGATAGTAGTATTTTTAAACCCCAACCCCCTTCCCTATGAATCGAGATCAGGACCTTATAAGAAAGTGGTTCCACACCCAGAATACTTCCGAACCCCTGAGGCTAGGCCACCCGCCTCCATGACCACCCCACTCCGGGAAGAAAGCCAGGCTTGATGGGCACAGCCCCATCAGTGGGATCTGTGTCCGCCCAGCTCTGGGCACAGAGAGAGTGGAGAGTGGAGTCTCCAGTGGTTCCCTTAGATGGTCTTTGAGTGCCTCAGGCACCACTTTTATCCTGAGTATATTTAGCAAAAGAGTCTTTGCAAAGCAGGGAAAACGGAAAGGGCTATAAGAAGGGGCTTGATTGTGTGGAAGAAATGTTCTCATAGCTTCCTGCCTGCAGGCTCTGCCGACCCTTGCCTAACTAGAAAAGGGTGCTGCCAGCCCTTTTGTGCTAAGGAGCAGCTTCCAGGCATCCCAAGTCACAGCCGCCCAGTTGCAGGACACCAGCCGAGCAGAGCTGGGGTCATCCTGGCCTGAGCCAAGGCAATCGGTGTGTGGTAAATTGTGAGAACTAGCGGCAAAGCCTGGGGAAGCTATCATGACCAGAGAAGAGAGATGTGGCTAGTGACCATGTCACTCTGTGAGCTGTGGGCCAGAGTAGAGGCACAGAGAGGACCTGTCTACTGAGCCCAGGAGGTAAAGAAATAGCTCAGCCTTGTACAAGAGGAGTGTGCAGGAGGGAGCCCAGCCCAGCCCAGCGGAGGGTGACGGGACACACGTCTGCAGAGGCTAAGAGAAGTGTGAGCATGAGTTGGGGAGACATTTAAACAGAGAGAGGTCAACAAGCCTACCATGTAATAAGACACTGGAAAAATACTGACCAATACAGTTTTTTGTTGTTGTTGTTGTTGTTTTGTGGGGGTTTTTTTGTTGTTTTTTTTTGTTTGTTTGTTTGTTTTTTGCGGTACTAGGGATGGAACCCAGGGGCATTCTATCTCCAAGTTACACCCCTAGCCTTATTTTTTTATTCTTTAATTTGAAACAGGTTCTCACTGAGTTGTAAAGGGCCTCACTAAGTAGCTGAGGCTGTCTGAGAACCATGATCCTCCTGTCTCAGCCTCCCAAAAGCTGGGATTACAAGCATGTGCCACCACGCCTGGCTTTTTGTGCCAGGAATCATCCAATTCAGACATGAAACCCTACCAGAGTTATTCCTTATACACATTTTATTGGTGCATTATAATTATACATCATAGATTCAAAGTAGAAACTATAATATTTGAAAGTAATAAAGCAGAAATACAGACACAGGGGCTGGGATGGAGCTCAGTGGTAGTTTGCCTACCAGGTGAGAGGCCTGGGTTCAACGCCTGTACCTCAGATACAGGCTAATGACCAGCCTTGCTCTAGTTACCCCTAGATGGAAGGTTGTGTTGAGCCATCAGTGGGAATACTCGGCCTGTGAAAACAGTAATATTGTTTTCATTTTTGTTTTATTGGTACATTGTAATCATACACCAGTAATCATAGACAATGCACCAACAAATAATAATCATACAATGAAATGAAGTTCAGGGTGATAGAGGCTTACATGCACACAGTACTGAGAACTGTAATATTCAGACCTAAATTAATCATTGAATAAATCAGTAGAGATTTTACTGCCATTTTTTTTTGGGGGGGGGAGGCCTTCATAAATAATTAATTTTGGTTTTAGTCTTGACTGTGGAATGACTCTTCAGGACAACCACCAGCATGACCACCAACACCCTGTCTTCCAGGTACACACATCTACCCCATCTTGGTAAGAGCTGATTGGGTCCATTTATTTACACTTGCACTCCTGCGAACCAGAAAGGTCCAAACCTTATTCATTCCTGAAAAGAATCCCAGCCTTGCAAAAAAAGATCCTCAACAGAACTTACCCTTTTGAGGTCAGCTTGGGGGAGAAAATAAAACAAAACTTACAGTGGCCTTGAAGTAGGATGAAAGAAATAAGCATGTAAAAAGGAGACAGACAGGAAGGAAAAGTACAAATATAACTTTAACATAAAAACCTGGAGCTGAAGTGCTTCAGCCTCTAGTCCACAAACCAGTTCTCTTTCCCAGGCCTGACTCTCCCAAAAATTCCTGGGAAACCTATAAATCCTAGAGTTAACTAAAAGAAACTATAATTGTTTCATGCATTGATAACAAGACAGATACAATATTTCTGAGAAACCTATAATTTAGGATATTCCAGCTTATCTGTCAGTCAGCTACTGAGGACCCCAATCAACCTGAGATCATCCCCCTAAGATTGTCCAGACCTCCTGCCCACCATAAACTGCCTCAAGACTACCGGACAGAGCTCATCCTCGCATACCTTCTCTAGCCCACCCCTCACGAAAGTCCCCTATAAGAAGAGAACCCTGAACTCCCCAAAACGCCTTCCTTGTTTTGAGGTGGCCCACATTCTCTTTTAAATGTGTATTTCCTCCCCTTTAACCCAAATAAACCTCTGTCCATGTCTCTGACTGGCGCGTGCTCAAATTCTTTTCCATTACGTTAGCCAAGGACCCTGCAGATCCTGAGCTCCTGAGCTGAGGGCTCACCCCAACCTGAGCTGAGACTTAGCTGGCAGATGAAGAAGGACAAACCATGCTCTACCCCACCCTGCCTCAGTCCCTTCCCCCCACCCCGGCTTCCTCCTTCTACTGTGTGAGGTTAAAAGATGGTTATTTTCATGGAAGCCAGCCTGCTGAAAGCCTCAAAAATCTTGCAAGAAATTGTTGTTGTGATTCCATCTTTCAAACACTGCAGTGTTAATAATTCCTTTAGACTCATAAAGAGCTTATTAGAATCAGCATTGGAATTAATTGAATTTGTAGTCTCACCAAACAGAGACAGCCACTCTATTCTTAGTATGAAGATTACTAGAGTGGGTTTTGGTATTTTTACACTTTTTTATGTTAAAGGGGAAGCATCGAATTAAACACACAGTAGCCACAACTCTTTTATTAAGTCTTCATCCACGGTCCTTCCTGTGACAATCAAAACAAGATATAACCTTGTGTTTATTTAAAGTATACAACTTTGTTGTGTATAGCCCTGAATTCGTAACAACAAAGTCTTCTCATTCCACAGCTTATTTAAGGTATGTTTGCTTCCTATTAGAGTTCTTCTCTTTATGAAAGGCTTACTTTTGGTGCACTATTTTATTTATTATTTAGGAATATTTTCCAGATCCTAGGTAGTAATACAGTTTGGCTTCAGAGCCCAATAGAAAGATCAACTTCTAAAAGCCAGGTACAGAGTGCGCCGGCATACTTACCATGCGATGGAACAGAATCCAGAGCCAGGAGACTGGAGTTCTGGTGAGAGGGAGAGAGAGGAGAGAGGAGAGAGGAGAGAGGAGAGAGGGGAATGGAGAATGAATGATAAATGAATATACCTCTAAATCCTTTTTTTTTTTTTTTTTGGGCGCGCGCGCGCGCATGTGTGTGTGTGTGTGTGTGTGTGTGTGTGTGTGTGTTTTCCTAGAGCCGGAACTCAGTGGCATTCTGACCTATACTCCAGCCTTTTTTTTTTAAAACACAGTCTAAGTTGTGGAGAGCCCAAGTTCCTGAGGCTGTCCCCAAATGCGTTATCCTCCTGTCTCAGTCTCCAAGTATTGGGATTACAGGCCCCACCATGCCTGGCTCCTCTAAACCATTTTTAAGTCTCTATTTTTTGTGATAATACTGTACTATAAAAATATATCCCTCAGTGGTGAATCATAAATAGTTCTATTTTCTTATTTATTTTACCTCTTGTTATTGCTTTAGAAGGATAAGAAAGACTTTTTGCACAATAAGACAATGTCTAGTACAGTCACTTTTGGTAAAGTCTTTTCCCTTAGAATCTAAATGTGCATGTGCGTGTGTGTGTGTGTGTGTGTGTGTGTGTGTGTGTGTGTGTGTGTGTCGCAGGGGAAGTATATATTCTAAGGAAACACAGAACAGAATCTTAGGGTCAGAGGAGTTATCAAAGTTCCTCTACTCCAAATTCTCTTCCATGAAATGGTTACAAAGACTGTGGGACTTTAGCCAAAGGGGTGACCTTGTCGTGAACAAAGCAATCATGCTTTGCAAGGCGAGCAGAGTGGAATAGCTATCTGTTTCCACATTCAGCCTTGCAACCCAATCTGTAGTCTGCTTAGGGACCTTTGTAAAAGAGAGAAAACAAGACCATAATCCCACTGAACCTACCAGGTGGGTCTGATACGCACGCATGAAATGTATCCCCCACATTTCCACTCTCTCAGAAAGCTGAGGAGGGGTCGGCTTCCACCACACCTTGATTTCCCGTGAAGACTTGGGGAGCAGCTGCTGGGCTGCGGCGGCAACTCCGGCTAATTCCACGTAGTGGCCCTCCCTCTAGTGGTCAACGTGGAGATGGCAGCTCTCTAGCTCAGCCCTGAGCCTCTGAAGCAGGAAGAGGGGTGACCCAGCCCCCAACGTTGTGCCTGTCTGTTTGGGAATCTCAGTGCTAAGTTATAGAACAAGTTGTCTCACAAAGAATTCTTCTTAATTAGAACATCTTGCTTGTTTATAATGATCATAGCACTTACAAAAGACCATATGTCTTTGAGAGGCTCCTTGGCAAGTCTTCTCCAGTGTTTACCAAATCTATTTTGTATCCCATGCTAATAATAGTCCAGTGGTCCCCAGGCAGAGCCACGGAGACTGAGGACTTTTTGTTGTTTTTTTTTTTTTCTATTACTCAGTATTCCGCCTTCAGAATGTGAAAGGCCTCTTAGTTCCTGTGAAAGGAGTAAAACGGGGCTCCAAGTTTCCCGAATACTGTTATTTTGGGAAACGTTTATTTCAAGGGCTAAACTGTAATCTTTTGACAAACCAACATTGAACAGTGTTCTGCACTTGGGTGCAGCAGACTTCAAACTATTCCTTCTACAAGGAACTCAAGTGGGAGATTAACGTAGCGTCCACAATACAGCCCTAGCCTCTAATGTTGTAACTGTTTTAGTTCAGGAAGGGAAAATAAGATATAAACTCCCCTTTCAGAGGGAAAATTTGATGCCCAGATATTATAGTAACTGGTTGAAGATCACATAGCTGGATTTTCCCATACTGCACCATCCTAACCATACTGTGTGATTAAAGCCAAATTGAGATTAAGTGGGTATGACTGCAACTTCAGTCACCAAAACAATCATTTTTGTGTGTGTGTACAGTACTGAGGTTTGAACCCAAGGGCATTCTATCTCAGAGCTACATCCCCAGCCCTATTTTTTATTCTTTATTTTGAAACAAGGTCTCACTAAGTTGTAGAGGACTTCACTAAGTAAGTAGTTGAGGCTGGCCAGCCCCCCAAGATCCTCCTGTCTCAGCCTCACAAATACTGGGATTACAAGCATGCACCACCACCCCTGGCTTTGTTTGTTTGTTTGTTTGTTTGTTTCAGTAACAGGGATTGAACCCAGAAGTGCTCTACCATTGAACTACATCCCCAACTCTCTTTTAAAATTTTAAGACAAGTTCTTACTAGTTGTCCAGGCAGGTCTCAAACTTGCAATCCTAGCTGGGCAGAGTGGTGCACACCTGTAATCGAATATTTAGAAGGCTGAGACAGAATGATCACAGGTTTGAGACCAGCCTCAACCACCTAGGGATATTCTCAACAACCTACTGAGACCTGTTTCAAAAAATAAAATCAAAGCCGGGCATGGTGGCGCACGCTTGTAATCTCAGCATTCAGGAGACACAGACAGGAGGATCACAGTTCACAGAGAGCCTCAGCTACTTAACAAGGGTCTTTGCAAATCAGTGAGATCCTATTTCAAAACATAAAAAGACAAAAAATTGGACTGGGGTGTAGCTCAGAGGTACAGTGCCCCTGGGTTCTATTCCCAGTACTGCAAATAAATAAATAAATAAATAAATAAATAAATAAATAAATAAGGCTGTTGGCATAGCTCAGAAGTAGAATGCCCCTTGGTTCAATCCCCAATACCAAAATTAAAAGCTTGAGGTCCCCCTGCCTCAGTGTATACCCAGCTCATAACATAAGATATATCATGCAATCATTTTGTTTTACTTTTTTGATATGGAATTTAAAAAAACACGCTTAGTTTTCTCACTTCTAGGATCTGATCCTGGTCACCCACAGGCACAACAATCGTCCTTCATTTTGGCACAAAGTTTTGGGAAAGTTTGTAAAGATCTGCAGATTAACTGGCTAGTTTGTACTGTTCATCAGCCAAGAGCTATTTAACTTTCATGGCTCTTTGCAAGTCCATCAGACATTTTCTTGTATGCAGCCTCTGTTTGATACCAAAGGTCTCCCTTTTTTCGTTAAGTTGTCATGGGGGAAAATACCTTAAAGATTTTTCTTTTCTCAGTAATGATGCCTTGATAGTTGTAGGTGGCATAATCCTTTATCGCAACATATTTTATATGTTGAAAATGACCATCAGCAGATTCCTCTCCCTTCGGGAAATGGTGGAGACACAGGAATTGTTTATAAAGAGCTTGGAAGTAGCTCAGATTAGTGAGAAATACCCACTAAGAATAACTAGCATAGTTGGGCAGGTTGATGTGTGTTGGCCAGTATTGAAAATACCTTATTCCTGTTAAGTCATTCATTCCACAGATAAACTAATGACGTAACTACACTGATATCCCCATCAAACACAAATACACCTTCACTGTCCTCAAGGTATCTCTAGTTCTTAAAACACATTCTCTCACTAACTGTAACAACCTTCCTCATTTTGGCTGAGCATAATGGTGCATGCCTGTAATCCCAGGACTTGGGAGGCTGAGACAGAAGGATCACAGGCTTAAAGGCCAACCTCAGCAATTTAGCAAAACCGTGTCTCAAAATAAAAAATAAAAAGAGCCTGGGTGTAGATTACAGGCAGAGCCTGGGTATAGATTACAGGCAGAATGTACCTGGGATCAATCCCTAGAACCTAAAAAAAAAAAAAAAAAAAAAAAAAAAAAAAAAAAAAAAGCCTTGTTTGGCAGTTTTGCATTGTCTGGCAGTTTTGCATTGTCTGTGTTGATGCCTGTATTTGACGGTGGACTGTGTTTCTGTATTCTAAGGTGCACCACTGTTGAGCCCCTTGAGGGCAGAGTCTGTGCTTTGATTCTCTATGTTTTCTCATAAATAATGTTATCATATGCCATGGGTGGCTTTTTGAGTAGAATTTCTTTATACGTAAATGTATTGGTTGGAGTTGTATTAATGAATAGAAAGAGTCTGTACATAAAGGGCTCTTATTTTCCAAAGAGGGAAGCAGAATCGCATTGAAGATTTGAGAAACAGCAATTGAAGTAAACTCTGAGGAGGTAGAACTGTTTCCTCCAGCTATAAAGGTGACCTGGAATCAGTGAGGGCTGAGGGGAAAGTTGGAGAAAGTTCTTTCATGTGACCAGGATGCACGGTGCATGTGTCAGAAACTTTAACAAGAGCACACAGTGGTGAGTCAGCTCCTAAGGGGCAGAACTGTAACTCCAGGAAATTTGAGTTGATGCCAAACTGGGAAGGGTGATATAGCTCTCAGGTTTTAGAGAACAATAAGAAATCCACTCCTGGGTTATGAAGCGCTTTGCATAAAGTAATTGGCCACACACACCATGAAGTTATTTTTCATCACTTTGCCAAAACTTTATGTTCCCCCCACAAAGTTCAGGCAGCCCCACCTCTAAAGGCACATGTGCTTCTCTATTCTTGTGACTTTCATGGTTTACATCTCCTGTCTTTGGAACAGGAGGAAATTATCTTGTAATTTATACAGTTGGCAGGGCCTGTGTCAATTCAAAATCCAGATTAAAAAACAGAAAACAATTAGTCTAGTAAACAGATCATTGTATTCCAATGCGCATTTATGTCTTCAGCCAATAAACCTTTCTGAGTAACTTCTCTAAGGGAGTTCTTAGTTGAAAACTACCATCAAGAAGGCAAAGTCCTGACTCTCCAAGGTCACATGCTGCACAATACAGTGGTGTCCACGAGACAGGCACAGAATAGCTGGGGGGGAGGGGGACAGTGAAGAGTGTCCCCGATCACAGGACCCAGAGGATTCCGTGGAGAGGGAAGACACGAGCTGATCATTGAAGAACTTCTAGAAAAATGTGGAGCTGGAAGAAGAGTTTTCGGGTAGAGTTATAAAGTAAGTAAAGACACCTAAGAGACAAAGAAAAGAACAAGATAGAAAAAAAAAAGTGGTCTTATTTAACAGGGACCTAAGGGAAGGGAAGAATGGATGGAATATGAGAGTCAGGCTGAATTTTCAACCCACTCAGTGCTCAGTAGCTACAGCTTAAACTTAAGAGCCAAGCCATCGTGCAAAGTCAGGTCCAGGAAGGAGGCCCATTCTGTCCCTGTGCACCAGAAACTTAAACTGTTCCAGCACTAGAGGCAGAACAAAGAAAAGAGACTTTTCCAAACAAGTGGAAGTTTGGGGGACATTAACAAACAAGTTAATTAGGGCAAATGTTCCCTAGGAGGAGCAAGCCTGTGAGCTTGCCTCTGTCTCTGGAGAGGTGGCAGCTGATGATGCCAAGCTGAACTCTGAAGAGCTGGATGTGGGCAGTGTGTGTGTGTGTGTGTGTGTGTGTGTGTGTGAGAGAGAGAGAGAGAGAGAGAGAGAGAGAGAGAGAGAGAGAGAGAGAGAGAGAGAGAGAGAGAGAACGAGCGAGCCTGGGGCACAAGGTCGAGACCTAATATTTCCATTTACACTCTGCAGTTATAATAAGGATACCACCCAGCAATGACATAGATTATTGCTGGAGTGAACACACCCGTATTGAACACAATTATGAGAGTATCTCCACTAATAAAGTAAAGCAACAACATTGGAATGAGAGTTTTAGTTAGTTAGTTAGTTAGTTAGTTAGAGGTACTAGGGATGGAACCCAGGGGCATTCTACCTCTGAGCTATACCCCTACCCCTATTTTTTATTCTTTATTTTGATCCAGGGTCTCACTGAGTTGCTAAAGGCCTCACTAAGTAGCTGAGGCTGGCCACAAACTGGAATTTTATTTCTTTCTTGCACCCCCCCCAAAAGTTTGCTTTTCACTTCATTTTATTTTATTTTACGTGTGTGTGTGTGTGTGTTATTGGGGATGGAACCCAGGGGCTTTCTACCTCCAGGCTATACTCCCAGACCTATTTTATATTTTATTTGGAAACAGGGTCTCACTAAGTTGCTGAGAGCCTCACTAAGAAGCTGAGGCTGGCTTCGGACCTGTGTGATCCTCCTGTCTCAGCCTCCCAAGCGCTGGGATTATAAGCATGAGCCACCACTCCTGGCCTTATTTTACTTTTTATTGTGGTACTGGGGATGGAACTCAGGGGCATTCTACCTCCAAGCTATACCCCCAACCCTATTTTTTATTCTTTATTTTGAAACAAGGTCTCACTGAGTTGCAAAGGGCCTCACTAAGTAGCTGAGGCTGGCCACAAACCATGATCCTCCTGTCTCAGCCTCCCGAATGCTGGGATTACAAGCGTGCGCCACCACACCCGGCTTCACTTGATATTATTTTAAATCGCTTAATCTAAACAGCCCCCAAAATAAAACAGACACAGTAAAATTCTAGCTGCAATGTGTGAACACAATGAGACAATTGAAAATTTGGGGTGATTCTAGGTTAATGCTTTCTTTTCAATGCCCTTTTTTCCAAAACATACTACTTTCCCAAGCCTCACGATGTAAACATTTAATGTAAAGAAGAATAAAAGCTTGATTGATGAAAGGTAAGACTTTGAGGCCGATACGTAGTTTCCGTGGCTCTGCTCATAACTGGCTTAATTATAGTTTACAGGGAGTTCATTTAGCTCTGCTGTGTTCTGGAAGGTTCTCTGAGTTTCAGAAAGGCAGATGGTATCAGTTTGAGATTGTTTCCTATACTTGGTTACCTTTGTCCTTTCTGTCCTGGAAACACTCAAACTTGGTCTATACATACAGTTCGTGGCTGCTCTCTTGGTTTATACATTTGTGTTTCCAGCACCAAGACTCATTTCTAAAGCTCCTAGTTACTGGGCACCTGCTATGGGTCACGTACTCAGCAGTTCACTATTTCTCCATTATTCTCACACCCCAAAATTCTGCTGATATTCCTGTTATCATAATTCACAATTTCATTTAAAAGTCTTCCAAGAAAATGAAAAAAAAGGTTTCACCCTTTGCTTGAAGTAGTATCTTATCAAGGAAGAAGTGGAGAGAAAGTGAGGAGAGATTCTTATACCAAAAGATAAGAAAGATAAGTGTCATTTTTAAATACAAGAAGAGTACCACTCAGTAGAATTTCCCCAACGCATTCCATTTTACTCCCTTGTAGTTTTGGAGCCAATAACTCTTGGAAACATTGAAATACGCATCTTATTATGACTTTGTAGTTAAGTAATCATTCTATTACCAAGGATGACACTGAGTTAGCCAAGCTAGATTACCTTTTCTGGTCTACACAGCATCAAAGAAAGATCTAGCAGTGAGGTGCTTTATTTGCTGATCAACACAGAGGTCCACATCAAAGTTTCAAAGCCAGCTGACTCTGCACAGACAGTAACTGATGCTTCTCCTGTCTTTCTCCTTTATAGTGTCAGTGCCAATACTCATCCTACCCTGGTTTGTGAGTAAATTCATGCTCGGTGTCGTAGTGAGTCTATTCTTATAGTCTGGTTCTCCCCAGCTTTGCTGAAAAAAAAAATAAAGCTGAATTATCCCAATCTTCTACATATATTTCTAAAGTGTAATATCAAAACTCAGGCATAATCAGGAAAAAAATGGGCATTAATTTTTTTAAAAAGTGTGACACTATTCATGGCTACCATTTTTAATGTGTTATTAGTAACTATTTATATGTATTTATTTGAATGTCAGCCATATAGAGCACTGGGGACAAGAAAAAAAAGTCTACCTATTTGTTCAGCACAAATAATATTGACAGTTGATTGTGTCCCAGACTCCCAAGAAACAGGACACAATCTTTATCTTCCAAAGGATGTCAAGCAGATTGAAGACTAGAATACAGCCCACATCTCAAATGACAGAGACAAGGCATAATATACAACCAAAAAAGCCAGCAACAGTGGCTCTGAGGGGCTGAGAACAGTTCTGTATACAACAGGAGACTAGAGCTCAGAAGATAAGCAGAAAAGACCCCACTCAACGCTGTCTCCACCTGCTCCCTTCACCATGCAAATGAAAGGCGCTCATCCTGGAAATTTGTTTTGCCATTAGATAAATTTTATGGTTCTTCTCTCCTAGTTCCCAAACGCGCTCGGGGGGAGTACCAGATCCAGGCAGAAGCATCCTGAAGGAAGAGCAAGTAAGAAACTAACCAATCGGGTTAGTTTCCAATCAGGTTAGAATCCAATCGGGTGATGGGATTCAGGAATGGTCATCCACTAGAACCCTGGGCCCATGGATGCTCAGATGGAGGCAAAGATAAATCAGGTAAGTGAAGGAATCTAAATGGCTTTAAGACCTCTATGCTGAAGACTGGAATAAGCAGTTGCTATGGCTTGAATAGGCCCCCTTAAAAGCTCTGCTGTTGAAAGATTAATCCCCACATTTGATGTTAATGGCATTTGGAGATGTGGCCTTTGGAAGCTAATTAGGACTGAATGAGACCTTGAGGTTGTGGCCCCTCTGAGAGCAGCGGTAGCTTTATAAGAAGAAGACGGAGCCAGACATAGTGGCACACCCTCGTAATCCCAGCAGCTGGGAGGCTGAGACAGGAGATCGCGGTTCGTGGACAGCCTCAGCTACTTAGTGAGGCCGTCTCCAATTTAGTGAGACCCTGTTTCAAAATAAAGAATAAAAAATAGGGCTGGAGTTGTAGCTCGGAGGTAAAATGGCCCTGGGTTTGATCCCCAGTTCTGTCAAAAAATAAGAATAAAAAAAAAAAGAAGAAGATAAGCCAGGCATGGTGGCACACGCTTGTAATCTCAGCATTCCGGAGGCTGAGACAGGAGGGTCGTGGTTCGCGGACAGCCTCAGCTACTTAGTGAGGCCCTCTGCAACTCAGTGAGACCCAATTTCAAAATAAAGAATACAAATAGGGCAGGGGGTGTAGCTCGGAGGTTGAATGCCCCTGGGTTCCATCCCCAAACCCGAAAAAAAAAGAAGATAACGAATCTGAGCCAGCATACTTGCTTTCTCCCAGCGCATGATGCCCCCGCCCTGTTATGATGTAGCGGGAAGGCCTTCACCAGATGCCAAGCAGATGCCAACGTGCCAGCCAAATAAAAGTCTGTTCTTTACAAATTTCCCAGTCTGTGGTATCCAGTTATGACAACATAGTGTGCCCGAACTAAGGCAGCATTCAGGGGCAGCAACTGCAGATTGCAACAAAATTCGGAATACAAATTGCAAAACAATACAAATTGCAAAACATCAGGATGAAGGGTCAAGAGTACCAGTGCAAAATTTTCCAACCATTGCAAAGCAAAAATAAAATACGAGAATTAGGGGGGAGAGAGAGAGGAGGAGGAGGAAAAAGAAGGAAGAGGAGGAAGAGGAAGAGGAAGAGGAAGAGGAGGGAGAGAGGGAGAGAGAGAGATAAACAAGGACAAAGTAATATTAGAAAAAAACATGAAATAGGAGAAACATGAAATGAAAATGTGAATAAAAAACAATTTTAAAAAGTGTGGGAGGATGTAAACACTAGTGCCCCTACTGGCCTCTCAGAAAAAAAAAAAAAAAATCAACACCTATCAACTGAGAGTCTAGGAAAACAACGGGTGGTCCACCAGAGGCAGAAACATGGGGACTTTTAAGATCTCAAGGGACTAAGCCCACCATGAAAGTTTCTAATGCAGAGTTGAAATCCAAATAAAAGGAAGCAATAAAACTCCACCACCACTGTTGACCCAACGGCACATTTTGAAAGCATTTTTTTTTTTTTCAAAAAAATAGCAAAGAGAAGGTTTACGGTCTCAAAAAGAAAATTTTTTTAGTGAGGGAAAATTCAGTATATAGATCCCAGAATTTCCCCTGCTCATTCCTAAAGAAACTCATTATCTTTGGGGGCTGAGGACTTGGAGGCAAAGGCCAACTATATTCAAAGTGAAACATTCAAACAAAAAGAGGAGGAGCCAGGCATAGTGACACGTGCTTAAAATCCCAGTATGTGGAAGGCTGAAACAAGAGGATCAAAGGTTGGTGACTAGCCTTAGCAACTTAGGAAGGCTCTCTGCAACTTAGTGTGACCCTGTTTCAAAATAAAAAATAAAAAAATGGCTAGGGGAATAGCTCAGCGGTAGAATACCCATGGGTTCGATCCCCAGTACCACAAAAAAAAACTTAAAAAAAGATAAAAATATAATCCCCCAATTCAAATATAATTGATTAAACAAATAAAGGTTGTTGAGAAGTAGAGTACTCTTGAAAACCCTTTGCTATGGTAAAAACTATACAGATGGCAGACTGTCGGAAGGCAGTTATTTTTGAGGTTGTAAACACAAGTGCAGGAATCTAGAGGAATCTAATATATTCTCAGCCTTATAGTTTGTAGTTCCAATTCATATAGAGTGATGTTTTTTGAGTTTTTTCCAGATTGATATATTCTCATTCACATTCATTCAAAATCTCCCTCCCTCCCTCTCCCTCCCTCCCCCTCCCTCCCTCTCTTCCTCCCTCCCTCCCCCCCACCTCTCCTCTTCCTCATAGACATACCCATACCTGATCCCAAATTTTTCCATTCCTTTCCTTGAAGTAAATATACCTGTCTTGCCCATTCTCATTCCTAGGCCAAATGTTTTCTGAAAATCTCATTATATTCTAATTAGGCATATTGTTCCTGAAAATTTAATCTATGAGTTCCTTAACAAACAGCTAGATCCAGGGAGTATGGTCCATGGGACAGATATGTTTTGACTAGGTAAGAAGGAGAAAATGTACAATGGTCCCAATCAGTGCCTATGGTATAGGTTCCTACTGTCCTTGGCCGGTTCGGCTGAATCCTGGAAGTCTGACAGTCCCAGTTTTGCCTGCGCTCTGGCCCAGAGCCAGTCCTGACAGGGGAGGAAGCCGACTGTGAGGGGCAGCCCCTCTGCAGCGTGACCACTGCCTGCTGAAGAGTATTTGCACAAACAAGGGCCTGATCCAAGACCTGGTTGGGAACTGGGAAGCAGTGATGATGTGTTTTTCTGAAACACTATATTCCCACTTGTTCTAAGCCTCAGCCAGAGCATTGATCCTGAAACCCTCCCAGGCACAAAGACGGACTCAGGTTAGGCTTGGATTCCTACCCCACCCCACCCCAGGAGACCTTCAGAGATCCTTTCCCTTCCCACTGCATATGCCCAGCGAGGCACTGGCCTCCTCCCCTCCACCTCTGGCACCGCATGCCCGAGCTCAGGTGCGGTATCTGCTCTGTGGGCATGCTGTCGTGGTAGACAGGTCCATGGACACTGCCCACATGATTAGATTTTCACTGCTCTGAGCCCACCTGGCTCCTGGCAGGCCCAGCTTCTGAGCAATCATTTATTTGTTTGTGCTGCTTGCCTTCTTTGGGACCCGTCTCCTGACTCATCAGTCATGCCCATAGGGTTCACGAGGAGAGAATAAATATGCTCTTGTTTGTCTGGCCTTGGGAATACCAAACATGTCCTTCTAGACCTGGAGAAAGCCGGTCCTTGTTCCCAGGAGACCTTATCCTTATACAGACATACCCTCTCTGACTCCCTCCCATAAACATGCACCTGCCCCCCTTTCCCTTTCCCTCCCTCCTCCTCTCCTCTCCTCTCCCCTCCCCTCCCCTCCCCTTCTCCTCCTCCTTCTCCTCCTCCTCCTCCTCCTTCTTCTTCTTCTCCCCTCTCTCTCCTCCCTCTCCTCTCCTCTCCTCTCCTCTCCTCTCCTCTCCTCTTCTCTCTCTCTCTCTCCCTTGCCCGGCATTCAGCACCCCGCAGTAAAGAGTGAGAGAAAGAATTCAATGTCAGTAATGGAAATATGTTGGCTCAAATTCTCACCAAGTCTCAGATTAGATCCTCCTTGTGGGGGAGGGGAGGTTGCAAGGAAAGGAAGGTGAGGTGGTGGGAATCCCGGGTACTTAAAGGTGGGATGGGTGATTTGGCATGAACTCAAAGTCACCGCTGCTGTGCTTGCTCACAGGTGCCACCACGAAAATAAGACACAGAGGCACGTGCCCCAGAGGGTTTGGGCTCTTGTCTCAACTCTGAAGTACAACACAACTTCCCCTTTGTGGGTTCCCGTCTCCCCGTCTGTGAAATGAAGGCTTAGGCCACATGAGCGCTAAGGTCTTTTCCATCATTAAAGACCTGCGATTCTGATTTTCTTTAAGTCAGAAAACAATATTTTGCACGTAGCCTTTGAGATCACTGTGGAGGAGGAAGACACCATTTTGAGCATAAAGATTACAATTCTTAGTCACTTATCAATAATTTTTTATTTACTTTTAGTTTATCTTTTAACTTTTTAATTAAAAGATACCTTAGATATTTTATTAATCTTTCCTGGAAGACTTGAGAGTGGTGTGTGTGTGTGTGTGTGTGTGTGTGTGTGTGTGTGTGTATTGGGGATTGGACCCAGGGGCATTCTTCCTCTGAGATATACCCCCAGACATTTTTATTTTTTATTTTGAAACAACATCTAGCTAAGTTGTTAAGGATCTCACCAAGTTGCAGAGGCTGGCCTCAAACCTCTAATCTTCCTATCTCAGTCTCCCAAGTACTAGAATCACAGGCATGTGTCACCATACCTAGTAAGAATGGTCTCTAAATACCTGGAAATTTCTTACATGGGCATCCTCTTCCTCAAGTAGAATTTCCCTAGGTAACTCCATAAGGCAGAACTGAAAACGATGGGTAGAAGAGAGATTTGAGTTTAGAATAAATGTAGAGACGGAGATTTGCACTGTGCCTGCCAACCGTAGGGCTCTCTGGCTCCCTGAATATCCTGCTCCCATAATGCACTGCATTCTCCTAAAGCGATCCCTGCAGTTGAGCATGTTCTACTCCGCAAGTGTTATTTGATGGTGGCTCTTGCGTCCACCCTCTTGGATACAGCAGCCTTCCCAATGCTCCTCACCACTGCTGCCCGTGTTCGCCAACAGCCTGTCCAAGGCAGGGCTTTGTAGTGCTCAGATCAAAGTGCCCATTGTTTATTAGCGAAATGGGACTTGCACCTGCTCTGCTGAGGTGTACTGCTTCCATCCTGCCCCTCTCGCTTTCAGCAGGCTGTAGCAAGATCACAGGGCTGGTCGCTTTGGTGGCAAAGGACGCCACGCTCTGCCAGTCAGAATGAGGCCAGCTGCGCCGGTCCTGTGTGAACCAGGTGCCCAGTGCTTCCCCAGGAACCCGCTGCCAAGCCTTGGCAGCCTGTAGGCCAGCAGCTGCGCCTCCAGCCTCAGTCTTGTCTCTTTCTCTCCTCCTCAGCCTGAGAGAGAGTCCAAGCGCAGCCCCCTGGGAAGCCAGTTACAAAGAGGAGGAAAGAGAATCTTAAGAGAGGGCAATGCAAGGGCTGTGATTACAGAGCTCCAAGCAAGGGTACAAACAAGCAGGGAAACGCAGTCAACATGAGAATGAAGGCTGACTTCAACCTGTCTGGGCTCCCCATGGTGCAGCAAGAAAGTAGTTCATTAGCCATATATTGATGTCATTATTATTGAAGATCCAGTCTCAAAAACCAGGCACGGTGGCATACATATGCCTGTAATCCCAGTACTTGGAAGGCAGAAATAGGAGGATTGCAGGTTCGAGGCCCGCCTTGGCAATGTAGCAAGACCCTCAGCAACCTAGCAAGACCTGACTTCAAAAAAAAATTAAATAAAATAGGGCTGAGGGTGTAGCTCTGAGTAAGAATGCCCCTGGTTCAATCCCTAGTACTGTGCATGAATTAAAATTTAAAAAATAAAAGAGGAAAATATGATCCCCCAATTCAAATGTAATTGAGTGATCAAATAATTAAATAAATGACAAATGATCCGGTCTCATGGGTATTAAGGCCACGCCAACAATAATCCAAATAACACCAGCAATGCTAAAAACGAACAGCCTCGACTTAGACAACCAGGCAGCGCCATATGCTACGCAAGTCGTCTCTTAGGACTTTTTATGAATGAATATGGACAACAGCATCAGGAAATTAGATTCACATTGGTTTCTTTGAGCTTTTCTGGTTAT
This sequence comes from Muscardinus avellanarius, assembly GCF_963383645.1. Classification (NCBI taxonomy): domain Eukaryota; kingdom Metazoa; phylum Chordata; class Mammalia; order Rodentia; family Gliridae; genus Muscardinus; species Muscardinus avellanarius. The sequence continues at coordinate 75,745,368 of NC_137800.1, read as the reverse complement.
AGATTCACTCCAGGTGGTGACTCAAGAAACAGTCATAGGCCACAACTCAACTGCATAGATGTAGAGCATCCTTTTCCCAGAAAATACTTACATACCACTAAGCCACTCCACCAATCGTCAGGGCCCTTTAAAGCTACACCATATCCTCTTTAGATCTCAATGATGCTTTTCAACAAGCAATGGACAACCAACTCACCAAGCAACCTACTTCCTCTCGCAAAGGCCCTTCCTTGGACATGGCCGTGGCCAGTGCGGGGACACGCTGCTTCCTGAGCAGTGGCTGTCCAGTCAGGAGGAGGTGGGGGAGAGGAGCGTAAATGACACTGGTACACGGTGACTCATCTTTTCGCTGACTTCATCCACTTCCCTGTTTTGGCCAGTTGGAAAGCTGTGTGGGCCATGGAAAGTCAGAGATGGTTTTTCTTCCAAAGACAGGAAGATGGGGAGGGGCAATGGAGGGGGATCGACAGAACAGTGGGTGCATGTGGGGGGGGGTCATAACTGCTGCATGACTTCAGCTCCTCTGACCAGCTGACGGTCATCACATGAGTCACCAGTCCTCTGAGGACGAGATGGGCCTGGGTGGACTCATTGTGCAGGGAGACAGAGCTGGCAATCGAGGCTCAGGTCCGGGAAATGTTTCTCATTGTGTCACAGGAAGGTAAGAGGTCTGTCTGTATAGCACTCTGGGACCACCGAGGTACAAAGAACTCAGAGTCACAGAACAGTGTTAAATGGAATCCTAGTCAGCATCTCCTCTGTAATGTCCACTGGACTCGGGTTCACCTGCATCCCCTTCCTTATTGATGGTCAATGCTCACTTTCTCCCACTCTCCACAAAGACAAACCTAACCCTATAATAAATACTTGCTTCAAACCTTCAGTCCCTCCTCAGCCCTCTACCGCAGGGGCCAGCAGGGCTTGGCTTGCAGGCTAAACTCAGCCCACAGCCGGGCGTGGTGGCGCACGCTTATAATCCCAGCATTCCGGAGGCTGAGACCTGGAGGATCGCGGTTCATAGACAGCCTCAGCTACTTAGTGGGGCCCTCTGCAACTCAGTGAGACCCGGTTTCAAAATAAAGAATAAAAAATAGGGCAGAGGGTGTAGCTCAGAGGTCAAATGCCCCTGGGTTCCACCCCCAGACCCGCAAAAATAAAATAAAATAAACTCAGCCCACCATATGCCTCCCAGAAAGATTCACTGGAAGACAGCGTTAGTTCACATGTGTGGCTGCTCCCATCTCATAACATGGGTGAAGAAGTTGTGAGCCTGGAGCTCACAAAGTCTAAACTATTAGCTCCCTGGCCTTTCAGAAGAAAATATCTATCTGCTGACTTCTGCTCCAGTGCAGCAAAAGACAATGCCTCTTGTTTACATTAAGAATTCCCTCAACATTTTGACCCAACACACATGGCACTTCCTAAACCTGTTCCCGTTCCCATCCAGGCTGTGCAGTCTAAGTAGATAAAGCATCTCCTCTTTCATTCCAGACCAGTCTGTCCACTCTGGCCCTTGACCTCATCCTTGCTCTTTCTTCTAGCTGTTTCCTTGTGTCCTTAACCTAAAATCATGGGTTTTTGTCTTCAGCCCACATTTTACCATCTTCTCTCTGGTTCCATGCCTCTCTTCTCTGATAGCATCATCAAATCAACATCTCTATGTCCTCCCTTCTTGAAGTTCTTGACTTATACTTCTGATGGGTGGCCACACTTGCACTTAAGCATCCTGTGGAATCAAAGAGCTGCATCCACAACACTACCCCACATCTTTCTCAAAAAAAAATGCCCCCTTGGACTTCCCTGTCTCTGCTGATGACACCTAGAAATTTATCAGTCAACTTTCCTCTCATCCCATAAAAGCAGTAAGTGAACCCATCTTCTCAGTGTACCCACCCTCGTCGAGTAAGCAGCCAGTGCTTACTCACCTACTACCTGACCTAGACTGACTCCGTCTCCTCTCATCTGAACCATGACAATCCTCCCGGCCCGGCTTACTCTCCTCTGGTCCAGCCTCTTTACTCTTGCTTGAAGGTTTCCATCAGTATAAATCTGACCATTCTACATTCCTGTTTAAAAGTCCTTTATTATTCTATAAAGTATTATTATATAATACAAGTTCTAAGCTTTGATCCAAGAACCCTTAGCCAAGATTTCACCGAGATGAGATCTGTAGCTGTAGCTGTCTTTCCAATTTTAGTGGCTTTAACTTTGCCCTGCCATAAATCTGTAACATAAGGAAAAACCATAAATACACACTAGGTTTGAGAGGTCTCACTCTGGGCCCTGTCCCTTTCATTGATCCCCACCTTGAGTCTGTTCCAATTTCATCTTTTCCTGCATCTACATTCTTGGCTCTGTGACTTCAACATGGATCCTACTTCAGGCCTTGTAAGCCTGGTATTTAGAGCTGATCTTTCCGGTGAATCTAGACTTTCTTTCATAAGTGTCGACTTAGGTTGATACTCTGGTTCTTGAAAATTTGTTTGCTTTGGGCATGAAAATTCAATCCTAACTTCCTAATTCTCAGAATCCAATTCTAAACCCTTGGAGACCAGCCTCAAGAGCCAGGCATGAGGCATTAGACAACTCTGATCCTAGTACCCAATATGCTCTATCTGTATCAAATTACCCCTCGTTCCCTTAATATCTCCATGGTGTCTGATGCCCATGCTATGTCTGGAATGAGTTGAGGTCTTGTTCACCTGGATAAACACTACTAGACCTCCTGTATTCATCTCAGATCTCTCCTCACCCACATAACCTGTAGCTTAGTGGAAAGTGTTGATCAGAGTAGGAAAAATCCAATATGTAGGGAGAGAAGAAGGCACCAGAATTATGTGAATAAGTTCAGAAGAAAGTTTAGAACAGCCAGACCTCAAGGAGAAGGAGAACAAGAACAAACAGAAAAAGTCATAACTGTGGAATGGTTCACATGCTTTTAACTCTAAAAACTGAAATAAACAAAATACCAGGAGGACTCTGGCCAAGTAGAGGTAAAGAATTCAGTTTGGGCTAAACTAACCTTTTCCCTGCAATAGGATCCAAACCATATAGTAATGGCATTATGACAAGAAAAAAAATAAAACAAATGAAAGTGTGTTCAGAATAATGAGAGGTGGCACATTTTCCAATCATCTCTACTTTAAGAGAAGGTCTAGAAAAAAAGTTGTAAGTTTTAAGAACACAAGAAATAGAGAAATAAATGAAAATAATAATATGTGCAATAAAGCTCATCTGATATTGTATATTAAGTGTTTTCAGATACAGATTTCTCTGGCTATGTCCTAAGCAGTGGTAATAATAATAATAATAATAATAATAATAATAATAATAATATAATAATAATAATAATAACAACAATAACAATAATAAATGCTGGCAAGGATGTGAGGAAATAACCCTTATACACTGTTGGTGGGATTGCAAATTAGAAGAGCCACCATGGAGATCACTGTGGAGGATCCTCAGAAGACTGAAAATGGAGCCACCATATGACCCAGTTATACCTCTCCTGAACATTGTTCCAAAGGAATTGAACTCAGACTATGATAGAGATATATGCAAACCCATGTTTTAACAGCATAATTCACAATAGCCAAACTATGGAACCAGCCTAGGTGTCCATCAACAGATGAATAGATCGCAAAATCGTGGTCTATACACACAAAAAAATTTTATTCAGCCATAAAGAAGAATATAATTATGTGAGGTACCAAGTAAAGGTTTGCTCAACTCTGTTGACTCTGCCTGGTGAACATAACATTTTCTGAGAAAATGAGATCAGGGATATAGGAGAAAGTTTGTTTTAAAATACTGAGTCCAAGAAAGTCATCTAAAATAGGAGGAAAACCAGGAGGTTTTTCCTCCTCCTAGGGAATCCAGTGAATGAATTAAGAGTGGTCAATAGCATCACATGTCACAGAGGGGGAAAATAAGATGACTGAAAACAGGCCATTAGACTTAACAACTGGGTCATTAATGGCTTTTCTCTGGTACCAGCCAAATATCATTATGGTGAGTTTTAAGAGGGTGTCTAAAGCATTTCAGCGAGTTAGCATTTCATAGCATGAATGTTGCTCAAAACAGATGGCTCTTTCAGATTTATGGATGTTTTGTTTCTCTGAGATTTTTCTTAACCCTGATAAATTTCTTTCCATAATATAGGAATAATAAGAATACTTATTATTTATCCTATACCTGTTATGTTCCCAGCATTCTTCTAAGTATTTTATTTCTATTATTGGTAACATTTGATAACCAAACATATCATGGTTTATTATTATATTCTGTCTCACAGTTGGTACTTACTGTAATGAGGAACAGGGCCCTGTTATGTTTCATTTCAAAATTTGTGCTTTCAGCCACAGCACAATCATCTTCACAAAATATGCAGTGGCCAAAGCTGTCGATAGTAGATCTAGGACATTTCTTTTTTTAATTAATTAATTTATTTGTTTATTTATTTATTTATTTATTTATTTATTTATTTTTGGTGGTACTAAGGGTGGAACCCAGGGGCTTTCTACCTCCAGGCTATACTCCCAAACATATTTTATACTTTATTTAGAAACAAGGTCTCACTAAGTTGCCGAGAGCCTCACGCAGTAGCTGAGGCTGGCTTTGAACCTGCACGATCCTCCTGTCTCAGCCTCCCAAGCGTTGGGATTACAAGCGTGGACCACCACTCCCGACTAGATCTGGGACATTTCTTAAAAAGTAAAATAATACACCACTCCTAGGTATCTTACCAAAAGAATTAGAGTCACAATGTTAGAGTGGCACATAGATACCCATGTTTATAGCAGCACAATTCACAATAGCCAATTTATGAAGCCAATCTAGATGTCCACCAGCAGAGGGATAGATTACAAGACTGTGGTATATAAACGAAATGGAATTTTACTTAGCCATAGAGAAAAAAAATGATGTCATTTGCAGGAAAACTTTCAGACATGAAACTAGAAAATACCATGCGAAGTGAGATTAGCCAGTCCCATAAAGTGAAGGATTGTATGTTTTTTCTCACAGGTGGAAGCCAGAGAGAAATTTGGAAATAAAAGGGATTTCAGATAAAGGAGGAGAGAGTCTGGTGGAGAGGGAACAGCGGAGGGGGAACAAGGGAAGGAGAGGTGGAGGGAGGAGACTAGATGAAGGAAACAGTTCATGCAATGCTATACACATAGGCGAAACTATCAATACCAATCTCAGGTACATATATGGGGAGGGAGAGGGAGTGGGGTAGAATCCAGAGAGAAACACACCAAGTGCTGGATATATATATATTGTTGTTGTTGTTGTTGTTGTTTTGTTTTGTTTTGTTTTTTGGTGGTACTGGGGATGGAATCCTTGTATCTCCAGGCTACACTCCCAGACCTATTTTATATTTGTTTTTTATTTGGAAACAGGGTCTCTTAAGCCAGCGAGGCTGGCTTCAAACCTGTGCAATCCTCCTGTCTCCGCCTCCCAAGAGCAGGGATTACAAGCGTGTGCCACCACACCCGGCTAAAGTATATTTTAAAAAGTAAAATAATAAGATGTCAAGGTGGAAAGCTGTCATATATTAAATTAGACTATCCTTTTATGTTTAGCCTTATAATCACTCCATCCCAAGGCACAACTTTTTTTTTTTTTGGTGGTACTGGGTTCCTGGAAACCCTTCTACCTCCGGGTTACACTCCCAGACCTATTTTTATACATTTTTATTTAGAAACAGGGTCTCTTAAGCCAGCACAGCTGGCTTTGAACCTGCGGGATCCTCCTGTCTCCGCCTCCCAAGTGTGGGGATTACAAGCGTGCGCCACCACTCCCGGCAAGGCACGGCTATTGATATAGACATTCTGAATTATCATTCTGAAATTTTCCTCTCCAAAGGGAGAAAATATTCAATGTATAGAGTATCCAAAATTCCTTTTCTTATATTTCATTGCTCAAACCTTCATTTTACTTATATAACTAATAATTTGGCAACAACAAATTATCTTTGATATTAGCTATTCACTGGTATTTATGCCTTTACATAAAATCACGAACACGAGGCAATAATGGCAGTTTTGCAGCAGATTAACAATAAACTGTATACTTCTTAAATTTTGAAGGGAAAACAGTGGCTAGTGGTCACTGGTTTGATTGCAGTTGGAATGAGAGGTATATCTGAAAAATTCTCCTTAGATCAGTGAGAAATTGGTAAAAAAAAGAAAAAAGACTTGGGGATGCCATCTTGGCCATACCAATAGGGCAAACAATTTGACCGTAGTTCATTTAAGGCTCCCCAAGAAAAAAGTTCTTAACTTTGCCCTTGGTTAGTATAGCTCTACAGTTCCACAATGCTGGATTATAGAAGGAACCAACCTGACATTACTAGGCAAGTCAACTTTCTAACTCATCTTCATTAAATCCTGACCTACCATTAAAACCCTACCTGGTTGGCACAAGTGGGCATGGTTTATGATCAGCTTTTCATATGTCCTTTCATCTATGGCTTTTAATTACATTAAAAATTTCACTGGACTTTCTGGATGAGAGATAGTAAGACACCTATCACACCATGACTTACTAAGTCAAAAATGCCTGCAGCTCAACATTTGTAAATTTCAGTGTGATTTTTATCCCAAGCTTCACCAGGAATTTCAAGTTTATATGTTATTTTCTCAGTGTCTAAAAATGAAATGATTATTAAAAGTTAGAATAGTTAGTATTTTAAAATTTTTATTCTAGAGGCCTTTTTTTTTTTTCTTTTTTGGTACTGAGGATGGAACCCAAGGGCATTATACCTCCGAGCCACACACACAGCCCTATTTTTTATTCTTTAATTTGAAACAGGGTCTCACTGAGTTGCAAAGAACCTCACTAAGTAGCTGAGGTTGTCTGCAAACCACGATCCTCCTGTCTCAGCCTCCCAAATGCTGGGATTATAAGCATGGGCCACCATGCCCAGCTTTAACCTTCTTGGTTAAATTTATTCCTAAGTATTTTTGAGGCTATTGTGAATAAAATTATTTTGTTTTCTCTCATATGCAGAAGCTAGATAGAAATTGGGAAACTAAGAGTAATCTCAGATCAAGAAACAGAAGTTCCAATGAAGGAATGAAAGGGGTTTCGGGAAGAGAGGAGGGGGACAGAAATGTAAAGAAGATAACAGTTGAAAAAATCCTGTGTACATATATGAAATTACTAATGCCAATTTCAAAGACATGTACGAGGAACAGAAAGGAGGAGGAGGAAGAGACCCAGAGGGAAGTGTTCCAAGAGTTGTATGCAGTATATTCCTACCACTCTATACCTCAGTATGATGGATAATTATAACGCACCAATAAAAGGAAATTAAAAATAAAGTAAAAAGGTTGAAAGCTAGACCAAAATATTAGAATCCATTCATGTGGTTCTTCAGGGAAGAGGGTTAAGAAGTAAGTGTTGGGCACCATGAAATATTATAGGTACATTCCATTTATTAACTTATCAGATGTGTATTGGGTGAACACGTGACGTGGGCAGGATAGTGGACTGGTTGACATAGAGAGGATACTCTTCCCTCTCAGTGAGTCATACTATAGCAGAATTTGAAGCCAGGGAATGAATTTGCATTTAAAAATTCAAAGTAGCCGGGTGTGGTGGCGCACGCTTGTAATCCCCGTGCTTGGGAGGCGGAGACAGGATTATCACGCAGGTTCGAAGCCAGCCGCGCTGGCTTAGGAGACCCTGTTTCCAAATAAAAATAAAATAGGTCTGGGAGTATAGCCTGGAGGTAGACGGGCTTCCAGGAACTCCAGTACACCAAAAAATAAATAAATAAATTCAAAGTAATACGTCTACAGATGAAAAATTCTATAAAAGTCTGCTCTAAACTTGGATATTATTTGACATCCATTTTATTGAATATATTCAGGGATTTCATCATTAATTATTTGCTCTAACTAGCAGATTTATTGCAAGTTTCCTTTAAACAGCAAAGAGCTCTTAAGAGTTCTACCGTGATACTCTGTAAGGCTGATCTCACACTCTATTCTACACGTTTCTTTTCTTGCATTGCTGAGCCTTATGGTCCAGGCCAACTACTTTCAAGGGAGAGACTCTACCTTTACTTCACAGAGGAAATAGAAACCATCTTCTTGCATCTAGCCAGTTTTTCATTCTTCCTCATGTTCAACAGAGGGAGCATCTCATCTCTACTTGAGGTCTAGCCCTTGCAAACATATTCTGGATACCTCCTTCCCCCTCCACTACCTCAAACCTAGATAGTCTCCCTAGACTATCCCTTGCTTTGCTGTTGATTCAGGTCTGCAGGTGACGACACTGAACCCTCACTGCCAGTCCTTTCTCCGTGGTCTCCCAGCCATTGCGCGGCTGGTGCAAGTCCATCCTCAAATCATCCCCCTAACTCAGACTTTCATAAGTAATATTTCCTGTGTTCTTGTACCTTCAAGACTATTTCTGGGATCTTTCAGACATGAAAGACATACCAGTCATATGGAAAGCCATCAGCTCATTCTTTCTATTCCTATGTGGATGTTTCACCATCTTCTGTGGTTAATTTGTAGAATCAGCCCATTACAAAAGCCAAATGCCTCTCTCTGCCCACGTGCATTCTGTCATGAGTGACTTGATATTTTACCTGCTCACCCAATATTGTCTTTCTATAGTCTAATCACTTTAGGAGATGTCTTGATGTAGATTTTTCTCCATCAGTTTTCCCCAGCAGGTGGTAAGACTCCCAGCCCTATTTTTTTTTAATTCTTTCTTTCTTGCTTGTTTGCTTGCTTGCTTGATTTATTTATTTATTTTTTGTTTTTTTGTTTGTTTGTTTCCAGTAGTGGGTTTGGAACCCAGGGGCATTCTACCTCCGAGCTACACCCCCAACCCGATTTTTGTTATTCTTTATTTTGAAACTGGGTCTCACTGAGTTGCAAGGGGCCTCATTAAGTAACTGAGGCTGGCCACAAACTGCGATCCTCTGGTCTCAGCCTCCCAAATGCTGAGATTACAAGCTTGCGCCATCACACCCAGCTTCTTTATTTTTTGAAACAGGGTCTTGCTGAGTTGCAGAGGGCCTCACTAAAGTAGCTGAGGCTGTCCGCAAACCACGATCCTCCTATCTCAGCCTCCCAAAAGCTGGGATTACAAGGGTGCACCACCACGCCCGGCTCTTCTGTGCTTTCAATGATGTCTTCCTCCCGCTCCATCTAATTTGGTCTTTAATTTTTTAATAATTTTGATTTTTTATATATTTTACAACCTCTGCCAAATTACCTTTCTGTTGTCCAATGCTGAGTTCTTATATTTCTGCTGTATGTGTTCTCATCATTTCCCCACTATTTTTATCATTATTCATAGAGTATTGAGTTACAAGTTTATCTGATCCTCTGTAATCATTTTATGGTGCATTTCATTCATCTAGAGCAAAATTTCATTATTCCCTTTTATGGTTTAATATATCTCTGTAAGCCTGGCATGGTGACTCAACGTCTGTAAGACCAGTACTCGAGAGGCTGAGACAGGAGGATCACAGGTTCGAAGCCAGCCTCAGCAACTTAGTGAGGCTCTCGGCAACTTAATGAGACCCTGTTTCCAAATAAAAAACTAAAAAGGTTTGGGGGAGGATCCCAGAGATAGAACGCCCTTGGTTTTAATCCCTAGCAACACACACACACACACACACACACACACACACACACACACACGATCTGTATAGGTGCTGTGCCTATTCTGTTTTGTTACTGTTTTAACTCATAATTGAATAAGTTTGATTTCTCTGAACAAGCCACTTGCAAACATTACTAGGGAAGGGAAGGACTAATGAATTCTTGCCTTCCCAGCTTTCCAGCTCCTAGGCTTCCTCCTGTGTTTCAACAACACCTCTTTGCAAACACACTCCCTTTGGCCTTAAGGTTCAGAGTGAGAGTGGCTTCTGTAGTCCCCAAGTTTCTCCACCACCGGCAACTGCCTTCTGGGCCAAATCTCTTTCTAGGAAGCATCCTCACTTCCCCCTGTGATACCATACTTTGTTCCAGCCTATCTAGCATGAGCGACATCCCAGTTTGCCAAGGATTGCAGGGCAAAGTATGATCCTAGGATGTGAGACTTTCGGCCCTAAAACTGGGAAAGTTCCTGGCAAATGAGGATGAGTTGGGCCACCCTGAATTCAACCAGGCCCACTGTGGTTACCATTCAGGATGGGGCCTTCCCCTCTAGAAGAGTGTTACTGTGTTTCCCAGATTCCCCACCCCTGAGGTCTTTCTTACTGCCCTTTTCACTGTCCATCACCGTTTACCGCACAGCTGCTCCCCTGTTTCCATTGACTTCACATGTTTTGGGCAGCATGTATACATTTGTGTAATTAAGAATCTTGTGGATCTCAGCTGGGCACAGTGGCGCACACCTGTAATCCCAGTACTTGGAAGGCTGAGACAGGAGGACCGCTGCTTCAAGGCCATCCCTGGTAACTTAGTGAGATCCTGTTTTGAAATAAAAACTAAGATAGGGCTAGAGATGTATCTTAGAGGTAGTACACCCCTGGGTTCAATGCCTGGTACCACATAAAGAAGAAGAAGAAGAAGAAGAAGAAGAAGAAGAAGAAGAAGAAGAAGAAGAAGAAGAAGGAGGAGGAGGAGGAGGAGGAGGAGGAGGAGGAGGAGGAGGAGGAGGAGGAGGAGGAGGAGGAGGAGGAGGAGAAAAGGAGGAGGAGGAGGAGGAGGAGGAGGAAAGGAGGAGGAGGAGGAGGAGAAAAGGAGGAGGAGGAAGAGGAGGAGGAGAAGAAGAAGAGGAGGAGGAGGAGTGAGGAGCAGAAAGAGGAGGAGCGAGAGAGGAAGAGGAGGGGAAGCAGGAGGAGGAGGGGATGGTGATGAAGATTCTGGTCTCCTATGTTCACTGAAAATGGAATTTGTAGGTTTTTTCTGCCATTTCATTCCCCTGTATAATTTCTAAGAAAAAGTGGGAATTTTTTTTAGACTTATCCACTACCACCTTTCTTTGGAGCTCCGTACAAGTGCTCTGATATCATCATAGAGTTCCAGGCTCAGGAGCCCTATTTCTCTCATAACAATTTCTTGACCAAGTGAATTCAGAAGTTATGACCATGGTACTCAGAATGTGCAGACCATGTAAGCGATACCTGTACAGAATGATGGGCTGACTTGATAAATGTCAGGCTGTGCGTGCCACACAATACACCAGTTACAAATTAAAATACATAGAACAGAAGAGCATGCTAAAAGTATCAAGTGCCAGAGATAAAAATACACATATAGAGTTCTGGGAAGATGACGACCGAGAAAAGCGGGGCTTAAGAGCCCTTCTAACAACCAATCTCCATTACCACAAAATCAGCACCTTTCATAGCCAGAAAACACAATCACCAGAGAAACAAAAAAAATCACCAGGCTCCAGAGAGAAAGCATACTGAGAACAGAGCTCAGAGCCACAGAGGAGATACACCGGCCTCACGTCTGAGGACGCGGCAGCAGCACCATACTGCTGGCGGCAGCGGTGAATTCACCGGAGGGCACAGCAAGCCGAGGTGAGCCGCTGCGGAACAGCCAGGCAGGATCTTTCAGCGCAGGAAGCATCTAAAGCTCCCAGTGGCTGAGCTCAGCACACGCTACAGGGACTCAGAGTAGAACTCAAAACCAGAGAAGAAAAAATACGCCAGCCTCATGGCCGAGGGCGTAGCAGCAGTGCCATATTGCCACCAGCGGCAGCAGCAGTGAATTCACCGAGTCCAGTACAGCTACATCTGCGTACTCAAGAACAGTGAGTCAAAGTGCGGGCCACAGAGGAGAAATCCCAGTACTGTACTCCCTGGGACTTGACACAGTGGGGGAGGGGCGGTGGCAGAGATATCACGCCATAGGAGAACGTGCAACCTAGCACCCCCCATAGTCTAAAGCAGCCTCTATCGACTCCCTGGGTTGGAGACTCTGTGATACAACCCAGTAAAGGAGTAGTGGGGTCTGAGATACCACAGACTCGAGATCCAGAGCACCTTAAGTGAAGCCATAGTGACCCAAGGAAAGAACCCAGAGAAGGCACAAACTTCCGAAATCATGGGAAAGAGGAATAACACTGGAGCAATGAATGCCCACAACCCCACAACATCAGAACCCGATAAAACAGAAAACCAGAGATTTCTAGAAGATCAAATGAGGAAAATAACTGTAGAAATAATAGAGGTGCTTCGAAAAGAACTCAGAGAGAGCCAAAAAGAGATAAAGGATGCAATTAATGAAGTAAAGGCCTCAATTCAAAGCACAAACAACCGATTAGACCACATGGAGAACAGAATCTCGCTCTTAGAAGATGATCATTCCAAAAATGAATGCATAGTTTCTAATCTACAAAAAAAAATCCGACAGCAGGAATCTGACATTGAAGAAATATGGGCCCATTTTAAGAGAGCTAACCTAAGAGTAATTGGAATAGAGGAGGGAAAAGAAAGTGAAACCAAAGGGATCAACAATCTCTTCAAGGAAGTAATAGCAGAAAATTTTCCAAACATAGAGCAAGAGGTTGATACACAGGTCCAGGAAACTTATAGAACTCCCTTTAGACAGGATCGGAGAAGAGGATCCCCACGCCACATAATTGTCAAAATGACTAATGTGGAAGCCAAGCAGAGAATCTTAAAGGCAACAAAAACAAAGGGCCAAGTGACATTCAGAGGCAAACCAATTAGAATCACTCCAGACTTCCCAAACCAAGTCATGAGAGCCAGAAGGGCTTGGAGTAACATATTCCAAACTCTGAAAGAAAACAACTTCCAGCCAAAAATTTCCTACCCAGAAAAACTTTCTATCAAATTAGATGGAGAAATAAGAAGCTTCCATGACAAACAGAAACTGAAGGAATTTTTGTCTTCAAAACCAGCACTAGAGAAAATACTCAAAGAGATTAACTACAAAAAAGGAATAGGTAACACACACCAGAACCAGAGAAACAAGAGTTTCCATCCAACAGTCAACTAAGATTGGTTATCTGTGGAGATTCATTACTTATGTTAATCTTTTACCTATCTCTAAATGGTATTATTTGCCTTTATTGTTGTTAATTTTTAGGATTTCTAGTTGGAATATTAATATACCTTCAGATATAGCATTTGAAAATATTTTATCCCATTCTATTAGTAACTTTTAACTCTGTTTACATTGTCTTTGGATATACAATATTTTTTTTATTTTTTAGGGAGTTTGTATACTCTTCTGTTGCCTGTGCCATTGAAATCATATCCAAGAAATCACTACCAATTTCAATGTTGTGAGGTATTATGACCCAGGTTTTCTTCTAAAAGTTTATAGTCTTAAGATTTATATTTAGGTCTTTTATCCATTTTGAGTTAATATTTGTATATGGGATTAGGTAAGGGTCCAATTTTATTCTTTTCCATGTAAGTATTATTTTTCAACAATATTTAGTTAAAATATTATTATTTCTACCACCAAATGTTCGTGGAAACCTTGTCAAAAATAACTTGACAATATAGGGAAGAATTTAGCTCTAGGCTTTTATTTAACTCCAATGGTTTATATATCTGCCTTTAGAACAGTACTACACTGTTTCAATTATTGTAACTTTATATGGTTTGAAATCAGAAAATATATATCTTCTAGCTTTGTTCTTTTTCAAGATCGTTTTGGGTATCTAGAGTCCATATTCCATATTAGGATAGAGTTTTTTTCTGAAAAATAAATATATAAATATATGATAGTTTCACCTAAAAAATAGAAAAAAAATATTCTCTGGTAAGAAAGAAAGCAAAAAGAAATATTGAAATGTTATCTTTAAGTCATTAAAAGCTTGGTATCAGACAAATGAAACTGTTATGTGAAATTATCATTTTTAATTTTGGATAAATTGCCATAATACTAGATGTCAACCACTAAGCCAAGCATGGGAGGGAGGGATGGGGAGAGAATGGGGTGGGAATTGGGTGGGGGCTGACTGGGCGATGTGTGCATGTATGTCTACAAAAGTTTGTATCCCACTATGATGTATGAATACAGTGCACCAATAAAAAAAATTAAAAAATACACATATAAAACACCAATAAGTAAGAAATGGACAGTCTGATAAGTCGCAGATAAGTAAGGCATTAGCCGTCTGTAAAATGTATAGGTGAAATACAGAACAAAGGTTTGAATAAATCTTCTTTGAATAAAAAATTGCTATTGTTTTAATTATGACCAAATTCCTATAAAACATAGGAAGAGTGAATGTCTCCCCACACAGATTATGGTAGCAGATGCTGTTGCCTGAGCTACTTTATTTATCCCAATGACTCTTCAAGGTAAAAGTAATGAGATTGAGCATCAAGAAGGTTAAAATACCAAAGCTCATTTATCCAGCAAATGTGAGGCTGCAAACCTTGGAAACTGAGACTAACACCCTCTTCTTTCACCCCATGCTGTTTCTTTTCAATCAGAGGGTGGAGTTTCAGGAGGTTCAAGGCCCTGAGGTAGGTATAACTTCAGACAGGGAGACTGGGGCGGGCAGCCATTGAGTTCTCCAACCAGATGTGGCAAAAAGCTCAAGTGTCAATAGTCCAACCGTGGCAGGAACACAGAGGAAGTGAAGAAGTCAGCATCAGTGTTCGTTACGATTTTTAATGTCATTGCTTCAATGAGCTGGAGAGACATTTAAGACCTGAGCAACTCATTTCATCTGGCTTCCTCCCCCAACAGAGGCCCGGCTTGACAGAGTGGGAATTGAATTCACAAATGGAAAGAAATAGCATAATTTACCAGATTTCTTCCTGCTGTTATGAAAAATAATGTTGTGATACAGAATGAGATTAAATCCCTCAAAAATCAAATTTAGATTAAAAAAAGAAGAAGAAGACAGAGAGTAGCAAGCTAACTGTTCTTCCAGAAGGAACAGAAACATCCAATCTAATTCTTGGGAAAAGATTTTGAGGTAAGAAAGTCTAATTCTTTCTGTCATTGAAAGGCTATTAAAATCAGAGAAGTTGAACCAAAGCCAGTTGCAGGCACAAGCCTCCAAAGCCTGGGCTGGTCAGGAGGACATCAATGGAAAGAAACACCTTCGTCTTCAGTCAACCATCTGGGACACCCCACTGGGAGCAGAGCCCTGGACATGTGCGATGTCAGTTTCTGCAAAGTGCCCCCATGAGTTGAGGCACTTAGGGGCCTAAGTGATTGGGGGACACTTGGGATTAAACCCAGAGGCATTCTGCCTTCAAGCAACACCCTCAACTCCTGTTTTGTGTGTGTGTGTGTGTGTGTGTGTGTGTGTGTGTGTGTGTGTTACTGGCGATTGAACCCAGGGGCATTCTACCTACAAGCTACACCCCCAGTCCTAATTTTTTTTCATTCTTTATATTGAAAGAAGGTCTCACTAAGTTGCAGAGGGCGTCACTAAGTTGCTGAGACTGGCTTCAAACCTGAGAGCCTCCTGTCACACTACAAGTATGTGCCACCACACCTTGCTCCCTCAATTCATTTTTTTTTTTAATCTTGGATCAGGTCTTGATAAGTTGCTGAGGTTCTAGCTAAGCTGCTGAAGTTGGCCTCAAACTTGCAATCCTCTTGTCGCCCAAGTACTCAGATTACAGATACTCACTGTATCCACATGCCTAGTGAAGGCTGAGTGATTTAAGGGGTATGTGTAGCTTTGACCAAAATGAAATGCCATAAGTTTCTAGGTTATTCAGTAGGAAAATCAAACATTAACTCTTTACCTGCAGACCCCGGTGCATTTGAATTTCACTAATATTTCTCTACTCTAGCCCCTATCAACCTCTTCTTTCTATGAAAAACTATTCCTTTGATTGATGATTGATGTAACTTGAGCCTTGGTTTATGGAGATACATTCTGACTCAATCTAGAGTAAGTTATGTAAGCATTAGAGTCAGATTCCATGATAAGCTAGTCCAGATGCTTAACAAATACCACTAATCACAAGGGAAGAAAAAAGTTTAATGGAAAGCTCCATGAGAAGGAGACAATGGAATGCAAAATACTGAGCATGTTAGAGAAGGGAAAGCCTTCTTGGAACCTCCCAGCCCTGGTCCTTGGGCAGCCAAAGGTTTACAAAGAGATGAATGCCAGAAATCTGGGGGAAGAGAGAACAGAAGCACTGATGGAGGGAAAAGACAAGTGTTGACTCGTGTGTCTCGCTATTTGTAGCAGCTGACACAACGCTGAATGGAAGGCCATCCTCTTGAATAGAACACGCTGCTTCAGGAGGTAGCCACATAGATTTCAAAGAAAGAAAAGTATACTCCCCTACCCAGAAAGGTCAACCACAGGGATCAACATGGTGCCAGTTTTCAAAGCCAGTTTATTTTTTGATCCCAGAAAGGAGTAAGAAAATACATCAAAGACAAACACAATATGTTCAAGAAAACAGAAACTGAACCCTGGTTATAGGTCTAGGCTGCAAAATGGGGTGAGTTACCTTTCCTCCCTCCAACTGGTTCTATCCTCATCCCCCACTGTGGTCTCTGGTGTCCAGGCTTAAGAAAGAAAATCAGCATTGGCAAATGGTGCCAGGTGCAATTTCATATGATTGATGTCTGTGTGTCATTCTCCATTTCCAAGGTTTTCTTAAGTTTAAAGCTTTAGTGACACTTTGATTAAATGAGAAAAAAATGCTAGGAACAGGCTACGCAAGGAAATATGAAAAACAATATTTTTTCCTTTTTCTCTTTTTTTTTTGTGGTACTGGGGATAGAACCCAGGAGTATTATACCTCTGAGCTCCACCCCCAGCCCTAGTTTTTATTTTTTTATTTTGAAACAGGGTCTCACTGAGTTGCAAAGAGCCTCACTAAGTAGTTGAGGCTGTCTGTAAACAGCGATCCTCCTTGTCTCAGCCTCCTGAATGCTGGGATTACAAGGCGTACCACCACGCCCAGCCCTTCTTCTTTTCTTTTCTTTTCTTTTTTTGTTTTGATTTTGGTGTTGTGAGTTGAACCCAGGGGCATTGTCTCTCTGAGATATACCCCAGTCCAATTTTACTTACTTTTTTTTTATTTTGAAAGAGGGTCTCACTAAGTTACTGAGTCTGGCCACAAACCTGTGATCTTCCTGTCTCAGCCTTCCAAGAACTGGGATTACAGTAATGTGCTACCATATATGGCTTTATTCTTTTTTTTTTTTTTTTTCAGAACTAGGGATTGAACCCAGGGGCATTCTACCTCCAACCTCACCCCCAGCACTATTTTTATCCTTTATTTTGAAACAGGGTCTCACTAAGTTTCAAAGGGCTTCAGTAGCTGAGGCTGGCCATGAACCTGTGATCCTCCTATCTCAGCCGCCCAAGTACTAAGATTACAAGCAGCACTCACCACCCCACCCGACTCTGGCTTTATTCATAAAAAAACAAAGTGTGAAGATGGATGTACTAGAAAAGATTCAGATGACAGCAGACTTTAATTTCTCTCTTTATTATTCCATCTTAACTGCCTCTTGGCTTTCAAATAAATACTAAAAATACTGAATGCAAGATAAGGCTTTTAAGATCTGTATTATCATCAAAGGTAAATAACTGGAAAGCCCATTTTCTTTTACTCAGTTTCATGAATATCTCTAGATGTTTTAATTAAACTCTGTGTGTGTGTGTGTGTGTGTGTGTGTGTGTGTGTGTGTCTAAGATGAGACAACACTTGTAATCCCAGTATTTGTCAGGCTGAAACAGGAGAATCACAGGTTCAACATCAGCATGCAATAATTAGTGAGACCATATTTAAAAATAAAAAAATAGAACTGGGGCATATCTCAGAGGTAGAGCACACCTGGGTTCAATCCCAAGTACCACCACCCAAATATACAGACACACATACACATACACACATATATCTAACTGGGGAGATGGGGAAGAGAGGTGAAATATCTGTGATATTCTAAATTGTTGGCAGGAAAATTAGGGAAGAGAAGGAAATAAGAGTGGGCCCCTTTGTTCCCCAAATTGGATTTTGGCAAGGGACTCCCCAAGGGTCCTCTCCCTAAGGTACTAGTACCATTTACATGGGCTATATCCTGGTGACCTATTCACCTACCAAAGGCACCTCCTACTACTACCATCATATTGGGGGTTCGGATTTGTACAAATGAACTCTTTGTAGAGGACACAACGTTCAGTCTACAAGCACTCTCTCAAACTGATATCACTCAATATCTCTGAACTGTACCATCTCTAAAATTGTTTACTAGCATAATTCTCCTCTGCCCCACAAAGCTGTCACAGCAGCCTACACACCCGGGCACTCTGAACACATGTAACTGTGGTTCTATCGGAGTCTCCAGGGTGCTCACCACTCTTCTTTCCCCCTTTTCACACCATCTAGGCCTGATCGTCTTCCCCCATCTATGATTTTGTAGTTAATATTCCCACCAATCACTTCCTAGTACTCAGGAATTTTTTTTTTTTACTCAACTACCTTTCAGGATTCTTAAATCCTGTATAGATTCAATATCCTGCATCTCCACAGATACCTCACAAGTGACTAAGTATTGACACAGAAATTCACTCAGGATTACTTGGACCATCATGAATTCATGGTCAATAACTGTACTTGGACCCTAAAAATCTGCCCCGAAATATTATCAGCCAAATTTTTCCATCCATTTCAATTTCAAACAAATTTTCTTAAGCATCCTCAACACCCTTATACCACCAATCTTCCCACTTACCTCCAACAAATAGATTCTTGAAGTAGAAATCCAGAAGATAACTCCCTTAGCTGCCACCCCCTCAAAAAATTATACACATACCCCTCTTTCATCCCATTATGTAAGGTCCAGTCTTCTGTCTGTATTCTAGAGTCTATCCTCTCAGGTTTGGTCTGTCTGGTCTGCATTTATGGTATCTGGTTAGCCTCTTTTTTCCTATTAGATTCAATCATGTTCACATATTGACAAACTTTCAAACTCTCACACATACATCCTCCCCATGCTAACTAAATACTATCACTCTCTTCTATGTTCACGGAAAACCTCTCCAAGAATTGTCAAGGGTCAAAGCTCCTACTTTCTTAGGTCTTAAAATGCTAATGCTCTCCAGTTCTCACACCTATACATCCCAATTCCACTAAAGTAATTGCGTGAGTGATGGATGACTTTCATGCAACCCAATATACTCTTGATTGTTCTGCAAAATTTAAAAACATATGGCATTGTTACTTGTTCCTTCTTACTAAAGAGTCTTGTTTCCTTGACCTAACATTCTTCTAACTCAATTTCCTGGGCTATGCTCCTATCTCCTTTCCTAAGTTCTCCTCTGCTACTCACACTTTAAATGAGGGAGTTCCCTAGTTGAATCCCCTTGAACGTTTTGTGATTGCATCAGAAGTTGCCTATTGCTATCAGCTTTGTTTTTCATAATCGGCTAGAATTCTAAGTACATGGATAGCACTGAATTTTTATGTTAGGAAAAAAACATTTTTCCTCTAAATAACAGAGCTAACATTAACTTTTTGAAGCATCCTACAAATTTTAATTTCTAAACAAGTAAAGATCAGTCTGCATAATCCACTGAAGAAAAAAAAACTTCTGGAGTCCTTATTCTTATTAAAGAGGAAAAGATTCTGAAAGCCCAAAAATAAGACAGCCACAGTGGGCCATGCCAAGTCATGACCCAGCCATTTCACAAGGAGCCACTGTGAGGGAGTGTCAAACATCGGCTACACAAGGCCCTGCCTGGCCATAGCTGGAGTTTTGCCCACAAGTACAGGGAATTCTTGGTGGTCACCTGTGGGACTCAAAGACAGCTCATTTGGTGATTTGGTGACTTTGGATTTGATTTGCTGGTTTGAGTTTTTGGCTCTCTTGTTGTTGTTGTTTGTTGTTGTTGATGATGATGTGTGTGTGTTACTGTTTGCTTAGGTTTGTTATTTTGTTGTATGTTTATTTGTTGGTTTGTCCTGTAGCTAGCATCATTAGTTGCAGTTTTCGATAAGCAGTGGTAGGAGAGAGAATAAGGCTCTCCTATGAGGATGCCCAGAAGGATCTTTATAATATCCTGTAAGACCTTTGCCCAGGTCAAACTAGTGTGCCATATCCTCACAGACACCAAGGTGGCCATGAAATTAGTGCCTAAGGACAGGTAAACAGTCCCCCTCATTGTAACTGAAATGGATATATTGAGGACAGTGGAGCACCCAAATGTGTTCCAGCTGTTTCAGATTGTAGATACCACGGACTATGTCTATCTAGTGATGGAGCATGTGTGCGGAGGGCACTGGCTCACTGATGTATGGGAGGAGGAGGCCCAGCAGCTATTTAAGCAGATCCTGTATGTGGTTCACTAATGCCATGAGAAGGGCATCGTGCACAGGTGTCTGGTGCCAGAGAACATTGTGCTTGACCAGAAAGGCAATGTCAGCCATAGACCTCGGGCTGAGCTGCAAGGTCCCAGGCAGGTGAAAGATAAAAGTACTTTGTGGCACTCTCCAGTTCTGCACCCCAAAGATCTTTTCAGCCCCAAAGATCTGCCCTGGACTCAACCAAGTAGCTCCAGTGAAAAAGGAGAATAGGTGCCAAGGATTATTTTACATCAGAGTGTTTCCATGAAGAGCAGACCACTAAGATGGACAATACCAAGTCCCTACACCCTGACACTGGCCAGCCCAGCGTGGACTCAGCTGCAGGAGGGACATTCAAACTGTCTCGGGTTTCTCCAGGCCATCTAGAGCCTACTGGACATGAAGGGACACCTGCGTCCCCACCTGGGAGCAATCTCAGCTAACACTATTTTTTTTTTGACATTGCATAAAAAAAAAGAATAAAAATTTCCATGACCTCATCTTATTGTTTGGATTTTACTGTTTATATTTGTATGGACGAATGGGTGATATGAGTGGAACCATTGGGAAGAACTTCTGAAAATTCTCTCTTCTATAAAAGAGACAAGACCACTGGCAAAATGGTCCAAATGAACATTTGCAGAACTCTTAAAAATCAACCAAAGGCTTTCAGCAACTCAGGAAGTATTTTTTGGTTTTGTTTTGTTTTTTGCAGTACTGGGGATGGAACCCAGGGACATTCTACCTCTGAGTTATACCCCAAGCCCTATTTTTTTTTATTATTGTTCTTTATTTTGAAACAAGCTCTCACTAAGTTGCAAAGGGCTTAAGTAGCTGAGGCTGGCCGAGACCTGCGATCCTCCTGTCTCAGCCTCCCAAGTACTGGGATTATAAACTCAGAAAGTGTTTACTCAAGAAAAAGAGCAATTCTCAGTAAAGAACAGAAAACTTTGTAGCATTTTTATGCACCCTAGTCCCATCCTCACTCTCATCTCCAACTTTAGCCTTGAAAGTCAGAGAGGCAGAAAATATATAGAAGGAAGGAAGGAAGGAAGGAAGGAAGGAAGGAAGGAAGGAAGGAAAGAAAGAAGAGAGGGAAAGGCCCCTGTTAAGTTTTGGGTTCTGTGCCTATTCCTTTAGTAGGCTGGCACAAATAGCATCCATTTTACTTTGGACTTTATAACATAAAGGCTTTATAACTAACATCAGAATTGTAACTCAATTTCCCATGGTAAATTATCTCTTGTTTTTTTTTTTTTTTTTTTTTTTTTTTTTTTATGATTAGATACTTTATTTGTAAGAGTAGGAATTCAAATATATATGTATGAATGGAATAAAATATTATCTCTTGTTTTTATTGAGCTAATTCCCAGCAGAGCCAGCCCCTGAAGTAGGCTGAAGATTTTCCTCAGCGATTGAAGACTTTGACACACCAACATCTCTAGCCACCAGGGATATTCAAATTAAAACCACACTTGAGATTCCATCTCACCCCAGTCAGAATCATACAGAATACAAATAACAATAAATGCTGATGAGAACATGAGAGAAAGCAATTCTTTGTGTACTGTTGGTGTGGATGTATATTAGTACAACCACTATAGAAATCAGTACGGTGGTTTCTCAAAAAAATTAAAATTGGCTCCACTGTATGATCCAGGTGTACAACTTCTCAGTATCTTTCCAAAGAACTAAAGTAAGCATCCTATAGTGTTATGCACATACCTATGTTTATGGCAGCACCATTCACAATAACCTGGTCACAACAGCAGCAGCTTCATGAATTTCATGTTTACCATGTCTCACAATTACATCAAGAGCCACTTCAAGGGACTGACTTATACTATCTAGGTTTGTAAACGTATACTGTTGGGGCCCACTCGGCAGGACCGAGGTGGCACCCAGGCTTGTTGCCAGCGTGGACTCAAGATGGCGCCTGGGCTTGCAGCCAAGTCACGAGGCTCACGAGGCTGGCGGTGCCCTGAGCCTGCGCAGTGAGCCCTATCAGGCGCCTTACGGATAATTAGTGACGCAACGCCTCGTGCTACCACCTGCCCGCCCAGGAGAAGGTTAAAAAGCGCGCATGCCCTAGCGGGGAGAAGGAGAAGGAGCTAAGAGGGTTGGTGGACAGGAAGAGCAGTTCCTTGGCGGACTGCTCCGGGCTCCGAGCTGGGACGGACATGTTCACAAAGCCACCATTGTGACCGGTGTGTGCTGCAGCAGAGACGTAGAGTGCCAGAAGGAGGGTTGGTGGAGTGATGAGGGAGAGGATAGAAGACTGATGTTGTTTTTACCTGAGAGGGCGTTGAGAGAGCATTAAAGAGGAATGGTAACTGTACAAGAACCTGGGGTAATAAAACTGCTTGAGGAAGATCGTGTAAGAGTCGTCACTGCGCGCGACAAGTGGTGGCCCGTACGGGGAACTTCGCTTTGATCAGAACCTCGGCAGTCCCGGGCAGCCGGCTGGTAAGTACTCCTTTGACTCCGAAAAGGGAGGAGGAGGCTCCATTAAGGAGGATATTTTTTAGTGTTTTCCCCGATCAAAGGGGGCTCCATTAAGGAGGATATTTTCCCCGATCAAAGGGGGCTCCATTAAGGAGGATATTTAGTAAATAAGGCTCGCGGATAAGCGAGGCTCGCGGAAAAGCGAGGGACAGCGCTGTATTTTCCCCGATCAAAGGGGGCTCCATTAAGGAGGATATTTTTTAGTGTAAGCAAGTTATTTCCCCGATCAAAGGGGGCTCCATTAAGGAGGATATTTTCCCCGATCAAAGGGGGCTCCATTAAGGAGGATATTTTTTAGTGTAAGCAAGTTATTTTCCCCGATCAAAGGGGGCTCCATTAAGGAGGATATTTTTTAGTGTAAGCAAGTTAGAGAATCGGGCTGGTCCTGATTCGACTCCCTCTCCTAATCCGCCACCATAGATGGAAGACACCTGAGGTTAGTTGGTAAAGGCGCTTAATGTGTAAAGGATAGGTCAGAAGATTAGTTCCTAACGTAAGAGTTGTAAACTGCTGCTCGGTACCATAGAGATGAGTTGTTTTCTTTAAGATCTTTGGGGAATTATTTCTACTTTCCCTCTTCCTTTACCTTGGTTAATGATAGTTTAGGTTGTTTTATTGATACCTGTTTTCTGACTTTCTGCTATGCTTCTATGCACCCTTGGAGACTTTGGAATTTCTGCTCTTATTGCTGTAATTGTGGCCTCTGTGGCCGTGGCAGTTATTGCAGCCACTATGAATGCTCTATCCTCACATGTGGCTGCTGGCATGGCTCAGCAAGCTCAATTATCTGGACTATATGTATAACGTATGTGCAGTATCAGAATTTCTCCCATGCAGGCAATTTGTTTCGTCAATTAAGCAAGACGCTTCTAGGAACTTGGAGCCGTGAATTTGAACACACCATGATTGAGCTACGAGCGTCCATCGCTGCAATTAATTCTACCCGCGTAGAAGTCGCCGCAGTACAACAATGGATGGACTTAATACATGGAACATTGGGTTTTTTTTTAAAAAAAGACTGGGGTGGCATGGCGTTCTGGGCATTCTTGCTGGTGGTAGCATGATGTTTCATGGTTGGATATATCAGGCGAACTCGACAACGCGCACTGCAACAACAGCGCATATTGGTGCAAGCTCTGGCAGCCCTAGAAGCTGGCTTATCTCCCCATGTACGGCTCAGTATGCTGGATCGGTAGTCAGTGACGGGTAAGATCGTCCCCGGGACCTTTCAACCTAAGACAGGGAAACAATCATGCTATTGTTCTCCCAATGACGGGTAAGAATGGTCCTTGAGGGTCGGCAACCTAAGACAGGCACGATCCCGAGCCTTATTTTAATAAAACAAAAAGGGAGATATGTTGGGGCCCACTCGGCAGGACCGAGGTGGCACCCAGGCTTGTTGCCAGCGTGGACTCAAGATGGCGCCTGGGCTTGCAGCCAAGTCACGAGGCTCACGAGGCTGGCGGTGCCCTGAGCCTGCGCAGTGAGCCCTATCAGGCGCCTTACGGATAATTAGTGACGCAATGCCTCGTGCTACCACCTGCCCGCCCAGGAGAAGGTTAAAAAGCGCGCATGCCCTAGCGGGGAGAAGGAGAAGGAGCTAAGAGGGTTGGTGGACAGGAAGAGCAGTTCCTTGGCGGACTGCTCCGGGCTCCG
Source organism: Muscardinus avellanarius (assembly GCF_963383645.1). Classification (NCBI taxonomy): domain Eukaryota; kingdom Metazoa; phylum Chordata; class Mammalia; order Rodentia; family Gliridae; genus Muscardinus; species Muscardinus avellanarius. The sequence goes on along the minus strand of NC_137800.1, from coordinate 75,720,959 downwards.
AGCTGGGACGGACATGTTCACAAAGCCACCATTGTGACCAGTGTGTGCTGCAGCAGAGACGTAGAGTGCCAGAAGGAGGGTTGGTGGAGTGATGAGGGAGAGGATAGAAGACTGATGTTGTTTTTACCTGAGAGGGCGTTGAGAGAGCATTAAAGAGGAATGGTAACTGTACAAGAACCTGGGGTAATAAAACTGCTTGAGGAAGATCGTGTAAGAGTCGTCACTGCGCGCGACAGTATACTCTGTGATGTTCACACAACAAAATCTTCTAACACAGTTTTCAGAGTATATCCTTTGTTGTTAGGTAATGAAAGGCTATAATTAACATAAAGACAATCAATCAAAATAAGTTATATATGTAACAATTCGTAAGATTCTGCTCGACCTTGACTTCCATGAAAATGTCTATCTCTCCTTTGTGGAATGTCTGTGTACTATGATCCTCTTACCCATGCTGGCAGGGGGTCAGTATGGCTACTAGCACTTGTCATTGGTGATTGGACAATTGCTGGATACCAGACCCAAGTTAAGCCAATCAGAAATTCTCCCCTGGGTACTGGAATTAAAATAAAAAGTGTTAAGAGGGTGGAGGAATAATTCTCTCAGTTACAACTGAAAAACTGGAAAAGAAGAACTCTTGCCTTGATTTTGCAGAATAATAAATTCTATAACATAGAATTTCGCTTTTCCTGATAATCTCAACACATCTTCAGGAAAAGCATGTTCACTTTCCCCTAAGATGACCAAACATCGCAATGTGACTGGAACTGGGGAGTTCCCAAGAAGCAGGACATATAGTGCTAACCCTGTACAAGTCCTGGATCAACTTGGACAAGTTGGTCATCCTAACATTAGGTATCTACCACCTAGATCCCTTTGTAAAAGGTGAGCCAAGGAAGGTGTATCACCACAGAGTTGTCTGTTTTAGATAAAATGAGGATAAGCTTACAGGGAGAAAATCTCAGGTTAAAGAATCCCAAGAACTGTCTACTCCATTGCCGCCTGGAAACAGGTCAATAATTCAATGCACAAATGATATCCAGCCCAACGTGTTTTTTATTGAGCATTCTGTATGAGTAATACATCATGTCAGCCATTAAGGAGTCTTTAGATACAATAAAATATTCTAACATTTCACAATAGACCAGGAAATATGATTCTGCTTAGAATTATACTCTATTATTTTATATTACTGTATTAGGTAACTATACCATATTATGTTCACATAGAAGCTGTGATAAATATCATATTTTCTGAGAAAGAATTTTATTTTCTTATCTATATAGTTATCTATTCAACTTTAGACATTATTATCAAATTGGCATTGTAGAAAAAGAATCTACTATATTTTCCAGGAAGATGGCAACCAAGAAAAGCAGCGTTTACGAGTCCTGCTAAAACTTGATCTCTATTGCCACAAAATCAGCGCTTTTCATAGCCAGAAAACACTAGCAACAGAGAAATAAAAAAAAAATGTAAACACAAGGGACAGAGGAAAAAGACTAGAAGAACAACCAAAGACCAGAAAAGAAATCAAACCAGCAATGTGGCGGCAGAGCCACACCAGCACCATCTTCCCTCACAGCACCAGGCTCCAGAGAGGAAAGGTAAACAAGCTGCTGAAGTGAGCAGCTGCGGATCATTCAGGTGTAATTCAGCAGTTCTTTCAGCTCAAAGAACACCTAAAACTCCCAGTGGCCAAGTTCATCATGCCTTCCAGGGACTCAGAACAGAGCTCAAAACCAGAAAAGAAATACGCCAGCCTCATGGCCGAGAGTGTGGTAGCAGCACCATATTGCCAGCAGAGCCAGCCTCACAGCCAAGGGTGTGGCAGTGGTGCCATATTGACAGCAGCAACAATGAGTTCACCGCGTCCCGCCACAGCTCCTGATCAGCACGCAAAAAAACTGTGAGTAAAATTGCTGCCCCTAAAGGAGAAATCCCTATACTGAACTCCCAGGGACTTGCGGAGCTTTGATAATCTCCTTGGGTCTGAAATTTTGCAGTCCAACCCAGTGAAGGAGTAGTGGTGGCAGAGATACCACACCCTACTCACAACTCTCTGGGAAAACGCCCAGTCCGGCACCCCCACATTCTTGTGCAGCCTTGATTAAGTTCCTGGGTCTGAGACTTAGCAATACCACCCAGTAAAGGAGTAGTGGCAGCTGAGATTACCACAGACTCGAGATACAGAGCACCCTAAGTGAAGTCGTAGTGACCCAGGGAAGGCACAAAATTCTGAAATCATGGGAAAGAGGAACAACAATAGAGCAATGAATGCCCACAACCCCATATTATCAGAATCTGAAAACACAGAAATTCAGAGATCTCCAGAAGATAAAATCAGGAATATAACTGTCGAAATAATACAGGACCTTCTAAAAGAATTTAGAGAGAGTCTAAAAGATATAAAGGATGCAATCATTGAGGTAAAGTCCTCAATTCAAAGTATAAATAATCCATTAGACCACATGGATAATAGAATCTCACTCCTAGAAGATGATCACTCCAAAAACAAATGCATAATTTATAACTTGGAAAAAAATCAGACAGCAGAAATCTGACATTGAAGAAATATGGGTCCATTTCAAGAGAGCTAACCTAAGAATAATTGGAATAGAGGAGGGAAAAGAAGGTGAAACCAAAGGGGCCAATAATCTCTTCAAAGAAATAATAGCAGAAAATTTTCCAAACATAGAGCAAGAGATTGATACACAGGTCCAGGAAACATATAACTCCCTTTAGACAGGATCAGAGAAGAGGTTCCCCATGCCACATAATTGTCAAAATGACCAATGTGGAAGCCAAGCAGAGAATCTTAAAAGCAACAAAAACAAAAGGCCAAGTGACATTCAGAGGCAAACCAATTAGAATCACTCCAGACTTCCCAAACCAAGTCATGAAAGACAGAAGGACTTGGAGTAACATATTCCAAACTCTGAAAGAAAACAACTTCCAGCCAAAAATTTCCTACCCAGCAAAACTTTCTATAAAATTAGATGGGGAAATAAGAAGCTTCCATGACAAACAGAAACTGAAGGAATTTATGTCTTCAAAACCAGCGCTAGAGAAAATACTCAAAGAGATTAAATAAAAAGAAGAAATAGGTAATACACACCAGAACCAGAGAAACAAGATTTTCCATCCAGCAGACAACTAAGATTGGCTATTTTTGGAGATTCATTATTTATTTTAGTCTTTTACCTATTTCTAAATTGTATTGTTTGCTTTTATTGTTGCTAATTTTTAGTATTTCTATTTGGAATATTAATATACATTCAGATATAGCATTTGAAAATATTTTATCCCATTCTATCAGTAACTTTTAACTCTGTTTACATTGTCTTTGGATGTACAATATTTTTTTTAATTTTTAGGAAGTTTGTTTGTTGCCTGTGCCTTTGAAATCATATCCAAGAAATCACTGCCAATTTTAATGTTGTGGAGTTTTATGACACAAGTTTTCTTCTAAAAGTTTATAGTCTTAAGATTTACATTTAGATCTTTTATCTATTTGAGTTAATATTTGTATATGGTGTTAGGTAAGGGTCCAATTTTATTTTTTTTCATGTAATTATTATTTTTCAACAATATCTAGTGAAAAGATTATTATTTCCTTCACCAAATGATCTTGGAAACCTTGTCAAAAATAACTTGACCATATATGGAAGAATTTATTTCTAGACTTTTTATTTTACTCCACTGGTTTATATATCTGCCTTTATAGCAGTACTACACTGTTTCAATTATTGTAGCTTTATAAGGTTTGAAATCAGAAAATGTACATCTTCTAGCTTTGTTCTTTTTTGGAGATTGTTTTGGGTATTTAGAGTTCATATTTCTTGTTAGGATAGATTTTTTCTGAAAAATAAATAAATGTATGATAGTTTCACCTTATAAAAAAGAAAAAACATCCTCTGGTAAGAAAGAAAGAAAAAAGAAATATTGAATTGTTATCTCTAAGTGATCAAAAGTTTGTTTTTTGTTTTGTTTTGTTTTGTTTTTTGCGGGTCTGGGGATGGAACCCAGGGGCATTTGACCTCCGAGCTACACCCCTGCCCTGTTTTTTTATTCTCTATTTTGAAACCGGGTCTCACTGAGTTGCAGAGGGCCTCACTAAGTAGCTGAGGCTGTCCGCGAACCGCGATCCTCCAGGTCTCAGCCTCCTGAATGCTGGGATTACAAGCATGCACCACCACGCCCGGCTGTGATCAAAAGTTTTATATCAGACAAATGAATCTGTTATGTGAGATTATCATTGTTAATTTTGGATAAAATGCTATAATATTAGATGCCAACCACTAAGCCAAGCATGGGAAGGAGGGATGGGGAGGGAATGGGGTGGGGATTGGGTAGGGGCTAACTGGGCGATGTGTGCATGTATGTCTACAAGTTTTTTTATCCCATTATAATGTATGAATACAGTTCACCAATAAAAATTTAAAAAAAGAAAAAAGAATCTAATTAATATTAGCACCATAATAGAAAATCTAGAACAAATAGAAAGTATAATAATAACCATAAAAAGAGTAGTAAAAAGGAGGCCTACAGGATGTACTTACACAGCCAACGGGATGCTATTCTTCACACCAATCTTGCAAGTTCCATTTACAGATGATGAAAGTAAAGTTCAGAAAGATTCAGAAAAGTGCACTGTCACAATTCAATTTACCTCCAACTCCAAAGCCCATGTTCTTTCCTGTAAACCTCATTACCTCCCAGAAAGATAAGCATTCCACAAAACAACCATTACAGAACTAGACCACAGAGCCATCGGTTGTTGGAGTTGTGTGTATGTATCACTTTGAACCTTGCTAGGATGTATAATTACAATGCACCGATAAATGTATTTTCATATTGGGATTTGTTCCATCAGTGCTCTAAAAGAACATGAGGAAATCCACACGCTGTTTATGTATCTTCAGCACATGGCTTTGTTCACAGATGTTCAATACGGGCATATGGAATGAATTATATCTCTAGTTTTAAGGAAAGACTCTATGGAGAGGTGGGTTGTCAAAAGCCATCAAATACTTCTGGAAAAGCTGGGTGTGGCAGCACACGCTTATAATCCCAGTACTTGGGAGGCTGAGACAGGAAGATCACAGGTTTGTAGCCAACCTCTGAAACTTTGTGAGACACTGTTTCAAAATTTTAAAAATAATAATAATAAAATAGAATTGAATGTCCCTGGGTTCAATCCCCAGCACCAAAAAAAAAAAAAAAAAAAAAAAAAAACTTCTGGAAAAAGGGTTGAGAAAATTATCAAATTTACTCCCTATTCTCTTCACCCGACATTTCAGACTTGTTTTATTGTTGCAAAAGAGGAAGAAAATGATAAAAATAAGAAGGAGGAGGAAGAGGAGAAGAAGAAATAAAAAGAGTAGGAGGAAGAGAAAAAAAGTTCTGACAATTTCTACAACTCTGTTCTCCACAGTTTTCGTGAATGATGTCCTTTATTTTTTTATTTTTTATAGTACTGGAGATGGAACCTAGGGGCATTCTACCTCCAAGTTATACCCCCATCCCTATTTTTTTATTCCTTATTTTGAAACAGGGTCTCATTAAGTTGCAAAGGGCCGAAGTAGCTGAGGCTATCCACAAACCGTGATCCTCTTGTCTCAGCCTTCCAAGCACCGGGATTACAAGTGTGCACCACCACACCCAGCGAATGGTGTCCTTTAAACTTCAATTTCATGCTCTATGGGTCACAATGTTTAAAGTCTATGTTTCAAGGAAGTTTCCATTTCATAGGCAAACAGGAAACACCAGAATGCCAAGTTTTAAAGTCTTATGGACATCTATTTATTTGTACGACACAAACATACTGGGAAATCTTCCAAAACTACTGATCCAAGAGTGTATCTGACTTGGATAAAGTCATGGTTCTGAAAGATATTTCCTCCAATTCTCTTTATTGGGGCTAAAATCTGTATTAGCTGGATGTGACTTTTTTAGTATTTATACATGTTATTTTCCAACTGAGGTTAGAAAGAGTTAAACAGCTTCTCATAGGAAACATCAAGAAGGTTTTGATATGAGCCTATCAATCCTCTTTTCATTTCAAGGCTAGATTCCACTAAATTCTGAATGAGATGGTACTCCAGCAGGACTGGCATTGACCCCACCCATCCCTGGAGGAATCTAGTTATTAGATTATTTTTTAAAGACTCATCTTCTCCAAGTCTTTGGAGGCAGTACAGCTGGGAGTCATTAGCTGTAATCAGGGGGCAGCCAACAAAGGGAGGAAGCTGTGGGAGAATGCTCTTTCAGTAGCAGCCATCTGGGCTGAGGGAATTGGGTTTTAAACTCTAGTGGGTGGAGGAAGTTATTGGGATCTTGTTATATTTGGACTTGACTTCAGACCCTAAACAAAAGCTCCCTTTTTTCCCCTAAGGTTTGCCTTCTGGAAATGGAAGTAACAGAGAGAAGGAGTAAACTGGTAGACATCTAATGGGACATGATTAAAACGGACAGGCAGTCTGAATATAAAAGCCAGACACTGGCTGGTTGGGGGTCCTGTCTATTTCTGGTATGAAGTTTTTGAAAGCTAGAAGGAGCTCATCCTGCTGAGAGATAACGCCTTTTCTTTTCCCTTCCTCTGCCTTTCCCAGAGAAAACTATATCTCTTCTGTTCCAGAACAGAAGGCTTTGCTTGGCATTTATGTTCTCCATGGAGAGAGACCACTTTTCACATGTGTCAAAAGAAAAATAAGAAATGGCATGACTGCCATTTTTTATTTCACCCTTTCTCTTAGGATAGTGGAAATAGGATGTAATAAATAAAGAGCAAGGATGCACTTTGAGGCCAGAAACCAATATGATCTTGGTTCTGCTCTTTACTGACTATATAACCTTAGCAAGTTAGTTTAGCTGGGGATCCTAGCCTCCCTATTTTGTAAGATAAGGGTAATATAGGTATTTCATAAGGTTACAAAGAATTGGTGATGATGTGTGTCAAGTGTCCCAAAGTACACAACAGGCATCTAATAATTGGTAGCTATTTTTATTTGTGTTACTTAATTCAAGCTTTTACTAAAAGCAGAATATTTGCAGGGGAAAGCCACAGATGGTGGCATACCCTTGTAATCTTAGTACTTGGGAGGTTGAGACAAAAAGATCACAGGTTCACAACCAGCCTCAGCAACTTAAGCCCTCAGCAACTCAGTGAGACCCTGTTTCAAAATAATAATAATAATAATAATAATAATAATAATAATAATAATAATAATTAATAATAAGGCTGGCCAGGCATGGTGGCGCACACTTGTAATCTCCGTGCTAGGGAGGTGGAGACAGGAGGATCGCTGGTTCGAAGCCAGCTTGCTGGCTTAAGAGACCCTATTTCCAAACAAAAAAAATATGTAAAATAGGTCTGGGAGTATAGCCTGGAGGTAGAAGTGTTTCTAGGAACCCCAGTACCACCAAAAAAGAAAAAGGCTGAAGGTGTAGCTCAGGAGTAGAATGCTTTTGTGTATATGTAATTATATATAATGTATATGACTTACAAATCCAGTTAAAGATGGTTCATACCTTCAAAGCAAAGGTTTCTAAGTTAGATGTTTATGGGACCAAATGGCATCTATAGATATTTGGGTCTTACAAAGTTTTAATTCTTCTTAAAATTATTTTGAACTTGTGTGTGTGTGCACGTGGTGTTCATGTGTGTATGGTGTGTGTGTATTTGACTAGGGATTGAACCCAGGGCATTCTACTTCTAAGCTACATCCCTCGCCCTATTTTATTATTTTTTTATTGAGGCAGGGTCTCACTAAGTTGCTGAGGCATCTTGATTAGACAATGAGCAGAACTAAAAGCAGCAGACCCAGAGCTTCCTCCGAGGTGTTGGGTTTATCATTCAATTTCAAGTCTAAGTTCCTAATATCTAAAAACAGTTAATATTGACTCTGCCGTGTCCCAAGGGGATAGGGGATACACTTGCGCAATTCCTGTGAGCAGATTGGTAAATGTTGTGTAGCAGTGTAAGGCAAATTAGCCAACAGCCTGGGTGCAGTGTGAAGGAAGAAAATCAGTTACTAGCCCATCTCGAGTATGTCTCCCTTGGAAATCACACGACTGAGGGGTCTCCAAGAGGATTTTCATCCAGCCGTCAGCTTTACAGAGCTACAATCTCAAATCCAAGAAGGTCTTAAGGATCTGACAATACTGTGAATAAAGACAAACTGTGGGGGAAAGGGTGCTGACTGGAGGAGACCTAAAGCCACACGAGCCTACGTTAAGCTCAGCGGTGGAAAGAGCAGGTCACTTGAAGCAGCGGGTAGGTGGGTGGGTTGGTGGGTTGGTTACTTGGTTGGGAAATTGTTTTTAGAAAAAAATAACTTGAATTTTCCCAGCCTTGAATTTCAAAACTTCAGAGTACCAGGCACGCTGGCTTTGAGGAAAGGAAGTAACAGGACCTATTTGCTATAAGTTGGCAGAGGAGATGTCTCTCTCTCCCCTTGAGCTCTGAAGATGGATGAGCCCATGTATCGAAAGAAATCATCAGCTTCTAAGGTGTCTGGGGGGAAACTCAGCCCCAACTCTCTGAGAATCACAACCAGGACATCTGCCAAGAGGGACCAAAATGGCCCCTACTGGAGGTCAACTGGCAAGAAAAGGGGCCTCACAGGGAAACTTCTCAGGAGAGAGGCATAAGTTCAAGCCTGGGTCTAAGCATCCTGGTAAGTTTGAGGTGAAGCTAGAGATACTCTGTCATTTTGGATCTCCCTAAAAACAGAGAGCCAGACAGGACTGGACATGGAAGAGGCTCACCAGGCCAAGTGCTCTTGCAGAAGAAAAGACATGAAGAAGTCGTTGATAGTCTTCACTGATGCAGGACAGACACCATGAAAAGGAAGATCAAAGTAAGTCAAGCCAGCCAGGCCAGCGAAGAGGGCCCACGCCCCAGTTGCCTGTGCTAGCACCCCTGACCACACCACTGCACCCCACTCTACAGGTGAGAGAATGAGGTAATAGGCCAACACATGTTCCACAGCATGGGCTCGTGAACAGATATCCCAGAAGTCACCTCTGTGTCCACCGAGACTCCTGTAGAATGTTAACTGTCATGGTGTTGTGACAGAATCCACAGCGTCCACTGCCTGAAGGGATCTGGGGTTGCGAGAAGACAATTCCTGAATGCCAAAGTGCCCCCCAAGCAGGAGAAGCCATGTTCAATAGTGGACTACCTGGAACATTCCTTCCTCTCCGTCTTTCTTTGAAAAACAAGACTTGCCTTTTTGCGCTGAGTAAAAATAGGCAGAGGAGATATCTTTCTCCACTTGAGCTCTGAGGATGAGCAAGACCATGTATCAGAAGAAATTTGGCTCTTAAGACAGAAAATGAGGGTGTTGGGGAATTCCATGAGATAGTACTAGCATGAGGGGAGAGGAAGGGGGAGGTCAGTTTGTGAATTATGAAAATAATAGGTGACATCATTGTATTTGTACCTGGCTGGGGAGGTGATTTGAACAGATTAGTCATAGATATAGGCTGCATTAAATAACAAAAGAAGGAACTGAAAGTGGATCAGTACAATCACAGAGATCTCTAAAAGGTGAATATAACAACTCACATTTGTCCAGGACTTTACAGATGATGAGGGCTTGGACATATGTATTGCATTTATTAATACCTGTGAAAATCAGGCAGACTAGACTGAATAGCTTAATAATTGTCTCTGTTTTTAAAATAAGAAAATGAGAATAAGTGTAAATTAGCAAACTTATCTGAACTCTCCAAACATGTAAGTACCAGAGTCCTTCCTGGAATCTTTCCCTCCCCCCAACTTTAAAGCCTCCTTTCTATTGCATTCACTTACCTAGGTTGACTCTCTAGTTTACCAAATGAGTGCACCTGACAACAGCTCATAGGCTGCTGAAGGAAAGGTCTCATTAGACAGGGATGAGCAGAGAAGGCATCTCAGAGTAGAGGGTCAGGATCTGCTTCTCAAATATAGGCGCAGAGAGGTAAAAAGGAGTGGAAGGGTTTCCAGAAGGGAAAAATGCAGGACAATAGGGAAGAATAAAATAAAACAGCTTGACTGGTTCCGAAAAATGCTAAAAAACAGGGAACAGTAAGCTAGGACCAGTTAATGAACATTATCCCAAAGAAAGTGGAAAAAAGTGTTAAGGTCAGGGTTTTGAAGGACAAGGATAAAAAAATTAAAAATTCACTGAGAAGAGTGCTGTGACCTATGGCCCTCCTGGTGGTTGAAAGAAAGTGAGATGGGCCGAAAGGTTATGGGATTTGTTTAGACAACTAACAAAAGGACTTAGGGAAAAAATCATATTACTAATAATGAGCACAGAAGCAAATGAGCCAATTCCCATCTCAGAAATTTCAGAAATGGTTTCCAGAAAGAGGGACTCAGAAGACAGGATCAAAATGCAGATAAGAAACCACTTGAAATAGCTTTTCTCTTAAGGAATCTATATTTGGGCCAACCCAGAAGCAAATGAGGTTAAGAAATGTTTATGGTAGAAGATTTGCATGTAGAACACTGTTTTTCTCTTCTTGGTTGCAGGGCAGCCAGACAGAAGAAATTAAGTGTAATTAAATATAAAAAGTATCAATTAGCACTGATTCTCCCATCTACAGAGAGGAATGACCAGTTGGGAATGGGTGATCTAATCTTCTCTCAGACTTCAGAAGGAGTGCGAAACCCAGACATTGATCTAATCACATGAAAAGGCATCGGAGTAAATGGTTTTCCTACACACAAACAGGCTATTTTTTCCCCAAAGTAGCCCTCATTTGGCAAACCATTATACGGTCTAAAGCAGTAATGGGTGATGTCCTGTTAATTTATCCTCACACAAAGCTGACAGTTTGGGGTGAGATGAAATGTCTGCCTTGAGTGACATTTGATCTCCACCTAGCCCTGGATATTTAAGACCTTTAGATTTAACTAAAGTATGGTAATAGGGAAGACTGAGCAACTTAGCACCAATTCCTACATTTAGTAGTTTTTACCAAGTAGACTCATTTCTCTGCTCTCAAAACGATTTCATGTCTCAGTAGTCATCCTTCCTCCATGGGTCCCACTGACACCTCTGTACTCCACCTGTCCCATTTCCTTGTTCAACGGGAAGCACACTCCTGCGTCACCAGGATCAATGTTCAGGATACAGGATTCATGGCATCATGTTCTTCTACCTTCCCCAGTCCTAATATCCAAACCTCACTCGTCCAATGTACTCATACATATATAACCTTTGGCGGATATTTTGAATATAGCATGGATAATCTACCAAAGAATTATATATATATTATATGTTATATATACTGACATATATATTATGGTACTTGGATGGAACCCATAGGCTTTCTATACTCCCAGACCTATTTTATATTTTATTTGGAAACAGGGTCTCACTAAATTGCTGAGAGCCTAAGTAGCTGAGGCTGGCTTCGAACCTGTGTGATACTCCTGTCTCAGCCTACCAAAGTATCCCAAGTACTGAGATTACAAGCATATGCCACCACACCCAGTTCAACTACTTAAGTTTAGCAACGTCAAACAATGAATTCTGTGGTTTGTATAACAAGCTGGCAAGTCTCCTCAATTAAGCACACTCAAACCCTCTCCATGTACCCCCATTCCTGGGCATATCTGACTATCCATGTGCCAAAGGTCCTAAGTCTAAATGCCCCTCATTCTTCTGAGATAAACCGTCTTTTTCGTATCTGAATAAAGCTCCCGGTACCTGCCTCTGCCTGCCCTGACTCAGTCCATTCTGCAGCCCGCATCTCTGCTAAGTTTTCCTGCATTCCCTGAAGCAACTTCAATACAGAGTGGCTGTATATAGAATCTCACTAATGCCTTGAGGGCCATGGAGAATAATCACCACTTCTCTCTATTTTACTTTATTATGACACAGAGCGATAAAACATTTTGTCTCACCCTGATTCATCCTCAGTGTGCCAAAGCCTTGTTTTTCTCAATGGAAAGGCCCATGGGGCTATTCGAAAGCAATAGACTCATTCCCATCAGAACATCCGGCCATCTCACTAGAAGGAAGAAACACTAACACATTTTTATTCTGTTAGCAACGTTTTTCCTCCTTTATTTGCAATTGATATATATGTGAAAAGTTTTTGCACTGGGACTCATAGTCCCAAGACTCACTGTAGTATCCAGTAGTGTTGTGAAGTTCTCAAAGATGTGGCTCCCAGCTCTAGTCAGGACTGTGGGTGAACCTCACTTAAAACCATCCACGAGACCGCCACCACCACCAATGCTCCAAGGCAAGGGAAATTTATTTTCTGTCCTTGTTGACTCCAAAGTCCCCTATTCAAACCCTTCACCAGGCAATAGACCATTCATCCCACCTCTGTAGTGTTCTCCAAACCATCCGCACACACCTTTTCTTCAATTCCCCCACACCTAGCCTTGAGCTCGCTCACACACCTTCCCAATGGAGGTAGAACAAGGCAATACTCTGCTTTCTAATTTTAACTCTGATACTCAACACAAGTGGCCTTTGATGGACTACTTAATGTTACTTTTGCCCTTTTTACTCTGTGTGTGTGTGTGTGTGTGTGTGTGTGTGTGTGTGTATTATTTAAAATGTCCCCAAGCACAGCACTGATGTCTAGGACTTCTAAAACCAAAAAACTTGTGCCCTAAGGTGAAAACACATGTGTTAGATAAGCTTCATGGAGACACGAGTTACGGTGCTGTGAGTTCAATGTTAATGAATCCACAATGTATATTCATAAGGTGTCCGTAGACAGAAACACATAAGACACAGTCAGACATTGATCAGTGGATGAAAATGTTGTAAACAAAGGATCTAAAGAGCCTAACCCTTTATTGACTATAATACCAATAATATATGAGCAACAGTTCAATATTCACTATTGGCTAATTCAGGGTTCCTGGTGACTTCATAGAAAATAGTTATGGTCTCATAAAGTGGTTGTAGTGCTTAAATAAGAAAATATCTGTATTCTGCAATGTTTATTTTTTTTAATTCACATTTTATTAAGACTAAAATAAACTTCAAAATTTATTTCCTTCACCAAAAATAATAGCAATATCTTCTGCATTATTTCTAGATAAACCACAAAACATTTATTTTGGAGGAGTTTTTTGTTGTTTTTTGTTTGTTTTTGTTTTTGTTTTGGTGGTACTGGGGATGGAACCCTTCTACCTCCAGGCTACACTCCCAGACCTATTTTATATTTTTATTTGGAAATGGGGTCTCTTAAGCCAGCGGCTTCGAACCTACGTGATCCTCCTGTCTCTGCCTCCCAAGCGCGGGGATTACAAGTATGTGCCACCAGCCCGGCTGTATTTTGTAGATTTTCCAGGTTTTGCTTATAAATCAAGATGAGGCAGTACACATAGTCGGGGAAAGAGAAGAAAACAGTTAAGTCAGTTGCCCATATTGATGGCCTCTGATTCTGTCTTGACCATGAAGCGGAACTGTTCCACATTTACCTGCGAAAAAGCATATGAAGATGCCGGGCGTTGTGACGCACGCTTGTAATCCCCGTGCTTGGGAGGCGGAGACAGGAGGATCGTGCAGGTTCGAAGCCAGCCGCGCTGGCTTAAGAGACCCTGTTTCCAATAAAAATATAAAATAGGTCTGGGAGTGTAGCCCAGAGGTAGAAGGGCTTCCAGGAACCCAGTACCACCACCAAAAAAAAAAAAAAAAAGCATACATAGATTCAACAAAGGAATATAAAGAGCAACAAGCAGACGCAGAACAATAGCATGGCTCTTCCATTCAAACTAACTGTAACTTGTTCCTCTAAATTCATTTGGTAAAGATAAAATCTATACCGACATGTTTGATGAGCGCATAAATTTCTCCAGTAATCCCATAAAATGTCTATTACAGACTTTAACAACACACTTAAAGCTCCTACTAATCAAAGGTGGGCTCATTGTAATATTTTTAAATGATGTTTTCCTTTCCACCATATCGCCTCAGAATTTATTTCTTTGAAAATCGATAACTCAGTAACTGACAACTGGTTCCACAGTGATGATAAATGTTATATCTAAAATGACTTACTAAAATAATCCTAGAATGCCCTAGCAGAGGTCACGTAGCATTGAGGCGTGGTACTTCCTATCTTCTGGAAGGACAGGTCCTTGAAGCCTGAGAGTTCAAATAGGAGCCTTAAATTTAAATAGTCAAATTACCATTGGCTAAAGTGTGCACTGGAAGCCTGGAGGCAGATACCCAGTAAGTAATCTGGCAAATAGAGGGCTTCATAAATGGTGGATGGCAGCTCTGTATCTTTCCCTCTGTGCTTCCATTTGATTCTCCAGCAGTGAAGCTGGGCTGAGAGCTGTCAGGATGGGGTAAGTCACTTCTGTACACGTCAGCCTGGTGCTCCTCTGATGTGTTGCATTTTGGTTGCCAAGCTTGTGGCTTCTTCAAACCAAAACTCATGAAAAACTTTGATATTTTCCATCGCTTCATTGGTGGCATGAAAAAATCCCTGGAGATTTTTCCCAAAGGCCCAACACAGGCAGGTGCCCTTCCCCTGCTATGTCCACCACGTCGTCAGTGATCATGGTAAAGAAGTGTGAGCCTCTCACTTCCCTGAGAGTTTCCTCCCGAATGCAGCTCTCACAGATCTCCAGCATCTGTCTCTGCTGTGATTTTTAACAGAACAATGTGTTCACCACTGTGGTCTCAGAGGGCTTTCTCAGGACCACTTCACCAGAATTTACCCAGCACTCCAGCAGTGCTTGAAAATTATCAGGAGTAAAAGACCTTCCAGGATTTCATCAGCCTCACGCCCATCCAGGGGTATGTTTTGTTTTCCCATAAGAATCCAAATTACAAATAAAGACTTTTAAGTATTGTTTTCCTTCTCTTTGAGGGTTAAAAGAAAAATGTCTTCATCCTGCTCATTACCCCCTTTCTTTTGCACTAGGGTTCTGAGTATTACTATTGTTTATGTTTTTGCTTCTGTTCAGAAGTTTCACTTTTTTTCTGTTTCAGTGTCCTGATTTCATCTTCACTCAATTCTTCTGTTTTCTGTGTCTACTATGCAAATTGTTCAAACGACTGGTAACATCAAATATTGCTGGTATTGCATTATCTCGAAGAACTGTCCTAAAAGGACTAATTCTACAGATCATTCGAAGTGTTTGGCACACATCGATAATGTTTATTTAGCTGATCAAGCATTTTATCTTCTAAGTCAGCTCTCCTACAATTCTCTACCCACTTCTGGCATCTGGTGGGATCCCGCGGGAACCTGAAGATGGCCAGGTTGGACTGTGTGCTCTTCCACATGCAGTTGGAGGCCTGCAGAAGTTCGGCATGGCCACCTGCCCACCAGTTGGCCCAGGCCTCCCCTCTCTACCTCCTCATGGCAGCCCAAGCACCCGTCGGGCCAGGGAGGGGAGCTCTGCAATATTTAACAGATATCTTTGCATGTCTCCTATGCAATCAGGCCCTGGGCATGTCACTGAGACCTTGCAGGCAGGATCTCTACTCACAAAGAGAGCAGAGTCAGCCAAGCACCTGGAAAATGTTAAGGCTTTAAATAATAAGCCGGGCGTGGTGGCGCACGCTTGTAATCCCAGCATTCGGGAGGCTGAGACCTGGAGGATCGCGGTTCGCGGACAGCCTCAGCTACTTAGTGAGGCCCTCTGCAACTCAGTGAGACCTGGTTTCAAAATAAAGAATAAAAAATAGGGCAGGGGGTGTAGCCCGGAGGTCAAATGCCCCTGGGTTCCATCCCCAGACCCGCAAAAAAATAAATAAATAAATAAATAAATAAATAATAGCTACTATGTCAGACTTCCAACTTTTTATTGTGGTATGATAAAATACGCATGACATAAAAATTTACCATCTTAAAAACCTGAAGTGTACATTTCAAGCCAGGCATGGTGGCGCACGTTTGTAATCCGGTACTTGGGAGGCTGAGACAGGAGGATCGTAGGTTCAAAGCCAACCTCAACGGCTTAGTGAGGCCTTCTGCAACTTAATGAGACCTTGTTTCAAAGTAAAAAATAAAAAATAGGGCTAGGGGTGTGGCTCAGAGGTAGAATGCTCTGGAGTTCAATCCCAGTACCGCCAGAAAAAAAATAAAAAGTTTACATGTATATATTTCAGGAGTTTTAAAAACACTCATTTTGTTAGACAATTATCACCACCCATCCAAGTTCAGACTTCTTTTCAACTTGCAAAACTGACACTCTGTATGTTTGAAACACTAATTCCCCATTCTTCCGTCCCCCTGCCACTGGGAAGCCTACCACGCTCTTCCGTCTCTATGGTTTGACTACTATAGATATCCCACATAACTGGAATCCCACAGCATTTGTCTTTCTGTGACTGGCCTGTTCACTTAGCATAATGTCCTCGGGCCCATCCATGCTGGGGCCCATGTCTGAATTTCCTTCCTTTTGAAGCCTGACTGATAAAGAGGGACGAACTGGTGGCTTTTGCTATGTTTTCTACAAATCTGTTAGCTCTTTTGTTCCTCCTCCACCGGATGAATACCTTGCTTTGAGTTTAACTCATTTTTATAGCGAGATGTTTAGAATTCTTTCTCATTCTCATGCAGAGTCTGTATCTTTTTCTTTGTAGTTACCATAAGGATTGCTTTTAATATCCTAAAGTTAGATATTCTCATTTGCATTTGTATCAACTCCAAGAACATGCAAAAATGCTGTTCCTTTCCTTCTCCGCCTCTTTTTTTGATTGTTGATGTCACTAAATTACATCTTCATACATCATATGTTCAAAACATAAACTAGTAATTTTAAGTACATTAGCTTTTCAATTTATGTAGAAAAAATGTGGAATTATAGAACCAATTTACAATAATACTTGCTTCTAGACTGGCAGTTGCTTTTTTAGAAAGATATAGTATAAGTCGCCCAAATCATATAGAAAACAAAAAGTTACAAACTACTGTTAGAATAACAGTACTGTTTTTAATTGCCCATGTATTTACCTTTATGGCGTTTTATGGCTTTAATTACTGTCTAGTGTCATTCCGTTTCAGCCTGCAAGATTTGCTGTATCATTTTTTTAAAGGCCAGATTTCTTGGTAACAAACTCGCTCAGTTTTTATTTACCTGAGATGTCTTCATTTCTCCTTCACTCTCGAAGGACATTTTTGCCAGATGCAGAATTCTTGATTCACATGCTTTTTCTCTTTTGTATTTTAGTACTTTGTATTTTATTTTACACTAGCCCTCTACTTTCTGGCCTCCCAAATTTCTCACGCTAATAATCTTATGGAGGATCCCCTGTGTGTAATCAATAAGTCACTTTTCTCTTATACTTTCAAGATTCTCTCTTTGCCTCTGGTTTACAAAGTCTCAATTAAAATGTGAGTCACTGTGTATCTCTTTAAATTCATTCTACTTGGAATTTGTTTAGCATCTTGAATACTTATATCCTCATTTTTTATCAAATTTAAAATTTTGAGGCTTTATTTCTTCAAATATTCTCTGCTCTTTTCTCTTTATGATTTTTTAATTTTTTTATTGGTGCATTATAGTCATACATCTAAATAGACTACAAGGTGTTAGAGGCACACATCACGTTAGCCCTTCCCCACTTCTCTCCCTATTCCCTCCCCCTCGCCTCCCTCTCATGTTTGGCTTAGTGAGTGACTTTGATGTTTTCTCTTTATATTTTTCTTCTGGGACTTCCACAGCATATATATTAGTCCACCTAATAGTGTCCCACCGGTTCTTGTGCCCTGTTTATCTTTCTATATTTTTTTCTTTCTGTTCTTGAGACTCAATAATTTCCTCTGTCCTTTCTTCAAGTTTGCTGATTCTTTCTTCTGCCTGTTTAAACTTGCCGTGAATCCCTATAGTAAGCTTGTAAGTTCAACTATTCGGCTCCAGAATTTCTTTTATTTCTTTTTAGGATTTTTATCTCTTTACTTTTATTTCCATTTTGTTTATATGTCATTTTCTTCCTATTTTCATGTTTTCCATGTTCGTTGAGCATCCTTATTGTATTTATATTTATTATAATATATATTTATTACATTTATATCATATTTATTTTTTGCAATGAAATTCTTTCTCTGTAGACCCACTATCTGGTCCTTTCCAAAAACAGTTTCTATTGATTTATTCTCTTTTAGGTGGGCCATCATGTCCAGTTTCTTTACGTGTCTTGTGATGCTGCTACTGTTGCAACTTGCTGCTATTGTTAAAAACTGGACATCTTTACCTACTAACATGGTACCCCCAAAAATCAGAGTCTCCCCTTTCCCCCAGGATTTGCTAGTTTTTTTATTATGTTTGTTACTGATTGTTGTGAACTGTCTCTGTGCTGAGGATCAGCCTGAAGTGTAAACTTAAGATCTTTTTAGGTCTTTTCTGAGCCTGTAACTTTTCCTGGGTATGCATGTGACTCTCCCACTTCTCTTTCATACTTGGTTGCTTTTAAAGAGAAAGAGAGAGATGAAGCTCTTCCCCTTTAAATAACCTGGAAATCACTTCAGTGGGCGGTTGGGGTTTTCAGTAATGCAAGGATGTGCAATAATTGTGCTAGCACCCTTCTGCCCACCCCAAGCTGCATCCAAGCTGCTCCCCAAGTACTCCCTCTGCCTGCCACAGAGCTGAGGCTGGAAAATGGGTCCCTACTATTATGAGAAGAGCTGAAATGGATCAGGATTAACCACAGTTTTCCATCCAAACCTTGCCCTGACAGCTACAGACACCAGAGTCCCAAAAGAACTACATCAGACAGATTCAAATTGTTGTCTAGGTGGGAACCATCCTGATACTTCCTACTCTTCAATCTTCCCAGATCCCTCACTTTCACGTTAATGCTAATAAGTTTTCCTAATATTAGACTAAAAATAATCCTGTGCCCTCAAAAATGTCAACTTGGTGTAACACCAGAAATTGACCAAACTCTAATAATAATGTGGATGCATGAGCCACAATGAATTCCACTATTATGTGTAATTTTAATGCATCAAAAAATTTAGCTTAGTATTTTCACAAATTTCTCCCAAATTTAAGCCATAAAGATGAAAAAAACAAGTATAAAATATTTCAAAAAAGTTCCAGTCTCAGATTTGGGCTTATAAAAATTATGTAATAATTATTAGGCACAATAAATACAGAGCATTTCAGAAGAAGGAAGAGATCAAAATCCCCTCCTAGCCATTAGAAAATTGAATTTCAAAGATAAAATAGATTACAAGGGGTTTGGGGGTTACTGACGGGTCACTTAGTTCTAAGTGCTCAGAAGATTAATGGAAAACATAAAGACAACTCTTATTACCAAGGTAGAAATGCACAGATAAGCTCAAGAAGATACAAAAGTAAAACTAATAAGTTCCTCTGGATATTAACCCCTTTCTTTACACTATTCAAATTACATACACTAAATCATTAGGGGTGGGGGAAGCAGTAGTTAAGGCAGCCAAAAAATAGAGTCAAACCCCAGTAAAGGTATTTTAATCATTGCTCCATTTTAACCAGTGAGACCGTCAGCTATATTGTGGAGACCTTGGCTAAAATGTTTCAGGTGTTGAATGTCATGCCAAATGATGATGCCACCTCTCTCAACCTCTTTTCTCCTAACTCCTCTACCAGCTGATTGAAAGGAATTAAGATCTTGAAAATCTAACGTGCCCCACTCCCCTGGGTGGGTATGCTGCTATGAAACAAAGAACCTGCCGGTTCATCTTCCCCTGGCACTAGGCACAGCTGGAGGGAAAGAAAAGAAAACCCATTTTAAAGCTACTCTCTATTCCAGACTATGAGGCTGCTCCGTTTAGGATCTGAAATATGCTTACTTTAACCCATCTTTGTTGACACAGCCACAAACTTCAGCAAATACTGAAACCAGACTCAACTAGATTTCTTGTTAACTTTCATATGAGCAAAATCCCCCCTTGATTTTGCCTAGTGTTCATCTGCTACAATTTTTTTACCAAGTTCTAAAAAGGAAATCTTTGAGCATTTTTTATTCTGTATTTTACAGTAAAAAAAAAAAAAATGCCAATTGGACAGTACTTACCCATTTCAAGCTAGAGTAAATTTTGCCTCTTCACTCTCTCTGAAGGTTTTCTCTTCTGATAGTCATCATTTGTATTTTTATTTCACAAGCAGTCCTTCTAACCCATGAAACACTCTCCTCTCTCTCTCTCTCTCTCTCTCTCTCTCTCTCTCTCTCTCTCTCTCTCATTCCTAACATAATAAGAATCACTGGTCTTGCATTTGCAGTAAACAAATAACAACAAAACCAAAACAAAAGCCAAAACTCCGGTTACAGTAGTATGAGAGAGGGGACCATCATTTTTTTCCATAAACCCTTGACGTGTTCTTACTGGGCTGAGAGACACATGCTATCCTTCTACAAAGCCAAGGGATGTTGTTCTTGGTTGTTTGTCCTCAAAGTTCTCTCTGGCCTGGCATCATGAACTCTGCGGGAAGATATATCTGAGCCTCTTCCTCTACAAGCAGTAACTGGCCATGGTGGGCCAATCTCTGGAAACTTCTTTGAGTTTCAGTGTCCTTGTTGATACCTTCTCTAAAAGCTTGGAATAGACTCTGTGTGTGTGTGTGTGTGTGTGTGTGTGTGTGTGTGTGTGTGTGTGTGTGTTTTCTTGTGGTGGTACTGGAGTTCCTGGAAGCCCTTCTACCTCCAGGCTACACTCCCAGACCTATTTTATACTTTTTAAAAATTTGGAAACGGGGTCTCTTAAGCCAGCGCGGCTGGCTTGGAACCTGCGCGATCCTCCTGTCTCCGCCTCCCAAGCGTGGGGATTACAAGCGTGCACCACCACACACAGCGACTCTTCCCATTTTAAAACCATTTCCTAAGCCGGGCTTGGTGGCGCACGCTAGTAATCCCCGTACTTGGGAGGAGGAGACAGGAGGATCGCGCAGGTTCGAAGCCAGCTGTGCTGGCTTAAGAGACCCTGCTTCAAAAAAAAAAAAAAGTATAAAATAGGTCTGGGAGTGTAGCCCGGAGGTAGGAGGGCTTCCAGGAACCCCAGTACCACAAAAAAAAAAAAAAACTATGTCCTAACCAGGTATTCAAGGCCCTACACAGCCAAGCCCAATGGAAATATCCCTGAGACCCCTTCCTGGACCTCATCCCCTCTCGCCACAGATGCCTCTCCACCTGTCATTTCCACCTTCTCTTAATAAATTAACCTTTCACCTGCAAAACTTAGACTTAGTTTCCATAGTGCCAACTCTATTAAAGACTGATTCTTGAATTCTTTCAGTGACACAGTCGTCCTTCCTCCTGTCTACTCCTGCCTTATGGAAATTTTCATTCTTTGTAGTAGTAGAGCTACTCATGTGCAGTTGCACCTTCTCTGTTCAATGTAGACAGAAATCTCAGTTTTCCCCTATTCTGACTTTCTCCCCCAAGGCCCAGTCTCATTTTTTTTTTTCAGTACTAGAGATGAAACCCAGGGGCATTCTACCTCCGAGTTACACCCCAGCCCTATTTTTATTCTTTATTTTGAAACAGGGTCTCACTGAGTTTTAAAGGGCCTCTCTAAGTAGTTGAGGCTGTCCAAGAACTGCGATCCTCCCATCTCAGCCTCCCAGGTACTGGGATTATAAGTGTGCGTCATCACGCCTGGCTTCCAGTCTCATTTTTCATAGATGTTCATTAAATATCTCAGACTAATAAATATAGCTTATACATTCACTTCACTATTCTCTATTTTATCCTCATATAAAAGTGAGTGTGAGCATAGAAAGGGATGATTGCTTTTTCCAACTGGCTTGAGATCATCTTTAAAAAAAAAAAAAGGAAAGTAAATATTCATTGTGAAATTATCAATGCTAGAGATAGGCAGAAGCCATGGGTTCAGAGACATTGAAATCTTGTGATTTCTTCCAGCTCCCTTTCCTGACTACTAAAACTTTTGGGTAAGACAGTGTTTATGCCTTGCACATTCATATTCTAGTGACACAGTTTTGGGGATGTCTCCCAGGCTGGGATTAAGCAGAATGGTGTGAGGCCCTCTCCTCTGGAGAAAACTAAGACAACCTCGGTTTCTTTTGGTACCTGGAACTCTAAGCTCACTCTGAAATCCTCATAAAGCTTATTCACTACTGCAAATATTGAGGGAAAGAGAAGAGACCTTTAAAATGTGATAAAATATCAGTCTTGAAGTCAGATGAGGGAATCCATACATTTTAATGTGCCTCTTTTGAGAGATGACACATTCCTACCCAGTAAATATCAAGGCTGCTAAGGATATGCTCTGCTTTCTTAGAAATCAAACACCTTTCATCTTAAAAATTCACATATGACTTCTTAAGTTTTACAAATCAGTTCCTTTCCACATATATAATGAAATATCCAAGAAGGGAGTATGATTGGAAAAGCTGCCTTTGCAGCCTGGAGCCCAAAGCACATCCACATCCCTGGGCTAGTTCTTGCACAGAGCACAGCCCACGAGGGCCTCTCTAACCTGAACCTTGTCAACCCCACATTCTTGGGCATTTGATGCATGGAGCAGCTCATGCCTCTCTGGACGTACTCAACTTTCTCTCAGCTTTACATTACGCCCAGATCTAACACTCTCTTCCTTTGACCATAAGACTGAGCTAAGGTTTTACTTCAACAGCCTCCTCTGAGACCATCCCCAAGTGGGTTATTTGTTCCCGAATTTGTGCTTACATGACTGTAGTTAGCAATTGGATGTAATTTTTTGTGTCAGTAGGGTACCTATATAGCCATCACCACCCTAAAATAACAATGATTTAACCTTTCTTTTATCTCCAGAAATTAGCATGGTACATGACATTTAGTTGTGTCTACTCCAATCTATTCTCTTGCTTCTGTGGTATAGAGTTTCCACCTTGGAGTGTCTATTCAGGCTAAGGCTAAGAATTTTCCAAGCCCTCTTTCATCTAGGTAGGGCCACCTAGACAGCTCTGGCCATGGTGTATGAGCAGAAGTGATGTTTGCCTCTTTCAAGCCAAGTTGAATAAGTAACGGCTGTGCCTTCTCCACTCTCTGGTTCCCTTTGCACTTGCCGGAAGCAGAAGATTCTGAGACCCAGGAGGGCCACAAGATGGAAGGAGCCTGAGTCCTGGGTGGGTAGATGGAAGGCATGGATGAAAGCCTTCCACCAGCTGAGAATACCCTCATTAGACGGCTACATGCACAAGAAAGAAACTTCTTGTTAGACCACTAAAATCTGGGACTATATTGTTACAGAAGCATTATCCTGATACTGATTAATTCTCAAAAAATATACATTTCATTTACTTGAATAATCTTGTGCATGCAACATATTATATTTGTTCCTTTTCCTCTGTGGTCAAATTGTCAAGTACGGATAAAGGGGGAAGAGAGAGAGAGATGGGAGAAAGAGAAGAGATGAGAGAAGGAGGAGAAGGAGGAGGAGGAGGAGGAGGAGGAGGAGGAGGAGGAGGAGGAGGAGGAGGAGGGAAGAGTATGTACGCAATGAAGACTTATAGTCCAAACAGCAACCTCAGATGTAATCTGCTGAAATCATCACTGTCATCTGGGTACATTTTAACCAGGTCTCTTGTTAATTGTGCCTTATCCACAGTCCCTGAAACATTCTCCAAAATGGACATTCAAAAAATATGTGTTGACTTAATTAGTAAATGAAATTATTAGTTAATACCACATTTTTGCTTCTTCATAAAATGATCCTAAGCAATCAAATCTCCCTAAACCTAGAGATGATGGCATTTCATTAAGTATAAAATCATTTCTCATCAGTACATTGAAAAAGAAGACATATGACTATTATAGCATGCTTCGGTATGCTTATAAGGTGCCAAGTGCCCTGTGCAATCCATGGTATCTGGAAGCTTTTTTCTGAAATCATGAATCACTGCTTGTTATTTAAAAAGTTGATATTTAATTGTTGGCTGTGCACTAAATAAAAGGCAGCATTCCCCCCGCCATTACTTTTTGGTTTTGCTTTGTTTGGGTTTCCATTTTCTTTCATTCATTATTAGTGCATTTCAATTCTCCATCGTGGTCAGATTCAGTGTGATTCAAACATTGCAAACAGCGCTTGTATTCCTTTCTGTATCCCACCTCCCCAGCCCCCCCTTCCTCCCTGTACGTGTTAGTAAAATATATCTTCACATACTGTCATAGTGTTATTTGAATTATTTCCTTGCTCAGTCCTCCTTTTTTCTCCTCCCCACCTTTCTCCCACAATCCCTTTCTACTATTCTACTGATCTTTTTCCACATTTATTGAAAGTCCCTTATGTTTATTTTCTCTCTATCCACAAATGTTGGGAAAAGTTATAAACCTGGACTCTCTGAGACTGCCTGATCTCACTGAGCTCCCCATTTCTTACCTTAATACCCAAAACAAATTATATTATTATTATTATTATTATTATTATTATTATATAAGAATGTTTAGAAAAACTGCCAGAAGATACTTTTACAGAGGGTGGGCAGAGGCCGGAGAAATTTCTAAAACAGAAAAAAGGTAATTCAATTTTCATATCAAGTAAAGGGAGAAGAGACCACATGTGGTGCTGAGACCAATTTCAGCTACATCCTTTGGTCCAATTATTGCAGCATATATATAATGCTAAAATTTGCCCAGTCCTGCTAATCAGACAGAATCAATCAATCTCTCTCTCTCTCTCTCTCTCTCTCTCTCTCTCTCTCTCTCTCTGTTTATCTCTGAGCCATTACCCAGTTGTACAGTAAATCTGCATTTCCAGAGACGGTCTAAAATAGAAACCCATGCTGGCTAAATTTGTTTTGGGACATATCAGGCAACAGCTAGAAATTTTTAAATGACCAACTTGTATTCGCTGAGGCACTGAATGAATTGATTAGGGAAAAAGCTAAAAACTGAATAGTATTTTTTGGAGTAGGCTAAGGTTAGTACAGCCGATGAAAATAGGTCACTACCCAAAGAAACGGCTGTCAATCACAACTGATTACCAAATAGAATTGTTGGGGACAAATGAGATTAAATCGAGAAGGGAGAAGGTCTTGTTTTTTCCTTCTCTATGCCCCTTTCCAACCAGGTCTACAATACAATTAAGTCATCAGAAATACACTCAAGCCCCTACTGCTAAAATTATGATAGGGGATAAAAGGGCTTTTCCACCAACCAGGGATTATTTCTCAGTTCAGACCACCTTTGCTCTGGAGATCAGATTGGAACCCGTGCTGGGCAAAGGGCTGCCATTCAATGGATTGATACCGTGTGATTGATTGGTTGGTGATACAGAGCCTGGGAGGAGAGGGCTCTCTGGAGAGACAAGCCCGGCTATTGTTTGGCTGCTCTCGTGGCGGGGACTGCCCTGCGGTAACCCTCGTGCTCTGAAATACTCATATCGGTTATTTCAAAGTTGGGTGCAGAATTGTGCTTTCCCCGTGTCTGTCACTAATGACTTGCAGCTGTTGCTAATCTGTGCCTCTGATTTCCTTTGATTACTATGTGTATTGATGCCTGTGGTAAATAGGCATCTGCCAGGTGCCAGCACAATCAGGGGAGAAATATAAAAAGTTCCCTGTTTCAAATTCAATGTGACATTGTGCAAGTTGAGAGGCGGCCATTTAACTATTCAGAGGAAACAGCTTCCTGGGGCACCTCCGGCCTCCTGGCCAGGGACCATCCCCCGATTCCCCCCTTCCATTCCTCCTCACCCCATGATACTTTCTTTACGATTGTTTTCAGCCATGGGAAGAGGGTTTCCATACCATGTGACCCCCTGGCAGAGGGAAATATCAACGATGAGTGGTTATAATCTGTTTCTAGAAAGCCAGGGTCTCAACTATGGGCCAATAAGCTTTAAAGGACCTCACCTGTCCCACCCAAGTCCCTAAAGCTTCTCCACGATCCCCATCTCGTGTATTTTTTTCACTGAGGAACACGGCTTCCTCAGAAAGGGGCCCAGGTAGTATCAGCTTCCCCTTCAAGAGAAATGGAAGATAATATTGAAGAAAACAGCAAGACAGAGGCTTCGTCAGGGAAGAAGGAAAGGAGATCCACCGAAAACCAACCTGTAAAAGTAGCTTTCCTTTAGAAACGCTGCAGAGAGGGGAAGAGTTGAACAGTTTCTTACTCTCAGACAGGAATCTTAGAGCTCAGTGTGGAAGGAATGAGCCTGTGGCGTTCCCAGAGCTTCCTCTACCTTCTTTCCTGCGGCAGGTGCCTGCTCCTCTCACGTGGGAGGGGAAGTTACTCTGCCTTCACCGGCATCTCCTTCTTCCACCTGTATCTCAAGAAGACCGTCGTAAGCCACACTTTGACAAGTTTGCCCTTGTTTGGTGCTTTTAAAAGAAAAGTCTCCAGGTGTTCCTGCCCCTCCATTATCATTCCATTGCCCTAAGCACAGTGAGAGGCAGACCTACGTGGGGATGAGTTGCTGGTTTGCTAAGCTGAGCATCCCAAGGCGCGGCCCAAAGAAGAGCCACTGATTGAAAGAGACCCAGAAAATTGGAGTAACATATGTGCGATCTTAAGATAGGTGGTCATTCAGTGGATTGTTCAAATCTTACGAAAATCCGAAATGAAAATAAGAGTCTGCTGGATTTTTAAATTCCTGCGCGGACAATCTTAAAACTCATACTGTAGCCATGACACTGATCTGCAAGCAGAATTCGGGAATATTTGGTCATTTTCCATCAAGCCAGGACAAAGTGTCCACTCTAGACATTTAATTTCTATGACTTCAAAGATCAATGAGTAAGACAGTGTGTTCCAACAGTCAGTAAGAGCAGGTAGATCATAAATGAAAGAGGAATAGCCGAGTGTGGTGGCAGATGCCTGAAATCTCAGTACTCAAGAGGCTGAAACGGGAGGATCTCAGGTTCAAAGTCAGCCTCAGCAACTTAGGAAGACCCTATTTCAAGATGGGGGTGGTGGTGCTGTGTATAGCTCAAAGGTAGAATGCCCCTGGTTCCAATCCTTAATACAAAAAAAAAAAACTGCATATCTAAGTCAGAAGAAATAATCATAAGATCTTAGTAAGTGTTCTTTAACTCAGTGATGAAGAGAAACAGAACCATCATAGGAATTATCTGGATATAGATTGTAAGATTCAGAAGGAAAACCTCCAAATCAAGCAAAACAAAATCAAGAATAAAAGTATAAATACAAAATTGTGAGTCAACATTCTTGGAAAGTGTTTGGGGGTTTAGATGGTTTTGGATTTTGGAATATTTGCATATCCATGATGAGACATCTCAGGGATAAAATCCAAGTCTAAGTACAAAATCCACTTATGTTTCATACACACATAGCCTGAAGTAAATTTTATACAATATTTTTAGCGCACCTGCATTTTGACTGTGACCTGTAACATTAGGTCAGGGTGGAATTTTCCACTTGTGGAATCATGTTGACCCTCAAGAAGTTTGGTGTTTTGGATTATTTCAGATTCGGGGTTTTTAGACTAGGAATGTTCAAGCTGTATAAGCTTTTGGACACTCAGCAAATAGTTCAAAACTATTTCCCTACTCTACATTTTACTCGAAGATGATGGTAAATAAATTCCCAGACCCAAACAAGAAGTACATTAACATCTAAGATGACCCCAACACATTGAATACGGGGAAGGAAGATTTTACTCAGAAGCAGATAATTCTGACAGTGGGACTGGCCAAAGGTCCAGACATCAAAGAGATCTGACTCTGCTCTTACCCTTCGAATCAAAGGCCCACGGAGTATTCCAAAGCATCACACTGCTCACTGGGAGTCAGAAATGAGGTGAATGAGATAAGGTATGAAGTGGATACCGTTCCAGCGAAACCCATAGGAAATGGCTAGCTAAGGAACGTGTGTTACTCTGTTCATATCAATTCACACTGCTGCCTCCCACCATGTCCACGGAGGAATACAGGGAAAACCATCAGAAACAACACACTCTCAGGACCTCACAATCAGGGAAGAGAAATCTTAGTTTCCCAGGTCCTTGATGTAACGTCGTCACCGCCGCTGTTATCGTCGCCTTCTTCTTCTTCTTCTTCTTCTTCTTCTTCTTCTTCTTCTTCTTCTTCTTCTTCTTCTTCTTCTTCTTCTCCTCCTCCTCCTCCTCCTCCTCCTCCTTCTTCTCCTTCTTCGTCTTCGTCTTCTTCTCCTCATCATCATTCTCCTCTTCCTTCTGCCTCTTCTCCTCCTCCTCCTCTTCTCCTTCTACTTTTCCTCCTCTTCTCCCTCCCACTCCTTCTCCTCCTTCTTCTCCTGCTCCTTCTTCTTTTTTGGTACTGTAGATAGAACCCAAAGGGATTCTACCTCCAAGATACACCCCTAGTCTTATTATTTTATATTCTGAAACAGGGTCTCACCAAGTTGTTGAGGCTCTCACTAAGTTGCTGAAGCTGGCCTCTAACCTGAAATCCTCCTGTCTTAGCCTCTCAAGTACTGGGATTGCAGGTGTGTGCCACCTCACCTGGCTTGATATAGCCTCATATCATAACTGATCATCTCAGTAGTAACTAGCTTAGTAACTTTCACACCTGAACATAGTACATTCCAGGAAGACTTGCACAAGAAGATATCTTACTGAGCTCTGTCAGGGGTCTGGATCTGACTCAGGCAACGGGGTTGAGTGGAATCCTGCACTGGCAACAGGAGCTAATTGCAACCAAATAAAGTAGCAAGCTGAGTGTTTGGTCCAGCAACCTCCCTAGATCCATTCTCAACAAAATGCTTGTCAGTGACTTAGAAGGATCTGAGAAATCACAGAAGAGCCCATTAAATGCGCCCTCCAGTTGTTACCCTGGGGCTTACTTTCATCATAGGAAGGTAGATGTGAATCTCACATCCAGCATCACCACTTGCAAGTTTGCTTGGGGGTTTTTGCAGTGGTGATTATAAACACACAACGCATATACATACATAAACACACACACACACACACACACACACACACACACAGGAATGTCCTCCTTAGCTTCCCAACAAGTGAGGCAAGGGAGTTATTGTGTGAGCTGCTCTGCAAACTTAAAAGAATTCAAATACAGAAGGAACTTTGAAAAATACTAAATATTGCATATCCCCTTTCAAAGATTCTTATAGCATCTTAGCACATATGAATCTCAGGAGTTCTGCAATTCAATAAGACTTGACATAGTTTGACCTCGAATTTTCTAAACATGTTTGGTAGAAAACCCCTTTATCCATGCAGCCCATATTAATAATCCAGAAAATGTTTTTTGGGGAAGCACATTACTTTAAGTTTTCAGTTCCTATATAAAAATAGAACATTTTAACAGGAAGTGGTGGTGCACACCCGTAATCCCATTACTTGGGATGGTAAGAGAGGAGGACTGCAGGTTTGAGACCAGCCTCAGCACTTAGACTTTCCGCAACCTAGCAAAATCCTATTTCAAAACAAAAATAATTAAAAGGGCTGGTAGTATAGCTCAGGAAAAGAACACCCCTGGGTTTAATCCCAGTGCCTCAAAAAAAGATCATTGTATCATTTAGCAACTTGGAAATGTAGGATATACTTCAATGACAGATTGTCATCTATATAATTTGGCCCAGAAACTGGCCATAATGTTCAATTAATAAACTATGGCAATAATCAAGATGAGATAAAAAATTACTATTCACTTAAAATCCCATGGTATAATGAGATAATTTGGGGTCTTTATGTCTAGTTAATGTGTTGTGAAATATTGCATTTGCATTAATAAAAGTGAGTAGTAATGATTTTTACCCAAAAAAATGTGATCTTGGGAAAAGTCTACAAGTGTTTCATAATAATATTCATCATCTCTGCTTCCAAACCCAGAATCTCTACTTAGTAGCTAATGAGTTTAAAGGGTACGTCCCACATGAAGAGCAAGCAATGGAGCCTGAGATGACTGCTCGTTGGTCTGGAGTTTGTTAAATTCAGTACAAGAGACAAAGATATCTTTGCTAATAATTACAGGCATCATGTTCTAATCACTAAAAGAGAATTAAAGAGGCTAGTGGTCAATTATAGCTGGTACTATCAGGCAAGGCTTCATGATGTCATTTGAGGAGTTCCCCGGCCAATGAGTAGAGATGAGGGAAGGAAAAGTGTTACGAGCCTGGAAGAAATATCAGAAAATGAAAGAGACGAGTCACCTTTATATCATCCAAGGTCTTGAATACTAGGCAGAACATTTGAAATGTGAAAATAAATTCTGCAATCAACAAAGAGCCAATGAAGACTTTTGGGAGGAGAAACGCCCTGGGAAGAGCCGTGCCCTGAGTGTAGTGTAGCTTGGAAGAGGGGAGCCGTCAAAGGCAGTGGTTCTCAAAGTGTGTTCCCCAGGTCAGCAGCAGCACGGAGGAACACGTCAGAAATCCACATTCTCAGACCCCACCCCAGAACTACTGAAGCAGAAACTCTAGAACTGAGCCCAGAAATCTGTGTTTTATTATTTTTTTTTTGGTGATGTACATATTTATTCATATAATGCTTATTTTGAAGTGGTTAGAATGTAACACATTATTAGGTATCATTTTGGCTATTGAATTATTCTATCATAGGGCTACATAGTCTTCCTGGTGTAATATCTTCTTTTATTCTTCATTTTCCATATTTCAAGTAGACTATTTTTAGAATATTAAGCATATTTCTAGCAACACCTACTTCAAATACCACAATAGTATTAGATAAATCTGCACAACCCAAATGTTCTTCCCTAAACTCTAGAATGGGTGGTAAATCATTCTAACAAAGGGATATATCCTTAATGTGGGAACAGTAAGCAATTTTTTTTTTTTTTGGTGGTACTGGGGTTCTTGGAAGCCCTTCTACCTCTGGGCTACACTCCCAGACGTATTTATTTTTATTTTATTTTTATTTTTTTATTGGTGCACTGTATTCATACATCATAGTGGGATACAAACTTTTGTAGACATACATGCACACATCGCCCAGTCAGCCCCCACCCGATCCCCACCCCATTCTCTCCCCATCCCTCCCTCCCATGCTTGGCTTAGTGGTTGACATCTAGTATTATAGCAATTTATCCAAAATTAAAAATGATAATCTCACATAACAGTTTCATTTGTCTGATACCAAGCTTTTGGTGACTTAAAGATAACATTTCAATATTTCTTTTTGCTTTCTTTCTTACCAGAGAATATTTTTTTTCTATTTTTTAGGTGAAACTATCATATATTTATATATTTATTTTTCAGAAAAAAATCTATCCTAATATGGAATATGGACTCTAGATACCCAAAACGATCTTGAAAAAGAACAAAGCTAGAAGATATATATTTTCTGATTTCAAACCATATAAAGCTACAATAATTGAAACAGTGTAGTACTATTCTAAAGGCAGATATATAAACCATTGGAGTTAAATAAAAGCCTAGAGCTAAATTCTTCCCTATATTGTCAAG
Organism: Muscardinus avellanarius; assembly: GCF_963383645.1. Classification (NCBI taxonomy): domain Eukaryota; kingdom Metazoa; phylum Chordata; class Mammalia; order Rodentia; family Gliridae; genus Muscardinus; species Muscardinus avellanarius. Next base: position 75,689,664 of record NC_137800.1, on the reverse strand, counting down.
TTATTTTTGACAAGGTTTCCACGAACATTTGGTGGTAGAAATAATAATATTTTAACTAAATATTGTTGAAACATAATAATTACATGGAAAAGAATAAAATTGGACCCTTACCTAATCCCATATACAAATATTAACTCAAAATAGATAAAAGACCTAAATATAAATCTTAAGACTATAAACTTTTAGGAGAAAATCTGGGTCATAAAACCTCACAACATTGAAATTGGCAGTGATTTCTTGGATATGATTTCAATGGCACAGGCAACAGAAGAGTATACAAACTCCCTAAAAAATAAAAAAAATTGTATATCCAAAGACAATGTAAACAGAGTTAACAGTTACTAATAGAATGGGATAAAATATTTCCAAATGCTATATCTGAAGGTATATTAATATTCCAACTAGAAATCCTAAAAATTAACAACAATAAAGGCAAACAATACAATTTAGAGATAGGTAAAAGACTAAAATAAGTAATGAATCTCCACAGATAACCAGTCTTAGTTGACTGTTGGATGGAAACTCTTGTTTCTCTGGTTCTGGTGTGTGTTACCTATTCCTTCTTTGTAGTTAATCTCTTTGAGTATTTTCTCTAGTGCTGGTTTTGAAGACAAAAATTCCTTCAGTTTCTGTTTGTCATGGAAGCTTCTTATTTCTCCATCTAATTTGATAGAAAGTTTTGCTGGGTAGGAAATTTTTGGCTGGAAGTTGTTTTCTTTCAGAGTTTGGAATATGTTACTCCAAGCCCTTCTGGCTCTCATGACTTGGTTTGGGAAGTCTGGAGTGATTCTAATTGGTTTGCCTCTGAATGTCACTTGGCCCTTTGCTTTTGTTGCCTTTAAGATTCTCTGCTTGGCTTCCACATTGGTCATTTTGATAATTATGTGGCGTGGGGATCCTCTTCTCCGATCCTGTCTAAAGGGAGTTCTATAAGTTTCCTGGACCTGTGTATCAACCTCTTGCTCTATGTTTGGAAATTTTTCTGCTATTACTTCCTTGAAGAGATTGTTGATCCCTTTGGTTTCACTTTCTTTTCCCTCCTCTATTCCAATTATTCTTAGGTTAGCTCTCTTAAAATGGGCCCATATTTCTTCAATATCAGATTCCTGCTGTCGGATATTTTTTCCTAGATTAGAAACTATGTGTTCATTTTTGGAATGATCATCTTCTAAGAGCGAGATTCTGTTCTCCATGTGGTCTAATCGGTTGTTTGTGCTTTGAATTGAGGCCTTTACTTCATTAATTGCATCCTTTATCTCTTTTTGGCTCTCTCTGAGTTCTTTTCGAAGCACCTCTATTATTTCTACAGTTATTTTCCTGATTTGATTTTCTAGAAATCTCTGGTTTTCTGTTTTATCGGGTTCTGATGTTGTGGGGTTGTGGGCATTCATTGCTCCAGTATTATTCCTCTTTCCCATGATTTCGGAAGTTTGTACCTTCTCTGGGTTCTTCCCTTGGGTCACTATGACTTCACTTAAGGTGTTCTGGATCTCGAGTCAGTAGTATCTCAGACCCCACTACTCCTTTACTGGGTTGTATCACAGAGTCTCCGACCCAGAGAGTCGATAGAGGCTGCTTTAGACTGTGGGGGGTGCCAGGTTGCACACGTTCTCCTATGGCGTGATATCTCTGCCACCGCCCCTCCCCCACTGTTTCAAGTCCCAGGGAGTACAGTACTGGGATTTCTCCTCTGTGGCCCGCACTTTGACTCACTGTTCTTGAGTACGCAGATGTAGCTGTACTGGATTCGGTGAATTCTCTGCTGCTGCCGCCGGTGGCAATATGGCGCCGCTGCCACGCCCTCGGCCGTGAGGCTGGCGTATTTCTTCTTGGTTTTGATTTCCACTCTGAATCCCTGCAGCGTGTGCTGAGCTCAGCCACTGGGAGCTTTTGATTTTACCTGCAGCGAGAAATCCCGCCTGGCTGTTCCGCAGTGGCTCACCTCGGCTTGCTGTAGCCATCCGGTGAATTTGCCACTGCTGCCGGCAGTATGGCGCTGCTGCCGCGTCCTCGGGCGTGAGGCCAGTTATCTCCTCCTTGGCTCTGAGCTCTGTTCTCAGTCCGCTTTCTTTCTGGAGCCTGGTGATTTTTTTGTTTCTTGTGATGGTGTTTTCTGGCTATGAAAGGCGCTGATGTTGTGGTAATGGAGATCGGTTGTTAGCGGGGCTCTTAAGCCCCGCTTTTCTCGGTCGCCATCTTCCCAGAAGTCCTTGCTCTGATCGAAATCTGTGTTTTAAAAATGTCAAATGTCTTCCAAGAAAGTCTGATCTATTCTCAAGTTAAGAAAACCTGGTCAAAAGACAAGAAAATTAACCGCATGATAATCTTTCATTTTTTTTCCTTGTTGTCATCCCCCCCATACTGAGGATGAAACCCAGAAGCATTCAACCTCTGAGCTACACCACTAGCCCTTCATTTATTGATTGATTTTTTTTTTTTTTTTTGGTGGTACTGGGGTTCCTGGAAACCCTTCTACCACCAGGCTACACTCCCAGACCTAATATATATATTGTTCGTGGTGGCACAGGCTTGTAATCCCCGCGCTTGGGAGGCGGAGACAGGAGGATCGCGCAGGTTCGAAGCCAGCCGCGCTGGCTTAAGAGACCCTGTTTCCAAAAAAATATAAAATAGGTCTGGGAGTGTAGCCTGGAGAAGGGTTTCCAGGAACCCCAGTACCACCAAAAAAAAAAAAAAAAAATAGGGGTAGAGAGATAAGATTGAACCAAGGGTAACTCAGAGAGGACCCCAGTCTTAGCTTGAAGCTTTCTTGTAATCATGACCTCCCAAAAGTCACAGGGTCAGTGAAAGCAGAACAAACCAGTACCTTAGGAAAAGCACATGTCTTCCTTTCACTAAAATGAAAGAGAACTCCACCAACCTGGAGTACTGAAGAGGAGATCTATGATGTAGCAGACAATGTGCTCATCACTGTCCTCTGAAATAAACACTTTGGCTTGACAATACCATGTCGCACTGCAGTTGCCTCGGGACAATGTGATGAGTATTTCTTGCAGGAAGCTGAGTATGTGAATTGGGAGCTCAGAAAGTCAAGAATGAAACCATAAATAAATCTGGAATTTTCTCACATGAAAGAGATGTATACTGTATAGATGAAGAAACAGTAGACAAGCCGGGCGTGGTGGCGCATGCTTGTAATCCCTGCGCTTGGGAGGCTGAGACAGGAGGATCGCGCAGGTTCGAAGCCAGCCTCAGCTACTTAGTGAGACCCTGTTTCCAAATAAAATATAAAATGGATCTGGGAGTATAGCCCGGAGGTAGAAAACCTCTGGGCTCCACCCCCAGTACCACCAAAAAAAAAAAAAAAAAGAAACAGTAGACGAGATAGAATCGAAAAGGTCCCGTTGCTGTGTTGGTTTATGCTTGTGGTATGGAGAGCACTGTGCAAATTAACCTATAATGTTGCCATTAATAGATATAATTAGTAGGCCTAAAAATGAATCGGTATTTAATTGAAACATAAAAATGTTGTCATTTTGGAGAAAAAAAAACTAAGTTTGCCAAGTTTTTAGGTTTAACCAGATGAGTGATTTGATTTTTAAAAATTCAACACTGGAGGCCGACATTGATTTGTATTAACTATTAATTGCCTTAGTGAAATCAATTTATAAAATTTCACTTATCAGTAGACTCCAGAATATATATCTTGCATTAGATGTGGTAAACTTATTTTAAAAACTTTAATCCCAGCCAGGCGTGGTGGCGCATGCTTGTAATCCCCACGCTTGGGAGGCAGAGACAGGAGGATCGCGCAGGTTTGAAGCCAACCTCGCTGGCTTAAGAGACCCTGTTTCCAAATAAAATATAAAATAGGTCTAGGAGTGTAGCCTGGAGGTAGAAGGATTCTATCCCCAGTACCACCAAATAAAAAACTTTAATCCCAAAATATGTCAAAAATAGCTTATACCATAAATATGCTATTAGACTGACAAACTCTGTTGAATATATTAGCCATTCTGTTAATGCTATGAAGCAGAAGAACTTTCTGATACAGCTATTTCCAAAACAGTAAATGTGATCCAGTGATCTGTGTATGATTGAGGATTGTTTTGATTGCAGTTATCAGAAATCAATTCTGATTTTAATCAGTTCTAATTTTATTTAAAATCAGTTCCAATTTTAATAATTGGCCCTCTGCTTCTGTGGGATCTGCATCCATGAATTTAGCCAACCATGGATCAAACATACTCAGAAAAAAGTTTTTGTCTGTACTGAACATGTATAGACTTTTTTCCTTATCATTATTCCCCAATCAATATAGTACAACCCCACCGGGCATGGTGGTGCACACTTGTAATACCAGCATTTGGGAGGCTGAGACAGGAGGATCGTGTTTCGAGGACAGCCTCAGCACTTAGTGAGGCCCTCGGCAACTTAGGGAGACCCTGTTTCAAAGTAAAGAATAAAAAATAGGACTGGGGGTGTAGCTTGAAGGTCAAATGCCCCTGGGTTCTATCCCCAGGCCTGCAAAAAAAAAAAAAAAAAAAAATATATATATATATATATATATATATATATATATATATATATATATATATTACAACCCCTATTAACATAGCATTTGCAGTGTACCAGGTATTATAAGTAATCTAGAGATGATTATGGGAAATCATTAGGAATACAATTGGATCACTTTGTCTTATTCTTACAGTTCATAGAAATTAAAACACAATTAGAAGAAACAAGGAGTATCAATGACCTTATGGTTGAAGTGAGGCCAACATTGTATTAAAATATTAATACAACCTTAATAAAATATTAATACAACCTTAGAATATGTATGAAAGGACAAGTATACCTTATATATTAATGTTGCCTCATTTCCTACAAAGTCCTGAGGATTTGGGTACCCCAGAGATACCACAGAGGTTCAGGACCTGATTCCCTACAGATACCAAGGGTCAGCCATATATACATATACGCGTCTATTATTGGAGGGACATAGTAAGTGGCTCACAAATCAAGGGAAATGTTGAAGAGTCAGGCCACAAGATCCAGACATCAGCTTCCAATGGACTGATTGCAGAAGTCCATCACTGCATCAGGATGACCCAGCCTCCACTGTCTCCCCGCTGCGCCCCTGGAATTCAGATCCATAGTCTTGTCAGAGAGAATTGCTTCAGTGACCAACTCTTGGCTAAAGAATGGTCAGCCCCTGGATGAACGGCCCCTCTAGGGCAACCTGTGGCTTTCCTTAAAGAAATGGCAATGTCATGCTGTGAAAAAATAAAACAGGTGGAGGCCGGGCGTGGTGACGCACGCTTGTAATCCCCGCACTTGGGAGGCAGAGACAGGAGGATCACGCAGGTTCAAAGCCAGCCGCGTGTACTGGCTTAGGAGACCCTGTTTCCAAATAAAAAAGTATAAAAAATAGGTCTGGGAGTGTAGCCTGGAGGTAGAAGGGCTTCCAGGAACCCCAGTACAACCAATAAATAAATAAATAAATAAATAAATAAATAAATAAATAAATAAATTTAAAAAACAGGTGGAAGAAAACAGCAACAAATATCCACCACACAGGACACGGGACACTGACACCACAAATCCCCTCATCACCGTGGAAGCTCCACAGTCTCGGCACATTCACACCCCTTGGATCTCTCTGGAGTCCGCTCTAGGTTACTCTCCGTTCTGAAGGCATCTTCTCCAGATTGAGAGGATCTGTTCTCTAAATCGGTCAGAATACAACGGGATCACTTTGTCTTGTTCCTAACAGTTCATAGAAATTAAAACGCAATTAGAAGGAACACGGAGTATCGCTGACCTTAGGGTGGAAGTGAGCCAACGCTGTATTAAAATATTAATGCAACCTTAGACACTGGTAGCGGGAAATTAAGTCCAAATGACAGGAAGCACAGCCGCGATGACTTCTGTCCTGTTCGGACGCAGCGCTGTTTTGAATTCTGAGTTTTACAATTTAGAAGGAACACTGCGAAATTAAGAGCATGCTCAGAGAACATGACAGGATGGCAAGGAAACCATCGGAACAGCAATGGAGAGAAATGGAAACAGTTGACATGCAGAAAAGACGACTGGGACAGTCAGCGGCTGTGCTGTTCCACAAACAAACTCGAACATGTCCACTGGACACTGAGAATCTGGTGTCTCTCTTTTTCTTTTCCTTCTTTTTTTTTTCTGGTTTTTGGTACTAGGGATTGAAACCAGGGGTATTCTACCTCCATGCTACACCTTTAGCCCTTTTGATTTTTTGTTTTGAAACAGAGTCTCACTAAGTTGCTGAGGCTAGCCTTGAACCTGTAACCCTCTTGCCTCAGCCTCCCAAATATTGCAATTGCAGGCCTGCACCACCACACTTGACTCATCTCTTTTTCCACTGAGTGGTGTGATCATAAATAGGTCGTTTACCCTTCCTGGGCTTTAAGTTTTCACGATATGAGAAGAGGTGCTGTGTTGTAGACAATAACAGGTAGTTTTAATCAATCAGACCCAGGTTCAAATCTCACCTCCACTACATATCAGTTATGTAATTTTGGTCTGAGCCTCAGTAAAATACAGATAACTGAAGATGAACTCTCCCTTAGAGCTTATTGTGAGGTTAAATAAAGTAATACAAACAAGAATCCTGGTGTAGTGCCTGACGCATAGTTGACCATCACCAATTACCAACAAATGGTAAGTACGATTATTAAGTAATCTAATTCTATAAAATATTTGAAATGCCATTATGAGGAAGAGGCAATACAGTTTTCTGTGGAGCCGCAGGACCACTGGGCCAAAGTTACAGTTTAACAGATTTTTTTTTTGATGTGAGATTTTTTTTTATGTGAGATTATCATTTTTAATTTTGGATAAATTGCTATAATACTAGATGTCAACCACTAAGCCAAGCATGGGAAGGATGGATGGGGAGGGAATGGGGTGGGGATCGGGTGGGGGTTGACTGGCGATGTGTGCATGTATGTCTACAAAAGTTTTTCTTTTTGTATCCCACTATGATGTATGAATACAGTGCACCAATAAAAAATTAAAAATAATAAAAATTAAAAAATAAAAAAGAAGTTGCTCAAAAAAAAAGAAAAGAAAGAACTTGCTAGTGAATACAACTAGCAAGATTAAAAAAAAAAAAAAGGAAAAAACTACCTTCTAAACTAGCAAGGTGTTCCAAAAGGACAGGGTGACTATATATATTGGGGATACTTTAGAACAGTTTCTAATATTTGGGGTGAGGAATATATAAGGTCACTTCCTAATCTAAATGTCTATGGCTTTCAGCTGAATGCAGTACCAAGCGCATTGGTCCTTAAGGAATATTAATGTACCACTGCCCTCTAGTGTTTAACCTAAGAAAATAAAGTCACTGATTCAAAAAAATAAAATCGCACCAGCAGCATGCAAAAATTATTTCTATTTGTGATAAGTTCTATCACCAATCATTCAAGAGAACCTTCTCGGTTTTTCAGGTAAGGAAATTGAAGGACAGAAAGAGAGACGATGAGCCCAGTGTCACACAGCTGCAGAGCTGCAGGGCAGGGTCGAGGAGCTCAGATCTGAGTCCGCTAATTCTCAAGTCAGCTCCTCCTGAACATCAGGCTCCTGTTGCTGCAGCGGACACCCTGGGTGGACCTGGATAGCACCGCCTGCCCAAGTCCAAATCCTCGGATGCGGCCGCGTAACTGACTGCACAAGTCTCCCTTAGCACCAGAAGCCCAGTGTCCCCTCAATCACAAGTTCAAACCTTACAACCATTTTGCTGAAAAAAAAAAAAAAAAACAATGGTTAATGGGGCCTTGTTGACAAGAACAGTGGGTTATCAGCAAGCTAATGACCACTTAGGCCGCAGCAGGGATGCCAGCCTACAATTAGGTCTGCAGTGATGTACAAACAGAAAGGGACTCTCATGGTGATTAAACCTGATCCGTTAGTCCAATTGTTCATTAGGAAGGAAAATAAAACAAACTACAGATCCCACCCAAGAAGGCCTCAAATGAATACAGTGACCCGGGGATGAAACGCGAGGTCACTGTTCTCTTAGTTCAGGTCTAAGCATCTATCGCTGAGTGGGCATAATGTTCTTAAGCATCTACCTCTCACTATAATGTTCTTAGGCATATTTCCTTAATCAAAATATTTTACATGAAGCCGGGCGTGGTGGCACACACTTGTAATCCCAGCATTTGGGAGGCTGAGACAGGAGGATTGTGGTTCATGGACAGCCTCAGCTACTTAGTGAGACCCTGTTTCAAAATAAAGAATTTTAAAACTTAGGGCTGCGAGTGTCACTCAGAGGTAGAATGCCTCTAGATTCAATACCCAGCACCAAAAAATATTTTTTTTGCATTGAAGGGAGATTGCTTTTTCATCTGAGTTATATTTTTAAATCATGACACAAAGGATGTAGGATAACCTTTTATTTTTCTTATTGCTACTTTTCAACTATTTTTTCTCTTTCTGTGTATTATTTGTGTGATTAGACATATAAAACTGTATTTAATGTTAGCAAAATATGTCCAAGTATTAAAAACTCTCCAGGTATTAAATACAGGAATAAACATGAACTCCTCATAACTAGAAGGGAGACAGCATGCTCTATTGAAATTCAAGGTGACATAAAAAGTAAGCCTGGGTTCTGGGTTCTAGAACCAAATAGGTTATAGTTTGCACGAAGTTTTGCTAACTGACACCTTTGAGATTGGAGGATGACCATGATTAAGTAAACGATCTTGTGTAAAGATCCCTGCAAATGAGGAGGAAGGGGAGGAGGAGGAGGAGGAGGAGGAGGAGGAGGAGGAGGAGGAGGAGAAGGTAGGGAAGGAGGAGGAGGAAGGGAAAGAGGAGAAGAGGAAGAGGAGGAGGAAGGGGAGGAGGAGAAGGAAGAGGAAGAGGAGGAGGAAGGGGAGGAGGAGGAGGAAGGGGAGGAGGAGGAAGAGGAAGAGGAGGAGGAAGGGGAGGAGGAAGAAGAGGAGGAGGAAGGGAAAGAGGAGAAGGAGGAGGGAGAGGAGGAGGAAGGGAAAGAGGAGAAGGAGGAGGAAGAGGAGGAGGAAGGGAAAGAGGAGAAGGAGGAGGAAGAGGAGGAGGAAGGGAAAGAGGAGGAGGAGGGAGAGGAGGAGGAAGGGGAGGAGGAGGAGGAGGAGAAGGGGAGGAGGAGGAGAAGGGGAGGAGGAGGAGAAGGGGAGGAAGAGGAGGAAGGGGAGGAAGAGGAGGAAGGGGAGGAGGAGGAGGAGAAGGGGAGGAGGAGGAGGAGGAGAAGGGGAGGAGGAGGAGGAGGAGAAGGGGAGGAGGAGGAGGAGGGGAAGGAGGAAGAGGAGAAGGAGGAGGAAAAGGAGGAGGAAGGGGAGGAGGAGGAGGAGGAGGAAGAGGAGGAGGAGGAGAAGGAGGAGGAGAGGGAGGGCCTCCGGGCTCCGGGCCATTCGCCCCTGACCTGCATCTTCCCCTTGTCTTGACAGCCTGCCCCCTACTCCTTGTGGCACAGTGTCTCCAGCCTCCAAGGAACCAGGTGTCAGCGATTTTCCTTTTATCAATTCACCTTTCTCACACATTCTTTCCGTCCATTCATCTTTGCCAGTCTCTTATCCATCTGCCCAAAAGCATTCTGAGGTTCTGTTCTATGCTTAGTATTCACCTCTGCAGGCCCTTAAATTGCCACATGCCCTTTTTGGGTAATAGGGAAGGCATTGTAAAGAATAAATATTTTTTAAAAAACTGGTTCTTAAGTTCAAAGGGTTTAAAATTAAGTTATGGAGAAAAAACTACCACTCTGCTAGAAACAGATCCATAAAAGAGGTATACAATTAAGTCCCAAATTGTGCCGTCAGACTCCTGATTTCTCCAGCCTGGGGGATGTTGCCAAAGGGAGAATGGTCAGGGGTGATGCTGTGGGTTACAGATGGTTTCCTCCCCTGAAATCATGCAGGGGCTTAATCCCCAAAGTTTTCTGACATTAGAGGGTGGAAATCTAACCTGACTATGATGTTTAGAAGTGGGAAATGATTTGATGAGATTAGATCATTAGGGTGGATACCTATGACTAAATCTGTGTGGCCTTATAAGGACAGGGAGAGAGAACACATAGATAGACACACACTCTGCCATGTCATATAGCCAAGGGGGACCCTCACCCTTGCTGTTTGAATGCTTAGCACTGAAAACTGTGAGCAAACTTCCAACAAACTTCTTGCCTTTATACATTGACCTGACTCTGGCACTTCATTATAGTATGACAAGCTTTAAAACAAACTTCTTTTCTTGATAAAGTAACTATTATTTCAGTATACCATTTCGGTTATGAAAGCTGACTAATACAGATGACTTTGCCAGACCAGAACACTACACATGGCAAATACTTGATAAATGTTTATGATTTGGCTATGCCTTGAAAATAATAATCCTAAAATCATAGCTCTCCCACCCATTTGACCATGACCCCTATTTGGTGCTTTTAAGATGTGTGTGTGTGTGTGTGTGTGTGTGTGTGTGTGTGTGTGTGTGTGTAACCCAGGGGCACTCTATCTCTGAGCTACAATCCCAGCCCTAGTTTTTATTCTTTATTTTGAAACAGGGTCTCACTGAGTTGCAAAGGGCCTCACTAAATAGCTGAGGCTGTCCACAAACCATGATCCTCCGGTCTCAGCCTCCCAAATGCTGGGATTACAAGTATGCGCCACCATGCCCGACTTTTAAGATTTTAACGACTATGAAACAAAGATACACCTTCAATCATCAATAGCTCAGCATATGTTATGCGTTAATTGGCAATGCTTTGTCTTTCTTAATGGCATATAAAATAATGATACAGCTTACAAATGATGACTTCTTAGGTTCCATAAAACGCAGTATTCATTGTACATCTTGTATATTCCAGGCTGTTATTCTAGACCACGAGGAAATGCGAAGAAGAATTGTAAGGTGTTTTTCTTGTGGAGCTTGTAGAAAGGGATATGGATGATCAACAAAGTAAATATATGACACATCAAAGCCAAGTACTGTGATAAAGACTGAACAGGAACTAGATTTAGCAGATTCCAGCGACTGTTGCAAGAAGATAAGAAGTATCCAGAAAAAAAGTTTTTAATTAGATTCACGTAAGAAAAATTTGCAGCTTGTAAAGAGTTTATATATGTTGGGTATTCTCCACTTGATTGTGGGTTTCTTAAAAACACATATTTACATATTTGGGGTCTTCTTTTCCTCCACTCCATGATGGGTCCCTTTTTTAAAGAGCAATATCTATAACTTTACAACAGTTTCGAAGCTGAAAAATATAGTATAGATTAGACTCAATCTCCTGGGTCAGCAAACTTGTTCTTACATAAAACCAGAGAGCCAGTGGTTCAGCTTTTCACATTGTACAATCTTGACACAACTGCTCCCGTCTCCAGAAAGTAAGTAGAAAGCACCATGGACCACAAAGAGATGATCATGACTGTGTTCTCATAAAACTTTACTTGCAAAAATGAGTCTCATGCTATCCTACAGTTTGCCAACCCCTGAACTACAACTAGGAAATTCTTTGACTCTGAGATCTGAACCTGGAGAGAGACCTATCTATCCATAACTGTAGACAGCATCCACAGGATCCTCAAAATTTTAGGAAGGTTACAAAAACAGATGAGCCAAATAAAGGGAGCAGATGCATCCAGAGTATAGTAAGTGGAAATGAACTCACTTACCAGGGTGAGCTCCATGAACCCAAACCTCAACTCATTTTGACACAACATGGCCTTTCGTGCAGGCTTGGGGAGCAGGGCACTAAAGCACGTGGGCCTCTTCTCAGCCACAGGGTGGAGTGAGCGGGTGATTAGCGAGCCTTGCTCCGCTGAGGTCAATTACACAGCTGGTTACAGGTGTTTGTTTGCACCTGTTCGAACCTTCAGACGCACCACCTCTTATTAATTAACCAACTTCGGCAAAGCAGGTTAAAAGCAAATTAGACCCTGCCATTCTGTGCCTGTCCCAGCCGTCCCTGGGTGGCCCCTCGTCTCGCAGAGATCATCTGCAGAAGGTCTGAAGCGGTGTCTCTCTATAATTAGGGAGGGGCTCGTTATGCCCCATCAATTAGAGCTGCCACCGCTTAGGACAGTTGTTAGTACACAGTACTTATTAGCAACTAATTAATCAGGGCTGATTAGCTAAGCTCCCTCGCTGACAAGGTAGAACAGACAAGGAGGACCACCGAGGGCAATGGGGATGTCTAATGCGAGTGACAGTGGTGATGGTAACCCTCGTCTTTCTGAATGGGTTAAGGGACAGAGGTCCATAGCCAGCCAGCACATCTTCCAAGTGCAACACTTTCCAATATCTGCCTTGTGGTCCTCTGAACTGTTGAAAAAGAACCAAAACTAGAACAAAGGCAAATGAGCGGGGGTATTGTCTCAGGGATGGAGAAAATTTGATCCTGAGCCAGGCACAGTGGTGCTGGCCTATAATCCCAGTAATTGGGAGCTGAGACAGGTGGATCGCAGGTTCGAAGCCAGCCTCATCAACTTAACAAGAGCCTGTTTCAAAATAAAAAGGGCTGGAGGTAGAAGAGTAGCTCAGAGGCAGAATGTCTCTGAGTTCAATCCCCAGTACCCCCCCCCCCAAAAAAAAAAAAGTTGACCTTGTTCACGTAGGATGTACAACATCCCATTTAGCAGAATGTACATCTGGATTTTAACCTTATGACCATATAACTTACCTAGGCAGGACAACCCACTTAGAAAGATAAATCCAGGATCCAGTCTCACTCCTGGAGTCTCACACTCACCCCTTAATCATGACATCATTTCTTATAGCTCTTAACAACTTTCTTGGGATAAGTTTGATGCTCTTATGCTATCAAAGCTATCACTGTTCTCTAGTTTACTGAAAGACATCTCCCCACCAAGACTGGGGATGGGGGATGAGGAGAGGAAAAATTATATGTTATGATAACATCATTTAAAATAGATAAAACCACAAATAATCTCAAGGATTGATTAATTATGAAGCCAGGTGTGGTGGTGTACACCTGTAATCTTGGTACTGGGGAGGCTGAGACAGGAGGATCACAGTTCCTCCAAGACAGGACTTGCGGCCGGGCTCAGCAAGTTAGCAAGGACCTCTGCAATTTTGTGAGAACCTGTTGCAAAATAAAAAATAAAATAGGAAGCCGGGCGTGGTGATGCGTGCTTGTAATCCCAGCATTGGGCAGGCTGAGACAGGAGGATCACGGTTCATGGACAGACTCGGCTATTACTTAGTGAGGCCCTGTTTCAAAATAAATAATAAAAAATGTATATGTACCATCCACATACCTAAAAGGCTGGAAGTATATAATCCAAAATATTTTAAATGGCTGTCTTTGCCAATGAACTTGAGACATTTTTATTTTTTCCTTTGTGCTTTTCAGTATTATCAAAATTTTTACAACATGTGACACATTATACTTAGCGAAAAAGAGTTCATTTGGAAAAATATCTCTATGTGGCATTACAAACTCGTACAATCCCATGAGTCAGTCTAAACTTCAGTGGCTACTAAAAATAATTTGATGACACTCACCACAGTAATTAAGAGAGCTTTCACTACCAGATAATAAAACATGTTATGACGTATCGTGACATAATATGATGTACATAAAAATCGATAATGGAGCCGGGCGTGGTGGCGCACGCTTGTAATCCCCGCGCTTGGGAGGCAGAGACAGGAGGATGGCGCAGGTTCGAAGCCAGCCACGCTGGCGTAAGAGACCCTGTTTCAAAAATATAAAATAGGTCTGGGAGTGTAGCCCGGAGATAGAAGGGCTTCCAGGAACCCCAGTACCACCAAAAAAAAAAAAAAAACGATAATGGAAACAAATAGCCTAGAAATGAAACCTACTACGAACCACTTCGAAAAGAACTTAGTATATGATAAATGCAGATGTATTCATCATAGGAGGAAATACTATTTAATAAATGGTACAAAAACAGTACATTAACTACTATGGGGGAAAATAAATTGGTACATAACAGTACAAAACAATCTGTATTTGGGATAGGATAAATTGCTAAATGTTTAAAAAGCTGTGTCCAAAATATCTAGAAAAATCTGGGTGCAATGGTTCATGCCTGTAATCCCAGTACTTGGGAGGCTGAGACAGAAGGATCACCAGCTCTCAGCCCCTCAGCGACTTAGTGAGAAACTGTTTCAAAATTAAAAAAAAAAAAATAGAGCTCTGAGGTAGAATTCTCCTGGGTTCAATTTCTAGCAAAACACACACGCAACCTAGAAGAAATAAGAAATACAAATAAATTTATGTTAGAGGATTTAGAATACCTTCCTAATCAAAATTGCTGACAGAACAAAATCAACCAGAGAGAGGGAGAGACCAATTTCCCTACTGTGTATCACTTTCTCATATCAAAACTACTATAAAGCTTAGGCATAAAAGATAAGCTTAGGAAATCTGAAATATACATAATAAAGTTAATAAAGTTAAAATTCTTTTTTTTTTTTTTTTTGGTGGTGGTACTGGGGTTCCTGGAAACCCTTCTACCTCCGGGCTACACTCCCAGACCTATTTTATACTTTTTATTTGGAAACAGGGTCTCCTAAGCCAAAGCGGCTGGCTTCGAACCTGCGCGATCCTCCCGTCTCTGCCTCCCAAGCGCGGAGATTACAAGCGTGCACCACTATGCCCGGCACTAAAGTTAAAATTCTTAATCTTGCTCTCTTTTAAGGTCAGCAAGAACAGCTAAGTGTTATATATATTTTTTCTTTTTAATCAGTAGAAAGACAGGCGCGAGCTTTTCTTCCATTAGGGCAGAGACCGTCTCTCTTGTTTGCTGCTAATGTCGCAGGCTCCACGCGGTGTTCCACATACGGCAGGCCATCGGTGAGCATTGACCGAATAGGGGAATGATGATTTGTGAAAGAGCAGACGGAAGTGACCATTAAAATGTTGGTATGTCAAAAGTTCAAAGTCACTGGTAATCCAAGAACATGCAAGAAAAACAGAGAACGCTTCATTTTTTTAACTTGGCAAGTACTTCTTTAAAATGACATGTGCCGTGTACCGTCGCAGTGTAGTGACATGAGTACTCGCTCCTGTTGCTTCTAGGAGTCTAAACTGGTTCAAATTGCCTTCCAGCTGGAACTTCCTTCTTCCAGCAATTTACCAAAATAAGAACAGCAAGGGAAAGAGGAGGGTCCTCAACATAGGCCTTTTCTAAAACATGGTTCACTGGGTCACAGACATGTGGATCTACAAGAAGGATTGTATCATAACCATCAAGGAAAGGTGTACTGTTCAAAGGGAATGTGCCACGCATGGCGGTGTACGCCTGTAATCCCAGTACATAGGACAATGAGATAGGAGGTTCACGGGTTCAAGGCCAGCCTCCACAACTTTGTGAGGCCCTGTTTCAAAATAAAAAATAAAATAGGACTGAGGGTGTAGCTCAGAGGTGGAGCACCCCTGGGTTGAGTCTACATTTCCCAGTAATGCTGTCGGAATCATTGTAAATAATTGAAGGGCAAGATTCTTGCTGAGGTAATAAACATGAGCATATTAAACACTCTAAAAGCTGGCATCGTTTACTGAAACAATGATCAGAAAAAGAAGAAAACTTAAATGAACGGTGGCTGTTTGTTGAAATGAAAGGTTCAGCCAAAGCCCCAGCCTAGAGCAGCACACTTGGAGGGTACCTAGGGGAAGGAACTTCGGCTGCTGGACCTATTCCTTACACAATCACGGCATAATAGATACAACAAGAAAAGCAAAAGGGACTTCAATCAAACGAGAAGAGAAAAATGGTAAAAGAGTGGAAGAGGATTTGGGGGTGGGGGGTGCGGATTAACAAAGGAAACAGTTCAAACTTGGTTCTGTCCATTTAAGGTTTTGCTGCCAATCTCATTAACGTGCAAGTATGGAGCAGGAGGAATGGGGGACAGGTATACAAAGGGAAATACATCAAGTATATGTGTGCAAGTATGTCTGTATCACTTGGAATCTAAGATGTACAGTTACATGTCACCACCAATAAGAATACTAAAAATATTTTAAATAGCCAGGCACGGTGGCACACGCTTGTACCTGGGAGGCTGAGACGGGGATTGAGGTTCATGGACAGTCTCAGCTACTTAGTAATGCCCTTTGCAACTCAGTAGGACTCTGTTTCAAAATAAAGAATAAAAATAGGGCCGGGGGTGTTGCTCTAGGTAGAATGCCCCTGGGTTCCATCCCCAGTACTGTAAAATATATTTTTAATTAAAATAAACAAATAGAAACAACCATTTTAAAATTTAGCCTCACCACTCAAAAAGTCATTTCACCAAACTGTGTTTGTCTCACCACTTCTAGAATATAAAAAAATAAATCATGAGCCTCCACGTGTTAAAGATTAGGAGATTGTATCCTGCCCTGCCTTACTTTTATCCCTCACAATCCTAACTTACCAAAACACTTACAAAGTTCACCAGCCCAAGCAGCCATTAGAATACAAAGTTTGTTAATGCCTGGTATTTCATCTTCTTTAAAAATATAAAATAAAAGCACAGCTCTGAAGCCAAGTCTAGAATTTCTTCTTCTTTCCTTTCCTTGAAGCACAGTCAGCCAGCCTGCAATAGAGGTTACCCTGAGATGTCTGCCAGACACAGGCAAAGAAGCCAGGCCCCAAGGCAGATCTGCCAGCGCAGGACCCACTTAAATCATGGCAAAAGGTGATACTGACTCTCCTTTCTTACGAATTTGGATTATAAGCAAAAAGAAAACTCATTGTCTCATGCCTGCTCCTGTGGGATTATAACTACCACTGTGTTGTACGTGACCCTGTAGACTTAGCTTACCAATAAACTACTTGTCTTCCTCTAGGGAAGGTGAATTCAAGGTGGTCAAACCAGAAATGTCGACACTGGAGCTGAAATGATCCTCGGGTAGCGCTGGGCATCCTGAAAATAAATCTTAAAGACCGCAGTTCACCACTGAACTCAAAGAATACATTGGCAGCACATGTTAATAGAAAACATCAAGCAAAGAGATGCTTGAGGAGGGAGAATTCACAAATCTCAATCTCTGATGGAGAATGAGCTCGGGCCGGTGCCAATTAGAGTCTGCCTTGTCCCAGGAGAGATCATGCCAGGTGATGGGAAGGCTTATCCTTAGGAAGCTCTGAATAATTGCTTTACACCACTACTAACTAGTGTCAGTTAACTACATCCATTGGCTCCATGGTCCAGGCCTTAGGCACTTACTTCCAACCCCACTGATACTATCTTGTTTTGCTATCCACAGACATTACAAAACTAAATGGGAAATCGCACAACAATAGTCACACTCCCAGTCCCTGTGCTTGCCCAAGTGAGTCCCTCTGAGGTCTAAGATAAACTGCACACCGTAGACTTAGCCCTTTAATGTTCATTATCTCCATATTACAGATGAAATCAAGGCAAAGAGTAGTTACATAACTGCTTGCTGTCACAGACAGTGTGTGGTGGAGCCAGAAACTAAACCCAGTAATCCAGCTCCAAGCTATTGGCCACTGACTGTGCTTTTCCACAAAATTACCTATCTCTAATTCTAAGGAAAAATATTCTATTCAGACCAGAACAAAGAATAAGCTTTGCTTTGACTCAGAAGAAAAAAACGTTAGTCTCCACTCAGATCACTACCCATAACCACAGCCTTAGAAAGAATAGGAGGCTGAGTCATTATCTTATCCAATATCTAGTCCCGTGCTTAAATCCCTTCCATAAAACCCCCAACAGCCTGGCATGGTGGCACATATGTGTAATCCCAATACTTGAGAGGCTGAGACAGGAAGATTGCAGGTTCAAGGCCAGACTCTGCAACTTAGCAAAGCCCTCCAATAGCTTAGTGAGATCCTGTTTCAAAATAGAAAATAAAAATAGGGATGAGGGTGGAGCTCAGAGGTAGAATGCCTCTGGGTTCAACCTCTGGTTGAAAAATTTAAAAAAAATTTAACCCAACAGATCATCCCCACAGATCACAGATCTTGTATTATGTCACAGATGCCACAACCAGTAAAAGTGATAGTACTTACTGATCATATACTTTGTTCATGATTCTCCTAAGAGCTTCATGGAGGTAACACATATAGTCTCTGTCAGGTTAGAAGCACAGAATTCTCATCTTACAGATTTTTTTCAAAGATTATAAGGATGAAAAAGTAAGAAATTTGTCTAGAAACATATACCTTATATTTGATAAATTCAAGATTTCTAATTAGAAAGGGCTCTCGGAGCTGAGGTCTGGGTGCTAGCCCTGGCCAGGGAGAAAAAAGAGTACCCTATGCCAGGTTCAGCTGGTACCCGAGCACCCAGCGGCAGAGGTGGGCTCAGCGGGCTGCTGCAGTGTTCTCCATGCTGTTGACTTATTCTTTCTGACCTTCCCTCCTGCCCCTTCTCTTATTTAATCTGCTTGTTTTGTTTTCCACTCATCTGACAGACACTTAATGAGCACCTAGTCTGAGCCAGAAACTGATGTGGACAATAAAGATAAAATGAACAGGATAGAAAGTCATCTTCTTAGACAGCCAGAATGCTAGTGAGGGCAGGAAGGGGCACGTAGCTAAATCTTGGTCAATAGATGAAGCCGGGCACAGTGGTGCACACCTGCACTCTCAGAACTTGGGAGGCTGAGCCAGGAGGATCGCAGGTTCGAAGCCAGTCTCAGCAACTTCGTGAGGGTCTCAGCAACTTTGCATGACTCTGTTTCCCAATGAAAATAAAAATCGTCTGGGGATGTAGCTCGGAGGTAGAAGGTCCCTGGGTTCAATCACCAGCACCACAAGGGAAAAAATAGATGACATAGGTTATGATTTAAAGACAGAGGTGGTAAATGAATAAAAATTTAGAGATGGGTATAGAGAAAAAAAGAGAGATTTGGGGAGATAGAGATTTGGAGATATAAAGTGATAGATATAGATAATAGATGATAGATGATATAGATAGATATAGATGATAGAAACAAAGAGATTGGAAGAGGAAAAGATTTGGTAATAAATATTTGATAAGAAAATAAAGCCGAGTAAGAAAGATTGAGTAGAGAGAGAAGAATGGAATTTTCTGTCGGGAAATGTGTGGTTAATAGAGTGGCCCTTCACAGAGACTCTGGGTAGGTATTTTATGTAGTTTAGGGATCTTATCTCAGAGAAGGGATAGGGCTTGTATATCTCATCTTAACATCCCCCTGAGAAATGCCTTCACAGCTTCATTTATTTATCTTGGAGTGCATTAGACAGTAATTTCATCATGCTGGAAGACACAAAGATGTTGAGTTTCCCTGGAAAACAAACTCAGAGAAAGATTAATGCTCTTGGAAGAGTTTTACTGAGGAGTAAACAGGAACATCACCCCGAAGAAAGTGAGGGAAGCCACATCAGGCAGAGGAGCAGAGGGGCACAAAGGATTTAGGTACTAGAGGAAGCTTGGGAGCCACAGCGACCCTACGGGGCCCAGTGGAACAGACCCTTGAGCTGAAGCATCATCTGAATGTATGCCACCCAACCCCGCGTGAATGCTGGCCAGCCGGCTCCCTTCCGTGCAGGGGACTCAGACGTGAACTTCTTAGAGCCCACACTACCACAACTTTGCAAATGAGTGCATGGGCCCCGAGGGGAGCAACTGCCACGCTAACTGTGCCCTGCTGTCTCAGTAAGCAGGATCATGAGATGGGTACGGATATCTTGGGTCACAGCTCTCCCAGTCCTCACTATCTTTCCAAAAGAATTCAAGTCCACATACAGTAGCCACAAAGGCATACCCATGTTTATAACAGCACAATTCACAATGGCCAAGTTATGGAACCAACCGAGGTTTCCATCAGCAAGGAACGGTTAAAGAAAATGTGGTGTCAGTACAACAGACGTTTACTCAGCCATGAGGAAGAACAAAATTATGTCATCTGCAGGAAATTAGATAGAGCTAGAGGCCGGCATGCTGAGTGAGATCAGCCCATTCTGGAAAGTCGAGGGCCACATGCTTTCTTTACCTCATCCGTGGATGCTAGAGAGAAAACAGGAATGATATGGGACCTCATGGAAATTAGGAGAGATGAAAAAAATAGTGGGAGAGAA
The DNA here is from genome assembly GCF_963383645.1 of Muscardinus avellanarius. Lineage (NCBI taxonomy): Eukaryota > Metazoa > Chordata > Mammalia > Rodentia > Gliridae > Muscardinus > Muscardinus avellanarius. Next base: position 75,669,652 of record NC_137800.1, on the reverse strand, counting down.
TTGGGAGAAAGGAGAAAAGAGGAAAAGGGGGAGTATAGGGAAGGAAGTGGACCAAATTATGATATGAATGTATCACTATGGATCTCACTACCATGTACAATTACAATATGCCAAAAAAATAAAGAACATCTTGGAGCCGGACATGGTGGTGCACACTTGTAATCCCAGCATTCAGGAGGCTGAGACAGGAGGATCCAGGTTTGTGGACAGCCTCAGCTACTTAGTGAGGCTCCACAACTTGGTGAGACGCTGTTTCAAAATAAAGAACAAAAAATGGGGCTGGGGTTGTAGCTCGGAGGTAGAATGCTCCTGGGTTCAAGTTCGAGCAACACACACACACACACACACACACACACACACACACACGAATATTTTGGGTCAGAGTCATCTAAATTCAAATTTTTTTCTCCGGTAGCATGACTTTGAGAAAGTTACCAAGTATCTCTGCACCTGGTCTCCCTTGATTTTACAATTATGTCAGGCTGTCTATTTCCTATGGTGGCTTTAAATATTAAATGAATTTGGCCCATACAAAATGCACAGGGCTCACCATAGCAGGCATCAAACAAATTACAGGTAGGATATGAATTTCCTCTTTTTACCTTCAGAGCACCCCCTGTACCCAGTACTGTTTTATTTAGAAATGTGTTCCCAGAGTTTGCTGAAGGTGCTGTGTGTGCACCTTTCTGCTCCCCCTTTCTTTCCCTTCTCTTTCCCCCAGTCCCTGTGGTTTAGATGGGGCTGTCTGCAGCTCCAGCATTGGCATGTGACTCAAGCCTGGCCAATCAGAGTCCTCAGGTGTAGATCTTAGAGTAACCATAGAGACTAAACTGAGCCAATGAAACTCTTTCCTGGAGCCTCTGCTGGGCTTTCATAAGAGCACACTCTTGTTTCCTGAAAACTCTCATTCTAAGGATCATATAAAGATTCTGAAGTACCACAGAATCCTCTTTTCTAAAATTTGGAAAAAGAGAGAAAACCTAAAAAGAAATTAACCCCAAAAGAAACAAAATCAATGCATGAGAGACCAAGTCTAATGACTATGACTGAATTCCTGGATCCTGCTATGCCTGAAACCAGTGATGTAGGTTTCATAGTAACATGTCAAGAATTTTTTTGTTTGACTTCAGTTTGAATCCCCCCTCCCACCACCGGCAAAATTTGTGTGGATCAGCACAACCAAGACACTCCACTCTGAATACTGTGGAGGTCAACACAACCCTAGAGAATCAGGGACTGGGATCCTGAAGGGAAGTGGAAAATGAGATAGTGAATAATCCGTAAGGGTAGCATCCTACAGCCTGTCAAAGATAACCCCCACGGGAGACATGATGTTGGGGTAGGAAAAGCATACAGTCATGCATCACTTAAGGATGAAGAAGGGTTCTGAGAAATGCATCAGTGGGTGTTTCCTTGCAGACATCAGAGTATCTAAACAAAGACAGCTATAGCATCACTAAGATACAATCTTGTAGGGCTACTGTCTATCACCAAAGCATTGCTATGCTTCACATGATTGTATTATTGAAAAAAATACTAAAATTGGAATAGAGTTGAGAGAGAGAGAGAGAGAGAGAGAGAGAGAGAGAGAGACTCCACATCCACTTCTAATTAGTCTTTGCTCTACGAGTTCAGTGGGCCAGCGATGGCAAAAGATAACCCCATCCAGTCTAGACACTGGAGCTCGTGTGCAGTGTTTGAACGCCACCTTGTATTGGCCAGCCTTCTCACATTCATCAGCACGCAGGGCCCTGTATGAGGCTCAGAGAAATCAAACTATGGGCACGCATTCAAGGAATCTGCAGTGTGGGGAGACTGCTCTAGGAAGGTGGGACTCTCTGCTCCCAATAGTGGCTTTCAGACCCATCACCTTCCCAGCAGGGTTACCCTCAGGCCTAAGGGTTCAGCGTGGAAGATCCTCTACTTGAGACATTTGGGTCATTACAGGAAAGAGCAAGAGGTGGCTCCAGATGGCTAGCTCAGAAGAATAACCGGAGACTCTGATACATACCCAGTTCCACGGTACCTTACCTTAAATCCTTGAACCAACCAGGCATGGTGGTGCACGCTTGTAATCCCCGTGCTTGGGAGGCGGAGACAGGAGGATCGCGCAGGTTTGATGCTGTGCTGGCTTAAGAGACCCTGTTTCCAAATTTTAAAAAAAAAAAGTATAAAAATAGGTCTGGGAGTGTAGCCCCGAGGTAGAAGGGTTTCCAGGAACCCCAGTACCACCAAAAAAAAAATCCTTGAACCAGATCTACTTGAGAAATTAGTATTTTTCAGGATTGTAGATACGGTGTATTACTAAGAGTTCCACCAGAATCTGGGGCCACACCTCATAGTCCAATATACTAATACTATTAAAGCAAACATGAATATCCCGCTCTAAGTGGGATACACTGCATGAGCAGAGGCAGCCTTCTGTGAATTCTGATTGTGTTTTACCACCTGTAAGTTTGGGTGCCGGGCTTACAATAAACTTCTTGGTTTTAAGGAGCCTGAGTTGGCTACTCTCCTCTGTGCATCTCCTAACCACACCCAGGCGTTACTCAGTGATACTTAAACTTGAGCACACGGCACAGTCACCTGGAGGACTTACTAAGCCCTGAGCTCTAATCCAGAGTTTCTAGTTCAGGAGTCTGAGTGGAACTTGATGTCTACCAAGTTCCCCAGTGATGCTGAGGCTGCAGTAGCCAGGGCCTCACTGTAAGCATCCGCCGTGATCCTGGGTAGACCTTCCTGGCTCACAATGAAATGAGACCAATAAACACGGGGACGCATTTTTCATCTCTATAAAGATTATCTCCAGAACGCCCCCCATGTGCATCTCATGACTCACCGCTGCCTGATGCTCGACACACAGAGAGACGGGCAGCCAGCTGGGGACCTGTTATGAAAAGCAGGTTGCCATAGAATTTTATGGGATGTCACCCCAAGGAGCCCAGGAGAGGTCCTTAGCTTGTATAAGTACCGAAAACAGCAACTTCCAAGGGGGATGCGCAGAAGAGTCGAATTTTGATTTTAAGTAAACTTCCTGAGACTACTGTGACATATTGCCAATAGTTTTTCCAAAGGTCATTGGATATGCAAAATGCTAATCTCTTTTTTAATATACATAACTGTCGGTCAACACTGAAACCCCAGAAGATGTAAATTCTCCTTTGGGAATCAGAGAAATTGTGCAAACTCTTCTGAGTTGATTTTTGTTTGTTTATTTCCTGATAGGAAATAATCCACTTATAGGCCAGGATATCTCTTTTTCAAACCTATATCTATTTTCTTCCCAATTCTATGCCTTTATCTTCATTCTCTAGTTTGCATCCACTAAGCTCAAGAAAAACTCTCCTTACTCCTGTGTGATTTAACTCTGACAGGAGAAATGGCCTAATGAGTGAATAAAAGCTACTATCGACCTACTCAGACAGAAGAAAGTGCCCATTTTTAATTTGAGTTAGACTTAAGAATCAGTGAAACCAACAGCTCAAATCTTTGGAATCCTTTAAGGTTTACAAAAAATTCCTTTATATTTATCACTGCATTTCTTCAAACATCTTAATGATTACTAAAAATATGTTTCCATCAAATGTCTTTGTCTCCTTTATAATTCTGAATTTTTTATCAGTTTTCTTATTTACTTTAGTTACAAATGTCATTCTTTCATGTACATCATGGATTTAATTGATTTTGGAGGGTTGATGTGAAAACCTGTTCATGATTTATAATTTTGTAAATAAGAAACAAGCTTTTGGTATTGATAAAGGCTTACCAGCCAGAGACCTCTAATGAACACATTCTAGCTAACTCACAGATTATCAATGAAACTATAACATGATTTTACTTTTCCTCTCAAATAATTAACTAGACTTTTCTTTAGTCATGTATAAAAGCATATTTTGATTCGCATATATCTTTATGCACATAGATCTTGCTAAAAGTAAGTGTTAAAATACAATTCGAATGTAGAGAAAACAAAACGTCATCACTCCTAATTTTGGCCTGTGAACTCTCCCTCATTAGACTGATCCCCATTTCAAAGCACATACCTTTCTCTGTGACTGCTAAACTGAACATTAGCAAAGGTCAGATTTCCTCACCACCGCCAAGGTAGCCAGGTGAAAGCCCTGCCTATGGAGCCTATGGACCATCAGCAATAGCTGATCCCCGCCTAGGGAAGTTTGGCGGTGCCTTACACGTGGGCTACCAGGAGCAAGAGCTAAACTGAGACGCAAGCTCTCTGTTTCCAAGTATCCCCTTCTGTAGCTCACCCTTGGATGCAAGAGATGGATCTTAGGAATCTCCCAAGTGGACACTGTCCTAAAATAAGGACCTATTTCTGCCTACTCCTCAGCTCCCGTCTCTGATCCCAACTCTAGATAATAAGGCTGAGGTCTGCAAAGCAGTTTCTCCATTTCATGCTATAATTTTTTTTCATCTTTTCATGTTCCTTAACAATCATTTGAAAACAAAAGCCAGCCTTGTCTCTAGAAAAGGACCAGATTGGTATTTGGCTCTTAAAGATGTATCTCCCCATGCTTGGGCTCCCTGAATCTATGAAAATAACAGGCCGGGCGTGGTGGCACACACTTTTAATCCCCGTGCACACACTTTTAATCCCCGTGCTTGGGAGGCGGAGACAGGAGGACCGCGTAGGTTCCAAGCCAGTCTCACTGGCTTAAGAGACCCTGTTTCCAAATAAAAAGTATAAAATAGGTCTGGGAGTGTAGCCCAGAGGTAGAAGGGCTTCCAGGAACCCCATTACCACCAAAAAAGAAAATAACAGAAGACTCCTATGACTCACCTGCTACCTTGGAAGACTGCAGCCAGGATGGGCACACATGTTCCTCCTTCCGATGCCACTGTGCATGACATTGGGCCATCAGCGATGGCTGGTCCCTGCCCTCGAGTGGCTCAGAGTCCAGTGGAGGGATCCCTCTTTTAAAATCAATTATGGTTCTTTCTCAATAGCCATTTTGTGTGCAACTACTCTTGGTTATAATCCATACCTTACTATACTACACCACGCAATACCATGAATTTGTACAGGTACTGGGGTTCCTGGAAGCCCTTCTACCTCCGGGCTACACTCCCAGACCTATTTTTTACATTTTCATTTTGGAAACAGGGTCTCCTAAACCAGCGCGCGCGGCTGGCTTCGAACCTGCGCGATCCTCCTGTCTCTGCCTCCCAAGCGCGGGGATTACAAGCGTGCGCCACCACGCCCGGCCTCAGCTCTTTCTTTCCAAGTTTAAAGTTTCTGTGGGAAGCTGGATATGGTACTGCATACCTGTAATCTCAGTACATGGGAGGCTGAGTCAGGATGACCACAGGTTCGAAGCCAGCCTCAGCAACTTAGTGAGATTTTGTTTCCAAATTTAAAAATAGAATAAAATAAAATAGGACTGGGGTATATAGCTCAGAGGTAGAATGCCGCTGGGTTCTATATCTAGCGCTACAAAAACAAACAAAGAGTCTGCAGTTTGCAAAGACGATAGTTTGCAAAGAAAGGCAAATTCCCAATCCCTCCCCAAATAAGTACAACAACCCACAGATTCCAGTTTGTGAAGAACTCAGAACTCACCCTAAAAACTCCCTTGGCCACAACCACCGCCCTTCCATGGCCGGAGCCAGTCACCGCCAGTACTTCAAAGGACCAGTAGATGGCAGCACAGACCCGCACATAAACACCACTGCGCAGGCGCCCTTCCTCTCAGAGTCCCTTCTCAGCAGCAGAGGAGACTGCTCTGCCTCAAATTTGCCCTCCAGGGTATCCATGTCCTCCGAGAGGGCAGGAGAAATGGCAACATGCTAACAAGAGGAGCACCACGTTGTCTGTGGACGTGTGATTTCACGCACAGGGACTCCGCCGTGTGGCTTCCAGGGGCCTCCTTCTACCCAAGAGGGTGACCTGAAGCAACCGCAAATCCTCCTCTCCTGCCAATTGGAGTCGAATTCCTACTCATTGGAGAACTCCTACTCATTACAGTCAGAATTTCCTCTAATTCCATGAGAGGAATGTGGATGAATGCAATTTCATACTGGACCTGGAAGGCTTGTATAAATGAAGACAGGCGGTTTAGTGATTACTACAAGCGCGTGCACACACACACACACACACACACACACACACACACACTCGATGCAGAGTGCACCCCTGGGCGTGCAGTGGAGGAGGTAGAAGGGTGCTCACCGTAGAAGTGGAGCTGCTCTGCTACCCGGTGGCCTCCAGTGAAGGATCAGAGTGGAATTCAGTTTCTGGATCTCAGGGATTTGCCCTCCCAGTCCTTGGTTTACCTGTCACTGCTAACTGAATGTTGGCTACTACGGGAAGACGCTGGGGGCCCCACGCCCTGCCTGTTCACTAAGCTAGTGAAACAGAAATCTAAGCAAAACAGGGCAGAGAGAAGGCTCTCTAAAGTCCCTCCTCTATTCTGGCGCGCTCTCTCTCTCTCTCTCTCTCTCTCTCTCTCTCTCTTTCTCTCTCTCTCTCTACACACACACACACACACACACACACACTCCTGAGCCATGATGCTGACCCAGGCTATTTCTGACAGGAAAAGGAATAGATGGCTGAATGAACTTAACAATAATAATCTATTTTACTTCTAGGAATTAAACCCAGAGACATTCTGCCTCCAAGCTCCCAGCGCTTGTTATCTTGAAACAGAGCCTCACTAAATTACTAAGGCTGGCCTTGAACCTGCAAACCTCCTGTCTCAGCCTCCCAAGCCCTGGGATTATAGACATGTGGCACCACACCCAGCTTATGATAATATGTTAAAAAGCATTTGTGCCACTTTATAATTGACAGAGTGTTTTCCATTCAACAGGACAGGAGCAAGAAGGAAAAAATAATGTGCCATTTATAGCCTGTGGTCCATGCACTATCTGAAGACAGGATTCAGAGTCAAAAAAGACTCCCAGCAGCTCAAGGGTTGCTCTCTTCTGACACTTGGTACTTTCTGGAAGGTGCAGTAGAGGAGCATGAAGAGTAAATGATACTGCCGTGGAAAGGCCCTCATGGCCATACCTCAGCCCCAGGCCCAGAGACCCCATAGAACCATCCAAAAACCACATCTGCGGCCAGCATCGGGACTTGGCCATTGCGGGCAGGAGAGGAGAAGGATGGAGTTCGAGCCCATCCCGTTGCACAGCTCTCTCAAATTCCCTGAAACACTTGTCACCCGTGGCTCCCTGAGCTGGACGTGATCTGTAATGATGTTCCCAGATCCCAGGCTTTGCGATGGTGAGACCTCGACCACATCAAGGACCCTGAAATCAGACAGGCAAGGAGACCTCTAAGGGGCAAAAATGGCAGGGCAGCAACACCAGGTCCTTGCTTCCAGATTCGCCGAGCTTCCCGAGGCTCTGGAAGGAAGGTCCGTTCCAGCTTGCCATGCAGAAAAGGGCGCTACCACACCCTCCTGGGTTGTTGCTGAAATCCCCTCCTGCGGCTTAGCACACCTGCCAGCACCCGTCCAGCCCTACACACTGCTCTTACTGAGATTCTTGATGGGGCAACAACACAGCAGCCAGATCCCTCCTGCGTCTGCCCCTCCTAGAGCTCCGTGAGAACCAACACGTCTTCCCCACTGGGGAGAGAGAGCCAAAGGCCACAGGAGACATCACCTGCCCCAAAACAGAAACCCAGATCCCAGAACTCCCTTCTGTCCCAAGAGTTTCAACATGGGGGAAGGAGGTAAACTGGGGTTAAAAAGACTCAGAGTTACTGAGAAGGACACCTGCCTTCTGAGACAGCATCCCTGGGAGCAGCCCCTCTAAAACACCTCAGTCTAGCCGGGCGTGATGGCCCACGCTTGTAATCCCCGCGCTTGGGAGGTGGAGACAGGAGGACCTTACATGTAACACTTTCTCTTGAGAACTGGGAAAGTAGCCGTGGCTCTCCAGGGGACCCCGCTTCCCACACTATAACTCCCATTTTATTGCTCTAAACTGGAAACCATCCAAGAAATGTACCTCTAACTAACCTTTAGGGTCCTTAATATCAGAAAAATGCTTAAGGTGTGAAACATCCTTACTTCAGTAATAAGACCCAGATGGAGAAGAAATTAATTTCTTGACCAAAGTCATCAACAACATTCCCTTTCTGGCTGCACTGCCCACTTTATTAGGGTTTGGGTTTTAAATATCCCTCAAAGCTCATGTGTTAAGCAGTGCAATCAGGTTCAGAGGCAGGACAAGACTGTGAGAGGTGGGTCACTGGGGCATGACCTTAGGGACTGGTGTGTCCACAGCTCTTCTCCCTGTGCCTTAAGCTGAGCAGGGTTCTTTCCATTCTGCCCGAGGCCCTGCTGCAACTGCGCCTGCCTGGAAGCCAGCTGAAGTGGGCTGACCTCTGAAATCATGAGTCCCCCCATAAATCATTCTCCGCTAGGTTGTGCATGTCAGGTATTTTGGTCACCATGTGAAAACGTTGGCTAAAACACACTTCTTCTCACTTTTTCCCTAACACCAAACCCTTCTCTCCCATGATATCTATCATGACGCCTGAAGACAGAGTATCTCTTCACAAAATTGCCCATGCATACTGTCTGGGGAAGGGCAGTGGTTTAGTATGACCTCCGCATGAGTTCATCACACGACGCAGAGCCCTGAAGAAAGCCCAGCCTTGGTTTTATTGACTCAGGAGATTTTATCCCAGCACAGTTTCTAAGCTCTATTTATCACCTCTCGATCTGCTACTAGTTCTGCTAAAAAAAAAAAAAAAATGTGAAATCAATGCCAACCCAGCCTATTAAATCATGGGCTTATCAAATTCCCAGCATTTTGCTAATAGACCTGGCAATCCTCAAAGGAAACCTTTCTCAACACACACACACACACACACACACACACACACACACACACACACACACAATAGCATAGACCTTTCAAACTGGGGAAGAGTCAACAGAGCCATGAAGCCTGTGCAGGTCAGGAAGCCTTGATACAGGCTTGCAAAACACATCACACATCGGGAGTGCAGGTTCAAGGTCAGCCTCAGCAATCTAGTGAAACCCTGTTTCAAAACAACTTTTTTTTTTAAGAAAAGGCTCCAAATATTGCTTGGAGGTAGAAAACCTCTGGGTTCAATCACCAGTACCATTAAAAAAAATTTTTGGACTAAATACCTAAATTCCTCAATTCCTGCCAGACACAAGTCTCTCTAACACCACATAATCATGTGGGTGTCCCTGGTGATATGCAGAGTGGTGGGATTAAGTTGGTTTATCTAGAAGAATAGATATAATTTCATGGATCAGCTTGGCTAACAGCTTAGAGAAACTCAAGGTCATTAACAAAATTACTGTTGAAAAAATAGAGCTGCTACAGTTGAAATTTCCCCAGTAGCCTCCTTTACTTGGAGAAAGAACCTCAGGAGCTCAATGGCTCAGTGGTCATGGGCTGTTGGGTTCTAGAATTATTTTTCTACAGCCCAAACTCTGCTTTGCCAGGACCACAACAAAGGCCTCTTAGAAGACTGAGTCACAGGGCATTGCCCTATCCAAGCCCCATGCTGTTTCCCTTGGCACATTATCTACAAATGTTTAGCCACAGCCCAGCCCTGCTTATCTTACCTAAATGCACTGAGTCTCTTTCTTCCTGGCAAAGAGACACAAAAATAAGGAAGGAAATAACTCGCCACTACTTTCTGTCTTCCTGAGCAAGGGAAAAGAGAAGAGTCAAATAGGACAAAGATGGCAAGGTGTATTAGTCAGCTTTCTGTCACGATAGCAAATATACTACATAATCAACTTCTAAAAAGAAAAGGCTTCTTTTGGCTCGCAGTTTTGGAGGTTTTAGTTCATTATTAGCGTTATTGCTTTGGGGCCAGTGACCAGGCAGCTCATCATGATGGAGGAAAACCTCTTTCCTTGTGGCCAGGAAGCAAGGGGAACGGGGAACGGTCCCACAGTCTCTCCTGAGGGTCTGGCCCCAGTGACCTAAAGACCTCCCATGGGCTCTGCTTTTTAAAAGCTTCTGTCACTTCCCAATATCACCAAGCTGTAAACCAGGCCATTACCATCCGGACCTTTTGGGGAAATGTAAGATCTAAACCATAGCACTTGGGAAATACTCAATGAAAGAACCAAGGGGTGAGGGGAGTATCATTGCAGTAGTCATTTGGGAAGGAACTGGCCCCTCTGCAGAACATGCCCATGTGTTATGTTAGTTATGGACACTGATAGGAAAGTTGTCTCATTTGCATAATAGAGCATACGTTTCTCAAATACAGGAACGCACGAGGCTTCAATATGCAACACATAAATTGGTTCATGATACTACAGCAGCCTTCTGATTTAAAACTCAGAGCCTTAGTTTCAAATATGACAAAGATATTGAAGTCAGTGTGGGCTTGGAAGAACTGATGACGATGGGACCATGAGGAGCAGTTGATGGGAAGGCTGCCTGGAGTCCTCTCCATTGCAGAGATCAAAGAGGGACGAGGAAGTGTTCCGTGTGCCCACTCCCTCCTCCCTTTCATCGCAATGACTTGGGCATATCAAGGGGTACCGTCAGATGCTGGTGTCCCCCCTCCCTACCAAGCGCCCAGTGTGATGGTATTTGGAGACAGGGTCCTTTGGAAGGTTCAGATGTGACCACCATGAGGGTGGACCATGGTGGAGCTAATGCCCTTATAGGGAAAGGAAGAGAGACCAGAACATTATGTTAAGTGAGATTAGCCAGTCACAGAAAGTGAAGGGTCATATGTTTCCTCTTTTATGTGGAAGTCAGGAAGTACTCAGGATACAAGAAGGATTTTAGGTAGTGGAGGAGAGACCCCAGCGGAAAGATGGAGGGGTCTAGAGAAGGGTGATGGGAAGGAGGGAGAATGAACGCTTCCGTTGATGATGTGTATATATGTGGAACTGCCAGTGCCCATCTTAGTGTCATGGGTGGGGATGGGGAGGGAGCAGGGAGGAAGTGGGGGGAGGCTGTACCAGGTCCTTGTGCAAGTATGTCCCTGTCACTCTGAACGATGTCATGATGTGAGACTACACATACCAATAAAAGTATATTAAACTTCTAAAGAGTCTGTGTGAGCACAAAATGAGAAGCAGATACCCATACATCAAGAGAAGAGGCCCCAGGATGAAACCTTCCCTGCCAACCCCTCTATCTTGGGCACCACCACCTCCAGAACTGGAAGGAACAGAATTTCTATTGTTCCCACCATTCTGCTACGGCAGCCTGAGCAGATAGAGACAGGGAGCCGCAGAAGGCGAAGGCCTGCTATCAAGTTCTCTGCCGACCCCTGATGTGGGCGCCATAACACGCAGGAGGTCTGGAGTTTTATCAGCATCACAAGAAGTTTAAATGACTCCCCAGGGTCACAAGTTCTTGAGTCGAGTTTTCCAGATAAACAGGTCTCTGCTGCTTCCTCAGTCTCTTCTCTAATTTTCAACACGTTCCTTCTTTCCCAGATCATGGGGGCTCTTGGGGGAGGCCGGGTTTCTGTCACAGGTCCAGCCATTTGGCTCCTCTGTGGTTAGCAGCCCACCATTTAGCATCAAACTACATGTTATTGTAGAATTGTCACTTTTGTTCTCCTCGAAGATCAATTATAAGCACTCAGGGTGCAGAGAGCATATTATATTTCTCTTTTTTCATCCTCCAAAAAAGCCTGGTATAATACTTGTACATAATAGGTAAATATTTGATTCATCGACTCAAATGAAGAACAACAATTTTTGTGGTCAGGTAAAGGGTAACATTTGCCGGTACTTTCTGATGTGTGTCTAGGAGAGGCCTGTCATCATCCATAATCAGGATAAAGAGCTTTTCTCTTACTCAGTGTCACTAATAGCAATAATTGCTCGTGTCTGCCTAATACGTCATAGCATACAAAGTGGCTTCAAAAAGACTGTTCCTGGCCAAGCGTGGTGGTGCATGCCTGTAATCCCATTCTGTAAGAGGCTGAGACAAGAAGATTGCAGGTTCGAGGCCAGCCTCGGCAACTTAGTGAGACCCTCAAGAAACCCCATTTAGAAATAAAATATAAAAAGGGCTCAGAGATAGGATGTCTTTGGGTTCAGTCCCCAGTACCAAAAATAAAAATAAAAGACTATTGCTGCAGGTTCTGTAAGTCTGGGAAGCAGGGCCTTCAAAGAGAAGCCTCTCAGAGTAGAAAGATCATAAGCCCATCTCATCAAACACCACCCCTGGAGCCGGGCGTGGTGGCACAAACTTGTAATCCCAGTACTTGGGAGGCTGAGACTGGAGAATTACACAGGTTCGAAGCCAGCCTCACCTACTTAGTGAGGCTCTCAGCAACTTACTGAGACCTTGTTTTCAAATAAAGTGTAAAATAGGTCTGGGAACGTAGCCTGGAGATAGAAAGTCCCTGGGTTCTATCCCCAGTACCATAAAAAAAATAAAAACACTCCGTCTCTCCCAGCCCATTAAACACCACATGGATGGTAGCAGAGATCAACTCCAGCAGAAATGTCAATGGTTGAATGCTGTATTAAAAGCTATATTAAAAGCTGTATTTACTTACAGGGAGGAGTCATAAAAGAAAATCTCTAGACCTGACCTAGATGAAGGGCAAATTTTTGCAAAGCAGACAAGACCAACTTCCTTATATTCAAAGCCCTCCATGAGCTAGAGAAAGGCTGGAGGAGGCCTTTGTTAGCAGAAAGATACAAGATGCAGAATACAGTCCGAGTGGAACCCTACACACAAGTAGAGTGTAAGGTTCTTGGAGAATCATCTAGCTTTTCCCCCCTTTTCTGGACAACAGAACCAGATGAGCTTTATGGGGAGAACAGGTCACAAAAGGATAACACTAGGTTTTTAGCTAGACGAGTGCACGCAAAAGAGGAAATATTTTGCCAAATTTCCTTTGTCCAAAACTACAAACAAATCTACATTTTGTTATACCCAAGAGCTCTTCACTGGGCAGACTACCCCAATTTGCAAGGTTGGGATGAGAAAATTATATTTTTAATTGAATCAATAAATAAATTTCTTCAATAGAAGTCTAGAGCATTTACCACTTAATAAACATATGAATTGCTTTATAAAAGCTTTTGGAATTATATATATGCATATATATAAATATCTCAGTACTAGATCTTCCTGTAAAATGTACTTCTTCTTATAGTAGTGGTTAAAAATGTTTTAAAAGTTTTGCCCTCGTAGCAGCCAAAGGGCTGGTGGGGTGGTACCGTTTGCACACTCTACTGGTATCAGCACAGAGAACGAACAGCACTGTTGGTTTTCTGATAGAGTGGCATTTGCCCAAGAGTGCAGAGCAGGTGGCTCTGGATTCTGAACTGAGCTACAGGACTGTTAAGTAGCTGAGTCTCGGGAGGTTTACTTCACCTCCAGAGTCTTGGTTTCTTTGTGAGTGTGTAGGAATACCACCTAATTCACATAGAACATTTAAGGCTACTAAGATACTGCCCACAAAACATTTAGCATGGTGCCAATGGACACAGTTATTCAATAAGTAAAATTTCCTGTCCCATCCACACTCCCATGCAGCCCCTCTGCCTACTGTTCTACTTTCTTCCTTCCTTCCTTTCTTTTTTCTTTCTGGTGGTGGTACTAGAGCCTAAACCCAGGGGTGTTCTACCTCCCTCAGTCCTATTTTATTTTGAAACACACTCTCCCAAAGTCAAGTCACCGTGGCTGCCCTTAAACCTGGGATCCTCCTGTCTCAGTCTCCCCACATACTGGGATTACAGGTGTGCACCACCATATCTGGCTCCTACAGTTCTTCAGACAGGCTTTGCTAATCCTCAGGCTTTGCCATGCCTCATTCCTATTAAGTCATCTCCCAAAATGGACAATGAGTCAAAATGAGATGAGTGTATAATTTACTCACATTTGCAGAAGTGCAGGTCTTAAAAAATATATAAAACAAGAGCCCAAAGAAGATTTTCCTTCTTTCTTTTCTTTCTTTCTTTTTCTTTCTTTTTTCTTTCCTTTCATTTTTTTTTTTTTTTGGAACTGAGGATTTAAACCGGGGGCACTCTACATCCAAGCTACACCCCCCAGCCCTTTTTATTTTGAAACAGGGTCTCACTAAGTTGCTGTGGGTCTCAATAAGTTTCTGAGCCTGGCCCCGAACCTGGTCTCAGCCTTTCAAGGACTTACATGCATGAGCTGCCATGCTTAACTTGAAGGGTCATTCTTTGTCATGGCTTGCACAGAACAGCAGCCCGAGAAAAATGCTGTGATAGATGAATGCTTTCAGAACCTTCAGGGTCCCACAAAGAGAAAAAAAAATGCTTTTGTATCTTGAACAATGAAAACAACTCCTGTACCTCCTTCATCTGACTGCACATTCCTGTGATGAGGGGATTTTCACCGTGTCCAGAAAGTACTCAATAAATATTCACCAAGGAGAGACAGACTGGGGGAAAAAAATAAAATAAAAACCCCTGTTCTTCTCCATTCCTGGCTTAGCCATTTAACTAGGAAAGGTGAGAGGCCCTTGGGTTTTGTCTGTTCTTGTGGAAACTTCCTCCCACCCCACACCACCTCCCTACCTGCTAAGCCTTCCTTAGCCTCAGCCAGGTGTTAAACTGCTAGTGGGAGCTGACTCACATTCCAGTCCCCTGAGGAAGCAGCCTGCTCCTAAGGGGCTGTCTGCTGGGAAACCCAGCCCCGTCATCTCATGGTGACCCTCTGTGCGGCCTCTCTCACTTGGCCTCTGTGGACGCCAGGTCTTCCTGACGCCTCCCCTATGTCTCCATTGAGAACACTTCTGCCCGTTTTGCCCCTTCCTGATGCCTTTCCTAGAGTGCAAGCATCCTGTGACTTGTGCGCGGATTACTAGAAGGAGCCTGTCTTCCCCCTAAAGACCTGGAGCAGCTTGAGAGCATGGCCTGGTCGCGCTGGGTCATACAGCAGCAACTCAAACCCAGCCCATGGTGGACCTTTAACACGGGCTGCTGATGTGGGTTGAACAGAATTATTACAGCTTCATTTTTGCCCAAAACAGCTTCATTTTCACCTATAAAGAGCAGATCTCTTTCTTTGCATTATACCAGGAGACGGCATTTTAATAGATGGTAAGGACTCAAAGAGATCCAGAGACGACTGGAGAGCGGCTTCACAGCTGTGCTTCATCTCTCCGTACCCATCTCCTGTTTGCCTAAAGCTGCATTACCTGTTCAGCTATGGCTTAGGGACTGGCTTTACCTGAAAAGCAACTCACTCCGGCCGAAGCTTTGGACAGCTTCCTGGAGCTCTCCTGAGAATGCATGATGCTGCGTTTTAATTTAGAATCCTTTTTACCCTGATCCCTAAGCACTTTCCTCCTAAAGAACCATTTGAGGTGACAGGTACCCAGACACAGTTCAATAGAAGAAGTAAATGCTATGTTTTGCAAAACAGAGCAGGGATTACAGCTCACAGTAACCTACTGTATATTTTATGAATGGCTAGAAGAAAGGAGTGCAGGTAGATTTTGAATGAGGAGACAGAAATGCTAATTTCCCTGATTTGATCAGTACATGCACATGCACTGAAATATCGCACTGAGCCCCCATAAATATGTACAATAATTATATGCCAATCAAAAGATGGAGTGTGTGTGTGTATGTGTTATGTGTTGCTGCAGTTGAACCCAGAGGCATTCTACCTCCAAGCTATACCCCCTGCCCTATTTTACTTTTAATGAGACAGGGTCTCATTAAATTGCTGAGAGTTTCACTAAGTTATTGAGTTTGTCTTTGAACCTGTGATCTTCATGTCTCAGCCTCCCAAGTGCTGGAAGTACAGGTGTTTGTCACCCACCCGGCTTTTAAAAGATGTTTAAGTGTTTAAGGAAGCGGATTTGATTTGATCATTACAGATTGTATATGTATATGTATATGTATATGCATATGTATATGTATATATATGAGTATGCATCAAATTATTACATGGTGTCTCTTAAATATGTACAATTAAAATAATAATTTAAACTGGGCATGGTGGTGCACATTTGTAAACCCAGTACTTGGGAAGCGGAGACAGGAGAATCATAGGTTTGCAGCCAGCCTCAGCAACTTAGTGAGACTCTCCACAATTTAGTGAGATCCTGTTTCAAAATAAAAAATTAAAAATAAGCAGAGCTTGTGATCCCAGCATTCGGGAGGCTGAGACCGGAGGATCGTGGTTCACGGACAGCCTCAGCTACTTAGCGAGGCCCTTTGCAACTCAATGAGACCCTTTTTCAAAATAAAAAATAAAATAGGGCTGGGGGTGTAGCTTGGAGGCAGAATGCCCCTGGGTTCCATCCTCAGTACCGCAAAAAAGAAGAAAAAATAATAATTAAAAAAATAGGGCTGGAGATGTAGCTCAGGCATAGAATGCCCCCAGGTTCAATCCCTAGTTCTGAAAAGGAATAAAATAATAATTTAATATATACATATAAAGAATCAGGCTTTATTAAATCAACTTTAACTCACCTCCCACCCACAATTCTTTCCATTCAGGACTTTGAAGGCCTGAGAGGCACCCCTTAAGAGGGGACAGTTCCCACAAAGCTATAACCACCACGCTGCTCTCTCTCTGAGCACCCATCCACCCTATCCCTGGTCTCTGGCAGGCTGGCCCAGAAACGTACTATTGTGAACTTAATGGAAGATATTTCCAGGAAGCAGAGCTGGGAGCTCTTTTGCGGAGGCTAAAACGATATTCCTGACACACAGACATTCCCACGACCAGAACAATGGCAGAGCTCCTTCCAAATCTCTTTACCACCACCACCACCACCACCACCACCACCCCTACGGGCTTGGCAAATGCTCTTTATGGGACCTGGCTGAGACACAGAGGGACACAGGGCTCTGGGCTCTCACTGCCAGGATGCCTAAGGCATTTTCATAGGGAACTCTCCCTGCCAGGATCCTTGCAAAAACAAATGAAAGGCATTCTCCCCCCTCTAGGGCCGACTGTGGCTTTGATGGTTTAGAATATCTTCCATTAGCCAGAGAAGCCAAAGGGGATGAGCCAGAGAAGAGAGCGTCCCTCCAAGATGCTTCCCACCCAATGGATCTGAAAAGATTGGGTAGCCCTGGGGCTCTGTGGGTGAATCTGAATTCCATCTGGCTCGGATTCTTCCAAGAGACAGTCAGACCAGGGTGTAAACTAGTTACAGGCCTTGATGTAGGTTCCACCCTAACTTGAGCAATTAGGATACTGTCTGGGGACCACCCCCTCCGCTTGGCTTTTCCCCATCCACATCTCTAGACAAATACACTAGACACACCAGACTGCCACACAAACACCTTCAAAGGCAGACATGGCAACACGTCTGTCCACCTATCAAGGTTTTGGGGTCCCACATGCACCGGCTGTTGAAGCCCACAAGTCTCCCTGGTAGCTTCGCTTCTCCCCCCAGCCAGCTAGTCCGTTCTATCTGCCGGCCCTGTCATCCCTTCTTCTCCAGGCCTCTGTCATTGCTCTCCCTGCAGCTGACTGGACCAGGCCCACCATCCCGTCCACCATGCTGCCAGCAGAATCTGTCCTGACATCGATCTCTCACCTCCTCGCTCCAAGTTCTTCAGCAACACAGCATTGATCTTGGACCTCGATGCGGCCTCTTCCCTCAAGGGACTTCAGGAGCTGCTCCTTCTCTGCCTGTCCAGCTCACGCTCCCTCTCCAGGGAACTTGAACAACTCTGGCCTGAGCAAACACCTTTGAGCTGCTCCTCTCCCAGGGTCTATGTCTCTGTCTCTCAGTTCTCAAAACTGCCAACCTACTGGTTTGATACCATCCTTCCCCCTCACCTCAACCAGGAGAGATGTTAGTCCGTGTGTGTGTGTGTGTGTGTGTGTGTGTGCACGTGTGTGTGCATGTGTGTGGTGTGTGGGGCTGGGGAGGGAACCCAGGCCCCCTTGCACATGCTAAGCGCGCAGTCTGCCACGGAGCCCTAGTTTGCTCTTCTCTGAGCTCAGCGTCTTTCATCAGCCAGTGCTGGCAAACGTTTGAGGGAGAGTTCATGTCCCCCACTATAAGAAGACCTCAAAGGCTGTGCTCCCCAAGTCGAATCTGACAATTGGAGATGGTCAGGTAGCAGACAGACCCAGAGGGACTGAGTCCTGGGAACTCTGAGTGGCTGAGTCAAAGCCTACCCACGTTATACCTAGACTTTTCGTTTTCATCAGCCAACAAACTCCCTGCATTGTTTAAGTCTGTTTGAACTTGGTTTTCTGATGCAACCGAGAACGTTATCTGGGGTGTGTGTGTGTGTGTGTGTTACTGGGGATGGAGTCTGGGCCTCATGTGTATAAGGCAAATAGCAAATACTCTGCCACTCATTTACATTCCCAGAATACTTTTTTTTTTTTTTTTTTTTTTTTGGTACTGGGGATTGAATCCAGGGGCTTTTTACCTCTGAGCTACACTCCCAGACCTATTTTATATTTTATTTGGAAACAGGGTCTCACTAAGTTGCTGAGAGCCTCACTAAGTAGCTGAGGCTGGCTTCCAACCTGTGCGATCCTCCTGTCTCAGCCTTACAAGTACTGGGATTAAAAGTATGCACCACCACGCCTGGGTTATTTTATTTTATTTTGAGATGAGATTTTCCTAAGTTGCCCAGGTTGGCCTTGAACTTGTGATCTTCCTCTCTCAAACATCCAAGTAGCTGGGACTATAGTTATGAACCACTATACTCAGCCAGAGAGCCATATCTGGTGCAGCAGAAATTAATATTATTCTCTTTGAAAGAAGCAGCTTCTCCTAGAATAAAGTGATACAAATTAATATAGACCAAGGGAGCTCAGTAAATGCAGCATGTAATGGAGTCAGGAAGCTTGAATTCTACATTAAAATGTGCCTGCAGCCGGGCGTGGTGGCGCACGCTTGTAATCCCCGCGCTTGGGAGGCAGAGACAGGAGGATCGCACAGGTTCGAAGTCAGCCGCGCGCGTTGGCTTAGGAGACCCTGTTTCCAAAATGAAAATGTAAAAATAGATCTGGGAGTGTAGCCCGGAGGTAGAAGGGCTTCCAGGAACCCCAGTACCACCAAAAAAAAAAAAAAAAAAAAAATGTGCCTGCAACTTCCTGGGGCTCTGGTTTCTCATGTTTTATTTCACTGTCTATAACATTGAGTCAATTCCTGACACCTTTCTTAATTTATAACATAGTTGATAGTAATAGTCTTAAAATGTTCCGCTGTTTCTTTATATATGCATTCATTCAGGGTTTTTATTTTTTATTGGTGCATTGTAGTCACACATCTTAATGGGGTACAAGATAATAGAGGCACACATGCACACATCACTCAGTTAGCCTTCCCCAATTTAAAAAAGTTACTGAGGCCAGATGTGGTGGTGCATGCCTATACTCCCAGTATTTGGGTGGCTATGATGGGAGGATTACAAGTTCAAGGCTAGCCTCTGCAGCTTAGCAAGAGCCTATTTCAAAATAAAAAAATAAAAGAGGCCAGTGTTACAGTTCGGTGGTAGAAGGCCCCTGGGTTCCATCCCCAGTACTGCAAAGAAAATAAAATAAGCCAGATACAATGGTGCATACCTGTAATCCCAGCACTGGGGAGGCAAGACAGGAGGGCCACAAGTTCAAGGACAACCTCAGCAGTGCAGCAAGACTCTCAACAGCCTAGTGAAATCCTGTTCCAAAGCAAAAAAATGTAAAAGGGCTGGGGGTGTAGCTAGGAGGTAGAATGCCCCTGGATTCAATCCCCAGTACCATAAAAAAGAAAAATCTTATTAAACACTTACTATATGCTTAGCTGTGATTATCCTATACATAGAAAAATATGAGACATCGCCTAGGCCAGGATTTGGCAAGCTATACTTCTCAGCCAAATGTGGCCCTCCTTGTGTTTTTGTAAATAAAGTTTTATTGGAACATGACTACACTCGTTCATTTACATACTGCCTATGTCTGCTTTCACACTGCAGCAATAGAACTGAGTATTTCCCACAGAGACCATATGGCCCATGAAGCTGAAAATACCTATTATTTGACACTTTACTAGAAAAGCTTACCAACCACTGCTCTAGGCTATCTGCCATGGCTAGAAATTCTGGTTACAACAAATCCCCCTTCCCTGAAGACTGGTTCTGCAGCATATCCCACCAAGTTTTGGGGCAAAACAGTCCAAATATCTAATTTCATTCCTAGAAAATAAGCACAGGGGAGAAAGAAAAAAATTAAGACACATAAGTTCAAATGAATGCATTTTGAGTTTCTAGAATTAATGGGTACCGCAAATGAGTTTCAGGCCCTGTGAATCATTGTCAGGATTCTCCTTAAGAGATGGACAAAAACCATCCCAGCTGGTGTCGAAAAAAAGTCCAAATGTAGACTCTGTGACTCATTTCAGAGAAGAGAGGTTTGCTTTGCTTTCTTCCTGCCTCAATCTTTTCCCTGGGTACTTCCCAGAACATGGCTCTGGTTTCAAGAAACCACAGTCCAGGAATAAAATATTAAAATGCCACCCCACTGCGGAATAATGCAAAGGCTGAGATCTAGGAATGAGGTCCCTGGTCCTGCTTGCTCTTTGGCAGCTCACAGGTGGGTTTCTAGTCTGAAGAAACTGCAGCTTATTTCAGTCCCGTTCCCAATGTATACTCGAGGTTTGTGTAAATCTCTTTTGTGGCCCTAGAGAAATTAACACCACGATCACAGTATTTTTTTTTTTTCCGGCTCTCATTTGTTTTTTATTTCTTTTTCTTTAATATTTTCTATTTTGGCTTTCTATAGTTTTTTTTTTTATTTTTATTTATTTATTTTTTTTATATAACAATTTTTTTATTGAACATAAATAGTATACATTTACACTATATTTGGTGCCCTCCCCCCCCGCCCACATTTCCCCCCACACACACACCAATGGTTGTCCAGGTTAACCATGTCTTATTCATAATTTTACACATGTTCAAGTGTAGACCCTTATTAATCGAGACCGGCCTTCCTCCTCTCCTATCTTACCATCCAAACTTAGCTAGTATTTCCCCTTCAATATCTGGAGTCCCTCTGGTATTCTTTGTGTTTCCTAGTTTGGGCATATTAGAGGAAACATATGTATCTTCTTCTTCAATCCCATTAAAATACCAGTGACATTCTTCAGAGACCTAGAAAAATCAATCATGAATTTCATATGGAGAAAGAAAAGACCTAGAATAGCCAAAGCAATTCTCAATAACAAGAAACACGCAGGAGGCATTACAATCCCAGACTTCAAACTATACTATAGAGCAATAGTAGTAAAAACAGCATGGTACTGGCACAAAAACAGATATACTGACCAGTGGATTAGAATAGAAGATACAGAAACAAACCCACACGATCACAGTATTAAACAGTACAGTGGAAACAGGATGTTAAAAGACGCCTGTTTGAATGTGTAACCTTACGATGCGCACAATAGAGAGGTCTGGATTTTTTCTTTTTCTTTTTTCTGGAACTGCAGTTTCCTTAGAAGTAGCCTAAAGAGGAATCCCTATTTTCTAGAGTTGTTTGAGAATCACCTAAGATCACATCTGAAAATATCCAGCACAGTTGCGGGCATGAAGCTGTCCCTCCATGAGCATGACTCTCTGCAGCCGGGCGTGGGGGCGCACGCTCGTCATCCCAGTACTCGGGAGGCTGAGACAGGAAGATCGCAGGTTTAGGACCAGCCTCAGCTATTTAGGGAGGCCCTTTGCAGCTTAGTGAGACCCGGTTTCAAAATAAAGAATAAAAAATGGGGGGCTGGGGGTGTAGCTCAGAGGTAGAACGTCCCCGGGTCCAATTTCTAGTAATACACAACACACACATACACGCAAGCACACACGCACACACACGCACCAAAAAAAAGCAAGAAAGAAAACTAAAAAGTTGAGATGCAAAGAGATTTAATTATGTTCTGAGACTTTCTCTTCCCCGTTTCCTTGAGTCCCAACCCCAAGATTAAAGATGAGAATAGATTTCTGTTTCTAAACGAAAAGAAGGTTGCAGGACCAACCATTAGTAACCACGGATGGAAACTTGGCCACCAGCACCTTCTCTCAGGCTGACAGACACATTTGGATCTAATTGGCAGTCTGCTTTAGAGCAGCCAAAAAATATAGTGCCCTACACTGCACGGATCAAAGCAGAAGAAAACTGCTAGCAGCCACGGGGTTTGGATTGCCAAAATGAGACGGGCAGGTCTGGGTGGTTGTTCTAGACACAGGGAAATGCTCACTGGCTGATTGAAAGAAAAACCTCTAAAAGACCCCGATTTACCTAGTTTGGATGCCAAACATGAAAGGACAAGAAAAGGCATTCAAGGGAGCTGGCAGTTTGGGTGGTCGGAGAAGAAGCCGCTTATTCATCCTGCCTCCAAGGAAATTGGAAATTAATTAATATTCTCTTCGTGTTCCGATGTAATGAATGACTTGGGCTTCTCAGTCAGAGATATATCCCAGCCCTCAGCTCAGGCATGTCGACTCTACCTGGAAACACATTTAAATTCATTGTTTTAAAGAGAAAAGGAGATTTTTTTCTTCTCATAAATCATCTAAAATTACTTCTTTCTAATTCCAACATTATATGAAAATGCCTATCTAAAAGAATTTAAATAACTTTTCCTATTGAGCACGGTTTTTTTTTAGTGTTTTGACTTCATAAAAAATGGTGGACCAGCTAAGTATGATGGCGTACACCTGTAATCCCGGTATTTGGGAGACTGAGATGAGGATTGCAGGTTTGAGACCATCTCAACAATATAATGAGACTCTTTAGCAATCTTGCAAGACTCTGTTTCAAAATAAATAAATTGGGCTTGGTGGCACACACTTGTAATCCCAGTACTTGGGAGGCTGATATAGGAGGATCACAGGTTTAAAGTCAGCTTCAGCAACCTAGTAAGGCCTTTCTGCAACTTAGTGAGACCCTGTTTCAAAATAAAAAATAAAATAAAATAAAATAAAATAAAATAAAATAAAATAAAATAGGGCCAGGGTGTAGCTCCGAGATAGAATATCCCTGAATTCAATTCCCAGTACCACAAAAAAGGGGGGCTGGGGGTAAGCTTCAAGGTGAAGCTTCCCTGAGTTCAATTCCCAGTACAATAATAAATGATAAAAATAGTAATATAATAAAGGCATAGAAAACACTGTCTAAGCCAGGCATGGGCGATGCACACCTATAATCCTGATACTTGGGAGGCTGAGATAGGAGGATCGAAGGTTTTGGAGCCTGCTTCAGAAACTTAAGGAGACTCTGTTTCAAAAAAAAATAATGAAAGAGGTTGAAGGTGTACCTTGGAGGTAGAATGCCCTGGTTCAGATCCCAGTAACACACACACGCACACACACACACACACACACACACACGCACGCACGTGCGCGCGCGTGCGCGCGCGCGCGCGCGCGTCTGGGGGAGAATGAGTGTTGGTACCTTAGAGAAAACCCCTTATCAAGGCACCCAGAGGTAAGGACTCTCCCCATTCCCTGCCGAGCAGTGGCAGGAGAAACCTACCACTTCCTAAGACCCACGCGGGCACACAGAGCTCCTGACTGTTCAACTCCCTCGTTCTAAATATGAGCAGACAACGAAAGACATCAAAGATCTGAAAGCAGCCTGCAACATGAAAGAAAGAAACTGTGGAGAACTTTAAAAAAAAAAATAAAACTCTAGCCAGGATCCTTAGAGAGATTAGAATAGAGGCTGCCTTCGTGACAGGATGTTGTGGAAAAGGAGAATATGGAAATAAAGTGCTTTTGGAGACTAAAAATACGATTGCTAAGATACACAAAATAGGAGGGTTAGGAGTTAGCCATAAAGGATATCTCTTACAAAGAGAACAGAAAGATAGAGACAGAGAACATGAGAGAAAAAGCGAGACGCAGAGGATTGACTCAGAAGAGTCAATATTCAATACATGTAGACAAAGAAAATGGAGGGGAAGGAAACTGCCCTGGACTTAATAAGAAGCCGTGTCTTCAAACCAAACATTTTCCAACGAGGATGAAGGAAAAGGACCCATGGCTGTCAGTTATGACTGTGAAAGGTAAGAACAGAGGAAAACGAATCCCTGCAAATGAACTAGATACGGAGAGATGTGCAATTAGGGTTTTTAGATGCCTGAGGAAAATAATTTACAACCTAAAACCAGTACTTGGCCAATCTCTCAATTAAATGTGAGAACAGACTAAAAATTCAGACAAGCAAAGACTGAGAAAATATGCCTCCTACGTACGTTTGAGTTGAGGATTTGCTCCAGCCAAGTAAGGGGATAAACCAAGAAAAGGACCCAAGGAAGAGCTGACCTGGAGCTACAGGATGGGGCAGCAAGAAGGGGGATCCAGAAGGAAGCCACGGGGAGGTGGGAAAATACCACTGAGTAGCCCGGACTCGAGACGAGGAAGTACCTGAACAGAACACAGAAATCACAAGTGCCGGCTGGGTGTAATGGTGCACACTTGTAATCCTAGGACTTGGGAGGCTAAGACAGAGGATTGCAGGTTAGAGGCCAGCCTCAGCAACTTAGTGAGACCCTCTTTCAAAGTAAAAATTAAAAAGGGAAGGTACAATACTCCTGGGTTCAGCTTCCAGTATGGGAGGAAGAGGGAAGGAAAGAAGGAAGGAAGGGAAGAAGGGAAGGGAAAAAGGAGTCACAAATGTAATTTTTTAAAAAAAGATATGCAATAGAGCCAGGGAAAGGTGAAAAGTTGTACAAGAAAGTCATGGTGCCGATATAAAGGAAATTAACCAATTAGAATAAAACCTCAATAGATCCTGAAGCAAAGAGTACAGTAGATTTCAAGCAAAATGTATAATGATTATAAATCTTGAAGATGATAATGATCGATGCTTTTCCCCACCCCCGCCAGCTAGAAAAAAAAAAAAGGCAATCAGAAATCCAGGATAAACCCCAAAACAAAAACTATTCAACAAAGGCCTGGTCTAAAAATATAGCATTTTAAACCATTATTGAATGATTAAAAAAAGAGCTATACACACACCTGTAATCCCAGTACTTGGGAGGCTGAGATGGGAAGAACACAGGCTCAACGCCAGCTTCAGAAACTTAGCGAAGCCGGGCGTGGTGGCGCACGCTTGTAATCCCGCACTTGGGAGGCGGAGACAGGAGGATCGCACGGGTTCGAAGCCAGCTGCGTTGGTTTAGGAGACCCTGTGTCCAAATAAAAATGTAAAAATAGCTCTGGGAGTGTAGCCCGGAGGTAGAAGGGCTTCCAGGAACCCCAGTACCACCACCAAAAAAAAAAGTAAAAAATAAAACAGGGCTGCAGGGGCGTGGGGCTCAGAGGAAGAATGTCCCTGAGTTCAGTCCCCAGTAACACAACACACACACACACACACACACACACACACACACACACACACAGAACTATACACTTGCACATTCTCTTTTATATTACTTTATAATTAAGGAAATATAATCATAGCACCTAGCTTGCCTCTATAATGAATATAGCTAAATGTTCATAAAAATTAAAGTAATTATGAGGCTTCAACTCTTAGAAGCAATCTATTGACAATGTAAGTATGGAGGACCAAACTGATTTTTTTCATATTTTATTTTATTTATATGTGGAACATATTAAAAATGGTATACATTTAGACTCTGCTCGGTGCCCTCTTCCCCCCCCCCCCAGTTGCCCTCCTCCCTCTCCCAACAATGAGTGTGGAGGACAAATTAAATCATAGAATAGAAGAGCTGGGCGTGGTGGTGCACACTTGTAATCCCAGCATATGGGAGGCTGAGACAGGGGGATCTGGGTTCGCGGACAGCCTCGGCTACTACTTAGTTAGGCCCTCTGCAACTCAGTGAGACCCGGTTTCAAAATGAAGACTAAGCTGGGCATGGTGGCACACGTTTGTAATCCCCGCGCTTGGGAGGCGGAGACAGGAGGATTGCGCTGGCTTAAGAGACCCTGTTTCCAAATTTTAAAAAGTATAAAAATAGGTCTGGGAGTGTAGCCCGGAGGTAGAAAGGATTCCAGGAACCCCAGTACCACCAGAAGAAGAAGAAGAAGAAGAAGAAGAAGAAGAAGAAGAAGAAGAAGAAGGAGGAGGAGGAGGAGGAGGAGGAGGAGGAGGAGGAGGAGGAGGAGGAGGAGGAGGAGGAGGAGGAGGAGGGGGAGGAGGAGGAGGAGGAGGAGGAGGAGGAGAAGGAGAGGAGGAGGAGGAGGAGGAGGAGGAGGAGGAGGAGGAGGAGGAGGAGAAGAATAGGACTATGGGTGTAGCTTGGGGGTAGAATGCCCCTGAGTTCAATCCCAAGTACTGCAAAAAAAAAGTTCTCAGTAAATTATCAAAAGTAAAGCTTATACAAGCAATGTGACCTCAAATACAAAAATTAACAAAATTAGAAATTGTCATACTTTTAAGAAAAAAATATGCTTAGAAACCAAAGCTTGTCTAAGCAAAACCATTATTGAGTGAAAGTAGAAATCAGTATGACAGCAGTCTATTTTATAGAAAATACTAACAATGACATTATTTATGGATATTTACAGAAGTCTACTAAATTACATTGGGAGGAAATGTCATCATTTTAAGTTCTTTAATAATTTAAATAAGAACGAATGGAAAAAAAAAGTGAGGCCTTCAACTCCAGAAGAAGAAATGAACATTACAAAGATTCAAAGAGCAGAAGGAAAAAATCAATAGAGATTAAAATCAAAGTAATGAGTTAGGAAACAAAACTAAAATGAATAATTCTAAGAGCTCATTGTTTTGAAAAGGCCAAGAGACCAGATAAATATCTGGCTATTAAGAAATAAACTGCAAGGAAACCAGATAAAAACATCCTGAGATGTAAGCATTGTTTTTCGTGATAAAAGACTTTCCTACATGACTCAAAGTTTTTCAAACTCTCAAGACAACACACATATTTAGTAGACTTGCTAGAGGAGTGTTTGCATATACCAACATCTACAGACCGACTCAGGAAAAATGTCCAAGCACTATTCCAAGTGTGGCGGTCCTCCCTGTCCTGGTCAGAGCTGCAGGGAGCCGGAGCTTTTCCTACTCTGTGTGTAACAGCGCTGGCTTCTGAGCATCATAAGCAGATTGCCCTTACCCGATTCTGCTTCCCACTCCTAGAGTAATGGGTATTGGTTAGCAGAAGGCCAGTTTGGCCAGGATACGATGTTCCTGCCCTCTCATTCTTGGTCATATTAAGCACGCCCCAAATCCCAGTACTTGGGAGGCTGAGACAGGAGGATCGTGGGTTTGAAGCCAGTGTGCATTAATTTAGCAAGACCCTGTTTCAAAATTTCAAAAAATAGATCAAATAGGGCTGGAGGCAAACTGATAGAATTCCCCTGGGTTTAATCCCTAATAAAACACACACAGACACACACACAGACACACACACAGACACACAGACACACACACACACACACACACACACACACACACACACACACACACACTGAGCATGGAACAAAAGAGTATTCTAATAATGAGGGGCTAATCATTGATTATAACAGAATTGTTGAAATTGTTGAGTTCGGTAGTATAGCCACACACTTTACCGCTTCCCATATGAAATGAGATGTAGAACATGAGATTATGCCGGGAGTGGTGGCACATGCTTATAACCCCGGTACTTGGGAGGCTGAGACAGGAGTATCGCAGGTTCGAGGGCAGCCTCAGCAAGTAGTGAGACTCGTCAGCCCAATGAGACCCTGTTTCCAAATAAGAAATAAAAAATTGGGCTGGGGGTGTCACTTGAAGGTAGAATGCCTCTGAATTCAATCCCCAGTGCCCCCACACACACACACGAGATTACACTAATCTATTTTATCAGCAGACAGAGTGGCAGTTAAACAGGAAGACACACCTCCTGTACTTTCAAAGGGAATTCCTTTCCATCTAAACGAAAACAACCTGGTCAATTCGCTTCCTCAAAGCATTTTCAGAACTCAGCTCCTTTTCCGGCCTTTGTCCAGCGAGTTATATATTTCAATGGCCTTGGTTCTCCCCAGGAAAGGAGAAAGTGGTCGGGTCGGAATCATTTCTGAAACACAAATGAACTCATTAATATTCAAAATTCTCCTCTTCCCCTACTTTTCTGAGAATGAACTGGAATCATACACCAAGTAGAAACACGTCTCCCCGTTGGTTTTTATGCATTCCGTCTGGCTGCTCCTTCAACTTGCCCTATGAGGAATTTTATTTATTCCTTGTTTGGTTACAGAATGATTTCAGGGCGAGTTCTATGAGTAAGCCTCCTATTAACAAAACCCGTTCTAAGCCAGCTCGGGGTTAAGGTTGACAGCAATTGTGTGGGGCTTTTAAGATTCAATACAGTCAAATGTTCGCGTACCAAAACAACATTACAATGGAAAATGGAAAACTTTTTTTATAACCCTAGTTCTGAGCTTCACTTACTTGTTTTATCTACTATTTTCTCCTCTGTTTTCATTTTTGTTATTTCCCTATTCCCTGTAGATACCACTCTGAACCAAGCCCTTATTAAAAGATATCTGGACTGACCTTGCTACTTCCAATCTTCCCCCCTTACACGTTAGCCGAAACACTGCTGTCAGATTAACCTGCTGAAGCCGGGTGTGGTGGCGCACACTTGTAATCCCTGCATCCAGGAGGCTGAGACAGGAGGATCCGGGTTCACGGCCAGCCTCAGCAACTCGGTGAGGTCCTCTGCAACTCAGTGAGGCCCTGTTTCAAAAATAAAGAATAAAAAAATAGGAATGGGGGTGTAGCTCGGAGGCAGAATGCCCCTGAATTCCATTCCCAGTACCGGGGGAAAAAAATTAACCTGCTAAAATGTTCCTTTCCAGCTCAGAACCCTTAAATGGCTCCCCACTACAGAGGCCCACCAATACAGGGCCAACTCAGGGCTCTCTCTTTCTTCGTCTTTTCTCACTCTCCTCTGCCCTACATGTGCGCTGTGTTGGGTTTATCCCAGCTGCTATCAATCCCCAAGCATCTTTGTTCTCACTGTGCCCCTCTCTCCAATGCCCCTGCTGATCACAATCCTAATAATCACTCATGGGCTTGACCCAGTACCGGCTCCATAAAACCCTAATGGAAAAGTTCCAGTAGTTTCCATCCTCCTCTGTGTCCTGGTAGCGCCCGTCTATGCCACTCCCTGGTATTTACCAGGCATCACCCAACGCGGCGATTCATCTTTCTGCAGAACAATATGTCCTTTCTCCAAAACAAGACTAAGGCACCGAAACAACTAATTGCCACATGTTTGCTCCTACAAAGGTGCTCAATGTGCTGAGTAATGAGAATGGAACCCGGTAGACTTACCTTCAGCAGGGCCAGCTACAGCCTCTGTGTCTTAAGCAGGTAGATGTGCAACCAGGGGTCCCCGGGCAACACTGGAAGATACAACATAAAGAACACGCAAACCAGGTGTCGAGCCGGGCGTGGTGGCGCACGCTTGTAATCCCAGCGCTTGGGAGGCTGAGACAGGAAGATCGCACAGGTTCAAAGCCAGCCTCAGCTACTTAGGCTCTCAGCAATTTAGTGAGACCCTGTTTCCAAATAAAATATAAAATAGGTCTGGGAGTATAGCCTGGAGGCAAAAGAGCCCCTTGGTTCCACCCCCAGTACCACCAAAAAAGAAAAAAGAAAAAAAGAACGTGCAAACCAGGTGTGGTGGCACATTCCTGTAATCCCAGTCCTTGGGAAGCTGAGACAGGAGGAATGTATCGAGACTCCCAGCAACCTAGCAATACCCTGTTTCAAAAACAAAAATATCAAAAGGACTGGCGGCATAGCTTCGAGGTAGACTGCCCCAGGATTCAATCCCCAGTACCAGGAGGAGGAGGAAGAGGAGGAAGAGGAGGAAGAGGAGGAAGAGGAGGAAGAGGAGGAGCCCAGCATGGTGGCGCACGCTTGTAATCCCAGTACTTGGGAGGCTGAGACAGGAGGATGGCACAGGTTTATAGCCAGCCTCAGCTACTTAGTGAGGCTCTCAGCAACTTAATGAGACCCTATTTCCAAATAAAATATAAAATAGGTCTGCGAGTATATAGCCCGGAGGTAGAAAATCCCTTGGGTTCCACCCCTAGTACCACAAAATAAAATAAAATATAGTAATATAGACTCCAAATTTCATATAAAAATTTAAAACAATATAATTTAAAAATAAAACAGAAAGACATCAAACAAGTGTGTTGCCCTCAGCAGGTACTTGGAACAAGGCTTCCCGGTCATGTTCTGTCCCTGCCAGGGTTCAATTCAAGTTCTTACACTAGTTGAGGATATTTATCTTGCAATTTTTTTTATTTTTTATTTTTATTTTTTGGTGGTACTGGGGGTGGAACCCAGAGGCTTTCTACGTCCAGGCTATACTCCCAGACCTATTTTATATTTTATTTGGAAACAGAGTCTCACTAAGTTGCTGAGAGCCTCACTAAGTAGCTGAGGCTGGCTTCGAACCTGTGTGATCTTCCTGTCTCAGCCTCCCAAGCACCAGGATTACAAGTGTGCACCACCACACCAGCTTTATCTTGCAATTTGTGAGAAATACTGAATAGGTGATGGATGAGAAAAAGGAGAAAAACACAATTATTTCCAGGTTTTTCATCATCTCCACTTGAAGATGCAATCAATATACACTTCTTTTTTTTTTCATTAAAATGGGTAGCCAATTAAGTGTGAATGTTTTCTGTCGAGCCTTACTTAGCTCTACCCCTTGGTTATCAGATATTCGTGGCAATAAATGTAAGTGCTAGGAATGGGCTTTGGTATAACTGTTCTTCAAATTACACTCTGTTAAAAGCCCAAGTGGAGACATTTTGTCCCAAGTGGGGACAATCATCGGTAAGAGCAGCTTAGCATATCTTTCAAGCAATACACAAAAAAATAAACATGTTAGTTCAAAAATCCAAATGTTCTTTAAAAGCATTCTTTGAGTACTTCTTTAATTTTTATTCCTTAACTTACTGTTTTTGAAATCCAGAAGTAGTTTTTTCGTTTGTTTTGTGTTCTAATGTTAAAAGTGAAATTTATTATTTTAAGCCTGAATAAAAATGTCTTTGAGCTGGGCATGGTGACACACACCTGTAGTCCCAGTACTTGGGAGGCTAAGAGAAAAAGAGGTTTGCAGGCTCCAGGCCAGGCATGGCAACTCAGCAGACCCTCAGCAACCTAGGGAGAGTCTAATTTTTAAAAAAATTAAAAGGGCTGGGGTCTAGCTCAGAGGTGGTAATGTCCCTGGGTTCAATCCCCAGTAACAACAAAAAAGTTCCTCGATTGGAAGTTAGGTATTTGCTCTTAACACAACTTGCATTTGTGACCTTTGCTGGGTCAATTCCATTGCCTGAGTGTTTGCTCTTGCAGGGCAGCGAAATGGGATTTAAAAAGTAAAGTTTCCTTTTGAAAATAACCAAAGTAAACATGTTCCCATAGCCACCTTAAAATTGAAAATAATGGTGTGGCATGGTAGTGCACACCTGTTATCTCAATACTTGGGAGGCTGAGACAGGAGAATTGTAAGTTTGAGGCCAGCCTCAGCAACTCAACAAGACCCTATTTCGAAATAATAAATAAATAATAAATAAAAATAAATAAAGAGAGCCGGGGGTGTAGATCAGAAGTAGACTGCCTCTGGGCTCAATCTCCAATACATACTATATATGTATTTTTTTGTTGTTTAATAATGAAGGATAGAGATATGTCAAAGGAGCATGTCAAAGAGATGTACAGTCTGAGGAAGACTTTTTGGAGGGGAAGAACCCTGTTGGTTTGAAGATAGAAGAAGCCATTTTAGAGGTAGGAGACGAAACTGAATTCTTTTTTTTTTTTTTTTACTTTTTATTTTTTATTTATTTTTTTAATTGGTGCACTGTATTCATACATCATAGTGGGATATAAACTTTTGTAGACATACATGCACACATTGCCCAGTCAGCCCCCACCCGATCCCCACCCCATTCTCTCCCTATCCCTCCCTCCCATGCTTGGCTTAGTGGTTGACATCTAGTATTATGGCAATTTATCTAAAATTAAAAATGATAATCTCACATAACAGTTTCATTTGTCTGATACCAAGCTTTTGGTGACTTAAAGATAACATTTCAATATTTCTTTTTGCTTTCTTTCTTACCAGAGAATATTTTTTTTCTATTTTTTAGGTGAAACTATCATATATTTATATATTTATTTTTCAGAAAAAAAATCTATCCTAATATGGAATATGGACTCTAGATACCCAAAATGATCTTGAAAAAGAACAAAGCTAGAAGATATATATTTTCTGATTTCAAATCATATAAAGCTACAATAATTGAAACAGTGTAGTACTGTTCTAAAGGCAGATATATAAACCATTGGAGTTAAATAAAAGCCTAGAGCTAAATTCTTCCCTCTATTGTCAAGTTATTTTTGACAAGGTTTCCACGAACATTTGGTGGTGGGAATAATAATCTTTTAACTAAATATTGTTGAAAAATAATAATTACATGGAAAAGAATAAAATTGGACCCTTACCTAATCCCATATACAAATATTAACTCAAAATAGATAAAAGACCTAAATATAAATCTTAAGACTATAAACTTTTAGGAGAAAATCTGGGTCATAAAACCTCACAACATTGAAATTGGCAGTGATTTCTTGGATATGATTTCAATGGCACAGGCAACAGAAGAGTATACAAACTCCCTAAAAAATAAAAAACATATTGTATATCCAAAGACAATGTAAACAGAGTTAACAGTTACTAATAGAATAGGATAAAATATTTCCAAATGCTATATCTGAAGGTATATTAATATTCCAACTAGAAATCCTAAAAATTAACAACAATAAAGGCAAACAATACCCTTTAGAGATAGGTAAAAGACTAACATAAATAATGAATCTCCACAGAAAACCAATCTTAGTTGTCTGTTGGATGGAAAATCTTGTTTCTCTAGTTCTGATGTGTGTTACCTATTTCTTCTTTGTAGTTAATCTCTTTGAGTATTTTCTCTAGTGCTGGTTTTGAAGACATAAATTCCTTCAGTTTCTGTTTGTCATGGAAGCTTCTTATTTCTCCACCTAATTTGATAGAAAGTTTTGCTGGGTAGGAAATTTTTGGCTGGAAGTTGTTTTCTTTCAAAATTGGGAATATGTTACTCCAAGCCCTTCTGGCTCTCATGACTTGGTTTGGGAAGTCTGGAGTGATTCTAATTGGCTTGCCTCTGAATGTCACTTGGCCCTTTGCTTTTGTTGCCTTTAAGATTCTCTGCTTGGCTTCCACATTGGTCATTTTGACAATTATGTGGCGTGGGGATCCTCTTCTCCGATCCTGTCTAAAGGGAGTTCTGTAACTTTCCTGGACCTGCGTATCGACCTCTTGATCTATGTCTGGAAAATTTTCTGCTATTACTTCCTTGAAGAGATTGTTGATCCCTTTGGTTTCACTTTCTTTTCCCTCCTCTATTCCAATTATTCTTAGGTTGGCTCTCTTAAAATGCGCCCATATTTCTTCAATATCAGATTCCTGCTGTCAGATATTTTTTCCTAGATTAGAAACTATGCGTTCATTTTTGGAATGATCATCTTCTAAGAGCGAGATTCTGTTCTCCATGTGGTCTAATCGGTTGTTTGTGCTTTGAATTGAGGCCTTTACTTCATTAATTGCATTCTTTATCTCTTTTTGGCTCTCTCTGAGTTCTTTTCGAAGCACCTCTGTTATTTCTACAGTTATTTTCCTGATTTGATCTTCTAGAAATCTCTGATTTTCTGTTTTATTGGGTTCTGATGTTGTGGGGTTGTGAGCTTTCATTGCTCCAGTATTATTCCTCCTTCCCATGATTTCGGAAGTTTGTGCCTTCTCTGGGTTCTTCCCTTGGGTCACTCTGACTTCACTTAAGGTGTTCTGGATCTCGAGTCAGTAGTATCTCAGACCCCACTACTCCTTTACTGGGTTGTATCACAGAGTCTCCGACCCAGAGAGTCGATAGAGGCTGCTTTAGACTGTGGGGGGTGCCAGGTTGCACGTTCTCCTATGGTGTGATATCACTGCCACCGCCCCTCTCCCCCTGGGTCAAGTCCCAGTGAGTACAGTACTGGGATTTCTCCGCTGTGGCCCGCAATTTGACTCACTGTTCTTGAGTACGCAGATGTAGCTGTACTGAATTCGGTGAATTCGGTGCTGCTGCCGCCGGTAGTAATATGGCGCCGCTGCTACGCCCTCGGCTATGGGGCTGGCGTTTTTTTTTCTTGGTTTTGATTTCCACTCTGAATCCCTGCAGCGTGTGCTGAGCTCAGCCACTGGGAGCTTTAGATGCCCTCTGTTCCGCAGCGGCTCCCCTCAGCTTGCTGTGGCCGTTCCGTGAATTTGCCGGTGCCGCCGGCAGTATGGCGCTGCTGCCGCGTCCTCGGGTGTGAAGCCGCGTCCTCGGGCGTGAGGATCTCCTCTGTGGCTCTGTTCTCAGTCCACTTTCTCTCTGGAGCCTGGTGATTTTTTTTGTTTCTCTGGTGATGTTGTTTTCTGGCTTTGAAAGGCGCTGATTTTGTGGTAATGGAGATTTGTTGTTAGCGGGGCTCTTAAGCCCCGCTTTTCTAGGTCGCCATCTTCCCCACGAAACTGAATTCTGACAGCACCCTGTGAGTCTGGAAGAAGACCCGAGCCCCAGAGGACAATCAGCCTGCCAGGCACTTGAGTTTCAGCTTGGGGACACTCTGGGCAGAGAACCCAGCCCCACCTAGTCAGATTTCTGATCTATGAAAACTGAGGTTAAGGTGTTGCATTAGGTTGCTTTTAGATTTTTAAAATA
The DNA here is from genome assembly GCF_963383645.1 of Muscardinus avellanarius. Lineage (NCBI taxonomy): Eukaryota > Metazoa > Chordata > Mammalia > Rodentia > Gliridae > Muscardinus > Muscardinus avellanarius. Next base: position 75,634,997 of record NC_137800.1, on the reverse strand, counting down.
ATGCTAAGAGGTCCTGGGCAGCCTCCTGCAAAACGTGAGATCAAATTCTAGTTTTGCCACTAACCTGCTTTACAGCCTGGTACCCTGTCACGAAGTCCCGAGTCCCATCTGTAAGTTAGATCAGAATAGGCATGTCAGTGTCTGTCTGTCTATCCTAAGGCATTGTGTAAATGTGAGTTTTTACAATAAACTTTTCCCAAAAAAATCACCGAGTTGATAAAAATGTAATATTTCCCTCCCTCCCCACATGTGAGCCACATTTTAATGGAGCACAAAACCAGATAGATTTATTTTGTGAAATATTTCTTTGTGAAAAAGTGACGTGAAGAAAAAATTTTAAACTACAAAGATAAAACATTTCCTGGAGGGGGAATCAGACCCCCCCCAACAAACATTTATAAGCTTGCAAAATATTTCAGGACTGCCCAACTCTGTCCCCTTGTCTCCTTTTGGGACAGCATCTGGCTGTCCATACCAATAGCTTTAAGTCTACACAACGCAACGGTTCCCTCTCCTCTTGCCTCCTAACAAACAGTTTGACATACTTTGACACTCGGGATCTCGTCCATTCCTCCTCACCTGTCCTGAGATCGGGGTGAAATGGCTGGCTCTGGACCACACCAACAGTGAAGTGCTCAGCCGGACCTGGAACCGGAGCCACGTATTGGAATTCAGGAGTATGTTTCCAATCTTACACCCCCTTGTATTGGCGGAGGGCAGAGAGGGCACCAGATGCCACTGGACACATGTTCTGTGCCCTGGTGACACTGAATCTACCAGCCTTGTCCCATGAGCAGTTCACGTGCCCCATGGTGCCAAAGTCCCAGGAGAAGGCTGGGGTTCCGGACACACGGGCAGGTTGCGCGTGGATTTGTGGATTTGTTTGCTGTCAGTTAGATGAATGGGCCTGAGTTCCATACCTAAGTCTGGGTTAATGGATAGAAGTCTCATAATTAACTCAAGAATACCTGCATTTTGTGTGAATATGCCCCACAGTATTGATATTAATCCAGTCACCCTCAAAAGGAAATGTACACCCTCGAATCGTGCCAGGTCATTAGAAACTATAAGATAAAATGTCTAACATTAGACTTCATTCTTCATTTCCTTCTCATCAAAAGCTTGAATTCCGGCTCTGATATGCAAAAATAAGAGAAACTGAAAACAAATAGAATACTGACAAAATTGAAAATCATGAAGGCAGAGAGAAAATGAAATTCAAAAGCATAGCTTCTTCGCACGCATCAGAAATCCATGAAGTTCGTTATTTAGAACCTCATCTTCCGCTTCTGAAACTGCCAGTTGGCTGATTTAATGATAGGCCACAGATCCGCGTTGCAGTACAAGCCGGTCATGTTCACAGGAAGGGCTTTGGATCTGGGTTAGCAATGGCTGGGAGTCCGGATTGTAAACATCAAAAGGCACCTGTGGGAACGTACCTAGTTGGGGAGAGGCAGCACCTTGGACTCGGAAGTCTGTGGAGCCAGAGGCCACGGTGGTTCCCATAGCAGCACGTCAGGTGCACATGGCCTTGTTGTTTCTCTAATGAGTCACCCTCTGCCTCCTGCCTTTCTCTAGCTGAGCCCAAGGGATAGTGGGGGGGGGGGCTCCTCTCAGGAGGTATCTATCTGCCTACGCATACTGTCATGTGCCCCAAAACACAGACTCTAAATGAACATTTGAAACCTAAATTCCTCTCTTATCTGTACTCCATTGCTGCAGATAATTGGAAGAGAAGTACATTCTCTTGGATTCACAGATTGGTGAGGGAAGATGGGCTTGACATTACTGACCTAAGAAAGGACATTTGAGTGAGTGCTTTCTTCAAGGAATTCTGATTCTATTTTTTTTCAACCCTTGGCAAGACATGAATACTCAACCGTCGCCTTCCGCATGAAATGGACCTAATATCTGCTCTATTTATCTCACAAGATTGTTCCCAAAAGCTCTTTCAATAGTTTGTGTAAAACTACAGAAATAATAGGTATTAAACAAATCGTTTGAAGAAATGCATTTCTTTCTCATAATGTAGGGCTGGACACAATTATCAGGATCTAAGGAAAAGCTAGATTTATCATCTAACAAATTAAAATACTTGAATTACAGAAAAACCTAATTATAATTCTCCTTCAGCTTCACTAGATTCATAATTTACATTGCAATGAGTTTGCTGGTGAGGGTATTGATTAAAATCACTGCTAAATAAAATGGTTCATTCAATATTTCTTTGGGAATGCAAATTCAAGCTTAGCAAACAGTAAAGCACGCTTTGGAAATGAAATGATGTTGACATTCTGGGAGATGATTAAAAAAATTAAGGAGTCATAACCCCAAAATGTTTCTACACGATTTTATTGATTTCCCCAAAACGGAATAATTAGACGATAGAATTCAATTGTGAGTCAGTTGTAAACCTCTGAACTAAGATATAATTTTAGGAGGATCAAAACTCTCAATAAAAAGGCATCAGCAGGGCGTGGTGGCGCACGCTTGTAATCCCAGCATTTGGGAGGCTGAGACAGGAAGAGCACGGTTCGTGGACAGCCTCAGCTAATACATGACGAGGCCCTTTGCAACTCAGTGAGACCCTATTTCAAAATAAAGAATAAAAAATAGAGCTGGGGGTGTAGCTCAAAGGTAGAATAGAATGCCCCGGGGTTCCATCGCCAGTACTAAAAAAAAAAAAAAAAAAAAAAAAGGCATGGACACCAGTAAGTGACCTTTCCGTTCTGGAGAAACACAAGCCCTAGTTGTTGACCAAATTCCTGGCTCTGGACTTGAAACCAGTCTTACCTTGAATGCCGATGGAATGAATATGATCTTACGCCCTGATGCAAACCCCTTCTTTAAACCTCACAAAAAGGAAACACAGTTTTCTAGCAGACTCTTGGAAGCTTGGAACTAACCTTAGAGAGTCTGTAGTCCAGCCCTCATTTTACTGAACTGACAGCTTTGACACTGGGCAGCACTTTTTATCAGAATGGCTAAAGACCTGAATTACTGGCTATTTCTCTGGAGAATGATCACTTCCTGTGCTCTGGCAGTGTAAAAATACCCCATACCGAATTAGATAGTCTGTAATAAGTAAAGGCATTACCCTTGCTTCCATAAAATAGCAAGCTGGTATTGCAAATCTTGGTATTTTCTTGTGGATTCTGAATCCAGGTGTTAATAGTGATTAATAGTGTTTGGTTCTTTGAGGATAAATGAAGTGTCTAGAATTACAGCAGCACAACAAAGGTTAACACACTCGTTTTCCTCACATTTATTGGGGCTAGAGAAATGAACACTTATTTTCCTCCCAAAGAATTGGAAAAATATAGTACAATAACAATTTCTTAAGTACATAAGAAACTTCTTGGATCATGAATCAACATCAACATGAGATGTAACAGCCTACAGACATCAATTCTAACAGCTTTATAAAATGTCATTCATCTAAGGCATTTCTGAAATTGTCTTCTTAAAGCAACACACACGCACAGGATTATGTACACATAAAGGCATCTATCTATTCATGAACAGAAAGTCCCTTAGAAGTGCTGTGAAGGGAGGACTAAATACAGATTTAGATTCTGAATACTTTTTTTTTCAGAGAAAAGTTGGGGTTCCAAATGGTGTACATGCCAATGAACATGTAAAATTTCAAACCCAGATAGATACGATTGTTGTGATACAGGCTACAAGAAAATTCACACTGTGAATGATTTTTTTTTTCAAAGGCTGCTGCCAAAGTACAGATTTCAAGTCCAAAGCAAACACCCATGGTATGAACAAACGGGGTGCCTAAGATCCTAACATTTGCTTCCGTGGTGGCTTTCCTTCTGGCTTCCCCATCTAATAACAGTAGAAAAATAAAAATTCTACCAGGGGCAGAGGTCGTGTTGTGCCATGATGTCTGATGGTATTTCTAGGTGGTGGGTTGTTACGCTCAAACTGGAAATTTGGCGGAGGGTTTCCAAATTCTATTTAGAGTACGCTGTACTACTCCAATGCGAGAAGACTGTTACCGCAATAGCTGAACATTCTTACGTAGACCCATGATTGTTCCTGAGACAGAATCACTAGGAAAGGACAAAGATGGCAGATAAAGGTAGGAGATGAGTTCAACTCAATGTCTATCACTGGACAATTATCAGAAATGAAAATATCAGCCTCAATGACCAAGCTGATAGTTCCCCCCTTGTTTGTAAACGGTCTCTGGTTTGGCTTCCATCCCCGTCCTTGGATGCAACAGAGACATGCATGGGTTCAACCTACCAATCTGCTCCTGCTGGTTCTGACCACTCACACACATATTTCACTTTTTAAGGAAGAAGTCACCATTTTTTTCAGGCACTTTACAACATTTAAAAATAATTAAATCCAGTTACTTAAAATCATTTTGATAAATGACCCCCCCATTCCCTAGCCCTGACCCTTAAAATAAAAATAATAAATAATAATAACAAGTAGCTAATTTTATTATAAAATCTCTGTGAGAAGACAAATTCCTTTCAATTTGCCAAGGAAATAGCATAGACATTTTCTTTTACCTTTACTCCGAATTTACAAGCTTTCCTTCTAAGAACACGGCATTTTATGTTACTCAAAACCTGCCCCTGTTGAGATACTCTTTGTGAAACCAAGCTCTGAGAATTTACTGATGGAGGAATCCACCGCCACAGCTGATATTCTTAGTACAAAAATTCAATTGAGTTGAGTTCTTGTGAGGCCCTGAGCAGTTTTCAATGCCCTTTATCTGTAATGAGGACACCGGCTATGTGTAAAATAAAGCAAAGTAGCTATTCAAATATATACATTTATATTTATACTAGTAAGAAATACACTAATGGAAGAGGGTTTTTGTTTTTTCTCCTGATATGTTTAGAGAAAAATTTCTAAGAAACAATTACAAATGATTCTGGGTGGTTGCCATTCAAAAGTTCCCCCAGAGTTCTCATCTATGTTTTATATAAACTACAGATGAAAAAGTACATGGCCAATGCTGAGAACGTGTTATGTGTATATGTAGATATGATTCAGTGAAATCCGCTATTCTGCAAAATTAATATGCACTAACAAAATAGCATGACCAATGAGTGTACTATACACATATCAATATATGTATGTGTTCATTAAATTTCCTTAAATATACATAACCCCCACTTAAGATACATCCCATTACACAGCAAAGCATCATTCTTTGATAATAGGTCCAGAATAGCAGCAAATTAGTAATCTAGTTGCCCAGTTAACTAGAAAATACAATCAGTCCTGAACGGTTCCTGATCCGGAGTCCCCTGGCTTCCAGGAAAGGTCTCTGCGAGCATTTAGTATCGTCCTCCTGAACCACCAGGCTGCGCTGCTAATGGAGATAATATAATCCTGTCACTGGAAAAAGGGTTTTATCTTTTCAAAAAATCATTTGGGCAAATTTGATTAATGGTATAATGGGAAGAATAAGTCACAATGAGGTGATACGAATCTCAACTATTTAAGACACATAGAACATTTCTGTTTTATTTTTTACATATCTTCATTAGTGCCACGTACACCAAGTATTCTGACTGCCTAAGAGATGCAGAAAAGAGCAATACCAAATTTTACAAAAGAGATAGCTGCTCTGAATTGTGTTTGGCAATATGTAAATATCCTTATCAATGTGTGTGTCTACAGGCATGGTAGGAGACTGTACTAAGTCTTGTTTGAAGAGTTAATCTTTTGAATCTACACTTTGGGTAAGTCATGAACTTGCGATCAAACTTTACATTTATCCTATGCAAAAGATCTTTGGGTTGGTCGATAATAAACCATTTTAGTCATAGAGAGAATGGCTTCTAGGCACATATTTCTTTTGTGTCATCTATGGGGTATATCCATGCAAGCCTAAGGGATGGGAATTCTAGGCAGGCTATGAGTCCTATGGATTCTAGATGTGCATATGGACTTTAATATTTACCCCGATGGACACTTTTAGATCTAATTCCAAATCTGTTGGGCGGATGAACGCAGAACCCCGTTATCTGTGATGAGCATTTTGAACCTCTACCACTCTACTCCCTATTTCATACAAAAAAAAAAAAATCTTGTAGACCAAAGGGACCGGCTGTAAGGGTAAGCTGTTCGTCCACCTTAGAAAAGTACCATTTGCCAAAGGAGAGACATTGAGTTAGACCAGGTTGTTTTACAGGCTGTGACCCTTTCCCTGGGCAGGGCTGACTCCCTCTGCACAGCAGTTCCTCCTGCTTGAAGCTGAGATCACAGGAGGAGAAACCCATTGTTACTCTGCCAAGTCACTGTGGGAACAGGACACCCCATAACCCACAGAGGCACAAACAACCTATCAGCTCCTAAGATCAGCAGCCTGCTTGAGAGCTGGGACCAGAATTTCTCACTATGCAGCCTCAGCCTCCCCCTCCTCCAAGGGCTTTCTCCCACATTTCTCACGGTGATCAAATCAACGCAGAGCAGACTCCTCTTTGGTTAGCACGCTTGCTGCCAACCATGAAAAGACATTTATTAGAAAATGTTCACCCAGGCTCCTTGAGTTTGGCCGGAAGCGGCGCAGTCTAGCAGGATCCTCTGGATGACGGGATAATGATGCGCTAGCTCCTCCCAAGCAACCCCAAAGCTCCCAAAATGCTCCACGGGCACAGCCTGGACCGCAGAGCTGGTCCTTGTCATACAGCAGGAATACTCGCACCCGGGACTTGGCCTTTTCCCACGCCGAAGGCTTGCAGGCAAGTTCAAAGTCTGGACGCACAGGCACTTCCAAAGTTTGGCAAGGAGAAGAAGGCAAGGTCTCTAAGTGGGGCTTTCTCACCGCGCTGTCTCGTACGACCCAGACGGCTGTGGCACGGGAACGCACACCCATCTTTAAGTGGTAGATGGGTCATGCTTTTTCTTCTTGCCCCGACAGGACTTGCAGACACAACAGATTATACATGGGGAGGCCAGGAGCAGCAAGGGTGAAGTCACCAGGGCAATGATGCCCAGTCCCACCAGAATCCCCACCACCTGGAGAGCAAGAAGGCAAATTTCAGCATTTATGTCAACGGCAATTGGTTACAGCAGCCCAAACAACAAAGACATAAATACGTACTCAAACCCTGGATACGTCTTCCTGCATGTATATGCAGTCTAACTATATCATGTGACATGAACTGAATGTTTGTGTCCTGCTCTCCCAGCCCCAATTCATGTGATAAAAACCTAATTCCCAGTGTGAGGGAATTTGGTAAGGAGCCTTTGAGATGAGGGAGGGAACCCCCATGATGGAATTGGTGTCTTTACTACTAGATATACCAGAAAATTTGTTTCTTCTCTCTGCCATGTGAGGACAGAGCAAGAATCTGGCCATCTGTGAACCTGGCAAAGGGCCTTCACCAGGATCTGACCATGTAGGCATGCTGATTTCAGACTAACCAGCCTCTAGAACTCTAAGAAATAAATCTTTGTGGCTTAAGCCATCTTGTCTATGATAACTTGTTATAGCAGCCCAAAAGCTAAGACATCATCTCAGGCATGTGAGATGTTTACATTTATGGGAACTTTGGGCCAGTGTTCAGCCATGATCTGAAATGGACTGAAACCAAAAAGGAACAAAGGACAAAATCAAGAGTGAGAAGAAATTGAAAGCCAACTTGAGCTCCTCCAGGGCCATTGTGGGTGTTGGCTCGTTCTCCACCTGGGCTTCCTCACAAGCCTCATAAGGAGGTTAATGATTCCTAGGATATTAGACTCCCTCAAAAGGAACCTAGCCTTTGATAAATATAAGCCACTATTAAAAACAAGCCAGGACTCCCTTTGAACCTGCCGCATAAACACAGAATGGCATGTACGGAGGAATCTAAGTCCCAGCAGGGGCACATAGTATTCTAGAGTGTTGCTTTGATAGCTCACATGCCTTAGAGGGTTTAAGAAAGGCATTCCACACTTTGCAAAAGGCAGACACAACTGCATCCATCCTGCAGGTTGCTGTGAATTTCTTGGCTTTCCAGTGCCTCTGTCTCTCTACTTGTTCTCAAAGAAGCTGCTCTGGAGTTAACTGGGGCCAGTTACCCTATACTTTCCCCAGAACTTCCCAGAATCTCCCAGGCTGGCATGAGTACAGAGGAAACAGGGTGGGCAGGATGGAGAGGTGGGGTCATTAGGCCATCACTGAATATGGTTTATCTCATACTTCCTTTAAGGCCAGATACCTGTGTTCGGTTCCACATCACTGACGCTCGTGAGTGGCCAAGTTTATTCCTGCATGGCCCTTTGTCATAATGTCTGAGGAAAATGTCATTCTGGAAAGCAAAGGGAGAGGTTTCAGCAAATGTGAAGCTTGGAGTTGAGAAATAGCTATGAACCACACCAATCACCTGGTGATATGAATGACTACCTCCAGGAATCCTCAGCCCTGCAATCTTTTAGCATTATCTTGGTGGTTTCATAAATCACCAAGAAGAAGCAGAGAAAAACAAATGAAACTTGATTGACTGGATAGAGACTGTAATGACCTGATTTACTGTTTTAGAAAGTCCACTGGGAGCACTAGCAGAGGCATGAGATGAAATGGGAATATTGTGTGAGTAAGGAAGAGGGAAGGCTGTCACGGAGAACCAGGCAAGAGGAATACTGAGGACTGGATAGAGAAAGGAGATTATGGTCATGAGATAATAAGAACTAACTTTTGGGCACAGTAGTATATACCTGTAATCCCAGGATTCAAGAGAATGAGACAGGAGGATTGCAGGTTAGAGGCCAGCCTTAGCAACTTAATGAGTCCCTGTTTCATAATATCAAAATAAAATAATAGGGCTGGGGTTGTAGTGCAGAGGCAGAATGCCCGTGAGTTCAATCCCTAGCACCAAATGAAAGAAAAGAAGGAGGAGGAGGAAGTAATGGAGACAAAATCATAGATGAGAGGAAAGATGTTGGGTACAAAGAAGGCAGTGGCTTGGTCAAGAAAGATGTCAACCTACAGATGGACTGGGAGGAGGAGATGATAACTACAGCTTGGATGTGTTGAACCTGACAGACAGTAGAGACATCCAAGCAGTCCCATTCAAAGGCAGCCCATTACATATATCTAGATGTGGGGTGGAGAGAGGACTTGGGCATCAGTGTACATGGGGTAGATGAAACTGCGACTGGGGAATGAAACCTAGACTGAGAAGCAAAGAGGCTGCTAACACAAACACAACACTCGGGAATGGATCCCAGAAGCACCTGGAAAGGGACTCGAGACACGGCCAGAAAGGCAGAAGGGAAACCAGCAGAGATGGTCACTGGGATGAAGGCGGCCAAGATGTTAAATGCAGCCGAGAATCTAGGAAAGGTAAGAACAGACATGCCGTTGGCTTTTGCCAATAAGAAACCACTCAAAACCTTGAGAAGAATATAATCAGGTATAAATTCACGGTCCTATAAGTACTGTCCACTGACGAGGGAAAGTGTCAACAGCTAGAGGCGATTGAGTGATTTTTCACTTATTTTATTCATTTTATCTTTTGAACCTTAGCTTTTATTTTTTGGGTTTTTTTTTTTGGTGGTACTGGGGTTCCTGGAAACCCTTCTACCTCCAGGCTACGCTTAAGAGAACATGTTTCCAAATAAAAATATAAAATAGGTGAATATATAAGTTATAATTTATATATGAAATATAAAATATAAAAATAGGTCTGGGACTGTAGCCCGGAGGTAGAAGGGTTTCCAGGAACCCCAGTACCACCAAAAAAGAAAAAGAAAAAAAGAAATGGCCCATGCTCTCTCAAAGTCCACATAAACAGAGATCAACACCATTGTGTGACATAGAACACTTTTTTGGGGGACAGTACTGTTACCAATAAGCCAAAACTTTTGGCTAAAATCGGAGGGGGAGACCTTCAAAAATAGTGCACAGAAAAAGATGCTTCAACATTTGAAATCTGCATATTCAGCCGTTTAACATCTGTACCATTTCATCTCAAGTCCCCACAAAGTACAAGTGGCAGAACAGAGTGTTCCCAGCTACGCCAGCCCCCAAACGTATTCTAGCCAAACGGGGTAGGCGGGGTCTGGTGCACATATTTAGTTCCTTACGCTCTCAACTCCTAAAGAGAACCTCATGGGCACAGCTGCCTTGTGGATCCAAACCCAGTTAATACCAAGCCTGAATGAGAAGGAAAACAAAATGATTTTTCATTTGCAAACTAAACAAAAAAGTGGATGGAGTGTTCCATCAGCCAAGGCCTCATCTACAGTAACACTCTATTAGAATGAGGATAGGTCTTGCCAGGTGTGGTGGTGCACTCTTGTAATCCCAGTACTTGGGAGGCTTAGACAGGAGGGTCACAAATTCGAGGACAGTCTCAGCAACTTAGCAAGACCCTGTTTCAAAATAAAAAATCAAAGGGCCTGGGGATGGGGCAGTATAACCCAGAGGTAGAACACTGCTGGGTTTGATCCCCAGAACCAAAAAATTAATTACAAATAGGTCTTAAATATCACACATACTTCTCATTTAAGGGACTTTGATAAATAATAACAAAAAATTACAGTGGCAATCATAGCTTTCTACTGAGTCTAAAATGTCCATTTTCATCTTCTCGATTTACAGACCAAGCTGATTGAGACTCTTCCTCTTAGATGTCATCTTAAATGACTTTTCTAATATTTGGTTGCATAAATTAGGCTTGTGGTGGCCGGCAGGCATCCCCTGCTAACTATACACTAGCTCAGCGTGCGACATAGTAAAGCACTGAGCAAATTGCTTGATGAATAAAAGAAAAACAAACAAACAAACAAACAAAACAGAAAGTTGAGAAAAAAATGGGCCCAATATATAGAGGTGCATGCAACATAGGCGTTGCCTCCATAGGGAATATGTATAAACAAAACGGGTCACCACAAACTAAAATAAAAAAAAAGAACTAGCCAGACATGGTGGTACATGTCTGTAATCCCAGTACATGGGAAGCTGAAACAAGAGGATCACAGGTTCGAGGCTAGCTTCAGCAATAAAGCATATCAGCAACCTAGTGAGATCGTGTTAGAAAACACACATAAAAAGGGTGCTGGGTGTAGCTCAGAGGTAGAATGTCCCTGGGTTCAATCCCGAGTGCCACCAAAAAAAAAAAAAAAAAGACTAGAATTGAAGTCAGACCTTCTCAGCAATCCTTCCCACCACCTTTGAACTCTGCGGTTCCCATGCACCTTGGAACAGGGTGAACTGAAACTGCCCATAAACTTGACAAGACCCGCTGTGTAGGTGGTAAGAAGAAGTAATGACTGGGTGAGTCTCTGATGTAGGAAGAGAGCAGGGACAACGCAGTAGCATGACGCCCATCATGAGATGAAGGTGCTAACTAGGAGACACCATTGATTTGGACTTTTTTTTTAATTAAAAAAAAAAAGAAAGGCAATCTAATCCTAGCAGGCAGAATAATTGCCCCAAAGATACCCAAGGCCTAATCCTCAAAATCTGTGACTGTGTCGCCTCAAATGGCAAGAGGGACTTGCACAGATGATTAAATCAAGGTCTTTGAGATGGGAGAGATTATTATCCAATGGGCCCCATCTAATCACATGGGTCTTTAAAGGCAGAGAACCTTCCCAGTTTGATCAGAGAAAGGGACAACTATGGAAGAACTATGGGTCAGAGAGATGTGCTGTAGCTGGCTTTGAAGATGAAGAAAGGGTGTTACCAGCCATGTAACGTGGGAAGTTTCTAGAAAACTCTCCCCTGGAGTCCCCAGAAAGGAATGCAGATCTGTTGACACCTTGATTTCAGACCAGCAAGACCTACATTGGACTTCTAAGGGACAGAAATATAAGAGAATGCCATCTGTTTTATTTTAAGACACTTTTATGAAATGTTGTAATAACCTGTTACAACATCATTATGAATATACTAAAAGGTCTCTACATAATAATGTAAGATTATGTGGGAAATTCCCCTTAAAAAGAAGTTTGTCTTTTTCTTTCTTTTGTGTGTGTGGGGGGTACTGAGGATTGAATCTAGGGGCATTCTACCTCCAAACTATATCCCAGACCTTTTAAATTTTTCTTTTTTTTTTTGAAACAGAGTCTTGCTAAATTCCCAAGGCTGGCCTCGAACCAGCGACCCTCCTGTCTTAGCCTTCCAAGGCTACAAGTGTGCCTTACAAGTGTGCACCACCACATCCAGCTCAGAAGCTTGTCTTTAAAGCTAAGATGACACAACCAAGGTAGCCAAAATGAGGTTTTAGAGTCATCTGGAGTAGCAGGTGAGCTGGGGATGCAGCTCAGTGGTAGAGGGCTTGCCTTATGTGTACAAGTATCTGGGTTCGATCCCCAGTACTGCCAAAAGGAAAGAATTACAGAGAAAAAGTAGCAGCCCCAAGAAGTCTCATTATGTAAAGTAAGTTCTTTCTGCAGAACAAAGATAGGCTCACGCTTATAAAAGGAAAAGCCGTAGGGTGTTGCTATAGTGCAGAGACAGTATGGAAGAGACCACAGTAGCCCTTTTCCCAGGGACTCACATCCAGGTTCTGGAGACAGTACCAGCAGAAGGTGTGCTTGCAGTTCTTACACATCATCTGAGCACAGCCTTCATTGCGCTCGATGTAAACCCGGCAAACTGGGCATTGCTTAATGGGCGCTTCTGCGTCTGTCCCAAAGAGGGCCCTGGAAGCAAAACACAAGGGACATGGAATTCACCTGATGGTCGTGAGCTGATTTCCCAGCACTCTAGGGGGTTCTTAGGTACTACATTCTCAGTCATGAGTGCTTAATTTACTTGCTATAAAAACAGCAGAGACACAGATTATTAGTTGCTCAAATAACTCAAAACAAAAAATAGCTATCATTTTGGCTTTCAGGAGCTTACATGATTATACTTTCCATAGCTGATTTAAGTCATTGCTTTGTTAAGTTAGTGTGTCACTCCCTGAGCACACGCTGTCTGAGTAAGGCTAAGGAATCAGCTATGCCACAGAGAGACAACGAGCTCTGGATCCGAGTGTGGCACAGGAAGTCTGTCTAATGCCCTGTTCATTAAACAACAGAAAAGTAGGATTCAACAATCCCGCTCAATTGATCAACATTCCCTCAATCAATAATCGCTACTTTTTTTTTTTTTTTTTGGTGGTACTGAGGTTCCTGGAAACCCTTCTACCTCTGGGCTACACTCCCAGACACCTATATATATATATATATATATATATATATATATATATATATATTTTTTTTTTTTTTTTTTTTAGAAACAGGGTCTCTTAAGCCAGCGCGGCTGGCTTCAAACCTGCACAATCCTCCTGTCTCCACCTCCCAAGCGCAGGGATTACAAGCATGCACCACCACGCCTAGCCAACAATCGCTACTTTTTTGTTTTTGTTTTTGTTTTTGGTGGTACTGGGGTTCCTGGAAGCCCTTCTACCTCTGAGCCACACTCCCAGACCTATTTTTACATTTTTATTTGGAAACAGGGTCTCCTAAGCCAGCGCGTGCGGCTGGCTTCGAACCTGTGCCATCCTCCTGTCTCTGCCTCCCAAGCGCGGGGATTACAAGCGTGCGCCACCACGCCCGGCCAACAATCGCTACTTTAAACACCCAGTGCTGTGTGCGTTTATATTTCTATCACACTAAACCTCAATATGATATATATATATATAACTACAATGCATTTATAAAATAAAAAAAATGTCCAATATTATTTAAAATACCTGTTCCAAACAAACATGTAGTCTAGTACAGGTTCACAGCCTCAAGGGGCACATTAAAAAAAAAAAAAATGGTACAAATCGAGCCAGGCATGGTGGTGCATACCTGAAGTCCCAGTACTTGGGAAATTGAGACCGGAGGATCGCAGGTTCAAGGCCAGCCCTAGCAACTTAGCCATGCTCTTAGGAAGCAAGCAAGATCCTGTTTCAAAATAAAAAAAATAAAATAAAATAGGGCTGGGAATGTAACTCAGAGGTAGAATGTCCTGCCCTTGGATTCCATCCCCAGTACCACACACACACAAAAAAAGTGGTACAACTTGGGGTTGGAGGAGCCACAGCGCTGGGTTACACTTTAGCTTTTGTTCATCAAAACCACCCTCTAGCCGGGCATGGTGGCACATGCTTGTAATCCCAGCACTTGGGAGGCTGAGACAGGAGGATTGCAGTCCACAGACAGCCTCAGCTTTACTTAGTGAGGCCCTTTGCAATTAAGTGAGACCCTGTTTCAAAATAAAGAATAATAAAAATAAATAAATAAATAAGGCTGGGTGTTGTAGCTCAGAGGCAGAATGCCCTTAGGTTCCATCCCCAGTACCAAAAAACCACCCTCAAGCACATCTAAATTGCAAAGTGTTGTCAATCATCAGGTTGGGTACCAGCAGTAACCTTACAGAGTGCTGGGGCTGTTTCTATGGTGATCCCCCTTTCTCCCAATGAGGAAACAGACTCAGAGACTGAGTGTCTTGCCTAGAGGCGCACAGATACCAAGCACAGAGATGTCCTCCTCTCCGAGTTCCTTCCATCACCCTGTGTCACCCAGGGAGCCTACCGCCATGGTCGTGAGAAGGCACAAGCCACCAGGCTTAAGTCCGGCCAAGAAGGCACACGCCTGCCATGTGTGTAGATCTGAGTTTTCCATTTGTTTGGTCTGAGATTCAAGCACAGCCAGGCGGCATTACCATTCCTGAAAACCGGCCCTCACCCTCTGAGGGTGCGAGGTGACTGAGCCAGCTGGACTCAAACACTGGTATTTTGTTCTGGCTGATGCAGAGCAAACACGAGATGGATCACAAAGGTCTCTCACTCTGGGCCCTACTGCTGCCGTTAAAAAAAAAGAGAGAGAATGAAAAAAGAAAACTCCATCCAAAAAGGCACAGATTTATTTGCTTCTCATCATACCAAAATCCGAAAAAAGTACCACCTTTTCTGAGGGTAAAGTGTTAAGAGAGAATCTCTTGTCGTACATTTCCTGATAATTGCGGACGGTAATTGTTCTGCTGTGTGGTCTCTGCTCTGATTGGCATAACCTCATGAGCTGGCAATTTAATCAGGTAGGAAAATAACTTTGGGCTCATTTTGCATGTCAAAAGAACAAGACAGACCAATAGCAGGCAGGCATGGTAACTAAGCAAATAGCTTAGGTCAATCCTTGGCTTCCTACTGAGAACCTGCAGAGCCCGTGCCTCCACCTAAAGAGAAAAAAAAAATGCCTGGAAGATTCTCCTGGGGCAACTAATTAGAGATTTTTTTTTTGGGGGGGGATGTATTATTCATTACCAATTTACCAATTCTGTGACATTTTACCAATTCTTACAGACTTCTCAGGAAGTTTTGTAAAAAAGTAATGATATTCTGAACACCATCAAGAGATGACTCCTTTTCCCAAGCAGCGCAGGTCGAGTTTCTAAAAAGACTATTTAAACTATGAAAGACGATTTCATTTCTTACCCATGTTCTGTTGGCAGGACAATGGGCTGGCTGTCTGTACAGGAGACCTCTGCGTGCCAAGCATCCTTACAACAAGAGCAGAATTCCAGGTGGCAAGAGGGGCATTCCACCAGCACGGGCCGCCCTGCTTCACTCTCAGCCACAGAGCACACGGTGTGGCAGTCTGCGACAGGACACCATGTCCGGTGGGGGTCCAGATGAACTTCTAAAACACAGAGAAAGAAAAATTTCATGGTCTATCTCTAAGTCAAGCTTGAGACTCTCCTCCCCTTCATTTTGGCTAAACAGACTAACTTTTACGGGAGTACAGAACCAAGGTGATGATTTAACTAGTCTTCATGGTGGTCCCAAATCTCCCATCCACAGAGTCACTCAGCCCTGCCACATTTCTCAAAGTGGGTACTAATGGACTGGGTTACCACTGCCTTTTCGAACAGCTAAGGAGTAACCAACATTTGTAACTCTAGAATATTTCTCCCCTTTGAGCCCTCAAAGCAGACAAAGCTCTCAAGCCCCTTTTACAAGGAAAAAATAAAATAGACATGGAGAATCAGCCAAAGAATTTTTCACAAGAGGTTTTGTCCTTTCAAGCACTGAGAAGTAGGTAGTGAGATTTTTTTCTGCTGTAGAGCAGAAAATTAACGAACAAGAAAGAATTGGATAGTTTCAGGACTACACAGTGTATCCGCTGTGGCTTAGCCAAGAAGTCCAATTTTCTGTCAGTGTTGGTGTTCTGCTGCCCTACTGATGGGCTAGGGAGGGAGAATGTGTGAAGGACCCACATGCTCTAAAAACAAGAAATAGGAACTTTCCCAAGCCAGAAGCTGATAGCCAGTCACGTGACACTGGCTAAATCCGTAAGGCGTACAGGAAAAAAGACAGAGTGGGAAGGTGTTCTACAGACTCCCATGTTGTCTTTGTATTATATAACCTTTCATATTATTAGGACACATGTCATGTGGAATATGAGGTTATCTGAGGCATAGAACAGTCCCTTTCTTCTTTTATCTGAACCAACAAATTTTGCAGATATTTTTTGGGGGGGGATGTTTTGTTTGGTGGTACTTGGGTTCCTGGAAACCCTTCTACCTCCGGGCTACACTCCCAGACCTATTTTTACATTTTTATTTGGAAACAGGGTCTCCTAAGCCAGCGCGCGCGGCTGGCTTCGAACCTGCGCGATCCTCCTGTCTCTGCCTCCCAAGCGCGGGGATTACAAGCGTGTGCCACCACGCCCGGCGGAAACAGGGTCTCTTTAAGCCAGTGAGGCGGGCTTCAAATCTGCGTGATCCTCCTGTCTCTGCCTCCCAAGCGTGGGGATTACAAGTGTGCACCACCACGCCCGGCAAATTTTGCAGATTTAAAGCTGATGAGATTCTCATTTTAAGCCTACTAGGGCTTGCTTGCAATTCCTAGAAATTTACACACAGGAGGCAAACACATCCAAAGAGCGATACAAAAAGGAAATGAAGGTATTAAGTAGGACTTTAGGTTTTAAGAAGTTGGATGCTCTCCCTAATATGTGAAAGCTGAGGAGAAAATGGGTCATAGGAGGAACTCTAAGCAAAGAAGGGGAAACTATGGGCAAATAAGGTGACCTAACTGAGGGATATGGGGGGGGGGGGAAATTCCCTAATATGCATGATGTACATTCAAAAACATATCAAAGTCAGTCACTAAGCCAAACAATCACCAATAAAAAATATTTTTAATTAATTTTATAAAGTCAACATTTGCTAGACATGTTCTAGCAAATACTCTCTAGGCTTGCCTAGAAAGTGAAATAAATGAATCTATCTTTATTACCAGCTTTCCCGTAAGACAGCATCCTTAAATATATTGCCTTATGCAATAATTCTGGGGAACAGGATTGGATAATGAAGGGCACCTGACAAAAATACAAGTAGAAAGGGGTGGAGGGGTATTCTATATTCAAAGACTCAGACTCCGAGAGACCAGGGTCTTCTTATAACCCTAAAACTTTGGAAAGTCTAGGGTCTAGCGACACAGAAGCTCTGAGGTTTTGGATGTTATCTCCACACCATTTAATATTCTCTTCCAAACTATGCTTCTATAACTGCTTCAGTGATACTAGGGCCAACGAACTTAAGGCTCGTGTCTGACATCCATTGGATATAGATTCCCATAGCAAACATCTACTTACTATCCAGCAGAAGTTTGTTTGTTGTTTTGTGGTACTGAGGATGGAGCCCAGGGCCTCATGCACGCTAGGCAATCTAGTGATCATGCTAGGAGATCTAGTGATCACTTAAAAAGATACAAGGACACTGCTTGTCCTTGTAACTTCAATTATAATTCCTTGTTAGAGGTTCTGACTTGTTTTTATCAGCTTATTATTTCAGGTATCTGAGATGGGAATGTGGAAGCAGAAACAATGAAGGGCAATCGCAGATTCTGATGAACTGCTATAAAGGTCCTTTGTATGGCACACAGACTAATACAAAAACAAGGGAACGAACAGTCCGAGCCACCGAAAACAGTGATCTTCTGTATTTTCCATCATTTAGATGGTGAATAACCATGCAAAGGGGTATAAAGGAGGGGAAAGAAGGGACACTTTATGAGTTTCTTCATACAGTCTTGCATCTCTTAATGACAGGGATACTTTCTGAGATGCATTGCTAAGCAATTTTGTTGTTGTGTGAAGATAAAGTGTGCTTACACAAAGTAAGATGGCTGTGGTGTCAGGTGGTGATATCTTATAGGAATAAGATATTGGACATGTGTTCCATTTGTGGTTGAAATTGTACATGTGTTCCATTAGTGGATGAAATATCATCACGTGGTACATATCTGTATTTCCTTCCTTAGAAGTCTTCTTTAGGGATGGCATTATAGAGCCTTGCTATAACCAAAAGTGGAGATGCTAGGAGACAGATTTTAACTATCTATCTGAAAATAAAATTGGGTTGCTGCAGCCAACTCTGTAAACTGTCCACTCAAAATCTTTCCCAAACCCTTTCAACTTCCTTCCTAAACACCTGTCTAGCACTACAGTCTGAAGAGTCCAGAGATGTGCTTTCCCAGACTTCCCTGCAGTGAAGGCTAGGGCACATGACACGATTCTGACCAATGGGAGGAAAGGGGAGGTCACCAAGGGGATTCTGGGACAAGACCTCCTCCCTGGTTGTCAGGGACGAATCACTGTTCTGTTTTCAAACACAGCTGTGCAAAGTTATGATGCTTGGGCCATCACAAAGACCCAGGAACTCAGAAGGAGAGCTAAGGGACTGAGAGAGGTTGAGCTGCTAAATGAACGAAGCCAATGACAGTGCACCTTCCTGTGTAAGGTAATTAAGTGACCTGCTGTGCAACCATTTTTAGCCCAGCATGCTTTTTCTTGCAGCCGAAAGTATTTTGACAGATAAGGGTACTTCTTGTAATAGTGAGAAAGCACGAAGTTCAAACAAGAGCTGCCCTTCCGTGTGGCATACATTTTAATCAAGGGACATGTTCCAAGATGACCTCTAAAGTCATTCCCAGACCAATGATTTTATCATTCTATCTGTCAGACTCATGGAAATATGTGCACGCAAATAGAAACAAAATACACGTCCACATACATTATTGTGTAGAGCACCTTGTGTGCAATAGTATAAATGTATAGACTTTTTAAGAAGTTAATGCACTATTCCAGATCTCTAAAGTTCTTATGTAGGTAAGAAGACAAATAATAAATATTCATGTAGATTCATATAGGTGAACACTACATTGATTTTTTAAAATAAGGTAAACCAATGTGAAAATCTGGAAAGACATTAAGTCTTTTTGAAAATCTACAATACATTAAGTGGGGAAAGAAAGTAAATTGCAGAAGAGTAGAATTGAGACACACTAATAAAATGTTTCTCTATATACATATTTTTAACATTTCCAGAAGAATGTTGAAGAACCATAACAACTGTTACCCTTGCATAAGGTCAAGAGGGGAGCAGAAGCAAAGATTTAATTATTAATCTGAAATTTTAAAGATGTAAATACTATGTAGATATTCTTAAAAATTAAAGAAAAAAAAACTCTAGCCAGGTGTGGTGGCACACGCTTGTAATGCCAGTACTTGGGAGACTGAGACAGGAGGATTGCAGGTTCATGGCCAGCCTCAGCTACTTAGTGAGGCCCTCTGCAACTTAGTGAGACTGCATTTCAAAATAAAGAATAAAAAAAATAGGGCTGGAGGAGTACCATACACACACACACACACACACACACACACACACACACACACAAAAAAAAAACACCTTATATCTGGCATATGAACAATAAACTGATAAAATAATTGCAAAACTAAATTGCACCCTGAAAAAATTATTTACCTTTTATAACACTGAAATACATTTAAACGTCTCTGTGTTTCTCCTCTCCATAGAGACGATTCTCATTCTGTGCTTTTCCTTTTCTCTAAACCCCCCCTTTTTTTTACCAAGTCTTAGTCTGTTCCTAAAGGATCTCCTCTCTTGGTGGTGCCGGCCTTAATCTGGGGGTCACGGAGTCAACATCTTGTTAACTGCTGTTCTTTGCTTCTTAGAAATGGTCTTCCTCTTTTCAGATTACAGGCAAGAGCTGTTTCCTATTTTGTTTGTGTGCTCCAATTTACTGACATAATAATGGAATGCTACCTAGTGATCTAAAGCAGTAATTTCTGGTGTTTTTAAAAGCACAGATGTACTCTCCAAACAATTGACTTAAAATACGGACCCTCGCGACACCATCTTGAATTGCCTTGTGTTGGAATTTCTTTTCTTTTCTCTTCTAGCGCTACCTTTAATAGATGTGTATAGAACACCAACACCATCCAGTATCAGTCCTGGTTTTAGAAGTATGATGTGATGTATATTAGGACATATATCTGCATCCATTTCAACTAGGGCTCTCAAATGTGCAAAGACATCCACTTGGAAAAATGTGAACCTTTACACATAGCACTTCAAAATAAAGCCTCCTAGGAAAAGTCACTTGTAGCCGGGCGTGGTGGCGCACGCTTGTAATCCCAGCATTCGGGAGGCTGAGACCGGAGGATCGCGGTTTGTGGACAGCCTCAGCTACTTAGTGAGGCCCTTTGCAACTCAGTGAGACCCGGTTTCAAAATAAAGAATAAAAAAATAGGGCAGGGGCTGTAGCTCAGAGGTCAAATGCCCCTGGGTTCCATCCCCAGACCCGCAAAGAAAAAAAAAAAGTCACTTATAAGAACAACAAGAAAAATTTCTTCCAATGTTAAATAATAATTACCTCTTCTAGAAGTCTGTCTCTCTATGATACATCTATTTTATTTCCTATGCCATCCCAGGGCCCTTTCTTCCCTCTTTTTTTCTTCCCATAATCTTCCTCTCTCCTTTACCATCGAGGCTGCTTCCTTTGCTTCCATCTATGGGTGGAATCTAAGGCATAGTCCTAGATTTCTCCTCTATTTTACTTATTTACAGGACTTACTATGCCTAAAGAGCCATGACTCTCACTTTATTTGGATTATTCCAAATATCTTCTTGAGGTCTGATTTGTATCGATGCTAGGACCGAGGACTGGACTTCTGCCTAGTAGTTCTCCTTGTCCTTTCTCCAGGGCTGCTTTCAGGTACTTGTCAGAGACCTGAGCTTATGAAACTGGAAAAGAGAGGCTTCCTGTGTTACAAATCTCACAGAACAAAAAGTAAAAACAAACACAATGTCAAAAGCAAAGAAAGAATCCAAGCAATGCAAACTAATGTCAGTGTATCCTACAAAATGGCAAAAAACGAAATTATTAACAGTATCTGTGAGCAGCTCTGGGGATGGAGATAAGGAATATTTAATACTTATTTACAAAAAGTTTTTTTTCATCCAAGTATCCACAATGAAATCTCCCCTTCTGATCAACTTTAAAATCAGAAGGTAAAACTAGTCCCTCCTAATCAACTGAACAAAGCGGGTAGCACCCGCTAAGATGAAACAGAAAAAGATTAAGTTAGAAAGAGTGAACGCGCCACATAAATCTAATTTCTTTTCAGAAGCCCCTAAGATAGGAACTCTGCAGGCAGCCAGCATGTGGCAGAGATACAGGGAGAAAGCAGCTGGGTTAGGTGCCACACGTCTGTAATCCCAGTACTTGGGAGACTGAGGCAGGAGCGTCACAAGTTTGAGGCCAGCCTGGAATTATTTAGCAGGCCCCTGACTCAAAATAAACAATAAATTTTTTAAAGGGGCTGAGGGTATAGCTCAGTGATGCTACCAACACCCAAGCATGTGCAAAGCCCTGTGTTCAATCCCTAGGAACACACACACACACACACACACACACACACACACACACACACACACACAGTAGATGCTTCAGGTCTATCTCACTATTAGGCTTTCAAGCCCCCCTCACACCAATTAGATGAAACAGACTGTACTCTGTATATTCCTGCCTACCCCCAGCAGACCAAGATCACTCCTCTTCTACAGAGTCAGGGGAGAAAACAGAGACCAGATATCCATGAATTCAACCCAACTGTGGCCATAAGAGTCCCCCTGCTACCATCAAGCCCCCCGCCTCCTTTCAAATAATAAATGAAAAATAAAGGACTGCTAGTCTGAATCTGGAGAGATCAAAGTCTTGAAAAGTCTCCATGCAGGGCAGACAGCACCCGGGAGAGCAATACAGTTTGTTCGTCTGTGGAAGGCTTGCTTTTTTCACGTGGGTACTTGAATATGTCTAGTTAAAAGCAAATAACTAGTCTGGTGGAGACAGGTAAATCTAGTCAAGCTCCTGAAAGTCACTTCTGCTTTTATTTCTATGTTCAAATTCAGAGCCGAGTTAAGGGAGTACACAAAACAAACACTACTTAATGTGAAAACCCAGAGAGACCCCAATACAATAAGACCGGGAGACTTTCCAAAGGGATGGAAGTTAGACCACACAGCGATACGTGCTCAGCAGCACAGTTCACAAAAGCCTAATGATGGGACCGATGGATAACGGAATGTGACTCGTAGATAACGAAAATGTGGTATATGCACACAATGGAGTTGTACTCAGTCATAAGAAGAACAAAATGATCTCATTTGCAGGAATACGGATGGAACTAGAGAATATTAGGCTACGTGAGATCAGCCAGTCTCAGAAAGTCAAGGGTCGTATGAGGACCCTCATGTGAGCTTCTCTCATAGGAGGAAGCTGGCGCAAAAATAGGACACAAAAGGAACTTCAGTCAAATGAAGATAGGAAACACTAGAAGAGTGCATGGGGGCTGGAGAGGGACAATGGGATGGGAAAAAAACAAGGACTGGGGAAGGGAACAGTTGACAAAAGGTTACGTAAGGTTACGTCCATGTAAGGTTCCACCATCAACCTCACTAACATGTATGGGGAAGGAGGAAGGGAAGCCGGGGGAGTATATGGAAGGAAGTACACCAGGTGCCGTGTGCACGTATGTTGTATCACTTTGCATTTCACTATGATGTATAATTACATGTATAAATACTAAGTATAAAAAATCTTTAAAAAAGTTTAAAAGCGATCTTAATAAAAATACAAAAATATCTTTAAAAATTAGGTTAACAAGGGCTTCTTTCTTTTTCAAAAAATATAAGTGATTCAATTTCTCTTACTGGAATATAGAGTTGGGATACAGAGACTAATCATCTCTTGCAATCAAATAGCCACAGACAATTTTGTTTGGGTTTTTGTTTTTACAGACATTTTTGACAGGTACTTTTGAATGAGAAGAAAAGTTATATTGGGGACTTGGGGCCTGAAGGTACAAAGAATATTTACCTAGTTTGCTTTTCTGTTGGCCTCGTCTGTGTTGGGTTAGTGGCGGAGACCCCGCAGTTCAGATGTACACTTTTGCTCTTTGGACTAGGGGATTGCTCATCTGATGAGAAGTGCTAGAGATAAACCCACGAGGCTGTTCAATTGTGAGAGCCAGATGGCTCTGAGCAAACAGGACTGCTCTGGAGGGTTATTTATAATGGAGCATTTTGAGCAATCACATAAAAGCCTATGTATGAGAACTAGGAACAAGCGGCCAAGCTACCCATGGTTTCGATCGGATCAATATCTGCATTTTATCCAAAGGACACAATGTGGAGATTTAGCCATGTTAATACAGCAGACTGGCTTTAGAAAATGAAATCAATAAATCTGGAGTGGAAGGGAAGCTTGCCTTAGTTTTCACTGAACTCAGCTCGGATGATCATAATAAAAGGGAAAATAAGGCCCCACCCTTCCCAGAGCAGCCACTTAACCCTGGACTTTGCTTCCTGTAAATGCAGTGGTCAGCCGGGCACACACTTGTAATCCCAGTACTTGGGAGGCTGAGACAGGAGGATTGCAGGTTCAAGACCAGCCTCAGCAAAGGAGGATTGCAGGTTCAAGACCAGCCTCAGCAACTTAGCAAGGCCCTCAGCACTTTAATAAGACCCTGTTTTTTAAATAAAAGAGGGCTGGGAGTATAGCTTAGAAGTAGGATGCCCCTGGTTTCAACACACACACACACACACACACACACACACACACACACACACACACACACACGAAAACACTATGATTAAGACTAAAGATATCTGTAAACCTAGGGGGAATTTCCTTAAATGCTTTGGCTTCCCCAAAATGGGTTCATTTCTTCTTGGTAAAGTTTATACCTCTCTAATAAGTTACCTGTGATTCACTAGAGACTTGTGCTTTCTATTTATTATTTTTATTTCTTGTTATCAAATAAAATTTGTATATCTTTACTGTGTAAAAAAAAAAAAACTAAAGAGACACTAACATACTGAACACAGTGCCTACACAGACAGGGCAGGTTTTCCAATAAGAACAAGTGAAATCCCGGCCTCAGCAAGTAGTGAGATTCTCATCAAACTAGGGAGACCCTGTTTCAAAATAAAAAAATACAACAGGGCCGGGGGTATAGCTCTAAGGTAGAATGGCCCTGGATTCAATCTCCAGTACCCACCCCCCCCACACACACGTGGAACGAGTGAAATCTGTCCCATTGCTTTTTTCAAATTCTTGACCTTAATATGTGATTTTAAGTGCTTCGAAAGGGGACCCATATATCTCTATTCTTTCTCCTGGCGTTTTTCAAATAAGGGATTGAGAAGTCAATGTAATGAGTATAAGCAATTTCTAAGCAATGAAATAAGAAAAAAAAGAGTACATTTTGCACAATATACTTAGTTTCATGAGTTTTGTTGGTCCCATCTTGGGGAGGGTGTGTGTGCATGTGCGTACGTGTGCGCATGCGTGCGTGCGTGTACTGTGAGTCCCTCAACATCCTGAGCTGGTTCCAGGAACCAGACTCTCCAGATGCTCAGGCCTCTCAAGTCCCTCTATAAAACGCTGCAGAACTTACACATAACCTACGCACATCCTCCAGTGTCTTTCAACTCTTCTCCAGATTTCTTGTAGTGCCCAGTATGATGTGATGGCTATGTGAGTAGTTGTTATACTATTTGCTAAGGGAATAATGAAAATGAAAAAATGGGGTCTGGGCGTGTTCAGTAGAGAAGCAATATTTTAAAAAATATATTCAGCCAGGCGTGGTGGCGCACGCTTGTCATCCCAGCATTTGGGAGGCTGAGACGGGAGGACCGCGGTTCGCGGACAGCCTCAGCTACTTAGTGAGGCCCTCTGCAACTCAGTGAGACCCTGTTTCAAAATAAAGAATAATAATAGGGCTGGGGGTGGGGGTAGCTCGGAGCTAGGATGCCCCTGGGTTCCATCCCCAGTACCTCAAGAAAAAAATATTTTCCGTATGGAATTGGTTGGATCTGCAGGGCCTATGGGGTAAGCAAGACCCACCGTCAAAAGCATTTCTTTTTTTGAGTTACAGCTACTTTGGAAAACACAGTGACTTACACAAAGTTAGGGCTCTATAGACATCTGCTATGTGATTTATGAACACATGTAACTTGGGAGATATTTTATAAAGCGCATGCTCAGTATTCCTAGATCCGCTCTGCTTTCAAAGCACATAAACCTCCTCTTCTTTTTTTTTTTTTTTTTGCGGGTCTGGGGATGGAACCCAGGGGCATTCGACCTCCGAGCTACACCCCCTGCCCTATTTTTTATTCTTTATTTTGAAACCGGGTCTCACTGAGTTGCAGAGGGCCTCACTAAGTAGCAGAGGCTGTCCGCGAACCGTGTTCCTCCAGGTCTCAGCCTCCCGAATGCTGGGATTACAAGCGTGCGCCACCATGCCCGGCTAAACCTCCTCTTCTTACTTCAAATCTGCAAGACCCCTTTCTCTCCTCACACCCAGCTACTGACTTTCCTTATTTTACCTAGAAGGAGCAGTTAGAAGAGAAGCCACTCACATGGGACCCTCTCACCTGCCTGCATCAATCAGCCCCACCGTCTCCCCACTTCTCTCTGATAGACAGCCAGGGCTGAGCCTGCCCCCCAGCAAGTCCAATCCCTGGAATCTCTTGAGGATTTTGCTTCTGCATTTATCTCTCCTCCTGCTCCTGGACCAACCCACTCTGCGGGATCCTGGATTCCTTAAAAAAAAAATTCTCTCGGGGCGTGGCAGCGCACGCTTGTAATCCCCGCGCCTGGGAGGCCGAGACAGGAGGATCGCGCAGGTTCGAAGCCAGCCTCGGCTACTTAGTGAGGCTCTCAGCAACTTAGTGAGGCCCTGTTTCCAAATAAAATATAAAATAGGTCTGGGAGTATAGCCTGGAGGTAGAAAAGTCCCTAGGTTCCACCCCCAAATACCACCAAAAAAAAAAAAAAGTCATAGAAAAAGTAACAGCTCTGCACTTGGGAGGCAGAGACAGGAGGATCGCACAGGTTCGAAGCCAGCCGCGCTGGCTTAAGAGACCCTGTTTCCAAATACAAAGTATAAAATAGGTCTGGGAGTGTAGCCCGGAGGTAGAAGGGTTTCCAGGAACCCCAGTACCACCAAATAAATAAATAAATAACATGTTTTTTACTTCCATATTCTGACAATTATTGAGAATAAGAACATTCTGGAAAACTGAAACTGCTATGAGACCTCAGGACCTTGTCTGAGTCAAATGATTATTTTCAATTTTCAAAAGCTGAACCCAAGACCCTCGCTGACACCAACAGCATTAGATTTGTGCAGTTGGCCTTTTATCCTGTTGTATATTCTTTCAACTAACAAAAGTGATTTTCCTGCCATCCTCCATCATTGTACATCTATGCCAAAAGAGACATCACATGAATTTTTATTACTGTGGAAAACACCATGCACCCGAGCTAACTTAATTACTCATCACAATAAATCAAACTGTTTAACTTCCATGACCCACTGCATCCTTAATTATGCCAAAGGTAATTTTCTGTCTGTTATCTAGAAGAACAAAGGTCTTCTGCAGATAGTTAAAATGCAATTAAACTAAACTGATCAGAATTAACATCTGCTCTTATAAATAGAGCGAAAGAGAGGTGGCCAGCCTCAGAGGGATAGCGCTCAAAAGCCATGAACTTTCAGACTTGGAGACAGCCTCTGAGGTTTTCTAGCCCCACAGTTATGTTAAGACCCACTGAAGTCAGGAATTTGTGTGACTCGGGTTTAGGAAGCAAGACTATGATGGGTTGTGCCTTTTCTTATTCTTAGAATACACTGTATTACATGGAAAAATGTCTTATGGTCTGAATTTCCTTTTTTTTTTCTTTTTTTAGTAAGTGATTGAACCAAATGGTCACCAAATTTAACATTTAACATACTTGAATACTTTAACAATGGTGTAATGTCTAATTATACTGATATTTAAATTGTAGGGTTTTGCAATTTGGCAGTTCCTCAAATACTAAACATAAAAAAGAGTAATTTCATTCTTATGTAATATATAAAGTAACTGAACATAAGAACTTAAAAAGATGCTTGTACAGCAATGATCATAATAGCATGGCTCACTAGAGCCAAAAGGTGGATATAACTCAGGCATCCATTAATGGATGAGTGGATGCACAAAATATGGCATAAATATATGATGGAATATTATTCAGTCATAAAAAGGGATGCCATTTTGATGCATGCTATAACGTGGATGGATCTTGAAAAAATATATACTGAGATAAGGACAAATACAAATGAATAAGTATTGTATGATTTAATTTATATAAAATATCTAGAGTGGGCAATTTCATAGCAGAATAAAGTAATCAGAGTTTACTAGGGAAGAGGGAAGGTAAAATAGGGAGTTATTGCCTGATGCATAAAGAGTTTCTGTTTGGGGGTGATGAAAGGGTATTGGAAGAAGACAGCGGAGACAGATGCACACCTGTATGAATTTAATTAATGCCACTTAATGTACACTTTAAAAGGACTAATAAGGCAACTTGTTGTGTTTTAACATAATAAAAATTAAAGTATTTAAGGGGTTTTTTTTTTTTTAGAGATGAGAAGCTTAGACTCAGCCTATATGATCCCAGGCGAATCTCAACCTAATTTTCAGTTACTCTCTATATAAAATAAGAAGAATATAACCAGTTGTCAATGCATGATATCCATAGTGGGACACCTGCCTAGAATTTATAAGTGATAAGAAATAGATTCCACGTACAAATAAAACTACCTTATCAACTCTTACTGGATGAAAGTAGAGATGTGCAATACCGTGTTAAAAAAAAAAATACCTGGACTGACTCTGTTGTTATCAGAAAAATACAGTATTCTATCTTGCTAAGACATAAGCCAATCACAAGTGGGATTGAAACTCAAAAAGTCCCAGTCACAAGGCAAAGTGCCATTCGGCAGAAGAGCGGGGGTCTTGTACAATGATTCTGCCCAGGCACCTCACCAGCTATGTCGTTGCGATTTGAACGCAAAGATGGCCAATCAACTAAAAATGAGCTACTCTCGCTGACAGTAAGACAGTCATCTGACCTGTTTGATATGAAGATATTTCCTAAAGAATGTTACAATGCACTCATCTGAGAAAAGGGGAATAGGAGAAGAACACCGAGTACATTTGAATGTAAAGGCACTACTTTTAAGTTGTTAGTATTTTTATTACCAACAACTGTTGATATTTTCAACACTGAAACACAGGATGCACTCATTGGAAGTGTTTTATGGCTAGTCGTTTATTTAAGTCCTTATCTTACCCTTAATCCTTGAATTGTTGTCTCCTTCCTATAGAGGAAGACATTGACATAGAAAAATCATTTTAAGGATCTTACCCATGATCATACGGATGAGAAAGAGAAGAGCCAGAAGTTGCACCTGAGGCTCTTTGCTAGATTTTTTTTTTTTAATTTTCAGTGCTAGGAACCAAACTCGGGAACTTGTGTATTCTAGGCTACCTCTCTACCACATGAGCTACACTCCTAGCTTGGCCAGTATTCTTTTTTTTTATTTTTGGTGGTACTGGGGTTCCTGGAAGCCCTTCTACCTCCGGGCTACACTCCCAGACCTATTTTTACATTTTTATTTGGAAACAGGGTCTCCTAAGCCAGCGCGCGTGGCTGGCTTCGAACCTGCGCAATCCTCCTTTCTCTGCCTCCCAAGCGCGGGGATTACAAGCGTGCGCCACCACGCCTGGCTTGGCCAGTATTCTTAAACCAACTGCAACTCTATATCCTTTCCTGAGCACACCAACACTCAGAAAGTTTTAATTCCAGGTACTATTAGAATTTGTCTAACTAATTATAAAAAGGGCACCTGAGTTAGTAATAAACATGTCCCCTAGGATGTAGGAAGTTAGGAATAAGGCCTGCTACAGATGGCTGGGTTGGGAGGTTGTTTGGGGATGAGACCGATGATTATAAACAAACAGAGCCCAGGGTATTAGTCAGACCAATGGGGTTGGAAAGTTGTGTCTCATCAACCTGAAATGCAACCCAACTCTTAGCCTTTCTCCGGGTAGGAGCCCTAAGCCACCCACAAAGCAAATACCTGGAATGTTCTCCTTCCGGTTCCAATAGATTTTTATCATGGAAGCCACTTGGATAAAAGGGGAAGAAAGGCAGAGTACATGTTTGAGGACCTATCAAGTCCAATAAATAGGCATATGGGCTTAATAATGTGCAATCTAATCAACCCACATGAGTGGATAAAAAGGGATGATACATACTACCCTGGTCAGTAATCGCATGCTCGAGATAGCTCAGAATCCATACAGGACAGATGTATCAGACAATGTCCTCATTAAAACCGACAATTAAACCAACAATTTATCTGACTCTCCTCGGTCTGAGTCTATGCTTAATGACTTTCTATTTCCTGGCTTCCCATCTGGATCTTTCTTGAGAGCAAAAATGTTCCTGCCATTTGAAAATCAAACAATCTAGACTAACATTTTTTGTGTGTGAATAAGTTAATGTGTCAGTTTATTGGCTTGCTGAAAAAAATAACTCAACTCTGTGTTCTTAGCTCGTAAGATCAAGCCAGACTTTGGTCCCAGGTAATGAAGGCTATCATCACGTAAACCCCCTGTATTGAATTCCTTCTCTACCCCTCTTCACACTTTGCATAGATTTCTTTCTTTTACTCCTACAAATATTATCTTTCCCAGTAGTTTCAAAAGTTAAATGAGGTAAAGGTAACTGTGCTTACCAGACTTACTGCACCTCATAGATAAATGTTCATTTTGCCCCTACCCCGTCCCTAGATGTTATTATACCAGATAAAAAAGCAATCAGAAAACTTTACATTCATGCTGGCTTAAAGATGCTTTTTATATACTCTGTGAGATAATATCAGTCCTGAATGCTGAGGGAAAAAATATCTCTCCAACTTCTCAGATACCAAAAATTAGACCATTTAGTTCAGGACTATCTTAAGGTATGTCAAGAGGAAACTGGCTCCTAAAAAGACCTATTGGAAGCCAAAAGGAGTAAAATATAATTCCTACAGATAAATGAAGTAGCATATGTTTAAAAAAAAAAAGCTATATAACTTATCCCAGGCTCAAAGTCAGAAAGAAAATTAGTCTGCTATATTATAAATTGCATACCCAGACTCTCTCAGCCATCACTATGATTCAAAGTAATATCAAAAGAACAGTGTATAATATGAGGAACAAGAAAAAAAGTTTGGGCTGAAGTGAACTTTGAGAACAGAGAAACTGGTTCTAAGATGCAAGCTGACAGCTACTTTCTTTGGTCTTGCGGCTAGATGATGTCACTTAACTTTGGCAACACCTTTCTTACGTTCGCCAAATTAAAAATATAAGACCACCAACACCAGGGAAATTCTATTTTCTGCCAGCCTTTATTTCTGTTTTCCCCGACTGTGGCTGAGAGCCAAGGTTTCACAGCATCGTGTCAGGCCCCTTTCAGAGTCCCCTCTGACAGCCCACAGCTGCCTTGACCCTCCCTGCCCATCGGTGGAAAGATGCCGCGCCGTAAAAAAAAAAAAAAAAAAAAAAAAAAAAAAAAAAAAAACACATTCACCACCAGGATCAAAAGAAGAATGCATACCTCGTTCAAATTTTAACCGCTGATAGAGCTGAAACTGATCCACAGACACCAAACAGGCAATCTGAAAGCAGAGATATTAGAGAGATGAGATTCCAGTTATCATACGGGCCTTGAGTTCCCAGCCTCCATGGATTTCTTTCTGGCTTTACTTGCTATATTTTCCTGATACCAGCCATTTGTAAACCTCCTTTTCTCTGAATTGCTCATGCAGTAACATTTGGGGCAATTCTAAAACACCTCTCCCTTTCTTCCACCATGGCTAGAAATCCTTATTGAAGGCATCGACTGAGAAATTCATTGATCATTTTCCACTCTTTGATCAGCAGGTACTAAGACCAGACAACTGAATTTTATTTGGACTTCCAAATTTGGATATTATGTGTGGGGGAAAGGGGCACTAGGGATTAAACCCAGGAACATTCTACCTCTGAGCTACACCCTCAACCCTATTTTTGTATTTTATTTTATTTTTATTCATTTGTTTATTTTATTTATTTATTTATTTATTTATTTATTTATTTATTGCAGGTCTGGGGATGGAACCCAGGGGTATTCGACCTCCGAGCTACACCCCCTGCCCTATTTTTTATTCTTTATTTTGAAACCAGGTCTCACTGAGTTGCAGAGGGCCTCACTAAGAAGCTGAGCCTGTCCGCGAACCGCCATCCTCCGGTCTCAGCCTCCCGAATGCTGGGATGACAAGAGTGCGCCACCACGCCCGGCTTGTATTTTATTTTTAAACAGGGTCTCAGAAGGCTGCCAAGAGCCTCACTAAGTTGCTGCAGCTGGTCTCAAACCTGTGATCCTCCTGTCTCAGCCTCCCAAGTACTGGAATTACAGGGGCACACTACCACATCTGGATATGTGTATACATTTATGATAGTGACTCTTTTTTATTCTACACTCATTTAAGAAATTTTAAAAAGACTAATTCTAGCTTTGGGCCCTTCCAAGCTGAGGTTGAGTAGGCTGCCAGAGGAATCGCAAGAGCTTCATTCGTCTGCTCAGGAGAGTATCTTCTAAGCAATATAAAAATTTCTTGTGACAAAAATCACTTCATAAGCTAGGCGTGGTGGCGCACGCTTATAATCCCAGCATTTGGGAGGCTGAGAGAGAAGGATCGCGGTTTGCGAACAGCCTCAGCTACTTGCAACTCGGTGAGACCCTGTTTCAAAATAAAGAATAAAAAATAGGGCTGGGAATTTAGCTCATAGGTAGAATTCCCCTGGGTTCCATCCCCAGTTATGAAAAAGAATCACTTCGTACAGCCCTCGGTTCTCCCACATGGACATCCCAGACCCAGCGGGGACAAGTCCTAAGGCTAGATTTCAAATCTCCACTTCGGAGGGTGAAAGGAGCCAAGGTCTGCTAGAAAACGGCAATGATTCAGACCAACCGAGTGCCACTGCAGATTGATTATTTTAAATTGTATTTCAAAGGCAGATGTAGGAAAAGCTAACTGCTCCTAAACTGGCATTCTAAAAATATTAATTCCATTGACGTCAGGATAAAAGTCTATTGACGTTGCTGAAAAGATTTATAACCCAGAAAAGCATCTGCTATTAGCCCTACTATATCAAGCAAGTTGATATAGGGCTGCCTTAGCTTTGACAGTTCCACTAAATTACACACACACGCACATGCACACGCACATGCACGCGCACATGCACACACATATGCACACACACACGCACATGCACACGTACATGCACACACGCGCGCACACACACACACACACACCCCTACCAAAAATCAGTCTGCTTTGAGAAAACTAAAGTAGGAAGATGAGGCAGATAAAATTGTATTTTGAAAACATTATACATTTTCTGGGCGTGATGCACATGGCTGTACTCCCAGTACTTGGGAGGCTGAGACCGGAGGATCACAGGTTTGAAACCAGCCTTGGCATTAGCAAAATTTTCAGCAACCTAGTGAAATCCTATTTCAAAGCCAAAACAATCAATCAATCAATAAATAAATATGGCTGGGAGTGAGCTCAGAGGTAGAATGCCCCTGGACTCACTCAACCCCACTACTAAAAAATAAAAATTAAAAAGTACATACATAGATATGTGCATATTTGAATGCACTCGTAATCTATCCCCTTCACAAAAATCATCTTAACTTGTTTACTTTGCAAGTGAATCCATCTAATCAGCTAAAATGCATGAAGCACCACAAAATAAGCGAGATTATTTTTTCCCTATTTCAAGTATGGAATAACAAATTAATTTAATTACAAACATTGTTCCAAATTTTTCTTTCTCCAAATGGGAAGAATATTTTTTTATCAGAAACTCTAAATAAAAGATCCTTAGTAATCCTTGTAAAAAAAAAATAGGTTAATTTCATATTCTGTGTACTTGGCCATAGTTCTTTCTTCCCTTTTTCTTTCTTTATTCATTCATTCCTTTATAGTGTGTGTGTGTGTGTGTGTGTGTGTGTGTGTGTGTGTGTGTGTTTACTGAGGATTCTACCTTCAAGCTGCACCACCTACCCAATTTTAGGTCTTATTTGGAAACAGGGTCTCACTAGGTTGATGACAGCCTCACTACTTGCTGAGGTTGGCCTTGAACCTATGATCCTCCTGTCTCAGCCTCCAAAGTACTGGGATCACAGGAATGAGCCACCATGCCTGGCTGCCATAGTTCTTAATAAAAAGCATGACTGGAAGCTGGGCATGGTGGCTCATGCTTGTAATCCTAGTACTTGGGAGGTAGAGACGGGAGGATTGCAGGTTCGCAAACAGCTTCCGCTACTTAGTGAGGCCCTCCGCAACTTAGTGAGACCCTGTTTCAAAATAAAGAATAAAAAATAGGGCTGAGGGTAGAGTTCAGAGGTAGAATGCCCCTGGCATCGATCCCCAGTTGAAAGTCAACTCTGTTAATTTTTGTAATACTACCTGAAAATCTTTCTCGAAAGACAAAGGTGTCTCAAATAAAATTCACGATTGGAGACAGAAGGTGTAGGCAGATGAAGACATGCGGGCGGGGGATCGGGAATCAGATTACGCTCCCAACTTTGTCACATTATCTTTGTGTAGAAGACAAAACAAAAACCAGAAACAAAACCATGTGTTGCTTTGACTTGTGCCAAGTGGATGCGGGGATGATATTCGAGCCCAAGAGCCCGAGTGATAGTCCAGTGATTTTTTTTAACCACCCTCCAAAGCTACATAAAGCCACGGAGTGCATGGATAGTCCTATAACCCTCTCGCTCCCAGCTAACATAGCTTGTGGACTGATAAAACCTTCTTTACGCCCTTCAAAGTCAACCCCTGAAAGTTCTGATTTCTCAATAATGAGCAATTTATGCAACGGCTAAGCGAAATGCAGTTTGTGGAAGATAAGGCAAATAGAAAATAGAAGGTAAGAGGTTTTAGACGCAGATGAAATGCCAAGGACAAAAATAACAGAAATTAACGCAGGAAAAAGTCACGAACAGGAGGGATGGTTATTTGGAGAGATAAATTTCATCAGAGCACATGGCTGCCAACAGGGACGGCGCAGGTCTCTAATTTTTTTGTCTCTTATTCTATTTTGGAACTCCTGATCATTATTTCCTAAGTCAAGTGTTCCTGTGAAATTCGGCCTTAGCAAGGTCAATTAATTTTGCCGTTGAAATCTGTGATCACAAAAAATTAACGCCATCAGGCACTGTGCACTCTCTTTCATCCTTTAAAAAAAAAAAAGATAATGCCCAGAACACACCCTTCTCTTCGCCAGCTCTGCCATTCAGAGTCGGGTCTTCTCCAGATGTTTGCTGACAGCTTGCTGTGTGCACAGCTGGGCTGGACGCCTGGGCTGTGCAAAGGAGCTACAGAAGCTGTGCGCAAGGTCTGAAATTACTCAGGAGGGAATATCCATGTACCAGATCCGGAAAGGATCTGCTCCTTCATTTTATCATCAGTGCACTTGGCAGAATAGGACTAATTTTCTGAACGGTTTCTATCACACTTTTAGCGTTAGATCGGAGAAGATTGAACTGTTTGAAAAACGTAGTGGGAAATGCGATGTAAAGAACTAAATGCCTGGTCCCATTACCACTGGGCGCTAAGTTAGCATTGCTCCATGCCTCCGTGTCTAAAACACCGAATTCTATGAGGATGATTTATTAGAAAGCTCCATCAGGCTGAACACAAGCCAAGTCTTTGAATTTCATCACAAATACTCTAAAATCATCAGGCGGTTAGACTGAACGACAGTCCTGAAGAAAAGTAAATAAAGTTATAGAGAGGTGTCTTGTGCAAACACAGAAATTCCAAATCACCCCAAATCACACCAGAACATTGCTTTTAAACTTTTTGTTTTGAAATGATTTTAGGTTTACAGAGAGTTGCAAAATTTGTTCCTAAGTGCGATTCCCTCCCAACTTCCCCTAAAGATAACACCTTATATAACCACAGTTAATTATTGACACAGTGAAACTTATGTTGATATGTTACAATTAAGTAATCACCAGGCCTCATTCACATTGGACGAATTATCCCATTAATGTCTTTTTTTCAGCCCAGGATCCAATCCAGGGTTCCACCTGGCACCTAGCTGCAGCTGCCCTTTGGCCTTCTGTGACAGTTCTGTGTCATTCCCTTTCATGACCTTAATGAAAGGTCCAGACCAGTTACTTGTACAATGTTCTGCAATTTGGATGAAGCTGATGAGACTGGAGTTGTGCCTTTGGGGTAAGAACATCAGCTGTGGTCTTGGGGCCACTGGGAGGAGCACAAGGACCTATCTCATTGGTGGTGATGTTAACTTCTTGGCGAGGGTGCTGTCTACCAGGTTTCTCCATCCTTTGTAGTTAGCAAATGTCATATAGGGAGTGTTTTAACTTAGGATCTTTAAGGTAATAAAGACAGACACAAGATAAAAATATTACTTATAGATCTTGGGGGCGCCACAGTACCTTTGAAGACACACACAAACAGTGGGGGAGAAGAGAGAGCGACAGAGAGACAGACAGACAGACAGACATGGGCCAAAACCTTAATTGAGCCCAGGACATGATCCAAACAGGTTTCAAGTGAGGACTTTTAAGTGGTCGGGTTAAAACAAGCAGGCACGAGATCCGAGTGGTCGCACGATGACCGAGCAGTGGTCACGGTGGTGTGTCTCCAAGTTCCTGTGAGAGGTGAAAGTTGGCGAGGATGCTCCAGCGGGCTCTGTCTCGCTGCCCCCTGGGGAGGCGGTCGCCAGGAGGAAGTTGTACAGAGCAGGCTTCTGGATTGACCACATTGAGGAACTGGGAGGAGGCGGAGAACTAGAAACTACTGTGTCGAGGGTGACCGAGCCCTGTTTCTGCCATGAGAAAGTCCAACTCGTATGCAAATGGATGCCATGCCAACATCCACTTGTAATATTTTACTACAGGGGATATTTTAGGACTATGCAAATCCTGTTTCTTACCATACATTTGGCCGCTAATTTTAGTTTCTAGCGACAATTCTTCCCCCAAATATTACTGCTGCATTGGCCTGATGATGATTTTTTGTTTCCATCTTTCATTCTGTGTTTGGTGATTAGACTTCTACTGTAAAGTTAGATAAATTCTAGCGGGCGACTTCACAAGAGGGTGGCTACAGATAATAATAATAATGTCCCATATGTTTTTGAAAGAGCTAGAAGGAAGCATTTTGAATGTTTTCATCATTTAAAAATGACAAATGTTTGAGAAGTTATATTAACATGATGTAAATATTACACGATGTATTGAAACATCATATGGTACTTCATTGATAGATACAATTTTTATGTTTTCATGTACCAATTAAAAATAAATTTAATTTAGTTGGGCATGGTGGTACATGCTTGTAATCCCAGCATTTGGGAGGCTGAGACAGGAGGATCGTAGTTCCCAGACAGCCTCAGCTACTTAGTGAGCCCTTTGAAACTCTTTGAGACCCTGTTTCAAAATAAAGAATAAAAAATGTGGCTGGGGTACAACTTGGAGGTAGAATGCCCCTGGGTTCCATCCCCAGCACCAAAAAAAAAAAAAAAAAAGATAAAAAATAGAGCTGGAGCCGAGCGTGGTGGCACACGCTTGTAATCCCAGCATTCAGGAGGCTGAAACAGGAGGATCGCGGTTCATGGACAGCCTCTGCAACTCAGTGAGATCCTGTTTCAAAATAAAGAATAAAAAATAGGGCAGGGGATATAGCTCGGAGGTTGAATGCCCCTGAGTTCGATATTCAGACTCGCAAAAAAAAAAAAAAAAAAAATAGAGCTGGAGGTGTAGCTCAGAATTAGAATGCCCCTGGGTTCTATCCCTAGTACCACAAATAAATAAAATAAATAAAATTGATTTAAAAGTAAATGACTTACAAATAAAATTTACTATAGGAAAGGCTTCCCTTTATCTCCCATTTATATGCTTATTCATATTTAAACTATATCAACCTAAAAACCATTGATACCTTATTCAGTGGGTCTTAATCCATTACTAATGAGATCCATATTTAAGCAGTAGTGGCAAAGCCATCTTCTTATCTTCTGAGCTACTGAAAGCCCACTTCCCTCAATCAACTACTAGAAAGTCCTTCATTTGATTTAAAGTTCTTTTGTGCTTCCTCTCTTTTGAAGTTGGTGCTAATTTGTCCATTAAACAGAAATTTCTCTCTCCTCCATCCAGGCATAAAAGAGTACTTTTCCTCCTCATTGTTATTCCAGAAGTTCTTTTCAAAAAGAAAAAAAAAAGTTTAATTTCAAAGAGAAAAAATAACTTCAGATTCATTTTTTATAAAAGAAGGAGAATAACCTCAGAAGAGTCACACAAAATCCACTAATTGCCTATATCCTTTGTTGTTAATGGACATTTTTTTCTGGTTAAAAATGAACCTGGAGATACTTATTAAATATTCAGTCTCTATCTGCTGAAAATGTTTGTGTATCCACCCCACCCACAGAAGACCCTAACTGGGGAAGGTCATACACCTACACGTGGACACAACCCTGGATAGCTCTCACACCCACGACTGAGAAGAAATGGAAAGTGAGACACACCCCTCCCTATCAGTATTAACGAGGGCCATGCGTCTGATTACACGCCACCACCTATATATTTTAACACTAACCCTACAAAAGAGAAAGAAGGAGAGAGGGAAAGGAAAGGGAAAAGGAGGAGAAGAAGAAGAGGGGAAGAAAGGGAAGAAGAAAAGGAAAGGAAAAATATAAGACACAGACAGCCACAGAAGCATTCATACCGAAAGCAGAATATGTGACCCCGTATACGTCAATAAACACGATGTATATTGTTTCCCAGAGAAGACACCAATTCTCAGTTAGGAAAATGAAAGGGTGACGGTAGACGTGAGGCAGAGGCTTAATACTGCCCACCAGAGTGTGTAAGTCAGGACAGAAAAGAAAAAGAAGCCAGCATTTCACTTCGGTTTAGCCCTTTAAACCATTTTTCGACAGTTAAGAAACAGGTTGAGGGCCGGGGACGTAGCTCAGTGGTCAAGTGTTTGCCTAAAGTGCTTGCCTACGGTGGAAGAGAGCCTGGGTTCGATACTCCCAGGGTAAAAAAGAAAAGAGACAGGTCAAAGACAGACTGTAGTAAACGAGTACATGAGAAGACGGGCTTGACCACAAATAAATCATTACCACCTGCCACGGTCTGAGCGATATTTGAGGTACTGAGACTTGCAAAACTGAAGGCAAGAGAGACCGTACTTGCATTAAGGAGCAACGTCCAATCATCA
Source organism: Muscardinus avellanarius (assembly GCF_963383645.1). Lineage (NCBI taxonomy): Eukaryota > Metazoa > Chordata > Mammalia > Rodentia > Gliridae > Muscardinus > Muscardinus avellanarius. Next base: position 75,596,546 of record NC_137800.1, on the reverse strand, counting down.
CACTAATACAGAAATTAAGAGCATTTTTCTGCCTCAGCCCAGAAAATAAAGATGGTTCCTCCTAACAGAGTAGGAAAATAGCAAATGAGCTCAAGTTCCCAAACCTAAATATGAGATACCAAATTTCGACTGGAAAAAAATAGAGGGTCTCATGCAGAGCCCACTGGGAGCATGAAAGATAGAGTGAGCTGGGATTCCAGGGCCAGTCGTCTCCACGTTCCTGCAGGGGAGACTGCGGTGCGAAATCCTCGGTACAAAACGTACCACCTTCCCATAATCACCCCTGCCCTTCCTCCTGCTGCTCACCCAGGGGTAAAAGGATGCACTCATGGGTACATCCGTGATACCCTCAACCCATCACTGTTCCGTGTTCTTAGACAGTGTCTGCCTCTAGTAACAGAACCTTAGAAACCTTATTCTGCAGTTAGACGCAGTTCTAAATACATCTCAAAACAAAGTTTTAAATATGTTCTTGAAAAAAAAAAGTTAGCTGAGAACAACTAAAAAAAAAAAATCTACACCTCAAAAAAAAAAAAAAAAAAAAACCACCTACCAACTGTGGCTTGGCAGATTCCTTTGTCTCCCACCACCCCCACAGTTTAGCTGTCCTCCAGCCAACACATACATACGTGGTACATCAAAAAGGTGATTACAGACACACTATCCAGATCCTTCATTCGCAAGCAGGGGAATATTCTCGCTTGCCGGAGCCTCCTGTCTCTCTTCTGCTCCAGCATCCCACTGTGATAATGGGTAAGAGGATTATTAAAAGGAGAGATGGCAAGTGCAGGCAGTGCCTGGTCGGGGGTCATTTGCAGAGAATACTTGGATCCTGTAGCTCTAGAAGCCTTTCCCAAAGCCACCCTAAATAATAAGCCAAGAGAAAACAAAACTGTGCTCATTTTGCAAATGGAGCCTCACATTCCATAGACTGCAATCCTCCTCTTCCCTCCAGCTCCTAGAGGGCCACACTGTGAATCCATTCCCATAGCAATCCTGAGCCCCCGTTCTGGGCAGAGGTGGCTGCATCCACCTTGCTCTTGCGCCTGCCCGTGGTGGCAATAGCGGGCTGGCTGTCTCGATGTCCCAGGACGGGGAAGACATGGAGGGAAGGTTGGGGGGTGGGAAGTCTTCCCTGCCCTTCCCTGCCAGCTGGCAGTTAGAAGAAGTTCAGTTTCTCAGGCACTATTATAAAAGGCTGAGAACTTGCCACTCTAATTTTACACGGCCCCGACAAGTGGCTCAGGCTCCTCGGCAAATGAGGGCAGGCTGCCTCATACCCCGCCGTAAGCAAACTGCTCAAGTTAAGACATCGCCTTTTCTTTTTTAAACAGGGCTCCTAACTTCAAGCAAGGGCTCTGCTTGGAATAATGCTATCAGAACAAACAATCTGTGTCCTGCCTTCCTAATTCCATGTTGGACAAGGTTCCTGGATTGAGCGCATTGGAAAATGCACTGCAGAGCAACAGCTGAAAATACCGGATGATGCAACGAAGGAAAAGTTGTGCTTCCCCGCTCCCAGAGGGCTCACCTCCAGCCGGGAGCCTGCCAGGCATGCCATCTCTCCACAGCTTCCACAACTCCAAAAGGGAATCTGCTGTTTTCTTCTGTTTCCTACATAAGCAAACAGTGCATGACCTGGACGGTGAACGTCTCACTAATAAGGATACCTCTAATAGCTAATTAAAATTTTTTTTGGTGGTGCTCGGGATGGAACCCAGGGGCATTCTACCTCTGAGCTACACCACCAGCTGTACTTTTTATTCTTTATTTTGAAACAGGGTCTCACTGAGTTGCAAAGGGCCTCACTAAGTAGCTGAGGCTGTCCTCAAACCACGATCCTCCTGTCTCCGCCTCCCAAATGCTAGGATTACAAGCGTGCGCCACCACGCCCGGCTTCTAAGAGCTAAGTGATGATGCAGAGCCATAGCTGGGCTCATTCGGAGGAATCCAGAGGCAGAAACAGGGGGCACAGCCAGACGCTAGACCTGCGCGGGAGGGCCTGCAGAGAGATGAGCTTAAAATCCCTAGTGCCCATTGAAAGTGAAGAATTGTTATGCTAAAGTGCATTTTATTAGGCAATGAAGGATGAGGAACCAGGCACTATAATATAGACAGAGGTAGGATGAAGAAAGCCAGATTTAACCGGAACGATTGTTGTTAACAAAAAAAATTCCATTTATGTGTTACCTGTACAATTAAACATTTTTTTAAGGAGTAACCTTGGAGATAGATCTAGGCAAGTGTCATATGAATGAGCCCCATGGTGACACACTCAAAAATACAGATATGATGAGCTACTCATTATCATGATGACCTTATACCATGAAAAGCTGATATAAAGCAAGTTAGGAAGAAAGGTGGTCCCCCCCCCCCGCCATTCATCTGTGTGTGGCATTCCCATGCACGTGTAGTATTTGCTTTCAAAAGAAGAGTCCCATATGAACAGATAAATCAGTTTCACTCAGACCTCCAATATAGACATCCATTTGGTTCCCAGTGCAGAATGAAAACAGTCCCCACCTGTTGGACAAGGCTCCGCATTGTTCTACCACATTGTTCTACCGCGCCCCCCCCCCCAAAAAAAAAGCAAAAGCAACAAGTTGAGTAAGAACATTTGACAATTGTACATTAACACACATCTTTGGCCAGGCTCTCAGCAAGACCAGACAGAATAGAAATGGTTCATCAATGCCCTGGGGTATCTTATTACTCATCTAATGAAAAAAAGACTTTGGAGAACTTAAAGTTGTTTCCTTTGGGATGTGGTTTTGTTCTGTTTTTCAAATATACTGTTGTTGTTTTTTTTTTAAAAAAGAGCCATTATGGGTTTCTTTGGTTTGCTATAGCCTGAAAGTAAAAAAAAAAAAAAATGCTTTCAGAATAAACAGAACTATAAGCAGAAAAGGAGAAGTGAGAAGGTATACAGAGGGAAAGAGATATGGAGAACAAAGGAGAAAAGAAAGAGAATCCCCAGAGTTGAGCTCTCCTCTAGAGAACCCTGGTATGGCCTCCAATATCCAAGGTAGCAAAGGGTAATCATTGCCATTTACTGAGAAGTCGAGGAGAACATTTTCAATGATAGAAATGTTCTATTTTGTGCTGTCCAAACCAGTAGCTACAAGTGGACACTTAAAGACATTTATTGACTAGCACCACGGAAGAACTGAGTTTTTCCTTTCGTTTCATTTTAATTAATCTAACCTTCAACAGACACATGTGTCCCGTCATTGCCAGACTCGACCGCGCAGGCCCACAACCAAACACTCTGATTAATCTCCTAGACTTGTTTTGAAACTTCACCAAACTATGGGTGTTTGATACGTTTTGCACATAGAAATTAAATAAGATTTCATGTCAGGCCCAGCTCTGGCTGCCTGCTCCATCGCTCATGTTTCACTTTTACAATTATCTGACTCATCATCTGCTTAGGATCTCTGTGCTGGAGAAGACGCTCCAGCAGAAGGGCACTAGGCCTGTCTCATTCCCTGCTCCATCCCAGCCTGGAACGCAGCCCACACACCGCTCGCTCTCTATTAACACTTGTGACCTGGTGAGATACCACCAGAGAAGCACATCAGAAAGCAAGCTTCTGTCCTGGCGCAACTGTGCAGGTATGAAAAGGTGCTCCCAAATACTTGACACTCCTTTTAAGGACAATTCTAAGCAACATAGATCAACAGTGTTCTTTATTTATTATTATTATTATTATTATTATTATTATTATTATTATTATTATTTTGTGGTGGTACTGGGGTTCCTAGAAACCCTTCTACCTCTGGGCTACACTCCCAGACCTAATATGTGTATATATATATATATTTTTTTAATTTATTTATTTTTTTAAATTTGGAAATAGGGTCTCTTAAGCCAGCACGGCTGTCTTCGAACCTGCACAATCCTCCTGTCTCTGCCTCCCAAGCGTGGGGATTACAAGCGTGCACCACCACACCTGGCTTAGCAACAGTGTTCTTAATGTTTACTCTAATATTTTTTCACATTAATTTCTTCCCATATATTATCCACACAAAAGTAAACAATAGTCCTCGTGGCAGGATTTACATATTTGATACTTCTTATAAAAATTAGATTATTTCATTATTGTCTTAAAATAAGTAACTTCTAAGTCATTATGTATTCCATGTTTCCCTAAAAAAAAAAAAATATCACCTCCAGCTGGGCGTGGTGGCGCACGCTTGTAATCCCCGTGCTTGGGAAGCAGAGACAGGAGAATCGCGCAGGGTCAAAGCCAGCTGCGCTGGCTTAAGAGACCCTGTTTCCAAACAAAAATATAAAAAATAGTTGTCTGGAGTGCAGCCTGGAGGTAGAGGGGTCTCCAGGAACCCCAATACCACCACCAAAAAAAAAAAAAAATCACTTCCAGCTCACTTGTTAATCACTCAGCTGAAAGTCCATGAATAAATAGACACTAGTCCCTGGGGTGAGTTAAAAATCATCTATACCATCTAACTACTCTGGTTAGGAAGCAAAGGATATATATGTAAAAGCATATAGATTTGTAAACAAAACATGTATATATACATATATACACACATGTCCATATATAAATGTACACATTTATATCCACACATATACAAGCACATTATAGAGCTTCTCATTTTCTTTCTTTCTTTTTTCTTTTTTTTTTTTTTTTTTTTTTTTTTGCGGGTCTGGGGATGGAACCCAGGGCATTTGACCTCCAAGCTACACCTCCTGCCCTATTTTTTATTCTTTATGTTGAAACCGGGTCTCACTGAGGTGCAGAGGGCCTCACTAAGTAGCTGAGGCTGTCTGTGAACCACGATCCTCCAGTCTCAGCCTCCCGAATGCTGGGGTTACAAGCGTGTGCCACCACGCCTGGCTTTCGAGCTTCTAATTTTCAAGTCCTTCATCACCTACCTACCTAGATCTACGCTTAAAGCCTTGTAATTATTAAAGTCAGAAAGAAACAGATTTGAGTTCTACCTCTTCTGCTCTCCAGATACACTATGGCATAAGTTACTTAACCCTCCTGTACCTCAATTTCTGCCTCTGAAAATATTACCCACCTTCATGCAGTCTGTCAAGATGACTGGGTAGATATTAGCCAAGGAAGAGTGCTGGGTACAAAGTAAGTCAGTGGTCTGTGTTTATCGAAAGAATAACTTATTTTTATGTACTTTAAGAATAACTTATTTCATCTGTTCCTTGTGATCCCTTCCAGAGGCATATAAATGGCCTAAGAATAGACAAGGGCCCATTTAAAGTACATAGGCACTTGAGATTAAAAGGCAGATTTATACATAAGGGCAAGCCAATGATCAGGGATTAAACGAACAAAAGAACAAGGTAAGGCCCATCTGAAAAAAAGTAGAAGTCACTTTAAAAAGAAAAATACACTTCTGACGCCTGATATAGACTGATGGAAAGGCCTCTCTCTCTACTCTTTGGAAAGGGTCCAACTCGGCTTACCATTAAAGAATCACAATAGTTATATATTCCGTAACTGTGGCTAACCTATGGTCTATTTATCTTTAAAGTACTTAAGACCACAACACCCCTCACTAATTCAGGCTCCAAACCTCACATCTGGTCACTTTGATTTTAAATACCTTCACCTATTTTAGAGCTTCTTCCACGTGCAAGATGGCATCTATAAATAGAATGGAGATGAAGGGCAGCCTTAACAGTTTGTATAAAGCCTCCAAAGGTATGCAGCAATAAAGCAGGCACGCCTTGAAAAAGTTGACCTCTGTGTTTTGTTGCTGGACTTTCTCGGAGGAAGGTACACAGAGGCAAGATCCTGATAAAGCACATCGATGGGAGAGAAGGGGCGATCACAGCTCATGTGCATACCTCAGCCTCCTGCAGGGTTCCGTGGTTCAGACACACCATGTCAGGGCAGGTGATGGGCGACCCACACCCCTCTCGGATGGCCAGCTGCATATACTGTTTCAGGCACTAGAAGTTAAGAATAAAAAAGACAGACAGTTATGCACCCCACTACGGTAGCACAAAGGTTGCAAGAGCGAACCACCTCTCCTCTTCCTTAATTGGCTGCCCTGGGCTTCTCATCCTTAGGAAGCATAAGTTATCACACGTGTGAATACTAAGAGTCATCACTGTGGAAAGAATGCAGAGACGGCCAATCTGTTATGTATGACTTCATCCCAAGAGTTCATTCCAGCAAACTCCCGAATGCTCACACACTTCATCCACTATGGATTGGGAAGAGAACTTCTGCACACATGGCAAAGGCTTCCTGTTTTATTTTGTTATTTAAACTTATGTGACTTCCCAATTCTATTTTTATCTAGGGATCATCTCCCTCCAAGTTTGCCCCAGAGTTGAATAGAACTCTATGACCCTGGGACTAAATTCCCCAAGCCAAATCAAAGTAAGATTAAGGTAGTGACTTTATCTAGGTACTTGCTTAAGAACAAAAGAAAATGTCCAGTTTGGGAAAGTCAGGTGACTTTCTGTTGACTAAAGACAGAAAAGACAGTTTGGGAGAATGAGAATTTTCCAAAAACAATGGACACCTGGTTGAAGGGGGTTGAGTAGTAAAAAAAAAAAAAAAAAAAAAAAAAAAAAATGATCAATTGAAGAAAGAAGAAAGTGAATTTTTTTTTGGGGGGGTGGTACTGGGGGTGAAACCCAGAGGCTTTCTACCTCCGGGCTATACTCCCAGACCTATTTTATATTTTATTTGGAAACAGGGTCTCACTAAGTTGCTGGAAGCCTCACTAAGTAGCTGAGGCTGGCTTCGAACCCGTGCGATCCTCCTGTCTCAGCCTCCCAAGCGCGGGGATTACAAGCGTGCACCACCACGCCCAGCTAGAAAGTGAATTTTAAAGGAAAACCCAGCACTAACCACAAACTTAGTCTTCTTCATGCCTGTCGTGCCTAGGCCTTGGGCAAGTAAGTGGAGACAACAGCCTGACCGAAAATGTAGAAATGATAGCGTAATGGACACCACCAATGCCTTCTCTCTCCCTCACAACCCAGCCTCAGCCACCCATAGGAAACTGGAGGTCATACAGCACGGCCCCTGTACCCATAGGTTCCATATCCACAGTCAGAAACTTAGATCAAAAATACTCAGAAGCCGGGCGTGGTGCACGCTTTTAATCCCCGCACTTGGGAGGCGGAGACAGGAGGATCGCACAGGTTCGAAGCCAGCCTGTTTCCAAATAAAAAAATTTTAAAAAAGTATAAAAATAGGTCTAGGAGTGTAGCCCGGAAATAGAAGGGTTTCCAGGAACCCCAGGACCACCAAAAAAGAAAAAAAAAAAAATACTCAGAAGCCAGGTGTCATGGTGATGCACACCCGTAATCCCAGTACTTTAGGGGCTGAGACAAGAGGATCACAGATTTGAAGCCAGCCTTAGCAATTTAGAGAGACTCTCAAAAAAAAAAAAAAAAAGCAGGGGGAGGTACTAGGGGCCAACACACACACACAGAATTTGTTCTTGTCATTATTTCCTAAACAATAGGATATAAAAATTATTTACATAGCATTTACATTGTGTTGGATTTTATAAGTAAATTAGAGAGGATTTAAAGTATATGGGAAGATAGGCTATATGCAAATACCATGCCACTAAAGGGACTTGGGTCTCTGCGGATTTTGATATTTGTAGTGAGTCCTGGGATGAATCCTCTGCTGATACACAGGGACCACTGCAGTTCCAGCAAATAAAACTAAGCAATCCAAGAGCTAGCTCCTAAATTTCTACTAAATTGCTCATAATTGGTAAGCCCTTTTCTATATGCATGACACAAAAAATGTAAAGTTCAAAAGTTTGAAGAGTATACTGCACCAAAAATACATTAGCTAGCCACTGAAGTGATGACTCTCACAGAGTGATGATTACTCTGTTTAAATTTCCCAAATTTATACATTTATGTACCTACTTGCTACATTAAAACAAGGCCAGGCGTGGTGGTGCACACACAACCCCGTGCTTTGGGAGGCGCAGACAGGAGGATCGCGCAGGTTTAAAGCCAGCCTTGCTGGCTTAAGAGACCTTGTTTCCAAAACTATATATATAAAATAGGTCTGGGAGTGTATCCTGGAGGTAGAAGGGTTTCCAGGAACCCCAGTACTACCAAAAAAATGTATATATTGTCACACACCCCTGCATACATTATTATATGAAATTCTATGATAAGAATATTTAGGACATAATTATGAAATCCATTGACCTTTTGCACTCATTTTCCCATTTAAAAACTAATATTAAGCCGGGCGTGGTGGCGCACGCTTGTAATCCCCGTGCTTCGGAGGCGGAGACAGGAGGATCGCACTGGTTCGGAGCCAGCCTTGCTGGCTTAAGAGACCCTGTTTCCAAATTAAAATATAAAAAAACAGGTCTGGGAGTGTAGCCGGAGGTAGAAGGCCTTCCAGGAACCCCAGTACCACCAAAAAAAAAAAAAAAAAAAACCTAATATTAGACGCCGGGCCTGGTGGTGCACACTTGTAATCCCCGCGCTTGAGAGGCGGAGACAGGACAATCGCAGGTTCAAGGTCAGCCTCGCTGGCTTAAGAGACCCTGTTTCCAAATAAAAAAGTATAAAATAAGTCTGGGAGTGTAGACTGGAGGTATAAGGGCTTCCAGGAACCCCAGTACCACCAGAAATAAATAAATAAATAAATAAATAAATAAATAAATAAATAAATAAATAATAAATACTAATGTTAGTTATTTAAAAGTCTTAATTTTATTGAAATGACTATTACATGTACCGATGAATCAATGACCAACAACCTTTTAAACCAGATATGATGCTCTTCAAATAGTTAATGTTTTCCTTCTCCAAGTAATTTTTTCTATCATAGAAAAACTAGAAAATAACCTAACTATCCAGCATAGAACACTTGAACACTTGACTAAGTTTTGTTAAATCCAGGCAACAGGATGCTACAAGATCTTGAGAAATATTTCCAAGTGATTATTAAAGGCATGAGGAAACCTTTACAATTTAGTATAAACTGAGGGATAAAATCAATATCTGAGAGCAGGGAATCTCTTGGGTCACGTTTCCCCTATGACAGGCTTCAATATAGACACTAGATTTTAACTTTTACTTTCTTGTTCTCAGACCAATTCCTTGGTCTGAGATTTATTGTGTCAAACACGGTCTCTAGTAGTATGGAGAAGAGTCAGGTAATATGGGGAAGAAATTCAGCAGGCATGAGCCAGGCGTGGTGGCACACGCTTGTAATCCCCACGCTTGGGAGGCGAGACAGAAGGACTGCACGGGTTCGAAGCCAGCCTCAGCTACTTAGTGAGGCTCTCAGCAACTTTGTGAGACCCTGTTTCCAAATAAAATATAAAAAAAGGTCTGGGAGTATAGCCTGAAGGTAGAAAGCCTCTGGGTTCCTCCCCCAGTGCCACCAAAAAAAAAAGAAAAGAAAAGAAAAGAAATTTAGCAGGCAGACCCAGAGCGACAGGAAGGAGTCTCCCATAAAAGGGTGTCATGCCACAGGATAAGACAATAACCTGAAGGCTCACCTGAGGACCTCCCAGCCTGCCATCAGCCACAGTCGGGCTTCAAGGGTTACTGCCTCATCCCACCCTGGCTGCACATCTTATAAACAGATGTTCTCCAGGGCAAGATCTCTGAGGACCACAGTGAATGGTTGAGTGAAATTCAGCTCCTGAGAGGCTAAGGCTAGGCCCAGCATCACTCCACCAGGTGACAATGGAAAACAAAACTCTATAACCCAGACTTGCTTCCCTTAACTTTAAAATGGGGACAGAAGTACCTGTTATGGTTGCCCCCTCCAGGGCTTAAAACGCATACACAGGTAAACACACACACATAGCTGACGTTTTATCTGTGGACTTCCTTTGTAAATTGACAAATTGCAGAAAATTAAGTTGCATTTTTTTTTTAGTTTCTTTAGTTGGACTTAAGTGATCAAAAACTTTGCTGATCTTTTGGCCGTCTGGGTATCCTTCTCTGCTCCCTGCAGGGGGGCAGTTAAACCCCTTTGGAGGGAAAAGCTGCAAAGACAGAACAGATATTTGTAACAGAAACTTCCACTTGCCCCTAGGCAAGCTTCTCTTTTTAGAACTATTTGAGTCTATTAAAAAAAAAAAACTTAGTGTTAAATAGGAACTAGAGACACTTTATAGACAAAGACAACAGTCATTTAAACTGTAAATTTGTAAAGCTGAAATACAAAACTCCCCAAGAGCTTATTTATAATGATGTTCTATTTGCTAATGCAATGTTCCTAGGTACACTGCAAACCACGATTCATCAGCCTAATGAACTTTGAGTCTTCCCACAAGCACTCTCCTGGTTGTGAGTAATATTGTGTGACCTATGGTGTTAAGAGAAAAGTTGGAGCTGTATACACTGACAACAGGGTTTATGTACATATGCCCTCTGTATGTATGTATGTATGTATGTATGTATGTATTTATTTATTTATTTTGGTAGTACTGGGGTTCCTGGAAGCCCTTCTACCTCTGGGCTACACTCCCAGACCTATTTTTACATTTTTATTTGGAAACAGGGTCTCCTAAGCCAGCGCGCGCGGCTAGCTTCGAACCTGCGCGATCCTCCTGTCTCTGCCTCCCAAGCGCGGGGATTACAAGCGTGCGCCACCACGCCCGGCCTACCCTCTGTTTTTATGGAAAGAAATTCTTGTTCAAGGTAGAGATCTGTAAGTGCATGTTGTTAAGTAAACTTAAAGCACTTGACATGCTATCATTGTGGCCATGCATTTCCACTCAAAAACAAAGCAATTAGCCCTGATTATTGCTTCTTAATGAATTTTCAAGTACCTCAGGTTCATTCTATGCCTCTGGCTTTCACTAAATATTTTAATCTCAAACTTTCTTCTTTAACATCTTCAGCTAATAAAGCAAAAAATAACTGCAAACACTCACCTGAAGCTCTATGAATATTACACAAACCAGACATGGGTAAATGGTTAGCAATTCTGCAGGGAAAAAAAACCTGACATCTAGCTTATAAGTAAACACTAGAAAAGAAAGAAGACGTTTTCCATTGAGTATATTTTTAGAATTACATTTCATTAAACAATAGCATTGCACAGAAACCTACAATGCCATATTCTTAACGGCTAGTAACCTCTAAGGGAAATGTTTCAAATAGAATATTTTAAAAACCCAGATGACCCGACAAAGGGACAACTTTTTCTTTTGACTGAGTCAACATTTTATTTAATGAGTTTGGCAGAACATGAAAGTATTTTTAAGGCCATGAGGGCTAACAAGGACTATTCATCAGATTCACTCCGTAAGCCACAAGGATTCAGATGGGCTGGGACCAAGGACTGAGCCACCAAACACCTGGGGCACCAGATGGTTTGTGTTGCCTCTTTCAACCCTGAGAGCCTATGAACGCTGCCAGTGGAATTCTTCAAGGAAGGGGTCGCTCCTAGACCCCTTCTGAAGGTGTTTCCAGTCTTTCAGAGGACATGGCACTTTTTCAAAGCTATTCTCATCTATTATGGTACACAGGCAAAAAAAAAAAAAATTTGTCATAGGAAAGAACAAATGTCCTCTAACCCACCCAATAGGAATAGATACACACACACACACACACACACACACACACACACACTCATTCATTACGATACTGTTACTTGTTCTCTATCACTAATTTAAATCTTTCTTAAAGATTTTTTTTCTTTCAGGAAAAATAGCATTACAATGAACAGTAAGTGGAACGGGATGCCAACGCTTGCCTTCACATGTTGAGCAAATATTCAATCTCTCTAGCTACAGTGCTTTGTTTACATTATCATCACCACCTGCTTTGCCTGGTCTCAAGGAAATGGAGAGTCCCCCATGAAGGCAAACACATGAAATATTCTGAAAAGTGAAAGAGGCCTGCAGATAGAAAGTATAATTAAAGGTCAGGCATGGTGTCACATGCTTGTAATCCCAGTACTTTGGAGGCTGAGGCAGGAGGATCACAGGTTTGAGGACAACCTCAGCAAGTAGTGAGACTCTCATCAATCTAGCAAGACCCTGTATCAAAATAAAAACATAAGCCGGGCGTGGTGGCGCACGCTCGTAATCCCAGCATTCGGGAGGCTGAGACCTGGGGATCGCGGACAGCCTCAGCTACTTAGTGAGGCCCTCTGCAACTCAGTGAGACCCAATTTCAAAAAAAAGAATAAAAAATAGGGCAGGAGGTGTAGCTCAGAGGTCAAATGCCCCTGGGTTCCACCCCCAGACCCACAAAATAAATAAATAAATAAACAAACATATAAAAATATAAATAGCACTGGGAAGTGTAGCTTGGAGGTAGAAAGCTTTGGGGTTCGATCCCCAGTAATACGCGCACACACACACACACACACACACACACACACACACACACACAGTATACTTGGAGAATGGAATAGAGGTCTCTGAAAAATCAATACACAGGTACACAGAAATTAAAGTCCCCAAACAGATGTAGCCCTTAGAGGTCAGCCTCAGCAAGATGCCTGGCAAGTGAGAACAGCTATTTTTGGAGAGAAGGAGGCGCCGTCACTAGTAGTTGGACGCAGAAGCTGCTCCTTTTCTGGGGTATTGGCTGCTCTAGACCCAGGGGTGTGGATGCTGAGGTCAGGACAGGAACCCTCCTGGCTGAGCTAGTTCAGCCATGAAGATAATGCAGGCAGGCACAGATGGTGAGTGGTCAGTCTTTTTTTTTTTTCTTTATCTTTCCAGGTATGATGTTCTCATTAAAGGAGATGTTCTATAAAAGTGCAAAGGGACATCTCTGTGCCTCGGTGCACAATCTCATCACAATATCTCCAGTGTGTTCTAAATAACATCTCATGCCAAGACCAATATCTGTTTATGGCAATTTAGACTGTGGTCTCCACACATGATCTGGGAACAAAGCCTTCTTTGTGGGATGCCGCTGAGTTCAATTATTAGTACAACTCATGATGCTATCTCTCCCAACTCAAACTTCTATTGACACACCCAAAGCCTCCTGGTTTTAAAAAAAAAAAAAAGTAAAACAAGTCAGTAATCCTGAAGTTATTTCCTCATATAGAATGATCTGAAAAGTTTTCAAGACCCCTTTCAGAGACCTTGGCTGTTAACCAATATGAAATCACCGATGAGATCAATTTCCCCATCACAGGTGTTTACCAACCACACAAGATATCAGAGGACTGATAGGAAAACCTGGCACCGCACAATTAAAAAGCAAAAGCCCTAAGTCAAACAGCAAGCCATAAGTACAACTGGAAAGAGCCACTGTTCCCCAGCTCTCATTCTTAGCTCCTCTTCTTCCAGAAGTCTTCTCTGCCTTGCCCCCCTTCCAAGCTGGACACCCAGGCCCTCTGCCCTGGAGCATCCTGAGCCCAGCTCCTGCTGCGCTCTTTCAACTGAATGCAAGAGTGCATTCTTGGGAGTCCATGAGTTCTTCATGGCAAGCGTTTCCCATTTTATAAGCTTTTATTAAAGTTACGGAGAAATAGGTTGTTAAGGTTATTGAGAAATATTAAGTTATTGAGAAATATAAGGTTATTGAGAAATATAAGGTTATTAAGAAATAACCTTAATAAAAATCACATACTGGACCATGTCAGGAAACTCCCTACTTCCACCCAGTGTGAGCGCTCACACTTGTGTTTGTGGTACCCGGGGTAGTGATCTTGCTTTGCCAGATATAAACGTCTTCATTGTCACAAGCAAATGAGAAAAGGAAAGAAGTATCTAGAACCAGTGAAAGTCACATAAGTCAAGGTTGTAAGTGAATCAGAGAAGAGTGGCAGGGTGGCGATCACCAAGGACTCACCGCCGTACTCCAAACTCAGAAGCCAGCCATGAATACTGGCCTAGCGGAAGCCAAACATCGCCCATCGCGTCCACGTTCGCTTCAATTTTATTGGTCTGTGACTTTACTCAGTATTCAGCTTGCATGTTTATTCTGGTATCTTGGTGTTTAAGAGTCACAAACCAATGGGCATAGTAGCTCATGCCTGTAATCCCAGTACTTGGGAGGCTGATACAGGGGAATTGCAGGTTTGTGGCCAGCCTCAGCAACTTAGCAAGAACTTCAACAACTCAGCAAGGCCCTACTTCAAAATAAAAAGTAAAATAGGGCTGAAAGTGTAGATCAGAGGTAGAACGTCCCTGGGTTCAATCCCTACCACAGGGAAGAAACACAAACACACCTAAACATGCATATAGTTTGTATTATGTTTATGTTTTAATAAGACTCTAATAAAACTAATTTTAAAAAATACAGTTCAGCTGAGCGTGGTGGCGCATGCCCATAATCCCAGTAATTGGGAGGCTGAGACCGGAGAATCGTGGTTCGCGGACATCAGCTACCTTACGAGGACCTTTGCAACTCAGAAAGACTGTTTCAAAAATAAAAAATAAAAAAAATAGTGCTGGGGTGTAGCTCAGAGGTACAAGGCCCCTAAGTTCCATTTCCAGTACCGCCAAAAAATATATATATATAGTTCAGCATTGGGGTTCCAGTTATTTTACCCTTCAAAAGGAAGTCACATATATTCATTAAAACAAGGAAGAACGCAGTGATTCTCAGTGGCTGTGGGGCTGGAGATACTGTCTGTTTCCCTTGAGGACATAGCAGCTGATCAGATCCTCAGAGTTTATTATAATTACACCATCTCCCACCCCAAAGAACTGGGCTTCTCCTCCTTGTTGACCAACCTCCCATCACCACCTTAGGTAACACCAGATGCTAACTCCTGAACAATGCAGTGCTTGGCGCCTTGTAAGGCAAGTGACGGTGAATCGTCTAACATCCCAGGAGGTCCTTCAAGGTCTGGACCACATCTTCCCCTCCACGAAGCGTCTGCCACAGGATGGGGCATGTGGTAGACACTCCGAGCTGGAAGCCTGAACCTACCATTTACCAGCTTTGTGGCAAAAGTCCTTTAGCTTCGATCACAGAAGGCACAGCAACCTGCCCTCACGTGCATCCTTCCAGCTTCCTTCCTTGACACGTTGGGAGCCAGCTCTTTTCTAGTTTCCATCCCTTCCTGCCTTTTAGGAAATTTACCTACTGGGTCCCCAGTTTCTTCCCTATGTCTTAAAATTCCGTCCCATAGACTAGGTCCTTCGTCTGCAGTTAACCATACTCAAAAACATTCTAACCAAAGAAAACAGTAATAACACAGCCTTTCTGAGGCTCAGCCTGGCTACACACCGCCTTCTACGTTCCCCTCCTTGCCATGTTTGAATCAGCTGGACACTCTCACCCGTTCACCAACCCCATCCCAAGTCCTCCCTATCTCTTCTCTGAACCGGCTGACAAATGAATGCAGTACAGGGCTTTCTTCCTGCCTGACCCCTGCGGTTTCAAACATAGTTAACCTCCCTAACCTCTGGAAAGCTTCTCTTCAGCATTCCATCCCCTCCTGATCTTGATTCAAGCTTCCTCTCTAGCCATTATGGGGACAATGAAAACACAGCCCAAACACATGGAACAGGCTTTATTTAGGAATAAGACCTGGAAGGAGGCATCTGACCAGGAAGATAGCCCATGAGGGTCAGAACGGGGCTTTTTATGGGGCGAGGAAAGGCAGCGGGTACAGGAGTAGCCGTGTGAGCCACTGGTTGGTGTGCTAGTGGCCAGGCCATCTCAGGGCAGGGCGATGGTCAGGGGGCATTTCTTTCTTGGTTTCTTTTTTCTCAGTCCTCCTCCAGTATGACCTCGTGGCCAAAACTCACAGCGCACACAGCCATTCCTTCTCAATTTCTCCCATTTCTACTCATTTTTTTGTTTTGTTTGTTTTGTAGTCCTGAACACAGAACCCAGAGGCAGTCTACCTTCGAGCTACACCCCAAGGCCAATTTTATTTTTTTGTTTTGGAAACGGGTCTTGCTAAGTTGCTGAGAGTCTTGCTACATGGCTGAGGCTGTCCTAGAACCTGTGATCCTCCTGTCTCAGCCTCCAGAGTATTGGGATTACAGGCATGCACACCTGACTTCTCTACTTGATTTTCAAATGATGGAATTTCACCCACCCTAAAAGGTTCTTATGGAAATGTCAAGCTCAACAAACACAAAACTAGACTGAGGATTTTCCCCCGTATTCTTGTCCTCATCTGGAGTTTTCTAAGCCTTTGTGATGGTATTTCCATCCACCCAGTTGCAGAACCCTCAGATCTGGGAGTCACCCACAGCACTCCTCCCTTTCTCCCTTACCACTGCCCCCAACAAATGCCCACTGGGTACTGTCTGCTGAGTAATCACTGGCACAAACTAACCTGACTTACCAGAGTTTTTGATCCCTTTTCCCCCAACATCCTGCTCCTGTCTTCCCAGTTCTCCTCACCTCAGCAAATAATACCACCAACTGCTTAGTTGTTTAGCAAAGAAAAGAAAATCCCTAATTACCCTGCCTGTTTTTCTTCAAATTCCATATCTAAAATATGTTCCAAATCCAATCGCTTCCCACCACCTTCGTTGTTTGGTCCTCAGGATGATGCTATTGGAAAAGTGGTTGGCCTTTTGAAAAGCAGAGCCTTGGTGCAGGTCTACTTACTCAGGTAAGTAGGGGCGTATCCTTGAAGGACACTGTGGGACCCTGGTCTCATCTCCGTGCTTCCTGGATATTCATAACATTAAAAAAGTTTTCTCTACGAGGCTCTACACCACTGCTTTCCAATGCCCTTACCAGAGGCCAAAGACATGGAGCCACCTGATTTGGGGACTAGAAAATCCAGAACTATGAGCTAAATAAACTTTTTCTCTTTATAAATGAATTGCCTTGGGTATTTTTTTTTATACTAGCAGAAAGCTAACTAACAGCTCCTATACAAATCCGCCATGCCCTAGCCCTTAGGCAAACACCAAACTACTTTCTGAGCTTATGGATTTGCCTTATCTAGACATTTCCTCTAAATCATACAACTTTACTGAGTATAATATTTTCAAGGTCCATATACAGATATGACAGCAAGTATCAGTACTCTATTGATTTTTATTGCTGAATAACAATGTATTATATGGATATGCTACCTTCTATTTTATGCATTCATCATTTGGACACTGGAGTTGTTTCCATTCAGGGGCTGTTATGAATAATGCTGCTATGAATAAGTTCTGTGTGGACCCCTCTTCATTCATCTCAGGTACATACCTAGGTGTGGATATTAGCTGTGGCGATTCTATTTACCTTATTTACCTTTGAGGAGCTGCCAGGCTATTTTTCAAAGCAGCGGCTGCATCATCTTACATTCCCACCACCAGTGTATGATTTATTCAGATCCTCACCAAAACTTACCTTCATAACAACCATCCTAATGTGTGTGATGCGGTATCTCGCTGTGACTTTGAGTTGGCATTTCTCTGCTTGCTAACGACTGTGAGCATCTTCTCACCTGCTTAGTAGCAATGTGCATCTCCTTTGGAGAAAGTCTACGCAAACTTGTCTATCCCTTTGCCATTTTAAGTGGGTTATTTGTTGTTTGGGATATTTTATTGAATTATAAAGGTTCTTTATATATTCTTCATGTGTCTTTTGTGAGATGATTTGCAAATATTTTTCCCAGCTTGTGGGTTATCTTTGAACTTTCTTGATAATGTCCCTAGAAGGATAAAGGTTTTGATTTTGATATAATTTCTCTGCTTTTTCTTTTGTTACTCATGCTTTTGGTGATGTGTCTAAGAATGTCTTGTCTAATCCAAGTTTATGAAATTTTTTCCATTTTCCTATATTTTCTTCTAAGAGTTTTATAGCTTTCATTCATATTTAGGTTCATTTCTAGTTAATGTCTATGTTGTGAGGAAGTAGTCTAATTTCATTTTTTAGCAAATGAATATCCAATTGACCAAGCACCATTTATTGAAAAAAAATCTTTTTTCTCTCTTGAACTGTCTTGGCACCCTTCTTGAAAACCAACTCACAATAAATATAAGGCTTTCTGGACCCTCAATTCTATTCCATTGATCTATCCACCCATCATTGTGGCCGTATCACCCTGTTTTGATGGCTGCAGCTCTGTTATAAGTCTTGAAATCAGGAATTGAGTTCTCCAACTTTTTCTTTTTCAAGATTGTTTGTACTCTTCTAAGTTACTCAAATTTTCATATGCATTTTGGAATCAGTTTGTTAATTTCTACAAAGACAGGTGGGGTTTTTATATGGAATATGTAGAATCTGTAGATCCGCTTGGGGAATACTGCAGTCTTTTTTTTTTTTTTTTACTGCCTATTTATTTTATTATTACATTTTGATACATTTGTTAAAAGTAGTACATTTTTATTTTTAGCAAAATTTTATTCAACTATTAAAAGCCAAAGAAGAAAGCTTTATAAATAATAATATTGTTTGCCTTACATAATGTAGAATGATATGACACCACCCAGTTATCCTTTTAAAAATTATTGAAATTAACAATTATGATGAATAACAAATTCAGGATGTATACCTAAATTCAAAGCTCAGTCTGGAGGCAGGGTCACCAAAATCAGTGAAGGTCAAGATGAGTTCAGAAAGATATCAGTATAGGGCAGTGAGTGGATCTAGGCTGATTTGAAGGTCTCAGACAAATACCACAACATGTTTATTTAAAATAGGACAAAAATTTCTTCTTTGTAGAAATAGAGGCAAAGGGCATGGATTCCTGTAGAATTGGCAGGTACTGAAGAGAAATACAGCAGACAGAAATAAACCTTCAGACATAGAGTTTTCTAGAAAAGCATGTTGAAGGCTAAATACCTTATGAGAAGGCCTGAAGGTTTTAATTGCAATAAAGCAGGAAGCTGCAAAAATAATTTAGATGCTCACAAAATTAATTATGAACCAGATATAATTATTTTTAGCATTAAAAGATTGCTCATTGGAATACTGCAGTTTTAACTTATCTCCCAATCCATGAATGTGGATCTAGTCCTTTTAATTTTCTTTTAATAATACTGTATAGTTTTGAAAACATAAGTTTTGTACTTTTTGGAAATTTTTATTACTGTTTTATTCCCCTTGATGTTATCATAAGTGGAAGCTTTCTAAATTCCATTATATCATTCATTGGTAGTGTATAAGAAGATTGCTGATTCTTGTATGTCAATCTTGTATTCTGCAACCTAGCTAAACCAGCATCAATATTTTCAAACTCTTGAAGTGATTCTACTGCAACTAAGTCCAAGAACCAAAAGTTCAGTACCATCCATGCCTTCAATTCTAATCAGGGAAGATACATTTTTGTCTCTCATCACCACTTAGAAGTTCTTTGATAATGATGACCCCCGGAGGAAGGAGGGGTGCTTTCTAACCAACATCTCCACATGCATTCAGCTAGTTCCAGAAATAAAAAAAAAAGTATCAAATGAAGCTTAAAGGGAAAATTATAATATACACAATTTAAAACTCTGATTGAGAGTCTTTAAATACTTTAACCCAAAATAGCGCTGCTACTTTTTCAGAAAAAGGGCACAAAGTTCCGCCTGGTAAATCTGAGGATGGTCATTCAACACGGAAGGGAGATTAAATCTGGGCTCCAATCAAAAGTACCTCCAGTTCCCACTAAGCAAGAGTGATCAAACACGTTTATCTTGATCTCAAGTAATCATGAAACATGTAAGTCACGAAACTCGGTGACAGAAATAGTTCTGAGGAAGAAATTCAGTGGAAATGCGGAGGCCTGGGCCAGCCCTCACACTGAAGCATTTAAATCTGCTAAACTGGAAGAGCATTCCAATCAGCGCAGTGGAGAGATCTGCTTCCTGCATAAGTGATCAGTCCAGTCAGCCTTCCACTGACCTTCCAGAGGTCTCTCCTTTTGTCCCACCTGGGCTGCCTCTCTGAAAAGAGAGAGGCATCAAATCTTACACAAGTCTCCAAGAGAACCATCTGGGCAAGGTGCTACCTTATGACACCGTATACCCAGAAAAGCAACCGACGCCTCCAAGAGAAAGAAAACAGAAGGCCTGCCAAGTCTGCATCCTCCCATTTCCTCCAGAGAAACATTACCCCTCTGAGCTGCAAGCCCTTGGCTGGCACCAAAGCCCCAGTAGACAGGCCGGCACAGGCAGCGACAATAAGCAGGCCCAGATTCGGCACTGGCAGGTTCCACTGAAGTCATTTGTCTCTTTCTTCCTCCTCCTCCTGGGAGAGTCCCAACTTGAACTCCAAGGAAGCGCCTCTGAATCTTCAAGAACACTCAATAAGGTTTCGCCAACGCAGGGAGAAATAGAACCCAAATCAGTGGAGGGTTAAGAAATCCCTTCAGCCGCGATGTAGGGTTCTGCAAGTTTTTTGAATGAATTATAATCATTCAACCCAATCTAATCAAAACTCATTTTATAGACTACCAGAGAATATTAAAAGTACCGCATGCGAGGGATAACAGGACAGATGGAAAGAGAAAGCAAGTAAAATGTTAATGTTAGAATCTGCTTTGGCAAGGCCACTACTGAGGCCTCTGAGGCCTGGATCGGAGCCTGCCGAGGGGTTAGGCCGATTCCGGGGCCATCTGCTAACATCAGAGCCTGCCATGAGGAAGGCCGGTGCTGGAGCCTCTGAGGCCAGTATTGGAGCCAGCTGAGGGGTTAGGCCAGTGTCAGGGCCAGCAAGGCCAGAACCGGGGCCTCCCATGAGACAAGGCCGCTGCTTGAGCCAGCGAGGTCTGGATCAGTCCACCGGGTAGCCAGACCACAACTGGGGCCGTCAAGAGTAGGATGGGTATTTGCAACGCAGCATGCACAGAGAAATATCGCAGAAAATTAAAACCAGATGCTTCCCCTAATTAGCAATAACTAGGAGGAAAGGGGTAACAGGAAGTGGTCGAGCTATAGAAAGGGCCCTATAGAAGCAATTAAGGTGACCAATCAGAGGGTATGGAATAGGGGAGGATGGAGCCTCTTTAAAAAGCAGGAGGTACATAAACATATGTATCAAAGTTAATCACCAAACAAGCACGGGATCGAGGGAGGGGGAGGGAATGGGATGGGGACTGGATGAGGGCTGATTGGATGATGTGTGCTTGTATATCCTCTCAAGTCTTGTATTCCAATGTGACGTATGATTACAATGCACCAATAAAAATAAATTTTAAAACTAAATAAATAAATATCTACTATTCTAACCCACAAAAAAAAAAAAAAGAATCTGCTTTGGTTTGAATAATGGGTGCCCCCTTCCAAAACCATGCTTATATTTAATCTCCAATGCAACAGTATTAAAAGTGAGATATCAGGGGAGTGATTCAGTCACGAGGCCTCCTCCTCTCTCCTGAGTGGCCTTAAGCTCTCTCATCAAAAGGCTGGAGGTTGAAGGGAATGCTCTCTTCCCCTTTTTCCTTCCACCTGGTAGGGACATGGTGTCCCTCCCTCCAAAAGATGCAACTGGAGGTGCCATCTGAGAAGCAAAGAGCCCCCTCACCAAATACCAACCCTTCTAGTCAGTGCCTCGATCTTGGACTTCTAGCCTCCAGAACTGTGAGAAATACATTTCAGTTCTTCATAAATTACCCAGTCTAGGGTATTTTGTTATAGTAGCACAAACAGACTAACAAACTCTCTAATGAAAAAAAAATATATATATATACACACATATATATATTCATTGTATTCATTATAAAATTTTTTCACCTTCTTCTTATGAAAACAAGTTGTACCATTTTTTGAAACAAAAAAAAGCTAAAAGAAAAAGACAGCATTCATCGTGTTTCTTAAAGCAGAAATCATCCCTATTAGATTTTTAAATAAAACTCTAATCGACTTCAATATTTAAAGCAGAGTTTGATTAGAGTTTCGTAAAGTCAATTATATTAACTAAAGCTAATGATATTATTAGTGTCTAAACATTTTGAAATTTTAGTAGAATATTATATAATACAAGTGAAAGAAGGAAGCTCACTCACTGACTACTCTCTTTCTCTTTTTACTGACTACTCTATCTCTTTCTTAGATATAATCTAAGAAGTCAATAGGCAAAGTAGCTCCCATCAGTGACCCAGGGGTGATGCCATTACAGTTTCCTCAAGAGAGTGTTTCTCTACATGGAATAATGTATAATAAGCCGATTAGTTTAGGATGGACCAGAGCCTTAAACAAACTTCCTCCTTGGCGACACTATGAAAGAGGATCTATTACATAATTTAAGAAACATGAATTCTGAGAAAAGAAGAAAGGTTGGCCAACAACAAGGTTGGTTATCGGGAAACTCATTTTTCCCAAAGTTAATATGAAGCAATTTTATACCATTACTCAATAGTCAAACCTCAATATCTTTCTAATTATAATTTGAATGACATCAAAACTACAACTATTCCTTACCTTATACTATACTTCCAAGAATTTATCCTACAACGCTTCAATGTTTAAAACATTTTCTTAAAGGCAAGTTCCTAGAACTCGTGAGGCTTTGCACTGAGTTTTTGTTTTTGTTTTTAATTGCCATAATTTGAGCCAGCCCTCCTTTTCCTTTTTTTTTTTAGTTAAATCTACACACTTACATATCTGAGACTACTTACTTTTGACTCTTGTTAAAATGTAACCTTGCTGCTGTCCTTGAACTGCCACGTTCAAAATGTTTTCAGTTAAATTAAATGTTTTCAGTTAGCGCCTTAGTCAAGTAAATTTGGCTATCCAGGCAAAGGTCGTAAGTCAAAGCCATATGACCAGATGTTTCAGAAATATGCGTGGGTGTTCACAAAAAAAAAGGGAGCCCATGTACTTCAAAACACCTGATTGTGAGCAATTAATATACGCTTCACTAACAAAGTATTTCTTTCACAAATACTCTAGAGACCTCCTCAGTGTCACCTGAGAGGGGACAATCTAAGAAAGAGATCGTTGGGCCCTGGCTTCTGATTCAGTAGGCCTAATATATATTCTTTTCTCTCTTTCTTTTTTTTGAACCCAGAGCCATTCTACCTCTGAGCTAGACTCCCAGCCCTATTTCATTTTTGTTTCTTTCTTTCCTTCTTTTTTCTTTTTTCTTTTTTCTTTTTTTTTTTTTTTTTTTTTTTTGTGGTACTGGAGATTGAATCCAGAGGCATTCTACCTCCAAGCTATACCCTCAGCCTGATTTTTTTTTTCTCTATTTTGAAACAGGGTCTTGCAAAGTTGCAGAGGACCTCACTAAGTAGCCACAGCTGGCCGCAAACCCAGATCCTTCTATCCTAGCCTCCCAAGTACTGGAAATACAAGTATGCGCCACCAAACCCTGCTTCATTTTTCATTTTGAAACAGCATCTCGCTATGTTGCTGAGGCTGGCCTTGAACCAATGATCCTCCTGTCTCAGGACCAGTAACACAGGCATGTGCCACCATGTCCATACTAGAATTTATATTTCTAACAAATTCACGGATGGTGCTGGGTTGGGAGCTATGCTTTGTGAACCAATGGCCTAGAACTAAAATAGTCATTATACGAGAAGCAGGGAAAGGTGGAGGTGGACGGGAAGGAGAGTACTTCTCAGACTCCTGTGGTGGTGATGGTATGTGTCAGTTTGGATCTTGAATGTCCCTGCAAGGCCCATCTGGTAAAGGCTTGGATCCCAGCATGGCTCTACTGAGAGGTGTTCTAACCTTAAGATGTGGGACCTAGTCAGAGGCTTGAGGTCATGAGGATAATGCAATTGAAGGGAACTGTGGGTCCCCATCTTTTCCTCTTCCTCTCTTGTTGGCTTCCCTGGCCACAAGGTGAGTGGTTTTACTCTGCCATTTGCTTCTGCTACACTGTACCCAAGGCGCCCTGGGCCAGCCCAGGCCAAGAGTGAGACTTACCAATCGCAGGGAGAAGCCTCCCAAGCCCTGAGCCAGAATAAGCCTTTTCTCTCATAGGTGGATGATCTTGGTGTCTGCGGTAGTGACGGCAAACTGACTGATACAGGCTGTATTCTGAGAATTATCTCACCTGACCTTCAGGGCAACGCCCAGACTGGCACTATCCCCGTGTCCCATAAAACGGCCGCTTAACTCGCCCTCGGTTCCCATGACTAACACACACAGGCGCTGAAGTGTAACCCGAGGTCTAATCCAGACCCAGCCCTTGCTGGTTTCCCATGACGTGACGGATGAGTTCCATGGTATTAGAACTTATTTTAAAAGGAAAAAAAAAAGTAAATGCTGGAATTTTTCCAGGTTTAAAATACAGGTTTTTTTTTTTTTCTTTCGGAAGGTTATCAATATCATACAACGTAAGACAATCAGAGACTAGCCACCATCCCGTATTAAAATGGCCTGTGACTGACACACTTCAGGGGAAAGCCGATGTTACAGCTCTCAGGTTTTCTGGGTTTTCCTAGTTGCAGAAACGGCCTCTGCGCTCTGGGGTCAGACACCACTTTTCCTCAGCAGACAGGACGGTCTTAAAAACCACGGGACCAAGGTCCTCCTCAGAACGCCAGTACCTTCCACAGGCTGGACGTGTTCATGGAGAACACCAGACCACAGGTGGCCTGGGCCTGACCTTGACTCCACTCTCAGCGCCTGAAAATCTGCTAAAGACACGGGAAGCTCGGGTGTGTAAACAAGACCTTGAAATCCCTTGGGCTTGGTGTCCTCAAACAATGCCCAAAGTGACACAGTTGAAAGTTCACAGCCCCCTGTTCAATTCCCTTCACCTGAGTCCATGGCCACTATCAGATTGAAATTACATACTTTCTTTTCTCTGGAAAGCTCTTTATCGTGTGTGTGCACGCGCGCGTGTGCGTGTGTGTGCGTGCACGCGCGCGTGTGCGTGTGTGTGCGCGCGCGCGCGCGCGTGTGTGTGTGTGTGTGTGTGTGTGTGTGTGTGTGTGTGTGTTAGGAACTACTAGGGGCATTCTACATCTGGGCTACATAACCAGCCCTCTTTATTTTATTTTATTTTTTATTTTGTTTTGAAGCAAGGTCTTGCTAGGTTTCTGAGAGCCTCACTACATTACAGAGGCTGTTCTCAAATCTGTAATCATCCTGTGTCAGCCTCCCAGGCACTGGAATTACAGGTATCACCAAGGCCAGCTGGATTTTCCTTTTCTTTTCTTTTCTTTTTTTTTTTTTTTTTTTTTTTTTTTTTTTTTTTTTTGAGGTACTGGGGATGGAACCCAGGAGCTTTCTACCTCTGAGCTAAACCCCCAGCCCTATTTTTTATTCTTTATTTGGAAACAGGGTCTCACTGAGTTGCAAAGGGCTTCACTAAATTGCTGAGGTTGGCTGCAAACCGGGATATTCCTGTCTCAGCCTCCCAAATGCTGGGATTACAAGTGTGCACCACCACGCCCAGCTTGGATTTTCCTTTTTTAATCAGCTACCTTTTCCCTCTGAGTTGTACTGATAAATTTTCATGAATATAAAATCAATAACCAGCTAGGCATGCTGCTGCATGTCTGAAATCCCTGTATTGGGAGGCTGAGACAGGAAGATCCCAGGTTTGAGATCAGCCTCCACCAATTAGCGAGGCCCTCAGCAACTCAGTAAGACCCAGTTTCAAAATGAAAACCAGCATAGTGCTGGGGGGTATAGCTCAGAGACAGAACAACCCTGAGTTAAATAAATAAATAAATAAATAACATAATATAACATAACAAGTTGTCAGTTTGCATTTTATAAGTAAATTCTCAGACTAGAAATCACAGATAGAGTCATCAAAACCTGACATGGGCCTTCATTAATTGTTCATGCTAACAAACAAAATCTAGAGAAAATACTTATGTGCCAGGCAGGTGTACTTTTAGAGAAGCAGTTTTCATTTTATCCGACAATGCTATGATCCAGGTGTTACGAGCATGGATCTTAGGCAGGTTACCTAACTCTGCATTGATTTCCTTATCTATAAGCTGAATGGTAGGAGTAGATTCCAAAAAAGTAAAAAAAAAAAAAAAAACTAAAACACAACTAGTGCCCTTGCGTCACCCTGGTTATGTGGCTCTATTCAAGTGCCCTTGTCTCCCCTCTTCCCTTGATTTCATTTTTACAGACAAACTGGAATTCAAAGACAAGGAGTAAACACCTAGGTTGACGTGGTAAATAACTCACACGCTTTCTAGAAGACTCAAACCAAAAGGGCCTGCTTGTTGGAATCTGGGAAATGAGTCCAAACCGTTCAGTGCCTCAGTTAACACTGTGATTTATTTCCAGAGAAACGAGGCTCTGGCTTTGTCTCACCTGATTCCAACAAGCGTATTACAGATTTGGAATCTACAACACGAGCCAATCTCTGATGGACTGAAATGCCCAGAAAATGGGATTTTAGAATTCATTGAATTTTCTAGTTAACTCACATCTATTCTGGCTAACTTACCTATATTTTTTTAGTTTTCTTTCCCATTTAGTGACATCTGTCTGAGACAAAGTTTTTTTTGTGTGTGATAAAGCACCTTTGGACCACTGTTATATACATTATTTTTTCATTCTTTCATGTCTTGTCTATATATTTTTCTGAATATAGCCCTTTTTTCCCCCCAAACTGAAAATTTTGTGCAAACCAAGGTATAATACCAGCCCAAACTGTACTGGTTCTAAACATACTGTATATTTTCTTATAGACAGATTCATGAAATGAGCTTATTTTCTCTTCAACTTGGTTCCTCTTTAAAAGAGGAAACACGAGTTAAACCATAGCTATGTTCTTTTCACATCTAAGATTAGAGAGGGTAAAAAGTTTGAAAATACCCAGACTGTCAAAGGGGGAGGATTTCTTACACTGTGAGTGAGGCTGCTAAACTGGTGCATAAGGTAGGAAGGTTGCCAGGCATGGTGGCACACACACCATCAATCCCAGTACTTGAGAGGCTGAAACAGGAGGATTGCATGTTTAAGGCCAGCCTCAGCAATTTAGTGAAACTCTCAGCAACCTAGCAAGACTCTGTTTTAAAATGAAGAAAAAGCCAGACGTGGTGGTTGCACGCTTGTAATCCCAGCGCTTGGGAGGCTGAGACAGGAGGATCGCACAGGTTCAAAGCCAGCCTCAGCTATTTAGTGAGGCTCTAAGCAACTTAGTGAGATCCTATTTCCAAATAAAGTATAAAATAGGTCTGTGAGTATATCCCGGAGTTAGAAAAGCCCCTGGGCTCCACCCGTAGTACCACCAAAAAATTTTTAAAAATAAAATGAAAAAATTTTTTCTTTTTTTTTTGTTTGTTTTTGGTTTTTTTTTTTTTTTTTGGTTTTGAGGAGGTCTGGGGATGGAACCCAGGGGCATTCAACCTCCAAGCTACACCCCCCTGCCTTATTTTTTATTCTTTATTTTGAAACCAGGTCTCACTGAGTTGCAGAGGGCCTCACTTAGTAGCTGAGACTGTCCGCGAACCACGATCCTCAGGTCTCAGTCTCCCGAATGCTGGGATTACAAGTGTGTGCCACCATGCCCGGCTTAAAAAATTTTTTTTTTTTAATGAGGCTGAAGATGTAGCTCAGAGGAAAAATTTCTCTGAGTTCAATCCCAAGGACCACAAAAAAAGAAGGAGGAGGAGGAGAAAGAGGCGGAGGAGGAGGAGGAGGAGGAGAAGGAGGAGGAGGAGGAGGAGGAGGAGGAGGAGGAGGAGAAAAGAGAGTTGGGAAAGTTGTTTAGTAACATGTATTGACTTAAATGTACATATCTGTTGGTTAGATAAATTGCCTTCTAAAACGTCATCCTAGAGACAGAGAGATTTTCACAATTATATCAGTACAGAAATTTTCATTTATATAATAATAAAAACTGACAATACACTTTTAAATCCACTACTAGAAGGGGCTCAGTTAAGTAAATTTTAACTCAGTCATACCAGAGAACACTGCATAACATGTAAAAAGAAAAGTAAGTCTTGCCATGAGACAAGGCCAGTGCTAGAGCCAGCAAGGCTGGGATCAGAGTCTGCCGGGTGTTGAGGCCAGTGCTGGGGCCAGCGAGGCTGGGATCAGAGCCTGCCATGAGGCAAGGCCGGTGCTGGGGCCACCGAGGCTGGATTGGAGCCTGCCAAGCGGCAAGGCCGGTGCCGGGGAATCGGAGTCTGCAATGCGGCATCCACAGAGAAATATTACAGAAAATAAAAAATTAGGACTTCCGGGAAGATGGCGACCGAGAAAAGCGGGGCTTAAGAGCCCCGCTAACAACAAATCTCCATTACCACAAAATCAGCGCCTTTCAAAGCCAGAAAACAACATCACCAGAGAAACAAAAAAAATCACCAGGCTCCAGAGAGAAAGCGGACTGAGAACAGAGCCACAGAGGAGATCCTCACGCCCGAGGACGCGGCAGACGCAGCAGCAGCACCATACTGCTGGCGGCACCAGCAAATTCACGGGACGGCCACAGCAAGCCGAGGGGAGCCGCTGCGGAACAGCCAGGAGGGATTTCTCGGCGCAGAGGACATCTAAAGCTCCCAGTGGCTGAGCTCAGCACACGCTGCAGGGATTCAGAGTGGAAATCAAAACCAAGAAAAAAAAACGCCAGCCCAACAGCCGAGGGCGTAGCAGCGGCGCCATATTGCCACCGGCGGCAGCAGCACCGAATTCACCGAATTCAGTACAGCTACATCTGCGTACTCAAGAACAGTGAGTCAAATTGCGGGCCACAGCGGAGAAATCCCAGTACTGTACTCACTGGGACTTGAAACAGTGGGAGAGGGGCGGTGGCAGTGATATCACACCATAGGAGAACGTGCAACCTGGCACCCCCCACAGTCTAAAGCAGCCTCTATCGACTCTCTGGGTCGGAGACTCTGTGATACAACCCAGTAAAGGAGCAGTGGGATCTGAGATACTACTGACTCGAGATCCAGAACACCTTAAGTGAAGTCATAGTGACCCAAGGGAAGAACCCAGAGAAGGCACAAACTTCTGAAATCATGGGAAAGAGGAATAACAATGGAGCAATGAATGCTCACAACCCCACAACATCAGAACCCGATAAAACAGAAAATCAGAGATTTCTAGAAGATCAAATCAGGAAAATAACTGTAGAAATAATAGAGGTGCTTCGAAAAGAACTCAGAGAGAGCCAAAAAGAGATAAAGGATGCAATTAATGAAGTAAAGGCCTCAATTCAAAGCACAAACAACCGATTAGAACACATGGAGAACAGAATCTCGCTCTTAGAAGATGATCATTCCAAAAATGAACGCATAGTTTCTAATCTAGGAAAAAATATCCGACAGCAGGAATCTGATATTGAAGAAATATGGGCCCATTTTAAGAGAGCTAACCTAAGAATAATTGGAATAGAGGAGGGAAAAGAAAGTGAAACCAAAAGGATCAACAATCTCTTCAAGGAAGTAATAGCAGAAAATTTTCCAGACATAGAGCAAGAGGTCGATACGCAGGTCCAGGAAAGTTATAGAACTCCCTTTAGACAGGATCAGAGAAGAGGATCCCCACGCCACATAATTTTCAAAATGACCAATGTGGAAGCCAAGCAGAGAATCTTAAAGGCAACAAAAGCAAAGGGCCAAGTGACATTCAGAGGCAAACCAATTAGAATCACTCCAGACTTCCCAAACCAAGTTATGAGAGCCAGAAGGGCTTGGAGTAACATATTCCCAATTTTGAAAGAAAACAACTTCCAGCCAAAAATTTCCTACCCAGCAAAACTTTCTATCAAATTAGATGGAAAAATAAGAAGCTTCCATGACAAACAGAAACTGAAGGAATTTATGTCTTCAAAACCAGCACTAGAGAAAATACTCAAAGAGATTAACTACAAAGAAGAAATAGGTAGCACACATCAGAACTAGAGAAACAAGATTTTCCATCCAACAGACAACTAAGATTGGTTATCTGTGGAGATTCATTATTTATGTTAGTCTTTTACCTATATCTAAAGGGTATTGTTTGCCTTTATTGTTGTTAATTTTTAGGATTTCTAGTTGGAATATTAATATACCTTCAGATATAGCATTTGGAAATATTTTATCCCATTCTATTAGTAACTGTTAACTCTGTTTACATTGTCTTTGGATATACAATATGTTTTTTATTTTTTAGGGAGTTTGTATACTCTTCTGTTGCCTGTGCCATTGAAGTCATAACCAAGAAATCACTGCCAATTTCAATGTTGTGAGGGTTTATGACCCAGATTTTCTCCTAAAAGTTTATAGTCTTAAGATTTATATTTAGGTCTTTTATCTATTTTGAGTTAATATTTGTATATGGGATTAGGTAAGGGTCCAATTTTATTCTTTTCCATGTAATTATTATTTTTCAACAATATTTAGTTAAAAGATTATTATTTCTACCACCAAATGTTCGTGGAAACCTTGTAAAAAATAAATTGACAATATAGGGAAGAATTTAGGTCTAGGCTTTTATTTAACTCCAATGGTTTATATATCTGCCTTTAGAATAGTACTACACTGTTTCAATTATTGTAGCTTTATATGGTTTGAAATCAGAAAATATATATCTTCTAGCTTTGTTCTTTTTCAAGATCGTTGTGGGTACCTAGAGTCCATATTCCATATTAGGATAGATTTTTTTTTCTGAAAAATAAATATATAAATATATGATAGTTTCACCTAAAAAATAGAAAAAATAGATTCCCTGGTAAGAAAGAAAGCAAAAAAGAAATATTGAAATGTTATCTTTAAGTCATCAAAAGCTTGGTATCAGACAAATGAAACTGTTATGTGAGACTATCATTTTTAATTTTTGATAATTTGCTATAATACTAGATGTCAATCACTAAACCAAGCATGGGAGGGGGGGATAGGGAGAGAATGGGGTGGGGATCGGGTGGGGGCTGACAGGGCAATGTGTGCATGTATGTCTACAAAAGTATGTATCCCACTATGATGTATGAATACAGTGCACCAATTAAAATAAATAAATAAATATATTTAAAAAAAAAGAAATGAAAAGAACTGGGGTTGTAGCTTGGAGGCAGAATGCCTCTGGGTTCAGTCCCAACTATCAAAAAAAAAAAAAGAAAAGAAAAAATTAGATGCTTTCCCTAATTTGCAAAAACTAGAAAGAAATGGGTAATAGGAGGAAATCTAGTTGAAGAAAGGGCCCTTTAGGGGAGCAATTAAGGTGACCTATCTGAGGGGATGGGAGGGGAAAAGATGGAAACTCTTTAAAGCACATCATGTACTTAAACAAATATATCAAAGTCAATCACTAAGTCAAACATGGGATCGAGAGAAGGGGAAGAAATGAGATGGGGATTGGATAAAGGCTAATTGGGTGATGTGTGCTTGTATATCCTCACAAGTCTTGTATTCCATTGAGATGTTTGACTACAATGCACCAATAAAAATATATTAAATAAAAAAGAAAGGTAGGTCTGTATGTTCATATATAGAAATATTTCCACAGTATACAAAGTTATATTTGTAAAATGCAAGTTAGAGAAAAGCTTCTGCAGATAGAGACCACATTTCTCTATTAAGTGCTGTGTACAAATCACATATCTAGACACATTGACTTTTACAAAGAAAAAGAGTCTAGGAGTGAGGTCAGCTGAATCACTCATACCTACAAAACTTTCCCAGAGTTCTTTTTAAATTTTGTTTTAAAAAGCCAGGCATGGTGGCACATGCTTGTAATCCCAGCTCTTGGGAGGCTGAGACAGGAGGATCGCACAGGTTCGAAGCCAACCTCAGCTACTTAGTGAGGCTCTCAGCAACTTAGTGAGACCCTGTTTCCAAATAAAATAGAAAATAGGTCTGGGAGTATAGCCCGAAGGTAAAAAGCCTCTGGGTTCCATCCCCAGCACCACAAAAAATAAATAAATAAATAAATAAATAAATAAATAAATAAATAAATAAATAAATAATATTTTGTTTTAAAACTAGCATGGGTACAGGCCTATCATCCCAGTACTTAGGAGGCTCAAAAAGGAGGATCACAGGTTTGAGGTCAGCCTCAGCAACCTAGCGAGACCCTGTTTCAAAGTAAAAAAAAATAAAAAGGGCTGGGGGTGTAGCTCAGAGGTACAGTGCCCCTAGGTTCAATGCCTAGAACAACAAGAACAACAAAAAGCATGCATTACATTTACAATTAAGAATTAGCCTCTGGGTCCCTCCTACTGCTTCCTCTGCACGTGTGCACGTGAACGTGTGCACACACATGAGCTCTTCTCTACCCCGGTCCTCCTTGCTATATCAGAACTCGCCAAACACACTCCCAGTCCCGCCCTCCAACCGCTCCCCTCTGCCTAATGTCCTCTTCTCTCCCACAACCACTTGCTCCTCATTTCAGGTCTCTTGCCCAAAGAACACCTCCTCAGTGAGACGTCCCTTATACTATAGCTAACTTAGTAGAGACCCAGTCCCCCACATGCTACTCCCAGCATCCCTGCTTCATGTTTTGAGAACACATAGCTCCATCTTACTTTCATGTTAACTTATTTAAAAATGAGATCCCCATCTGATTGTTCATCGCTCTATTCTGGCCCTCAGAACTGTGCAGGGATTCAGTAGTTATTGAACAAAAGCATCCCAGACAACCAGTGTTGAGACCCAGCCTCTTGAACGCCAAACCATACTGGCACCCCATGTGGTTTCACGAGGGGAGAGGGTTTGGAAGACCTAAGCTCCCTTCCAGTTCTTGGGCTGTGGTGTATGGCGGAGTCATCAGGGCCTGGACAGGTGGCTTCCTCATGCTGCTCTCTCCTCTCTTGCCGGTTTTTTACTTTCCTTGAGTAAGTAAGTGGGGACATTGGGTGTTGGTGAGATCACCGGTCCAGGAAGCCAGTTCCTCCTTGACTCATCTCTAAGCCATTTCTCATACTGTTACTATTTGTTCTTATTTCTCAGATGCCGGGCAGCGGCTCAGTTGTCTGTGGAAAAATAAAGACTCAAAATAAAGGATCAAATATAGAATCAAAAATATAGACTCATTTTAAAAGAGTGACGTAACTGATAAATACAAAAGTCATCTTGTTTATATATTGAAGTCATTTTGTGAAGACAAAAAAAAAAACAAAAAACTACTGGTGACTACCCAAAACAAGGTTAAGGAAAAGCATAAAACTAACTTTGCAACCTAGTATATCTTAGACCAAACCCTTACCGGATAATAGAGTGCTTTGAACAGGCAGAAATTGCTTCTGTCCATTTACTAGTAATAGAAGATCTGACAGGCTAGAGAATTCAGAAAAGACGGGCAGGTCACATGACCATCAAAAGGAGACAGAAAACAGTCCTGTGCTGTTAGCCTGCAATCAAACGCTTCATTGTTTCTTGCATCCCAGAGATTTCTCAACAAAAGATACCTAAGATCATATTAGGCTAACATATCAAGAGAAAAAATAATTATATTATTATGTTCTTCTCGGGGGCAAACAGGTCTTAACCACATGGGAGCTTGGACACTTTTCCAATAAATGTTTCACGTCCCTTAGACTAATTCACTTTCAAAGTTGTATTGTTTTATTTTGGGTTTTTTTTTAACCCCCTCACCTATTCATTTGGAAATTCAGTTTAAAAGCTCAGATGTAAACCACGCTTTGGACAAATCCATAGAGAAGTATTTCTTTCTTTCTCTCTCCTAATTGCTGGTCTGGGGTTGTCTTAGAATAGTTTGTGGGGTTGGAATCACTTATATAAAACACCATTTCATAAAAGTCTAATGAGGAAGCCCATCAAATAAAGTCACATTTATAGGCTTTTCTTTCCTCTGGAATATTTGTGAAAGAACAGCTCAGTCTACAACAGAACTTAGCAAGAAAAGGAAAAGCAAAGATGGCAGCCCACGATGGGGCCAGCCCTGTGCTGATGTTTTACCGGGATTCTAGTTTGATGCCTGCTGTAACACACCAAGACAGATCTCCCTGCCCCGTCTTCCACGTGAGGAAACTAAGGATTGGAGAAACCATAGCACTCATCCAAAATCAAACACCACTGAACTGCAAAGCCTGAACTTGAGTCTGGGTCTACAGCTGTGCTCTTAACCTTGAGGCTATTTCGCACAGGAAGATGCAGATGGGAATAGAAAATCGGTCTTCCTTGGCCCTAAGGCAGACCTCAGGCCGCAGGGAAGAGCTGGTGCAGGCTCTGCTTCACTTCTGAGTTGCCCCCTTACGTGCACACACAGCGCAAACCTGCCCAAGCTGTAAATTTCTCCCGGGCCATTTTGTGGGATTTTCTTAAAGGTCACCCAACAGGCCCCTAAGGAAAGAAGGGCTTGGTCTAAAAAGTTTTATATTTCCTCTCACTTTTTAAACATTGGAAAATCCATTTGGCCCAGAGAAATGAATAGGAAAAGGAGTTCTAACTACCTAGAGCCAATAAAATGTAATGGAAAAAAAGCAAGAATATGGCTGGACTTTATTTTCTTCTCGCTCAGCACATCCTGCCTTAATCTGAAAGGTAAATAGGCTGTGCCCAACATACCAACTCTTTTCAGGTGAAATTATCTGGGTTATAAAAACAAGCAACAACTGTGCAACAACTGTTATTATTCCTGAATTCACAGCTGACAGAAATAATGTCCAGAGGAAATCAGAGGCAAATATTGACCACAAGAGAGCGAATCCACAAATTTTCACTACACTGTTAAGTGACTTTGGTCAACATTGTGTTTTACTTTTTTTGTGGGGGGGGGAGGGGTACTGGGAATTGAACTCAGAGACATTCTCCCTTTGAGCTACACTCCCAGCCTGATTTTTTTTTTTTAATTTGGAAATAGAGTCTCACTAGTTTGATGAATCTCATTACTTGCTGAGGCTGTCCTCAAACCTGTGATCCTCCTGTCTCAGCCTCCCAAGTACTGAAATTACAAGTGTGCGCCACCACGCCTGCTTTTTCTTGCACTTGAATTAAAACTGTGTGACACTTTCTGAAATTTGAGTCTGCAAAGTCAGAAAAGGAGAGCTTAAACTTTGATATCCTAATTATTTGAATCAATAGGCAAGAAAAGAGAGACAGCTACTCTTTGCATACTATATTAGTAGACTGACATCCCCCAGAACGGAGTAAGTAATTATACCACCCCTCTCTGTAACCCCGGAGTGTCAGATTCTTTGGCTCCGAGATACACCTATGCTCTTTGACTTTAGTCACGCCCAGTTTTTAACTTCTAAATTCAACTTCTCTTACTTTATACTACACTTTCTTCTGTATATCAAAGCTAAGAAGATAGTCCAACGAAAACCATCTTCACAAATAGAACATCCTTTAATAAGAAACTAGCTATCTGGATGGTTTATCTGAAGCAATGCCCATCACATTCTTTTCTCTGGATGTCATTTAACTAAACAATTAACTACATGACACAGCTTAAGGCCGCACTCTTCAGAGCATCACTGCAGACAAATCATCAGGTGTTCCACTTTAAAGATGGCCC
Organism: Muscardinus avellanarius; assembly: GCF_963383645.1. Classification (NCBI taxonomy): domain Eukaryota; kingdom Metazoa; phylum Chordata; class Mammalia; order Rodentia; family Gliridae; genus Muscardinus; species Muscardinus avellanarius. Next base: position 75,561,396 of record NC_137800.1, on the reverse strand, counting down.
GTCAGATGGAAGGGCTCCGTGAGAGTTCAGCCTGGCCCCCCGCTCACCTCTTCACTGTAAGATGTCACAGAGCGTCCTAACGTGAAAATCGGCGTTACCTCCCTCCAAGAGAAGAACAGGGGACATGGCCATTTCCCAGCTCATCCAACTGTGGAACGCTTTGCTCGAGGGTTATCTTGGCTGGTGGCATCTCAGCTTCAGAGAGCTGGTGGTCCTGAGAATCGGGGATGCACTGGTTGGCCCTGAATAGTCAATTCAGATCTCCACATCTGCTTATCTGCATTCCCCTAGTTGTAGCACTGTGAAAGGTCCTAGCACCTTCAGTCTTAGAACTGAGGAAGCACAGGCCAAAGAGATTGTCCGATTACAAGTGAGCAGAGGTGGAGCTAGACCTGAAGTATAGTGATCTTGGATGCAAAAAAAAAAAAAATGTTTTTAAGCATCCAGAAAAATGGCCAGAGATGCCTCTTAGAAAGGACAGGACAAATATAGAATATTTAAAGAGCTTCTTTACATCCTTGAACCATCCCAGTGTAGCACCAAATTTAGCAGCAGGACCATTACACTGGGAAGTTCAGTAGGAATAGGGGTGAGAGTGGGGCTGGAGGAATTCTTAGCAAAACCAAGGAAACCATCTTAAAAGTATGGTATGCATGAGCCAGGTATGGTAGTACACGCTTATAATCACAGTTCTCAAGAGGTTGAGACAGGAGGATCGCAGGTTCAACCAGCCTCAGCAACATAGTGGGGTTCTCAGAAACCTAGTGAGACCATGTTTCCAAATGAAAAAATAAAATCAGGCTGAGGGTGTAGCTTGGAGATAGAAAGCCTCTGAGTTCCATCCCCAGTACCAAAAACTAAAACATAAAAAAAATGTATGGTATGCATGAGAAGTCTTTCCCAGCCAATACTTGGGAGATGTCATTCAAGCCTACGTAAAAACAGAAATTAGGAGTGCACAGCATATCAAAAATGTTACAACTTTCTTTTCAGCCTTGAAAACTCAAAGGACATTTTATAGCTTTAATGTGAATGCAAATTAAAGTCTGGAGGCATTAGACATATTTTAGGTAATAAAAAAGAAATAAATCTCTAACTAAAAATGTTAAAAGTAGTCTGATTCTAGTTGTAAATTTACAGACACTAATGTAAACTCTTACACACAGACACCGAAAGCTGTATGTATAGCTAACTATTTTAGTAGATCATAGGTAATAGATTTAATGAGAGCCAGGGGTGGTTAATGTTCTTAAGCACAAAGATTCCTAAATTGGAAGGATACCAAAAATATCAAGCCATTTGATTTCTGCTAACAATGAGGAAGTAGGAATCTAGATGACAAAATAATCTAATTGTATTAACTCCTACCCTCAAATTGCTGAAGGAGAAAAGAGAAGTAGTTATGCTGTTTTTAATTAGGATCTAAAGTCTATTGAAACAATAACATGTCATCCTTAGCTGTCTTGTGAGTAAGAAATACAACCTTGGCTCTGTATTCTTTACCCAGTGTTGACGCACAAACTTCAGTTGTGCGCTATGAAATCTCAGAGCAGAAACTGAATCCCCTACCCTGCTTTCAAACACCAGTAGCCCACAGAGCAAACTTCCAGCAATTGGTTTTCACCAAATGTTGCTTCCAACTCATCTGCTTCTGGGACTAGAAGGGTCAGGAAGGTCTGAGGACAAGAAATAGTCATTTCTGAAGGACAGCGTTCAAAAACAAAGCAAGACCAAAGGGAACTGCAGTTGCTCTGAGATGACAAAGTCATTTCCTCATTTCTGATAAAGCAACACACACGAGGAAGAAGAAACACCGTGAGCAGGACTGTCGGTGAAGCCGGCTCCTGAGGGCCCCTCGGGCCCACACTCCAGGCCTCTCTACCAGACCCTTAAGTTTTTCCTAAGCCCTTGTTACCCAAAATTATATAACTTAATCTATTTGAAATGTTTTTCATTTGTTGTGTAACATTCTTTGATAGATTATAAGCTCCTAAGAGCAAAAGTTTATTCTGGGTTTTGTTCTTTATGTTTTTTTTTTTTTTTTTAATAATCTAACTCTGAGCCGGGCATGGTGGTGCATGCTTATAATCCCAGCATTCGGGAGGCTGAAACCAGGAGGACCGCGGTTCACGGACAGCCTCGGCTACTTATTGAGGCCCTTTGCAACTCAGTGAGACCCTGTTTTAGAAATGAAAAGACTAATAAAGAGGGCTAGGGGTGTAGCTCGGAGGTAAAATGCCCCTGGGTTCCATCCCCAGTATCCCCCCGAAAAAAAAAGACTAAAATATAGGGCTGGGAGTATGGCTCAGAGGTAAAATGCCCCCGGTTCCATCCCCGATACCACTAAATAAATAAATAAATAAATAAATAAATAAATAAATAAATAAACTCTTTTACTGGTGCACTATAATTATACATCATAAAAGGTTCAGAGTGATAGAAATGTGCACAGCATTTTGGTGTGTTTCCCTCCAAATCCCGCCTGGTTCCCTCCCCCTCCTCATTCATAATCTTGAAATTGGTACCGACACTGCCATAAATCAACATAGCATTATTTAAATCGTTTCCCTCATCTAGCCTCCCCTTTCATTGTCTCACCCCCCTCCCCAAATCCCCTTCCACTATTTTACTAGTATCTCCCCGTATTTATCTGAAGTCCCTTTTGATTTCCAATTTTTCTCTAGTTTCTACATACGAGTGAAAACATCTGGCCCTTCACTTTCTAGGACTGGTTAATCTTGCTTAAAATAATATTCTTCAGTTCCACCCATTTTTCTGCAGTGACATAAATCTATTCTTCTTCATGGCCAAGTAAAATGCCATTGTGTGACATACTATAGCTTTATAATCCATTCATCCTTCTGTTGATGAATGCCTGGGCTGGTTCCATAATTTGACTGTTGTGAATTGTGCTGCTATCAACATGGACATGCATGTATCACTATAATATTCTGACTTCCTGGTGTCTAGAACAGCTCTTGAGATCCAGACACTGCTCAATATATATGTGTTGGATGAAAAAACAATGTTCCTCTTTACCGTCTTTCAATCCTATATGAAATCATCTGTCTGCCTCCTATCTTTTTTCCTTAACCGACCAGACTCCAAGGAAACTCATAATCAAAGTCACAGCCATTGAGACATGGTGTCTCTAAAAGAGACAAGCTTTCCCCTGGAGATCTACAAATTCCTCTTTATCCTGTGGAAGAAGAAACATTCGGCATAGTGTGGAAATTTTACATATACATTATACTCACTAAAAAACCAGTAAACATTGGATTTACCATTCAAGATGCTATTTACAAAACAACCCATGTGGGGGATAGCATGCTCCCCAACAAACAAGCATCCTGCAGCAACCCCGGGCTTCTCCAGCCATAGGTGTGTATCCTGCACCCATATAATGTTTTCCTTTGTACCTTCCCATAATAAAAGCATCAAGGAAAGCTTACAGCTGTGCAAAAGATGCACCGGCATTCCTGGAGTGTGGTCATCTTGTCCAGAGACTGTTCGCACAAGCAGAGTTTGCAAGTGATGAGGGGAGCCGGGGCAAGATCTCCGGGCGTGGGGTTTTCGGCAGTCATGGTGAGATAGTGGAGCTCACCAACGGAGTCCATCACTTATCTTCAGCTTTCCTCAGTCTCTTCAATCCCTACGGAAAGATCCAAATCAGGAAATATGACATCCACCGACACGGTCATCGTTTAACCAACACATTTGGGGACCAGCTGAGTGAATCCTGGTCCTCGCCGATCGCTAAGAGTACAGCTAATGCCTTTCTGAGCACCACAGGCGTGGACAGCTTGAGGGCCAGGAACAGTGTTCCTGGAGCTCTGGAATTTAGCCTGACTTCACCTCGCTGTCCTGATGCACATCATGTGGGAATTAAAAGCCCACTGTGGCAGGGGTGGGGAGGAAAGCATAGTTAGCTGGACAGGATACTTAAGGCTTGGGGGTCTACTGTACAACACAGTTAACAATAACACTTCATGTGCCGGGCATGGTGGCCCATGCTTGTAATCCCAGTACTTGGGAGGCTGAGACAGGAAGGATCACAGGTTCATGGCCAGTCTCTGCTATTTAGTGATGCCCTCCACAACTTAGTGAGACCCTGTTTCAATAATAAGGAATAAAAAATAGGGCTGCGGGCGTAACTTGAAGGTAGAATGTCCCTGGGTTCAATCTCCAGTACCGTAAAACAAACAAACAAATAATACATCATGTACTTCAAAATTGCTGAGAGCAGCCAGGCATGGTGGCATCTATATTCCCAATACACGTGAGGCTGAGACAAAAGGATTGCAGGTTTAAGGCCAGCCTCAGCAACTTAGTGAGGCCTTCAGCAACTTAATGAGACCCTGTTTCAAAATAAGAAAAACACAATAGGGCTGGGGGTGTAACTCAGAGGTAGAATACCCCTGGGGCCCAGCCCTCAATATCTACCATAAAATAAATATGTAAAATGATGATTTATTATTTGATTTATTCATTTCACATGTATATATAGTATTAAAACATTATATTATATACTGCAAGTGTACAGTTTTTGTCAATTTTACCCTAATAAAGCTGAGAATGAAGGGAGAAAATTATATTTACTAACAAACACATCATTTAAGAGTTGCATGGCTGAGACCAATTCAACAGATTGAAAAAATACATAAAAAGTGGGCTGTCGCTCAAAAAAGTTAAAGATTTACCTAAAAGGGAATTCCACTTCTGGGTACATGCCCAAAAGAAATAAAACCAGGATCTAAAAGCAATAGCTATACATCTATGTTCATAGCACTATTATTCCCAACAGCCAAAAGGTGAAACCAGCTCCAACAGCCATCAACATTAAAAGGAACAGACTATAGTATTTACACACAAGAAAATATTACTCTGCTGAGACAAAACTCGGACATACTATACAGCATGGATGGACCTCAACAATATCATGCCAAGTGAAATAAACCAGAGATAAAATGTTAAATGCTATCGTTCTACTCGTCTGATATACCTAGAGTTATCAAAGTTACAGAGATAGGAAGTAAGTGAGAGATGACCAGGGGCTGGTGGAAGGGGGAAACGAAGAATCGTTTAATGGGTACAAAGATTCTGCTTGGAATAAAAAATCATTTGGGACATGAACAGTGGTGATAGTTGTATTTAACACTACTGAACTATACATTTAAATGGTAATTTTTCGGTAAAAAAAAATTTTTAATTGAAATAGTGTTATAGTGTTTCCTGTGTCTCCACATATATTCTTTCACTAAACCTTTGCAACAGCAGTGCTTGATTTCTTCGTTTCGCAGATTGAGGCATAGAGAAGATAAGTCATACAGGGTTTGTACGTGGCGACACATAGCACAGATCTCCATCTTTTGGCCACTTCTAATGCCTGATCTCTTATGTCAGAACTGCCTCTTAAGTGGATATTGCAAGGAGGAATGAAGTGGGGGAAGAGAGAAGAAGTCTGTGACTACAGCTGTCCTAAAAGCCCCTGAAGTTATACAGAAATATTTGTCTCTACACATGGTATGAGCACAGGAACAGAGACCTTTGTACTGAAAAACTACAACCAACATAATACGACTGGATTGTTTTCATTCAGAATCTTTATCATTAAGAGATGAAATCAATATGATCATAATCTTCCTACATATGCATGTTATATATCGTATTAGAAAATTACTGATTAAATAAAAATAAAATCCTAAGGTTCTTGCTATTTTATTTTTTTTTCTTTTTTTTTTTTTTTGGTACTGGGGTTCCTGGAAGCCCTTCTACCTCTGGGCTACACTCCCAGACCTATTTTTATATTTTTATTTGGAAACAAGGTCTCCTAAGCCAGCGCGCGCGGCTGGCTTCGAACCTGCGCGATCCTCCTGTCTCTGCCTCCCAAGCGCGGGGATTACAAGCGTGCGCCACCACGCCCGGCTGGTTCTTGCTATTTTAAAAGAGTGTGGCAGCCGGGCGAGGTGGCGCACACTTGTAATCCCCGCGCTTGGGAGGCGGAGACAGGAGGATCTCGCTAGTTCAGAGCCAGTCTCGCTGGCTTAAGAGACCCTGTTTCCAAATAAAAAAGTATAAAATAGGTCTGGGAGTATAGCCCGGAGGTAGAAGGGCTTCCAGGAACCCCAGTACCACCAAAAAAAAAAAAAAAAAAAGAGTGTGGCAAATTTTAACAGATTCTGCTGCAGAAACAATAGCAAATACCTCCCCCCACACAAGACTCTATCTCTCTTTCTCTATTCCAGCATGAGAAATTACTTAAGTGTGGCAGCTGCTACCTAGCCCCACTATTATTTGAAACCCAATATGGTCATGTGTTGATTAACAACAGGTATATGTTCTGAGAAATGTGCCAGCAGGTAATTTCATTGTATGAGCAATCGTGACGATACTTCACAAACCTAGATGGTACAGTCGACTATACACCGAGCCTATTGCTCCTAGGACTATGATGAATGAAACAGTGTGAGACTAGATCAAGCACAAGAAAAAATAATGCAACCAAGAGACGCAGTAAACATAAGATGTATGAGGCTGCTGCTATCAACGCCGGCTTTGACTCAGTAAAATTTTTATCGGTAAAAGGAGCACACTCCAAAATAGCAATATGAAATAAAAGCATAAACCATTAACAGAGTTGCTTATCATCATTATCATGTACTGTAAATAATTATATGTGCTATACTTTTATGTGATTGTCATTGCTGTTGACTTGTTTACAGTACCGCACAGACACATGAGTACTGTGTTGAGCTACACCATCATGACAACTGTGCCATCCCTAGGCGACAGAATTTTTCAATTCCGTTATAATCTTGCGGGACCACCTTCATATGTGTGGCTCCTCGTTGATCAAACATCGTGATGAGAAGCATGACTTACAAATGGGTAAAAAAGTGCTAAAACAAGGGAGGAAAATACACTGGCTTGGGTGGATGAAAAGAAAAAAATGGGATGCTTGCTTGTTTGCTAGAGTCGACAGTTACTGACTCTCGTAACAGAAAATATTACTAGTAGGTGTTTTTTTTTCCTGCCCTCTTAAAAGTAAGAGAAGATTTGACTTGAAATAAGAGAGAGCCTTGAAATAAATAGGATGCTAAGCGATGATTCGCTTCCAATATGGAAGGCATATTTCTGGGTGAAGGTCCAATAAGGCTCAAGATACATCATTCTTATTCCATAAACTACTGAGGAGATATCATCACACAAGAGCTAAGTAAAGTCCAATCAAATTTTTTGAAAGACTAACTTCTGTTCAGGTCAGTGCCGAGGTAAACATCAATGATGATACCTCTTCCCTCTTCTCAGTCTATGCTTATGACTTGTTCCTCCAAGATGCCCAGCTCACACTCCTAGGGTCAGGACTTCCACCAACTGCTGTCTTCTGTTTTCTCAGCACTGCTTATACAACACATTCTGAATTATCTTTCCATCAGAAAGAGAGATCCCAAGTGAAACAACAAGAAAAAGAAACTGGAGTGAGTAAATGCCTCCAGAGTAGGGAAGATAGAAAACGACACAGCCCAGATCCACCGCACACCCCAGTTGAACCCCAGGTTCAACAGCTCTCTGGAGCACGGTGTCCCCAACAGCCAATCCCTGGCCGCTGCTCCCGTGTCCTATGAGACAGTCAACTGCCTCCCCTGGTCTCACCTGAGATTATTTGTTAGAAGAAGACAGGAAACATACCCATCTTTTAACATGGTCTTGAAATAACAAAGACATAACAGGATACCTCTTAGAAGCGATCTTCTTTGGAAGGCAGGACTAGCAATTGCATTCCTCAAGGCCATCTGAAATGTAATTGTGTCTCTTGGCATCTACACAAATTTCTACTACTTAGTTTGTGAGTTGCATGCCTACAGGCTATGAAAGTAGTTAAAAATATTAAACTATATATTTTTTTAATTGGCTCTTTTTCTTTTTCTTTTTGGTGCTGAGGATGGAATTCAGGGCTTCAAGCATGCTCAGCACACACCGTACCACCGAGCTACACCCGCAAGCTCTAAAAATATTTTTCTGATATAAAAACCTTTTCTGCAGCAAAGACCCATTTTGTTTGGGCTTTAAAAATAAAGTAATAATTCTAAGCATTCCAACAGGGTACTTGTGACTCAGAGAGATACAGGAAAGAAGTCACATATGTCATCACTCTGAGATATGAATAATCCAAAATGATTGTTCAAAAAGCAGTGATTTATTTTCCTGCTCCAGCAATGCCAATTCCCTGAAGTGATGGTATCCAAACATTTTTCAAGAAATACAATTTTTTTTTCTGTGTGTGCGGTACTGGGGATGGAACTCAGGGCTTTCTTCCTCCGAGCTACACTCCCAGACCTATTTCATATTTTATTTGGAAACAGGGTCTGAGTTGTGCTGAGAGCCTTGCTGAGTAGCTGAGGCTGGCTTCGAACCTGCATCATCCTCCTGTCTCAGCCTCCGAAGTACTGGGATTACAAGTATGTGCCACCACAGCCGGCTCAAACAGTGCAATTTTATAAAAACTAAATATTTACCACTACAAACTACCACTGTATTAAAGAAGTTAGGATAGACTAGGGCCCAGGGCCAGTCCCTCTTTACCCTCCACCCCACTCCTTTACTACCACCCTGGAACTATCACAGGAACCCAAGTCCACACCGTGCACAGATGGAACTTTGGATTTTCTACTTTGGGCAAAATCAACAATTACTGTTTAAAAAATGAATGACACATAGCAGACACTTCATAAAATATATATATATATATATATATATATCCCAAAAAATCCTTCACCATTGATTCATTAGAAACTGAGTTCTTCAAGCAGCAAACAAGAAAATCCTGGATTTCCCCATGTGTGGGATGCTTATGAAGAATTTCAGAGATTCCTAGGTTTCTCATTTATGAGGGGGTGAGGAGGGCACTGGGGATTGAACCCAAGGGTGTTCTACCTCTGAGCTACATCCCAAGCCCAATTTTATTTTTTATTTTGAAACAGGGTCTCACTAAGTTCCCAAGGGCCTGGCTAAGCAGCTAAGGCTGGCCTCAAACCTGTGATCCTCATGTCTTATGTCTCAGCCTCCCAAACACTGGGATGACAGGCATGAACCATCATACCCAGCTATTCATGTCTTAAGATTCACCGATTTTCTGTAGTCCCAGCTACTTGGGAGGCTGAGGAAGGAGAAGCACACACAAATTAAATGCCAGCTGGGGGAATTTAGTAAAACTCTGTCTTAAAATAAAAATAAGAAGGGCCAGGGATGTAGCTCAGTGGTAAAGCACTCCTGGGTTCAATTTCCAACTCCCCTCCCCAAATAATTTATTAGCCTCTATTGCTTGAAACCACAACCACAGAACTTATCTCCCCCTCAAAAACAAACAAATAAACAAACAAAACTACCTAGTAAGACATGAATCTAGGAGGACTGGGGACACCCTCCCAGCTCCTCCTGACCCTCCCACCAGCCACACCTCCACAGGTGCACAGGAAATGCCCCACCATCCCTCCCCAGGTTGCAAGAGGTCTTCAGAGAGATGGAACTCACTCTTACTGGTCTGCTGACTTGCTCAGCTTGTTCTGCCTCATGCCTCACATTGTGATTTAAGATAAGCAAGTACTTGAATCACCCACCCAACTGCTCCGTGTTAAAAGGCAACACTTATAATTACTTGTACAGTTACTAACAGATGTAACTGTGCCTCTGGTTGGGTGTCAAGAGCCACCTGGGGTAAGAGTTTGGGCAGAAAACATAAAAAATAGAAAAAGAAAATATTTTTTAAAAATGTGTTGGAAAGAAACCTGGCAGTGGCCTTTAGGTTTAAACTTTCTAAGATGGGTGGCGGTTTTCTCCAGCTCACATGTACTTAGCCCTACAGCAGGACAGCCTTGTCTAGGCTCCCCAAGGAAGAACAGTCACTCTAAACCACCTCATTTTGCAATCACCTACCAGGGAGAGAGACCCAGCCGCTCTTTCTGCTCCAAGAGTGTCTTTTGTGCTATAAACTGTTTATTATATGAGAAGCGAGTGCTATCTGATAGGAAGGAAACAGGAGAGTCACTTTTTTTCCCTCCTGTGTTTTCATTAGAATTGCCAAAGAAAGGAATACTTCAGAAGCTGTGCTAGGAGCACAGGATGTAAGGGGAATTTTCATATTCTGCTGGCGGCCTGAAAAAGCAATCTGCTCCAAAAACCCAGAGGGCGGGAGAGCCAACATTGAGAGTATTTTTAACTAATGTAGTTTACGTCTGTCCGACTACCCCACATCAAAACAGCTCCCCCCTGCCCAGAAAAAGATAATATAATTGGCAAGGAAAGTGTTTTATTGGGGTTGCATATTTAGGAATGTTTGTGCCATTCTGCAAAAACCTGAAAATGTTAGATAAATTGGTAAAGCACAATTAAAGAGACTAAGAGAAGCAGAAAGCTACCCAAATGAATCAGCTGGATATCGCTGCTGGAACCGAATAGAAGGGAAACTCCAGTTGATCTGGGCAGAGGCCCTCGTTCCAGGCTATGCTGTGAAAGTCTGCATTACTCAGGAACAAGGGGTAAGACAGAAAAGTTCTCTTAAAATGTGTATATGCCCTTGAAAGATGCAGAGCCCTGCACTGAAGGAGCTGGAAGAACAGAGGCAAATGCACACTAGGGAGAAACCTGCAGAGGGAGGTGGCGGGTGGGAAGGCTGAAGGGTTGCAACCCTTGTGTAAGGGCAAAAAGTCCTGCTCTCATGGAAAAGAAAGAGGCAGCAGCCTAAAAGACCCGTATCTCCCTTGTTAGCAAAGCTCTTCCAATTCCAGGTCAGAATGGCACCCCAGGCAACCAATTCCCACTCAATGGTCTAAAAATCAGTCCAGTTGAGCCAGGTGTGGTGGCGCACGCTTGCAATCCCAGCATTCGGGAGGCTGAGACAGTGGGATCGCAGTTCATGGCTAGAGCTACTTAGTGAGGTCCTTTGCAACTCAGCGAGTCCCTGTTTCAAAATAAAGAATAAAAAATAGGGCTGGGGGTGTAGCTAGGAGGTAGAATGCCCCTGGGTTCCATCCTCAGTACAGCCAAAAAAAAAAAAAAAAATCAGTACAGATGTCCCTTGTTTTCCAAGGGCCAGGAAATATCTGTTGGTTCCCTTCAGGTGCCACAATCCATTATATAAAATATATGCTTCATTATAATTCATTATATAAAATATATAAAACAGATGCTCAAGTTTATTATATAAAATAGTCCAGTATTTGCCCAGAACCTACACACATCCTCCCATGAGGTTTAATTCATCTTTAGATTACTTATAATATCTAATACAATGTAAATGCCCTCTAAATAGCTATTGCACTGTATTAGGAAATAGGCACAAGGAAAAAGTTTGTCCGTGCTCAGCACAGACGCGGGGACTTTTCCTCTGAAGTCCTTCGATGCACGGTTGGTTGAATCCACAGATACGGAGCCCGAGGATGTGGACCTTGTGCTTCTGCCCAACAGCGCTGTTGATTTAGCTACTCATTTGTGTTCTTAACAGAAGCTACTGGTGACTCGAATGGTACGAGCCGAGGCTAGTACAGTGCTGGGCGTCATCCGCAGCTAGCCCTGTGCTGACGTCCCGCTCCCTCGAGGACATGGGCTGGAGGACGCACCTACTGGCTGGGAGCAAGAGTGGGAGCCACAGCAGGGAGGGCAGTGGCCAGTGAGGCAAAGGCTCGCAGCAGCCTCCGTGCCAGCCAGGGTCCTGGCTCTGCTTGCTGCTCACGTCTCTGATGGTCCTCCAGTCTTCAGGGGCAAGATGAATGGGTACAGATCAGCAAAATCAGAAAATGAAATAGAACATAGGCAGCCTCCCTAGTAGTCAGAGAAGTGTAATAGATATTGGTAATGGGGATGGAACATTCTACATCTGAGCTTCACCCCAGCCCTATTTTTATTATTTATTTTATTTTATTTTGAGACAAGGTCTCTCTAAGTTGCCGAGGTTAGCCTGGAAATTGCGATTTTCCTGTCTCAGTCTCCCAACTACTGGGTGTGGGCGTGTCACTGTACCCAGCTCAAGTATATTTTACATCTTTGTATTTAATTTTTATGGAATTTTTTTTTCTTTTGGTGGTACTGGGGATGGAACCCAGGGGCCTTCTACCTCTGGGCTACACTCCCAGACCTATTTTATATTTTATTTGGAAACAGGGTCTCTTAAGCCAGCTAAGGCTGGCTTCGAACCTGTGCGATCCTCCTGTTTCAGCCTCCCAAGCGCGGGGATTACAAGCATGCGCCACCACGCCCAGCTTGTATTTAATTTTTAAAAGAAGAATACTTTTAAGGCCAGCAAGTACATATATGGCATCACACATAGCATGCTTTGTCATTATTTCAACAGATTTGAAAATATCCTCTAACATAAGCAAACCCAAGGAAGATTTGGTTCTTCCATGTCCTGGAAGTAAGCGCTCTCTTCCCAGGCTCTGTGGGTGGCAGCGTGGTAAGATCTGCTCATCCCTGTGTGCCGTTTGGTAGGATGGAGACCTCCTGTTCTCTCTACTACCACAGCTTCATTCAGAGGAAATCAAGAGGTGCAAAAGCACTTACGACCACAATTCCTCAGTTTTAACATCTTCATCTCAACAGTTTCAGGGAGGACCAGAAGGTCATAACTTTGAATTCTGCAGACCACGATCTTCATAAAATGGAACTGACATGCAAACAGGGTCATGCATCGCTTAACAACAGAGACAGGGCCTGAGAACTGCTCATTAGACACTTTCGCAGTTGTGTGCACAGCGCAGAGTCTGCTACACAAGCCTAGATGGCCAGGGTCATCCCCTGTGGCCTCTTGCTGTGATGAGGAGAGGTGGGAAACACGTGATACGCGAAGCTGTGGCCCGTGTAAAATGGCATCCTGTTTTATCATAGACTTCCTTTTCTTTAATAAGTAGAAGGCGTATCCTCTCAAACAACAATAAAAAGCATAACACAGTAAATGCATAAGCCATAACACAGTCACATCTTATCATTACCAAGTGCTGCCCACTGTACGTAATTGTATGTCCTGTACTTTTTACAGCACTGGCAGTGCATTAAGTGTGTTTATACCAGCAGCACCACCAACACAGGAGGAATGCATCTCACTAGCAGCTATACCATGCCTAGGCGATACAAATCTGTTAGCATCATTGTCGTCTGTGGGACCACCATCACACAGTTCACCATTGGTTGAAACATCATCACATGGCACGTGACTGGGTGTCCCTATTAACCATTTTTGTGCAAAATCTAATAGACACTTCATTAGAAAGGAGGAGCATCTTAAATATTAATGAGAATCTTTTCTAAAAAAAAAAACTCTCTTGGCTGTTTAAAATTAGGACATGAATAGAGTCCATGACAATTATTTTATTGAGATCTATTTTTTCCCAAAAAATACATATTGGAGGATATGAGAATATGGCCAACAAAATACAAGATACAGTGAGAAGCGAACTCCGAACCCAATAAAGTACAGGGCCTCTGAGACACCAAGTGTGAACATTTGTAAGATGTTCTTCCTTTTTCTAAAAAGCACAGTTCTTTTTTGTTGTTGCTGTCTTTTTTCTATGCTCTCATTATACTTTAGGATGAAGCCCAAGCAGGTAGAAATCCATCCCCAGCCTGCCTAACAATATAAACTTATCAAAGAAGGTTGGAGTGAATGAATATGAGACTGATATTTTTGGCATTGTAATTTTACATTCATCATGGTAGCTCCCTCCTCAACACCACGGTGCCCTGCCCACTCTTTTTTAATCAGAGGTTCCCCTGTCTCCCACAATTATTTATACAGCCCTAATGAATAATTTTCTTCCCCCTGCCTGGCATAACAACAAAGCCAGAAGCAGGAAGAAATGTCACTCACTCACGGGCAGGTCAGACAATGATGTAATTAACAGATCAAGGAGAGCGAGTATTTCAGAAAGCCCTGAGAGCAGGACTTGGGCTGATTTCTCCAGTCAGGACATTACCGGGAAACCATAGTCACTAAAGCATAAATATCTAAATCAAAATTTTTTTTCTCCAAACGAATAAAAGCATACGTAAATCCCAACCCCTTTTGCAAAGGTTAAAAGCTTCATATAGAAATTTTAATTAGAAACTAGTTTTTTTTTTGTTTTTTTTTTTTTTGGTTTTTTAGTGGTACTGGGGTTCCTGGAAGCCCTTCTACCTCCGGGCTACACTCCCAGACCTATTTTCACATTTTTATTTGGAAACAGGGTCTCCTAAGCCAGCGCGCACGCGGCTGGTTTCGAACCTGCACGATCCTCCTGTCTCTGCCTCCCAAGCATGGGGATTACAAGCGTGTGCCACCACGCCCGGCCTTAGAAACAAGTTTAAAACCAGTTTGGAAGCAGGTTCTCCTCCTGCTCCTGCTGAGCAAGGATCTGGGTGTATATTTTTGCACATCTTTGCCAAGTACATTTCTTATAACAGGAACCCAGAATGCAGGAAGTAAAGTCAACCCACAAAGAACCGAATTCCACTTATCTTAGGCGGTAGGAATATAAAGGCAATTGAACCCAGTCCCTACTTACAAAGGGGGAACTAGTTGAGGAGGTTGTCAACAGATGACTTCATATAATCACACAGAAGAACCGGTGGGTTTATGGTTTCAGCCACAAGTCCATCAAGGAGAGAAATGAGTTATCTTATTCTGTCTTCCCGAGAAAAACAAAGAATGAGTTGACTAAAGGGTAGGACTCAAACTCATGACTCCATAGGAATGAGAAACCAGCGAGGTTCGGCTTTCAAAATATGGTCTTAATGGATACAAAGCCATGTAACCAGAAGCATTTCCAGCGAGGAACAGATGTGTATTTCACTTAAGTCAGGTTTTCAATTTAAGATCTTGATGATCTATCACAGATGAGAAGCTTCTTAATCCATGTTGCAAAAGGCACTGGTCCCTTTTACTCTCTGAAATACATCGCTTTCCGTTTTTTTAATAACTCCTACAGTATGGTGGGTTGGGTTTAGAAGCACTCAACAACCAAGCAAACAGCAAATGCCATGTTAATATAAATAAAATGTTCATCCAAAGCCTCCCACATATACCTAAAGGTAAAATTAAAACATTACCTAAATGGCCTTAGGTGCTGTTATACCTCTTTGAGTTACTTAAGTGATATCAGAGAAACATTACTACAACAAACTAAAAGCAACAACAACACACACATGATCCAGATGAAAATGTCAAAGTTGTTTCCCCACTCTAGTAAAACAACATGAATTAAGATTTACCATCCTCGTCCAAAGTCTTTGCCAAGATTAGGAGAATTCCTTCAGAACAGAGGTCACACCTTGTATATCTTTATTATCTCTAACATCTAGCAGAGTGCCTGACAAACAGTAGTTACTCAACAGTGGGTAACTTTTCTGAGAGTACATAAAGCAGAGAAAATACCAAAGGCTTAGTTCTGCGTTCATTTCCAATAATTCCAAAGCTAAAACACTGATAGTTTGGCATAGCAAAGGAGCTCCTTCTGCAAGTTAAGGCAGAGCTGGGCAAGGTGACGCATGCCTGTAACCCCAACCCTCGGAAGGCTGAGACGGGAGGCCTGTAGGTTCATGGTCAGCCTCAGCAACTTAGTAAGACCCTCTTTGAAAATAAAAAAAGGGCTAGGGGTACAGCTCAGAGGTAGAATGACCCTGGATTCAATTCTCATACAAAGGGGGAGGGAAGAAAGGAAGAAAGAATACCACACTGGGGAGCACTAGCTGAAGATACCCACTCCCCAGAGCGGGAAGTATGACTGGGATGGCCGCTAGGTCCTTGTCCTACATCCAAAATAATCAGTTGCACAAAGTCGATTTAGTTCCAAAACTGTTCAGACTTTGTTCTTCCACCACCATCTGGGTTCAGCGTGATACCTGCCTGACCTTACCTCAAGCTGGAGATAGTGAATACTCAGAATCTCCCTGGAGAGGACAGTAATGCCACGTCAAGGCCGAGGGAAACACAGAAGCCAGGACTGGCTGAAGTACTTCAGGGAAATGATTCTGACATACACATAAAGTCCCTAAACCCCTGAAATATTGAAGCAAATTTTCAAGACGAGAGTTTTAGATACACTTTCTCAGGTTAAAAATACTCATCCCGATGAAGAGAAAGATGTTTTCCAGGAAGCGAAATGGTCTCACTAGGTAGATAAAATAAACCCTGTTTCTAGAGAGAGCATACTTTCTCTTTGCTGTCGAATTTGGCAGCAAAAACTTGGTGCACGATCTAAGACTGATTATTTTAAAAAGACACGTCTTAAACGGACCTAGTTTGGAAAACCTGGATGCCTTTAAGTTGCCAATGAACTGAAGCCATTCATGAGAACAGGGTTTCTGAATGCTGGAAATGTCCTTCGGGGCTCAGCACAAAGATATTTGGCATCGTGACTGCAAATATTTGTAAAACTCTGGGTAAATGAATGGTACTTGACCACATCCAACCCTTCTTTCCAGCACAGTAGTGTAAGAATAAGTTATCTAGGGTGATTGGTATGGGGTGTTTGGGGTTGGGGTTTTTTTCTGTTTGTTTTAAATAAAAAGCCAAGCAGCCCAACTCTGCTAGATCCTTTTCACATTCCCTATGCATGATCACTTGTATGTTTTTATTCAAGACAGTCAGTTAGTTAGAAGTAACTTTTGAAACAGGGGATGGGGTGGGGGGGTCAGACATTTTTCTAAGCTCATGCCCGCTACAAGCAACGGCAGCCAAACACAACCAAGGGCAGAGCAGGGGACAGGGGGAAAATCCTAGCTCCAGATTTCATAGTACAATTATTTCCGAGTAGCTGTGTACCTCTGCTGTATAGGTTTCTTTCTTTTTATTCTCTTCTCCTCAAGAGAGTTTTAGAAATACCTAAGGGGCTGTTATCCTGAACAGTTGGAGTGAAGAGGGAGCAGGAGCCAGAGAGAAGTAAGACAAGACGTGGGAGGGACCAGGGACAGAGAGGCTGAGCTCAGGGAAAGCTCCTGCAGATACTTTAATTAGCCAGCTACTCAGTCAATACTGGCCAGGTTCCTCTGCCTCTTATCCACACCCTAAAAACTGAGTCATCCCAAAGTTCATTTATATTTTGCTTCTGGGTATAGACACCCCTAATCTGCCGCTTCAGAAATGTTACATACATTATCCTTTAATTCATACCTCTCAGTGTTCAAATAAACACCCAAAAATGCCAAACGAGAAGAAACACTGATAGTCCTTAGTAGGAACCCCAGCCTGTGTTCTGATAAGATATGTTGGACAGAAAGCAACAAGAAACAACTGCCCATCCCCGGTGGAAACAAGAAGAAAGAAGACATTTACTCAGAGAGAGGAATTTGTCCTGAGAAATCTGAACGTAAGAAGTAGATGCGTCAAGAACAGATTGGCAGCAGAATGCCTGAAACTAAGACGAAAAGCCAAAGAGGTCCTGTAAGGGCTAAACAAAAGATACTTTTTTTTTTCCTTGTTGAAACCAAAATCAGTCAGTTTCATTTTAACTTACACTTGAGAACAGGATGAGAATTAAATTCTATTTTATCAGTCAACATGTGATAAAATAGCCATCGTAACGCGTGGCCAAGATTCCCTGGTAAACACAACATCTTTTTCAGGGCTACACGCGTCCACACCTCGCTGTGCATGTCCAAAGAACACAAGATAGACATGCAAGATCATGCCAACTTTTGGTCCCCCCCCCAAAGATCCAGGGAGGTCTGGTCTAATCTTCAATTTTATGATGCATTCTAGAGAGACCTTTTATTAGAAATGAAACTAATTTCTCTTTACCTTTACAAAGACCTATTTTTTTTCTTTTAAGTTAACAGGTGCTTAAGGCATTCCGCATGCATGCAATTCTGTACGGTTTAAGCACTGGACGCAGAAAATAAAGCCGAGATCCATGGTGTCACCGCCAGTCAGTCTCACGTCCTGCCGTCCTTTTCTGTCCCTTGGACTAACACCATCCCGGCTTGCACCGCCCGCGGCTGCTAGCGAGCCCTCTGGACCTACCTGGCAGGCGGGCCGGGCTGCTCGGTGGCTAGCGGGTCCTGCGCGCACGGCCAGCCCGGGCTGCTCGCACGCCGAGGCGGAGGCGCTCGCTCATGCTCTGCCTGGCGCTGCGCTCTGCGGTGACAGCTCTCCACTTTGCAGGATTGCAAGAGGGCTGGCTGGGCGGAGGAGGAGCCCGGGCCCGCCCCCTGGCCTTGACTGGCAGCTGGGAGCCGGAGCCTTGCAGGGCGAGCCTGGGGCCAGCCGGCCGGCGGCTGCGGCAGCGCTGGGAGGCGCTGGGAGCCGCGTTTATTTATACAGGAAGCTCAGGCGCCGCACTTCCTACTTCCCATCTGGGTCGCACTCCAACGGCAGGTGATGGCCTTAACCCTGTCCGAACCCGACTGCCGGCGCGCGGGCAGCCCAGGCCTCCTGCAGCCCTGCGCTGCGCTGGACCGGAGGACTCCGCGAGCTCTCCCAAGAGGGCTGCAGGGATCCGGACCCCAAGTGCGGTGTGCAATCACCCAGCTCCAATCACCCAGCTCTGCGCCCTTCATCTGGCTCAGACCTGTTTCAGCCAGACGGCTGGGCTGTTTTCTCTGCGGGGAACCTCCCAGGCCGCCCTCCTTCGCAGCCCTTGAATCTTTACTCCAGCAGCTCAGACCTGCCTTCCGACCTCACCAGAGAACGGTTTGCAGGGAAACGCTCCCCCTACATAACCTCCCCACCCCACCCCCAAAATAGCTTGCCCCCGATTTGCCCTTTGGCGTTTACTGGGAAAATTAGAATGTAGGCAAATTGAGGCAGGAGCAGTCTCGGTTTGCCTTGTAAAATGGAGAGCCATCTACAATGATTTCTCTTCAAGTGCTTTGCCAACAATTACTCCAGAATCGCGTGGTGACTTAGTTGTGTCCTCAATTAAAAGAAAAACAAGAAACGCAACAAGGTAGTTCAGAGGCCGCAGGGTCCGTGCCGTGCCTGCCTCCCTCCAGAACTCTGCCCGCTTCATTTGTGTGTCGTTTGTCATGGATGACAGACCTGACTCTGGACAGGACACCAGCACAGGTCAAGCCCCGGGGCCAGATCTGTTGAATGGTGCCATTTCAAAGGTCCCTTCTCTTGACCCAAGAATCTTTGGGGCACAATGGTGCAACCATCATCAGGAAAGTTTTTCCTAAAAGGAAAGGACTTCCAAGTCCTCTGTGTACAGTTAGGAAGCAACAGCAGACATAGTTCCCAAGGACACACGCAATCCACTCACATCCAAGCAAACTTCTAGGCCAGAGCCGAGTACTGGAGAATAGTCTGTGTGGTGCTAGGACAGCAGGAAGACCAGCCCACTGGTACAGGAGATAAAACAGTAAGAGAATACTCCACAGTAGGGACCTGAAGTAGTACACTCAAAGGGTATTTGAGCTTTCCCAGTCCTTTAGCTAGTTTAATCCAAACACCAAAAGAAACTGATGCTAGGGAGATTTAAGTGGTCGGCCCAAACCAGACCAGAGCTGGAACAGGAACTAAATCTGAATTACACAAGAAAGGTGCATATTCATGAGATTCTCCCGGAGGGATGTCTAACTTGAGAGTTAGCAGTGGCTTAGGTTCTAAGCTAATCTACCTCAAGGAATTTTCTTGCCATAGTAACCATTGTTGATGGACAGGAAAGATAAACAAGGCACCTCCTCAGAGGTTAGTTTACTCATTCTTTGGCTGCACACATCTTCTGAGCCTTAAACCCAAGTTCAACGCAGAGTCCATTTTTTAAATTACCATGCAATTAGGTTATCATCTCTTATCAGCAGAATAGGTAAGGTGCTGTTGCCAATATCAATGAAAACACGGGTTAGGCAATACCGCAGTCTGTCGTCACAAATATTTCTGTATAATTGGGTAACACAGCCACAGATTATTTTCAACCATGCAAATTCACAAAAATTGCGGTCAGAATTGAGGAAGACCCCACCGACATGCCGAATGCTACTGTATAGTGAAAATAACTTTCAGCTCTGCCTGAGGAGTGTACAACGTGAATGGATTTTCTCTCCCTCCAGCATGCTAGTGGTCTTCCCTCAGACACGCCGCTTCATGCTGGGCAGGTAAAGGTGAGTTCAACATGGTCCCATCCTCCAAGACCTCTCAGTCCGAGAGAGACATCAGGATGCTGCGGGAGCAATGTGAGAAGCTGAAGCTTGATGCACCGTGGGAGTCCAGAGGAGAAGCATTTAATTAAAGGAAGGGGTTGATGAGAAGCAGCAAAGGTCTCTCTTTGAAGGTAATTTCAATCCCACAGGATTTCAAGAGCCTCTGGGCATACTGGAAGAACTATCTAGTAGGCGACCAGAAGAGAGAGATTTGGGAGGAGAGCCCTCTTGGGAATGGCTGGAAATTTAGGTGATGGCAATGGATTCATTATCAAGAGGTAAGGTCACCCACAAAATGTAACCTACTGCTGAGGAAAGCAGAGGCTTTGTACCTACACAAACTCTACTGCCCGATCATCATTATGTAACCTTAAGCAAGTTATTTAATATAAATAAGAAGGATGGCATTCATCCTATAAGTTATAATGAGAGTAAATTAGAGGTTTGTCAAGTAGCTAGCACAAAGCCTGCTGGGACAGGAATACTTGCACCGTACGCAGTGTGTGCAGCTGTGCTGTGGTCCTGGCCTGATACACACAATGGGAACGCATTCATAATATTCAGCTAAGAAGGGAAGGGGAAAAGAGAAAAAACAAAGCCAAAGAAGCCCCAGTATTCAAAGGGGAGGTGAAAGAGAAGTCCTCAGATAAGTCTGAGGGAAAATTGATCCTCTTACTCAGGAAAAATAAACACATTTGATATCTCAGGCTGAAAAGAAAAATATGACACTATGATCTAAAAAAAGTTTTAATCTTTCTGAATAAGAACACATTACAAATTGTTCATCAGAGATTACCACCATGCTGACCATCAAAATAACAGAATAATTTCCTACTCTAAATTACGGACCTTCC
This sequence comes from Muscardinus avellanarius, assembly GCF_963383645.1. Taxonomy (NCBI): domain Eukaryota; kingdom Metazoa; phylum Chordata; class Mammalia; order Rodentia; family Gliridae; genus Muscardinus; species Muscardinus avellanarius. The sequence continues at coordinate 75,540,436 of NC_137800.1, read as the reverse complement.
TAAAGAGGAGGTATATAAATCCTTGATGTGAACAGCCAGCAGCCCAGATCACAATAACTCGCCGCATACCTCAAGTCATACAAAAGCAAAATCAATTCAAAGCGTATTCAAGTTTTCCTATGTCCGAGATCAAAATATAATTACCAGATTCTCTGTAAGTATATGTAAGATACTTAATAAGTATCATTTCATATGTTAGGCAACATGGAATATGAAATAGGCACATATTGTTAAGGCATTAGAGTCCTACATAAGAAGAGACTTAAGTAGAATTTCTTCTTTGGAAAATTCTCTTTAATTAATATAAACACAACAGAGTACTATTCAGCCATAAGGCAGGATAAAATACCGTCATTTGCAGCAAAATGGATGGAGCTGGAGGGCACTGTGTGGAGTGAAAGAACCAGACACAGAAAGACTGCATGTTCTCTCTCATGTGTGAAAGCTAAAAATTAAAACAAATAAAGCCTACCGGAAAACAGAATAGTGATTACTAGTGACTGGGAAGGGTGTGAGGAGAGTGGAAAAGAGAAGGCAGATTTCACGAGCACCCACTGTAGGCACGTGTGGAAATCTCACACTGCACCCACCAATATACAAAACTAACACCGTTAAAATTCAAAACAAGAAAGTGCTCCAATACTGCTCTAAAAAGAAAGAGATATCTCAAGATCCACTCTTGAAATTACTTCTCTGTTGTTCCTTCCTCTGTAAGTTGGTAACACATACCTGAGACTTGACATCTTAATTATATTCTCTGGCTCAAAACAAAAAAATGAAATGGTTCATTCGGAAGAAAGAACACAAGTATTGGGAAACCAGCTTCTGCAATAGGTACGATTCTCCCCACAGGAAAAGATATCGGGCAAAGGTCACAGTGTTCTGCCACCCACGGCTTGGTCACATTTCCAAATAGCTCTGCTTGCATTTGCATTTCCACTACTGCATCTAACAAGGCCCATCTTACTCCTGTTTCAACATTTACTGAGCACACCCGGTATAGAACTAATAGTAAAGTGCAATGCAAAATAAGACTGATATGAAGGATGGTAGAAATTGCGCCAGATGCATTCTGAGTGCCATGAAGCAGGCAGAGAAGGGACACCGGACCCCATGGAAAGTCAAACATGACCCAGAAGTCATCACCCAGGACCTCAGGCTTGATGCCACAAGTTTCAAAGAGCTGCATGGTGAGGACGCAGGTGCCTGGAGAGGGACAGAGCCCATCCTACGTGCTATGTGGGAAGAGGTCCTCTACCTTCCCTCCTTTACTGCTGGTCACCTGAAGTCCCCCATCTCCTCCACAGACCACGTCTCCAGAGTGCTCCTGAGACCACATTGTTCTGTGTATCTCCCAAGTCACACACCACAAAGCCCTTAGCAACTTAGTGAGACCCTGTTTCAAAATAAGAAAATAAAATAGGGCTGGGGGTATAGCTCGGAGGTAGAACACCCCTGGACCCTCGGTTCAATCCTCAGTACCACTACAACAAAAAAAGGAGCCCCTGGAGACTTGGCTGGTGTCGTGACAACCACAGCCCGGGTGCCACAATGGGATCTCCAAGAGAGGGCCATCACACACACCGGGGTTCCTTGAATGTACCCTTCTCCTCCCCCTATAGATGGAGTCCTACTTGGATTAAATATGTCTTGATTCTATTTGAATTAAACATGTTTTGATCTATTTAAATAAGCAACCGCTGCAGATATGTGCCATGTCTTTGCAAAGAGCTCCCCCACACACACTTTTAAACTCCTATTATGCCCGACCACCAGGACCATACTCATCCTGTGCATGTCACTGGGTCACTGGTTATACACAATGATCTCAGAAGGTCATCAGTGAAGAAAATAATTCATAGCCCAGGGTCTTCTGAATCAGACACATGGGCCCAATCCAGTCTTTATTCATCAGCTCCGGCACTCACGAAGCACTCTAATTATTGCTACATCTGTCTCCCTCAGCAGCCTGTGAGAAGAGCGTTGTAATTTGGGGTTTTTTATTTAACTTTCCTATCACATCAGCCCCTCACTCACCCATGTACCAAAGTCAACAGCCCGGGCCATCTACACGTTTTCTGTGCTCACGTACAGACTCATGTACGGTGCATGCGCGTGCACACACGACCTCTGAGCTCTGTGAATCATCTATTAATTTTCTTGGTCCATTTTGCTTTAGAAGAGTTATTTTTTTCATCAATTTATAAGAGCTCTTTGGTAACTCACAGTTATTAGCACTTTTCCTGCAACATATTGTACACACACTTTTTCCAGAAATAGCCATTGTCTATTGATTTATGTTACTGCCATACAAGGGTTCCTGATTATATAATGAAAGATGTATCATTTCAAATATATTTTTTAACTTTTTAATTAAAACTCTGGAGACTTCCGGGAAGATGGCGACCGAGAAAAGCAGGGCTTAAGAGTCCCGCTAACAACCAATCTCCATTACCACAAAAAGAGCGCCTTTCATAGCCAGAAAACACCATCACCAGAAAAACAAAAAAAACCACCAGGCTCCAGAGAGAAAGCGGACTGAGAACAGAGCTCAGGGCCACAGAGGAGACACACGCACCCGAGGACGCGGCAGCAGCGCCATACTGCCGGCGGCAGCGGCGAACTCAACGGACGGCTACAGCAAGCCAGGAGAGCCGCTGTGGAACAGCCAGGCGGGATCTTTCGGCGCAGACAGAATTTAAAGCTCCCAGTGGCTGAGCTCAGCACACGCTGCAGGGATTCAGAGTGAAAATCAAAACCAGAGAAGAAAAAATACGCCAGCCTCATGGCCGAGGGCGTGGCAGAGGCGCCATATTGCCACCGGCGGCGGCAGCAGCAGTGAATTCACCGAGTCCAGTACAGCTACATCTGCGTACTCAAGAACAGTGAGTCAAATTGCGGGCCACAGAGGAGAAATCGCAGTATTGGGCCTCCTGGGACTTGACCCAGTGAGGGAGTGGTGGTGGCAGAGATATCACACCATAGGAGAACGTGCAACCTGGCACCCCCCATAGTTTAAAGCAGCCTCTATCGACTCCTTGGGTCGGAGACTCTGTGATACAACCCAGTAAAGGAGTAGTGGGGTCTGAGATACTACAGACTCGAGATCCAGAGCACCTTAAGTGAAGCCATAGTGACCCAAGGGAAGAACCCAGAGAAGGCACAAACCTCCGAAATCATGGGAAAGAGGAATAACACTGGGGCAATGAATGCCCACAACCCCACAACATCAGAACCCGATAAAACAGAAAATCAGAGATTTCTAGAAGATCAAATCAGGAAAATAACTGTAGAAATAATAGAGGTGCTTCGAAAAGAACTCAGAGAGAGCCAAAAAGAGATAAAGGATGCAATTAATGAAGTAAAGGCCTCAATTCAAAACACAAACAACCGATTAGACCACATGGGGAACAGAATCTCGCTCTTAGAAGATGAGCAATCCAAAAATGAATGCATAGTTTCTAATCTAGAAAAAAATATCCAACAGCAGGAATCTGACATTGAAGAAATATGGGCCCATCTTAAGAGAGCTAACCTAAGAATAATTGGAATAGAGGAGGGAAAAGAAAGTGATACCAAAGGGATCAACAATCTCTTCAAGGAAGTAATAGCAGAAAATTTTCCAAATATAGAGCAAGAGGTTGATACTCAGATCCAGGAAACTTATAGAACTCCCTTTAGACAGGATCGGAGAAGAGGATCCCCACGCCATATAATTGTCAAAATGACCAATGTGGAAGCCAAGCAGAGAATCTTAAAGGCAACAAAAGCAAAGGGCCAAGTGACATTCAGAGGCAAACCAATTAGAATCACTCCAGACTTCCCAAACCAAGTCATGAGAGCCAGAAGGGCTTGGAGTAACATATTCCAAACTCTGAAAGAAAACAACTTCCAGCCAAAAATTTCCTACCCAGCAAAACTTTCTATCAAATTAGATGGAGAAATAAGAAGCTTCCATGACAAACAGAAACTGAAGGAATTTATGTCTTCAAAACCAGCGCTAGAGAAAATACTCAAAGAGATTAACTACAAAGAAGAAATAGGTAACACTCACCAGAACCAGAGAAACAAGAGTTTCCATCCAACAGACAACTAAGATTGGTTATCTGTGGAGATTCATTATTTATGTTAGTCTTTTACCTATCTCTAAGTTGTATTGTTTGCCTTTATTGTTGTTAATTTTTAGGATTTCTAGTTGGAATATTAATATACCTTCAGATATAGCATTTGGAAATATTTTATCCAATTCTATTAGTAACTTTTAACTCTGTTTACATTGTCTTTGGATATACAATATTTTCTTTTATTTTTTAGGGAGTTTGTATATTCTTCTGTTGCCTGTGCCATTGAAATCATATCCAAGAAATCACTGCCAATTTCAATGTTGTGAGGTTTTATGACCCAGATTTTCTCCTAAAAGTTTATAGTCTTAAGATTTATATTTAGGTCTTTTATCTATTTTGAGTTAATACTTGTATATGGGATTAGGTAAAGGTCCAATTTTATTCTTTTCCATGTAATTATTATTTTTCAACAATATTTAGTTAAAAGATTATTATTTCCACCACCAAATGTTCGTGGAAACCTTGTCAAAAATAACTTGACAATATAGGGAAGAATTTAGCTCTAGGCTTGTATTTAACTCCAATGGTCTATATATCTGCCTTTAGAACAGTACTACACTGTTTCAATTATTGTAGCTTTATATGGTTTGAAATCAGAAAATATATATCTGCTAGCTTTGTTCTTTTTCAAGATCGTTTTGGGTATCTAGAATTCATATTCCATATTAGGATAGATTTTTTTCTGAAAAATAAATATATAAATATATGATAGTTTCACCTAAAAAAACAGAAAAAAATATGCTCTAGTAAGAAAGAAAGCAAAAAGAAATATTGAAATGCTATCTTTAAATCATCAAACGCTTGGTATCAGACAAATGAAACTGTTATGTGAGATTATCATTTTTAATTTTGGATAAATTGCTATAATACTAGATGTCAACCACTAAGCCAAGCATGGGAAGGAGGGATGGGAAGAGAATGGGGTGGGGATCGGGTGGGGGCTGACTGGGCGATGTGTGCATGTATGTCTACAAAAGTTTGTATCCCACTATGATGTATGAATACAGTGCACCAATAAAATAAAATTTAAAAAAAATAAAATAAAAAATAAAAAATAAAAAATAAAAATAAATTAAAAAAAAAAACTCTGCCAGGCATGGGAACACACACCTGTCATCCCAGTACTTGGCAGGTTGAGACAGGAGGATCACAAGTTCAAGACCAGCCTAAGCATTTTAGTGAGGCCCTCAGCAACTTATTGAGACCCTATTTCAAAAGTAAAAAAGTAAAAAGGGCTGGGAGTGTAGCTTAGAGACAGAATGAGCCTGGGCTCAATCCCTAGTTTAAAAAAATAAATAAAAAGTGATAAAATAGTATTCTCCAGTCTTTTTCAAAAGTGTATTTGACAGATAATAACTTTGAAATTGGTGACTTTCATTTGACTCTTTTCTTTTGGACCATAATAATTTTAGTTGAGAAAATAGTCTCTCTTTAGTGTTAAGCACCTACTAAATCCAAGGAAAATCCTAGGAAATGGAGTATATTCTTAATACTTTTATTTTTACATTGAAATATATAAATAAGTCAAAACATTTTTTCAAAAATGTTGCTTTTTGGCCAGGCATAGTGGTGCACACTTGTCATCCCAATACTTGGGAGGCTGAGACAGGAGGATCGCAGGTTCTAAGCCAATCTTGGCAACTTAGTGAGGCTCTCGGCAACTTAGTGAGACAGTGTTTCTAAATAAAAAATAAAATAGGTCTAGGGGTGTAGCTCAGTAGAATGCCCTGGATTCAATATCCAGCACACATAAAAAAATTTCTTTTTACTTGTATTTAATTTCTTTATCAGAGAAAAATTACACAAGCAAAACTCATCAAACAGATTGCATCTATTTATGATTCTTTTCACTATTTGACTGAATTTAGATATCTTGAAATCAACAGGCCTCCTAAAACTTAGTGTATTTTTGAATTCTAGTAAACAAATATAAATGTATCCTGTTAAAAACAGTAGTTCAATCCAAAGATATTTCATGTGTAAGTATAAAATTTTAAGATTAAATTGTATGTATCATGTTTGAATGTTTATCACTTAATTTTCCCAGGCCTTTTCTTTTAGCTATAAGTTCTAGTGTCTTCCTGTCTGTGAGCTTTATTTTCTATATTTTTCATCTATAAAATTTTTCAAAAGATGAATATTTTGTCTGTTTAACTTAAGATAATTACTTACTTTAGTTATCTTAATTTATTGCAAATTTCCAAAGTATTTCAAACACATACAACCAAAATTTAGGGGATTCCTTTACAAAAAAAAAAAAAGTCAGTAACAATACTAATAGGCACTAACTTACAAAGTAGTTCTTTAAAAACCCAAATATTCTAAAATCAGATTGATAATGGTCTACAAAGAGAGAAAATACATACTATATGTTGAAGGATTGTTTTATCTTCAATATCAGTTTCATGGCAAAAATTTTTTAGTTCAACTACTTAGTGTATATAGAAAGATATTTGTAAGTTTCAGCAACTATTTCTATTGCTGTTTGTTTGAAAAAATGAGTTATATGTGCAATTATCTGCTCCATGGATTTCTTTTTTTAGGAACTTTAGAATATTGCTCATATTCTGAAATTGTGCCCACCGAAACACAAATTGGCATTTTCCTCAGTGGTTACCTGAGGCTAGATAAGAAACTGCACATTTACCACAAAGAAACACCAGATGATTTGGGAGGTAATGCAAATGCTCTAAAAATGAACAGTAGTGACGACTGCCCAAGATTTGTGATTTAGTAGATTTGTAATAGCTTTTAGCTATCAAACTGTTGCTTAAAATGAATGAAATTTCTGGCCAGGCATGGTGATGCATGCCAGTAATCCCAGTGCTTGGGAGGCTGAGACAGAAGGATTGCAGGTTCTGCGGGTTCAAGGCCAGCTGTGGCAATTTAGCAAGACCCTGTTTCAAAATAAAAAATAAAAGGGTCTGGAGGTATAACTCAGAGATAGAATGCCCCTGGTTTCAATCCCCAGGACCAGGAGAAGAGAAAGAGGAGGAAGAAAAGGAGAGAAAGAGGAGGAGAAGGAGGGAGGTGAAGAGGGGAAGTTGATGGCAAAATTTCTAGTCTGCAAATTTTGCAGCAATAAAGCTGTTAAAAATAAATTTTATTTTTGATGATAAACTTTTTTATCATCAAAATACTCAGGGGCATTTGACCACCGAGCTACATCCCCTTCCCTATGTTTTATTCTTTATTTTGCAACAGGGTCTCAGTAAGTTGCAGAGGGCCTCAGAAAGTGGCTGAGACTGTCCACAAACCATGATCCTCCAGTCTCAGCCTCCCAAATGCTGGGATTACAAACGTGCTCCACCATGCCCAGCTGACGATAAACTTTTAAACCAAATTTACAATAGAATTTACAACTTCCGTGGGGTGATTTTTCTAAAAACTTTACTTTTGGTCCATAAATTAGATGAAAAGAAACTTTTCAAATAACAAACAACTATATTTCTATTTGAGGCATCTGATAACATTCATGTCAAACTAGCATACATTAACTATATGCAAATTCCTCTCCTGATAATGAAGACATCTACATTAATAGCCTTAACTGTGATTTTCAAATTGCTTAAGAAAATTTAACATTAAAAATGAATTAAATACGTGCTTGGGAGGTGGAGACAGGAGGATCGTGCAGGTTCGAAGCCAGCCGAGCTGGCCTAAGAGACCCTGTTTCCAAATAAAAAAGTATATATATAAAAAAAAAGGTCTGGGAGTGTAGCCTGGAGGTAGAAGGGTTTCCAGGAACCCCAGTACTACTACTACTACTACTATTACTAATAATAATAATAATAATAATAATAATAATAATAATAATAAAAATAGATTTGGAAAAGTCATTTAATCCAAATGAAAAGCCATGCTTCACAGAATGGAATATCATGACACCTCTTACAGCCACCTGTGTTAAATCACTGTCTTTGGGTAAAATATTCTTAAAATCATCACTCCTTTGAAGTATATTATCTGTCCTGCTTCAGTAGATTTGTGAATTACTTTCATCACCATCTTCCTTGAGAAACAGAAATTTAGTTTTTAATGTCTCAACTTGTACTTTTTAGTTCACTTTCTACCAAAAGGGATTATTCCAAAATCATTTTTAAAGTTATAAGCGAATAAATAAGTAGTTATAGATTCAGACTATACAAAAATGGCAAAACTACTATACCAAAGGGCAGTCAGACTTCCCATGCTTCCAACCTACCTCACCAGCAATCAGCAAGACAGCGTTCTCCCACCTCCTAGACTGGAGAGAGCTAGTGGTCCTCCAACACGGTGGCAGGAACATATTTCTTCTATCAGCAAGTGTTTTGCGTGCTGTTCTTTAAAGGGAGGCATAGGTTCACTTGCATTGGGAAAGAACTAGAAAGCAGGACTATACTAAACATCTTTCAAACATCATCTCAAGTGAAATCACTCTTCACAACCCAAGCATATAGACAAGACTACAGTACAACCTAATAGATGGAAACCTACCAAACTATTTTTTAATGGATTGCTAAACAATAGTAACATTTTACTTAATCCCAGAGCAAATGTTAAATGGGAACAACAGACATCAGCTTGAGCATCTATAGAAACTGATTCATTTCAATTTTTTACTTGAGACAATTTTGGTCATTTATATTTTGCTTAAAATTATCCATCTCTTCCATATTTTCAAATTTATTTGCATCTGTTCTTCATACAGAATTCTTATAATTCTATCCATCTCTCTTGAATTCTGTTTATGTCTGTATCCTGATTCCTAAACTTAGGTAGTCTTTTTCTAGTGTTTTGACTTAGCTAGTCCTTTTATTTGTTTTCTGTCCCAATAATTCCAACTTTTTTTTGTGTGTGTGTGGTACTAGGGATGGAACCAGGGGCGTTCTACCCCCAAGCTACATCCCCAACTCTATTTTTTATTCTTTATTTTTGAAACAGAGTCTCACTGAGTTGCAAAGGGCCTCACTAAGTAGCTGAGGCTGTGTGCAAACCTGTAATCCTGTCTCAGCCTCCCAAATGCTGGGATTACAAGCGTGCGCCACCACACCTGGCTTAATTCCAACTTTTATGTCTGTATCCTGACTCCAAATCTTGAGTAGTCTATCTTTTCCTAGTGTTTTGACTTATTTAGCCCTTTCTTTTTTCCTGATCCATTAATTCTGTTATTGGTTCCTCTTCCTACTTCATGTATGTATGGGTTTGTTTTGTTGTTGTTGTTATTGTTTTCTTGTTGTTGTTTGAGTTTTTTGGGAAGGGGTTCTTTGAGGAGAATAGGTGTTTCACTGATATTCTTCATGAATAATAAAATATTAACTGTTAAATTTTTCTGAGTAAACTTTTGCATATATGCTATGCCCTAAGTATTTGGACATAAAGTTCAGGGTTATTTTTATTACTCTCTGAAAAACCTATCATTTCTCTTTGATATGCACTTCAGTCAAAGGTTTTTCTGGGAGAGTGTTTCTTAATTTCCAAATAGTTATTTTTATTACATATTGAGTATAGTTTCTAACTTAATCAGATAAGGGAATATGACCCACAAAATATCCACTTCTTATATTTGTTATGATTGTACTTTGCTTTGGCCAAGTAAGGTAAGAATTCTATGTTTCTAGTCATTAGGGTTTAGAAAAAATATGCATTTCCAAACAAAAGCTCCCTGAACCATCTCGTGGAGCTGTGACCTGATAACCTGCCCTACCCTTCTGAAGAATAAATCACAGTAACAATTGCTCATGTCTCCTTGTCCTCTTGCAAAATGCATTCTAACTTGCAAATCTGGAACCATAACACCCCCAGGTAGAAAACAAGGCAATCAATTACTTTTAATAGTCAGATGATACTATCACCTTGGAATTTCATCAAAACAAAGACATGTAATACTCCTAAATTTTGCTCACCAAAGACCTGTTTTAAGTTTTCATATTTTTATGGTAGCATCTCAGTTCCTCTTCAGTGCTAGTAACTCAGGCAAACTGAGTTACTAGCCCACCAATACAATACAAGAGCCTGCCCACCCACCAATACAAGAGAAAAGCATTCGTCTCCTAACAAGAAAGCTTTGGCAACCAGGCATGGTGGTGCATTGCCTGTAATCTTGTACTTTCAAAGCTGAGACAGGAGGATCACAGGTTCACAGCCAGATTCAGTGACTTATAAAGAGGCCCTCTGCAACTGTTTCAAAATAAAAAATTACGTAGGGCTGGGGGTATAGTTCATAGGTAGAATACCCCTGCTTTCAATTCTAAGGGAAGGAGGGAGGATGAGTAGATGGACAGACAGACGGACAGATGAACTCTTAGCATGATTTGCAGAAACCTTCAGCTGAGAAGGACCAGAATTATTTTAAATATGAGTAACTGCTGAAAATCAGTCCTATTGAGTCTTGAAGACTCTAAGCTCCAATCAGATCAGCCTTGATGATCTAAGACTCATACAATGAGGTCCTTTGAGAAAGGAAATCTTGTTTAAAATCACCAAGGAAATCCCAAAGTCTTATACAAGAATCAGCGGATATTTCACCAAGAGGACAATTGGAGACCAGAAGTTGTTTACTTCAAGTTTCTTCTGGAAGTTCATAATGAAAACTGGAAGCTTCCTCATCTCTGGAGAAATTGAAGAAATAGCTTCTTCTATTTAGTACCTTAGTAGATACTAAGATTTTCACATACATTATCTTCCTTTAATCTCCACAAAAGTAGTCATTAAAGAAAATAATCTAGGCTTATCTGCTTATACACTGTAAGTATTTTAGTAACTGGTATGCCAAGGAAAGCTTCATTAAAACATAGTTTTTCAAGCCGGCCACCATGGTGCACACCTGTAATCCCAATGCTTGGGAGGCTGAGACAGAGGATTGCAGGTTCAAGGCCAGCCTTGCCAATTTAGTGAGATCCTGTATCAAAATAAAAAATAAAAAAATGGATAGAGGTATAGTTTAGTGGTATGTTCGATCTCAAGTACCCGAAAAATAATTTTGGCTATGAAGTTGTCCCTTGATATAAGACACAATTATTTAGGGTTAAATTGAGATTCTAGTATTTTTGCCACTAGGCCAGGAAGAATGCCCTTGAACCTTCTAAGATTTCAGTTAGTGATTTCAGCAAACATTTGTTTCAAAAACCAATATGCCCATCCATTCCCTTTGAAGTAATCATTACATAAGAAATAAATATTTAAGCTCTTTTAATCAAACAACCTCATGAAATTCAATCCCACACTGACTTTTATACTATTGATCAGTGTACTATAGAGGTAACTATGGCTAATAACCTGAATAATTATTTCATTTGGCACAAAATTCAAAGTAACATGCATCCTGCCTTCCTTTTCGATTCTTCTTTTCAGCCTTTTCTCCTTTGCACTTAAGTTTTACTTTACACCTAAGTAGCCATTTCTTAGCACTCCAAATTTCTTGCTTACAAATTCCTCTGGTTTCCCATTTACCACTAACATTCTTAGCTCCTCCTCCCACAAACTGTCACTCAGACTACATCTTTTCTGGGATACTTTACCTTTTTCAATGGTTAAATCCCATCTTTTGGACTTCTCCTCTTAGCGGAATGCACCTTGTCCTCAGTGCTATATTCAGAAAACATTTATTGAGCCCCTGTTATCTACCATGTTCTTTATCAGGGGCCATGAATGCAAAGATAAATGAAATACAAGATTCCAAGTGGTGTAGGAAAAGACAGGGCAAATGTGTTAACCAGAGGACTACCGTGTCATTCTGGGAGCCAGAAAGATAGACAACGTTTGAAGTCCAGCCCTCCAGGACCCCAAATTGAATGGTGAAATTCAATTGGAATGTGGGATTGAACGATGGAACTGTGGGAAGAAAGCAGGGAAGAGGAAAAGCATTCTGGGCAAAGGAAATTGCAAGACAAGTCAGAAAAAGAGATGAGATGTGCTCTGTTGATGATAGAAAACACAGTTTCTTCAACCAAGGCATTCAGTTCAAAACAGGACCATGCCAGATGTGGTAGTACACTACTGCAATCCAGTATCTGAAGGCTGAAACAGGAGGATTGTAGGTTCAAAACCAGCCTCAGCAACATAGAGACTCTCAGAAACCTACCCAAACCCTCCTTACAAACAAAAACTTAAAAGGGCTAGGGATGTAGCTGAGAGGTATAAAATGCCCCTGGTTCAAACCCCAATACCTCTCCCCAAAATAAAACACAAAAAATTTAGAACTACTCTTTTGTAAACATTTTCAACCTATAATAAAAGCAAAAATCAATCAAGGAAAGTCAGCCTTAACTTTATTCCTAACCATGTATTAGTATCTAATATACTAACTATATATTAGTATCCAGTGCTTTCTTAACCCCAAGGGGGATCATTAGTGATGTGTGAACACCACATAAACTTTCAAATTCTGTCCAAAGACCAGAGTGGCACTTTGTGACTCTCCTGATCGGCACTATGAATGTATAGTTGTCAAAAAATGGCTTGTAGAGGAAAGACTTGTTCACCATCTCATAACAGGCTGAACAAATCCTAAGGAACAACGGAGGCTCTGGCACAAGGCTTGCAGATGACTCTACTGGGATTCGGGGAGGAGGGCTTTCTAAGCATCTTCCTTCCGTCCTTCCTTATGACCTAACACATGAAGGCTGAAGCTCTCTCCCCACAGTTAGGTTGAAAATCACCAACCGCAAATGTGGAAGTAATCCACCAACTGACCAACAGAGAGAAAGCACTACAAACATCATTATGTAGTGTCACTTAATTCTAAGAAAAAAGAAAAAAGTTCAGCTTTGCAACCTACCATTTTGACCCATACCAGTACAAGACCCTGGACGACAAATATTGTTGCAATATCTTCCTATAACTATCAAAATCGGAGAGAAAAGGAAACAGAAATCAGATACCATCATTGTCAAAAGAAGGCAGCAGCCTCGGAAGGCCACCTGCCCCATTCATGCTGTCTGTGTCGGATCTACCACCTGGACTGCTCCTGACGCGCCTCTGATATCACAGCGCCTCAGGTCTCTCCTGGAAAGCAAGACAGCAGTAATTCCCTCCCCATTAGAAGAATGAGGCATTGTGAGCCACCCAAGCCCTGAGTTAGACTACACTGCCAGGTTGCAGCTCAGAGGTAGAGTGGGCTTAGTATAAAAGGCCCTGGGCTCAATTCCCAGCACCACATTAAGAAAAATCGATAAAATAGAGAATGGAATCATAAGAGAGTGAACATTATTACCCCTTTTCAGTGAGGGTTAAATAAAAGGCATGGAGCATAACACACATGGTTTAGAATAAGTAAATATTTAAATAGACTAGTTACTCCTTGCCTGTAGACTATTTTCTTATACAAAAAGGATAGTTTTCTGGGTGTGGCAGCACACGCCTATAATCCCAGCACTTAGGAGGCTGAGAAAGGAGGATGATAGATTTGAAATCGGCCTCAACAACTCATAAAGACCCTGTTTAAAAATTTAAAAAATGCAAAGGGCTAGAGTATTACTCAGGGGTAGAATTCCCCTGGGTTCAATCCCTACTACAAAAAAAAGAATAATTCTAATCTCTGAAAACTAATGCAAACCGATGCTAATATAGCAGTATATAGGAAGGCTTTATCATTTCCCATTTACAGACAAGGAAGGTTAGCGCTGAAAGATGAACCAGCTTTCCTAAGATCTCATAGCTACTCTCACAAACAAGGACTGAGTCGGCTGGTTTTCAACTAGAGCATCCTCAGTTCCCAAAGTCAGCTGATTGGGGAAGTCAAGCTCCCCTTTGTCCAATGTCCATTTCTGGAAAATGGACAGAAGTGATTGAGGAGAATTAATGGTACTGAGGACTGAGCATTCTACCTTTGAGCTACCAAAAGTAATGCAGGCTAATCTCAGAGAAAAAACACCTCAAAGAATTGCACATAAGAAAATTATTCAATAAGTTTTGTTTTGTTGATACAAAATTTTTAATTCTACTGTTAAGCATCTACTTAGGGCAAAAGTTCAGGTGTTCTGCCAAAACAAATTAAATAATATTCTTTTTTTTTTTTGTACTAGGCATTGAACCCAGGATCTTGTTCATGCTAGTCAAGTGCTATCTCTTGAGCTATATGCCCCATCCCTGGGCAATCATTTTGTATTAGCAGAATCCCAACCCTGACCAAGAAGAAAGATACCAAACATACACTGAGAAGGGAGGCCAACAACTGAGCACAGCGGATGCACAGTATCCGCCTTCTGCAAAGAAAGAGGCAAGTGTCCTATATGAGTGAACAGAGTGTGACTCAAAGACTATTTCAGTACAAGATCCTATTTCAACCTTGTTGTCCATCTGCTTGCCGAGAATGTAAAGTTGTCTGGTTCCAAGTTAGAAAGAAGGATGGAATCATCTGCTAGAGCCACATAAGCAGGAGCCCAGCAAGGGCACCACGCGATTACATAATATAGCCTTGCAATGAGATCCCTGTTCATACCTTCCGGTTACCTGGCTGGACTACATGCCATTGCGAAGCCTCATCCCACACAGGTGAGTTCAGGGATCCATCTAAACAAATAAGAATGCTATAAAATTCATCCTTCATTTAGTGTAGGTTAGTTGAAAGGAAAGAACAACTCAAAGAATCGCATATGAGAAAAAAAAATTAGTCAAGACGGTTTTGTTTTGTTTCTTTTGGTACTAGGGATCAACTGCAGGGGAGGTCAGTGTAATTCTGAATGTCACCATCTTCTTATATTTATTTATTTATTTATTTACTTATTTATTTTGCTGTATTGGGTATTGAATCCAGGGGCATTGTACGTTCAAGCTACATCCCCAGCCCTGTTTTCTATTCTTTATTTTGAAATAGGGTCTAAGATGCAGAGGGCCTCACCAAGTACCTGAGGCTTGCGACAAACCTACAATCCTCCTGTCTCAGCCTCCCAAGTACTGGGATTACAAGTGTGTGCCACCATGCCCAGCCCCCTTTAGTTTGAAACAAGTAAGTTACGGCATGCTGGCCTCAAATTTGTGATCCTCCTGTCTCAGCCTCCCAAGTACTAGGATTACGGACATGTACCATCCTGCCTTGTTAATAAGTATTTTAAATACAGACACTGAGCCGGGCATGGTGGCACGTGATTGTAATTTCTATATTTGGGAGGTTGAGATAGGAAGATCACCAGCTCCAGATAGCCTCAGAGATCTAGCAAGGCCCTTGGTAACTTAGCGGGACCTTGTTTCAAAATTTAAAAAAAAATAAAGCTCTGGGTATAGCTCAGAACTAGAAATGCTTCTGGGCTCAATGCTCAGTACTACTAAATAAATACATAAAGACATAAATAAAGACAAACATTGACTACTTGTCAGAAGTTATAGCTGGTCATTCTTTCCTCCCTACTCCAGCATTTCCACCTTTTCTATGGGAACCACTAAGGACCTAAAGTTCACTTCTCTCTATTCTACTCGGACTAACCCTCCCTCTTATAAATTTATGACCGCTGCGTGTGTGTGTGTGTGTGTGTGTGTGTGTGTGTGTGTGTGTGAGAGAGAGAGAGAGAGAGAGAGAGAGAGAGAGAGAGAGAGAGAAGGGGGGAGGGAGGGAGGGAGGCTGGGGACTTAACTCATGGGCATTTCTCTGAGCTACACAATTAGCTCTTATTTTATTTTATATTTTATTTTTTATTTTTTGGTGGTACTGGGAGTGAAACCCAGAGGCTTTCTACCTCCGGGCTATACTCCCAAACCTATTTTATTTGGAAACAGGGTCTCACTTAGCTGAGGCTGGCTTCGAACCTGCACAATCCTCCTGTCTCAGCCTCCCAAGTGCGGGGATTACAAGCGTGCGCCACCACACCCGACTAGCTCTTATTTTATTTTGAAACAGGGTCTCACTAAGTTGCTGAGGCCGGCCTTGAAACTGAGATCCTCCTGTATCAGCTTCCCAAGTACTAGGATTACAGGTGGGCACCAAATGCTCAGCTTCTACCTTCTTGAGGACAAGAGAACACAGAGGCGCCAGGAGTACCAAACTTTAGAGACGCTTAAGGAAATGAGGACTCTGAAAGTTAATGCATTCCGAGGTATCAACAAGAAAAGTTCTGATTCCATTTTTAAAGGTGAGGGAAACTTCAAGTTCACAGTTATCATTACAGCTAATGTCATAGGCTAAATGATCATTTGCAGTTTGGCCAAAAACCAAACCAATAAGGATAATATTGCTTCCAAAGTAGAATGAACTCTACCTCTGGGCTACACTCCCAGACCTATTTTATTTTATTTATTATTTATTTATTTATTTATTTATTTATTTATTTATTTATTTATTTTGGAAATGGGGTCTCCTAAGCCAGCGCGGCTGGCTTCGAACCTGCGTGATGCTCCTGTCTCCGCCTCCCAAGCGCGGGGATTACAAGAGTGCGCCACCACGCCCGGCGAACTCTAAGTTCTAAACATCCAAGCTGCACACAAATTTTTGAAACACTACACATTCGTAAGCTTGGGCCACCAACAAAACACATAACACATTTTTCTTCTTGTGTTTCTTCTTTCCAGCTGCAGAAGAAAATAAAAAGTACATAAGTGTGTAACTGGGATTGAGATTTGACCTCCTTCCCTAGTAGCTACTTCAATTGAAAAAATGAGTTAATGACCGCCATTGGCTCCTAAGGGCCCAAGGTGAATTTATTTTCTCCCCTGTACCCAATAAGAATAACTGGACCTACTTTAGGACAGGCAGTGACTGAGGAAAGAGCTCCACATTATGCAGACATAGTAAAGACAAAAGGTTTGGGAAGGGTTTTAGTCAATTTCTATTGGCAAAGAGAGTAGGTGGAGCTACTGCTCTGAACCCCAAGGGGAAAGCAGAGTTTTGAGCAGATACTCTAAGTGTGTGCGTGCATGAGTGTAGACATTTGAGCTATAATAAAAGAGTTGGAGGAGCAATGATGATGTGCTTCCAAAGAGGAAAATTATTGCCATAACAACATAATGGCTAAGCTGGCCCAATATTCTTTTTCCTTAAAGAACTATAATCATGGATCAAAGCTGGAAGGAAACTCTTAGGCTCCTCCATTGGACAGAATACCCACAGTGGGCGGCTGCCAAACCAGATGAGTGAAGAAAAGCAAGATCAAGCCCTTTCAGCAGGAAAAGGATGGTACCTTCAAATTACATGACAGCCCCATTTGGATAATGTAATCTTCCTCCATGACTTAAGCTTATTGGACCCAGGATGGATGCCTGTCTGAAGAAGGGCCAATCAAGCCGGGTGTGGTGGCACATGCTTGTAATCCCAGCATTTGGGTGGCTGAGACAGGAGGATCCCGGTTCGAGGACAGCCTCAGCTACTTAAGTGAGGCCCTTTGCAACTCGGTGAGACCCTGTTTTAAAATAAAGAATAAAAAATATAGGGCTGGGGGTATAGCTTGGAGGTAGAATGCCCCTGGGTTTCATCCCCAGTACCACACACACACACACACAAAGGGTCAATCAGATTTACTCTGCCAGGAATTTGGAATTTGGATTTAGGAACAGCTAATCTGTGCTTGGTTAAAGCCATGTAGCCGCTATATTTTCTCACCTATATAAGCACAGAGAAAGCTAGAGTTAGAGAATAATAAAGCAAATTTATAGTTGGCAAAGTGGCACAAGCTGGTAATTCCAGTATTTTGGAGACTGAGACAGAAAGGTTGCAGGTTCAAGACCAGCCTTGGCAACTTAGTGAGACTCTGAGAAACATAGACCCTGATACAAAAATAAAAAGGAATTGAGTGCTGGGTGTGTAGCTCAGAGGTAGAATGCCTATGAGTTCAGCCCCCAGTACCAAAAGAAGAAAAAAAGGAAAAGCAGACTTTATACAAGATGAGAAAAGGTAAGAGTCAGAAATGAGAATATGGCTGTCCCGTTCTTAGTTCTAGTTTCCTCAAGAAGACATCTGCATTCCTAGCTTTTGGTTCCTCAAGATACTCCTTGTCCCTATAATAAATGTTCCTTTTTTGTTAAAATCAGCTCAAACTTTTTGTTATTTGAAATGACAAACACCTTTATTAAACCATATTACCATAAACTAAATCAAGATTATGCTATAAAAAAAAAGCAAAATCTATGTAAATCTGCCGAGGCTAGATTCAAATTGTGGTCCCCTTGAATATAAGCCATCTAGTCTAGAGCAAATTTCCTCAGCTCTCTGATCCTGAGTGTCCTTGTCTACAAAATGTAGTTAATTTCCCCATATGGTTGTGAAAAGCAGAAAAATGTATGTTGGGCCTCTGGTGCACAGTAAGCATGAATTATAACTCCTGGCAGAATTCAACAGAGCAGCATCCATGGCAATAGTGGTATTATGTGATGTGGTTACAACCTAGCAAAAGTTGCTGCCTGAGCATTAGAAATAGAACACTAAACCCAAAGGGCTCAAGCCTGTGACCAGAGATAAGAACCTGGAGAAAGTACTTTCTCTAAGAGACTGGGTTTCCCGTGTTTCTGCTACTCCTGCAAAAGGACCATTCAGGCATTGTAAGTGAATTTAAACTGTCCTATTTAGCCAGGCGTGGTGGTGCACGCTTGTAATCCCCGCGCTTGGGAGGCTGAGACAGGAGGATCGCACAGGTTCGAAGCCAGCCTCAGCTACTTAGTGAGGCCCTCAGCAACTTAGTGAGACCCTGTTTCCAAATAAAATATAAAAAAGGTCTGGGAGTATAGCCTGGAGGTAGAAAGCCTCTGGGTTCCACCCCCAGTAACACACACACACACACACAAAAAAAAAAAAAAACTATCCTATTTTATCCCCTTGTAGAGATTCCAAGTTGCCATTCTCTCTCTCCTCCATCCCTCTCTAACTTTTCATTCCTCCTTCTTGTGATCTGAAGACAGAGGATTACCTTCCACACTACATTTGCTTCCTATGCTGCTGGTACACTGAATTTGCACCTTCCATTAAATGATCCAGGAGCTGCCCAGGGCCAGATTTTCCCAAGACGAGTGAGAGAACATGAGGCTGGGCTTTCAGTGCCCAGACCAATGGTCAGACAGGCCTAAACTAGACACTGGTCAAACAAAAGCCATAAAGGCATTGGCCAGTATAAACAGTGTCCCACGGGAGAAACCCATAGCCACAGTGTGGACAACTAGGTATCAGACAAGTAGCAGGTAAGTGATGTAGTCTGTGAAGGCAGAGTACAAATGCTCACAACCAGTTCCTTTCATTTCCCATTAGGGCGGAGTTGCAAGGCGCTTTGGTACTAGAAGTCCAACTTAGGTGGAGGCTCTCATAATGTTGCTATGGGAACCTTGATAAAAAGTTTACATACAGCCGGGCGTGGTGGCACAAACTTGTAATATATCCCCCCCCCCCCACGGGCTCGGAAGGATCCCATAGGTTCAAAGTCAGCTGCACTGGCTTAAGAGACCCTGTTTCCAAATAAAAGTATAAAATAGGTCTGGGAGTGTAGCCCGGAGATAGAAGGGTTTCCAGGAACCCCAGTGCCACCAAAAAAAAAAAAAAAGTTTACATACAAAATCAGAACTTATAAATTTCTTCACACACACACACACACACACACACACACACACACACACAAAATACTAAACCCAAATATATTTACTGAGTTACCCTAGTATATGCTAAATCAGGTTTGACTCTTTTTTTTTTTTTTTAGAACTGGGGATGGAACCCAAGAGCTTTCTACCTCCAAGCCTCACCCCCAGCCCTATTTTTTTTTTTAAACAGGGTCTCACTAAGTTGCAGAGGACCTCATTAAGTTGCTGAGGCTGGCCACTAATCTGATCCTCCTGTCTCAGCCTCTCAAGTATAGGATTACAAGCGTGCACCACCACGCCCAGGCTAAAATGTTTTTTAAAGTACCATCTACCACACTTTACTTCTGTAATTTATGGGGAAAGCCCAGGACAACTCTAGCGACATGATATTTTATCAGCTTATCTCCCTTCTCCATCAATTTATACATTAGAGCAATAATTTGAATTCTGTAAACATCACAGATCCCTTTAAGAACACGATGAAACAATGAATTCACTTCAAATACAGGCAAACATGAAATTTTACACATTTCCTCACATGCTCAGTCCTGCTGAGCCCTATCTATGACTCCTCAAGGACTAAACAGCCTAATAAACTTCACTTGGCATTTCTTCAAATGATGCATGTTTCAGAATGTGCTACTAGGTAAGACTCACAAGAGTATTACCACACTGACCCTCACCTAAAATCACATGCTGCTGAAACACAAGAAGATAGGGCCTTGCATGCCTGGCAGGGAGAGTTGGCTATTGCCAAAGAAGTCTACTGCAAACCCTGAGTCTGTTTTCTGTTAACCATAACACAACATGTGAGACTGGATGATTTATAAAGAAGACGGTTTTTTTCGACCCAAGGTTCTGGAAGCTGGACATCCAGAATCAGCAGCTGCATCTGGAAAGCACTTCAGGCTGCTAAAGCAGAAAGCAGGCAAACAGGTGCAGAAAACATAAAAAATGTGAGCAGTAGGCGTTCTCTGGCAGTAACTAATCCGGCCCCTAAAGAATAAGAGCAAGGCTGCGAAGGGCCCAGATTCCAATACCCAAGGAGACGTTATAAAAAGCCGGGCGTGGTATCGCACACGTGTAATCCCAGCATTTTGAAGGCTGAGACCGGAGAATTGAGGATTGCGACCAGCCTCAGCTACTTAGTGAGGCCCTTTGCAACACAGTGAGACCCTGTTTCAAAAAAAAAAAAAAAAAAGAATAAAAAATAGTGCTGGGAGGCCGGGCGTGGTGGCCCACTCTTGTAATCCCCGCGCTTAGGAGGCGGAGACAGGAGGATCGCAAAGGTTCGAAGCCAGCCTTGCTGGCTTAAGAGACCCTGTTTCCAAATAAAAATGTAAAAATAGGTCTGGAAGCGTAGCCCGGTGGTAGAAGGGCTTCCAGAAACCCCAGTACCACCACCACCAAAAAAAAAATAATAATAAGGCTGGGGGTGTGGGTCGGGGGTAGAATACTCCTGCGTTCCATTCCCAGTACGCAAAAAAAAAAAAAAAAAAAAAAAAAAGGTAAAAAGAGAGGGCGGTGGCTGCGGCGGGCGGAGCGGCGCGGGCCGGGGCGGGCAGGGGGCGGGCCAGGAACGCCCCCTTCCGGCTGGCTGGCGGCAGACGGGCTCTGATTGGTTGGAGCGGCGGCGCCTTCCGCATGGCCCCGGAAGAACATCGAGCGGAGGGCGGGAGGAGGAAGTAGCCGGCACCGGAGGAAGTCTGAGGGGGCGGCTACTCGCGGACCAGACGCCCCCAGCCCGGTGAGCCGCCGCGAACCCCGCACCCCGCTCTCCGCGCCGGTGTCCACTCCGCGGCCGCGCCCCTCTCACGCACTTCCGGGTGCCCCTCCGGGAGCCAGTGCGCCTGCGCGCCGGTCCTCCGCGCACCGGTCCGCCACCCCGCGCCGGCCCGCGGCCCGACGGTTCCTGCGGCGCTTCCGTCCCGCCCGGCACTCAGGCTCCACTGCGCACCGGCGGCGGCATGTCTCGGCGGCGGCACAGCGACGAGAATGACGGCGGGCAGCCTCACAAAAGGAGAAAGACCTCCGATGCAAGCGAAACGGAAGACCATTTGGAATCCTTAATATGCAAAGTAGGAGAAAAGAGTGCCTGCTCTTTGGAGAGCAACCTAGAAGGCTTGGCTGGCGTTTTGGAAGCGGATCTTCCCAACTACAAGAGCAAGATCCTGAGGCTTCTGTGTACCGTTGCGCGTCTGTTACCCGAGAAGCTGACAATTTATACAACGTTAGTTGGGCTGCTGAATGCCAGGAATTATAACTTTGGTGGAGAATTTGTAGAAGCCATGATTCGTCAACTTAAAGAATCACTGAAAGGGAACAATTATAACGAGGCGGTGTACCTGGTCCGTTTTCTCTCTGATCTTGTGAACTGTCACGTGATCGCCGCCCCATCGATGGTTGCTATGTTTGAAAATTTTGTAAGTGTGACTCAGGAAGAGGATGTGCCCCAGGTGCGACGGGACTGGTATGTGTATGCATTTCTCTCTTCTTTGCCCTGGGTTGGAAAGGAGTTGTATGAAAAGAAAGATGCAGAGATGGACCGCATCTTTGCCAGCACTGAAAGCTATCTTAAAAGTCGCCGAAAGACTCACGTGCCCATGCTTCAGGTGTGGACTGCTGATAAACCACATCCACAAGAAGAGTATTTGGATTGCCTGTGGGCCCAGATTCAGAAGCTGAAAATGGATCGTTGGCAGGAACGTCACATCCTAAGACCTTATCTTGCCTTTGATAGCATCCTCTGTGAAGCACTGCAGCACAGTCTCCCTCCTTTTACGCCGCCTCCTCACACTGAAGATTCAGTGTACCCGATGCCCAGGGTCATCTTCAGGATGTTTGACTACACAGATGATCCTGAGGGGCCGGTTATGCCAGGAAGTCACTCGGTGGAGAGATTTGTTATAGAAGAGAATCTTCATTGCATCATCAAGTCCCACTGGCGGGAAAGGAAGACGTGTGCTGCACAGCTAGTGAGCTATCCGGGGAAAAACAAGATCCCCTTGAACTACCACATCGTGGAGGTGATCTTCGCAGAGCTGTTTCTGCTTCCAACACCCCCTCACATAGATGTGATGTACACAACACTTCTCATTGAACTGTGTAAACTTCAGCCTGGCTCTTTTCCTCAAGTTCTTGCACAGGCAACTGAAATGTTATACATGAGGCTAGACACAATGAATACTACATGCGTAGACAGGTTTATTAATTGGTTTTCTCATCATCTAAGTAACTTTCAATTCCGTTGGAGCTGGGAAGATTGGTCTGATTGTCTTACTCAGGATCCTGAACGTCCCAAACCAAAGTTTGTGAAAGAAGTTCTAGAAAAATGTATGAGGTTGTCTTACCATCAGCGCATATTAGATATTGTTCCTGCTACCTTCTCAGCTCTCTGTCCTGCAAACCCAACCTGCATTTATAAGTATGGAGATGAAAGTAGCAGCTCTCTTCCTGGACATTCTGTGGCACTCTGTTTAGCTGTTGCCTTTAAGAGTAAGGCAACTAATGATGAAATCTTCAGCATTCTGAAAGATGTACCAAATCCTAACCAGGATGATGATGATGAAGGATTCAGTTTTAACCCATTGAAAATAGAGGTCTTTGTGCAGACTCTGTTACACTTGGCAGCCAAGTCGTTTAGCCACTCCTTCAGTGCTCTTGCAAAGTTTCATGAAGTCTTCAAAACTCTAGCAGAAAGTGACGAGGGAAAGCTACATGTGCTTAGAGTTATGTTTGAGGTTTGGAGGAACCATCCACAGATGATTGCTGTTCTCGTTGATAAGATGATTTGTACACAGATTGTCAACTGTGCGGCAGTAGCAAATTGGATCTTCTCCTCTGAACTGTCTCGCGATTTCACTAGGCTGTTTGTTTGGGAAGTCTTGCATTCTACCATTCGTAAGATGAACAAACATGTTCTGAAGATCCAGAAAGAGCTCGAAGAAGCTAAAGAGAAGCTAGCAAGGCAACACAAACGGCGAAGTAGTGACGATGACAGAAGCAGCGACAGGAAAGATGTGGCTCTGGAGGAGCAAATAGAAAGACTGCAGGAAAAAGCGGAATCTGCCCAGAGTGAGCAAAAGAACCTCTTCCTGGTTATATTTCAGCGTTTTATCATGCTCTTGACTGAGCACTTAGTACGCTGTGAAACGGATGGCACCAGTGTGTTAACGCCGTGGTATAAGAACTGTATAGAGAGGCTGCAGCAGATCTTTCTACAGCATCATCAGATAATCCAGCAATACATGGTGACCCTGGAAAACCTCCTCTTCACTGCCGAATTAGACCCTCATATCCTCGCTGTCTTCCAGCAGTTCTGTGCTTTGCAAGCCTAAGGGTCATTTTTTTTTTCCTCATGTCAAGATTTTTTTTTAAATATCTTAAAACAATTTGTCTTGTTTTTGATGTTTTGAATGCTTGTTTTTTTTGTAGTAGCCTACACTTCTTGAAACAAAGGGAGGGAGGAGAACAGTGAGGAATATGTATCTTTAATTTTCCCTAAAAAGCAAATATTTCTTAATAACAGTAATGTGATAGTGACCATGATGTGTTGTATATGTGACAGGTACAACTCTTCTGTGATCATTTTGATATTTTTCTTCTTCAGACACAAAATAGGTTAGAGGTGTGTAAAACATTAGCGGTTAAGTTTATATCACAAAGTAGTAAATAGATCTGATGTGTTTATTACCAGGTAGCATAGCTTTTCACAGCACATAAGTGAAATAAAACTAAAAATATATCCAAAATAAGGAATACACCCATTCACTTGAGAAAGGAATGAATCCCTCTTAGGACCTAATTGCCTCTTAAAGGCCCCATTCCCAACACTAGCACAAGGCAATCAAATTTCAACTGGAGTTTTAGAGGGGACAAACCAAATATAAGTATAGCAAGTATTTACTATATTTTCATCACTGGCTTACTTGAATTTCTCCCTTAGTAAACTGTGAAGGAGGGCAGAAAATAGGTCTGCCATTTCTAGGGTTGTACTTCATATTAAAAGTAATAAATGGCAAATAGATAAGCAGATACATTTTTATAAATATAAACTAATTTATGCTGGTCTCACTCAAAAAAAAGTTCAAGATAATGTACAGCCAACAAAAGGATTTTAATCTACTTTAGAACATCTACCCCCACCCCCAAAAAAAGATATTTCAATCCACATCAACCTAATGAGAACTAAAGGGAGTTTCTGCTTGGCTAATTCTAAAGAATTAGAATTTTGGCCTAATTTCTAGGTCTTTCATCAATTTTGAGTTGACTTTTGTGCAGGGTGAGAGGGTTGGGGTCTGATTCCATTTTTCTACAAATGGATAACCAGTTTTCCCAAGACCATTTTTGAAAAGGCTGTCTTTTTTCTAGCATATGTTTTTGGCACCTTTTTTTTTTTTTTTTCCAGAAATCACTTTGCTATAAGTGTATGGTTTTGTTTCTGTAACTTCTGTTCTACTGGTCTATGTGTCTGTTTTTGTGCCAGTATCATGCTGTTTTATTACTTTAGTTTGGTAGTATCATTTGAAGTCAGGTATTGTGATGCTTTCTGCATGGTTCTTATTGCTGAGAGTTGTTTGGGCTATTCCAAGTCTTTTTTTTCCATTTGAACTTTAGGACTGAGTTTTCTAGCTCTGTGAAGAATTACATTGGTATTTTAATGGAGATTGCATTGAATCTATAAATCACTTTTAGTAGAATGGCCATTTTGATATTTATACTGTCTATCCAGGAGCATGGAAGATCTTTCCATTTTCTAAGATCTTCAAATTTATTTCTTTATTGGTATATAACTTTCATTGTATAGGTTTAATATTTCCTTGGTTAGATTTATTTCTAGGTATTGTTCTTGAGATTAATGTGAATGGAATTGTTTTCTGGACTTCTAAGTGGATTCTATATGTGGTTACTGTATAGAAAACCTGTTGATTTTTGTAGACTTGATTTCTTTTTTTTTTTTTTTTTTTTAACCGCTACTTGGCTGAATTTGTTAATCAGCTCTAGAAATATTTTGGTTCAGCTTTTTAGGGCTTTTAAGTATAGGATCATATCACCTACAGATAACTTCAATTCTTTTTCTCTTATTTGTATGCTTTTTTTTTTTTTTTAATTTGGCACTGGTGATTGAACCCAGAGGAATTCTACCTCTAATACCCCCAGACCAATTTTATTTCTTATTTGGAAATAGGGTCTTGCTAAGTTGCTGAGGCTGGCTTTGAACCTGGGATCCTCCTGTCTCAGCCTCCCAAGTACTAGGTTCACAAGCATGCACCACCATGCCCAACTAATAATCATATGCCTTTGATTTCCTTCTCTTGCCTTATTGCTCTGGCTAGAGTTTTGAGTACTGTATTAAAAAGGAGTGATGATAATGGGCAGCCTTGTCTTTTTTTATTTTGCAGTTTTTCCCCCATTCAGTATGATGTTGGTTTTAGATTTGTTGTATATTGCTTTTATGATGTTGACGTAAGTTCCTTCTATTTTGATTTTCTGCAGTGATTTTAACAAGAACGAGTATTGGATTTTGTCAAATGTGTTTTCAGCTTCTATTGAGATGTTCATGTGGTTTTTATCCTTAGTTTTA
This sequence comes from Muscardinus avellanarius, assembly GCF_963383645.1. Taxonomy (NCBI): domain Eukaryota; kingdom Metazoa; phylum Chordata; class Mammalia; order Rodentia; family Gliridae; genus Muscardinus; species Muscardinus avellanarius. Next base: position 75,514,264 of record NC_137800.1, on the reverse strand, counting down.
TTTATGTGGTGAATTACATGTATTGATTTGCATGTGTTGAACCAGCTTTGCATCCTCAGAATGAAACCAACTTAGTCATGATGTATAATTTTCTTGGTATGGTTTTGAATACATATTCCTACTGTTTCATTTTAATTCTTTGCATCTATGTTCATCAAGGATATTGGTCTGTAATTTTCTTTTCTTGAGGTAACTTTATTTGGCTTGGGTATTAAAGTGATACTGACTTCATAGGAATTTGAAAGAATTCCATCTTTTTTATTTCATGAAATAATTTGTGAAGGATTGGGTTTAGTTCTTCTATAAAGGTTTTGTGAGACTGAAATTACTAGAGGAGGGCATAGGTCTAATACTTCAACATAGAGGCACTGGTAGATACTTTCTCAATAAGACTCCCAAAGCGCAGGAAATCAGAACAAGAATTAATAGATGAATAGGATTAAATTTAAAAGTTTCTGCTCAGCAAAGGAAACCGTCAAAAGTTTAAAGAGATCCTAGTACTTGGGAGGCTAGGGACAGGGAAATCACAGGTTCAAGACCAACCTCAGCATCTGAGGCTCTCAGCAGCCTAGCAAGACCCTGTTTCAAATCATAATTTAAAACAGAGCTGAGTGTGTAGCCTGGAGGTAGAATGCTTCTGGGTTCAATCCCCTATAACACACACACACACACACACACACACACACACACACACAACCCGAGAGAACCTTCAAAATGGGAGATTTTTGCCAGTTATTCCTCTGCTAGAGGACTAATATCTAGATTATATAAAGACTTAAAAGACATAACATGAGAAAAAATTAAGAAATGGCCAATTAAACTAGACACTTTACAAAAGAAATGTTCAAAACCATTACCAATCAGACAGGTGCAAACCAAAACTACACCGGGATTCCATATAACCCCCATTAGAATGGCAATTATCAAGAATACAAACAGCAATAAATGCAGAGAGGATGTGGAGAACAAGGAACTCATATACTGTTGATGGGAGTCAAACCAGTGCAGTCTTTATGGAAATCAGTGTGGAGATGCCTCAGAAAAATCAGAATGGATCCATCATATGATCCAGCTATACCACTCCTGGTTATCTTTCCAAAGAGACTTGACTTAAATGAGAATATAGTGAAACATGCATATTTTTTTTTGGAGGGGGGCAGGTCTGTGGATGGAACCCAGGGGCATTCAACCTCTGAGCACCCTGCCTATTTTTTATTATTTATTTTGAGACAGGGTCTCACTAAATTGGCATATTTATGTTCTTAGCAGCACAATTCACAGTAGCCAAATTATGGGAGCAACCTGGGTGTACATCAACAGATGAATGGATTACAAAAGCATGAGATATACACACAATGGAATTCTGTTCAGCAGTAAAGAATAAGATTATGTCATTTGCAGGGAAATGAAATGACCTAGAGAAATTAAGTGAGATTAGCCAGTTGCAGAAAATGAAGGGTCATGTTTTTTCTCATATGCAGAAATTAAAAAGTAATTGGAATACAAGAGGGACTTGAGATAATGGAGGAGAAACCCCAGTGGAGTGAAGGGAGTTGAGGGGGAGGGAGAAATAATGAAACACTTCCACTGATGTTATGTACATATGTAAAATTTGCCAATACAAATTTCAATATCATGTGTGAAGGGGAGGAAACGGGGAGGGGGGAGTTCACCAAGTACTGTGTGCTTGCATGTCCCTATTCTGAACTACATTATAATGTGAAACTACAATGTACCAATAAAACTATATTTAAAAGAATTTTTTAGTAATGGAGCACTATGCAATGCACAGCTTTGAGTCTTCCATTCTCTAGGATATTTCAAAAAATATATGCCACCAAGTATACAAATGTGGATGTACACATCACAAATAAGTGCCAGGTTTTCGTAGGTTTTCATGGATTGTCTAGCACCACAACCAGCCAAAATATATTCACATGTTATTTTTCATATATGTTGAGGAGCATCTGTCTTCTGCTATGCTCTACCATATTTCTGCCTTGGAGCCTACCATCCATGGACTGAATCTTTGAAACCATGAACCCAAATAAATGTTTCCTCCCCTGAGCTGTTATATCAAAAATTTTGTTCTGTGACAAAAAAAAAAGCCAATTACTATATTACTTTCTTTCCTAAGCTTAGTCTTTTATTTATTGATTGAGCAAATATTAAATACACCTTTATTATATTTCAGTCATAGTGCTAGATCCAAGGGATATGAAGATATACAAGAAAGATAGGGTGCCTGACCTCAAAATGAAAGGACTGTCCTTTCTAGCTGAAAAGATAAATTTAGAGAGAGAGAGAATAGAGAGAACGTACGCACACACATGTGTCACAGGAGGTTGAACCCCAGGGTATTCTACCTCTAGGCTGCACACCAGTACTATTTTATTTATTTGGAAACAGGATCTCACTAAATTGCTGAGGCCAGCTCCAAATCTACGATACTGGGATTACCGGAGTGCACCACCAGGCCCAGCGGTGTGAACATTTCTTGGTGACAAGTCTTAAAAACCCCTCTGGGTGATGCTGATTTACAACCCCTCCCAGAGCAGTTAAATTATAACACTGGCCTCTTTTAAAACTTCCCCAGTTGATTTTAACAGGGAACCAAGAATTGAGAATGACTGGTCTGTCACAAGGTTCGGAAAGATCTCTCTGTGGAAATGAAATCTAAACAGAAACCTAGATGAGTAAGGGTCAGAAAAATAAATAGGAAAAAGCAGAGAAAAGGCTGTTTTCAGAGCAGAGAGAACTGTACGCTTAGAGCACAGAGGGCAGAAAGCATGGTACATGTGAGGAATATGAAGAACTCAATAGAGCTGGATTGCAGAAAGGATGAAAAAGAGTTTTGAGATTGGCTGAAGAGGTCAACCAGATGACAGAAGAATCTGCAAGTTTAGAAGTTGGACTATGCTGGGCATGGTGGCACACGCTTGTAATCCCAGCATTCGGGAGGCTGAGACGGGAGGATCGTGGTTCACGGACAGCCTCAGCTACTTAGTGAGGCCCTCTGCAACTCAATGAGACCCTGTTTCAAAATAAAGAATAAAAAATAGGGCAGGGGGTGTAGCTCAGAGGTCAAATGCCCCTGGGTTCCATCCCCAGACCCGCAAAAGAAGAAGAAGAAGAAGAGGAGGAGGAGGAGGAGGAGGAGGAGGAGGAGGAGGAGGAGGAGGAGGAGGAAATAGTAGTAGTAGTAGTAGTTGGGCTAAGAGACCATAGGAAGCCTTTTTAAGCAACCTGATATTACCAGATCTTGAAATAATCACTGTGGGTATAGTATAGTGATAGGCTGATGGTAAGCAACATTTAGTGCAGATGCCTCTAGGTCAGAGGCCGTCACAGTACTGGTTTAGAGATGCTACTGGTGGTAGCAACCAGGTTGGATAGACATAAACAGCTTCATACATCATTCAATTGATGGACTAGGGGATTAATAGGATGCTGGAGATAATGGGAGTTAGTTTAACAATTTAAGGTTGATTTCCATGTTGCTGATAAAAGTAATCTGATGGATGGTTGTGGAGAAAATCCTAAGTCCAGACTTAAGCGTGTCGATTGCAAGGTGAAATAAGACAGTGAAAATATCTATTTGACTGTATGACAGGAGGTCTATGAAAATACCAATTTAGGAATAGTTTATTTGTGGTTATCAGATAGAAGCTATGTGTGTTAGTCACCTTTTGTGATACTGTAACTAAAATATCTGACAAGAATAACTTAAAGAAATAAAGGTTTACTTGGCTCATGATTTTAGATGTTCCATCCATGGTTGGCCAACTTCAAGGCAGAAACATCATGGTGACACAGCATGTCAGAGGACAGCTGCTCAGGGCAGCAGGAAGGAGGGAGAGAAAGAGAGAGAATGGAAGCAGCCAGGGACAGACAGTTCCCAACGCCATACCTCAGTAGTCTACATCCTGCAGTCATGTCCCATCTGCCCTGAGTTACCACCCAGGAAATCCATTCAAGTGATTAATCCATCAAAGGATTTACCCACTGATAAATTTATTGCCCTGATTCAGTTCACTTATTTCCTTAGAAGTAAAGCTACAAGGTGTCATTTTCATCTCACCCAGGAACATTCATCAGTTTGATCGTATGTGATTATTTTGATGCTTTTGGGTCTCAGAATCTGCTGATATCCACATTGTTATTCAAGTTTCCAAAATTGTTTCTGATAGCTAAAGCATACATATTGCTTCAGATTAGTGACCTAATAGGTGATCCTTAGTATCGTTTCCTTCCTAAACAGAAATACAGAAGTAGAACGAATGCCTCAGTGGCATCAGAAACTGCAGTTCTTCCAACAGAAGTTACTTAGTACTTTAGAACAGTGGTCTCAGCCTTGGCCACACATTAGAATCACTTGGTTTATATTTTTATCTCTCATTGTGTGTGTGGTACTGGGGATGGAACCCAGGTGATTTCTACCTCTGGACTTACACTCCCAGACCTATTTTTTTTTAATATTTTATTTGGAAACAGGGTCTCACTAAGTTGCTGAGAGCCTCACTAAGTAGCTGAGGCTGACTTCAAACCTGAGCAATCCTCCTGTCTCAGCCTCCCAAGTACTGGAATTACAAGTGTGTGCTTCCACATTCAGCCTTGGTTTATTTTTTCAGAATACATGCCTCATTCCTAGGCTGGACCAATGAAATCAGAATCTCTAGAGATGGAGTACAGGAAGTAGTATTTTAAAATAGATTCCAGATTATTTTAATGTGTACCGAAGGTTCACTAAATAAGAATTAGGTTTGGCTTCATATAAAAAATTTAATTTTACCCAGGTGTAGTGATGCACATTTGTAATTACCATACTTGGGAGGCTGAGACAGGAGGATCTCAGGTTTGTGGCCAGCTTCAGCAACTTATTGAGACCCTGTTTTTTACATTGCCTCAGGGCAATGATGGTATTGCTGATAAGGTCAGGAACTGAACCAATGATTGGCCCTTCCAGTTAACTTGCCCTTGAGTGGCAAAAATGTGTAGGCACACAGGGCGCTTTTAAAGAGTATTATGAGCTGAATGGTATTCCTCCAAAACTCACATGTCCTAACCCCCAATACTTTAGAATATGGTTTATTTGAATATACAGCCATTTAGGAGGTTGAAATGAGGTCCAATCGGGTGACCAGTTGCCTCAGTCCAATATGACTATTGTCCTTATAAGGGGATTAGAACACAGACACGCACAGAGGGAGCATGGTGTGAGACTTAGGGACAGCCATCTATGAGCCAAGCGGAGAGGCCTCAGAAAGAACCAAACCTGCTGACACTTTGATCTTGGACTTGTAGCCACCAGAACTGAGAAAGTAAACTTCTGTTGTGCAAGACACTCTCTGTGGCATTTTGTTATGGCAGCCCTAGCAAACTAATATAAGAATAGCTATTCCAAACAGCATCAATTTTAGGATTGGTGGTAAATGGCCCTGAAATCGTAACAGTTACATACTTAACTGCCTTTTTCTGCAGGTGAGCCAGGACCCAGTCAAAGGCAAAAGTCCCGTGTTTCTAATGGACACACACACACACACACACACACACACACACACACACACACATTCATTCACCTGTACTGACATAAATAAATGACTGAATACATTATGAACAGACCAGCTAGACATGTTGGCACATGCTGTAACCCTAGTACTTGGGAGGCTGAGATAGGAAGACTGCAGGTTCAAGGCCAGCCTCAGCAATATAGCAAGACTCTTAGTAACCTAGCAAGACCCTGTTTCAAAAGAAATAATAAAATAAGGTTGAGGGTGAAGCTCTCAGAGGTAGAAAACCAAGGAGGGGTGGTGATAAATGAAGAAAGGAAGGCAGAAGGAAGCAAAAAGAGTACAGACCAAACTCCTGTGTAAAAAAAAAATCCCAGCTGGGCATAGTGGCTCACGCTTATAATCCCAGTACTTGGGAGGCTGAGACAGGAGGATCACAGGCTCTAAGCCAGTCTCAGAAAATGAGTGAGACTCTCGGCAACTTGGTGAGACCCTGTTTCCAAATAAAAAATAAAATGTGGCTGGGGGTGTAGCCTGGAGGTAAAAGGCTTCTGGGTTCTACTCCTAGTAACACACACACACACACACACACACACACCAATAACCTATACAAATAGATCATCAACCCTCAAAGAAGTGGAGCATAATACTCCTCGAGTATGCATGACCCACAGTGACTTCCTTCTAACAAGTACTGTTGGGAAAATGGCTTGGAAAGAGTAGCTTTATTGTGGAAAACCCTGAGTAATACTACCTCAGCCAGGTGCTCAGAAGCTAAATACTATCAACCGTGCTGAGTCATGCTGCTTGTCTATACCCGGCCACGATGTCATGAGAATGGCCTTCTACTTCCTCTGCCTCCTCCTAAGAAGCCCTGACCCCGGTCTCATCATGTGAAAAACACCAGACAACCCCAGCTACCCCGGAGGGGCAGTCTAAAAATACTCTCTAAAACTGCTAAGGTCATTGAGAACAAGGGACGGCTGAGACACTGAGCCAGGAGGCATCTAAGGAGAGAAGACTAAACATAATGCGGTGACCTGGATGGGATCCGGGAACAGAAAAGGGACATTAGGTAAACACCAAGGCAGCCTGAATAAAGGATGGACTAATTAAAAAAATGATAAGTTACCATCCAGTGGGGGATGTTGTCAATGTAGAGGTTATATATGCCTAGCAGTAGGGAATATTTGTGGCATCTCTGGGTCTTTCTCTCGGTTTTGCTGGGAACCAAAGGCTGCTCAAAATAGTCTTTTTTTTTTTTTTGTACTAGGGGTGGAACCCAGGGGCTTTCTACCTCCAGGATATACTCCCAGACCTATTTTATATTTTATTTGGAAACAGGGTCTAAGTTGCTGAGAGCCTCACTAAGTAGCTGAGGCTGGCTTTGAACCTGTGTGATCCTCCTGTCTCAGCCTCCCAAGCGCTGGGATTACAAGCGTGCGCCACCACGCCCAGCCAAAATACAGTCTTTAAAATGGCTTTAAAAAGCTAATAATTTATAGACCAATGTACCCTACAGAATTTCCAAAAGGCTCCTTTCTCTGCCATCTGCAATGACTTTCAGAAGCTGCAGAAGCCCAAACCACCTGCAAAGCAGCTTGAGGAAACCCACTCATGCAGCTGGAAAGGAGAGTTCATCACAGTGCACATACCAGGATGGAAATAAGCCCCACTCGGTTATCTGTAGCAACCTCCAGTGGATTCTCAGGGCTGCGGTTATAGGATATTAAAAAAAGAAAGAAAGAAAAGAAAAGAAAGAAGGAAGGAAGGAAGAAAGGCGCTGGGCATGGCAGCACACACATGAAATCCTAGTACTTGGGAGACTCACGGCCAGCCTCAGCAACTTAGCGAGACCCTGTTTCAGAATAAAATAGAATTGGGGGTATAGCTCAGAGGTAGAATGCCACTGGGTTCGATCCCCAGTACCATATAAAGAAGGAAGAATAGGGGGAAGGAGGAAGAGAGGGGACTGGACAGCATGGGACAAGAAGAAAGAGGAGGAAAGCAGAGGTCACTAGAGGAGGGCAACAGGCCACCAGTTCAGGAACATTATTTGAATGAATTCACCTCTGCCCAGAGTTAGCTGTCAGCCTTGCAGGCTCAGCAATTATCTCACTGGTATCTTGAAGTTAATCAAATTCATGGCTGGTGACTCATAGTCATAGAAATTAGTGAGTATGGTATAGAAAAGAAGTGTGTCCCATGGTCAGGGGAACCCAATACCCTGTGCTTGGCAGGGCGGGGCCTGAGAATGGGCAGGCATCTTTAAACAGAGCCCAGGGATAACAGTGTGGCTGGTGCATGGACCACACTGTAAATAGCAAAGATCTAGACAAGCTATGCAGGAAACCCAAGTACCAGAGTAAGCTAACTTTGATCACAGGAAACTCCTTTGATCGCATACCTCTGTAACGCCAAGGGGTTTAGGCTGCCTGACCCACCCATCTCCATAACACAGGTAAACCCACAACCGGCACTCAGTGGTTGGGGGCCCTAGGACCACCAGCCTTGAGGACATGCCACCCTACATGAATCCATAACCAGCTCAACCAGTCCGCAACACTTCTTGGCACGTCGGCTTGAGTTCACCATCTTAACTATGGCATTCATGGGGCCAAGCAGAAACCTGAAAAGGACTCCCATAAACTTCTTCTAGGTCAAACCGACACACGTTAAAAAAGAGACAACTATTAGAAACCCTATACCAGTCAGAGGAGAATGAGTAATACATTTACCTACAGTACATGAATAAACAGACTTCTAACAGTGGTTTCTAAGAAAAGGAAATAATGATTCAGTGTCGTTCATTCAGCCACTTTCAGACTACTGAGGGGAAACACCATCTGACCGGCCGTTCTCAAAGTCCTGCATGTTTTGAAGGCAAATTCTGTTTTGAATGCAAATTCTGGGGCTCACACCCTATCCACATCCTCACTCTTCTTCTCCAACCATACCGTCCCATTCAACAGGCAGGGGTGGGGGCTTATATCTCTGCATTTTTAACACGCACCAACTGATTTTGAAGATACTGACTTAAGTCCAATTCTCGATTTTAGTGGTTTTCAACATTAGAAATATCGGAGAAGATTTGATGGAAGAAAATAAAGTTCTATGTGTATATGCTAAAAATCAGCAAATCTAAACACTGAGTGTTAGGACTCGGGCATGAGGGTCCCTCAAGGCTTCCCAGGTGACTTGGAGCTCCAGATGGTATTATTGTCTGGGTTGTCATACATTAGATTCCAAGGCCCTCCCTCAAGATTCTGATTCAGGTCAGAGCAAAGTCCTAAAGTCTATGTGTCTAAGCAGTTCCCCCAAGTGATTCTGGTAATGGATTTGAGAAATGTGTCACTTGGCTCAGTCAGAAACTCCAATCCCTAGCAACCTTGCTGGGGATATTTTACCCTAATCTTGGACTCCCCCAGGCTCCAATCTGAACAAAAGAAGAAACTCATCTTATTAAATGTGTCACAGCAATGAAACCCAAACTTAATGCAGCTGAGGCCTCTGCAGCCCTGCTTTTATTTATTTTTATTTATTTTTTATGGTACTGGGAATGGAAACCAGGGGCATTCTGCCTCTGAGCTACACCCACCCCAGCCCTATTTTTTATTCTTGATTTTAAAACAGGGTCTCACTGAGTTGCAAACAGTGCAACTAAGTAGCTGAGGCTGTCTACAAACCAAGATCCTCTGGTCTCAGCCTTCCAAATGCTGGAATTATAAGCACATGCCTCCAGGCCTGGCAGCCCTGCTTTTATTACACATTTAATGGAATATTTCTCCTAAATTTAAATATCTTAAGTACCAAACACTTAGCACTGTGTAACATGCACAAGGTCTTCTAAGCACTTAATGTCTTAACCCATGTTTACAACCATCTTATAAATAGGAACTATTTGACAAACTAACTATGTAGATCAGGAAACTGAGGCATAAAGGTTATACAGATTGCCCAAGCTACCTGCGGTCACCTACAAGATGAATTTGAAGTCAAGCTGCGAAGGCTCAAGGTCGGCCATCATAGGCATAGCACTGTGATGCTGCTTAACAAGTGAAAGTTAAAGATCCTGGCCCATCTATTACTCTCTGCCAGAAAAAGAAAACGAGAGGGAGAGAGGGAGAGAGAGAAGAGAGAGAGAGAGAGAGAGAGAGAGAGAGAGAGAGAGAGAAAGAGAGAGAGAGAGAGAAGCGAGAGAAGAGAAAGGACCAAGCAAGCTAACGTTTATTGCATCCCTACTATGTGCACCAAACACCGGGCTTCAGGCTGTATGTATATTATTTCACTTAATTGGCAAGTCAGACATAATCCTTATTGTCATGGATATACTATATTGCTTTACCCAGTCAGTGAAGGGAAGAATCAAATCATTGTAGAACACTGCAAAAAAAAAAAAACCAAAGTACCCAGTGAAGCCTTCCAAGTAGATTTGGCAGGCTGGAGCCTAGAGAATGCGCCAGCCGTGAGGAGGCGGGCCAGAGAGCGACGGGCTGGCTGTGGTGGAAGTCTAGAAAGAGAGGGAGCTGTGGAGATCTTTAACTTAGATCTTTGCCTTCCTAAGGGTCAGGAAGGGGACAGGAGCTCCATTCAGACATACTGCTTCTCAGACTGAATCTTAACAAGTTGGGACAAATGGCTGAGGTCCACTCACTTTAAGGAATGACAGGATACGATGCTGCCTGTAAAGAAGACCCAGTGTCTCTAACTCAGGTAGGAAACAGCAGCCCAGCGGTGCCTCTGTCCTGCCTCTGGTGTCTATAAGGAGGGAGAAAAGGCTGCGAACCCAAAGACTTTAGACATGTGGCCTGTGGGCAGGGACAGACTGCCTGTGTCCTAGGGCGTTTATTATATCCCTACTATATGCAGGGAAAACAGTGGCTACTAAATGTCACCTTTTTCCTGTCTCTGCCTAGTGACATTACACAATGCCAACCCCAAATAGCACCTCTGTCTAAGATAGGCCATGCTAAGGGGCCGCCTCAAGGAAACTGGCCTGGAACTTCTGCATTCCTGAGGCCCAAACTCTTTCCCAAGCCACAGGGCACACACTGAGGCCTTTGCTGTACTGGAACTCCAGGCCCAATAGGTCAACAGCAGGGCCCTAAAGGAAACCAGGTCGAGATACACAAAGACAAGCTCTGGACAGGTGGGGGAGAGTGCCTCAGTCCTGTGGGCTGCTGTAACAGAATACCACGAGCTCTGGGGCTCATAACGGACAAAAACCTCTTCTAGTTCTGAAACTTGGACGTTCATATCGAGCAGATTTGATGTCTGCTTCCTAGTTTATGGGAAGCCATCCTCGCGCCATATCACATGGTGGAAGCAGGCAGGGGTCTTTCTCAGAACTTTTTTTTCCCTTTTTTTTTTTTTTTGGTGTGTGTGTGTGTGTTGCTGTGTGTGTGTATGTGTGTGTGTGTGTGTGTGTTGCTGAGGATAAAACGCAAGGGCACTCTACTTCCCAACTACACACCCAGCCCTTTTTATTTTTTATGTTTTAAAATTTTAGGGTCTCAATAAATGTAGTAGGGGAAGAGGGGCTTACTCAGTTGCTGAGGCTGGCCTTGAACTGGCAATCTTCCTGCCTCAGCATCCCAAGCCCTGGGATTACAGATATGCGCCACCATGCTCAGCTTCAGACCTCTTATTTATTATTTATTTTTGCAATATTGAGGATGGAACCCAGGGGCATTCTACCTCCGAGCTATACCCCCAGCCCTATTTTTATTCTTCATTTTGAAACAGGGTCTCACTGAGTTGCAAAGGGCCTCACTAAGTAGTAGCCGAGAAAGACAGGCATTGTGGTACACACTTGTAATCACAGCATTCAGGAGGCTGAGACAGGAGGATTGTGGTTTGTGGACAGCCTCAGCTACTTAGTGAGGCCCTTTGCAACTCAGTGAGACCCTGTTTCAAAAAATAAAAGAATAGCTGGGCATGGTGGCTCACGCTTGTAATCTCCACGCTTGGGAGGCTGAGACAGGAGGATCGCGCAGGTTTGAAGCCAGCCTCGCTGGCTTTAAGAGACCCTGTTTCCAAGTAAAAATATAACATAGTTCTGGGAGTGGAGCTCGGAGGTAGAATGGTTTCCAGGAACCCCAGTACCACCAAAAAAAAGAATAAAAAATAGGGCTGGGGGTGTAGCTCGGAGGTAGAATGCCCCTGGGTTCCATCCCTATCCCTGAACCACGATCTTTTACAAGGACACTAATCCCATTCATGGGGGTTGTGTCTCCAAGACCACATCACCTCTTTAAACTCACTCTTCAAGACAATCACCTTGGAGTTAGGATGTCAACCAGATGAGCTTGGGGAACACACAGACATCTAGACCACAGCAGGGAGGTCTAAACAGGCTGGCGAGAACCTGCAGCAGCAGCAGCAGCAGCAGCAGCAGCAGCAGCAGCGTTATGGCTGAGGCAGCCCTGACCCCAGCACAGCAGCTTCTGGGTCTCTTCATGCGGATCATGGCAGTTCTGGGCCGTGAGCTGGAACTGGACGGCAGGCAAAAATTCTGCAGGTGAATCCCACCAAGAACAGAGGCAGTGACCAGCGCAGTGACCTTTCCACCAGGGTTTCTACAGATGTGGATTCCCTTAACAGGCCAAGGGCAGGTGAGGTAGCTAAAGGAGGGCGCCAACATCCCAGGAGTGAGGACGCAGACAAGGGGCAATGTGTAGACCTGCGAGCGGGTCCAGCAAGCAATGGAAACCCAGACAGAGACCGGCACTGATGGGGAGGAGCAATGAGCAACTGCTTGAACTCATTCTAGACTTCACTCAGTATGGCGCTCCTGCGCAATTTACCAGCAAATCTGCAAAACATGACCCCTTCCCTCTGCCCCCCAAAAAAGCCTGATTAGAGCTGATTGAGGACTTTATTATCTTTCAAACCTTCTAATATATGTTTTATTTCCTCTGGGGCTGAGTAGACCGTGTATACCAGACAAATCAGAATTTACAAGTTCAGGGGGTTTTGTTTGATTTTGTTTTCCTTTCTCTATCCAAGATATAGCAGCTAGCACCATTTATAATTGTCTCTTCCAGGCAGGCTGCACTCAGGTTTCCCACCTGTAGTACAATCCTCTTAAAGTTCACCCCGATTGTCTTCCCTTTTACATTACAAAGTCACCTCCTCTTTTGTGTGTTATGCTGATAATAGTGGGCTACCTGCTTGCAACCTGCTGAGCCTTCAGAGCAGTCAACACCACCCACTGTTTAGTACATTCTCTGCCAGACCCAGTGAAAAATAAGCCCATTGTTCCCAAGAGTTATTTGATGTACATCCATGAGCAATAAACATGGCAAATTCTCCAGAAAAACAAGAACAAAAAAGGTTTTGGAAAGAAACATTACTTTAAGGAAAATTATTCTTTCCCCAATTTAGACAAATCTCTCTATGAGAGCAAAGATTACATGTGTTTTATTTTTGCTTTGATTTTAGGACTGGTGACTGAAACTCAGGAGAATTTTACCTCTGCACCAACCACCCGGCCTTATTGTGGTTTTTTTTTGTTTGTTTGTTTGTTTTGTTTTTTGAAACAGATTCTTGCTAAGTTGCTGAGGCTGGCCTTAAGCCTGTAATCCTCCTGTCCGAGCTTTCCAAGTACTGGGTTTACGGGCATGCACCATCATGCCCAGCAACATGGGGTTTTTTTTGGGGGGGGGGTTGGTGGTACTGGGGATGGAACCCTTCTACCTCCTGGCTACACTCCCAGATCTATTTCATATTTTTTATTTGTAAACAGGGTCTCTTAAGCCAGCACAGCTGGCTTCGAACCTTCACGATCCTCCTGTCTCCGCCTCCAAAGCGTGGGGATTACAAGCGTGCACCACCACGCCCGGCAACATGGTATTTTAAAGATCAATTCTTCTAGTTCTCTCACCTAATGGCAACCACCATAGGAGGACTTTGTCTAGTTTTTCCAACATTGTGCAAATACACCACAGGGAACATAACAGATGCTCAAGAAACACCTGTGAAAAGAAAGGATAGTACCTCCAGAAAAAAAACAAAACTCTCATGCATGTGTGAAATATCTGTGAGTAAAGCCACTAAAAATAAAAGAAAAGAATTTGATTAGGCACTCAAGAGAACACCCACATGCCTTTTTACATTTACATTCATCTGCCTTACTAAATTGAAAGAGAGAGCCAGCTCAACAATAAGAACCCCAGTAGTGTGGTCCTGCAGTTACTACTGAGCATCTCTGTGCTGGCCACAGCATCCTAGGAACCCTCTTCTCCATTCAAAGGCCTCCTTTCCTCCTATGTGCAGCGGGACGACTGTAAAAGCTTCCTAAGACGATGAAACAGGCTGATGACAACAATCAATTATTGGGTATTTATTATGTGCTAGAAATTGTGTTAGATTCTCTTTGTATATTATTTTTTCTATGGAGAGAATCTCATTCAATCCTCAGAACAAACCAATATGATTTCTTCTGTTGTACAGATGAGGAATTGAAAACATTAAGACAAGTAGTAGAACATGAGCGGGTTCACACAGAATGAAGCCAGAAACTAGGAGAGAGACACAAGGAGTCTGGCTTTTAAGCTGAGACATGAGCATGAATTGAGTGTGGCCTATGGAATCTCCCTGCACAGATTATCTTGAAATCCTTCCTTTATAAAAATGGATTATGGTTGGGCATGTTGGTGCATGTCTATAATCCTAGTACTTGGGAGGCTGAGACAGAAGGATCGTGGTTTGTGGCCAGCCTCAGCAACTTTTAAGGCCCTCTGCAACTTAGTGAGACCCTGTTTACAAATAAAGAATAAAATAAGGCTGAAGGTGTAGCTCAGAGGTAGAATGCCCCTGGGTTCAATCCCCAGTACACACACACACACACACACACACACACACACACACACACACACACACGGATAGTACTTTTTTATTGGTGCATTATAGTACATCATAATGTAGATCATGTTGACAATGGCATACTTTTCCACAGTACCTGGTGTCTCCCCCACCTCCCCATTTCCCTCCTTCCCAATACCAAGTGTCCAGGTTGATAATGTTATATTCACATGTCTACACTTAGTTGCAGCAGGTAGCATTCCTTCTCCCTTCCCTTCCCTTCCCCTCCTCTCTGGCCCCGCTGAGGTTTCTCCTCCGTTATCTGGAGTCCCTCTGGAATCCCAAATACTCCCTAGCTCAAGCATATTAGAGAAAACATATGTCTCTTCTTTTTCTGTGCCTGGCTGATCTCACTTAACATAATGTTCTCCAGGTCTCTCCATCTTCTTACGAATGACATACTTTTGCTCTTCTTTATTGCTGAGTAGAATTCCACTGGGCGTATTTCCCATAATTTTGAGATCCAATCATCTGTTGATGGAGACCTAGGTTGGTCTCATAATTTGGCTATTGTGGATTGTGTATTTGTTTTACAAGGCCAACTTTAGCAAAGGATGAGGAGTGATCAACCAATAGTAATTTAGGAAATAGAGAATGTCTTTTTGTCCAAAGCATCACAATAATAAAATTCTAATTTTAAAAATTAATTCTTGGAATTTCCCCCTCCTAAAACATCTTAAACTGCAAAAACAGACATGTTACAGCATGTTTGCTGGTTTGAACTGAGCTAATGATGTAAAAAGGTCCCAAAAGTTGATTTCAGGCCCTGGGTTTTCATGCTAACGAGCCCAGCAAGTTACTGAACTTTCCTACCCTCGGCTTCCTAAGCTGGAAAGGGCTGATAATTACAACGCCCAGCTTTATAACCACAAAGCGAGGATGCAGGACTTATGTTGAATTGAAGCATGAGTGAAGGGCCTGATAAACTGATATAATGGGACGTGTATGGGCTTGATGTAAACCCTTGGGCGGTATAAGGTATCTTTCTCAATGTTACCATCAAAATATCTAGTAAAATCTAAGTGAAACTGAAAGTAGAGAAGATAAACTCAAATTTGATGGAAGGTACAAACTTTGCAAAGTCAAGATTTTGTTGTTGTTTGTTTTTGTTGTTGTTTGGTGGTGGTGGTGGTGGTAGTGGTGATGGTGATACTGGAAATGAACCCGGGGCATTCTAACTTTGAGCTACATTCCTAGCCCTGTTTATTTATTTATTTAATTAATTAAATTTTTGTGTGGTACTGGGGATGGAACCCAGGGGCATTCTACCTCCAAGCTACACCCCCAACCGTATTTTTTATTCTTTTTATTTTGAAATAGGTTCTCACTAAGTTGTGGAGGGCCTCACTGAGTAGCTGAGGCTGGCCATGAACTTGTGATCCTCCTGTCTCAGCCTCCCAAGTACTGAGATTACAAGCATGCACCACCACGCCTAGTTTATTTTTTATTTTAAAACACGCACATATTCAAGGGCTTTCCCAACTCTTATTCACTCATTAAAAATAGACACCAGAGTCTAACTGGTTTTTGTTTTGGACTTTTTTTTTTTTTTTTGCAGGTCTGGGGATGGAACCCAGGGGCATTTGACCTCTGAGCTACACCCCCTGCCCTATTTTTTATTCTTTATTTTGAAACCAGGTCTCACTGGGTTGCAAAGGGCCTCACTAAGTAGCTGAGGCTGTCCGCAAACCGCGATCCTCCGGTCTCAGCCTCCCAAATGCTGGGATGGCAAGCGTGCGCCACCATGACCGGCTTAACTGGTTTTTTTTTAAAATACTTTACTTTAAGGAAAGTACTTTAAGGAAAAGAACTGTCCTCCTTAGCCCAAAGGAATTCAATACACTGGACCAATAGTTTCAGATAACCAAATCACCTCCTTGGGATCTTTATCAGAGGCTTCAAAAGCTCCTGAATATCGCAACTGGGGTTTTTCATGTAAAGGAAAGCCATAGTCTTTTCCTCCCCGCCAAGTTGAAAAGGCGGAGGCTTATCATTTTAAGATATATCAAATTATCACTGCATGCTTCTCTTGGAGTAGTCACTAGACTCTGTACATGTCAACGTAAGAGACTCATCCAGGCTATTCTTACTTTCTTTGTGATCATGCATAGGGCCACCCCAACGTGGAAGAGGGAAATGTTGATCCTCTTCCAGGAAAAGTTTCTCCCTCTTAATTGAACGGGTACCTCCCTCTATGATCAGCATCACATACGCTGGAAGAGATGCCAATAAACCCGAAGGGAGATGATTTAAGAATAATAAACAATCTACATGAAGCAAATAATAAAACCAATATCCCAACTCATCATCCCCAAGTGTTTGGGCACTATTTCCAATTGACAAGAGTTTTCCTATTAACTCCAAGGAAAACCAGTGTGACGTGTGTCGTATCAGCTGTCTAGGAAGAAATTTACATGGAGGAGGATAGAACCGCAGAGAAGCCCAAAATGGCTCTAAATACCACAATTGTACCAGCCGATGAGCAGAGTAGATGATGCTAAGGATTCTGCCACCTATAATTCCAAACAAGCCCCAAACCCAGCAAGTGGATTATCATCTTTTTTTTTTTTTTTTTTTTTTTTTTTGGTGGTGGTACTGGGGTTCCTGGAAGCCCTTCTACCTCTGGGCTACACTCTCAGACCTATTTTTACATTTTTATTTGGAAACAGGGTCTCCTAAGCCAGCGCACGTGGCTGGCTTCGAACCTGCGTGATCCTCCTGTCTCTGCCTCCCAAGCGCGGGGATTACAAGCGTGCGCCACCACGCCCGGCCATTTTTTTGAAAGGGGTGGGTACTAGGGATTGAACTCAGAGGCATTTTATTCTATTCTACACTTTCAGCCTTATTTTATTTTTATTTTGAATCAGGGTCTTGTTAGGTGGATGAGAGTCTCACTACTTGCCGAGGCTGTCCACAAACCTGTGATCCTCCAGTCTCAGCCTCCCAAGTACTGGGATTACAGGCATGAACCACCAGGCCCAGCTTCATCTCCATTTTTGAATTGAGAAAAACAGAGTCTCAAACAGGTCAGGCATTTGCCCAAGATCGCCCAATTAATAAATGCAAGAATCCAGGACTTATGCCGGGAACTTCGGAATGCCAAACCCAGAATTTCTTGTCCAGAAACACTGTTCTGGACAGTGCTCATTAGCCTGAAATTGACACCACTATTCACCCCTTTAAATGTCTTCAGAAAATATTCTGAGACAATGACCCTCAGAGGTGAGGGCACAGTTTGAATTCTTACTGCATCCCACAGACAGTGGGCTCCATGGGATGAGGACAAACAACTGGGATGTCTCACCGGGGCCAAACAGAGCAGGGAAATTAAGAGTTGAGGAGTCAGGCTGGCCTGTGACAGTATGACAGTAACATTCAGAGGGCGAGCACACCCAACATACGTGTCTTTTTCATATCCTGAAAAGAATAAGTCATAGGGAAGTTCTGCCCACCAAACCTTTCTAATAAAGGATCTCTTTCTTTGGAAATATAGATGAGGAAACTCACAAGTGAAGGCAGTATTTTCAAGCCTATGGATATAATGGAAAGCCAAGGATTTGCTGCTAAACCTTAAGATCCTTGTAAAAGACACTTGGAAATTCACGGTTGGTTTTTAACAGGAAGTCTGAGCAGCTCATTCATTCAACCAACATAGTCTAGCATATATTAAGTGCCTGTTCCTAGATATGACTTCTGCCTACCCCATTCCTAGGCTCCATCAAAGAAACCCTGCCTTCCCCCTTTGAGCTGGGGGGCTCCTGGACTGTCTCTGCTCCTTTGGTCCGAGGTGGGTAGACAATGACCTGTGGCTTCAGCTGTGACAAGTAGAAGTGCCAGATGCAACACGGCATCCTCGAAAAATGTCTTTAGAGCCGGGCGTAGTGGCGCATGCCTGTAATGTCAGCACTTGGGAGGCTGAGACAGGAGGATTGCACAGGTTTGAAGCCAGCCTCAGCTACTTAGTGAGGCCCTCTGCAACTCAGTGAGACCCAGTTTCAAAATAAAGAATTAAAAAATAGGGCAGGGGGTGTAGCTCGGAGGTCAAATGCCCCTGGGTTCCATCCCCAGATCCGCAAAAAAATAAAATAAAATAAAATTTTTAATGTCTTTAGGCCGGGCGTGGTGGCACATGACTGTAATCCCAGCATTTGGGAGGCTGAGACAGGAGGATTGCACAGGTTCGAAGCCAGCCTCAGCTACTTAGTGAGGCTCTCAGCAACTTAGTAAGACCCTGTATCCGAATAAAGTATAAAATAGGTCTGGGAGTATAGCCTGGAGGTAGAAAAAGGCCCTGGGTTCCACCCCCAGCACCACAAAAAATAAAAATAAGGAATAGAAAAAATTAAAATATCTTTATGCCCTGAAACAACTTTACTCCTCCCAGAGAGGAATAAAGTTGTTTCAGGGCAGAAAGAAACTAAATCTCTCTGTCTCTGTCTGTCTGTCTGTCTGTCTGTCTGTCTGTCTGTCTGTCTGTCTCTCTCTCTCTCTCTCTCTCTCTCTCTCTCTCTCTCTCTCTCTTAATGTGTGGTGCTGGTGTTTGAACCCAAGGGCATTCTACCTATGAGCTACACACACATTCCTGTCCATTTTATTTTTTTATTTGGAAACAGAGTCGCACTAAATGTGCGCTCACACACACATAGTCCTGAGGATAAAACCTAAGTGCATTCTACTCTGAGCCACACCCCCAGACCTTTCTAATTTTTGTTTTGAAACAGGATCTCCCTTAGTTGCTGAGAGCTTTACTATTTACTGAGGCTGGCGGCAAACTTGCGATCCTCCTGTCTCTTACAGGCACGCGCCACCATGCCCAGCTTAAATGAATATATTTTAAAATCTCTCTTTTTCAAAGATTCTGATTCCATATAGAAATGTGTTATATAAAGGCAGAATATGCCTGCTTGACTTATAGAGAAGTACAAGAAAAGTTTGCGGAGCTGGAAAAGTTTAAGTGGAAAAGATCCTTGGTGCAGTAGCATACCCAGCAAATGTAACCTTGAGAAAGTCAACTTTTTTTTTTTTTTGTGGTACTGGGGTTCCTGGAAGCCCTTCTTCCTCCGGGCTACACTCCCAGACCTATTTTATATTTTTGAAACAGGGTCTCTTACGCCAGCGCGGCTGGCTTCGAACCTGCGCGATCCTCCTGTCTCCGCCTCCCAAGCGCGGGGATTACAAGCGTGCGCCACCACGCCCGGCTTGAGAAAGTCAACTTTTAACACTACCTTTCTCTATATGACAAAATTCAGCTATCATTATAATAAGAAACAAATAGTGACACTGGCCAGAAAGGCACATTAGACTATTTTTATTTTAATAATCATGCCACTAAAAAATAGAATAGGAAAGAAAAGAAGTATTACCAGTTATAAAAGGAGAAAGAGAAATGGGTCAATAGTTTTAATTACTTTAATTTTAATTACTTTATTAAATTAAAATTAATTAAATTAAATTAAAATTTATTTAATTTTTTAATTTTAATTACTTTAATTTTTGGAATAAAGAGGGAAAGCTATATCTATAGATGGGCCTACATGAATAACATTAATTTGCCTATATATATTTAATGTATAACATTACACAAAGGAAATTTTTTAAATGAGATTGAAAAAGTCACAGCTTAGGTAACTATTAAGTCATACTGATGTAATATCAGATATTCTTATTCCTTTTACTTTAAAATAAGCACAAATTTTCAAAGAAAAGCAAATCTTCATCTTATAAAGATGCTACCTCAATTTATTAAAATGTTTTGTGTCAACTAAACCTTGCTCTTACTGATAGAAATTTCATCAGGAGCTGGGCGTGGTGGCGCACGCTTGTAATCCCCGCGCTGGCGTAAGAGACCCTGTTTCAAAAATATAAAATAGGTCTGGGAGTGTAGCCCGGAGGAAGAAGGGCTTCCAGGAACCCCAGTACCACCAAAAAAAAAAAAAAAAGAAATTTCATCAGGAGAAATATACGCGCTTTCACTGTTTCATATTTAAACACAAATTAAAAGTTCCAAAAGGTCACTTACATGTGACAAAACTGAAGTAAATGAAGATGGTTTCTCACCTGTCTGGTTACTATGAGACCCTTGTTTACTGCAAATCTATGGCTTAAGCACAGGGATCAGCGATGCCAGCCACCCCTGCTGAGTGCTTGAATACTTCTGACCATTTAGGACCGTGCTCTCAAAGTGGGGACCAGTCGCTTTGGGAAGCTAGGTGGTACCATGACCAGCTCCTGGGAGCTGCCCTGCTAGTGAGGAACTGAGAGGCCCCTGTGGCCAGTCAGGAAGGAACTAAAGACTGCTCTGGAAAGCAGACGTCCTGGCACTAAGTGAGCTCCAGGAGACTGCAGCCTACAGCCTTCCAATGACCACCACCCCGCTTACATCTTCACCGTAACAGCACAGAGGATCTGGAGCCAGAACCACACACCTAGCCAGCCCCAGGTTCCAGCCTCAGAAACCAGATAACAAGCGCTCAAAGTAGCCAGTGAGATCACAACTGTGTGGCTCGTCCTACGTGTGCCACGAGCCACCTGGGGAAATAGAGGTTCTCTGGTTTCCAGTTAGGAGCAAGGTCTGGGGAAGCAGCGGCAGGCGTCATGTCTGGCGGCAAAGGTCCCTAAAACAGCTTAGCAAGCAGGTCAAGGAGATGAACATGGACTGGAAGAGGAAGAGAAGGCTTTAAGCAGAAATGAAAAAGAGGGAAGACAGGCACAGTAGCATGCACCTGTAATCACAGCACTCGAGAGACCAAGATAGGAAGATCGCAGGTTGGAGACAAGCCTCAGCAACTTAGTGAGACTTTTAGCAACCTAGCAAGACTCTCTTTCAAAACAGAAAATAAAAAGGGCTGGGGATGTAGCTCAGAAGTAGAACACTCCTGGGTTCAATCTCCAGTACTAAAAAAACACAAAAGCACAGATTTTTAAAAAATATTTAAAGGTATCGTTGCTATTTCTTTTTTCTTAAAAAGGATAATCCAGTACTTGGGAGGCTGAGACAGGAGGATCACACAGGTTCAAAGCCAGCCTTGGCTACATAGTGAGGCTTTCAGCAACTTAGTGAGACCCTGTTTCCAAATAAATTATAAAATAGATCTGGGAGTGTAGCCCAGAGGTAGAAGGCCCCTGAGTTTCATCTCCAGTACCCCCCCACACACATACAAAAGGATAAAGAAGGACACAAAAAAAGTAAGCCTGTTCCTCAATAGAGGCTACAGATTGAGAGCCACTAATGACAGGTTAAAGACGAAGAATTAAATACAAAGCTGGGTGTGGTGGCGCATGCTTGTAATCCCAGAATTTGGGAGGCTGAGACAGGAGGATCACAAGTTCACAGCCAGCCTCAGCTACTTAGCGAGGCCCTTTGCAACTCAGTGAGACCCTGTTTCAAAATAAAGAGTAAAAAATAGGGCTGGGGGTGTAGCTTAGAGGTAGAATGCCCCTAGGTTCCATTCCCAGTACCATAATAATAATTAATAATAATAATAATAATAATAATAATAATAATCCATCCAAACACTCACCAGGAAACCCAGAACATCTGAGCCTAAGTCCTCAGCTTATAGCTAGCCTCTTGTTTCCTGTGGTCACAATGACAATCTTTCCTTCATTCCAGAACACTGAACCACAAGGCCATTCACATCCCAGAGAACAAACAGCAAATCCAACCATAAAGCCACGAGGAACCTGACACCTGCTGGCAGCCGAATGACACCACACTGTTTGTCTACAGTGACAATTAGAGTCCTAAGTTACATCAAATATGATGTGTGAGCTTTCAATAACCCAAGATGGGGACGCAGGTAAAAAATGAGACTGTACAGTGAGCCCCAAAGAGATGGCATTGCCCTATTTGCTACACAGGTATTAGATTTAATTCAATACATTTTAAACCAACTAATGGTGACCTCTATGCCAGGTCCTGGGCTGGGTGGTAAGGGGTAGGAGAGGGAATATGGATAATTCCTACTTCTACAGGAAGCCTGAGCTACAGGTAACAGCAAAAGAGAGCCCAGGTACAAAAGAAACAGGGCAAGGTAGAAAAGAGCAGGGTTTAAAAGACAGGCGCTCACCAGGCAGGAAGTGGGGGAACTGCCTCCAGTATTATCAATACTCCTGTGTATCACAGCAACTTAACTTACCCAGGACACTGAATACCAAAACGACAGCCATCTTTCTCATTCCCACTAGATAGAGGCAAAGAAAATTTGTAATTGCTATTCTTTGTCTACACAACAATGTGTGTAGGGGTTAGGGGATACCGAGGGATTCAACCTTGGGGTGTTCTACCTCTGAGCAACAACCCCAGCCCTTTTTATTTTTTTTATTTTGAAACAAGGTCTCACTAAATTCCTGAGGCAGGCCGCAAACCTGCAGCCTTCCTGTCTCAGGATGGGATTATTGCAACACCACGCCAAGCTATTGCAGAATGCTTCTGAATAAACGCATTTATAAACAAATGGCCTCTTTACTGAGGACTTACTTTGTCCTAGACATCAAGACAGGTGCTTTAGTCTTCAATAGTCCCTAAACATTATATATTATCCTTACAAATAAAACACCCTTATATAGATCAGGGTCACAGCTTAGTCTTCCTGAGGTAGAAAAATTGGGTTAAACTTTAAGCTTAAGAAAGCACTCACACTTTATGTTAAGATGATTAGTTAAAAAAAAAAAAAAACCACCTACAACTACATCCCCAACTACATCTGTTGTTCAAGCTAAACAAGAAAACATCAAAAGCAATGCAAGCAGCTTAGACCACAAGCTTTCCTACCACCACCGCAGGAAATAGCCAGGCCCTTCATTTAAATACATCTCCATGTTAAAATATGCCCCTGAGATAAGGAGGGGAGAGGCTAACACAATTTTAGACCCATTTTTTTGTATGTGTGTATATGGTACTAGGGATTGAACCCAGAGGCATTCTACCTCTGAGCTATACCTCCAGCCCTATTTTATTTTATTATTATTATTTTTTTTTAAACAAGGTCTCACTAAGTTACAGAGAGCCTCACAAGTTGCTAAGGCTGGCTAGAAACCTGCGATCCTCCTGTCTCAGCCTCCCAAGTACTGGGATTATAAACCTGTACCACCATGCCCAACTTTTTTTATTCTGAAACAGAGTCTGGCAAAGTTGCTGAAAAGTCTTGCTAACTTGCTGAATTGGTCTCAATATTGTCTCAGGTTCCTTAGTACTGGGATTATAAGTATGCACCACCACACCTGGCTCAAGACCCATTTTTTTTTTTTTTTGACTGTGCAAAATGGAACAAGCATTCAAAAAGATTGAAATAAACCAGGCATGATGGTGCACATTGTAATCCCAGTACTTGGGAGGCTGAGACAAAAGGATCGCAGGTTCAATGAAAGCCAGCCTCTGCAATTTAGCAAGGTTCTCAGGAAGCCAGTAAGATCCTGTTTCCAAATAAGAAATTAAAAAATCAGCTGAGGAGATGGGCGTGGTAGTGCATGCTTGTAATCCCAGCATTTGGGGGGCTGAGACGGGAGGATCACAGTTCATGGACAGCCTCAGCTACTTAGTGAGGCCCTCTGCAACTCAGTGAGAACCAGTTTCAAAATAAAGAATAAAAAATTGGGCAGAGGGTGTAGCTCGGAGGTCAAATGCCTCTGGGTTCCGTCCCCAGACCCACAAAAAAAAAAAAAAAAATTGAAACATAATGATAAAAATTCCTATGTAACCATAAATATGCAAATTCCAGATCCACGATTATGTAAATATTATTCACCCTTGAAGTTCATTGCCACTCTTTCTCTGGAGTTATCACTTTACTCTGCCTATGGGGTAGCCAGCTTGCTCTATCCATTGATGCAAGAAACGATTCTTCCTAATCCTCTCTTTGGTAGCTGTGGTTGGTTTCTATCCTGCTCAAACCAAAGGACTCCCTGAGCCAGTGACAAATGGCCCCGCCAGTTTCTAGACAAGCTTTGGCTAACCCTACACTTCCTTCTTATAAATCATCTCTCTATACCAGTCCCTGCTTAATCAAAGTCTACGTGCTGCAGAGTTACACGTTCTCTCTTTGTTATGCGGCGGAACCTGAGGTCACATTTCCTTCTCCTAACTTTTTAAACCAGAGCCCCTCCTTTCAGCATTTACCAAATCGGAAAGCAGATGTTGCAATTTCTATGGGGAAGTGGGAAGATGTTTGGATTGCAGGACTTGCATCTCCTGTACAGCTTCTGTGGTTTGGGGATTCCCTGCTTCCAAAGGCCTCAATTTTCTGTGTAGTAAAAGGGGAAAAAATACAGCTGAAATGGCTCAAGAAGAAACTTAAGATAACTTGATACATCTTAGTGCTTCATTCCCACATAAGGTTTTTTGACGGATGTGCAGGACAACCAAATGCACCCGATGGACCGTACCCAAAGAAAATGTCTTTCCAAAGCTCAGAGCGTTTGAAAATGGTATTCTCCAATCCAAAAAATAAAAGGTAAAAAGGTGTTTTCATGAAAAAAAAAATAAGAAGAAAATGGGGGGAGAGGAAAAATTCATATGAAGACTAAGACTCTCAGAAATGCAAAGGTCAGAGCTAATTAAGGCAAATTCCTAGTTTTCTTTTCCTGATTTCTCCCCACTACTCAAAAAGAAAATACGACATGGTGGTCCACCTACTTTCTCGCCAGCATCAAAAGCAGCCGCTCAACAATTGGCTCTAGAATCCCTGAAGGGGGCACAATTTTCTTGCCTTTTAAGGAAATTATATCAAATTGTGGTTGAAGGAAAAAACCTGATTAAACATTCTTTTAAAAGTTCAGAGCAGACTAAATCATGGGTTTGGACACACAAGAAGAAACTTTTGTTTTAACCTGATTTTAAACTAAATTAGTTGAGGTTGATACAAAAATGAAATACATGATTAGCACAATCTAAATCAGTTGATATGGCTGCAGTAGAGAAACAGGGCATAATGGGCAGAGACCAAAAATATTTGTTTTCCTGATAGCTCCACAAAGGTTAGTTTTCTCTTTAGTAATGGGAAGAGAAAGCAAAAATACTCTACTTGCATATTTAATGTGCCAAGAAGATGACATTAATTAAAATTGTTTTTACAAAATATTCTTTATATCACTTTTTATAAAAGAAATTTATCCTTAGGAAAGAGGTGAGGGAATTTGTTCCTTAAAGGATTACTAAATGTACTTATTTACATTTAACATAACTTTTAGATACACATACACACCAAAAAAAAATCACAATACCTATAACAAGGAGGGCTTAATACTGGCATGAGTGTCGCTTTTTGGAATTTTTTTTTCTTTTTGGTGGTGGTACTGGGGTTCCTGGAAACCCTTCTACCTCCAGGCTACACTCCCAGACCTATTTTATAATTTTTTTTAATTTGGAAATAGGGTTTCTTAAGGCAGCAAGGCTGGCTTCGAACCTAAGTAGCCGAGGCTGGCTTTGAACCCGTGCGATCCTCCTGTCTCAGCCTCCCAAGCGCGGGGATTACAAGCGTGCGCCACCACACCCGGCTGGAATGTCTCTCTTTTTCAAAGTAATTTTCAAATAATAATGTCTTGCTGTATATATGCATGTGTGGGTAGGGGCGGGAGGTACTGGGGATTGAACTCAGGAGCATTCTACCTCCAAGTTATGCTCTCAGACCTTTTTATTTTTTATTTTGAAACAGGATCTCACTAGTTGCTGAGTCTCCATAAACTGCTGAGGCTGATGTTGAACCTGTGATCCTTCTGTCTCAGCCTCCCAAATACTGGGATTACAGGCATGCACCACCATGATGCCCAGCTCATGTCTTGGTTATTAAACATTTTTTTAAAGCCACACTTAATCTAATGACCATTTCCACCTAATTTTCATAACTGAAAAGACTCAAAGTTCGTTGAAAAGTAGAGAGATGATACAAAATCAAATTTACACAAAAGACCTTTTTAGGGTGTTATACCAGCAGAAATCAGGCATAACTGGGCAAGTTTTAAAAACAAACCAAGATGCCCATGAGTTTGAACTTGGAACAACGCTCATGTGCCCAGGCTAACTGCAAGATAACACAAATATCCCAGTTTCAAAATGTAAAGAGAGTCTATATTTTTCCAAAGGATTTGCTTTCTTTTTTTTTTATTGAAGTTGAAATACAAACACAAACAAACACCAAAGTCGACAGCCACAGTACATGGTGAATGCAGCTTTAGGAAATAAGTAACTTACTTGTTTAGCAAGGAACTAGTCTTCAGGGTTGGCGAAAGAAAGCCAGGTTTGCTGACTCATAATTAATTACCCAGTGAAGACGATTAAAATAAAAAGATTCCATTGGAACATTAAAGAGCAGTGCCAAGAACCCAGCCCCTTTAAAGCTTTGGCAACAAATATTCACCTATTCCCCCATACAAATTAAGTGTGAGGTCAGGGTGTTTATATCACCAATAGTGCTGCTGTACAAATATCAGGCAATATTGTTTCTGTTGGGTTAAAAAAAGAAGGAAGAATGGCTGAGGGAGTGCACGTAGAATGCGGTAAGGAGCTGGAAGTCCAGACATGGAAAAATTGAAAGTAGTAAAAGTACTTCACTTACCAAAAAGGAACATAAAAATAATCATCTCAGTCAATGAAAACATAATGCAGAATTAGGTCAGCAAGGCTGGAAAACATAATCCAGAATTAGGTCAACGACACAGACCTAGAAACCTCCTTCCTGTCTCCCAACACCACACATAAATGAGTCATTGCTGATGACTTTCTCACCACCGGACCTACTGTTAAAAAAAAAAAAAAAAAAAAAAAAAACAGGAAAGACAGAGGCTCAGGTGACAGAGGCCCCTCCTACTACAAGTGTTAAATATGTAAACCTGCCCTGTCGCTTTTTCAGAGTGGGGGACTTAGTAATTCATGGCTGAATACACAGTGCCCACAAAGAAATTCTGCTGTGTAGCATTTGACCCAGAGTCGGCCTTGGGAATCTCTTCCTCATTTCTCTGCCAGAGGGTCTTCCAAGAAGGGAAGAAAGAGACTGCAAAACCAACCTTGCCCATTCCCTTCACAACACCCGTTAGCTAGGGACCTCGCTTGCATTACATGGCAGCTATTGCATAGGTGAAGCAGGACCCCATCTGGTCCTGCTTAAGACCAGCCCCTCTGCTCTCTTCTCCCTCCTCCCCAGGCTCCTCTTCTCTCCCAGCCTCCTCAGATGCCTGAGGCCCAGTGTTGTCTGAACAACCCTGTTATGTATGTATTCCACACAATATCTTCACCCTCTACTCCAATTCCATAATGTTTACTTGCTTAGTTCAGCTGGCTCAGGGCTAAGGACAGTAATATGATCTGATCGTTATTATTATTTTGTGGTACTAGGAATTGAAACCAGGGGTGTTCTGCCTCTGAACTACACCCCTAACCCTTTAATTATTTATTTATTTATTTATTTATTTATTTATTTATTTATTTTTGGCTAGGTGTGGTGGCACACATTTGTAATCCCACTACTTGGGAGGCTGAGATAGAAGGATCCCAGGTTCAAAGCCAACCTCAGCTACTTTAGTAGTGAAAACCTGTTTCTTTTTCTTTTTTCTTTCCTTTTCTCTTCTTTTTTTTCAGTACTGGAGATAGAACCCAGGGGCATTCTACCTCCAAGCAATACCCTCAGCCCTATTTTTATTCTTTATTTTGAAACAGGGCCTCACTGAGTTGCAGAGGGCCTCACTAAGTAGCAGAGGCTGTCCTCGAACCACCATCCTCCTGTCTCAATCTCCCAAATGTTGGTATTACAAGCAT
This sequence comes from Muscardinus avellanarius, assembly GCF_963383645.1. Lineage (NCBI taxonomy): Eukaryota > Metazoa > Chordata > Mammalia > Rodentia > Gliridae > Muscardinus > Muscardinus avellanarius. Next base: position 75,486,142 of record NC_137800.1, on the reverse strand, counting down.
GCGCCACCAAGACTCTGTTTCAAAATAAAGAAAAAAGGGCAGATGTAGTGGTGCATGCTTGTAATCCCAGTACTTGGGAGGCTGAGACAGGAGGATCTAGGTTCGCAGCCAGCCTCAGCTACTTAGTGAGGCCCTCCATAACTTAGCGAGACCCTATTTCCAAATAAAGAATTAAAAACTGGGCTGGGGGTTTAACTTGGAGGTAGAATGTCCCTTGGTTCCATCCCCAGTACTGAAAAAAAAAAAATAGAATAAAATAAAATAGGTGTGGGGGTGTAACCTAAAGTCTATCCCCAGTACCACATAATAAAAAAAACTTCTTTTTTATTATGAAGCAGGGTTTTGCTAGGTTGCTGAGGTGATCCTCTAACCAGAAATCCTCCTGTCTCTGCTTTCCAAGTACTGGGATTACAGGTGCCCAGCAATCTGACTATTGTAATTCATATTAAAGTGCAAATAAACTAGACATGGTGGCACAGGCTTGTAATCCAAATACTTGGGAGGCTGAGACAGGAGAATCTGGGTTCATGGCCAGCCTCGGCTACTGAGGGAGGCTCTCCACAACTTAATGAGATCCTGTTTCAAAATAAAAAATAAGCCGGGCGTGGTGGCTCACGCTTGTAATCCCCGCGCTTGGGAAGCTGAGACAGGAGGATCGCACGGGTTCGAAGCCAGCCTCAGCTACTTAGTGAGGCTTTCAGCAACTTAGTGAGACCCTGTTTCCAAATAAAATATAAAAATAAAAAGGTCTGGGAGTATAGCCCGGAGGTAGAAAGCCTCTGGGTTTCACCCCAGTACTACAAAGCCAGCCGCGCTGGCTTAAGAGACTCTTTCCAAATAAAAATAAAAATAAAAAATAGGTCTGGGAGTGTAGCCCGGAGGTAGAAGGGCTTCCAAGAACCCCAGTACCACTACTACTACTACTACTACTACTACTAATAATAATAATAATAATAATAATAATAATAATAAATTTAAATGTACGTAGCTCGGTGGTAGAGTGTCCCTGGGTTCAATCTCTACTATCACTAAAAAATAAAAAATAAAAAAGAGGAAAATATGCTAGAAGAAAGCTTTACTTTTTTTTTTTCTACAGTTTTATCGTCACTTCTACGTTAGGAGCTAAATTATGCCCCATCCGTCAGCCAGCCACCTGAGGCACACCAATCCAATCAAGCTCTCCATTTCACTACAGTTCTCATGATACTTTTTTAAACAAAAGAAGAACATGAGATTCCAAACTGCAAACAGACAGAGGAATAGAGCTGAGGGACGGAGAGGGAGAAAGCACCTCAGCATCTCTGGATCCTCCAGTCCAGCTACACGCGTCTCAACCCCTGTAGATGTCTCCATTATTTGAGCCCACAAATTCCCTTTTCCACCTGCCCGTAGCCTGAACTCCACTAGTCCCATGACAATCCTCTTTGCACTTACGACTTTATAATGGTTTGCTGACAGGTCTGTTTTGCCCACTAGTTTTTTTTGTTTGTTTGTTTGTTTTTGTTTTTTGGTTTTTTCTTGTTTTGTTTTGTTTTTTGCAGGTTTGGGGATGGAACCCAGGGGCATTTGACCTCCGAGGTATACCCACTGCCCTATTTTTTATTCCTTATTTTGAAACAGGGTCTCACTAAGTTGCAGAGGGCCTCACTAAGTAGCTGAGGCTGTCCGCCAACCGCGATCCTCTGGTCTCAGCCTCCCGTATGCTGGGATTACAAGTGTGTGCCACCACGCCCGGCTCCCACTAGTTTTTAAAATGCTTGAGGGAAGAAATTTTTATACCATTTCACCCAGTGCAGTTCCCTGCACAAACTAGGTTCTCAGTACAGAGTTGAGGAGTAGATGAACTGACCCCTAACTCCTTGGGCACCTACCCATGTTCTTCTTACACTCGGGACCAGTTGTTCGCCCATCTGCCCACATTTCCTAGAGCAACACCATCAGCATCGCCCTGCTCTGTCAATTTCTCTGGAATCATCCCTCCCCTATTCTATCCCTCCTTGCTTCCAGCAAGGATCAGCTGGGGCATTATGTGTCATGAAGAAATAGACAAAATATGGATGCTCTTGTGGGGATCTCTTTAGTTGGGAGTACACCTTCACAGATGGGAAAACTTTCTTTTGGGAGAGGGTGAGGAGTAACTAGAGATTGAACCCAGGGTTATTCTACCTCTGAGCTAATATCCCTAGCCCTATTTTATTTTTTAACTTTGAAATAGGGTTTCACTAAGTTGTGGTATGCTTCACAAAAATGCTGAGGCTAATCTCAAACCTGAAATCCTCCTGGCTCAGCCTCCCAGGTAATGGGATTATAGGCATGCATCATCACATCCACTAGCGTGGAGAAATTTTCAAAATGAAAAATGAGTTACCATCCAAGAGTTACTGATTGTAGATGGCTATACATTTTAAATATGAGCACACAGAGACTTGAAAAATATGCTAGAAATCACTTGTGTGTGTGTAGTATTGGGGGTTGAGCCCAGAAGCTTTCTACCTCTGAGCTATGTCCTCAGCCCAATTTTTTTTTTAAAATAGAGTCTACATTGAGGAGGGCCTTGCTAAATGTCTGAGGCTATCTAAGAACCTGTAATTCGCTGGGCATGGTGGCACATGCTTGTAATCCCAGCATTTGGGAGGCGGAGACCAGAGGATCGTGGATTCACGGACAGCTTAGGACTTACTTAGTTAGGTCCTTCTCAACTCATTGAGACCCTGTTTCAAAACTAAGAAGACAACCGGGCGTGGTGGCTCATGCTTGTAATCCCAGCATTTGGGAGGCTGAGACAGGAGGATCGCGGTTCGCGGACAGCCTCAGCTACTTAGGCCCTTTACAACTTAGTAAGACCTAGTTTCAAAATACAGAATAAAAAATTGGGCAGGGAGTGTCGCTCAGAGGTCAAATGCCTCTGGGTTCCATCCCCAGACCTGCAAAAAGAAAAAAGAAAAAAACTAAAAAGACTAAAATATAGGGTGAGAACCAGGGGTGGTGACACACACTTGTAATCCCCACGCTTGGGAGGCAGAGACAGGAGGATCATGCAGGTTTGAAGTTGGCTTAAGAGACCCTGTTTCCAAATAAAAAAGTATAAAATAGGTCTGGGAGTATAGCCTGGAGGTAGAAGGGTTTCCAGGAACCCCAGTACCACACACACACACACACACACACACACACACACACACACACACACACATACACACGGCTAGAGGTGTAGCTCGGAGGTACAAAGCCCCTGGGTTCCATCCTCAGTACCGCAGATAAAGAAAAGAACCTGTAATTCTCCTGTCTCAGCCTCCCAGCTATTGGGATTATAAGCATGTGCCACGACACACAGCTAGAAATCACTTTTTGAGGTCTACATGATCAGGAATCATACAAATTCAGATTATTTTCCTTTAACAGACATGAATGTGACTATCCTTTTCCCATGTAAAGAGCACACCATTCAACAAGATATTTATTTCAGAAGTAGAACTCAGTCAGGAATGTCAAAGCCTTCTTTCAGGAGTTAGAAAACTGTATAGCAACAATTTTCAATTAAAATCCAGACCACTGAAATCTTGCCTCAAATATATTAGGACAGATGGGGGTCTGTATTTTATCTGGCAAATGTTTGTCTATAATATTTTGATAGCATCAGGACAGATGAACAGGATTTAGTTTCTAATCTTGAATAATTCTGGCCTCTCACTTTTTCACTAGCCTGAATATGTTCAGTGAAATATAAACATTTGACTATCATTTTTGCTTCCAGGGAAGTTTGAAATTGGGCAGCAGTGCTTATATGAATATTTTCTAGCAGTTGACAAAGAGCGGTCTATTTCTAATATAAAGTGAGCCATTCTAAAGAACTTGAACAGGGCCCCAGATGGAACTACCAACATCCCCATATTCCCGAACCGAGTTTTCACAGCGTGGCAGCAGAATTCACGGTTTGAGTTAAAGGTAATTTCTAGATACACACCTATATTCAAATGCCAATTGAAGACTGATCAAATGAAGTATAAGAGTCAGAATTAGAAAATTTCAGACTGGAGGAAGACTTGGGAGCCACCTAGTCTAACCTTGTAAGCCGACTAAGAAATGCTGCCAGAAAGACTAAGATTTGCCTCAAGTCACAGAGATGGGGACAGAACCACAAACTCCGGACAGGACACCCAGTTAAATGGTGTTTTCTCCCACAGTGCTGTACTGTTCCTGAAGACTGGTATACTTGCCTTCATAATCGGCCTTTATTTACCAACACTTATAAGAAAGAAAAAAAGAAAAAAAAAAAACAGGTGCTATGTGTGCCTAAAACGTCATTGGGCTAACCTCCAAAGAAGGATGATGCCACAGTTATCTGAGTCTGTTGCATAAACATACACACACGTGGTCCATATCTGCGTGAATCATTGAGGTTTCATGAAACCTCAATGAATGAGGACAGACTGCAACCCCACCTCTATCTAACCTTCAGGCTCTTCTGAAGAGCACACTTATAATCCCAGCATTTGGGAGGCTGAGACAGGAGCATCTGGGTTTGCAGTCAGCCTCAGCCTTAGTGAGGCCCTTTGTAATTCAATGAGACCCTGTTTCAAAATAAAGAATAAAAGATAGGGTTGGGGGTGTCGCTTGGAGGTAGAATACCTCTGGGTTCCATCCCCAGCACTAGAAAGAAAGAAAGAAAGAAAGAAAGAAAGAAAGAAAGAAAGAAAGAAAGAAAGAAAGAAAGAAAGAAAGAAAGAAAGAAAGAAAATATGGAGCAAAAATAGAATTGTAACCCTCACTGCAGCATAGAAACAGGAAACAAAGGATACTAAAACATTTGTTTTGAAATGTGCTCATGTGAGGCGGGCGTGGTGGCGCACGCTTGTAATCTTTGCGCTTGGGAGACTGAGACAGAGGATCGCGCAGGTTCGAAGCCAGCCTCAGCTACTTACTGAGGCTCTCAGCAATTTAGTGAGACCCTGTTTCCAAATAAAAATATAAAATAGGGCTGGGAGTATAGCCCGGAGGTAGAAAGCCCCTGGGTTCCACTCCCAGTACCACCAAAAACAGAAAAAAGGAAAAAGAAAGAAAAAAAGAAATTTGCTCATGTGCTAGTATAGCAACATGACCTGATATAGATTTATCTGTTTTTTGTTGACGTGTCATAGTTATAGCTAATAATGGGATATATTTGTTATAGGGCAATCACCAGAGAAGACCACTCAGACTTAGTTTAAGTCAAACAGAAAGTCTTTATTAGCCAGCTGGCGACTACACTACAGGGTGGTTAGTCCCGAGTGCAGCCCCAAGCCTTTTCTCATTTATATATCAAAATCACAAATTCAAGCCGGGCGTGGTGACCCAGGCTTGTAATCCCAGCATTTGGGAGGCTAAGACAGGCGCATTGCAGTTCACAGACAGCTTAGCTACTTAGTGAGGCCCTTTGCAACTCAGTGAGACCTTGTTTCAAAATAAAAGAATAAAAAATCCGGCTGGGGGTGTAACTTGGAGGTAGAATGCCCCTGGGTTCCATCCCCAGTACCACCAAAAAAAAAAAGAAAAGAAAAGAAAATCACAAGCTCAGGAGTGAAGAGTTTAGGTTCTCAAAGATACAGACAACTCCCAACAGCTTCTTTCAGTGGTGTGCAAGTTAAGCGGAAAGTACAGAAGCCAGAAACTGCATGGTGCAGGGGCTCAACAACACATGTCCGTCCCCTCTATTGTCCACCTTTGGATTGTTTAAGGACAGAACGTTCCTAAAGGCCTTTGCTTCCCTGCAGGTGCGAGCTAACCAGGGCTTACAAAAGCCCAACAGGCAGTCACGTGTGAAAAGCAAGGTACCCGGTGACAAGCATGAGTTCTCGGGCTGATGGACCTCAGTGCCTTGGGGTGCCCTAGGGTACCATCCCGGCGTTACTGAAGCTCAGGCCTAGGCTCGCGTCATCACACACCCGTGCTGCCCAAAGCAGAATGTGGCCCGTTTCAGTCCCCTGCGGCCTCTTTTTCTTTTCCCTCTTCCTTCCTCTTTTCTACTGCCCTGCTGACCCCTCTTCTATTTTTGCGAGGTCTCTTTTCTTTCCCATTTTCTCTCACGTGTGTGAACCGGTTTCTACATGTGAGAGAAAAGAAACAGCCCTCAGCTTTCTGAGTCTGGCGGATCCCACTTCTCCTGACGTTCTGCAGTTCCGTCCACTTTCCTGCAAATGGCCATTTCATTCTTTGCCAAGACATCCTGCTGCCTCGGCATCTATGTGTTGAGACCCCCACTCCACATAGTTAATCGGCAGAACGCCCCGAGAAAGAGGTATCGTCTCTGGCCAAAATATCCCCCACTTTTACCCTTCATGACTATTAATATTTCCTTTAACTTTCTACACGAATTGCTCCAGTGATGTGAAATTAGGACTATAAAAAGAAACTGAGTCCGTGGAGATAAACTTTCTAATAATTTGTTTAAACGTCCTTGGCTCTGCTCAACAATAATGAGAGACTGGCCAGAATTCAGGTACTGTGATAAGCACCCCAGCTGCAGCAATCACAAATGGCCTCCGACCTTCATCGTTAACTCTGGCAAATCCTGCCAAGAGACAGAGAAAAACCTTGTGTGTGACCTTAAAGAAACAACTTAGCTGCCCAAATACAATAGACCCAAAGAAAAAGACTGTTAACTTTTACCTCAGTGTGAGCACTCCAGGAGACAGAAAAAATGGCCGCATAGTTAGAAATGAATATGACAGAATAAAGGACAGACATTCTAAATATATGTATGTATGAAGGAAAAGAAATATCGTAAGAGTAAGAAAAGCATTTTTGCATGAAAAAGAGCTTATCATAAGAAAGTCCCAACTGGGAAAGAAAGGAATTAGAAAGTTAGAAGCAGGTTGCAGAGAGTTTGTGACAGGGAAGTGGATTATTAAAGATAAGTGGATTCTTTTAATAGGCTTGTTGTTTAAAAAAGAGTGCTCAGCAGTTAAGAAAATACATCTGACAATTAGAACTAAAAACCTTGTGGTGTTGTTTGTGATATTTTGTCTGCCAAACTGTGTTGTGAGTATGCTTAAGCTTTCAGATTCAGAAGATAAGATGCCAATACCTGAATTACCAAATCTCCCCACACTTGTTATATGAACTGAGCCCAAAAGATGAAAAGTTCCAGGAAGGGTTAAAAGAAGATTCCCCTGAGAAGCTCCCAAGCCTCGACTATCCTGGGAGGCTGCCACCTGGAGCTGCTTATCTGCAAGACCTTGGAGAGAAACAGAAGTTAATTCTTCAAAGGCCAACAGCCAGCTGAGAGACACCCGCCCCCCTTTCTCTTAACTTTACTGGTGAAGTGTATAAATTTCTTGGGGTTTTCATAATAAAGTGTCATTGGCTCAAGAAGCCTTTGTCCACTTCAGGTTTCTTTTCCAAAACGTCGCAACTAAAAAACTTGAGGAATTCATAGAGGGAAAGGAACCGCTGCAGATAAGGATCTGCAGAACGCCGCCTGCCTTTTGACCCATCTTTCTGAGGCCCCCGACCGCTAGTGGACTTGCCCCCCACAGGACTGAACCCCGCCGGTAACAATTCTTCTTTAGAGCTGAGTAAAATTCCATTGTATAGATACACCACATTTCATTTACCATCCATCTTGTGACAAACATGTAGGCTGGTTTCATAACTTGGCCATTACGAATTGTGCTGCTGTACACACGTGTATACTTGTATCACTATATTGTGCTGACTTTCTTTTTTATGTGTGTGGTACTAAGGATTAAACCCAGGAGCATTCTACCTCTAAGCTACACCCTCAGCCCTATTTTTTTCTTTTTTCTTTTTCAGTACTGGGGATTGAACCCAGGAGTATTCTACCTCCCAGCTACACCTCTAGCCCTATTTTTTATTCTTTATTTTGAAACATGGTCTAGTTGCAAAGGGCCTAAGTAGCTGAGGCTGGCCACAAACCTGTGATCCTCCTGTCTCCGCCTCCCAAGTACTGGGATTACAAGCGTGTGGCACCACCATGCCCAGCATTTTATTTTTCATTTGGAAACAGGGTCTTGCTAAATTACTATACAGTAGCCTCAGATCTGTGATCCTTCTGTCTCAGCCTCCCAAGTACTGGGATTATAGGCATGGGCTCCCATGCCCAGCTGATTTTAATTCTTTTTACCTAAGTTTTTGTAAACCATTTACTACTGAAAATTTTAACATCAATCTGATATATGTTTCTTTATATAAATCAAAGCAGTTATTCATTATATTCTAAAGCGCCCTCTAGTGTTCCTATGCAAGAAGTGTGTGGAGGGTTGGTACTGGGGATTGAATCCAGGGGCATTCTACCTCAGAGGTCACTCCAGCCATTTTTATTTTGTAATTTGAAACAGGTCTCACTAGGTTGCTGAGAGTCTAAGTTCTTAGCCAACAATCTTCACGTCTCAGCCTCCCAAGTACTGGGATTACATGCCACCATGCTTGGCCGCAAGAACTTTTAATATAATGTACCATCCTTATGAAGTAGGGTTTTGGGGGAGGGGGGCCTTTGATTGTCTTTTGTTTTTTCCTGGACACTCCTAGTCTAGAGCTATTGTACTGCCTTCTTGTTGTCTGGTTTAACATTTCCCTAGATTTCTCTTCACCTTAGTGGGGAATTGTCATTAATGGCAGCACTAAAATAATCTGGGATTAGTTTAGTAACTCTATCTTTAGCTCCCTTCCACTAGTCTTGCCTAGTATCACCTAAGACACATGAGCAAATCCAAGCTGTCACTTTCAACCTGTGGATAAACCTGAAAAATTAGTAACAATGACCCATCTCTACTTTCTTCAGTCCCTCATGCAGGCACAGTGGACCGAACACAACTCTCTTTCAAGGACAGCAGGGAAACTGCATACCAAAAGAGGAAAAAAGAAAAAAAATTAAGCTCTCAAGTAAGAGCTTCCAAAGACAATTGTATGCCCAAGGACAGATCTGAGGCTGGTAAGAGGACTCTCCACCAGCTGCTACCCTGTGTCCTTTGGGTTCACCAGCTAGGTGCTCCACGGTCCAGGCTCCGGCACTACCACCGCACAACTGGGAGCCGGGGAGGTTGGCGGGAAATGGGAGCTCTTATGGGTGAGGGGTATGTGAGATATTCACAGGGAGAGAGGCTGAGAGCGCTGCATTAGAGAAAGAGGTATCAATATATACACCTGCTATTATTGGGTTTTTTTTTTTTTCTGTACTGGGAATGGAACCCAAGGGCATTATACCTCCAAGCTACACCTCCAGCCCAAATTTTTAGTCTCTTTATATTTGAAACAGGGTCTCACTGAGTTGCAAAGAACCTCACTAAGTAGCTGAGGCTGTCTGCAAACCATGATCCTCCAGTCTCAGCCTCCTGAATGCTGGGATTACAAGCATGCACCACGAAGCCTGGCCTATATTTTGAAACAAGGTCTCTCTGAGTTGCAAAGGGCCTAAGTAGCTGAGGCTGTCTGCAAACCGTGATCCTCCGGTCTCAGCCTCCTGAATGCTGGGGATTGCAAACGTGCACCACCATGCCTGGCTTCATTTAGATTTTTAATGTCCTCCAGATTGTGTGTGTCGAAGGTTCAGTTCCCAACCTGTGGCACAACTAGGAGGTGATGAAACCTGTCAAAAGGGGGCCTGGTAAAAGGAAGTTAGGTCACCGGGGGTGGCTCTTTAAGGAGATATCGGGATCATGAAATGAGTAGTTTCCTCACCACACACAGCCAGCAGGATATCCTTACTAGGCCACCACAGGCCCAAAGGCAACAGAGCCAAGCAACATGACTGAAGGCTCTAAAACTGTGAGCCATACAGGTGATGTCCACGATCCTTAACAATGTAGAGAAGAAGCAGTCCTCCTTAGCGGGGAATTTTTCCAATAATTCCAGTTCATTTGGATAAGTTTTGTCTGCATCTCTAGTATCCTGGCATCCGCCACCTCCTTGACCCCTCTCCGATATTTTCCTTTTTTCTTTTTCTTTTCCTTTTTTACAGGGTCCTTCCGGGTGGAGAGGGGTTAGCCTAGGGGCGCCCCGCCAGCGCCTGCCCACCCGCCCAGGGATGGGGCCAGGGGCCCAGACCACGGGATCCTTCCGGGTGGAGAGGGGGGTTGCCTAGGGGCAGCCCGCCAGCGCCTGCCCACCCACCCAGGGATGGGGCCAGGGGCTCGGACCACGGGGTCCTTCCGGGTGGAGGGGGGGGTCGCCTAGGGGTGCCCCACCAGTGCCTGCCCACCCATTCAGGGTCCCGGACCACGGGGTCCTTCCGGGTGGAGAGGGGGGTTAGGCTGGTGCCGGGACCACTGGCCTGCATCGGAGCCTTCCGAGGCAAGGCTGCTATTGAGGCAAGGCTGCTATTGAGACCTCTGAGGCCGGGATCAGAGCCTGCCGAGGGGTTAGGCCAGTGCCGGGGCCAGCGGCCGGCATCAGAGCCTTCCATGAAGCAAGGCCACTACTGAGGCCTCTGAGGCCTGGATTGGAGCCTGCCGAGGGGTTAGGCCGATTCCGAGGCCATCGGCTAACATCAGAGCCTGCTGTGAGGAAGGCCAGTGCTGGGGCCTCCGAGGCCGGGATTGGAGCCAGCTGAGGGGTTAAGCCAGTGTCGGGGCCAGCGAGGACAGAACCAGGGCCTCCCATGAGGCAAGGCCACTGCTTGAACCAGCAAGGTCTGGATCAGTCCACCGGGTAGCCAGGCCACAACTGGGGCCGTCAAGAGTGGGATCGGTATTTGCAACGTGGCATGCACAGAGAAATATCGCAGAAAATTAAAACCAGATGCTTCCCCTAATCAGCAATAACTAGGAGGAAAGGGGCAACAGGAAGTGGTCGAGCTATAGAAAGGGCCCTATAATGAATCAATTAAGGTGACCAATCAGAGGGTATGGAACAGGGGAGGATGGAGCCTCTTTAAAAAGCAGGAGGTACATAAACAAATGTATCAAAGTTAATCACCAAACAAGCATGGGATCAAGGGAGGGGGAGGGAATGGGATAGGGACTGGATGAGGGCTAATTGGATGATGTGTGCTTGTGTATCCTCTCAAGTCTTGTATTCCAATGTGATGTATGATTACAATGCACCAATAAAAATAAATTTAAAAAACTAGAAAGACTAAAAAAAAAAATAAAATGGCTGGGGGTGTAACTTGGAGGTAGAATGCCCCTGGGTTCCATCCCCAGTAACACACACACACACACACACACACACACACACACACACACACACAACTGTGAGCCAAAAAACCTTTTCTCTTTATAAGGTAATTTATCTCAGGTACTTATTACAGTAATGAAAAAGAATATGCAACATCCTGGCCATGATATTCGGCCATTTCTTCCACTGTGTGCACCCGTCTGCATCTGCTATTGTTTCATGATGCTTTTTCACTTTACAACAGATCCTTCCCATAGCAATGAACTCTAGAGCAATGAGCCCAAAAGAGGAAGTGTGCGCTCGGTAAAATAGTAAGTACTGAATTCCTGAGTCTCAAGTAAGTTGATGACGAATGCGAAATTGGGTAAAATGTCATCTTCTGCCACCCACCCCACCCCCACAACCACGGGAGGTAAAGTGATCGTCAATTACCAAGCGAAAGCCCCGGAACACAAATCTGCTGAAGCAGCATTTTGATCCACATCAAAAATTAGTCGCTATTTTGAGAACCCTGTTCTTGTAGCTTATGATTTATCACACACAGCTGTAGAAGGTGCTTACATAACATGCACATCCAGTAATGATTCTTTCAGACTGTCTTTGCCAGTTTTTTACTTCAAGTTTTCATGTTCCTGTATGAAAATAAAAGTTGTGATGTGTTGATACTAAAAGCAGACTAATTTTATGAACGGATTTTTTATTTTGAAGCACAGTCTTGTTCAGTTACTGAGGTTAGCCTTGAACCTGCAATCCTCCTGTCTCAGCCTCCCAAGTACTGGAATTCCAGATGTGCACCACTAATCCTGGCTGAAAATAGTTCAAATTTTCAATATCTGTCCCCAAAGAACAACAACAACAGAATCCTAAGACGTAAAATAACTTAATATTATCATATGTAAAGGACAGAAATGAAGATTTCATTTTCTATAAGGTTGTGGACTGCAAATTGTTTTGGGAAAAATTCATGGAATTTGTTTTGTTTGTTTCTTTGTTTTGTGGGTCTGGGGATGGAACCCAGAGGCATTCGACCTCCAAGCTATACCCCCTGACCTATTTTTTATTCTTTATTTTGAAACTGGGTCTCACTGAGTTGCAGAGACCTCACTAAGCTGAGGCTGTCAGCAAAGCATAATCCTCAGGGTATTAGCCTCCTGAATGCTGGGATTACAAGCGTGCGCCACCATGCCCAGCTTCTGTTAAATTATAACAAGGGTTTTTTCTTGTTGTTGTTGTTGTTGTTGTTGTTGTTGTTGTTGTTGTAATAGTACTGGGGATGGAACACAGGGGTTTTCTACCTCTGAGCTACACTCCCAGCCCTATTTTTATTCGTGTGTGTGTGTGTGTGTGTGTGTGTGTGTGTATCTGGGAATAGAACCCAGGAGCATATGACCTCTGAGCCACATCCCCTGCTCTATTTTTATTCTTTATTTTGAAACAGGGTCTCACTAAGTTGCGGAGGGCCTCACTAAGTAGCTGAGGCTGTCTGCGAACCACAATCCTCTGGTTTCAGCCTCCCAAATGCTGGGATTACAAGCGTGTGCCACCACACCTGGCTTCCTATTTTTATTCTATTATTTTGAAATAGAACCTTACCAAGTTGCTGAGGCTGGCCACAAACCTGTGATCCTCCTATATCAGCCTCCCAAGTACTAAGATTACAAAGCACGCACCACCACACCCCCTCGAGTTTAGGATTTTGAACCTAAACTGATTATCGGTGTCGATGTTTACTGGTTAAACTCAAGGTGCATATACACTAGAATCACAGTTCAGCTGGGTATTTCAATGTTTCAAGAAAGGAAAGAGTTTGCCTATCTCCTCCTAAGTAAGCCACGTTTTTTTTTTTTCTATTTTAAGAGAAAATTTGAGGGTTTTCATTTTAATTTGTTTATTGCCTGATTATTTATAGGCTATGCAACAATGCATTGTTTGCATATAAAATATGTATGTGAGGGATACACACACACACAAACACACACACATGCACACAAACACTTGTACATATGAGAATACTTGCTTGCTCGTTTTGGAAACAGACCAATACTACCTGAGTGTCCAAAGCTGTCTCTGGCACCCCAGTGTCAGACAGATGAACAGCATGATGTTGTTCAAAGGGACACAGTTTTCTAGATATCAGATGGCAAGCTTACAATCTGTTGAAGAATTTCTCACCCAGTTTTTATTTCTTCATATCACTCACCAATTTTATGGCTATCTCCCCTTCAAAAAAAAAAAAAAAAAAACCAGAAATGACAAGCATTCCCATGGTCACATCCCGGGTGGATGTTAGAGTATTGGAAATAGCACAGGCAGCTGTTAGCCTCTCTAAATACACAGCCCAAGGCATTCAAAAGCCCAGTCTGCAGTCCTGGCTGGCAGCAAAAGACAAGAATAACAGTTACTTTTTATACCAAAGATAAAGGCTGGATTATGCCTGGAAGAAGCCGGGTGGGCCTCACTCTTAGGCAGAGAAAAATGGTGCTGATATCCATAGGAACAAAGCTTTCTGGGAAGGATGCTTGAACTCCATCAACTGAAGGTCTTTAAAGGGAAAAACAACTCCATATTGTTAAATTCTGAAAAGAAAAATATTACTCTTGGTTACTTTTTAAATTAAGAATCAGATTTTAGATGTCTTCAGTGAATACAATGAATATAATAAAACCAAATCCACATTATGAACTGTTATGGAAGAGAACAAGTGTGATAAAAGAAAAAAATCATGGTACGTATGATACTAAATGGGAAAAAGAAGGTACAAAACAGTATGTATATCGTGAGTCCATGTATTCACTGAAGACTTCTAAAATCTGATTCTTAATTTGAAATTCAGAGTGAATTCATAGCACACCAACAAAAATAATTACATTTTAAAAGGACAATAAAAGAATGTTCATCCTGATTTTCTGGAGGTGATGGAATTTTAGTGATCTATATTTTCTTCCTTATACACTGTGGTATTACTTTTTTTCCCCAGATATTGATGACTGAACTAGCTAGGCTCTCTAACACTGAGCTAATCTCCAGCCCCTTTTATTTTTATTTTTATTTTTTTTGAAAGTGAGTTTTTCTAAGTTGCTGCGTCTGGCCTCAAATTTGAAATCCTCCTGCCCCAGCTGGGATTACAAGGGGTGCACCACTGCACCCAGTATACTACTGTTATAATTAGAAAAAGCACATAAGCTCCATTGACCTTGTCTAAATGAGAGAAGACAAAAATAAGAACCATAGGAAAGATAAAGGAAAGGAAAAGAAATGAGAATGTCAACTCTTGCATCATTCAATCATTTGACAAAGAATTCTTTGATTGAAACCTGTTGGGAGAGTCTGACGATTATAGATTGTGGAGGGGAGTAAGGAAATTAAGTCAACAGAGCCATAGGTAGGGTGGTCAGAGAAAGCTTATCTGAAGAGAGAATTAAGCTAAACTCCCAAAGATTCAAAGCTAACACTATGGAGAATGACGAAGGGACACACGTACTCTTAGAGCACATACAGCCTGGTACCTTCAAGATGCTCAGCGTGACTGCAATTTGGAGAGAAAAAGATGGAGTGGGACAGAGGAGTCGGGGAATTAGAGAGATAAGCCAGTGACCTTCCATCGAGGATGTGAAAGCCAATGATAAGGGATTGGTTGCTTAATCTCAATACAAGGAGAGCCATTAAAGAACTTAACGGGCAGGGAGCTGTCATCTGATTTCCATTTTAAGTTGACCGCTCTCCCTGTCCATGACCTTGAAGGGGGAGCAGGTGACAGAGGCTGTCCTTGTCACCTACTCCTCCTCCTGCCACTCTCACCCCTGCAGTTGCTAACCACTAAAATCCCTGCAGCCTCAGCTCCAGCAACAGCATGCCTTTCATAAAAGAAGAAATTCTAGTAGTAACCCATGCTAGTTCACTTCCACAATATCCCTGCAGCTTTCACCCCAAAGCTGCAAACCCATCTAAGTTAAAGCTTCCACTTTCTAGGGGTCCTGCCATACAGACTTCCTTTATCTCTGGCTCAATAGCTTCTGTTATGGCTTGGATCTGAACCGTCCCCCCAAATCTCATGTGTTAGAAGCACAGTCCTCAATGCAGCAAGGTTCAGAGGTAGGACGTTGGGACAACTAGATCATGTGAGTTCTGAGTATTATCAGCGGAGTCATCCACCCATGGCTGAATGGAGTAAGAGGACCTAGGTGAAATAAGGAGGTTACTCTTTCTCTCCCTCTCTTCCCTGCCTCCTCTCCATCCCGGCTGCAAAGCAATGGAGCTGGCTGACCATACACTAAGACCTGTGAAACCATGAGCCAAAATAAACTTTTCCTGCTCTGAATTGTTCTTGTTGGGTATTTCGATAGCAGCAACAGATACCTGGTGAACACGGCATCTACCGTCACTTCTCTGGGCAGATTACCGCTTGGCCCTCATGGTGATCGTCTCCTTCATTAGAGTTACAGTTAGACTCGTGCACCTTCTATGTTCCTGGAAACATAGTGTTTGCTTCGCAAGTAATTTCAATTTGTGGAAGTGTAAAATGTCTCATATTGAATGGGATTTTAGACATGTTCTGAACAGTCTAATGAGGAAACGGGGCAGGCATGGTTAGAAGATTTTCCTGAGGTCTCCAAGAGTAGAAAAGAGTAAAGCAGGGCAGCTATGGTTTAGATAAGTGTCCCCCAAAGACCCATGAGGGAAATGAAGACTGAGTCCTCAGAGCGGCACTATGGGAGGTGGTGAGACCTTTAAGAGGCAAAGCCTAGAGAGAGGGTTTTTGTTTTTTGTTTTTTGTTTTTTGGTTTTTTTTTGTTTGTTTGTTTGTTTGTTTTTGGTGGTACTGGGGGTGGAACCCAGGGGCTTTTCTACCTCCGGGTTATACTCCCAGACCCATCAGACCCATTTTATATATATTTTTTGGAAACAGGGTCTAAGTTGTTGAGAGCCTCACTAAGTAACTGAGGCCGGCTTTGAACCTGCCGATCCTCCTGTCTCAGCCTCCCAAGCATGGGTATTACAAGCGTGCGCCACCACGCCCAGCTAGAGAGAGGGTTTTAAGTCACCAGGGCGTGCCCCCAAAAAGTATTGTAGGGCCCTGGCCTTGCCCTGTTCTCTTTTGCTTCCTGGCATTGAAATGAGCAGTTCTGTTTCGCCACCAGCTTCAGCCAAGATGTGCTGCCTTAGCACAGGCTCAAAAACAATGGGGCCAACTGAGCAGGGACTGAAACCTCCAAAACCATAAGCCAAAATGAAGTCTCTCTTCTCTCTCACACACACACTCGGGGATTTAATTTAAATCCAAAGGAAGCCAGGCATGGTAGCACACACTTGTAATCCCCATGCTTGAGAGGCTGAGACAGGGGGATTGCACAGGTTCAAAGCCAGCCTCAGCTACTTAGTGAGGCTCTCAGAAACTTAGTGAGAACCTGTTTCCAAATAAAATATATAAAATGGGTCTGGGAGTATAACCCGGAAGTGGAAAGCCTCTGGGTTCCACCCCCAGTACCACTAAATAAATAAATAAATAAATAAATAAATAAATAAATCCAAGGGATTTGTACCTCCAAGCTATACCCCCCCTTTTTTTTTTCTTTTTTTATACAGGTCTAAGTTGCTGAGGCTGGCCTTAAATCTGTGATCCTATTATCTCAGCCTCCCAAGTACTGGGATTACAGGCACACACCACCACACTTGGCTAAGCTTTTCTCTTTATAAGTTGATTACCTTATGTATATAATGAAAGACTAACCACAGGGCTTCTGACTTCCTTAGAGTTCCTTGCATGATTTTAAAATAATGTTTAAGAATACCTGCATCAGCCAGGCATGGTGGTGCACGCTTATAATCCCAGCATTCAGGAGGCTGAGACCAGAGGATCATGGTTCGCGGACAGCCTCAGCTACTTAGTGAGGCCCTGTGCAACTCAGTGAGACCCAGTTTCAAAATAGAGAATAAAAAATAGGGCAGGGGGTGTAGCTCGGAGGTTGAATGCCCCTGGATTCCATCCCCAGACCCTCAAAATAATAAAAATAAAAATACCTGCAGAGTTAGGGTGTGTCCTGCTTCACAAAATACCTCCAGACATACCACCTTATGGAATCATGATAGGCCCCCAAGTAATAGATACAAATTGAAGTTGAAAAATAATGAAATGCTAGGAAAAGATACCTGAGTCAGTACTTAGATCCAGGTCATGTGGCTCCACACCCTACAGAAACTATGATGACTTATATTGTTAGATTCATTAGTCCAGGAGCAAAGTTAGAGGTCCCTATGTATGCTCATTCTTAGTTATTGGTTATTTAGATCTTTTTGTGCATTTGTTTAAATTCCTTCTGAATATCAGGGGTTTTTTGTGTGTGTGGCTAAAGAGGGACTTTATCCAATACTGAGAATTTACTGGAATGATAGGATTTCTGAGCAGGATAGAAAACTTAAAGAACAAAGCCAGGCGTGGTGGCGCACGCTTGTAATCCCAGCATTCGGGAGGCTGAGACCGGAGGATCGCGGTTCGCGGACACCCTCAGCTACTTAGTGAGGCCCTCTGCAACTCAGTGAGACCCTGTTTCAAAATAAAGAATAAAAACTTGGGCAGGGGGTGTAGCTCAGAGGTCAAACGCCCCTGGGTTCCATCACCAAACCCGCAAAAAAAAAAAAAAAAAAAAAAAAAAGAAAAAGAAAAAGAAAGAAAGAAAGAAAGAAAGAAAGAAAGAAAGAAAGAAAAGAAAACTTAAAGAACAAATAAAGAGATGCAAACTTTACCAAGTTTATGACTTGGCTGAGGGTCATATGTAGATGTACACCCAATGCCATTTTGGCAAATACCACTGTTTGAAGACACGTTCTAAAATTGGTTCACTTATTTTAAGTACAACTTAATACAGCACAATCCCACTCCAATAAAAAAAAATAGGGATGGTCTCACAGAGTTCATTATTAAATATCTGAATTACATACAAACTGGATTATTTAAACTACATTTTTTAGCACATTTGATGTTTTCAGAGTTTCAAATCCAATGTCAAAAATATTCTGAGTGACAAAAATCATGTCCTTTTCGGTTGCTTTGCAGGATGTGGAAGTGATTACTGCCTCAGAGCAAATATATTTCGGAATGCACTGCATCCTGATGCTACAATTAGTTCTATTCTTGTTCTGAAAATGGAAAAGGGTCAGGAGCCCCACATAAGTGACATTTAGTGGCAGCAGCTGAAGCAGATCTGGCACCTACCACTCCTCTAGAGAAGTGGCTCCCTCCTGCCCTCGGAGCCCAGCATAAACCCATTCACAGAACACGTATGCAAGAATAATTGTTTCCTTTCTCTTTGTGTTTGCTTTGATGAACTAAAAAAAAAAAATTTCCCCAAACATCAGACCTGTTATTGTCGACATTTCCTTCCTTCAGGCAGTCTAAATACAGTTACTTAAGTGTGTTGAAAAACCTCTCAAGTGTGAATGAAAAAAGTAATAAAAATCTGCATTTACCTTAAAGGCTAACTACCATGAGAACCGAGCTCACTCTCTTCGTGAATAGTTGCTGAGCTAAGAGAAATCTTACAGGCGCATTAACGGAAATCTTAATGTAAGTATCAGGATTATCTTCATATTATTATCTGTTGGACTTGGAGAAATGGCCGTGACTACAAATCAAGCAAACAACAGTACTTGTTTTTAGAAGGCTAAGAAAGAATGTCTAGAAGAGCAAGTGTTCTGCTGAAAATAAATCACGCAAAATACATATCTCTCTCATGCCATCCAATCTGAACGTTTTCGGGACACCCTGTTAGTGCATTCCACTTCATTCACACTCCTTGGGAATTAAGCCACCCAAGAAGTGACATGTGGAGTCTGGCTTAGCTCGGTAAGCCTGGCGGCATGGAGGACTCAGCAAAGTACCCCACCCCACATACTTCTCATACCTACCAGAGACCCCAGGATTGTGGTTCACAAGTAGACAGAAGGCTTTAAGTACATGGCCTTGGCCCTGGGGGACAGGGCATTCCTCAGAGTCAACTGAAATCTGGGGCCACCGGAAAACCTCCTCTAACACTGCTCGACATTATACTCATCAATATTTAAGTTCAGGTAGGATGACAAGTCATAGATGATATAATTGTTAGCTCCACAATCACCATATGCGACATTTTAAGGCACTGCATGGGGCTTTTGTACAAGGGGCTTTCCGCTCAATAAGGAATCTTGTGACTGACTGTCGTCTGCATTCATGTTAGGTTACTTTTATTTCTTGGGGTGAGTGCATTGAAGCTGTCTTTATATTTAAGATTCAGAGGGAAGCAAAAAAATGAAAATTATGTTTTAGGAATGCAAAAATAAGTAACACCAGTCAAAATGTCACACCTCTGCTTCCTTAAAAATTCATTTGACATAAAGATTATTTTATTTGCCTTAAATTCAAGCGAGGTGTGGGACGTAAGTATAATTGAGTAGGTTTATATTTTCAGGCAGTTTGGGATTCTGTAAAAGTCTATCGTACAACCATGGAGAATGGCAATCAGTATGAGTACCTTTCTCCATCATTTAGTATCTCCCTAAGATACAGCAGAATGCTAACTGTATTCATGAACTGCAGTAAGAAAACCTAGTAAGTAAAGCATGCCGGGTCCAGAAGAGTGCCTACATAAAAGTAAACAATTGGACTGGCTTTTAGAGGTCATCTGGTCTCTTTACCAATCCATTAGGATGGCAATGAAATTAATATGATTTAGATGGGCACCTCCTGGCAAAGGATATGGCTTGAAGTTCTGTAGCCAGCTAACTGTGGGCTCTGAGAAGTCAAAAAGCCAAAGCCAGCTGGGCGTGGTGGCCCACACGTGTAACCTCAGTACCTGGGAGGTTGAGACAGGAAGATCACAGGTTCGCAGTCAACCTCAGTAGCTTGTGAGGCCCTCTGCAACTTAATGAGACCCTGTTTCAAAATAAAGAATAAAAAATTGGTCTAGGGGTGGAGCTCAGAGGTAGAATGCCCCTGGGTTCAATACCCAGCAACACACACACACACACACACACACACACACACACACACACACACTCAGAAACCAGTGACATCAACTCCACTCTAAGTACAAAGCTGTGTTATTGAGCTTGTATTCCAAAATGGACGGCAAACAAAGAACTCTAAAAGATTTGATAACTGAGCCATAAATGCAGCCACATTGTGCTTCCATCAAAAAGAGAGACTAAGGGGACTTCCGGGAAGATGGCAACCAAGAAAAGCGGGGCTTAAGAGTCCCGCTAACAACCAATCTCCATTACCACAAAAAGAGCGCCTTTCATAGCCAGAAAACACCATCACCAGAAAAACAAAAAAAACCACCAGGCTCCAGAGAGAAAGCGGACTGAGAACAGAGCTCAGGGCCACAGAGGAGACACACGAGCCCGAGGACGCGGCAGCAGCGCCATACTGCCGGCGGCAGCGGCGAACTCAACGGACGGCTACAGCAAGCCAGGTGAGCTGCTGCGGAACAGCCAGGCGGGATCTTTCGGCGCAGACAGCATTTAAAGCTCCCAGTGGCTGAGCTCAGCACACGCTGCAGGGATTCAGAGTGGAAATCAAAACCAGAGAAGAAAAAATTACGCCAGCCTCATGGCCGAGGGCGTGGCAGAGGCGTCATATTGCCACCGGCGGCGGCAGCAGCAGTGAATTCACCGAGTCCAGTACAGCTACATCTGCGTACTCAAGAACAGTGAGTCAAATTGCGGGCCACAGAGGAGAAATCCCAGTACTGTACTCCCTGGGACTTGACCCAGTGGGGAAGTGGCGGTGGCAGAGATATCACACCATAGGAGAACATGCAACCTGGCACCCCCCCATAGTTTAAAGCAGCCTCTATCGACTCCCTGGGTCGGAGACTCTGTGATACAACCCAGTAAAGGAGTAGTGGGGTCTGAGATAATACAGACTCGAGATCCAGAGCACCTTAAGTGAAGCCATAGTGACCCAAGGGAAGAACCCAGAGAAGGCACAAACCTCCGAAATCATGGGAAAGAGGAATAACACTGGAGTAATGAATGTGCACAACCCCACAACATCAGAACCTGATAAAACAGAAAATCAGAGATTTCTAGAAGATCAAATCAGGAAAATAACTGTAGAAATAATAGAGGTGCTTCGAAAAGAACTCAGAGAGAGCCAAAAAGAGATAAAGGATGCAATTAATGAAGTAAAGGCCTCAATTCAAAGCACAAACAACCGATTAGACCACATGGAGAACAGAATCTCGCTCTTAGAAGATGAGCAATCCAAAAATGAATGCATAGTTTCTAATCTAGAAAAAAATATCCAACAGCAGGAATCTGACATTGAAGAAATATGGGCCCATTTTAAGAGAGCTAACCTAAGAATAATTGGAATAGAGGAGGGAAAAGAAAGTGATACCAAAGGGATCAACAATCTCTTCAAGGAAGTAATAGCAGAAAATTTTCCAAATATAGAGCAAGAGGTTGATACACAGATCCAGGAAACTTATAGAACTCCCTTTAGACAGGATCCGAGAAGAGGATCCCCACGCCATATAATTGTCAAAATGACCAATGTGGAAGCCAAGCAGAGAATCTTAAAGGCAACAAAAACAAAGGGCCAAGTGACATTCAGAGGCAAACCAATTAGAATCACTCCAGACTTCCCAAACCAAGTCATGAGAGCCAGAAGGGCTTGGAGTAACATATTCCAAACTCTGAAAGAAAACAACTTCCAGCCAAAAATTTCCTATCCAGCAAAACTTTCTATCAAATTAGATGGAGAAATAAGAAGCTTCCATGACAAACAGAAACTGAAGGAATTTATGTCTTCAAAACCAGCGCTAGAGAAAATACTCAAAGAGATTAACTACAAAGAAGAAATAGGTAACACTCACCAGAACCAGAGAAACAAGAGTTTCCATCCAACAGACAACTAAGATTGGTTATCTGTGGAGATTCATTATTTATGTTAGTCTTTTACCTATCTCTAAGTTGTATTGTTTGCCTTTATTGTTGTTAATTTTTAGGATTTCTAGTTGGAACATTAATATACCTTCAGATATAGCATTTGGAAATATTTTATCCCATTCTATTAGTAACTTTTAACTCTGTTTACATTGTCTTTGGATATACAATATTTTCTTTTATTTTTTAGGGAGTTTGTATATTCTTCTGTTGCCTGTGCCATTGAAATCATATCCAAGAAATCACGGCCAATTTCAATGTTGTGAGGTTTTATGACCCAGATTTTCTCTTAAAAGTTTATAGTCTTAAGATTTATATTTAGGTCTTTTATCTATTTTGAGTTAATACTTGTATATGGGATTAGGTAAAGGTCCAATTTTATTCTTTTCCATGTAATTATTATTTTTCAACAATATTTAGTTAAAAGATTATTATTTCCACCACCAAATGTTCGTGGAAACCTTGTCAAAAATAACTTGACAATATAGGGAAGAATTTAGCTCTAGGCTTGTATTTAACTCCAATGGTCTATATATCTGCCTTTAGAACAGTACTACACTGTTTCAATTATTGTAGCTTTATATGGTTTGAAATCAGAAAATATATATCTGCTAGCTTTGTCTTTTTCAAGATCGTTTTGGGTATCTAGAATTCATATTCCATATTAGGATAGATTTTTTTCTGAAAAATAAATATATAAATATATGATAGTTTCACCTAAAAAAACAGAAAAAAATATGCTCTAGTAAGAAAGAAAGCAAAAAGAAATATTGAAATGCTATCTTTAAATCATCAAACACTTGGTATCAGACAAATGAAACTGTTATGTGAGATTATCATTTTTAATTTTGGATAAATTGCTATAATACTAGATGTCAACCACTAAGCCAAGCATGGGAAGGAGGGATGGGGAGAGAATGGGGTGGGGATCGGGTGGGGGCTGACTGGGCGATGTGTGCATGTATGTCTACAAAAGTTTGTATCCCACTATGATGTATGAATACAGTGCACCAATAAAATAAAATTAAAAAAAAAAGAAAAAAAAAAAAAAAAAAAAAAAAAAAAAAAAAGAGAGACTAAAGCCGGGCGTGGTGGCCCACGCTTGTAATCCCAGCATTTAGGAGGCTGAGACCTGAGGATTGCAGTTCGCAGGCAGCCTCAGCTACATAGTGAGGCCCTTCGCAACTTAGTGAGACCCTGTTTCAAAATAAAGAATAAAGGGCAGGGGATGTAGCTCGGAGGTCAAATGCCCCTGGTTCCAACCCCAGACCCACACACACACATAAAAAAAATCACAAAAGAGCCAGACATGATGGCACATGCTGGTAATTCCAGTACTTGAGAGCCTGAGACAGGAGGATCGCAGGTTCAAGGCCATCCTCAGCAAAGAGTGAGACTGTCACTAGCCTAGCAAGAACCTGTTTCAAATTTTTTAAAAAATTGGGCTGGGGGTGTCACTCAGAAATAGAATGTCCCTGGGTTCAATCTCCAGGGCCTCAAAAAAAATAATAAATCACACACACAAAAATAGAGCTTTGAAAGTAGAGTATATTGTGCTCCAGGACAATTCAAGTTTTGTATGTTTTGTATGATTTAAGCATCAATTATTTCTTGAATTTTTATGCCAAGATATTCTTAGACCTAGTCCCTACACTAGTTATGTTTGCAATGAACTAATGATTAATTAGCTAGTTATGTTAATTAATTATGTTTACGATCTCTAACTCAGGGGTATAGGGTATATATAGTTCAGTGGTAAAGTATGTGCTTCACGTGTACAAGGCCCTGGGTTTAATCTCTAGCACTAAAAAACAAACAAAAAAATCCCTATCTCAAAATAGCTAGCAGCACTTTTCTCTGATTTCCTGGAATGACAGATTAACCTCTGATTTCCTGGAATTACAGATTAAGAGAGCTAGAAAGATATTTAAGATGATTTGTTTCAACACCTATTTATAGACAGTGAGTATCCTGAGACCCGGCCAGGTTGAAGGTCATCCAGACACATGGTAAAAACTAGGACCCAGGTTCCTTGACTCTTCATTTTATTTACTGAATCCTGGCTATAATTTAAAATGGCAATTAGTTCAAAAAAAAATTAAGAGTGGTTGCAATAATGTCTCATGAGGTTCACTATTATAGGTGTTATATTTTAAAAAGCGAAGAATCAACATACTGGTACAAAAACAACCCACCAAATAAGAAAAATATATATACCATTCTTTTGCTCTCAAGTGCCAATATGTTGCCTATATTCTTCATTTCCCTTTAATGCTATAACCTAAATTAGAAGCATTTTCTTTACTTCCAGAAAACATTCCTTAGCTGGTTTGTAACCAGGGGTTACAAACAACCCCTAGAGACAGATCCCTAGAGAGTCTCACGGCATGGATTAAAAACTCCTACTCAGTATGTGAATTAGCTTGATTTAGGCATTCTACAAGGTACACATTGATCAAAACCTCTTGATAAGCTGGTACCGTGGTACACAACTGTAGTCCCAGCTACCTGGGTGGCTGAGGCAGGAGGATCACTTGAACCCAGGAGTTCAGGGCCTTTCAGGGCAGTATAGCAAAATCAAATAAAAAAAGGAGGAAAGGAGGGAGGGATAGATGGATGGACATGTGGAGTCTGGATTAGCTCTGTTGAGCTAGGGAAGGAGGGAGGGAGAGAGGGAAGGAAGGAGAATCATGTTCTACAACACAAATATGTATACATGTTTACACGATTTTTGCTAATTAAAAAAAAAATTGTAAAACCTCCTACTAGCCAGGCATGGTGGCACGCGCTTGTAATCCCTGCACTTGGGAGGCGTAGACAGGAGGATCGCACAGGTTCAAAACCAGCCTTGCTGGTTTAAGAGACCCAGTTTCCAAATAAAATATAAAAAAATAGGTCTGGGAGTGTAGCCCAGAGGTAGAAGGGTTCCATCCCCAGTACCATCAAAAAATAATAATAATAATAATAATAAAAAACTCCTATTCAGAAGTGACACAATTCTGCTTGCAAATCATTGGTCAAGAAGCCGGGCGTGGTTGCGCACGCTTGTAATCCCCGCGCTTGGGAGGCTGAGACAGGAGGATCGCGCAGGTTCGAAGCCAGCCTCAGCTACTTAGTGAGGCTCTCAGCAACTTAGTGAGACCCTGTTTCCAAATAAAATAGAAAATAGGTCTGGGAGTGTAGCCCAAAGGTAGAAAGCCTCTGGGTTCCACCCCCAATACCACACACACACAAAAAAAATCATTGGTCAAATTGGTCCTAAGACCCATCCAACCATACGAGGGTTAAGAAATGCAGTATCAGGAAGCAGAAACCCAGACATTTTTTAGAAACACCATAACTACCACATCTTGGATTTTTGTTTTGTTTAGTTTTGTTTTGGTAGTGAGGATTCAACTCAGGGGCATTCTCCCGTGGAGCTACACTCCCAGCCCTATATATTTTTTTTTTTTGAAACAGGGTTTCACTAAGTTGATGAGAATCTCACTACTTGCTGAGGCTGTCCTCAAACCTGCGATTTCTCAGCCTCCTTTCTCAGCCTCCCATGTACTAGGATCACAAGCATAGGCACCACCGTGCCCGGCTCACGCCTTGTATTTCTGAAACATGAGAAACTGGTTACTGACCCTCTCTGGCTGAGGCACAGCAGTTAATCAAGTACCTAAGAGCATCATCCTAAAGCAAAAGAAGTGAAAAGGAAAGAGTGGCTAAGGATCAAGGCCCTCCAGCAAAGCCTCTGTTGAACCCCCAGCTAAACGATGACCCAGCAAGTCAATCTGGTCTCCTCATTTGTGAACTGATGAGTGAATCTGACCCATGAAGTCCCCTCTAGCCTTCCAAGAGCTTCGATCCTAACCTGCCTCAATTTAGGAGTGGGCACAGAAACTCTTCACTTGTGGCTTAGCAACACTAACATCAAGATATTTTCTCTTAAAAATGCAACATTTGAACCGGCCATGGTGCCACACGCTTGTAATCCCAGTACTTGGGAGGCGGAGACGGGAGGACTGCAGGTTCAAGGCCAGCCTCAGCTACTTAATAAGGCCCTCTGCAACTTAATGAGACCCTGTTTCAAAATAAAGAATAAAATATAGGGCTTGGGGTATAGCTCGGAGGTAAGAATGGGTGGGTAAGAATAAAATTACAGGACTGGGAGTATAGCTCGGAGGTAGAGTGTCCCTAAGTTCTATCTCCAATATCACAAAAATAAATTAATTAATTAATTAAAATAAATGCAACATTTGAATACAGAAGTCTTAAATTCTGAAAATAGTAATTATCTGTTCATCATAGGAATTTTTTTAATTTGTTTTTTGCGGTGCAGGGGATGGAACCCAGGGGGGGTTTTCTATCTCTGAGCTACACCCCCAGCACTGTTTTTTATTCTTTATTTTCTTTTTGTTTTTGTTTTTTGGTGGAACTGGGGGTGGAACCCAGAGGCTTTCTACCTCCAGGCTACGCTCCCAGAACTATTTTATAATTTATTTGGAAACAGGGTCTCACTAGGTTGCTGAGAGCCTCTCTACATAACTGAGGCTGGCTTTGAACCTGTGCGATCCTCCCGTCTCAGCCTCCTAAGCCTGGGGATTACAAGCCTGTACCACCACACCCGGCTTATTCTTTATTTTGAAACAGAATTATCACTGAGTTGCAAAGGGCCTCACTAAATAGTAGCTGAGGCTGTCCTTGAACTGCAATCCTCCTGCCTCAGCCTCCCAAATGCAGGGATTACAAGCCTGTGCCACCACATCCAGCTGGGGTTTTGTTTTTATTTTGCTTTATTGCGTTCAATAATTACTACAGCAGAGAATTTCGTTTTGTTCTAGGATTGACAACAAGTAGCATTGCATAAGGCTTGTTCCAAATGTTACAGTGAAATACGTTACAGTGAAATATGTTGCGGTGTGGGATGATATGGTTTTGGGGAAACTGTCCCTGACGACCCCTGTTAGGGTTCCGGACACAATTTCCCTCAAAACACAAAAAACCCCAAAACAGAAAAACCGTGAGTTCTTGTCTTGAGCTAAGGATAAGTATACATAGCTCGGACACTTGCTGAAGATTTAAAGAAGTTTATTAAAAAGATAAAAATACAGAAGATAGTTGCAGCCCCATACAAATGGCATGGGGGGGTGGGGGTTCGAGCCAATTCACTACCCAAAGATACAGCACGTGGACCGGACTTTTGATCCCCACGACCTCCATCTTGTTCACGTACTTCTGATGTAGTAAAGTCCTGGTGAGGTACCTCCCCCAGCAAGGTGTGGCGAGGTGTCTCCTTTCCCAGAAGGTGGACCCCTCCTCCCATCCCAGCTAACTTATCTAATCTCGTAGATCTGTCTTTGGACAGAGAAAGTCCTAGTTCCCCTCTCCTATTGACTTGCTAATTACTTTTAGCTAAGTCAATCTAAGTTTCAATAGCTGTTTGCTTCCGGACCAAAGCCAAGCCTTTCTCTCTCCAGGTCTGCCATTTTGACACAATTATTTCTGAAAATATCTATTAATAATCAGAGCTTTCTCTCTAAGCCATTCCCAATACTGGTACACCAAAGAATCTTAGCAACATCTAGAAGTAGTTTCCTTAGCAAAAGCAAAAGTTTTCCACTCCATCTGGACCTGACTGTGCATTCCTGTGTTTGAATGTACAGCAAAACTGGTATTTTTCTCTACTTACATTTGTCCTTTTCTTAGAGGGTTGAGAGAATACTGCATTCTACCAGCAATAATGTATCATAATACTCTTACAAAAATCAGCCCATAGCATCTAACCTGAACTAAGGTCATTCTGTCTAATCAGTTAAGATGTGGGCACTAGGATTTATTCCATCAGACACACTAATCTCAATAGGAAAACAAAGGCCTGCGTGGTGGCAGTGGTGGCGCACACTTGTAATCCCAGCATTCCGGAGGTGGAGACTGGATGATAATGATCCATGGTTCACAGACAGCCTCAGCTACTTAGCGAGGCCCTTCGCAACTCAGTGAGACCCTGTTTCAAAAACTAAAGACTGAGCCGAGCGTGGTGGTGCACGCTTGTAATCCCAGCATTCGGGAGGCTGAGACTGGAGGATCACAGTTCGCGGACAGACTCAGCTACTTAGTGAGGCCCCTGCAACTCAGTGAGACTCTGTTTCAAAATAAAGAATAAAAAATTGGGCAGGGGGTGTAGCTCATTGACCCAGAGGTCAAATGCCTCTGGGTTCCATCCCCAGACCCGCAAAAATAAATAAATAAATAAAAAACTAAAGACTGAAAAATAGGGCTAGGGTTAGAGCTTGGAGGCAGAATGCCCCTGGGTTCCATCCCCAGTACCACAAAAAAAAAAAAAAAAAAAAAAGAAAAGAAAGAAAAGGAAAGGAAAGAAAAAGGAAAAGATTTGTTTTGTTTCTTCTAATATGAAAAAAGTGGTACAAATTCCTCTTCCAGAAATAAAAATGTGAAATTAGAAACATGACTGTCTTCAGCCAGGCGTGGTGGTACATACCTATACTCCAGTTCTTGAGAAGCTGAATTGGGAGGATCGCAGGTTCAAAGCCAGCCTCAGCAATTTAGTGAGGCTGTCAGCAACTTAGCCAGGCCCTTTATCCAAATAAAAAAATAAAACAGGGCTGCGGTTAGAGCTGAGAGGTGGAATGCTCTGGGTTCAATTTCCAGCATCACCAAAAACAAAAATAAAAAACTTTTTAACTATCTTCTTTTCTCTCCCACAGATAATGTCTCTGTGCAGTTTCTTCCTACTATTCCTCACAAGGAAAGGACACTTTTGCTTTCCAGTTGTCTACAAGAGCCTGCTTTACTTACCTAAAAACGTGAATTTGATATTTGCTTATACCTTGAGATCTGTCAACCATGCTGCAAAAATTTGATTTGAAAAGTCATTAAATATGTCCAGAGCAGGAGTTGATGCTAGGTCATAAATTATATATGCTGTTCCTTATTTCAGATATATATGAATGTAAAACAAACTTAGTGGGTCTTTAGAAATCACTACCCTGTCTAGGGCAAAGTCTTTGTACCATAGACACTGTCGAACTTCAGAGTGGTTTCCAGCCTTGGACCTGGTCGCTCTGTCTCTCTTCTGAGTACAGATGAGGTCAACCAACTTGGATCATTATCATTAAAGAACTTCTCAGAATCTCTGATCCCAAAAGACAGTGTAGAGCATTGTTCATTCATCAACATTATAGAAAAACAGAGATTTGCCAATAAAGGTATACCTAAAGCCCCAAGCCATTAAGTCAGAAATTAAATCACAGCTTGATGGTTGTGAAATCTGAGCTCAGAAAGAACTGGAAAAATGAAATCATTAACATTTAAATGTCAGCCAGGCATGGTGGTACTCACTTGTAATCCCAGTACTTGGGAGTCTGAGAGAGGAGGATCTCATGTTCGAAGCCAGCCTCAGCTACTTGGTGAGACCCTCTGCAACATAGTGAGACCCTGTTTCAAAATAGAGAATAAAAAATAAGGGTGTAGCTTAGAGATAGAATGCCCCGGGTTCAATCCCCAGTACTGTAGGAAGGAAGGAAGGAAGGAAGGAAGGAAGGAAGGAAGGAAGGAGAGATTTAAATGTTCAAGGAATCTATGAGAACCTTAATCCTAAACTGTGTCAGAGACCATGAGTGCAGATATAAATCACAGCACACAACTCCAGACTTAACTGTTTTAAGTGGCGGGTACAGATAATTAGACAAATTACCATAGTGCAATACAAAAATAAAAAAAGATTCAAATGTTCTTTCTTGGCTGTGTATTTAGTGTTTTACCCCAAAAGATGCCTCTTAAGATAGTCCACATTCTCTCTTGAAAAATGTATCTGCTTTACTAAATAAATCTATCTTGGAAAAAAAAAAAAAAACCTCTCACATTTACCAACTACCTATGTTAACCGCAGCAAGCTTAAATTAGAAGCATTCTTCTTTCCAAGAATACTCACCTCTGCAATTAAAGGGTTAGACTAGAGAAATGTTCCTAACCAGAAGAGTAGATCAGATTCCCTTGGAGAACTCTGCCAAACATATGTACTCATCTACACCCTAAATCTTTAACTTGGCGTGGTGGCTCATGCTTGTAATCTCAGCATTTGGGAGGCTGAGACTGGAGGATCACGGTTCGCGGCCAACCTCAGCTACTTAGTGAGGCCCTCCGCAACTTAGTGAGACCCTTCACTGATTATTTAGTGGGAGATTGAACCCAGCCTGTTTTGAGGCTGTTGAGAAGGCTTTGGTATTATATTTGTATTTCCTAGATAGTCTTAGATAGAAAAGGGCATGGGCTCTTCCCATGGATGTCCAATGAGGCCTCTTTGGGAACTTACATTTCTATTGTATCTGAGTTAACCTTACCATACCCTAGTGCTGGAGATTACCCAACTCAATCAATGTCTGGTGCCTAAAGCTCAGCTCCATGGGTTAGCAACAGACCCAGTTCTGCTTAGATTCTACTGTGTCTTTCCTTCAACCCATAATTTTACAAGCTCCAATTCTAGCATGTACCTAGTAACAAAAACATATATTAGTTTAATTTTATTGGTCTGTCTTTTCTGTTCTGACTTATTTCAAGAAGTTTTAAGCCGGGCATGGTGGCGCACGCTTGTAATCCCAGCATTTGGGAGGCTGAGATCGGAGGATCGCGATTCACGGACAGCCTCAGCTACTTAGTGAGGCCCTCTGCAACTCAGTGAGACCCTGTTTCAAAATAAAGAATAAAAAATAGGGCAGGGGGTGTAGCTCGGAGGTCAAATGCCCCTGGGTTCCATTCCCAAACCCACCAAAAAAAAAAAAAAGTTTTATTTTATGCACATTTGAGGTAATTTTGTCACATGTTTATAGCAAAAAGATACGTATATATGCATAGATATTTTTTTCCTGGCACTAAGGGTTGAATCCAGAGGCATTCTACCTCAGAACTACACCCAGCCCTATTTTTATTTTGAAACAGGGTCTCACTAGTTGACGAGAGTCTCACTATTTGCTGAGGCTGTCTTCAAAACTGAGATCCTCCTGTCTAAACTTCCCAAGTTCTGAGATTACAGGCATGTGCCACCATGCCTGGGTGATACATATATATTTTAAATTTCTGAACTGTAGGTTGAGACTAATAAGCGAAAATGTTAAGCAACTAGATTACTCCGTAAGTTTGTCTCTTTTTACTCACTAAGCAATTGAGTTAATAATAGTAATTAAATAGTTCAACTAAATTAAAACTATCATGATTAGATAATTTGCTCATGGTTATTCAACAAGCTAGAAATAAGTCTTGGGAATAAGTTATAAAGCCTGGAACTAAATTTACCAATAGGTACATAGTACCTATCTTTTGACTGCATAATTTCAATAGAATATTTAAAAAAGAAGTCTTGAAAGCTGGGTGTGGTGGCCCCTGTAATCCCAGTACTTAGGAGGCTGAAACAGGAGGATCACAGGTTTCAGGACAGACTCAGCAACTTGGTGATGCTCTCAGCAAGTTAGTGAGATCCTGTTTCCAAATAAAAACCAAAATAGGGCTGGTAGTATAGCCTGAAGGTAGAAGTCTCCTGAGCTTATCCCCAGAACCACAAATAAATAATAATAATAATAATAATTTAAAGTCTTAAATAGATGCTGAGATATATACCAGATTCATAGGCAGAAAAACTCAGTATCTTAAACATATAACTTCCTTCCAAATTAATTTATAAATTCAATATAATTCCAGTAAAAATAAAGCAGGATTTGGGGAAGAAAGGTCACAAAATGAATTTGAGGGCTTGTTGTCAGTAAGGCATGCAGATCTGACCTAGAAAGCCTACCATGTCCTCACTCCACCCCACACCTTTTTCTGCTAATATATTAGCAGAAATATAAATATATAATATATAATCTCCAGATAAAACATAAATATCTTTAAATGCATAGCTGTGAAAAATAAAGCTAGAAAGGGAAATACCTCAGAAACAAAAAAAGAAACTCAAAATCCACCGTGTGGATTAGAAATTGAAGACCCAGTAGAAATACAATAGAATATTCTCTGTGGGGTGTGGGGCTTATCTGCAGCTCGGAGCTAGAATTAAACAGCTTATATAAAGTCAGGAGTGCAAAAAGGACTAAAGTAAATTCCTTCCTCTCAAAAGAGAAGCTGTACAAAAGCATGCCACTCATCCTGGGTTATAAGTGGAAAAAGAATCACTCATGAGAAATTAGAGATACTGTTCAAAGTACAAGTAAGGAAGCCAAGTATACTCTTAACTACACACAGGACTGGAAACTAAGAAAACATGCAGGCCTTGAGAATAAAATGCAAAACTGTCGAATAGGCACACCCACAACCCAGATGCAAGGAATTGATATGTTGATGAACTTACAGTCAGTGATGATAAGGCACACAAGCAAACAAACACTCTGAGGAAGGGGGAATTCATGGATGAAACAAAAGAGAATCCACTCTACTCAAAATAGAGGTAATTTAGCTCTAAGAATTTTAATACTTGTAAAATGTTTGACAAAGGATGGAATAGAACCCATAAGCCAAGAATAATCTATTATGAAATTTAAAAAAAGCACCGGAGAATTCAAAAAGAACCAAATAGAGATCTAGAATTTGAAAATGTTGCTAATGAGAGAAAAAAAAAAAAAAAGAAAGTAGAACATTATCATCACTTGTTCAAAAGTGTCTGTCTCCTCTTCTCCTGGGGTGGCTCCCATCTCACTGAAGTTGGTCTTGTTTTGACAGATGATCTAAGTGACACTGGACCATTCATAGCAGAGGCTTGAGGAAGTACTACAAGTCTCCGTCAGCCCCTTGTACACCGTGAGACTCCCACCTCCCAAAAGTGGGCTCCTTTGGCCTGGTTGCAGAACAAAGGCAAGTGGGGACAGCTGAACTGGACCACGCTTTGGTGAAGAGACATTGCATGCAATCTACAGCCACTGATGTGCAGCCTAAGAAATGGGTCTGTTGCAAGCCTCTGAGGATTCGAGGTTGATTGGCACACTGTATTATCAGAGCAGAAGCTTATCAATGCAACCAGCTGAACAGACTTTATGACATTAACGATAAATCTCAATAAAGCCCGGGACATGCACAATATGGGGATAAAATTTGCAGAATATATATGAAGAGATAGGAGGAAAGACTAAGAATTTCTAGTACAGGTTTACAATGGTTCTGAGAATATAGGCTAGAGAAAGTGGGGGATAGGTTTGTTTTCTAGAGTCAGGAATCAAAGGGCTTGCTTTATAGCCCTCGTCATGGGGCCCTCTCAGACATAGCATCTTTCCAGTTGGCTTTGACAGCGCTTATGTGATGCAATATAACCTGGGAGGAGGCATCCCCGTCATCTTTACAAGTCTCACCCACACTCCAGGGGACCCTTTGTGTGTGTGTGTGTGGTACTGGGGTTGAGACCCAGGGGCATTCTACCTCTGAGCTACATGCCCAGCCCTATTTTTTATTCTTTTTTTTGTGTGTGTGGTACTGGGGTCCCTGGAAGCCCTTTTAAATATATATTATAAATATATTATAAAAATATATTTTTTATTTATATATATATATATTTTTTTTTTTTTTTTTTTAAACAGGGTCTCTTAAGCCAGCAAGGCTGGATCCAAACCTGCGCGATCCTCCTGTCTCCACCTCCCAAGCTCGGGGATTACAAGCGTGCGCCACCATGCCTGGTTCTTATTCTTGATTTTGAAACAGGGTCTCACTGAGTTGCAAAGGGCCTCACTAAGTAGCTGAACCTGTGATCCTCCTGTCTCAGCCTCCCAAATGCTGAGATTATGAGCGTGAGCCACCACACCCGGCTCAGGGAATCCTGCTTTTACAATGTGCGCACACCAGCAGAGGATCTTGGGAGACATCTTAGAATCTGGTCCAAAGGGAAAAGCAATAGTAAAAGATATTTGATGACAAGATCACACGTCTTACCAATAGCCCACTTGTAGTACTCTTGCTCTCACCTACACTAACGGAGCTGCACATCGTATTTTAAAGAGCCCTAGAGTAACAGGGCATTGCCCTCCAGATCCTAAGGGCACAGCGAGGGCTTCCTCCATAATCACAGGAGCCTGATTCACAGCTCCATGGCAACAC
This sequence comes from Muscardinus avellanarius, assembly GCF_963383645.1. Classification (NCBI taxonomy): domain Eukaryota; kingdom Metazoa; phylum Chordata; class Mammalia; order Rodentia; family Gliridae; genus Muscardinus; species Muscardinus avellanarius. The sequence goes on along the minus strand of NC_137800.1, from coordinate 75,452,038 downwards.
ATTGTCTTCCTTCCAGTCTTGCAGGCTGATCCAATCTCCTACCTTTGGGTCTAAAATTTCACTTTTATGGAATAATTGCACTTCTTCCTCAGCAACTAAGGGAGGCCGTATTTCAAAATAAAGAAAAAAGGACTGGGGGTATAGCTCAAAAGAATGCTCCTGGGCTCAACCCCTAGTGAGTGTGTGTGCGTGTGTGTGTGTGTGTGTGTCTGTCTGTCTGTCTGTCTGTCTCACACACATAAATTTACTTCTCTCTCATGGTAAATCATTCATGTATAACTTACACGTGTTTTCCAAATTGTCTAACTTTCAGGAACACAGTAATAAAAACATTTGGATTGTTATCATCAATCCTTTACTATTAAAAGACTTTGAATAACATTGCAGATTCTGGGAAGATAATCTGGCAACTAATATTTTAAAGCCCTTTTAAAATTCCCAAGTGCTAAAAAGAGAAATCCATTAGTATTCTTGTTTGTTCTAGCATGTATTGGCTTATGGGCATCATCTCTATCATTTTACAGGAACACACTTTTTTTCAATTGACCAGCGGTGGAATATAAATGGTGAACAATTAATCTTAGCCATTTATTGCTTTGGAGAGTATCTGGAAACAGAAGGAGTAAAATGTCTTGCGTGCTTATTACAAACAGGCAGTATCTCAGATCATTTCCCCAGCTGTGGAACAGATTGCAAACCTCATTTTAAAATTACCTAATGTATATTTAAATTGATTAAGATGCTCCTAGCATTTTAAGAAATGAAAATGGTTACTGTGACATTTCTGTAAGTTTAATTCATGAAATAATCATTTCTGTCCTTTCCTTCTATTCTCTCCTCTTATGTATCACTGAAAAACTATAAATGGTTTGTTTATGTGACCATTATAATGAACAAGCAGGACTTGTAGGATATAATCAGAAAATTACTTTATTGCTTTCTCCATTGCCTTTTAGTGATGGTTAACTTTATGTGTCAACTTCACAGGACTAAGGGATGCCCAGACAGTGGAAAGATATTATTTTGGGGTGTGTCTGTGAAGGGGTTTACATTGGAATCAGTAGACAAACAAAAGATCTGCCTTCACTAAAGCAAGTGGGCATCATGCAATTCACTGTAGGCCTTGGTAGAAATTCTATCAGAGAGCAAATTCTCCTTCTCTTTGAACTGAGCTGTCCATCTTATCCAACCCTCAGATATCCCAGGTCCTGGATGTTGGGTCTTCCAACTTAAATTGAAATATACCACCAGCTTTCTTGGTTCTCCCACCTACACTCAGCAGATCAGGGGAATTCTCAGCATCCATAATTTGATGAACTGATAATATATACCCTCACATGTAGCTATAAATATCCCTCTGATGCCATTTTTCTTAGAGAAACTGATTCGTACTTTTTTTTTTTTTTTTGGTACTAGGGATTAAACCCAGGAGCATTCTACCTCTGCCTCAGAGCTACACCCAACCCACACCCACCCCAGCCTGTTCTGGTAGTTTGAAACAGGGTCTTGCTAAGTTGCCAAGCCTCTAAGTTGTTGAGGCTGGGATTTCAAATATGTGCCACCATGCCCAGCTTGTAGGTCCCTTTCTGCAGATGGCTACTTGTGGTGCTTTCCTCAGTTTACCCTACTGGGGTCTAGGCGGGCCCCCTAAAAATGATCTGAGATGACCCCTGGCTCTGTCTCCAGCTCACTCTCCAGCATGGCCTTCCTTCAGTCCCTGGGAACAGCCTTGAACTCTGTGCTCTCGCAAACTACAGAACAGAGCTGCGTCTCTGTTGATCCACCATCTGAGGAACCAGCAGACAATCTCTGTTCTTTAAATGTCACAGGGATGAATCATTCATCCACCATGCCTCCCAATCTGTGGGAGGACACACAGGGGACACTCCAAATGATCTACACAAAACCGTCTTCTCAGGACTGAACCGAAGAGGCCAGCATCGCATCCTTTTCTCATGGTGATCAAGACGAGAGACTCAATGATCAAGACGAGACTCAAACCCACCACCAGCTCTCTGAAAATCGTCTCTTCATTCTTCTCCTGACCTCCCCAACTTTTTTTTTTTATCAGCTGGAGGTAGCCAGTTTGCCAACCTGCTTTACAAACAATGGTTTGAGCTGGTTCTCCTGTGGTTCCTACATTGTGTTCTTACTTGACTTTGGACTGTGGCCTCTGTTGTCTTGGGCCACAGCTGGCATCAAAACTAAAAAGATTCCTATCCTATAAAATTACTTCCAGGCAACATGCATACAAGGTGCGCATAAAACATTAACACATTTTGTGTTTAGACTTGGGTACTATCCAAAACTTCATTATGCATATACAAATATTCCAAAGCCTAAAACCTGAAACACGTCTGGTCCCAAGCATTTTGGATAAGGGATACTAAACCTATAACTTCAGAAAACAAGGCGTAAGTGCCAAATCTGAAGACAAGTAATGCCAATGGATTGGGGGCATTGAGGTGGGATGGGAGCCTTGATGGAAGATTCAGGAGCAGGAGTTCAGTCTCTTACCTGTCCACCTGCAGCACACTGGACTGAAGTCAGGAGTTTTCATTCTCCCAGCAGGGCCCCCCTTGCCTGTGACAGTACTACATACCATAAGCACTCACTCAAACTGAGTCCCTGGGAGTAGCCTTGAATTCCTCTCTCAGTCACCTGCCACGTCTAATCAGTCACCAAGTCCGAGTGCACTATTTATACATCTGCCATCTAGCCCGCTTCCCAGCCCACCGCCACCACATCACTCATGTCCTCTCTCATTTTGCCCCATTTTTGTTAAGATAGGAGAGTGGACTCTGCTTACAAATGAATGGAAAAGTCAACAGAAGAGGTTGAGAATATTTGTGAGATAAGACAGCTGATGAAGCCAGACCCCTAAAAGGAAAGGAGAGATGGATGGAACCTTCAACTCCAGGAAAAAAAAACAAAGACAGTTGTGTGTGTGTGTGTGTGTGTGTGTGTGTGTGTGTGTGTGTGTGTGTGTGTTACTGGAGATTGAACCAGGAATGTCCTACCTCTGAGCTCTATACCCCCAGCTCTTTTTTTTTTTTATTAGAGTCTCACTATGTTGCCCACACTGACCTTGAACCTGTGATTCTCCTGTCTTAGCCTCCCAAGTACTGGGATAAGCAGTGTGAGCTACTATGCCTGGCATTAAAACAAAGTCAATTCTCCTCCTTCTTCTTCTTCTTTGATTTTTTTTTTTTTTTTTTTTTTTTTTTTTTTTTTTTTTTGGTGGTACTGGGGTTCCTAGTAACCCTTCTACCTCTGGGCTACACTCCCAGACCTATTTTTATACTTTTTTTAAATTTGGAAACAGGGTCTCTTAAGCCAGCACAGCTGGCTTCGAACCTGAGCGATCCTCCTGTCTCTGCCTCCTAAGCGCAGGGATTACAAGTGTGCGCCACCACGCCCGACTAATAAAGTCAATTTAAAAAAAAAAAAAACTTCAGGATCAGAGGTGCTCTTTCTCTCATAAACTTTTTTTTTTTTTTTCAATACTGGGGATGGAACCCAGGGGCATTCTACTTCTGAGCTACACACCCAGCCCTTTTTTTTTTTTTATTCCTTATTTTGAAACAGGGTCTCACTGAGTTGCAAAAGGCCTCACTAAGTAGCTGAGGCTGTCCTCGAACCACGATCTTCCTGTCTCAGACTCCCAAATGCTGGGATTACAAGCATATACCACCACGCCTGGCTTCTTACTCAACTTTTTAATGTTAACATTTTCTCTCTTTTCTAAAACAAGAAGATGTTATATGATAATGATTTTATATCCTTAATTTTTAAAGTGAACTAAAAATTGACAATCTTTATGGTTGAAGGCACGGTCGATGGGATGGTACCGTTGGAAGGTGAGACCCTTAGGTGACTAGAGGCCATTGGTAGTTCTTTTTTCACCCTTCAAGTTCTTTTGAGAGGACTGTTATAAAGGGAGCGACACTGGCCCTGCCTGGCCCCTCTTCTTTTCTGTTCTTGGTCCCAGATGTAATCACTGGCTTGCTCCCACACCCACTCATTCCATTGCTACTTGATCAGTACCACTGAGAGCTAAGACAATGCCAGTGTCATACCCTTGATCCTCCCAAGAAGTAACCTAAATGAACCTTTCTTCCTCAGAAGGAGCCTGTGTCAGGCATTTAATGATAGTCATGTAAAGCTGAGTAATACCCTAGCAAAAAGGTTTCTATTTTAATGAAGTTCAGGGATTTTTCTCTCTTGCATTGATATTCTTTCTCTCTTCTCTCTCTCTCCCCACCCTCACTGGAGTTTGAACCCAGGGGCATTCTACATTTGAGCTACACTACCTGTTTTATTTTCTATTTTGAAACAGGGTCTAAGTAGCTGAGGCTGGTTTTGAATCTGCAATCCTCCTTTCTCAGACTCCCAAGTACTAGGATTACAGGTGTGCACTGGGATTACAGGTGTGTACCACCACATACAGTTTAGGATTTTTTTTTTTTTTTTTCGGTACTGGGATGGAACCCAGGAACCTTCTACCTCTGAGCTACACCCTTAGCCCTATTTTTTATTCTTTATTTTGAAACAGGGTCTCACTGAGTTGCAGAGGGCCTCAATAAGTAGCTAAGGCCAGGCGTGGTGGCGCATGCTTATAATCCCCGTGCTTGGGAGGCGGAGACAGGAGGATCGCACTGGTTTGAAGCCAGCCGCGTTGGCTTAAGAGACCCTGTTTCCAAATAAAAATATAAAAATAGGTCTGGGAGTGTAGCCCAGAGGTAGAAGGACTTCCAGGAACCTCAGAACCACCAAAAAATAAAGTAGCTAAGGCTGGCCGCAAACCCAGCTCCTCCTGTCTCAGCCTCCCAAATGCTGGGATTACACCCAACTAACTTAGGAATTTTATAATTTAAAAAATGTGTAGTTAAAGTTCCTTTTTCTATTCTCAACTGTCTGTCTTTATCACTGTCTGTCTCTCTCTTCTCTGAAGTGTTAATAGCACATTTTAACTGTTCCTTCTCCCCTCAACTGACCATGATGTCAGCTGAGGTCCACACCAGATGTAACAGGACCCATTTTAGCTCCTAATTCTGGACGAACACAGATGTCTTCCCTAAAGAAAAGTGAAAAGATAATAAACACCAGGTTGACCCAGACATTGTTAATCAAGCAAAATAATTAACAAAAGCCAAAGGGAACGTATTGAAACACACACTCTCAAACTACAACAGACTAAAGGTAATATAAGACTATAAAAGAATGTAAATTCCAATAAAGTGGCAGATGTTTTAATTTATAACTCCTCTGGCAACACAATACTAAAAGATAGAATCTCTAAAAATCCTTGAAGGAAACATTATTAAGCAGCAAAGAATCACTTTCTAGAGAGGAACATGCGGAAACTACACATATCATAGATATGAATCACCGAACCTCATGAAATTAGAAGGAAAAGTTATTTTAAGAGACTTTTCGATCGTTGAGGTTAATACTACTTGGAAACATATGTTTTAAATGTAGTAGTTACCGTTAATCATTAAATCAACGGAAGACTGTTGAGTTTCATATATTAGATGCACCTAAACTGAATTATGAAAACATATGAAGACTTTATAAAGTCTTTTTAGAGTTAGAAAACTGTCTCAGATATCCCATAAATTAGTGTATAATCATCTATAGACTCACTCAACAGCTTACATTTGTCTGGGAAGTAGGAGGAGATATTAAAAAGTAGTATGCAAAAGCTGGGCGTGGTGGCGCACACTTGTCATCCCAGCATTCTGGAGGCCAAGAAAGGAGGATAGCGCTTCCAGCCAACCTCAGCTACTTAGTGAGGTTCTTTGCAACTCAATGAGACCCTGTTTCAAAATAAAGAATAAAAATAGGGCAGGGTGTGTAGCTCAGATGTCGAATGCCCCTGGGTTCCATCTCTAGACCTGCCAAAAAAAAAAAAAAAAGAAGAAAGCCGGGCGTGGTGGCCCATACTTGTAATCCCCATGCTTGGGAGGCTGAGACAGGAAGATCTCACAAGTTCAAAGCCAGCCTTTCTGGCTTAAGAGACCCTGTTACCAAATAAAATATAAAATAGGTCTGAGAGTGTAGCCCGGGAGGGTTCCATCCCCAGTACTACCAAAAAAAAAAAAAAAAAAAAAAAAGTAGTAGGCATCGTAGGTCCAAGTTCTAACTTCTCTGAACCACAGATTTCTTTAAAGGGGATAATACTGGCTATTTCTAAGAGCTGTGGAGACAATTTTTGAATGTATGTAAAGGACCTCAGTAAATGGTAATAAACTGTGATACTACCAAGAATGCTTCTCTGAACCAGGTGTGGTGGCACACGCTTGTAATCCCAGCATCTGGGAGGGTTCGCGGACAGCCTCAGATACTTTAGTGGGACCTTGTTTCAAAATAAAGAATAAAACAGGGCAGGGGGTGTAGCTTGGAGGTCGAATGTCCCTGGATTCCATCTCCAGACCCGCAAAAGAGAAAAAAGAAAAAAAAAAAAAGAATGCTTCCCTGTATCGTATATGGTCTCTCAAGATTGAACTCAATCCTCTTAGTAGCTATCTATCAGGATAATGTCTTTCATAACCCTAAGAAGATATTCAACCTTAGACTCTTAGGGAGGCAGATCTCTAAGAGAGAATGTAAAGAACAGAAACATCAAGAAGTGGGACTTTGCCGGGCGTGGTGGCCCACGCTTGTAATCCCGCACTTGGGAGGCAGAGACAGGAGGACCGTGCAGGTTCAAAGCCGCGCACGCTGGCTTAGGAGACCCTGTTTCCAAATAAAAATGTAAAAATAGCTCTGGAAGTGTAGCCCAGAGGTAGAAGGGCTTCCAGGAACCCCAGTACCACCAAAAAAAAAAAAAAAGAAGAAGAAGAAGAAGTGGGACTTCCAAAGGGTAAGCCTTAACTAAGTGGGGCTTGGAGAGCTAGAACCTGCAGTGGGTATTTCTATTATTTCTGGTTCAAAGGCTGACCATTCCCGCGTAATTTGCTGATTTAGTCAGCGGGCTCTTCACTCACCTACCACCGCACTCTCTCCTGTCTCTCTAGGCTCACACATCTTCTTACACCCCTGTTATCCCCCCCAGGCAGTTGCAGCAGTGCCCAACCAACGCACTGAAAAACCCAGCCTGTTAGAGCAGCTCCCTGCCTTTGCAAATGGCCCATATTGCCTTACGGAGACATTTTGAGTTTCGTTGGAAACCTAGCTGAGATTTGTAACATATATTGCTGCCACTGCCATGTTACTGAACTCATATAAATTCATCTCAGGTGAACAAAATCCTCATCCCTCCAAGAACTGGAAAGATTTAAAATTCAATGTCTAGTCTCAGAGTTTGGATTATGGCACTGGGCACTTCCATATCCATCTGTAAAATAAATGATTAAAACCTAGATGACTTCTAAAGTGCCTTCCGATTTTCATACTCGATGACTCTTATTCAACACAGTTGAATCTCTGGGAGATTAACAAAGCACACTACAAGAAGGCAATTTGTGATTCAAGCTGCTCTAAAGCCGCTCTCCTCTTGGCCAAAGGTATTTCTTAGAATACTGAGCTAAAAATGTAACTGCATTCTGCAACCTAGGCAAACATGTTCTAATTGATGGGAGGGGAAAAATGTACTCCAAAGTGCCAGCAATTCCTCTGTGAGCAAGCTGGCAGGGGGGGTGCGGGGTCAATGAAGCATCAGGTTACAGACTAAATTAAAGGTCTGCCGAAGAGTGGCAGGGGCTAATCATCTACTGTCGGAGGCTGCCAGGCCTGGATCCAACACCCTTACTCACAAAGGACGATTCTACGTAAGCTAAGCAGCTGACCAAGGGCTTCAAACATCTTTATGGAATGGTTTCCTTGAAATTCTCAGTTCTGGCATCTTAAAAGTTCCACCAAAAAAGTAATCAAAACCTAATGCCTACAGAAGATTACTACCACAGAGCAAAGTAGTGCGGGGGCTTTGTTCCTATTAAAAACACGTGATATATGTATATATATATATATACATATATATATATATATATATATATGTATATATATAAGTCCCAGATCCAGGATGCACACGGTACACAAAAGCCTTGGGATAATAATGATCACAGTAAGACTAAATCAATAAAATGTATAACATAATACTGTTGCCTATCCATAACTACTCTCATGAAACCAACATTTTGCAAAGGTCGGCAAGGGATGAAAATTTCTGCCTATTGTGTGGCACAAGCTGCAAAAAACACTAGATCTATAGGGATGAACTAAGGTCACTTTTAAAATTCAAACCCAGTCTTTTCTAGACTTGGTTGGGCTGAATCATGTGCATCTGCACTATTTTTCCTGAGGGAAAGTTAATTTTAGAAAGGAGAAAAAGTTTGCCAGAAAAACAATTGCACTGGCTCAATAACTAGACAGCGAGTCTTTGCTTCCAAGTTCAAAAGCCTTACAGTCTCTAGCTGGCCTTCGTATCCTTGAAAGCAAGTACCGAATAGCATCTCAGTTCCACAACAGACATCTCATCTCATGAAGGAAAATATATGCTTTGATATTCTACCCATTATACATAGGTTGTGGTATTTTAAGCAACTAGGCATTCAGTTCAATTTACCAAAAGACAAATAACAATCCTTATTTTCCCTGGTAGTTACCCTGATGGCTCAATACCTATACCTCAGACCTATATAAATGTACTTGAGAAGCAAATGTACTTCTATGAAAAAGTGCAAGAATAAGAAATATTTAGTATATTTGTAAATACAATTTTTTTTTTTTTTGGTAGTACTTGGGGTGGAACCCAGAGGCTTTCTACTTCCAGGCTATACTCCCAGACCTATTTTATATTTTATTTGGAAACAGGAACTCAGTAAATTTCTGAGAACCTCACTAAGTGGTGAGGCTGGCTTCGAACCTGTGCGATCCTCCTCTCTCAGCCTCCCAAGCGCAGGGATTACAAATATGCACCACCACGCCCGGCTACAAGGTGATTTATAGACTCTCTTAAGCAATTTTTTTTTTTTTTTTTTTTTTTTGCGGGTCTGGGGATGGAACCCAGGGGCATTCGACCTCCGAACTACAGCCCCTGCCCTATTTTTTATTCTTTATTTTGAAACCGGGTCTCACTGAGTTGCAGAGGGCCTCACTAAGTAGCTGAGGCTGTCCGCGAACCGCGATCCTCCAGTCTCGGCCTCCCAAATGCTGGGACTTACAAGTGTGCACCACCACTCCCGGCTTACTCTTAAGCAATTTAAAGTAGAATAGTTTGGTCCAAATAATTAAGAGCATAAACAGGATCTAAATTAATTCATACGATCATTCCTCCTGATACCTAAAGATAATTAATAGTCCATTTGAGTCTTTTGCCTTTAAAGGAAGCAACAGGTCAAAACACCAAAAAAAAAAAAAAAAAAAAAAAACCAACAACAACAAAAACCCTGCATTCCATCACTGACAAAATGTCAGTCAAGGCAGCAATGAAGGAAGATGTTCTAATTCCTAGAATAGGCCTAAGCCTTTTTTATTTTATAGTGCCCAGGGGTTTTTCTACCTCCGGGCTATCCTCCCAGACCTATTTTATACTTTATTCGAGGCTGAGAGCCTCACTCAGTAGCTGACACTGGCTTCGAACCTGTGCAATCCTCCGGTCTCAGCCTCCCAAGCGCTGGGATTACAAGCGTGCGCCACCACGCCAGCTCTGAAATTCTTACACTTTAAAAAGTGAAAGGAGGTAGCTTTAAAAAGTAAGGGGTCGGGGATATAGCTCAATGATGGAGTGCTTGCCTGGCAGGAACAAGGCCCTGAGTTCCACTTCCAGCTCACACAAAAATTTAAAGAAATTAAAACTTGATATTTAAAAGTTTTGTAATCCCAGCTCTTGGGAGGCGGAGACAGGAGGATCACGCTGGCTTAAGAGACCCTGTTTCCAAAAATAAAAAAAAAGTATAAAATAGGTCTGGGAGTGTAGCCCAGAGGTACAAAAAATAAAATAATAATAATAAATAAATAAAAGTTAATTCCTCAACCAGGTCCCTTAGAAGTACGGTATTTCACCCAGCCCGGTATCTGAGATTCCCTACCCCAAACTGGCGTCTAAGAACCAAGGACAGACCCACCCAACCCATCAACTGGGGAGGAACCGCCTTCCCTCCGGTCCCCCTCCTCTGTTCAGGGGAAGTTGGCTACATTCAGCGCCCTCCTTCTCCCCCACTGGCCCTCACAGATAAATACTTTCAAGTAGATTATTGAGTAGGGAATGGAGCTCACCTGAGGTGCTTCTAAAATATAACACACACCTGAGCACAGAAACACAGGCACCCACCCCAGCTCTCAATCAGGATCGGAGGGGGGCGCGGTCCCCACACCCCCAGCTCTCTAGTAAGAGCTCTAACCTGTGATAGAGTTCTAGCACTGCAATCATCCAGGAAACCGGCACCTTGTCACAGTTATCATTCCAGGGGATGGAGAGAATCCTATCCTCTCCTTAGGTGCAGATAAGGTGGTACCATTTACCTGGTTCAAGAGCCTCGTCCTTGTAATCCCAGTACTTGGGAGGCTGAGACAGGAGGATCACAGGTTCAAGGCTAGCGTGGGGTAACTTAACAGAGCTCTTGTTTCAAAATAAAAATAATAAATAGGGCTGGGGGTGTAGTTCACAGATCACCCCTGGGTCCCATTCCCAGTATAACACACACACACACACACACACACACACACACACACACACACACACACACGATGCCCAAAGTTGGGACAGTAACAGGGGCAAAATATATGCTCTGGAAGAGCTGCGATTTTCAGCCTGGAGATTATTTCAGACCCGAGGGCAAATCAGTGCGTCGGCGCTGGCGCGGCTCACCCCACGGGGGCCAGGACCTCCCGCCTCCCCCAACCCCAGAGTCGGGGGCGCGGGGTTTCAGGAGCCACTGGAGGTGGGAGAGAGTGCAGGCTTGGGCGTGGAGAGCCCGCGGGAGTCGCCAGGATCCGAGTCTTAGGGGGCCCCGCCCAGGCGTCCGCGGGGGGCCGAGGGGACCCCGGGAAGGGACCAGGAGGGGGATGTGGGGGTGACAGCCCGGGGAGGCCGGATCGGCGGTGCACGGCGGGGAGGACCTGGGCGCGGGGCCGCCGCTGCTTACCTGGAGCCGGAGGTCTGGGCACCCAGCAGGGGACCCGGAGGGCAGGCGTGCGCCCGGGGCTCGGCTTCGGGGGTCCCCGGCTGCCCGCCCGCGCTGGCCGCGCTCCTGCTGCTTCCCCGGCCGCCGCCGGCCCCCGCAGCGCGCTCGGCTCCCCCAGGGACGCCCGCTCCTTCAGGCGTCAGAATTCCCGGCAACTTCAGAAAAATCGCTTTGAAATCTCGATCCGCGCGAGGAAGTTCACGGCAGCAATCGCTTTGGGCCCCAGCCTCGGCTCTGAGTGTCTACGCAGCATCAGGACGCTGGGCATTCCTGGAAAGACTGCGTCCGGCGACGCCCCTGCGGGTTCTTTAAAGCTGTCCAGAATAAGCCTTCCATTTTATTTCTTCAAACGCAGACGTCCCCCGTGTTTAAAGGGAGGCCGTCAGGACTTGGATTGGCCTGGGGAGGGTATGTGCAGCAGCACGAGTCGGGGTTTCCTTCGCCGGCTCGGTGGATACCTGCCACCTGTCACGGCCGAGCCGGGGAGGAGCCGTCCATGACAACCTGGTTCTGCACAGAGCGCGCCCCGAGCTCCTCTCCTCCAGGAGACCCACCTGTGAGGCTCGAGTTCCACGAGGGCAGGTGGGTGTGTTCAAAGAGCGTCCCAAGCAGAGCCAGCTGGCAATGGGCGGGGCTCACTGAATTCCGTAGAAGATACCAAAGGATGTGAAGGGATCCAGGAGACACCACCTATCACTGCCTCGCAGGAGGCCGAGCAACGTGACCCCTACTGGGAAGGCGGAGAGTGACTGCTCATTCGCCCATCAATATGAGCGGTATTTATACAAGAGGTGAAACGCAGAACTTCATAGTCGATCGTGTTACATCTATTAAGTTTATTACCCTTTATTAATCCATTATCTTTTCTGACTTTACCACATACCACATAGAACTTTCTTTCTTTCTTTCTTTTTTTCTCTCTTTCTTTCTTTTTTTTTTTTTTTTTTTCGGGTCTGGGGATGGAACCCAGGGGCATTCGACCTCCGAGCTACACCCACTGCCCTATTTTTTTTATTTTGAAACCGGGTCTCACTGAGTTGCAGAGGGCCTCACTTACTAGCTGAGGCTGTCCGCGAACCGCGGTCCTCCGGTCTCAGCCTCCCAAATGCTGGGATTACAAACTTGCGCCACCATGCCTGGCCCACACAGAACTTTCTAATCTGAGAGCTTTAACAAGGGAGGGAGAGCACTGACTAAAATGTCAAGGTTTCTTTATTGAGCAGAATGTTGGGTTGGAAAAAATAAACTCATTAACCAGTTATTGCAACTTAAAAGTTATAGGTTCTGGGGATTGAAGAGCTAACAAGGAAGCCGAAACCCCAGCCCTCATGAAGCTGAATGAGGGAAAGACAAGTCAACAGACTGCTAAAAGCAGATGCTCTGGACAGGCTCTGTGGCGCACACCTGTAACGCTAGTACTTGGGAGGCTGAGACTGGAGGACTGCAGGTTCAAGGCCAGTGTGCAGTAACCTCCAGAGACCCTTTTTCAAAATAATATAGGGCTGGGGATGTATCTCAGAGGTAGAACACCCCTGGGAGGTCAATCCCCAGTAACACACACACACACACACACACACACACACACACACACACACACACACAGATAGCACTAGTCATGAGACCTACTGGGTAAGTGTAAATTGACCTGAAACAGGAAAGTAGGAGGAAAAAAGAGTTTTCTAGTAGGGAGAGCAGGCCAAGGAGAAAGCTAAAAGAAGTTGGCAACTCAAAGAATTTAAAGAAGGCGGGGCGTGGTGGCGCATGCTTGTAATCCCAGCATTCTGGAGGCTGAGACCGGAGGATCGCGGTTTGCAGGCAGCCTCAGCTACTTAGTGAGGCCCTTCCCAACTCAGTGAGACCATGTTTCAAAATAAAGAAGACTAAAACATAGGGCTGGGGATGTCACTCGGTGGTGCAATGCCCCTGGGTTCCATCCTCAGTACTGCAAAAGAAAAGAAAAAAGAAAAAGGAATTCAAAGAAGTTCATTATGGCTGAAGGACCATCCAGGGGTGTGGAGTAGAGGTCACTGTAAAGAATGGAGGATCTGCAAGGCTGGAGAGATTGGCGGAGGCCATACCACGCAGAGTTTTCTAAGCCATCTTTTTAAAAACCACACTTCAAGCCGGGCGTGGTGGTGCACGCTTATAATCCCAGCACTTGGGAGGCTGAGACAGGAGGATCGCACGGGTTCGAAGCCAGCCTCAGCTACTTAGTGAGGCTCTCAGCAACTTAGTGAGACCCTGTTTCCAAATAAAATAGAAAATAGGTCGGGGGTATAGCCTGGAGGTAGAGGTCCCTGGGTTCCATCCCTGGGACCAAATAACAATAATTATAATAATAATAATAATAATAATAATAAAAAATAAAAACCACACTTCATTCCACAGACAATGGGAAGCACTGGAATATTATTGGCAAAGCAAGATGAGAATCCAGCCTTTTATATGAGAAAGAGGACTGGCTGGCTGCAGGCAGAGAGCAGAGGATGGTGGCCAGAGAATAAGGAGGAAGAATGAGAGGCGCTCTGAGAGGGGAACTTGAGTCAGGGCATGTCAACTGGCACATCCTCGGGCCTGTGTGGGGTCAGAGTGTACCCCATGACGAGTCCCCGGAGACACAACCTTCTTAAAGGAAGGTGTGGAAGGAGGAGGGCTCGGGTGTTAAACAATTGAGAAACAATAGAGGTCAACTGAAATTAGAAATAGAATATGGCTTTTTCACTATATATATATGTGGTACTGGGGTTCCTGGAAGCCCTTCTACCTCCGGGCTACACTCCCAGACCTATTTTTACATTTTTATTTGGAAACAGGGTGTCCTAAGCCAGCGCGCGTGGCTGGCTTCGAACCTTCGCCATCCTCCTGTCTCCGCCTCCCAAGAGCGGGGATTACAAGCGTGCGCCACCACGCCCGGCTTCACTAAATATTTTTATTTGTACAACGACTAGCTGACACAGCTCAAGGATAAAAGGAATGTTGAGTTGTCAGCAGAGCAGCAGAATACATCGCAGGGCACTGTGACACACAGGAGCCCCTTCCATATAGACAGTTGCCCCTCGGCATCTATGCAGGGTTAGTTCTAGAACCTCCCATGGATACCGAAATCTGCAGATATCCTTTATAAGGCTTTAAAAAAAATATTGTATTTGAACATAAACTATGCACATGCCCCCCTGTGCTTTTAAATTGTCTCTGAATGATTTTAAATACCTAATGCAATGCAAATGCTATGTAAACACTGTTATATTGTGTTTTGTTTTGTTTTGTTTTGTTGCAGTACTGGGGATGGAACCCAGGGCCATTCTACCTCAGAGCTACACACCCGGCCCTATTTTTTATTCTTTTTTTTTTTTGAAACAGAGTCTCACTGAGTTGCAAAGGGCCTCACTAAGTAGCTGAGACTGCCCAGGAACCTGATCCTCCTGTCTCAGCCTGCCGAATGCTGGGATTACGGGATTACAAGCCTGTGCTTACACTGTTATATTGTATTGCTTAGGGAATTTCAAGAGAAAAACATCTGCACGTGCTCAGTACAGATGAAACTATCACATAGGCCTAAGGAGCAGTTTGAAGGTTTGTTGACTGGAACCCTGATGGTAGGAGAAAGTCCCAGCTAGATCACAAAGAAACCAACTTCAGCCTTCCTCTGCCTTTCCCCTCTAATCCAGGCCCTCAGAATAACTGGATGATGCCCATCTATGCCGGGGAGGGCTATTGGCTTACTCAGTCTCTGATGGTTATTCTAGACTATTGACTTGATTGGATTCAGATGCACCTAGAATTTGCTAAAGGACACTGGTGGGCGTGGCTGGGAGGGTGTGTCCAGAGATGACTGGCATCTGAGAGAGCAAATCGAGGTGGGGAGGACTCCACCTAAATGTGGGTGGTACTACCCAATAGGGGCCTGCAAGCTCCACTCATCTTGACAGGGCTGCCGCCTCCCCTGGATTCCAGCTTCTAAGGCCCTTCAATGCAGACTCTTGTCAGAGACTCTCCAGGGAGCGTACAGGCTTTTGCCTTCAATTAGGGCTCCATTATTAGCCCAGAGGTAGAATGCCCTTGGACTCATACCCCAGTTCCAAAATAAATGAATAAATAAAACTTTTTAACAATGTACCAAATTTAAATAAAAGAGTTAAATCCAGGCCTGGTGGCACGAGCCTATAATCGCAGTACTCAGGAGGCTGAGACAGGAGGATCTCAAGTTTGTAGCCTGCCTCAGCAACTTAGGCCCTCTGCAACTTAGTGAGACCCTGTTTCAAAATAAGAAGTAAAATAGGGCTGAGGGTGTCGCTTGGAGGTAGAATGCCCCTGGGTTCAACACCCAGAACCAAAAAAAAAAAAAAAAAGTTAGACATCTACTTGCTAAGATGTCTATTTTGAGTCCTGTGACTACTGAGAATATTTAGCTAATGTAGTAGAAAACATGTTTGTTTGTTTAAACAGGGCCTTGCTAAATTGCTGAGGATGGCCTCAAACCTGCAATCCTCCTATTCTACCCTCCAAGTACTGGAATTACAGGGGTGTACCACCATGCCTGCTAAGAACATCTTTCTTACTCTGATGTCATGTCCTGGCCACTGCAGTATAGATAACCTTAGCACTGAATATTAGTCCACAGAGGAGCTTATGGACCCTCCTATGGAGATGGCCTCCTTATTTTACAACAAACAAGCAAAAAAAAAAATACCAAAACTCTATGCCTCTCTATTTCTTTGGTTTCATTTCATGAAACGGTTGATAGAAATATTAACAAAATGTATACAGATGATACTCATTAAAACTGGATCACAGTTAAGTTACAAGGGGCAAACATTTGGTAAGTGCTGGTCTGCTGGTCTCCAAGTTTTCCAGTCTCACCCTCGTTTCCCTCACCGGCTGTTTACCTCCAGAAGTGTTCAGTCCTCAAACCAGCACCTCAGCTTACTGTCAACCAACTGGATACTGTTGCATCCAGACATTCTCAAACCTAATCTCAAATTACTAAACTGTGTACTTTGGCTAACTCTTTGTACTAAAATAGAGTATGATATCTTGTTTTCAGATGAATCAAATATGTCACTCTATTTATATTTGTGACCTGGTTTACAAAAGAATCTGAACATCAGCTTATTCAAGCTCTGTTAATTTCCTGTGTCAGTGTTGCTGGACCATCTTTAAATAGTATCCAGACGACAGATACATGCCACTGCATAAGAACAAAAATGGGGGTGCACTTCAATGAAATGAATATATATATATATATATATATATATATAATTTTTTTTATTTTGGTGGTACTGGAGGTGGAACCCAGAGGCTTTCTATCTCTAGGCTATACTCCCAGACCTATTTTATACTTTATTTGGAAACAGGGTCTCACTAAGTTGCTGAGAACCTCACTAAGTCGCTGAGGCTGGCTTCGAACCTGTGCAATCCTCCTGTCTCAGCCTCCCGAGCGCTGGGATTACAAGCGTGTGGCACCACGCCCGGCTGAAATGAATATTTTTAAAGTATTTACTATATGTCAGTCACTGTGCCAAGACCTGGGAGAGAATAATAAAGCCTGGGCGAGGTCTCTGCCCATGAAGCTCATAGTCTGGGGAAGATAAGTATGTGTGTGCAAGAGTTAGATATGTGAACGAGAAAGACTGATAGACAGATGCAGTGGATGTAAAATTTTCTCAAATGCAAAAAATTTAATAACTGGGGGTTAATAATAGCCCAAATAAAGCCAACAGATACTTTCAGGCACAACCTCTGCTCATTCCAACTGTTCCAGACGATGGTGCAATGGCCCATTGCATGCGCCACCTGCCTGGCTAGTTTATTTTTTTTAAAGAAGGGAGATTATTGTGTGTTTGTATGATAATGGGGATGAATCAACAGAGGGGCGATGCAGGAGAGGGAAGCTGATATACCAACAAAATGGGTATGTCAGGTTGAGTTCTCTGTAAGCAGGTGCTGAAACAGGATTTTTTTTGGGGGGGCACCAAGTTGTATATGTTGTTTTATAATGAGTGAAAGGGAGGAGAAGGAATGAGATTGGGCCGTGGAAGAGGTCAGACAGCTAAGCTGATCTGACAAAACTTCAGCCCACACCCTCCCCTGGGGAACTCCAGAGTGAGTCCTGCCCTTCAGAGTATCCAGAGAGGCTGGGCTTTTATATCCTACACTGGCCAGCACTGCGTGTAGGCTGCCGTGAGCACAGCGAGGCCTCAGGTGAAGTCACGGCAGCCTTGGCAGATCCTGAAGGAGCTGCAGGTGGAGGCTGTCTGCCACCCAGGGGCGCCAAGGCTAGGTAGCAGATCCTTCCTAGAAGAGGGATGTAGGGGCATATCTGCCTCAGGGGAGGAGAGGGCTAGTGGGCACATGGGAATGTCCGTAGATAGGACAAGGGAAGGCTTCGACGTGTGTCTTAGTCTGGTTTTGGTTGTAACAAAATACCCAACACCAGGTAGTTTAAGAATAGAAGTTGATCATGCTCACAGTTCTGGGGGCTGGGGAGGGCACGAGGGTGGCGCCAGCATTTGCCAGGTATCTGGTGCAGCATCATAGCGGAGAGTCGGTGGTAAGACGGGGCAAGCACGTGTCTCCTCAGGTCTGTGTTCCTCTGCTTAGGGAGCCAGGGCCTCATGCTGATGATATTAACATTGTAATTACATTGATATTAAATTGTAATTACCTCCTGAAAGGCCTCATCCCCCCAAAAAAATATCCAAGACATGAATTTGGGGATTAAGTTTCCAACACATGAAATTTGGGGGCATATTCAAACCATAGCAACAGAGTCACAGGAGGGAAGACAGAACATATGTGTACAGACTCCGGGTGAGGACTGGATGCAGTAGGAATTTGGGGATTCTTATTTCTTTAAGTTCCTCAGTGAAATCTGGCCAAACTATTGACCAGAAGTGAGTTGGAAGACCATTACAGGTTGCAGGAGAGGAAATAGTGACGCCTGGGGTGGGGCAAATCCTAACGCAAGCATCCCTTGAGAGGAGGGGCCGCAGTCAAGGTGAAAGCCGTCAGCTTCTCTCCAGCCGAGTCCAGTGTTACATTTATCACTACTTGGAATTTTTGAGCCTTCCTCACTGCAGTGCAAGAAGCTTCCTCCCCGGAGCTGCAGGCTGCCTTTGTTTTCCGACGTCACTGTTTTCTCAGCACCACAAGCAGTGCCCCTAACTCATAGTAGGACGTCAATAAGCACTTGCCTCATGAATGAATGCAAGCCAAAGTAAACCTGTAGGAAGATCCAGGATTTTATTTTATTTTTTTGGTCAATGCGATAAGAAAGTGTATTAGGATAGAAGAGGTAATTTAATAGCCTAGCAGTAATAGTTGCTCTTTTGCTCTATAAGGCTCTCCGGTCAGGTCAGGTGACTCTCCAGGGCTTCCTTCTATTCATGTGGTTTGCTTGTTACTCTAAGCTCCGTTGAGCTAGACTACTTTGAGGATCTACCACTTCAACACAAGCCCTTCCTGCTCACAGTGGTAGGGGAAGAGAACTCATACCCACAACTCTTCGGTAAGTCCATTCAGTGGTCAGTGGATAGGTCAGCGGTAAGATTCCACCCAAATGCAAAGGATCTAGCAAATAGGGAGTACTTGGTGACCGTGGCTGCAGGGATTACAAGTGTGCACCACCACGCCCAGCGTGGCGCATGCTTTTAATCTCAGCATTTGGGAGGCGGAGACAGGAGGATGGTGGTTCGCAGACAGCCTCAGCTACTTAGTGAGGCCCTTTGCAACTCAGTGAGACCCTGTTTCAAAACAAAGAATAAAAAATAGGACTGGGAGTGTAGCTCGGCGGTAGACTGCCCCTGGGTTCCATCCCCAGTACCACAAAACAACAACAATAACAACAAAAAACAAAAACAAAAAACTTAAAGTTTCTTCAGGCCAGGCATGGTGGTGCACGCTTGTAATCCGAGCGTTTGGGAGGCTGAGACAGGAGGATCACACAGGTTTGAAGCCAGCCTCAGCTACTTAGTGAGGCTCTCAGCAATTTAGTGAGACCCTGTTTCCAAATAAAGTATAAAATAGGTCTGAGAGTATAGCCCGGAGGTAGAAAAGCCCCTGGGTTCCACCCCTAGTACCACAAAAAATAAAAATAAACTTCCTTCAGACTAATGTTCCATCTCTTTCTTTGCTTCCCTATGCAGCAAAATTCCTGAAAAGAGTATCTGAATCCATTCCTTACCCCTCTCTCCCCATCCCCACACCCGGCACCCTCACGCTGACCACACCACAGAAATAGCTCCTGTCGCTGTCACCGTTACAACACTCCTCCATCCGAGGGTCTTTCTCAGTTCCCATCTCGTCTGACCTTTTAGCTGCATCGGACCAATCGGATCCCCTGTCTTTGGGAGACATCCCTTGTTGCTTGGCTCCTGAGACACAGCTTTCATTTGATTCTCCCCGGCTGCACTGGCTATGGTGGCTCCCCCGCTGGCTCCTTTTCCTCTCTAGAAGCTGTAAACACGGCCACACTCCAGCACAATCTTAAACCTCTCCCCGTCACCACCTGGATTCACTGTGAGTGACCGCATCTAGTCCCAGGGCTTCCTAGACCATCTCCGAGTTGACAAGTGCTAACCTTTCACCTTGGGCAGGAGCTTCTTCTCTTTATTTATTTTTTGTTTATTTATTTTTGGGTGGTACTGGGGTTCCTAGAAACCGTTCTACCTCCGGGTTACATTCCCAGACCTATTTTATATATTTTTTTTAAAATTTAGAAACAGGGTCCCTTAAGCCAGTGTGGCTGGTTTTGAACCTGCGCAATCCTCCTGTCTCTGCCTCCCAAGCACGGGGATTACAAGCGTGCGCCACCAGGCCGGGGAGCTTCTCTTTAACGCTAGACTCCCATATCAACCGCCTATTCAGCATTTCCACTTAGATGCTCACAGGAATGTCAAGCCTGAAAGAAAACAACTAGTTTCCACCTCCCACAGGGCCCTCCCTGAAAACAAAATAAAACAAAACACCCGAGCTCCCCCCTGAAGTCTCCCTCACCTCAATAAATAGCTACTGTTCTTACTTATTGAACCGAAAACCCAGTCAGCCCTGACTTCTCACTGATTCTTATCTCCTCATGAAATAGGTTAGAGAATTATTTAGGTTGTATCTAGTCTTTTTTTTTTTTTTGCGGGTAGGGGCATTCAACCTCCGAGCTACAGCCGGGTCTCACTGAGTTGCAGAGGGCCTCACTGAGTAGCTGAGGCTGTCCGCAAAGCACGATCCTCTGGTCTCACCCTCCTGAATGCTGGGATTACAAGTATACGCCACCACTTCTGGCTTGTATCTAGTCTTGTTCAACTGTTCTCTCTGTGTGTGTGTGTGTGTGTGTGTGTGTGTGTGTGTGTGTGTGTGTGTGGAACTGGGGATGGAACCTAGGGGCATTCTACCTCTGAGCTATATCCCCAGATCTATTTTTATTATTACCATTATTCTTTATTTTGAAACAGGGTCTCACTAAGTAGTGGAGGGCCTCACTAAGTAGCTGAGGCTGGCTGTGAACCTGCGATCCCCTTGTCTCAGCCTCCCGAGTACTGGGATTATAAGCCTGCGCCACCACGCTAGGCTTCCACTGCTCCTCTTTTACTAAGTTATTTGTCTAAACGTCATCTTCTTCTTCTTCTTCTTCTTTTTTTTTTTTTTTTTTGGTGGTACTGGGGTTCCTGGAAGCCCTTCTACCTCCAGGCTACACTCCCAGACCTATTTTATATTTTTGAAACAGGGTCCCTTAAGCCAGCGCGGCTGGCTTCGAACCTGAGCGATCCTCCTGTCTCCGCCTCCCAAGCGCAGGGATTACAAGGGTGCGCCACCATGCCCGGCATCAAACGTCATCTTCTTAACAAGACTTTCCTTAAACATATATAAAATGCATAAGTAATTTATATAAACATATATATTTACCAGGTGTGGTGGTGCACGCTTGCAATCCCAGCATTCAGGAGGCTGAGACTGGAGGATCGGTGTGTGTAGACAGCCTCAGCTACTTAATGAGGCCCTCCACAACTTAGTGAGACCCTGTTTTCAAATAAAAAATAAAAATAGGGCTGGGGGTGTAGCTCAGAGGTAGAATGCCCCTGGGTTCCATCCCTAGACCCACAAGTAAATTATATATATATATATTTGTAAAATATGTAAACCCCCCCTACTGTTACTCCTATCTCCTTTAATCTGCTTTACAACTATTTATCATAGAATATATTTATTTATTTGTACATTGTCTCAACTAAAATGTAGGCTTCAAGATGGCAGGCACTATGCCGGGCATGGTGGCAACACGCTTGTAATCCCTGCGCTTGGGAGGCGGAGCTCGAAGCCAGCCGCACTGGCTTAAGAGACCCTGTTTCCAAATAAAAAAGTATAAAAATAGGTCTGGGAGTGTAGCCCAGAGGTAGAAGGGTTTCCAGGAACCCCAGTACCACCAAAAAAAAAAAAAAAGATGGCAGGCACTTGGTCTTGCTCTAGCTTCTTCTAACAGGCAGAGGGTAGATGTTCAACTGATATTTTGCATGAATGAAATAAATAAAAAGGAACAATAAGGACATAGTGATGGTCTTGGGGGGAGGAAAAATAAAAAAGCAAGTCATCTGATAATCCAGAAAGAACAGTCCTAACAGGAAAAAAAAAAGTGCAAAGCCCAAAACGTGGGAATGAACATCCCCTCTTGGAAGAACATCAAAGAAGGCTGTGTCGCTGAAATAGCCAATCTTATCTGGAAGGAGATTAGAGAGTTTGTCACCAACTGGAATAGGTAGGATCTTGAATACGGATTTTGGGTTGTATTCCAAGTATAATGAGAGACGTTGCAGAGTGTTCAGCAAGAGAGTTTTCAATCTGGTAACTTTTTTTTTTTTAATATATCACCTTAGTGGAGGGGGGGGTCAGGGTTTTGGTAGTATACACCTGTAATCGTGGTATTTGGGAGGCTGCGACAGGAGGATCACAGGTTCCAGGCCAGCCTCAGAAATTTAGCGAGATCCCATTTCAGTAAAAAACATAAAGGGGGCCGGAGTGTAGCTCGGAAGAGAATGTCCCTGGATTCATTTCCCAGTATTAAAAAAAAAAAAAATCAAATCAGGCCAGGAGTGGTGACGCATGCTTATAATCCCAGACAGGAGGCACAGGTTCAAAGCCAGCTTCAGCAATTTAGTGAGACCCTGTTTCCAAATAAAGTACATATCTATCTATCTATCTATCTATCTATATCGATCGATCTATCTATCTATCTATCTATCTATCTATCTGGGAGGATAGCCCGGAGATAGAAAAGTCCCTGGGCTCCACCCCCAGTACTACAAAAAAAAAAAAAAAAAAAAAACTAAACAAATAAATAAAAATCACCTTGAGTATAGTGTGACTCCTGGGGGCTGGGGTCAGCGATATGCAAGGCACAAACCGGCGACAAGCTATGTTGTCATCCAAAGAGGGCAAAGGACGCGAGCCAAAACAGCAAACTGGGAAAATAGTATGGAATTTTACAGTAGAAATGACAGGATCCCCTTATACTTTGGATAGGAGGCGCGAAAGGAAAAGAGAGGGAAGAAGAAAATGTCTTGTTATGGCCCTGGTTAAATCCACTGGGTAAAAGGATTCTTTGGACAGCTGTTGGTTGCGGGAGAAAACGATGAAAATTCCATACAAAAGGGCAGCATTGGAGGGGGCAGAACACTGCGTTGGTTTTGAAATACAGAATTTAAAAGGTACCTGCGAAGAGAGAGACAGACAGAGAGAGACAGAGACAGAGAGAGAGGAAGGATTCGTCCAACACTAACTGGCATGCAAATCTATTTACACATCTCTGGTGTGGAGTAAGGTGCTAGGGGCTTCTCTTTAGGGTGCATCTGCAAGTGCCAGATGCAGGGCTGAGTTGGGGATCATTCCCCACTGTGATCTCCGGGACACCAAAGAGACCCAAGATTTAGTAGATCCCCGCCCCCACGACTTGGGGGATCCCCGAACTTCCCGGCCGCGCGGGCGCTCCCGGAACCGCCCAGCCTCTCTCCCGGAACGCCAGGCGGCGACAGCCGGGGCGCAGGCCGCGGGGCGAGCTCCGGCTCCGGGCCGGGCCGCCGGGGTCCCGGCCGCCGCCCTGCGGGGACCCCCCAGCCGCGGCCCTCCCGCTCCGCAGGCCCGCAGCCCCGCCCCCGCCCGCGCGCGCCAAGCCCCGCTCGCGCCTGATTGGCCGCCGCATTCCCGCTCTCCTTCCCGAACCGCCATTTTGAAAATCTTGTTGATTCCGCGTAGCGCGGCGCGCGGCAGGAGCCCCACGCCAGGCAGCGGCCCGCGGGCTCCCTCGGCCTCGGCCTCGGCGCCCCGGCGCCCCCCGTGCTCCCTCGCGCGCACCCGGCCCCGCGGTGAGGACTGCGGCGCGCGGGGAGCGCGGGGAGCGCGGCCCCAGGGCCGGCGGCCTGGCGCGGGCGGGGACGGGGCTGCGGCGGCTTCCCGCCTCGGGCGGCGGGAGGCGGGGAGGGAGGCTGGAGGAGGCAGGGAGGCCGGGAGGCCGCGGGCCGGCGATCGGGCCGCCGGGGCCGGGCACCGAGCACCGAGGCAGCCGCTTCCTCCCGTCCGCAGGTCCAGCATGTCCGCCTCGGCCTCCGCCGCGGAGGGAGAGGGAACCCCCGCCCAGCCCGCGTCCGAGCGGGAGCCCGAGCTGCCCGGCCGCAGGGAGGAATGCGAGGAGGAGGAGGAGGACGACGACGACGACGAGGAAGAGGAGGACGACGACGAGGAGGAGAAAGGTGGGCGCGGGGGCACCGCGGCGATGGATGCTCCCACCCGACGCCCCTCCCGCCCAGCCGGCCGTTCCGCTCTTTTTGGCGCCCAGAGGCATTGAATCCGAGTGGTGTTGTTTTGTGTTTGCAAGAATTTTATTTATTTATTTACTTATTTACTTTTGCATCTTGAACGATGGCAGAGAGTTGACTTAGTGTGCTCTGATGTTTTAGGTTTCCCTTTTTTTTTTTCTCCGTGTTGAGCGACGGCAGAGTTGACTTGGTGTGTCCTGATGTTTTAGGCTTCCTTGTTTTGTTTTTTGCGTGTTGAGCGATGGCAGAGTTGACTTGGGGTGTCCTGGTGTGTTGTGTCCTCCTTAGGGTGGCGGCTTCGGTGGTGCACTTGACTTCTCGCCCGCGAACGTGCGTGCATCACGTTCCCTGGTGTTTGACAGGCGGCCCGGGAGGCGCGCCTCATCCGCCAGCCCCTAAGCCAGGGTGTTGAGAGCGCGCTTTTCCACTTGTTAAAGGGGGGTTTTCTTTTTGCGGATTTCATTACTCATCTCTGGTTTTGGAAGTGCTCGGAAAAGGTCTTTCATGTAAGCGCACGTTAAGACCTAGGGGACGTTATTAATGCGAGTCCTGGGAGTGTTTTAATGTTTGAAGCTATTTCTGTATCTGCTGAACTTCAGTAGAGGTCCTCTTCAAGGGAGAGTTTTCTTTCACTTGGAAACGCGGTGAAAGCTGTTGCCATTTGAGGAAGTAGTTAAAAATGAAAGAAGTGAGATATGAAAGAAAGTTAAATGTGAACCACAGCTCTCAGTTTTGGAGCTGAGCGGCCGCACAGGAGGATGGGAGGTATGAGACAGTTTAGTGACTTGGGGAGTGAGTAGTACAGATCAGTTTATCCAAAATGCATGCTACAAGCGAGGCACACCACCTACTCACCCGTTCTTTTTTTCTTTCTTTCTTTCTTTCTTTCTTTCTTTCTTTCTTTCTTTCTTTCTTTCTGTGTGTTACTGGGAATTATTGAGCCCAGGGGCATTCTGCCTCTGAGATACAACCCCAGCCCTATTTTACTTTTGAAACAGGGTCTCGCTAAGTTTGTTGAAAGTCCCCCCACATTGCTGAGGTCCTCCTCTAACCTGAGCTCCTCCTATCTCAGCCTCCCCGGCACTAGGGTTACAGGTGTGTGCCACTGTGCCTTGCTAGCATTTTTTGATAATAGCCCCATCTTGGTTTATTTCATGTATGGTGAGAATTCGGCCAAACTTGGGAAGAGGTTGGGAGTTTTCTTCCTGGATTTAACTGACACTTTGTTTTAAATCTAAATCAGTCCGTGGCCAGTATTTTACAAATACAATCTGGGTTAAGAGTACAAGGTGAGCCGGGCGTGGTGGCACACGCTTGTAATCCCCGCGCTTGGGAGGCTGAGACAGGAGGATCGCGCAGGTTCGAAGCCAGCCTCAGCTGGCTTAAGAGACCCTGTTTCCAAATAAAATATAAAATAAGTCTGGGAGTGTAGCCCGGAGTTAGAAGGCCCCTGGGTTCCATCCCCAATACCACCAAGGGGAAAAAAAAAAAAGAGTACAAGGTGTATCTTTTGTTTAATATGCTATGTGCCCTATATATAGTATATTCATATTTAACTACCACACTCCTTTTAATTAAAATTTTAATAAATTATACAATAAGTGAAAATTGGCTGTAATATCTTACAACTAGCCAAACTAAGCACTTTCCCCTACAATTTTCTATTTTTGCATCTTTCTAGGGGAGCTGGATTGAGGTATTAAAGATAGTGAATTTTCTTGATCAGAAGAAAATTACAGATGTAAATAGACTATAGCAGAAACAGTTTTTCTTGGAGAGCTGGTGAATACCACATTTTGTTTTAGAGGAATAAATTATGGTTTGTAAATTTTATTTTCTATGGTACTGGGTATGGAATTGGAGGCCTTGCTCATGCTAGGTAAGCACTATACCACTGAGCTGAGTCCCTGGCCCTGCGGTTGTATGTATGTGTATATGCATTTATTTGCTTGCTTGCTTGCTTGCTTGCTTGCTGATTGATTGTGTGTGTGTGTGTGTGTGTGTGTGTGTGTGTGGTGCAAGAGGTCAAACCCAGTGCCTCTTTGGAACTTTTTTTTGTGGTACTGGGGATGGAACTTAGGGGCTTTCTACCTCTGGGCTACACTCCCAGACCTATTTTATATTTTATTTGGAAACAGGGTCTCACTAAGTTGCTGAGAGCCTCACTCAGTAGCTGAGCCTGGCTTCGAACCTGAGCGATCCTCTTGTCTTGGCCTCCCAAGTGCTGGGATTACAAGTGTGCACCACCACGCCCAGCTGGAACTTTTTTTTTTTTTTTTTTTGGGTGGTACTAGGTGTAGAACCCAGAAGCTTTCTATCTCTGGGCTATACTCCCAGACCTATTTTATATTTTATTTGGAAACAGGGTCTCACTAAGTAGCTGAGGCTGGCTTTGAACCAGTGTGATCCTCCTGTCTCAGCTTCCCAAGCGCAGGGATTACAAGCGTGCTTTGGAGACTGAGACAGGAGGACCCCAAGTTCGAAGACAGCCTCAGCAACTTAGACTGTTAGTAACTTATCTAGACCCTTTTTCAAAAAAAATAAAATAGGGCTGGGTGTGTAGCTCAAAGGTAGAATGCCCCTGGGTTCAATCCCCAGCACCAAAACCAAAAACAACTTAAATGACTAAGGGAGGGGGAATTGAGTGATAGCAAGGGTTGCTTTATAGGTATTCAGTCATCATAGTGTACACCACTGTCAGAATATGCCTGCTGGCATCCTGTTCAAATCCTTATATCTTCAAATCTTACCTATTCAAAGCTAGCACCAACATTTTGATCTTGTTTTCCCAATCAAAAAATAATCCCTCTTTAGCTCACAAAACTTAACTTTATCTTAAAGTGTTTTATCATCTGCATTAATATTTGTGTCTCCTTTTCCTAGGAGACATGATCTTTTTCAAAAAATGTTCAATGTCATAATCGTCTATTCATCCCCTCTTAGTATCGAGTGCAGCTTTCCACAAAAAACAGGCTTTCATTGAAATGACCTCCAACATTATAATGCTTTTAATCTGTTTATTGAAGTAAATGGTTTAGATAAATTGAGTTTCATGGTCTTAGACTTTAAAACACATACCATGTATTTCCTACTTTTTAAACATGAACTTTTTGTGGTAATGGGGATTGGACCCAGTGCATCATACATGCTCAAGTGCTCTACCACTGAGCTACATCGCCATCCTCCTGGCTCATCCTCCTGAGTAGCTGGGATTCTAGGTTAGTGTCACTGCACCTGGCTTGTTTTGTCTTGTTTATTAGTATCCTGGCCTGAATAGAACTTAACTTTTTCAGAGTCATTTTTTTTTATTAGACTGCAAAGTAATGCTTGGCCAGTTAACTGTGGCATATGTAAACGTGCTGAATTTTGTGTTACCTAGTAACAGATAACCAAAATGCAGTTAGGAATAAGCACTAATATTCTGTAGCACAATAGGATAACTATAGTTTCCAACAATTTTTTATATATTTTATGAAGAACTAGAAGAGGGGAGTTCAAATGCCTCAAACATAAATGGTAAGGAGATGGAAATATCACAGTTTATCACAATTTGATCATTGCATTCTTTTTTTATTTTGACGGTATTGGGGATGGAACCCAGGGACATTCTACCTCCGAGATATACCCCCAGTCCTATTTTTTTATTCTTTATTTTGAAACAGGGTCTCACTGAGTTGTGGAGGGCCTCACTAAGTAAATGAGGCTGGCTGGGAAACAATATCTTCCTGTTTCAGCCTCCTGATGCTGGGATTACAAGCATGCGCCACCATAACCAACATGATCATTATATATATATACTGAATTATGACACCATATATTACTATACATGCATTTAATTATCACACCATACTCTATATAAATGTGTATAATCATGCATTATTTAAAAAGAAAAAGTAAGCTTAGAGACAATTTTTTACAAATAAGTTGGCTGGACATTAATAACATTTGTAGTTGGATAAAATTTTGCTTGTTTTTCTGGGTTTTTTTCTCCTTTATTTTGAAAAAGGGTCTCACCGAGTTGTAAAGGGTCTCCTCACTAAGTAGCTGAGGCTGTTCGTGAACTGCGATCCTCCTGTTTCAGCCTCCCAAATGCTAGGATTCTGTGTGCCACCACACCTGGCCTTTTTTTTTTTTTTTAA
This sequence comes from Muscardinus avellanarius, assembly GCF_963383645.1. Lineage (NCBI taxonomy): Eukaryota > Metazoa > Chordata > Mammalia > Rodentia > Gliridae > Muscardinus > Muscardinus avellanarius. The sequence goes on along the minus strand of NC_137800.1, from coordinate 75,423,973 downwards.
AGCTGAGTCTCTGTGAGTTTTCTGAGATATAAATATTACTCTTAAAAAAAACTTACTGACAGGTGTGCTGGAGCATGCCTATAATTTCAGTACTTGGGAGGCTGAGATAGAATTGCAGATTTGAGGCCAGTAAAGTTAGTGAGACTTTGTTTTAAAATAAAAAATGAAAGGGTGTAGCTCAGAAGTAGAATTTCCTTGGGATCAACCTCTAGGATCTAAATAAATAAATAAAAAATTCCATGATGTTCTGGGTGTGGTGTTGCATGCTTATAATCCCAGCATTTGGGAGGCTGAGACCGGAGGATCGCAGGTTTTGAGTACAGCCTCAGCTACTTAATGAGGCCCTCTGCAATTTAGTGAGACTCTGTTTCAGAGTAAATAAAAAGTAGAGCGGGAGATGCAGCTTGGAAGTAGAATGACCCTGGGTTCCATCCCCAGTACTGAAAAAAAATCCATAATGCTTCATCCTGTACATATTTGCTTCTCAAAACCACACTCAGAAGTAGTATAAGGTCAGCTGGGCGTGGTGGCGCACGCTTGTAATCCACGTACTTGGGAGGCTGAGACAGGAGGATCACAGGTCTGCAGCCAGCTTCAGCTACTTAGTGAGGTCCTCTGCAACTCAGTGAGACCCTGTTTCAAAGTAAAGAATAAAAAATAAGGCTGGGGTGGAGCTCAGAGGTAGAATGCCCTGTTTTCAGTTCCCAGTACAAAAAAAAAGAAGTGTAAGATGTTGGATGTGGGCTTTTTTCCTGCATATTTATTCAACTACATTAATCTTTTGTTATTTAACAAATTAATTTTTAGAAAAAAGTCTAATTGTGGAAGGCAAGAGGGAAAAGAAGAAAGTAGAGAGGTTGACGATGCAAGTGTCTTCCTTACAACGAGAGCCATTTACAATTGCACAAGGTAAGTTTATTCTGTATTCCTTTGCTTTTTATGGTGAAAAAGCCCAATGCAAAAATGATGGTTAGCAGTGCTTAGCATTAGTGGGGTATTTAGGCTTTAGGAAATAGTAATGTACTTTTGGTATAATTTTATGTAATTTGCCCCAGTGAGCAAAGTTATATTTACATAGATATGTATATATCTGTGTATATATATGTGTGTGAATTATGTTGTAAAGTAATTCTTGTTAAATTAACTTTAAGTATATTAATAAGTAAGAGCTATTTCATTCTGGTATTTTTTTCTAGGAAAGGGACAGAAACTTTGTGAAATTGAAAGGATACATTTTTTTCTGAGTAAGAAAAAAACAGATGAACTTAGGAATCTACACAAACTGCTTTATAACAGACCTGGCACAGTAAGACCTTTTAATACCTTTAATCTATTTGCACGTTTATGTAGTTAAGTGCTTAACAGTAGAGCTGTAATTTTAGTTCTGCAAAGACTTGAATGATTGCCTAGTTCAGTTTCTTATACAAGTGAGCAGACTGAGACATACTTATCAAATGACTTATAGGTCACGTAGTTGGGTGTTAGCAATTAGTACTGTAATATGCATTACTCTTTGTATTGTAGTTGTTTTTTTATTCCAAAAAGAATTTTCAGATTGGAAATCAGAATTGTAATGATAGTAATTTTTTAATATATTAGAAAAAAATTTACTTTGGGGAAATTCTGGCCATTCAGAATAAATGATTCTGTGTAATTGTGTCTCGTTTTGAGCAAATATCTGGTAACAGTGATGGCCGTTCTTTGCCAAAGGATTTGTTATTCTGCTGTACAGAAAATGACTTAGTATTTTATGCGTGAAAGAAGCTTTACTTTGGGTTGTGTTTGGGGAAGTCAAGTTTGAGATTTATAGAATAAAATTTTGTCATTTATTTTCATTTGTGCTAATCTCATGTAATCCTCACAACAGCCTAATTTACACAAGTCTCTTAACTAGTAAATGATATAATTTGGAATAATGATAAAATTTTGGAATACTAAAGAGTATTTTTTACTTGTCAAAGAATACAATCTTTAAGCCGGGCATGGTGGCGCACGCTTGTAATCCCAGCATTCGGGAGGCTGAGACCAGAGGATCGCGGTTCGCGGACAGCCTCAGCTACTCAGTGAGGCCCTCTGCAACTCAGTGAGACCCCGTTTCAAAATAAAGAATAAAATATAGGGCAGGGGGTGTGGCTCGGAGGTCCAGTGCCCCAGGGTTCCATCCCCAGACCCACACACACAAAAAAGAATACAATCCTTGACTTCATGATTTGGAAAATAAGAAATATTACTTAGTGACTTATACTGCTTAGTGTGTGTGTGTGTGTGTGTGTGTGTGTGTGTGTGTGTGTGTGTGTGTGTGTAAGGGCAAGCTACTAAAAAAAATATATTTTGAGACAGGGTTTCACTAAGTTAGAGAACTTTCAAGCCTCCTGCCTCAGCCTCCTGAGTAGCTGAGTAGCTGAAACATGATGTCTTTTTAAGGTATAACTCTTCATATCTCCTGGTACTGTCAGATAACAGTTTTGGTAAAAATTTGAATAAGTCAAAATTATAACTTGGTGACATAAAAATATAGTGGCTTTGCATGTTCTTTTGTATATTACTTGATAAAAGTCACATTAATAAGACAAATATTTTCAGGTGGCCTCATTAAAGAAGAATGTGGGTCAGTTCAGTGGCTTTCCATTTGAAAAAGGGAGTATCCAGTACAAAAAAAAGGAAGAAATGTTGAAAAAGTAAGCTAATTTTGTAAGTTTTATATTTTGATCAGTGTGCTTTGAGTTTATTTTTAATGCTTAAAAGTGACTGCTCATAGATTTTCAGTAGATTGCTGACTCTTTACCTTAGGGGCCAAGTTTGACTTATCTTTATAGCATTAACTTGGGATTTTTAACTTTCCATTACATAGTGACTTACCAAGATTATTGAAAACTTTTAAAGAAATTTTTATTTCCTAGAAAAGTGAAAGGGTTAGTCATTCAGAGAAACCAAATTTCAAAAGGTCTCTAGAAAATTGAGTAAAATTTTTCTAATTCCTATCCTTGTCAGCCACTCTGTTCCTTTTTTTAAAGCATTTAAACTACTTCAGAGCCGGGCGTGGTGGCGCACGCTTGTAATCCCCGCGCTTGGGAGGCAGAGACAGGAGGATCGCGCAGGTTCGAAGCCAGCCGCGCGCTCTGGCTTAGGAGACCCTGTTTCCAAATAAAAATGTATAAATAGGTCTGGGAGTGTAGCCCGGAGGTAGAAGGGCTTCCAGGAACCCCAGTACCACCTAAATAAATAAATAAATAAATAAATACATAAATAAATAAATAAATAAACTACTTCAGAGAGAATCAGTTTGGTAAAACAACGTTGGTTGCCATAATGCAACAAGGTGATACACTTACAGCTCCTTTGTTTCTTATATACTTGTAAAGAATTTTAAGAATAAAAATGAGTACTTGATGTGTTGTCCTGGCAGGTGGAGTGCTGGGCAGGGATACAGTACTTAATTACCAGCTAAGAAGTATCCAGTCCATGAGCTAGCTTATTATACTGTCCTTAAAACTTGAATGGAAAGTGGTGTTTTCAATTTCCTAATACTCATCTCTGGGGGTAGACTAATCAGGATTATTGCATAAGATTCAGAGAGACAGAATGTAACTGAGCCGGTTATGTTGGCTGTTGCCTTTGCATTGTGGGGAATTTTTATAAACTCATGGATCACCTTGGTTTTTCCATTTTCTGCTTCAGATTTAGGAACGCCATGTTAAAGAGCATCTGCGAGGTTCTCGATCTGGAGCGGTCGGGGGTGAACAGCGAACTAGTGAAGAGGATCTTGAACTTCTTAATGCATCCAAAGCCTTCTGGCAAAGTGAGAGGCAGTCCCTACCGTCTTAATAGCAAGTTCGCTATTGATGACCTTCCTTACTTTCTCATGAACACATTTACCTGCTTGTTTGTGAAGACCTGTTTATCGAATACCTAAAGTCTGAATTAGCCATATTTGTCAGTTCTTTTAAAAATGATGCTCAGGACGTGGAGGTAGCTCAGTGGAAGAGGGCCTGCCTAGCCTATGTGAGGCCCTGAGTTAGATCCCAGCACTGCCTAAAAGGAGTGTTCCATAAGGTTGTATTTATTGCTTCATCAAGGATATTCTTAAGGGTGAATAGTTCTTGTTGTCTTCGTTGCTGCTGTTATGTAGTTGTGAGAATGACTACTAGTACATTGTGCTGACTTCATTAATACTAAGGGGCCTTGACAAGTATTGATGTGCTGGCAGTTTTACTAACCTTTGCTTTTGTCCAATTAGTGCAAATTTCAACGATGAAAAAAAGGAAATAATATATTATCAAAATAGCCAGACATAGTGGTGTACACCTATAATTCTAGTACTTAGAAGGCTGAGATAGGAGAATCGCAAATTCAAGGCTAGCCTTATTAACTTAGTGAAACCCTGCTTCAAAATAAAAAGGGCTTGGGGAGCTGGGCGTGGTGGCGCATGCTTGTAATCCCTGCGCTTGGGAGGCTGAGACTGGAGGATCGCACAGGTTCAAAGCCAGCCTCAGCTTCGTATTGAGGCTCTCAGCAACTTAGTGAGACCCTGTTTCCAAATAAAATAGAAAATAGGTCTGGGAGTATAGCCCGGAGGTAGAAAGCCCCTGGGTTCCACCCCCAGTACCACCAAAAAAAAAAAAAAAATGGCTTGAGGTATAGCACAGAGATAGAATGCCTCTGGGTTTAATCCCTAGTAATTTCTTCTTCCCCTTGCAAAAATGAAAAAATAGTTGGCTTTGAAAAGGTCTCAGAGTAGCCAGGGTCCATGGTCTGTGAACTATACTTAAGAGAATCAGTGCTTTTATCTTTTTCTATAAAATCTCTTACATTGATTCTTTGTATGTGACCCTATGATAATTACTTCTTAATCTGATGGTGTCACGTTTAAGCTATATCCTGTGCCAGTGTAAGCTTCCATCAGTTAAGAACAATGCTATAAACTCGCATTAGTAGCTTTTTCTTTGTTTTAAAGTATTAACACAATATTCATTGTTGTACTGGTTTTTTTTTATTGGATTTTATTTCCAAAAAGATCTGCTATTGACTTTGGATTCTGGTTAATACATCTAACTATCAGAATCAGTACAGGAAGGCTTTGAAACATTTGTACATTATTAGTACTTTTTGCTTTTCTAAAAGCTTCTTGTTTATTTTTGGGAGCTGTGTATTCTTGATTGGTTACTTGAATAATTTAACATCTTTTCACTTTCCTGTACAGATTTATCCAGCACCCTTCTAATCCCATTGTCACTGATTCTGTATACATATGCTATCTTCACTCTGTATCTGGCTCCTGAACTGAGGTAGTGAAGGATATCACATTTATTTGAGACTTGGAGTTCATCCGGCAAATAGAGTTTGGATGGTGACTCACCATTTTCCAAACATTGTTATCAGAGAATTTATCTAAATGGAATTGAGTCCAGGCAATAGCTGATCATGGTAATAGTTTACATATCAAGGATATCTGTATATATTCAAGGAGGTTTTTTGTTTTTTGTTTTTCATCACTAGAGATTGAACTCAGGGCCTCACATATGCCAGGCAAGTACTATGCCACTGAGCTACAACTTTGTCCCTTTTTATTCTGAGACAGGATCTCACCAAATTGCCCAGGGTGGCATCCAAATTGGGATCCTCTTGCCTTTACTTCTGAAGTAGCTGGAATAGCAGGTGTGAACCACTGAGCCCAGTCTCAAGGAAATTTTTTTTGAAGAGAATCCTGAGAAATGTCATTAACCCAGTAATTTTTAATATTCCTGGAGGGGCCTAAACCGACAGTTTTCCAGTCTGCCTTGTCTGCTTGGGCAAACTAGATGCTGTCCTGTTTGTTTCATTTGGAGATAGCCTGAGAGTGCAGCATTACAGCAGACACTTTTCTTCACTTTTGTGTAGATGACAGTAACTACTAAAAGACTGGATATTCTTAGGACCTCTGGTTTTGCTAATTATATGAAAAACAGTGCCTAAAGTTTATATCACAAATATATTGTTGACTATATGTTGAGTATCAAATATCCTAAATGCTGGCAGCAAAAGTGTCTTGGATTCTAGAAAAGGCTGGGGCTGGAATATTTGCATATATAGTAAAATGTATTAGAGATGGTACTCAAGTCTAAACATGAAATTCATTGAGGTTTCATATGCACCTTCTACACATAGCCTGAAGGTCATTTTACCTCTGACCTTGTATCACATAAGGTCAAGTGTGGAATTTTCTACTTGTAACATCATGTCAGCACTCAACAGATTTCAGATTTGAAGCATTTTGCATTTTCAGATTAGGCATATTCAGCCTGTACTTTACCACTGTATTATAGAATTTTACCTTAATGTTTTTACTTACTGCAGAAAAAAAGGAATAGACAAAAATGAAAAAAATATAAAAGATACTGATAATCTCAGAAACAGTACTAATTCCTTGGTGTATATATTTCCAGATACTTTAATGATATTTAATAGTTTCAATTTCAGGATTTAGCCAGTGCTCCCCTAAGAAATCATTTAAAAATTAAATTTGTTGGTTAGTATAATCAGATTTTTCTCGTGTGATTTGCTCTGCTCTTCATATATGTGCTTTAATTGAATATCATAGTATAGTAATGTGCCTACTTTGTGTCCTTACTTAGCTTTGTAATTGATGCACCAACATCTATTGCATATTCAGATGCATCTGTGAGAATATGATACTAGCATTATTGAAAATATAGCACAGATGTAATGACGGTTCATTCATAATTAGTGATTCAGTCTTACTTTATTGCTAGTTTCTCCCACACCTTTAATGTATGGGTTGTCTACAATAAGAGCACCTGGTGGTGACAGTTTTAATTCTTACAAAATGATATAAGTTATTTCTGCCTAAAAATACTGTCTTCATAAAGTAAAAGCCAGTGTCTGGACCTAATACAATGTGCACTTGGGTTTCTAGTCCCAAGTCAGAACTTTGAATGCCCGTGACACTCAACCTTTGTGAAGAATATTACTAGGTGTTTAGAACAAGATAAAAGAATATTGCTAATAATTGTAGGCTAACTTGACACATTAAAGATGAAGTCTTTGTAAAGCTGCTGGCTAAGCTTGAAAATATTTTTGAGATTAGTGTTGAGAAGTAATGATCAGGATCTGTTGACTAATTGAGATATATAGTACCTTATTGGTGTTGTCATTACAATTTTTTTATACAGCCATTGCCAAAATCTAAAAAAACTCCTAGCAAAGGTAATAAAAAGGAACGGAACAGTTCCGGAACAGCAAGGAAGGCGAAGCAAACCAAGTGTCCTGAAATTCTGTCAGATGAGTCCAGTAGTGATGAAGATGAAAAGAAAAACAAAGAGTCTTCAGATGAAGAAGATAAAGAAAGTGAAGAGGAGGTAACACTTTTTTTTTTTTATTATTTGATGGGAGTAGTGTTAAATATTCTTGGTATATATCCAAAGCCAGAAAATACATATTGGTTGTTTTGAATTGTGAAAATACAGAAATAATTGAGTATCAACCCATTTCCTTCCCTTAAGGAACATCTAGCTTTATTGCCAAGTCAGCGGGTAAAAGCTGGAGAAGTGAGGTTGCTGCGGCCTGCGTTTGCAGTGGGCCTTGTCTGGAGCAGGGGTGTGGAGGATGCACGTCCTCAACAGAGACATAGGAGCAGACTTTAAGAGCATATTTTCAGAGTATATTAATAGTTCATAAGTGAGTTGAACCGATTTCTGTTTCGTGCAAAAAGCAAGGGTTTAAGGGCCATCATTTTGGGGTGTGGGCTATTTAACAAGAATAACATAGTTTGAAGTTGGTCAGTTTTGTTCTACTGAGGTTCGTCTGCTGTTTTCTATTTGGGAGTACTTGTAAAAAAGATGATGAGACTTCTTGGCTTCCAGAGTGAAACTTTAGGAAGGAGGAGAGCCAGTGAAGCAGTTAAAAGATTTAACTTGATGGGTATCCTCAGCCAGTAGATAAAGGAGACCAGGTAAAAAGATTAGTTACAGTTGGTAATTATGTTTGATAGCAGGATTTTAATTTTGCTATGGTATCTTTCTTCAGAGGTCAGACTTTGCTCTGTAAATTCCCCTGTCTTATTCAGGGACTTGATTGATGCTGGCTTGACACATTGGGCTAGATAACTCTTCGTTGTGAGGGGTAGGTACTTCCAATACAAGAAAAAGTGTCTCCAGATGTTGCCAGATGTCTTGGAGCAGGAAGACCGGCTCCACTTGAGAACCCAAAGTTAGAAGGCTAAAAGATGTTGCGAACCCTGGTTTTCTATATGTTTCTTCAGTGGATGTACTTGTCTTGAGGCACTTAAAATCTGTGTTCCCTTTAATGTTAGATTTCATAAAGACATTTACAACTAAGTAAGCCAGGTGTGGTGGTGCATACTTGTAATCCTAGTACTTGGGAGGCTGAGACAGAGGGTTGCAAGTTTACAGTCAGCCTCAGAAACTTAGACCTTGTTGCAAAATGAAAGAATAAAATAGGGCTGGAGGTGTAGCTCAGAGGTAGAATGCCTCTGGGTTCTATCCCTAGTACCACAAATAAATAAGTAAATAAATAAATAAATGACTATCTTTTTGGCATAAAGAAAGATAAGTAATCTGAGCACTGATGTTTTATGGATTGGCCTTCTGGGAGGAAAGATGTTTGTGTATATGTACATATATAATTGTGACAATTTTAAAGTAATTGTAGTCTTCACATTTCTGGTTATCTACCATACGCCACTCACTGTTTTTCTAAACTCTTTTTAAGGACAGAAAGCACGAAGAGTTGTAGAATATTAATATTTATTTATCTTCATAGAGACAAAGCATGGGCTTTAGAAACTGAGTTCATATCCCAATTCGCCCTTGGATTTTCACTCTTTGACTTTGGGCAAGATATTTAAACCTCACTTTCCCCTCAGTAAATTGGGATGGTAATATTACCAGCTTCATAGAGTCATATTAAATGACTTAATTTAAAATATTTACAAAGTAGCGGGGCGTGGCGGTACATGCTTGTAATCCCAGTACTTGGGAGGCTGAAACAGGAGTATTGCAGGTTTGTGGTCGGCCTCAGCTACTTAGTGAGGCCCTCTGCAACTTACTGAGACCCCCTTTCAAAATAAAGAATAAAAAATAGGGCTGGGGGTATAGCTCAAAGTTCAAATGCTCCTAGGTTCCATCTCCAGTTCCACAAAATAAATAAATAAAAATAGAAAAATAAACTATTAACAAAGTGTCTGACACATGTACTATGTAAGTATTAGTTACTGTTATTACCATTAGAATAGGAGAGTAATTAGAAACTAAACTGTTGAAGATTCCTCAAAATAAAGAATGGGGCCGGGCATGCTGGTACACACTTGTAAGCTTGTAACCCCAGCATTCGGGAGGCTGAGACATGGTGGTACAGCTTGTAAGCTTGTAACCCCAGCATTTGGGAGGCTGAGACCAGAGGATTGCAGTTCGAGGACAGCCTCAGTTACTTAATGAGGCCCTTCACAACTCAGTGAGCCCCTGTTTCAAAATAAAAAAGACTAAAAAATAGGGCTGGGAATGTAGCTTGGAGGTGCAATGCCCCTGGGTTCTATTCCCAGCACTGCAAAAACAAACAAACAAAAAAAATTAAAAAGAATGGGGAAACAGATTTATTCTCTATAAAGTGGTGTTTTTTTGTTAGTGTAAACTGATTCTTTTAAAATCAACTGGTTCCTATATTGGATTAGCATTGTTAGGACAGATTGCTTAAATGAGCAACTGAGATTAAACTATCCTCTTTTATGCTGTTTAAGGTATTAACCTGAGGCACAGGGAAATTATAGAATGTAGAAAAAAAAGGGGAAACAGTGCCCATTGGAGAAAGCACTGCCAGATGTCTGAAGCCAGATGAGTCGTTTAGACCTCAAGAGCATGCCTTCTTTTTTCATCTTATTCTGATATCTTTTTTTCATTTTTCATAGTTTTTTTTATTGCAGTCTTATTTCTAGAGAAGTATAAAATAGAGTTTGTATTTTTTTTTACTTTGTATTTAGAACTTATGTTTCCATAAGCTATCAGGAATGTCTTCAGCTGAAATAATTCACAACCTTAGTAATGGTCAGAGGAGTTCATTTTACCTTGCATATCAAGAAGTCCAGGGTCAGGCAATTTTGGGCCAATATGACAGTTTAGGAAAGGTATCCTGGATATGGGCCGTCTCTTTTTGAGTTAGAATATGGCATTTAACCTATGTTCCACAGGAGAATTGTTTTACCTTTATATATTTTATTCATGTTCCTGACAAAGGAAGACGATCTTTCTTCTAGTGTTTTTGGGAGTTTTGTCCCCCTTGGAAGAGGTGCTTTTTACCAGACATCTCTCTACTTGGCCTTGGCCAGAATTTTGCCAGTGTAGCTGCAAGGGAAGCTGTGAGGTGAAAGCTCATGTGAATGGGTTGAGCAGGCCATCCTACAAGTCAGAGACTCGTTATAATTTTGGTAAACTATATATTTGGACCATTTGAAGGATTATTTGGTAGTAGTAAGAGGGTGAATATGAAAATTTGGCTAGTCCTTAAGTAGGTGTTTAAAAACTAAGAAATCTCATAATTTGACCAGAGGAATTACAAAACTGAATAGAACATTTAAACCTTTTGTTGGAAGGCAAAGTTAATCACAAAACTAAATACATAATCTCACTATACTAAAATACATTTAGATTTAAATTTTCAGAGTCTCTTGTGAAATATAACTAGACTTACACATTCTTTTCTCTTGGCATTTTGAATTTTTTCAGCCAAGTTGTTAAAAGAATAGTGTATTTTAAGCTAATTTTTATTTTGTTCATCTATTCACTCAGTACAACCTTTCTGCTCTGAGGACAGAATTCTGGCTCTGTGACAGGCATCTTTTTTGGTGACCCTCCTTCAAGAGCCCTGCTGCCTATAAAAGATAGGTAAGCCTTATTAACTCTACCAAGATTTTTTTTTTTGTGCCTTCCTTCAAAAAGTGCTTATGTCATTCCTCTGATTCTATACCTTCATGTTGGTCAGTTGTGGAAAATCCTGACTTATCCTGACTTTTTTGAAAATTTATATTACTAATTCTTAAAAATTTAGATTATAGTATATTGTACTGTCTGAAATTAATGGCAGTTGTCAGTTTTTATGTTCCCCTTTAGTTCATCTTGATTGAACCACTCACATGTTCAGAAAGTTAACAAACCAAAATCTTGAAAAATCCTATGACAGTTCAGAAACTAGCTTTTCTCACAAACATTAACTATCATGAGTACTTCCAACACTTTTCCTTTATAATGCCACATAGTGTTTTTACTATAATTACTAGTTTGGGGAATATTAAAGAAGAGACTTAAAGGGACCAGTACTTTTTTTTTTTTTTTTTTTTTTTTTTGGTGGTACTGGAGTTCCTGGAAGCCCTTTTCCCTCCAGGCTATACTCTCAGACCTATTTTATATTTTATATTTGGAAACAGGATCTCTTAATCCAGCATTGGCTTTGAACCTGCGGGATCCTCCTGTCTTCGCCTCCCAAGTGTGGGGATTACAAGAGTGCGCCACCACGCCCGGCTGACCAGTACTTTTTGATTACTCAATTTAGTAACTTGGGAGTATACTATGTGTTATTGGGGTTACAGGAGGTATTTAATACCTAAGTGCCATTTGATAATATTCTAGGAGAATCTCTGTTAAGAGAAAGCTTAGGAGAGAAATGGAAGAAGTGCCAATTCAAGCTGACCTTGGGAATAGAGGAGAAATGGACATTTGAACATAGACGGGGAATAGGGAAGGCGGGGTGTGTGTGGTACTGGGGACTGAACCCAGGGGCGGTCTGCTTCTGAGGATCTCCAACCCTGTCAGCCTCCCAAGTACTCGGATTACAGGCATGTACCACCACACCCCAACTGCAGGGGTGCTTTTTTCAGATTTAGGGGCATCCTACATCTGAGCTACACCCCCAGCCTTGATTTTTTTATTCTTTATTTTGAAATAAGGTCTCACTAAGTTGCAGAGAGCCTTGGTTAGTCTTGTGCCACAGCAGTAGAGGAGTCAGATGACGCTAAAATAATGGAGGTTGAAGCCAGACTAAAGAGAATTTGTGTGGTTGGCCATCATTGTGTGACAAACACAACCTTTGGGAATGGATTTATCATTCTTGTTCATTGAAAATGATTGTCTCATTCTATACCTGAGCATTTTGCTAAGTAAAAAGAAAGCATCCTCTGAATTTGAGGAGCTGACAGTCTACCTGGGAGATGTCACTCAATACGCATTTAGTACAGACATGGAGGACACTATTGAGAATATTGTGTACCATGTACTTCCCCATCTGGTATTCTTGACTTATGTAACATAAGAGATAGGTCCTAATTTTTGTGCTTCAGGCTATGATAAATATATAAGCCCTTCTTTTTGGAACTAAGATTTGAACCCAGGAACCTAGCATTTGAACTACCCCTAAGCCACACCCCAGCCCCATTTTATTCTTATTTTGAAACAGGGTCTCCCTAGGTTGATGGGTCTCCTTACTTGCAGAGGCTGTCCTTGAACCTGCTATCCTCCAGGCTCAGCCTCCCAAGTACTGGGATTACAAGCTTGTACTACCACACCCAGCTATTTATAAGATTTTTTGTGTGGATGGTACTGGGGATTGACCCCAGGGGCATTCTACCTCTGGGCTACACCCAGCCTTATTTTTTATTTTTATTTATTTATTTTTTGTGTGGTACTGAGGATGGAACCCAGGGGCCTCTACCTCTGAGCTACACCCCCTAGCCCTATTTTTTAATTCTTTATTCTGAAACAGCGTCTCACTGAGTTGCCAACGGCCTCACTAAGTAGCTGAGGCTGACTGCGAACCTATGATCCTCCTGTCTCAGCCTTCCAAGAATTAGGATTGGCGCCACCACACCTGGAAGTGCTTTCTCTATTACTTTTTCTCAACCTTTAGTTTATATACTTCTGTCTTCAGAGTTCACTCTTGATTTATATCAAGATTTGATTTTCAACAATAGAGTTAGGGAAATTAGTGAGTATAAATCTACATCTTACTTAATTTAAAACTTAAAGTTATTAAGTTAAGCTTTATAACTTGAGAAGTTATCCTACTGAACACTTTAGCTGGTTCCTGCATTATTACCAATAATTCATAATCTATTCCTAAAGTCAGCAACTCTGGTCTGTATATCAAATCCATCCTGTGTCTGTTTCCTTTTATACAGCCCACAAACTGAAAATGGTTTTTCCAGCTGGGTGTGGTAGCACACAGAATGTCTAGTTATTTGCAGTAGTTTTGGTGTGTAAAGGTGAAAACTTAAATTCTTAGGATATTTGTGTATATACACGTTTGCCTTTGGAGATGATAATTAAGTGAATAATTAATGCTTTCTAGTTTCAGAGACCCTGATTGAGACAAAGTGACTATAAACTAATTTTGTCATTTTTAATCTGTCCCACATATGCATTCTGCTTCTGTTTAATCAGATGTGGTTGTTTAAGAACATGCTGGAGTCCGAATCTTGGCTCTTATGTTACTGTGGACAAATTAACCTTACTCTGCCTTTGTTTCCCCATATATTTGTAAATATCAAGCAGCTACTATGTGCCAGGCACTATTGTAGGTGCTGGGGATATATCAGTAAATGCAAGAGCTGGGAGAAAATCTTCATGGGACTTCAATTCTAACTGGGGGACAGAAAATAAAATAGACAGTATTATTTATATTTTAGGTTTTGGGGGTTATTACCCATAATTAAATGGCGTAATAAAAGTTTGTATTTCATACAGCAGAATAAGTGTGGGCATCCATTTTTGTGTCTGATTGTTTCTTGTCATCTCAAAAGTTGATAATTAGACTTATATTAGGATAAAATAGTGTTGAGTATATCAGTCTTCTCAAAAGTTGATAATTAGTAATTAATTCTTAATTGGATATAATCTAATGTTAATTTTCTCTGATATTATTGAGAGGCATAGAGGGATAGCAATGAATCCCATCTAATATATATACTTTGCTTTGCTCTCCTTCCCAATAGCCACCAAAAAAGACATCGAAAAGAGAAAAATCTAAACCAAAAGCTACTCCTAAAAGTAAGAAATCTGTAAAAAGTGCAAATGTTAAGAAGGCAGATAGTAGCACCACCAAGAAGAATCAAAACAGTTCCAAAAAAGGTAGGTTAGAAGTTACATGACCAACAATTCTGAAAATACGAAATGTCTGATGAACTGCAAAGGACATTGGGAAATACAGCTTGCCAGTTTTCAAAAATTTTCTGGTCTACATAAAATTTTAATGTGTGTTTTATGGGTAATTTATAAATTATAAACTGAAGTAGTGATTTATAATTTTGGAGGTCTAATACTTCCTTGAGAATGGTGAAAACATATGGAGGTTTTCCCATACATAATCTTAAGTATTTACTTTGCTGTGTAAGAACAGTTTTATTTACTTAATATCTTATGTTTAGAAAGTGAATCTGAGGATAGTTCAGATGATGAACCTTTAATTAAAAAACTGAAGAAACCGCCTACAGATGAAGAATTAAAGGAAACAGTAAAGAAATTATTGGCTAATGCTAACTTGGAGGAGGTCACAATGAAGCAAATTTGCAAAGAGGTAATGAGATGAATGTTTAGATCATTTTGCTTTGATTTCAAAATTTCTTTCACCCATTCCTTAATTCAAAGCTATATTCTTTTGGCTTGAATAGATATTCCTTGAATAGATATTTATTGAACCACTGTATACCAGGCATTACTGTAGGTGCTAGTATCTACACTTGTCATAGAATACTCCAAGCTCTGTTCTAATGGAGTTATTTTATACATAACATTAGATTGAATAAAGTCAGAGTGATCAAAATTAAAACACTACATTCCAAATCTCTCTGACCTGGAAGCTGTATTGATGCATTCTTATATTGCGTTAGTTTAAAAAGCCAGAATCTGCCGGGCGTGGTGGCGCACGCTTGTAATCCCCGCGCTTGGGAGGCTGAGACAGGAGGATCGCGCAGGTTCGAAGCCAGCCGCGCTGGCTTAAGAGACCCTGTTTCCAAATAAAATATAAAGTAGGTCTGGGAGTGTAGCCCGGAGGTAGAAGGCCCCTGGGTTCCATCCCCAGTACCACCAAAAAATAAATAAATAAAAATAAATAAATAAAATAAAAAGCCAGAATCTCATGAGCTACTCTTGTTAGCATCATAAATGAGCTCTGAAAGATAAAGTTCTCAATTCAATCTTCTGTGAAATTCTTCTAATACTTCTCAGGAAATCAAATGTTCTAACCTTAAAAATGGTTTCATAAGCCGGGCATGGTGGCGCATGCTTGTAATCCCCGTGCTTGGGAGGCTGAGACAGGAGGATCACACAGGTTCGAAGCCAGCCTCAGCTCCTTAGTGAGGCTCTCAGCAACTTAGTGAGACCCTGTTTCCAAATAAAATATAAAATAGGTCTGGGAGTATAGCCCGGAGGTAGAAAGCCTCTGGCTTCCACCCCCAGTACCACCAAAAAAAAAAAAAAAAAAAAGAATGGTTTCATAGGGATTCCATATCCTAACTCCAAATTGGGAGATTTTTAGAATTTGGTTTCCTATGGCAAAATAAAATCAAAATTTGATACATACCAAGGTAAAATATTATATACTTTTTATAAGAGCATTGGTTATTTTGTTTATTCATTGAGCCTTTACTACATAACAGGCAGAGCTAGATGTTGCCGAAAAGCCCTTACTTGGCTTTAAACAGGGCTTATGGTGTGGTAGGATAGAAGTAAGTATCTAGCTAGACATGATCATACCTGTAATCCCAGGACTTGAGAGGCGGTGACAGGAGGATCACAGTTTCAAGGCCAGCTTCAGCAACTCAGCAAGACTTTGTTTAAAAATAAAAAGGGCTGGGAGTGTAGGTTGGAGGTGAGTCCTACTGTTGAGAGACAGGTATGCAGTAAAGTACTGGCTGTCATGTGGAATCGGGCAGAGGGGTCTAGAAGAGCATCAGAAGAATTCTTGACTGAGTTCTCAGTCGAATATCTGTTCCATAGAGGAATAGTGAGATAATCACTAAGAGATGACTTTGAGAAATACATGTTTCAGATGAGGACTGGAAGGACATCTTCACAAAAGGAGACAATACTAAAGGCTTTTAGACCTTACATGTTATGCCTTGTGGGAAATGGGGAGGATGGGTACATTATGAGAACTACTTGGCAGGGTCATAAAACAATCTTTTTTTTTTTTTTTTTTTTTTTTTGAAGTTATCCTAGAAACATGAAGGATGGTCTGGCAAGGATGAGAGTAGTGAGGAAACCCGGTTTATATCATCACTGAAACAACAGGGTTGGGCTGGGGATGACGCAGTGTTAAGAGCGTTGGGCTGGGGATGACAGTGTTAGAGCGTTGGGCTGGGGATGACGCGGTGTTAGGGAGCTGGCCTAGCATGCACAGGGCGCTAGGGTGGATCCACTGCCCACAACAAAAGTAACAGGGTTGCCATAATCCAGATTAATCCAAGCTAGAATACCCTGTGTGGGTATAAGAGCTTTGGGCAGCATTAATCATAATAGAGTAGAACAGAAAGAATATTTTATAAAGTATTGTATACTTTATAAATATTTTATAAATCTTAGACATTTTGAGTTGGGGTGCTTGGGATTATCAAGTGAGCAAAATTGTAATAGAGGAGTCCAGACCAGGATATTGTTGGGGTTTTAACCATAAATAAGGTGGCCCAGGTTAGATAAAGGGTGAGAAAAGTAAGAGTAAGCTGGGCGTGGTGGTGCACACTTGTAATCCCCGCGCTTGGGAGGCTGAGACAGGAGGATCACACGGGCTCGAAGCCAGCCTCAGCTACTTAGTGAGGCTTTCAGCAATTTAGTGAGACCCTGTTTCCAAATAAAATATATAAAAAAGTAAGAGTAATCCTGAAGGCCATTAACACCAGGGTTGAGAAGTAATTTCTATGAAATATAAGACATTGTAGAGTCAGAGGTAGAAGAAAGGCCAGTGGAAGCAGAGCCTGTGAAAGCCAAGCAGAGATGTCAGAAGGAAGGAAAAAGGCTACTAACCTACAGGGCAGTGGGTGCAGAAAGGCAAGTCACAGGACAAATAGGGCAGACTTGTGAATGTAAGAAAAGAACCTAGTCAAGCAGAGAAAAGAAAATATTTTTAATTATATTGAAACTAAGAATCGACAGTTTTTTCTTTTGGCAAGAATATACAGGAACAGTTGTTACAGCTTTTTTGGAGTATAGTTAGGTGTAGTAGCAAATACCCTTTAACCTAACATTTCCATTTCTAGTTCTATCCTAAAGACATAGTTATATCTGCACAAAAATAATAATGTTCACCATATCTGTAATACTGAAAAATCAGAAACAACCTAAATGGCCATCAATAGGGAATGGTTAAACTGGTACATCGTATTTTTTTTAATATTATGTAGCAGTTTAAAAGAACATGGGAAAGCCTCTCAGGTTAAAATTTAACAAATATAGAAAACTTATACCATTTATATATATGTAAATAGATTTTTTTTTAAGTGGTTTGGTCTTTTTTGTGTGTGTGGTACTAGGGGTGGAACCCAGACGCTATCTACCTCCGGGCTATACTCCCAGACCCATTTTGTATTTTATTTGGAAACAGGGTCTCACTAAGTTGCTGACAGCCTCACTAAGTAGCTGAGGCTGGCTTTGAACCTGTGTGATCCTCCTGCCTCAGCCTCCCAGGCGCGGGGATTACAAGCGTGCGCCACCACGCCTGGCTAAAAAAATGGTTTGGAAGATTACAGACCAAACCAGTCACGATGTCCTTTGAGGGGAGAGGAAAGATGGGTGCAGTGGAGAGGAAACTGAAGGGAGATTAGTTCTGTGGATTTGAAGGAGTTCTGTGATTATATACATTTAAGTTCTTGAAAGGGTTATTAGTAACGTGGAAGAGGGCAGGCGAGAAGGATTTGACTTTTAAGATAGCAGTTAGGAAATGTCCTACAATAGCAGCTTTCAGGGGTGATAAAAAGTAATTTCCTTCTGTTGAGATTTAATAAATAATGAAGAACATGAATGAATGAATATTCTGTTTCAAGTGGCTGGAGGTTGGTGAGGAAGCATTTTTAAAAGGGCCAGAGGGCAAGCATGTGTTATGTCAAGGGGCAAGTGCTGGGAGAGGCGAGCTACCGGGGAGTTGACGGGCTCGGTGGAGGAGCAGGAAATTGGAGCCCTTGCTGAATGGAGGTAGAACTGGAGGGGAAAGAAGTATGCCAGAGGGTGGAAGGACTTCCTAATAAAGTAAGGGCTCTTTTTTTCTTTTTCTTTTTTTTTTTTTTTTTGGTGTTCCTGGAAGCCCTTCTACCTCCGGGCTACACTCCCAGACCTATTTTCACATTTTTTATTTGGAAACAGGGTCTCCTAAGCCAGCATGCGCGGCTGGCTTCGAACCTGCGCGATCCTCCTGTCTCTGCCTCCCAAGCGCGGGGATTACAAGCGTGCGCCACCACGCCCGGCTAAAATAAGGGTTCTTTTGCTGCAAGCAGGAGAGTGGGACACTTGAGATGAAGCTGCCAAAGAAAAGAGAGAGAGGCAGGGACGGGTTTGCCCAGAGGCTTAAAGCTGAGTACCATGAGCTGAAAGGGGGCTAGTCTTCAAAGCAACCATGACCTGGGCTTAACTTTAGAGACATGGGTACGTAGACCAATGTGAACAGGGCTAATTAGAGTGGCGTAAATGACGGGCTATATTGGAGAGGGTTGGCCAACTCCAGCCCATGGCCCACAGCTACCCTCCACCTGGGTTTGTGAACAGTTGTATTATAACAGCCCCTCCTGTTCATTTGTGTTGTCTGTAACACAAACTACAGTGGCACGATTGAGCAGTTGTGACAGCAGTTGAAAGTATTTACTCGGCCATATAGAGAAAGAGTTCCTGGCCCTGAGCTGTGAGAGAAGTGAAGCCAGCCGTGCTCAGAAACTGAGCATATGGAGTGGGGCCTTGAAGTCCAAGTAGCAGGTATAATAAGACTTAAGAAGTTGGCAAGGAGGACATTTAAGAATGTAATTTTAGGAGCAGTGGACTACTGAGACCACCTAGATGTAGTGAATGCTGGGTGTTGTTACAGAGAAGGAAGTAGGTATTTTATAGAGCCAGGCATTCTGGCCCACAGCTGTAATCCCAGCTACTAGGGAGGCTGAGGCAAGAGGATTGCATATCTGGGGCCAACCAGGGCGACTTAGCAAGACCCTGTCTTGCTGTTTAAAAGTTTTTAAAGGGTGCTGGGGGTGTGGCTCATAGTAGAGCGTCTGGGTTCAGTCTCTACTGCAAAAGATAGGTCACAGATACTCTGCTGATACAAAGAACTTAGTCCACTGAGATCCGTTTAGATGTTTCCTCACCCACAATTATTCATCCCTTGCCCCAGCTTATAAAGCATGGAAAATGTTTCAGGAAATATTGAAACTACTCCTTTGCAAGACAATTGTATATGGTAAACTAAAGAGCACTAGTATCATGTACATCTGCAAAGAGTATATTGGAGTTTTAAATTTGCTTTAAACATTTTTCCTTTTCACTATAGGTATATGAAAATTATCCTGCTTATGATTTAACTGAGAGGAAAGATTTTATAAAAACAACTGTAAAAGAAGTAAGTTTCTCTTTTCCTAATTTGACCATTTTGGAATAGAAAATAAGAAAATATGTATATTAATATTTTTCAATATATCTACCACTGTCACATTTGTTCCTAATATTCAGAATAGAGGGAAAAATATATTTAATGAAGCTTGAACAGTTAGTGACAAAACCTTGAATCAGATTCAAGTGTGGCTTCGCAGCGTTCCTGCTAAGTGGGCGCCTGGGAGGCGCTAAGTAGCAGTTCAAGGGCAGGCTCCGGTGCTCCCGGCCAGGCCGAGGAGGGTCTGCAGTGGATGCGCCCCAGCTGGCTTCCCAGGCCACAGTAGTTAAACCAGAGTAAAAGACGTAGGAAAAGTGGAGTGAGGCTTACATTTATGTATACTTACATATGCATATTGATGTATGATAAAATGTTTCTCTTTCATTACAGCTAATTTCTTGAGACAGAGGACAGAAACAGATGACTTGTTCCCATAGATTTGAACTGATTTTACCATTATACCAGCAAGAGAATGTATTCTCTTTTCCAAGTCCTTGTTAAGTATTGTGTTGATAGGACTTACTGCTGATCTTTTTATCTTGAGTGTTGTATAAATTTGTGTTTGCTGTTTTAAATTGCATTTCTATGCAGTTTTTAGTTTAAATCTTGCATGGCAGTAACTGTTCCTTGCTTTTATAACTGTATTTTGTACATTTGGATTTCTTTATATAATGTCATAGGTTCCTAAACTGTCGTGGGTTTTAGTGCACTTAATATTAGCTTAAGACATACTTTTAATCAAGTAGGAAAATAACTACAACTGGCATTTATACAGTACATGCACAGTAATGCAGTATTTAGCATATGAGCTATTTTGAATACACATCTCTTCTGTCAGGTTGAAAACCCGGTGGCAGTGTATTCATCATGTTACACACGTACAGCTGGCCAGTAGACGAGATTGGACTTCCTCTTGCATGTGTATATATGCCCAGTTGTCAGCATGACAGAAGTGACAGATGTTATTTTTGTATTTTTAAAAACCAATTTGTTGTACATAAAGTTTTTTATTTCTTTTGTGCAGATCAATTTTTAAACACAGGTAGGTAGGTATCCCTACACTTGTAACGTCAGTGTTCAGCCAGAAGGGTGGCAGAGCAGAGCAAGCTCGGTGTTGGACGCTGACGGAGCTCAGTGCCGCGCTGCCTTCAAGTGTCATCACTCACTAGTGTGCACTCTGCAGACGTCTATAGATACATTTTATACTAAGAACAGACCAAAAATCACATCAAAGCTTCAAAAACTTTGGGAAAGCGTGGGACTAGGAACAAGCACACCTGGCTTATAGTGGACTGATTTTTATTAACTGCTTTTAACCATATAAAATGCTGATATTTACAGGAAACCTGGCCACCTTCATAATTGTGATAGAAGTGCCAGGTGTAGTGCCAGAGAATAATGCATTATGTAATCAATATCTGACAAAGTATTTCTCGAAAATGATAATAAGTAACAGTCAAGAAATTTAATGTGGAATCGGGGCTTTTCGGTTTTAATTTTAGCCAATCCGGATTCTCGGTGATCAACATATGGGCCACTCTGACTTGCCTGTGTGGTTTTGGGGTTATAACCTAAGGGCACTCTGATACTGAGCTGTCTCCCAAACCGTTTTTGAGACAGGGTCTCGCTAAGTTGCCCAGGCTGGCCTCAAACTTGCGATCCTCCTGCCGTAGCCTCCCGAGGAGCTGGAAATGGAGGCGTGTGCCATTGCACTCAGACCACTCCTGAATTTAAGACTGAACATCTTTTAAATTGACTTGTCTTAATTAGTTTAAAACATGCTGCCTATGACAAAATTAGACATTTGATTACCACTTGAGTGTTTAAGATTTTTGCATCATAGAAAAGATATATATATATATAAAAATGATAAGTTGAGTGTTAAGAGGTATTTTCACAGGTTTAACTTCTTGATAAAGTCAGGACATTAGGAAAAGGCATAATGAAATACAAGTAAATAGAATAAGCAGCTGAATGTGGCCTAGACATTGGCCTTTGATTTCAAATCTGTTCTCACAAACCTTGTCAATAAAAATAAATCAATGGTGTTTTCAGCCTCTTGGAGTTGATTTATTGATTACAGGCTTATGTGTCATTTCCCCCATGATAAAAGTGTTTAAGTAGTAGTAGCCATAATCTGATTTATAGTGCTTGTTGAGCAGTAGCTATGTGGAGTGATTTCACAGTAGTGTGTAACAAGGTTAACATGTTTTATGACTCTCTACAGGCGTAAGTATGTTTGTCACTACAGCATATACACAAAGGCTATTTGAAAAAACAAATCTAGTTTTTATTAAGCAGTTTTACACAACTATTCATGATCTGTAGTTAAATCACTGTAAACATGTGTATTCACTGCTATTCAACTACAGAATCTTCAGACAACACCGAACGGCATATTCAACGAAACTGAAAAGTACCACAGTTCCTTAAAGAGCAAACATCAAATGAAGTATGTCATTTGAGATGGGGGAAAAGCTTTAAATACACATTTACTATAAAGGTTTTCTACTTGTAGCACAGCACAAGCTTTAAGTGCCCAGAAACTAAAGTAATAATTTACTGTGAACCATTTCAAACGTTTTGCATTTATCACTTAACACATGCTATTTAAACATTTTATTACATAACACTTAAAAGCATAACACTTACTAATCAGTACCAATGAGTCTCAACAAATACCCTAAATATCAACATTTTCTTGTGTTAACTCTGAGACATAACGCTCTTGGCTGTCTCTTTTGCTTATATCATACTCTGGCGGTGAGAGTACATGTGTATGTGTAAAGTTCACTGCACGCCCCCTGCATACAACTTCCTCTTCCCAATTACAGGCTAATTTAAAATTTCAAAAATGCCTAATTTGAGAAGTAGCTCTGCATTTTTAGCTCCTTTTTAAAAGCAGACCAATTCAAAGGATTATTCAAAGACTTAAAAACAAAAGCATATTTCTAACCTGAAAACTGAAGTTTCTTGGCAAAATGGGCGTGAAGACCCTGAAACCAAAGTTCTGTAAGTGTAAAAATGTTTGCCATGCTTTATAGGCTTTTTAAGATATGGCTTATAAAATGTATAATATATACCAGGGTAAAGTTTTTCTAAATTTTCCAGTGGACCTGCCAGTGGAAAACTAAGTAATTTTGGAGGAAAAAAAAATCCTAGAAACAGAATTAGTGAATTAGTTATAAAAAGACAGGAGGCTTTTATTATTCTGACCTGACAAGATCTTTGAAAGTATGCTACTCACCCAAATTTGGCTTTAAGAAAAATCATCATAGTCTGTGTAGTATCCAGATCTCATTTTACACTCCATTCCCAATGATGTAATACCTATATTGTTCAAGGGATTGAGATTTCTGTTTTGCCAATGAGCGCATATATAAATACCATTTACCACAAAAGACCAAATTCAAGTTCCTTTTGAATTCACCTAATGGGAAGAAATATGTACAGTATAAAATAGTCCAGCTTTTCCACCTTCAAGTGGAGAGTTAATGTATCAAAAAAGAAAGATCAAGATAGATTTTAAGTAAAGCTCAGTACTGGATCTATATAAAAGTATTAAGGCTCATTGGCAAAGATACTGATATAAACTATCACAGGAAAAACAAATGGCTTTATCTGGTTTGGTAATGATTCCTGCTTGTTTTACTTGGTTTTACAATGTATAAAACTTGACCAGCCAAACAACATGGGACCCAAAGGGAGCCTCATCCGCGGAAGCCTCGTGTCCATGGTCTCATTTTAAGGCTGTGTTCTGCCTTATCCGGAAGCCAAGAGGACTTAGCATTAGTTGGGCCTCTGGGAAATACAGCTGAATATAAGTGCTCTTAAGGATTTGGGGGCAGTGTTTTCAGAGTGGTAATGTAGGTCTGCACTTTCATTTCTTCAATTTTGCTGTACAAGGCAGTACAACCCCCTTATAACGTTGAGGTTTAACATGTGTTTCAGACTTTCCCATTCTGAGTACAGAAGAAAGCAGAATCCAGACAAATTCTATTTAAAAGGCTGCAATCTTGCTTGCTTCTCGAACACCGCTCAAATATGCCCCTGTAACAGTTTGTGGAAAATGTCTGTTTGTTGCCTGCAAAAAATAAATGCATAACTTGAAATCATACACCTAGGACCCAGGTGATACTGAGGTAACAAGTGTATACTCTCCAGTGCGCCCTACATAAGGCACACAAAGTATGACTACAGATGGGAGGATGGTAACAATTCACTTTGGATTTGGGATGGTGGGTGTGGGGGTGATGACAACAAGCAAACCAACTCCACAAAGCACCCGTCAGACACCTCAGTCATTAGGGGCACGAGCCCATGGAGCTGGGTGGCAAAGCCCAAACAGGACTGGCTTAAAGACTCCCAGAATCCCAGTACTTGGGAGGCTGAGGCAGGAGGATCACAGGTTCAGGGCCAGCCTCGGCTGCTTAGTGAAGCTCTGTTTCAAAATAAAGAAGCTGGGCGTGGTAGTGCACGCTTGTCATCCCTGCGCTTGGGAGGCAGAGACAGGAGGATTTCGCAGGTTCGGAGCCAGCCTCACTGGCTTAAGAGACCCGGTTTCCAAATAAAAATATAAAAAATAGGTGTCTGGGAGTAGCCCAGAGGTAGAAGGGTTTCCAGGAACCCCAGTACCAAAGAATAAAATAAAATAAAAAATAGGACTTGGGTTGTAGCTCGGAGGTAGAATGCCCCTGGTTCAATGCCCAGTACAAAAAAAAAAAGTAATTAAATCAATAAAGACTAGCAATTAGCCCCTCACCAGACTGCACACTCCACCTGCTGCAACCCCTCAGAGCTGATATGAGCACCTGCTCGGCAGCAAACGCCATGTACACAGTCACAGATAGAAACCATGAGACCAGTGTGAACTGACCGCACTTAGACAAGGGTACACAGGGACTCTGCAGGATCATGGTGACATAAACATGATTTTAAGATAGGAAAGTCCAGAAGAAATGGCCAGAGGAGTTAAAAATGGCTGTCTTAGATACGCTCCCAGTATTGAGAAGGCTTCTGCTACTTGCAGTCTTAAGACTCAACAGTATTTGACTTGGATTATTATCCGGGCAATAGCACTTTAAGGAAAAAGTCAATATAATTGGGTTTGGAATCAACATACTTACCTCACCAGCGAAAAAGACAGTCCCTTGTATTTCTTCAGCAATGATATCGTAAGCCTCACCACTTCCAAATGTCTTCACATAACTGTATGCCATGTGGATCCATGGTTCTGTGCTCCAGTGAGTGACAAAGTATTTTGTGGGATCTGGGACCTCCTGTGTCCAAATAAAATTATGAAATAGGCTCAAGAAGGGACTTGGATAAGGTGCAACTCGAGTTAGAACGCACGGCTCTCCCTTCAGGACTGCTTCACTGTGGTAGCAGCGCTTCTCGGTCCCTCACTTGGACACTCAGCGCGGTGCCCGCCTGTGGGGCATCGCCAGCGGCTGAGTTCAGGCCTTCCCAGTTTCATCACATGGCATGTGTGGGAGAGATGGCACAGGGGGGAAGGGAGCTACGAGAACTCCAGAGGCTTCTCCACAAAACAGTAACGCGAGGGTATGCTTGACGTCTAACGATGTTGTTCAACATGAAAATACTCCTCTGGAAACTCTGCTGCTTTCCAAAAAATTCATTTAAAACACATTTGGGGAAAAGCTCAAGGAGGGAACTTTTGTGATAGGAGACCTCTCACATAAAACGGACCGTATGCCCGGATACCCTGCTATTTCTCTAGTTTGCATAACTTTTGTAAACTTATAAACAAAGTACCTTGAACTCTTTGGGGAAAAAAGGTAGAATAAAAGATTGCCTGTGTGGGAATCAAGAAAATTCTGAAGCCGGGCATGGTGGTACACATCTGTAATCCCAGTACTTGGGAGGCTGAGACAGGAGGATCATAGATTCGTTGCCAACCTCAGCTACTTAGTAGGCCTTCTGCAATTTAGTGAGACCCTATTTCAAAGTAAAGAATAAAATATAGGGCTGAGGGTGTAGCCTGGCGGTAGAATGCCCCTGGGTTCCATCCCCAGTACTGCCCCCCCAATAATAATAATTCTGGACAATAGCCCTTTTATTAAGGGAAAGTTGGCTGGGCAAGGTGGTGCATGCCTGTAATCCCAGTACTTGGGAGGCTGAGATGAGATTGCAGGTTCAGGGCCAGCCTCAGCTACTTAGTGAAATACTGTTTTCAAACAACAACAAAAAAAACCCCAAACATAAACAGGGGTGAGGGTGCAGCCCAGTGGTAGAGGGCCCCTGAGTTCCATCCCCATTACCCTTCCCAAAAAAAGGAAGTTGTAACTAAAGCTTCTAGGGTGTGTCAATATAGATCTATTGAAAATGCTTAGCCTTCTACATCTTTAGTAAAGGAGGATATGTATGAGTTGAGGAAAAAATTGTATAAAAGGCTGTTCTTGGCCCCCCAAATGCCTATGCTGAAGTCCCAACCCTTCTCAGGTCAGACTGTGACTATCAGGACCGGGTCTTTAATAATTAAAATGCGGTTGTTGGCGTAGGTCCAATCCAATCTGACTGGTTTCTGTCCCTATAAAAAGGAGATAAGGACACAGACATAGAAGAGACCGCGCGAGGAGACAGAGGATGGCCATCTATAAACCACAAAGAGAAGCCTTTACTAAAGAGACAACCCTGCTGACACCTTGATCTTAGAGCCCCAATGACTGTGAGAAAATAAGTTTCTGTTGTTGAGTCACCCCTGCTGTACTGTCTTGCTAGGTGAGCCCCAGCCAATGACCCAGGCTTCAAGTGGCAAGAGGGCCACTCGAGGTCGTGCGGCCCGCTGTTCGGGGTCCCTGCACTCAGTAACGTGGGCGGCTCCCCTCGCCCACACCCCCGGAGAGCCGCCGCTGCTGACCTGCTCCTTGAACAGCTCCCGGAGGGTGGCCATGCACTGCTGCAGCACCTGCTTGTCATCCAGGGTCCTAACGGACGCAACGGCCTCACCGGCGATCACCGACATCAACACGCTCTGCTGCTTCTAGAGACATGGCGAGGGGAAGCGGCTGATACTTTTGCATCAGTTCCAATCTCTAAATGCTCAGTTCCAAAAACACTAGGGCGTCCTCACAGGTCAATCTCAGAACTTCCAACTGCCCCTATTCTCCCTTCAACTGCCCATCTATTTTCCACAAACACATTACTCATACCCATTTGACTGTTCCCTGCTGGGAAAAAAAATACTAGGAATTAATATAAATGTCTGGTTCAGGGTTCTCTTGGCTATTTGCTTATCAAACCTTGCTTCAAAAGTAGTAGAAAGAGACTGAGAAGAAAGATCTGCAGAAAAAGCTTTCTCAAGTGAAGAACTGCCTTGGTTCCAGGTGAAACTTCACGGCAGTTTCTTGGAACTGGTTAAGGAAATCTTATTAAAAAAGAACTGAGAGCCGGGCATGGTGGCGCACGCTTGTAATCCCCGTGCTTGGGAGGCTGAGACAGGAGGATCGCGGAGGTTCGAAGCCAGCCTCAGCTACTTACTGAGGCTCTCAGCAACTTAGTGAGACCCTGTTTCCAAAAAAAAAAAAATTTAAAAATAGGTCTGGGAGTATAGCCCGGAGGTAGAAAGGCCCTGGGTTCCATCCCCAGTACCACCAAAAAAAAAAAAAAAAAAAAAAGAACTGAGAGAAAGCAGGGCACAGTGGCTGTGATTCTTCTGTAGGCAGCCACACAGCTGCAAGGCAGGGGAGTCTCAGCTTCCGCGTTCCAGGCGCACCCCTTCCCTCTCCCCACCCCTCGCCAGGTGGCTCCCTGGCCCTCCACCTGGGCCAACCAGCCCGCCCTTCAGTGAACTAGAAGGCTGATGGGGAATTCCAAATTCCTCAATTACTATGCTGTCACCTACGGCCTAAGAGGAATTCCCCCTCAGTGTGAAATAACTCTTTCCACAAGCACTAAGTCACACTAGTACTTCAAGAAAATCAGGCAAATACTAGCATTCCTTTTCCATGGAAAAGTGACCCAGTCCAGGTGTCTGCCCCAAATGTAAACATATCTTATGAACCCACTCAATATTCCTTTGTTCCTAATAACTGACAAATTCTAAACTTTCAGATGGGAATTCAAGCCAGTTTTCACACATGATTCTACCTGGGGATCCATATCATAGTATACAGCGAAGAGTCCTCGCTGGCTGGCGCTGGGTGGGACATGGCCAAAAAAGTCAGCTCCTTGAACTTTACTGTCCCAAAATCTATACGGAAATTGCAAGGCAATCTGGAAAGCAAACAAGAAGGGTGTGAGAGGCACCTCGAATCCAAGGCACAGCACACGCTCTGCTCCGGAGCACATGCTGCCTTCAGCCTTCTCTCCCGCTCCCCTCCTCAGCATCCTGCCTCCCGGTTCCTCACTCCCTGGGTCAAGGCGGGACCCACTGGGAACCCACAGGCCAGCCTGCAGGTGAGGCCTGGTCTTGGGGCACTAGACAGCTACAACCCACGGGTCCCGTACCTGCAGGGTCTTGCTAATTTGCAGAGGACCTCACTAAGTAGCCGAGGCTGGCCGTGAACCAATGATCCTCCTGCCTCAGCTTCCCGCACACTGGGATTACATGCGTGCACCATCACGCCTGGCTACCGGCAGGCTTTTCTAAAGGAGATTTTAAAGCCGGGCGTGGTGGCGCATGCTTGTAATCCCAGCACTCGGGAGGCTGAGACAGGAGGATCGCACAGGTTCGAAGCCAGCCTCAGCTGCTTAGTGAGGCTCTCAGCAACTAGTGAGACCCTGTTTCCAAATAAAGTAGAAAATAGGTCTGGGAGTATAGCCCGGAGATAGAAAAGCCCCTGGGTTCCACCCCCAGTACCCCCCCCCCACACACACACACACACAAAGCTAAAGGAGATTTTAAAGGCAGAGGAAGTAAACCACTGTCCCCGCTGGGGCAGTAGGTAGAAAGCGGGCAAGGAAGGCAGGAGAAGTAACGACTCTTATAAGCACAGGTGAAGTCTGAGTAACAAGATCCATTCTCCTAAAAGTCAAAACTCAGACCTCGGCCAGCCTTTTGTTTTGATAAGTATTCCTTGTATTCTTCCTGAGATTATTCAAATGAAATCTCTGAATCGTATCTGGAGTCAGACACGACCCGCTATTGCGTCTCGCAAGGTAACTCCTCCCACCTGACGTGAACCTGGAGTTTTGAAGCTACCGTCGCAGAGCCCACCTTTTCAATGATGCCGGCGCCCAAGCTGTTGATGGCCTTCATCTTCTTCTCCGACAGCGGTGGGTTGAACTGAATGGCACCTTTCTGTAGAATGGCCAATGGGACGGTGACCAACACCTGTGGGAAATGATTAACAGTTAACACACACAACAACTGAACCCAAGAGCACAGCTGCTCTAAGTTTACTTCCAGGAAAATGGACTCCTGAGCATTCCTCTCTATTTCTGGTCTTGAGATGATCAATACCCCATGTTATAAGGATAAAGTAATTTATTGCAAGGGCTCAAATGGTTCTGAAGAATTGTTAAGAGGCTAAAAACACAGGTTAGGTGGATTCTTCAAGAATGCCTTGATTCTTTAAGAATGATTCTTAAGAATGACTCTCAAGAATGCCCCCAAAGAGCACCATCATCAGTTTCTGGCTCCAAAACCACTGCGACAATCAGGAAGCCACAGCTACTGCTACCAGCTCCAGGACCAGGCCACGCGAAGAACAACCCACGCTGCAAAATGGGTGCCTGGTGCCCTGCCCCTGACTGGGCCCTGGGGCTCCACTCTCTCCAATGAACCACCACCACGACCTCCATGCTTGTCAGTAGAGGCAGCCAAGTGAAGCAGAAGCCCGCCACACCATCCACACCTCAGGTCAGCATGGCAGGCAGGCTGGCTGGCCCGGTGCCTGCGTAGAGCCTCAGCTACAGGCTGGTCTGGGAAGAACACGTGTGTTTAGTACCTGCAGCGCAGGACAACAGGATGAGAGACAGATAAAGCGGAACCCCAAGCATCCTGTCTCTCCAGCCCTCATCAAGGAGTTCAGATATTTGGATCACTGAAAGCTCACGGTTCTTCCTGTAACTTTTATCCTTATTTTCTGCCACATTAAAATCTTTTAAGTGTCCATATCCTCAGTAAAATATTTACTATCTGTTTATAGGTAAGAGCTACCATGTGGCCAAACCAAACAAGCAATAACAACAGAAAATTAACCAGGTGAAATACAAGTAAGAACAAGAGCTGGGTGTGGTGGCGCAGGCTTGTAATCCCAGCGCTTGGGAGGCTCAGACAGGAGGATCGCAGAGGTTCAAAGCCAGCCTTGGCTACTTAGTGAGGCTCTCAGCAACTTAGCGAGACCCTATTTCCAAATAAAGTATAAAATAGGTCTGGGAGTATAACCTGGAGGTACAACAGCTCCTGGGTTCCACCGTCAGTACCTCCCCCAACCAAAAAAAAAAAAAAAAAAAAAAGAACTGCAAGGATGCCTTTTTAGGTGGGTTGCTTGTACTGGGGACTGAACTCTGGGACATTCTACCTCCAAGTGATGCCCCCGAACCTGCCATCCTCCTGTCTCAGCCTCCCAAGTACTGAGACTACAGGCACATACCACCACATCTGGTTAAGGAAATCTTATTTAAAAAAAAAAAAAAGAGAGAAAGAAAGAATGAACTGCAAAGAAAAAAATGAAGAGCCGGGTGTGGTGGTGCACGCTTGTAATCCCAGCATTCGGGAGGCTGAGACAGGA
Organism: Muscardinus avellanarius; assembly: GCF_963383645.1. Lineage (NCBI taxonomy): Eukaryota > Metazoa > Chordata > Mammalia > Rodentia > Gliridae > Muscardinus > Muscardinus avellanarius. Next base: position 75,393,662 of record NC_137800.1, on the reverse strand, counting down.
GGATCGCGGTTCGCGGACAGCCTCAGCTACTTAGTGAGGCCCTCTGCAACTCAGTGAGACCTGGTTTCAAAATAAAGAATAAAAAATAGGGCAGGGGGTGTAGTTCGGAGGTTGAATGCTGTTGGGTTCCATCCTCAGACCCACAAAAAAAAAAAAAAAAAAAAAAAAAGAAACCGAAATGTCTTCATACAGGTTAACAAAAAAGCGTCTAAAAACACAAGAACCCCAGTAAACAAATGATACAGGCACACCCTGAATGGGAACTGACGCTAGAGCTCAGGAGAAGCAGCCCAGATTGAGTTACAGTTTGTCAAAGGTTTGTGGGTCATCACATGGGCTGGAAAGCTTTCACTCACATGTCTGGGGAGACTTCCAACACAAACTGCAATGCATACTAGCTACATAAAAATAAAAACATTTGCTTTTGAATGTTCAAAGTGCAGCATGCAACTAAACCCTAATTTCTCTGGAAGGCCAGAGTACAAAGACAGAAGGGTCAGTGGCCAGCCAGGGTCAGCAGTGGGGCCCAGGCAGAGAAACGTGGCCAGATACCACAAGGCCGTGTCACAGAGCACGGGGCTGAGCTGTCCACTGACTTGCGATTTTATTTTATTTTATTTTATTTATTTATTTATTTATTATTTTGGTGGTACTGGGGTTCCTGGAAGCCCTTCTACCTCCGGCCTACACTCCCAGACATATATATATATATTTTGTGTGTGGGGGGGGGTAATAGGGGTGGAACCCAGGGGCTTTCTACCTCCAGGCTATACTCCCAGCCCTATTTTATATTTTATTTGGAAACAGGGTCTCACTAAGTTGCTGAGAGCCTCACTAAGTAGCTGAGGCTGGCTTCGAACCTGAGAGATCCTCCTGTCTCAGCCTCCCAAGCGCGGGGATTACAAGCGTGCGCCACCACGCCCAGCTTATTTTTATATTTTTATTTAGAAACAGGGTCTCTAGCCGGGTGTGGTGGCGCATGCTTGTAATCCCAGCATTTGGGAGGCTGAGACCTGGAGGATCACGGTTTGCGGACAGCCTCAGCTACTTAGTGAGGCCCTCTGCAATCCAGTGAGACCCGGTTTCAAAATAAAGAATAAAAAATAGGGCAGGGGGTGTAGCTCGGAGGTCAAATGCCTCTGGGTTCCTTCCCCAGACCCACAAAAAAAAAAAAAAGAAAGAAAGAAATAGGCTCTCTTAAGCCAGCACGGCTGGCTTTGAACTTGCGTGATCCTCCTCCCAAGCGCGGGGATTACAAGTGTGTGCCACCACGCCCGGCTAGACTTGCGATTTTAAAAGTGGTTTTTAGGAAAAATGATGACCACCGAGAAGAAGAATGCAGCCAGGGTTCCCAGCTGTGCTGCAACTGGACCCCTTGGAAGGCTCTGAAAACACAAGAATCTCTGCAGGGTGGGGCACTGTTCACTTTGTCTTCAAGTACCTCCTCGGCGACTGCGACCTGCAGCCCAGCCTGAGAACTACTGCTGGCCCCAGAGCTCCCAGGAAGTTGATGGCAGGAATACTAGGGCACCCACCCTGACTCAGCCTCTAGGCTCTGCCCTCCATGGGGCACACTATCCTTTATTTCTGTATGATATTTATCAAGGATTACAAAACAGGTGTTGCATAAATAAAGAGTAGAAAGCACAGTCAGTCTGGGAATAAGTAAAGTTCCTCGATATCTGTTAATGGCTTAAGGCAAAACTGAACTTTCAAGCCGGGAGCGGTGGCGCACGCTTGTCATCCCCGCGCTTAGGAGGCTGAGGCAGGAGGATCGCACGGGTTCGAAGCCAGCCTCAGCTACTTAGTGAGGCTCTCAGCAACTTAGTGAGACCCTGTTTCCAAATAAAATATAAAATAGGTCTGGGAATATAGCCCGGAGGTAGAAGCCTCTGGGTTCCACCCCCAGTACCACCAAAAAAAAAAAAAAAAAAAAAAACGAAAAAAAACCCCTGAACTTTCAAGGTTTATTCAGCCCCCTAGGCCCCAAGTGTGTGCCTTTGTTCTCCAAAGCGACAAAATCTCACTGGATGCAGGCACTAGAATCAGTAGTACCTTGCACTATCCACCTACTACGGCTATAGACAAACATCATTAAGTTACAGAAAGTACTTAAGTTATATAAGAGTATAACTTCAAGATGAAAACAAGAATTTTTTTTTTTTTAATTTGAAAAGGGTTCCATGGTAAAAAGCACAGAATTACAGAACAAACAGATTCTCTTAATACAGGACTTCTGAGGGCCTTCACTATATTCCTGAAAGTACCGCGTAGTATATAAATATTTGCCAAATTTATCCGGTCAAGGAAGTTCCTTTCTTGTTCAACTCTCAGCTGGACCCACTCTGAGGAACACTAGTCAGAATTCCTTCTGCTATGAATCTAGCTGGCGTCAGACCAATTAAATCATGTACACAGCTTACACAGTCAAGTGAGCATACCTAATTCCTTAGAAACCCAACAAGGCTCTGAACAGACTGCCATAGGCAAGCTCCTAGTGCAAAGACTGTTTCCCTTCCCTGTGGGCCCTGGGGCCAGATTCTGCCTCCTGGAGCCCCGCACTCACCTTCTGTGCAGAGTACCCCGTGCCATCCCCCGTGGTCACCTGCACTTCGTCTCCAGTGTAATCGATGCTCTGCACCTGCTCAAGAGACACAGCCATGAATGAGAGAGAGAGAGTGCTAGAGAGCCGGGCGTGGTGGTGCACGCTTGTAATCTCAGCATTTGGGAGGCTGAGATGGGAGGATCATGGTTTGCGGACAGCTTCAGCTTAGTGAGGCCCTCTGCAACTCAGTGAGACTCTGTTTCAAAGTAAAGAACAAAAAACAGAGCTGAGGGTGTAGATCACAGGTAGAATGCCCCTGGGTTCCATCCCCAATACCACGAAAAAAAAGGAGAGCTAAAATCAGGGCCCTTTCCAGTTCCGATGAGAATGTGTGTCTCTAAAGCTATGGGTTATCATTTCTTGGCATTCAGAGATCTAAACAATACTTAAGAGCTAAAATCAAGGAATTAAAAATTGTAAGTATCTTTGAATACAGAAAATCTTCATAATATAGTGAAATATAATCATCCCTATGATTACAATGTAGGCTATAAGCCCACTGCAACAGAGTTGAAGGGAATGTGTGGTGTGTGTGTTTGAGGATTGAATCCAGGGACATTCTACCTCTGAACTACATCCCCAGCCTTTTTTTGTGTGTATGTGTGTGGTACTGGGGATTGAACCCAGAGGTATTCTACCTTCCCTGGTTTAGTTTTATTTATTTGGAAACGGGGTCTCACCAGGTTAGTTCAAGTCTCACTACTTGCTGAGGCTGTCCTCAAACCCACAATCTTCCTGTTTCAGCCTCTCAAGTGCAGGGATTACAGTTGTATGCCACCATGACAGGTTTTTTATTTTTTATTTTGAAACAGGGTCTCACTAAGTTGCAGAGAGCCTCCTTAAGTAGCTGAGGCTGGCCACAAACTTGCAATCTTCCTGTCTCAGCCTCCTAAGTAGGGGAGTATAAGCTGCACCACCATGCTTAGCTTTGAAGGAAACGTTTTAAAGTGAAAGTAACTGCACTGTCTTGAGAGGAGATGAGGAATTGCAGCATCTGTTATTAATGAGCATGCACCTGTGCACTACGGTTTCCAAACTGTAGCCCCATCTTCTAACATGGATAATGCTACTGACTGCGGGCCACAGCTGTGCCGCTGAAGTACAAGGCACTGGCTGACCGTCCAAGCCAGTGCCTGTCTCCTGAGCAGCCTGGGCCCCAGACTTCACATCCTCCCGCCTCCTATCCCCACGACACTCACAGGGGATTTGAGCCGAATGTCTAACCCTTCAGCCAGTTTCTCAATTATTGCAGAGTATCCGGGAGACAGAAGAGTATGGTCACCAGCAAACTGAGCAAAGAATTCATTGTGGTCCCAGGAGCGAGCAGACACCTGGAAAACAAGAGGAGACTTAAGGAACCCAGTAATGTAAATCCTCCAGCCTACCTGAGGGCGAAGGGAGGAAGCACTGGGTGGGAGCCGCAACCCGAGGCTGGAGGGTGGCGCTTTGCCAACTCCACAGCGAACACCAAGGAAGGGGCCAGCCCCGGCACATGCCACTGTCAGCGAAGGAATCTCCCCATAACACAGAGGAAAGCTTCTGTCAGAGGGAAAGGCCTGTGTGACTTGGGCATAGGTACCATTCTCTGATAAAAATAAAAGTCAACATCATGTATCAACAACTTTGGCAAAAGAAAAATTCTATGGGCATGAAACTGCATTTGCTCAGTTCCACATATAAATATGCCAACTAGCAGTCCTCCGCATAAAACTCTAGAGGCTGAAATGCAGCATGGTTTTGGAAAGCAGTGGAATTCCAACTGTAATGTAATATGAAATGGAAACAGAGAGGCCCTCAAGAGGACAGATGAAGTCATCCACAGAGTATCTATTAAACAACACCGAGAGCCGGGTGTGGTGGCGCATGCTTTTAATCCCAACACTTGGGAGGCTGAGACAGGAGGATCACAGTTCGCAGACAGCCTTAGCTACTTAGTGAGGCCCTTTGCAACTCAGTGAGACCCTGTTTCAAGTAAAGATTTTAAAATAGGGCAGGGAGTATAGCTCAGAGGTAGAATGCCCCTGGGTACTGATATATATATATAATAAAACACTGAATACTGGGGGGTTAGGTTCACAATTGGTTAAAGGAGTAAGGCAAGCTTAAATTTATTTTTACAAAAATCAGGCCAGAACTGTGAGGCGGCTGAAATTTGCTTCCTTGAGAATGTTGTTTTAGACTCATGTTCCCCTCAGAAATGACCAGACAGCCTCTGCAGAGAGGAAGGAGAAGGGCAGTCAGAGGACAAAGGTCTTGGCCGCCTCTGGCGCAGGCTAGCGGCCCTGCTTTCTTTGACTGTATAGACTGAGATTCATAGACATTATTTGAAGGGTTTCTCTTTCTTTAAAAAAAAAGTTTAAAACCCCCACAGTGGGATGAAAGTGCTCTGAAAGTGGTGGTTATCAGCTTCCAGGCAGCAGAATCGTTCTTCTCTGTTTATTCAAATCAATATGATTTCAGTATTTGGAGGTTACAAAATATACACACATATACAGCAAGTACTTTCAAAGCATGTTTACAAAACCCAGTGGTACCTGGTGGAGGTTGCTGCCGCAGGCATATTCCAGGTTACTGAGATGGAACTGAAGCACCTGTCCTTCCAGCTCACTGAACTGGATCCCAGATTCCTTGACAAAAGCTTTGTATATCTCCTCTATCTTTCCTGTAAGGGGAATGAATCAAAGCAGGAAAAACTGCTTAGCATTCATTATTCTCTGTCCATTTCCTTATCTTTTGCTCTCAACCTACTTCACCTGGAAAAAACCCAAATTCCCAAAGTCTTTCTCCAAGAAATCTCAGGGGAAGGGATCTCTTTACAGGAGAGATTTCCCTCAGGAAATAAAATCGTATCTTAACAGAAACCTAGCCATGGCAGTTCTGTATCTTCAAAAATGTTTCAGCTGGGCGTGGTGGCACGCGCTTGTAATCCCAGCATTCAGGGGGCGGAGACTGGAGGATCGTGGTTCTCGTACAGCCTCAGCTACTTGGCGAGGCCCTTCACAATTCAGCGAGACCCTGTTTCAGAAATAAAAAGACTAAAAAATAGGGCTGGGGGTGTAGCTCCAAGATACAATGCCCCTGGGTTCCATCCCCAGTGCTGGGAAGAAAAAAAAAAGTTTCATTTACGTGGAGTTGAGAAAGTTTCTTCTTTTGCTCAAGACATAGAAAAAGTACCCCCGCCCAGCACATACATATCTGGCCATACACACAAACAGAGGATTAGCGCTCGCATTCAGGTCCTACTGCCAACACCTTACAGTCAATCTCACCTCACCACCACCCAGAGCAACAGTAAACTACCCAAACAAGAAGACTCCAGTGCGGACATCCACTGTTTCAGTACCTTCTCTTGCTGGCTTCCCTTTTGGGTGGGTAATAAATCCCCAAGGCCACAGACAAGCCATGCTGGTGCACACCAGCCTTTCCCAATGCAGCACCTGATGCCTGCCCACTCTGGGTTTTGGCGCACTGCTCCTGAATCTTTTCCCGCCTCGCAGAGCCTTCCTTCCCACCCCTCCCTCCCATCCTTTACAGTCTAGCACCCTAGGCACAGCCAAGCCCCAGAATCCTCTCCGTTATCAACCCCAGCACTTATCTACCTCATTCACTGGCACTCCACACAGAGAGTCACAGCTCTGTGAAACCAGTCCAATATTCTCTCACTTGGACAACAACTGGGAGGGGGGTCCTGACATCAGGTCTAATTCCAAGCATCTTAGTACAGGGTCCCTCTAATGTTTCTAGTGATGACAACCATCCAACATGTACAACACACGGCACAGGGTTCTGTAAAGGGCTGCGCTTGCCTGACTACAGGCAGAACCATCAGTTCTTTGTTTTCTGACAACTCCAGGTTCTCATCAGATATTTTCAGTTCTTACACTAGACTGTGACATGGGGTTGCCTGATTGCTTCTCGGTCTTTTGGCTGAGGTCAAGTGTAACATGGGCTTTCCCCAGGACCTCTGGCTTTGTCCCCAGAGCCCTGGGCTGTTGCCACTGTGGGAACCTTCCCTGGCAGTCCGTTTCCCTGCTGGCACCAGTTGTGCTTTCCTGTCCATTTTGTGGAGGAGAAAGAACCAAGATTGTGAGAACAAAAATATAAAATTAAGTATGAACAGATGAGGAAGGCCTTAATGTAGTTTTAATGTAAGTAATATTTAAAAGCTTTAGAACACATGCTTTATGCAAAGAATTCTAGCCTCTTAGTAATTATATTTCAGTGTTTTTTTTAAGCTATGTACTATACTAAGGTATGCTCTTAGGTACCTGAGATACTGAAGAGCAGAATATATAATATAGCTGTAATCTTATATAGAGATATGCGCAAGCTGGGCGTGGTGGCACACGCTTGTAATCCCAGCATTCAGAGGCTGACTGGAGGATCGCGGTTCGTGAACAGCCTCAGCTACTTAGTGAGACCCTGTTTCATAATGAAGAATTAAAAAAAAAAGATGTGCGCACTGTTTTGGAAGGGAGGGGTGTGTGTGTGTGTGTGTGTGTGTGTGTGTGTGTGTGTGTGCGTGTGTGCGCGCGCGCGCGCACGCGAGAACATTTATGGGTGGTGCTGGGGATTGAACCCAGGGCATTCTGCCTCTGAGCTTCATACCCAGCCCTATTTTATTTTGAAACAGGGTCTCACTAAGTTGCTGAGAATAGCCTTGAACTTATGATTCTTTTCTCTTAGCCTCCCAAGTACTAGGATTACAGGACTGTGCCTGGATTTATGGAAGCTTTTAAACAAAATATTAAGGTGAAAAATTATACAGTATTTCTGGGCCTCCCTTGATAACTAGGTTGACTTGGTGGTACGTGGGACAGAACCGAGGGCCTTACATATGCTAAGTGAGGGCTCTACCACTGAGCTAGATCCTAGCACTTAGCAACTTTTTATAAAGCAAAGGCAAAGAAATATCACCAAAAATTTTTATTTGGTAACTCTAAAAGAAATGGAAAGAAAACCCTACACAGTGACTACCACAAAAGAGCAAAACACTCACCAAATTCTGAGACTATCCTGCAAATCAACCTAATAATTGTTTCCAACACCAAAAATTTAACAACTCACCACTTGATCTGGATAATACAACATTTGATCAAATGATCCCTGTGAATGAAATGTATTTATGAAAATGTTCTCTTATGGTTTTAGTCAACACTTTCCAAGGTGACTAGAACGTGGGTCAGTCTCTTAGAGGTGATGGGGGAAAAAGATTAAAAAAAAAAAAAAAAAAAAAAAGAGGCCGTCCCTGCTAGGGAGAAGTTCACCCCAGACAGAGATGGAGCCTGTATCAGTCAGCAGGAAGAACTGAGAACTTTTGCAAAGACATATACAGTTAAAGCACATTAACATCTTACGGATTCAGTTCAAACGTTCATACTTCAAGAAATATTAAGATATCTACAAATGAATACATTCAGGTCACAAAATTATAGGTTATAATTAACTTTAAAGCAATATACAAAATCTCATCTGGCCCCTCCTGGAAATGAGTCATTATAGGCAGCCAAGCATAATAAAGAGTTGAGGTTAATACTGGCACAAGTACCAAAGCTTGTGAAAGGATTCTGAATTAAAATTCTTAGATGAGCCGGGCATGGTGACGCACGCTTGTAGTCCCAGCATTCAGGAGGCTGAGACAGGAGGACTGCGGTTTGTGGACAGCCTCAGCTACTTAGTGAGGCCCTCTGCAACCCAGTGAGACCCTGACTCAAAAATAAAAAGACTAGGGGATTACAAGTGTGCACCACCATGCCCGGCTCAGTCTTTTTATTTTTGAAACAGGGTCTCATTAAGTTGCGGAGGGCCTCACTAAGTAGCTGAGGCTGTCCACACACTGCGATCCTCCAGTCTCAACCTCCCAAATGGTGGGATTACAACTTGCGCCACCACGCCTGGCCCGTCTTATTTTTTATTTTGAAAGTGTCTTGATAAATTGCTAAGGCTGGCCTTGAATCTGCGATCCTCCTATCTCAGCCTCTGTAGTACTGAGATTACTGGCTTATGCCAACACACCCGGCTCCTCTGGGAAATTTAAAATTAAACATTTAGATAATTTTTTATATTTTCGGTACTGGGGATGGAACCCAGAGGCATTCTACCTCCAAGCTACACCCCTAGCCCTAATTTTTATTCTTTTTTTTTTTTTTTGAAGCAGGGTCTCAGTGAGATGCGGAGGGCCTCACTAAGTAGCTGAGGCTGTCCACAAACAGATTCTCCTGTCCCAGCCTCCCAAATGCTGGAATTACAAGCGTGCACCACACCACACCTGGCTTAGATAGTTTTGTAAAATGCCAGCCATTGTGCAGTTATGCTCATGTGTGTATACACATTTGAGCATTAAAGAGCCCCCTGGGAAGTTCCTCCCTCCAAGGAATGATCTGGAAAGTCCATCAATCCTAAAAGAACAATCCCTACTTCGACATTCAGCGGGCTGAAGGAACAGTGCCAGTACTAAGCAAGCTTAGATTAGCGACACGGAGACAGAACATTTAGAGCACCATTCCCCCCATACCTCCTAAAGGGACATCCTGGAGCTGAGTCTTATCCTTCCTCCACTCAGAGACAACATCCAAGAGGGCATTAAAATGAAAATCCATGCGCTTGTCAATGGTGGGGTCAGTTATTCTTCCACCTTCCTGAATTAAGTCACATCTTTCTCCAAATTTATGCATGCTGATGCCAAGCTTCAAAATAGTAAGAATAAGAAGGTGAAAATTTTCCCTGGAAAAAATATTTACAGGTTCTAAGCTGAAATTAGAGCTCCCCTAGAGAAAAGGGTCTAACAATGCAAAAACAGGTAAGTGTGCACGAAATGGAACAGCAGCCCAGGGGGGCAGTGAGAAAGACAGCGTGAAATCAACAGCGCGACGTGCTGAGCAGGAGACGGAGTCCAAGTCATGCCCGCTAACCTCCCCACTGACCCTTCAGACCCTCTGTCGCTTCTACTGACCCTCACGTAAATGACCCCACACACACGCAAACACTCACAGGAGCCAGAATGAAGTTTACTGTCAGTAAATGTTTCAGAAAAAAAACCCTCAGGCCAACCAGGTTGCCAGGTAACAACTGTCTTCCAGATAAATAACACATACTTTTTAGTATGCCCCCAAAGACTACATGCAAAATATCCTATGTAATGTACGGGATATAGTGCACTAAAAAAAATTACTTCTTTATCGGAAAGTCAAAGTTAATAATCCTAAACTTTTAATGTGTTACCTCTGGGAACCCTACAATTATAAACTAATCAAGTGGCTTGTAAATAATACATGAAGAAAGATCTGGGAAAAGAAAAAAACTTTTTAAATACCTTCTTGGAAAATGAAATGTAATTTTTCTTATTTTCTTTGCAGAGAAGATGAGGGGACTATTGCATGTTTACCTACTATAGAAGTATATTAATACTATATACATATTTTTTTCAGTGTTAAGGAATCAAACCCAGGGCTTCAAACATGTTAGACAAGTGTTGTACCACTGAGCTACACCCTAGCCCCACATTAATACTATCTATACACAAGCCAATGAGGTCATCTTTTCATTGTCCAAAACACAAATCTTAAAGAAACTCACTTGCTCACACATTAGTGCTACTGGGTTATTAATACAGCCATTGACAATCTGAGGTCCTCTTCCCACCGTGACACCTTTAAAAGATTTATCATCCCACACTCGGCCTCCAATTCTGTCTTTGGCTTCCAGGACAGTCACCTAGGAAGATAATCACAGAATCTAAATAGGATGGACTAGTCATAAAAGACAACAGCATCACAAAACCGTAGAAAAACAGTGTTAATAACCTCCATGCTTAATGTAGTCTACTTCTAAAAAAACAATTTTAGCTGGATATGAACAGAAGGCAAAGTAGATGTTCAGAACAATCCTGATTCAGCCAAGGAGTAACCAGGTGGCCTGCTGAAAGGATGCTTCACACCGTGTCTTCTCACATTGCAGAAGATTTGACAAACCAGCACAAGAAATGTACTGGGAAAGCATTTACTAAAGAATATTCCTAAATTATATTTAAAATTAGATCAAAGAGTTGATTTATCTGTGAAATACCTATGTGTATACAATCTCCTTAGTATTGCAAAAGGGTCTTAACTTCTCTAAGACATGAGCATTTGTCTTTAAGAAATCATACACTATTTTGTATGAGGTAAGACCTCAATGGGACTGGTCTAACAAAGTCAGTCCCACACTCAGGCTGTCTGATCTCCAAATTTCTGATGCTGGTGGGATGAGGAATTGCTCTCAGGTGGACAGGTAGCACCTCACTGTGGCCCTAGGATTCAAAGTATCATAGCCCCCCGGGTTGCATCAACTGAAAATGTGAGTCCTATTTACTGCAAGACCAGACATTTCAGTTCTGATCTCTTAAAAGCACTACTTCAAATTGCTCAAGGGGTCCCGCTAGTTAACCATCTCTCCAGTTGCTCACAGGACTCCACTTCCTAACCTCGAGGGGGATGGATGTCTCCCAGCTGTTTCCCTCATCACTTGGGAAAGAGTAAGAGACAACAGACAGCAGTCCCCAGACCTACGTTCTTCCTTTCTTCTAACTAGATAGGCTACAACTTGTAGTTCTATCCACTCATTCTCTTTATCTGACATCAATTTAACACTGAACCATCCATTTCTAGTTTTTTTTTTTTAATATAAGAGGAGGCTGAACACCAAGGACAGCCTTAGACCTTGGATATTAATAACGTTCTTTGTAATGTATCTGTAGGTTTACCAAGTAAAACACAAACAAAAATATTGGCTATAATATCTAATGCTGAAATAATCAACCACTTTCCAGCTTAATACCACACAGAAAATATTTTAAAATGCAAGCACACTTCCAATAAATCCAACTGAGATTCTTGTTTTGTCAGCAATAAAATGTAACCTATGACTTGGTTCTTATCTAAGCAGGCAGAAAACTTCTCAGGAACAGCTACTAAAATCTTTCCTGAAAATTTGAAACCTATCGCTTTTCTGGAAACCTCTCTGCAGAGAAGATATTATGAAAAAGAAAGTTACATTTCTTTTACCCAGGTAGAGAAGAGTGAAAAGACTAATTTAATTCTACCAAATTAATTTACACCTTTGGTTATACTGAAAACCAAAGACCTTGCAAAGTAAGTTTTAAAAGTAGAAATGTGCCAGACCTAGCGTATCAGTAAAATCCAGGGAGCAGTTAACATGAATGAAATGAAACTGGATACCGAGTCACACCAGGGTTTTTCTGTCACAGTCTCTATCTTGGCAAATTGTGAGCGGCTGGAAAGGCAGCAACATGCTACTCTGTCTTCCTCTGGGGAAGCAAGAAACCTTAAATGCCTCTAGTATGAATAAGAATCGTGTGGTTCTATCAAGACTGAATTAGTTCAATTTTGCTTCTAAAAGCACAGGTTTTTGTTTTCTAGAGGATGATTCAAAGGGTGTCTTTGGTTTGTGTATGAAAATCAAGCTGTATATTTCAGAAACTTTTACCCAAGAAATGGAGAACTTCCATGTTGTCATTTATGATCTTGAATTATCACACAAACAAGGGCTTTTCCCATCACCCTCTACTGCTCTACTGTGTGGACAGATAATCTTGTAAGAATTTCACTTTGATTCCAAGGTAGAACTTCTGATTTGCAACTTAAGAGTCTGAAACTCTCTCCAAAGCTGTGAGAATTTCTTTCTTCCTCTACCTTTATTAAATCAGTTTCAAATGCTAAACATTTTTAGGATCCAGTGTAAAGATGTAATGCATTTAGCATTCTCCACTAAAATTAGAAACTGGTTTCTAAGTCTTAGAAAATTTGGACCAGAGGAGCAGTTAACCATCTGCTTCCACCTACATGTCCCCCAAATCTTACCTTAATTCCAAAGTTATGCAGTTGCCTCGCAGCCGCTAACCCTGCTGAACCAGCTCCGATAATGATGACGGATTTCTTAAGAAGAAAAAAAAAGTTGACAATATACTATTATAGTTGTTCTGGAAGGTACTAACTGCCAATCAATGTTCTATTACATTTCCTTGACATTCTTAAGAACGTTATTTTTCTTAAAACCATGGTAGTACTTTATCAGCAGTACACTCATGTTTTATCAGTGACAGGGCTACTGCTAAGCTGGTCACCTACACTGTGGTAGTCTTTAGGAAGAAGATGCTGGCCGGGTCCCACAGTCAGGACTCCAGTGTTAATGAGGCCTTTCCTCGTCATAAAGTAAAGGATCCTCTCCACTTCCTGAGCACATCGGATGCGCACCAGACCCCGGACGATGACGTGAGGAATGCACTTCTGAGGAGTAAGAGCTTCCTGGATTTGGAAATGAAACCAAACTGTTAAAAAATTCAAGGAACTCAAATCAACAGCAAGAAAACAAATGACCCAACTTAAAAAATGGGCAAAGCAGGGGCTAGGGAAGTGAGTCACTGGCAGAGTACTTGCCTAATATGTGCAAGGCCCTATCTTTGGTCCCCAGAATGGGGGATGAGCAAAGAACCTAAAGAGACATTTCTCAAAACATGTAAAAGTGGCTGACAAGTATATGAAAAATGTTCATCACCAACCACCAAGGAAATGCAACTTCAAACTACAATGATATACTGCCTCACTCCAGTTAAATGGCTATTATCGAAAAGACAAAACATTAAGTGCTGGTAAGATGCGGAGAAAAGAGAATCCTTGCACACTGTGAATGGAAGTATAAGTGAACTCAGCAATTACAGAAAATGGTGTGGAGGCTCCTGAAGAAACTAAAAACTGGACTTCCATATGATCTGCAATCGCACTACTGAGTACTCCAAAGACATGAAACCAGCACATTAAAGAGACTTCTGAACTCTTGTGTTCAGTACAGTTCTGTACACAACAGCCTTCTGTGGAGTCAATCTGAGTATCCATTAACTGATGTGTGGATAATGGAAATACAGTTTACATAGTGGATTATTATTCAGCATTAACAAAGAAGAAATGTCTATCTTCTGTTCCTCTCCTCCACCGAAGTGCCATGCGCATGTGCTGCAAGTTAGCACACACTTACTTTGCAGTTGGTGTACCACAGGGCGAGGATGAGGTTTCTCAAGGCCAAGTACATGGTGGGGTCTCGGGAATACTCTGGAAACTCATAGAGCTCATCCAGTTCCATCACATCAGGCCGCACACAGAGGGCTTTGCCACACTCGTTGGGCTGGTAAAAGGGCTGAAAGTACCGGTTCATGCCTGGAACTGACAGATGACATAAAAAGCCAACTCCAAATCCAGAAGAATTAATGAGCAAAAGCAAACAATGCCAGCATGGTAGCACACATGTGTAATACCAGTTCTTAGGAGGCTGAGACAGGAGGATCACAGGTTCAGATAGCCTCGGCAGGTAGTGAGACTCTCACCAACCTAGCGACACCCAGTTTCAAAATAAAGATAAGGGATGGGGGTGTAGTTCAGAGGTAGAATGCGCCTGGGTTCAATTCCCAATACCCCCCCTCCCACACACACACACACAGGCAAACCAAAAAGGCTAGCATGAACAAGCACCACAGCCTATCTGCAATAAATATTTTTAGCTGGATAAAATACATATGAAGTAAACAGCTTTCCCCCCATTCTTTCTCCACAAGTTATGCACAACTTTATTTTTCTGGAATATAAATTTGTCTTAATTTAATTGTGCTAAAAATATATATCAGAAAACTTTCTACCTGAACCATTTGTAAGTATACACTTCAGGTATTAAGTATGTTCATACTGCTGTACTAGGACTTTTATATCTTACGAGACTAAAGCTACACATCACCCTTTACACACCTCCTTGTGAAAATATATTTTAAAGGCAACTTTTTGTCACTTTCTGATCATAAAGTGGAATCACCACTAACCCTTGATGATGTCCTAATGGTGGAGTTACATTTAGGGGTACATTCTATCGCTTATTCCACTTTATTTTTTTTTTTTTGGTGGTACTGGGGGTGAAACCCAGAGACTTTCTAACTCCGGGCTATACTCCCAGACCTATTTTTTTTATATTTATTTCTTTTATTTGGAAACAGGGTCTCGCTAAGTTGCTGAGAGCCTCACTAAGTAGTCGAGGCTGGCTTTGAACCTGTGCGATCCTCCTGTCTCAGCCTCCCCAGCGCGGGGATTACAAGCGTGCGCCACCACGCCTGGCTGCTTATTCCACTTTAAAGAATAGAGAATATTAACATAATATAATAAAAAATGAATATGTGAACTCTGTTTTTTATAAAGCTGGGGAAAATGCCATAAAAGTGTCATTTTCTAATCTTTTTTTTTTTTTTTTTTTTTTTGCGGTACTTGGGGTGGAACCCAGGGCATTCTACCTCCCGGCTACACCCCCAGCCCAATTTTTTATTCTTTATTTTCAAACAGGCTCTCACTGAGTTGCAAAGCGCCTAAGTAGCTGAGGCTGTCTGCAAAACGTGATCCTCCTGTCTCAGCCTCCCAAATGCTGGAATTATCAGCATGCGCCACCATGCCCGGCTTCTCTAACCTGCTTTTTAAAAGTTAGAATATCATGAGCATTTTCTCATATCATTACACATGATTTCAATGGCTATAAAATAGTTTCTTATTATTTAACCATTCCTGGGCAATTAAAATTTCACCCAGTTGCTTCACTATTATCAACAATGGCAAAATAAATTCCTTTGCAATAACTCCATGGACTTACTCATTTGATAATTTGTTTAGGAAAAAATCCTAGATAAGCTCCACACTGGGTTAAAGGTGATCTATTTTAAGGTTTTGGATGCAGACTGCCAAACTGTCCTTCACATGTGTACACGCTAACAGACTTGAGTGCCTATTTCACTACTCTCACTAATGTTGAGAACTGCCACTTTAGCTATGATCTTCATCACATGTGTATTTTAAGCGGGTTCACTGTTACCAGTTAAAAACCTCAAGATAGCACCATGATGTAAAAATCTAGCTGCGCCATCAAAAATAAGTTTGTTCACATACTGATAAGACAGTAGAAGATACAGAATTTT
The DNA here is from genome assembly GCF_963383645.1 of Muscardinus avellanarius. Lineage (NCBI taxonomy): Eukaryota > Metazoa > Chordata > Mammalia > Rodentia > Gliridae > Muscardinus > Muscardinus avellanarius. Next base: position 75,378,063 of record NC_137800.1, on the reverse strand, counting down.
AAAGCTGTCCTTTTGAATCAACAGAAAGATGCTTGTCCTGATCTGAAATTTTGCATTTTTTGAGAGCAGTTCACCAAAGGGATCATTAGAGGCAGAATTCTAGGCAAAAGGGGAAAAAAAGACCTCCTCATATACTTCAAAACTTGCTTCTGGTAAGGCAGAATTCACATGTTCTTTAAGTTGTACAGCTATCCAACTTTCAAATAAACAATGCAGATAATTCATAGATAAGTGTCGCAGGCTTCCCCAATAATAATTATTAATAATTAATAATACCCTTTGTTATTAATTATTTATTGTGGTACTGGTCATTAAACCCAGGATCATTCTACCTCCAAGCTACACTCCCAGCCATATTTTTTTATTCTTTATTTTGAAACAGAGCCTCACTAAGTAGCTAAGTTTAGGTGTACCCGCAATCCTCCTGTCTCAGTCTCCCAAGTACTGGGATTACCAGTGTGCGCCACCACGCCTGGCTAGGCTTCCCCAATTGTTAAAAGAAAAATTATCTGTATACTATATACCAATGTTATGACTGACTCACAGTAGTTATCCTCAGTATTCTTGGAAAATCAGGTCCAGGACCCACCCCCCCAGGACACCAAAATTCCTACATACTGAAGTCCTTTATATAAGATGGCATAGTATTTGGATATAATTTATATATATCCTCCTGTACGCTTTAAATCATCTCTAGGTTACTTACAACACCTAATATATTGTAAATGCTATGTAAATAATTACATTGTTTAGGGAATAATGATAAGAACACAAAGTCTACATAATCAGTACAATTTTTCCCCCAAATATTTTCTATACATGGTTAATTGAATCTGTCAATCCAGAACCCGTGGATATGGAGAGTCAACTGTATAATCAAATGTAGGAAATAATGAGGTGCCTTACATCATGTCTCAGAGTTTCAAAAAATTCCTTTGTATTTCGCTCATCTCTGCATTTCTAGGGAGAGGGGCAGGGGGTGGAAAGGAGAAAGTACTGGGAATTAAGCTCACCAAGCGTGGAGGGTGCCACTTTGGAGGGCTCCAGCTTCCCAGGGCTGGTATTACCAGTGGTGGCAGCGCGGTTCGTGCTGGTGCAGGAAGGGCTCATGCCAACGCAGTCAGGGTAGTAGGCAGAAAGCAGGGGCGCTGCCACGCTGTCTTTCAGCAAAGGAGGTAGGATGAGCATGGAGTACCACCAATGTTCGGAGACTTCTGACACTCTCTAGAATGCACCAGCAGGAGGAAGACAAACAGAGGCAGGAAAGAACGTACATGCAGAGTGTTAAGGACAGATGACTGTCTTCATTTCCTTCATCCTTGACCCTTCTACTCTGACTCTCCCCACCCTTGACACACTCACACTTAACATTTCTATGCCAGAGTTCTGCACACACAGATTTAGAAGCTAAAGTGGCTTATAATATCTATAGACAATGTTTCCTAGGAAAAATTCTTTAAATATACAGCAACACTCTCCCCTATCTCCGAGTTGTACCAACAGCAGTAAGACTTTAAAGCTGCATTCAGTTACTGCACTGCACACCTGGCTCAAAGTCTGCAGTGGGAAATGTATTTCTGCTCTATAATCATCTATCATCCAGATCCATTTCACTTGAGATCTTGAGTTGAAATTGAGAAAGCAGAAACAAAATATAGGTAGTGGAGCATTGCTCTTTTTGTCAAAAACTACTAAAGAAACCTTCAGAGGGAAAAGCACAGTACAAACATCAAAATAAGAAGACCAATGTAGACCTGGGCAGAAGTTATTTTAGCTATTCAAACATGTGAATCTATTTCATATTCCAGAGATGATAGAACACAGAAAGTCACTGGACCAAAGCATCCTATGACTGACAAATGCAATAAAATTAAAAGTCACACGGCTTCTACAGCAATAGTACCGCAAATGCTCCATTCGACAGTCTTCAAGAAATGCAATCCTCCAAGAACTGTTATGTGATACAGAAGAGGCTTGAGCTCAGGAACCCTCTGTTGCTAGTTCTCAGGGCTCCAAGCACGTTGCCATTTGCCAACAAGCTGGTAAATTCCTAGGCTACAGGGTGAAGCCACTTTGGAGATGTTTTTTGTTTGGCCTTCGGAGTGCTAATCTGGAACATTTTTCAGTTGACTACGAGCCCCAGCACCTCCTATAAAGTACACCCGGCTGCTGCTCACATTCATCTTACCTGCCCAGCCTCTGAAGGCATCTGCTTCTGCAATCTCTGCTCTCAGTGCCCGTTTTAGGTTTGCCTATCCTCAGCCAAACCGTGTTACCAAAAAAATAGGAGCTTTAGCTCCTTCCCACACAAACCCAGAGCTGCCTCTCCCAACCACCTTCCCAGTTCAGTTCCAAGGAAAGAGCAAACTGAGCAGTCAGCTCTGACATTTGGATTGGACTGTGTGGAGGGCAGCAGGCAGGTGCCTTAAGCAAACAGAAGCTCAGGCTATACCTATTCTCCTCCATTTCCTGGGTCATGCTATGATTCCCCAGACTTTCTTTCCCTACAAGCCACGTGAGGGTGTGCCAACCCAATGCTGGATGGCCTAGGAGGAACACAGACTAATAACTAGCACTTGTTCTTGTTAGTCATTAATCCTGGACACCTGGATATAATTCTGTAAAGATTCCATCAAATATCCCATCCTTACCTTTAATATATATACCAATAAATAAATTAGCATATTCAATTAAATATGCATTTCATATACTACTAAATAAATTAGCATATTCAATAAAATACTAAGTTAAACAATATGCCCCAATGTTCCTATCTACTCTGAACCTCAGAATGTGATCTTATTTGAAAACAGACTCTTTGCTAATGTAATTAGTTATGATGAGGTCAAACTGGGATAGAAGGAGCCCTAAATTCACTATGACTGATGTCCTTAATAGAGAAGAGATACAGAGAAGGGGACAGACCCGGGGGAGGCCATGTGAGGAAGCAGGCAAGCCTGGAGCATCTACACACAAAGGGAGGCCGACCGCGGCAACCAGCAACAGCTGGGAAAGGCGAGAGGACCGTCCCTGGAGGCTTCAGAGGAGCGCGGCCCTGCCAACACCTGGATTTAGACTTCTAGTCTCCAGAACTGCGGGAGAACACACTGATGAACTGTTACAGCACTCCTGAAAACCAATAAGCTCAGTGAAAATTTAGAAACTGCTGTGGCCACAGCAGCAGAAAAAGGTAAGGTAGACGATCATGACTAGAAACCTGGACCTGACTCTTCTTAACTGAATGCAAAATAACTATATAAACATCCAAGGCCTCTTCCCAGCTTTTTTTCAGTTTTTAAATCTCCTGAGTAGAATGGCCTTTGTCCTAAAGTTTGGTTGCACAATGGTGTCAATATTAGAGGAACTGATGGATAAAATATTATAAACTGTATTTAAAGTTATTTCTCCATTCTTTCCATAATCTCATCCTGTCCTGTCTACCCCAAATCCAGAAATCATTTGGTCCACTGCCTTTGTATGGGAATGTTTGAGGGTACAATCTCTCATTAAAAATATATGTGTATGTGTATACATATATATGCACATATGTATCAGACACTATATGTAACAGAATATATTTAAAGTAGATTTGCTAGACGTCAATTCTCCCTGAAGTGGAATCCTGAAAATCTATTGTGGTTCCTGAATTTCAGATACCCAGAACAACCTCAAATTAACGATACTGAATCCCTGAAAAATCAGAATTTGAGAAACTCGGAAACCCAGAACTTTAAAAATCATGTGAACTGGATATAGTTACATGGCATAAGGAGTTTGCCAACTCTGGTAGAAACACTACATGGACATGCAAAATGTGGCAAAGCTTGGACACACTGCTCCCCCTTCTATATCTAGGCATGGACAGGACAAAGCCATTATGCTGAGGTCTGAATGCACAGGAACACTCCTGCTGTTACATCCAGGCCAAGAAAATCAAATTACAGCTCTCCTTTTCCTTCTGGGAAGGATTCAAGTAGAGAAAGGGTCACAAAGGCATACTTGAAATACAAATATAGTAACTCTGATCTGTAGCAAGGCACAGGAGTGATGTCTGTCTTTTATTTCCTTTTAATATAAAGCCACATAACTGACAATTTTTAAGTTGAGGGAATCTCATATAATATCACTATTTCTGACATTTTGATAATACAGTTACCATGTTAGATCAAAAAGTGTTTGATCAGCAACCAAATAAAAAGAAAGACATTCCTAAGATGTTACTATCATTTAGAGTACTTTTCAGAGGCACAATTATATGCAGAAATACTCACAAGATCCTCAGGGAGGGAGCAAAGATCTGCAGTCTCAGGCTGCAAAAGAAAACAGTGATAATTAGGTTTACAAGATACAGACTTCAATATCAAATTACCTTCACTATACCTCCGTTTCATTTTTTTTTTTTTTTTTTTTGGTGGTACTGGGGATGGAACCCAGGGGGGCCTTCTACCTCTGGGCTACACTCCCAGACCTATTTTATATTTTATTTGGAAACAGGGTCTCTTAAGCCAGCTGAGGCTGGCTTTGAACCTGCGCAATCCTGTCTCCCAAGCGCAGGTATTACAAGCGTGAGCCACCACACCCTGCTCTCCTTTTCACCTATTAAATTGGCAAAGAAAAAAAGTTTGATAAGTCACTATATGAGTGAGGGTGTGGTAAGACACATCATAAGGCTGTTCCTGGTAAAAATAAAAAGGAATCCAACAGCAATGAAGAGTAACTTGACAAAACATGAACATTTTAAAAGGCCCAGTAATTTGACATTATCTTGCTTAACTGAGGATATATATATGATATACTCTCATCTCTTTTTTTCAGTACCAGGGATTGAAGCCAGGTGCATCTACCTCCGGGCTAAACCCCCAACCCTAATTTTTATTTATTTTGTCAAGGTCTCACTAAGTTATAGAGGGCCTCACTAAGTAAACCTGTGGCCAGCCTCCCAAGTACTAGGATTATAAATGTGCACCACCACATCCAGCAATATTTTCTTTTTCTTTTTGGTGGTATTAGAGATCAGGCCCGGGGACATTCAACCTCTGAACTATACCCTCATTTTATTTTTTGTTTTGAAGCAAAGTCATGCTAAGTTGCTGCGGGTTTAAGTTGCTGAGGCTATCCTTGAACTCGCAATTCTCCTGTCTCAGCCTCCCAAGTTCTGAGAATTCAGACATGCACCATCATACCCAGCTTCTGGATATATTTTCTAGACAGACCCCTTTAACACATGCACCAACCGATATATTAAGAAATGTTCAAAGAAGCAGTTTTTGTAATTAAAAAAAAAAAGTAAGACAACCCAAAATTCCATTCCATTGATAGTGGAATGGATAAATTGTATTCAAACAATGACATGCTATACCATGATAGGAGTGAACAAATTATAACTAGATGTTAAAACATTTTTGTGTGACGTATCATGTTGTATGCCCAACATAAAGTGGAGTCAAAGAAGCCAGACCCATAATACTGTATGATTCCATTCATGGAACCTTCAAACACACACATGGAACCTTCAAACACACACACACACACACACACGTCACTAAGTTAGAGTAGCAAGTAGAGAGTTATGGTGGGGGAGCAAGGCTGACTAGGCTATAAGTGTCAGAGGACATAAGACAGGCTTTTGAGGGACTGGTTAGTACTCAATTTCCATCTTGGGTGTCAGATATACGACTACTCCGTGAAAGTTCTGTGAGCTATTCTTTTGGATTTGTGCATTTTCTGTTAAATATTATGTTAAAAAAAAATCTGTTGCCTAACTAAAAGACTGACAGACCATATGGCCTAGCAATTGTAGTCTTGGCAATACAGTCCAGAGAAAGTGGCATGTGCGTGCTGAAAGAGAACTAGTGAGGCAGGGCAAGAATGCACTGTATGTAACAGCCCAGTCTCAGAAACAACCCTCTATCCACGAACAGAAAAACAGACACACTGGCAGCCACACGTGGCGTTGAATACAACAACACCACAGCAAGCTGCAGAGGGAGCTGGCAGTACCAGGCAGCTTGGACCAGGAACGAGGCGCAGAGCTCCATAGCTCCCCAACACTCAGCAACGTGCTAATTCTGTGACAAAAGCAAGGAAACCACACACACGAAATTCAAAATAGTCTTTGCCCTTGCAGGGGGAGGAGAGAGAAGCCCTGGAAAAGCACACTCAGAGGTACGCAGGATGAACAAAGCCACACATAGTCACACAGTCACACAGACTTTTTTTTTTTTTTTTTTTGGTACTAGGATTGAGAACCCCGGAGCATTCTACCTCTGAACTATGCCCTATCCCTTTTTTTTTAATTTTTTTAATTTTTATTTTGAAGCAGAATCTTGCTAAGTTGCTGAGGCTGGCTGTGAACCCGTGATGCTCCTGTCTCAGCCTCCCGAGGACTGGGACTACAGTTGTGTGCCGCCGCTCCCGGCCACTGTACTCTGCTTCTCGAACTGAGTGGTGGGAGCATCAGCATTTTCATTAACGCACTTATAGAAACATTAAAATTCTCTTTTGCACAATAAATTATTTCATATTGAAACAACTGAATTCACCCTTTTGACATCAAAACTTCATTTCTAGGGATATATGTTACAAAAATACTAAAAAATGGTATCCATAGAATCTATCTGCTGTACCACTGTCAGTAACAATAAACATCTAAGAGAAACTTAAGTGCCCTTTGACAGCACTAGGTCAAGCTAAGTTTTAAGTCAACCACTCTTCCCTGTGTATATGTAGGAATACTACTGAAGATTCACGCAGTGGTGGCTATTTCATAATGGCTAACTGCATTAATTTTTTGTAGGGAAGCTATCATCTCTGTTCTGTATTTTTTAATTGTTCAATGATGAACACCTATCATCTGTCTAAAAACAAAGTCATTTTTAACCTTAAGAGTTTCCCAAAACTATTTAAATTGGAGAAACTGAAAATAATTGTCACCCAAGGACAGAAAAAATAAGGCACATGAAGAGTCTGAACAATTAGTAGTGATGAAGTCAAAGTGTACATTTAATTTTGAGAGGACAAAAGAGAGATTATGGATAATTCCAAATTACACTTGAGTCAAAGCACAGAACAAAACGTAAAATCACACCTAGTACACAGTAGCCTAATATCATTTGGTAACCTAATATTACAGAAGCCTTCCAAAATCTTTTTTCATAAAGTGTTTAGAACTAAAACATTGCATAAACAAGTCATGTGAAAATGGCTCAATGGCTAGACTATTAAAAGTACCTTGCTATTTTTGATGGTGCTTGGCTGAAATCTCCTTTAACTATTATAAAGACAGGCCACTGGATCTACTTTTCACCGGTAAATTTAGCACAGCCAAGACACTGTCTCCAGGGCTGGACCTGCTCCTCTGCCACCACTCCATCCCTCAGTGGCTCCATGACTCAGGCTGGGCCTCAGCACAGCCACTGGGCTCCTCCCAGGTTTTCCTTCCCTCCCCTCAGAGAGGCCGCTACCCTGCAAGTTGAGCTTGAGCCTCAATCAGGGTCTTTGAAGATCACGAGAGTCGATTTTAAGTACTCTCACCACAAAAAAATAGTTATATGAGGCCATGTATATGTTGGCTGACACCTGTACACAACAAATATATATAATTTTCATTTGTCAAATAAAATTATTTTTTTGAAAATAATCAAGAACTAAATTGAAAGATTTAGAAACAAGTCTTACCAATTCCAGGAACCTGGTCCTAAATTCAGATCTAGGGTTTTAATCCCTCAGTTTCAAATTATCAACATCAAGAATAAAAAGAGATACCACTACAGAGCCCACCAACATTAAAAGGAGGATGAGAAAACAGTACAACTTCAACAAATTTGACAATGTAGATGAAAAACACATATTCCTTCCAAAATGGACAGAAGGAAGTCATAGACCATCCACGCTGACATTTTTCTGATAAAGAAATTGAATCTGTAATTTCCATTTCAAACTTCATACAGAGAAAACTACTGTCCAATTCGACTGACTAGTAAAGTCAACTAAACATTAAAAAAAAGAACTAATATCAACTTGATTCAACAAATTGACAAAACAGAAAAGAAGGCATACATCTCCATTTTTTTTTATGGGAGGATCAGCTAGGAGGATTGCAAGTTCAAGGCTAGCCTCAGCTGTTTCAAAATAAAAAATTTAAAAAGGGCTGTGGGTATAGCTCAGAGGTAGAATGTCCCTGGGTTCAATACCCAGTACCAAAAAATATAAAAGACAGTATTCATCACAAACACAGATGTAAGAATCCTTAATAAAGCATAATAAAAATCCATCAATATATAAAATAATAGCATACGAGAGTACGAATTAGCTAAATATTTTTCCAAGAAGCAACATGCGTTTTTCATCTACATTGTCAAATTTGTTGAAGACACCAGGTATGGTGGCGCACGCTTGTAATCCCTGTGTTTGGGAGGCTGAGACTGGAGGATCGTACGGGTTCGAAGCCAGCCTCAGCTACTTAGAGAGGTTCTCAGTAACTTAGCGAGACCCTGTTTCCAAATAAAATATAAAAAAGGTCTGGGAGTATAGACCGGAGGTAGAGAGCCTCTGGGTTCCACCCCTAGTACCACCACCAAAAAAAAAAAAAAAAAAAAAAAAAAGCTCATGCATATAATCCCAGTATGTACACATGCCTCAAAAATGAAAATAAGATGCAATTTTACATCTATTAAAAATATTACCCCTTGTTGCAGGTAAGGTTTTGATATAATCATCACTTGGGGGCATAGTCTTTGTGTGTGTGTGTGTGGTGTGTGTGTGTGTGTCACTAGGAATTGAACTCAGGGACAGTCTACTTCTGAACTACTACATCTCCAGGCCTATTCTATTATTATAATTTTTTTTTTTTTTTTTTTTTTTTTGGTGGTACTGGAGGTGGAACCCAGAGGCTTTCTACCTCCGGGCTATACTCCCAGACCCATTTTATATTTTATTTGGAAACAGGGTCTCACTTAAGTTGCTGAGAGTTTCACTAAGTAGCTGAGGCTGGCTTTGAACCTGCACAATCCTCCTGTCTCAGCCTGCCAAGCACGGGGATTACAAGCGTGCGCCATCATGCCGGCCTATAATTTTTTTTTTTTTTTTTTGAGGCAGGGTCTCACTAAATTGCAGAGGGCCTCACTAAATTTGAGGCTGGCCACAAACCTGCTGTCCCAGCCTCCTGAGTACTGTAATTATAGGTGTGCCACCATGCCCACCGAGCCACAGGTCTTTAATCGTAGTTTGAATATTCCTATCATTAGCCTTAAGAAATGTACCTAACAAGCCAGGAGTGGGATTACACCTGTAATTCCAGTATTTGGGAGAATGTGACAGGAAGATCACAGGTTCAAGGCCAGTTTCAGCAATATAGTGAGACTCTCAGCAATTTAGTGAAAACCTGTTTTAAAACAAAAAGAATGAAAAATAGGGCTGGGAGTGTAGCTCAGAGGTAGAATGCTCTGGGTTCAATAATCCCCAGTACCACACACAAAAAGAGAAGAGATTAAGAATATTATTTTTTATTTGCATGTTATATGTGTGTATATATGTGTAACTTATAAAAGTTTACATATTTTTAATTTACTTTATAAATTCTAAGATTATAGCTAGGCATGGTGGCTCATGCTTATAATCCCAGGATTCGGGAGTCTGAGACTGCAGGATCATGGTTGGGGGACAGCCTCAGCTACTTTAAGTGAGGTCCTTTGCAACTCAGAGAGACTATTTCAAAATAAAGAATAAAAAATAGGGCTGGGAGTGTAGCTCAGAGGTAGAATGCCCCTGGGTTCTACCTCCAGTACTGCAAAAAGAAAAAAAATTGTAAAATTATATTCATTAATATGTAAAATTTATTTATGTGAAAATAAGAAATCTAACTCCTAAATTATGTCACTTTACAAAAACCTCTTCCTCATTATGTCACTGTACAAAAAGTCTTTTTTTGTGTGGTACTGGAAATCCAGGACCTCAAGCATGTTAGGCAAGTGCTATACCACTGAGCTAGACTTCCAGCCCTCAAATTTTGTTCTTTAAAAATTACGGACTGCGTTAATAGTACTTGCATTTTAAACCCAAGGCTTAAAAAAAAAAAAAAAAAAAAAAACTTGTTCATAAAAGAAAATATGTGAACCAAAAGCATTTTTCTGGTAATAACTTTGTGAAGATATTGCAAACCACTAAATTGTGTAATTTAAAAGGATAAATTTAGCCGGAAGTGGTGGCGCACGCTTGTAATCCCCGCGCTTGGGAGGCAGACAGGAGGATCGCTCAGGTTCGAAGCCAGTCTTGCTGGCTTAAGAGACTCTGTTTTCAAATAAAATATAAAATAGGTCTGGGAGTGCAGCCCGGAGGTGGAAGGGTTCCATCCCCAGTACCACCCAAAAAAAAAGGTAAACTTAGCTGGGCATGGTGGTTCATGCTTGTAATCCCAGTATTTGGGAGGCTGAGACAGGAGGATCGTGCAGGATCAAAGCCAGCCTTAGCTACTTAGTGAGGCTCTCCTGTTTCCAAATAAAATATAAAATAGGTTTGGGAGTATAGCCTGGAGGTAGACAGGCCCCGGGTATCATCACCAGTACCAGCAAAAAAAAAAAAGACTTTATGATATGTTAATTCTTCAATTTTTAAAAAGTATTTCTGTATTTGGAATTTGATTACTAATATTTTGTCTTGTTTTCAGTAACCAGGGATCAAATCCAGGCGTGGTCTAAAACTGAGCTAGAACCCCAGCCATTTCTATTTTTTATTTGGAGACAGGATCTTGCTAAGTTTCCAGGCCTGGCTTCAAATTTACAATCCTTCTGCCTCACCCTCCCAAATAGCTGGGATTAGAGGCATGCACCACCACTTCCAACTAATTCCTAATACTCTTTAACCATTCAAGGTACGAGTGGTATTTGTATATACTAATGCCTTTAACAGACTTAACTTTAAACATTTAAGCATTTTTAAACACTAACTGCCAAATTTCATAAAAAGGCATATTATTAGCTGACTATGGTTGTGAACACCATTACCTGGGAGGCTGAGACAGGAGGATCCCAGGTTTATGGGTGTCGCTCAGCTACAGCACTCGAGTTCAATCCCCACTAACATACACACACATACACACATGCATGCACACAGAAGGCACATTTTAACAACTATGGCTAATTCCTAACAGCCAAACATGTCATTTTTCATTCCTCCTCCTAACGAGATCTGCTTTTGTTTGGTGTCACAACATGCTTGGTTGTAAATATTTTCTTTCTTTTTTTTTTTTTTGTGGGTCTGGATGTGGAACCCAGGGGCATTTGACCTCCGAGCTACACCTCCTACCGTATTTTTTATTCTTTATTTTGAAACTGGGTCTCACTGAGTTGCAGAGGGCCTCACTAAGTAGCTGAGGCTGTCTGCGAACCGTGATCCTCAGGTCTCAGCCTCCCTAATGCTGGGATTCCAAGCATGCGCGTGCGCCACCACGCCCGGCTGGATGTAAATATTTTCTTCCTTTGTCCTTGGTACAGTCCAGAGTGAGTAGCTGTATGACTCTGAGGAACCATATGACTCTAGCCAAGAGATATGAACAGAAATCTACGGTTGGAACTTCCAGGAAAAGCTTTTGTTTCCCCAGTAATGAAGGGACAGAGTCAGCCATCACACCTCTCTTGTCCTTTGCCCATTCCCTCCTCTCTGCTTAAGAATTTGGTCATAGTCGCCGGGCGTGGTGGCGCACGCTTGTAATCCCCGCGCTTGGGAGGCGAAGACAGGAGGATCGCGCAGGTTCGAAGCCAGCCGCGTGCGCTGGCTTAGGAGACCCTGTTTCCAAAAATGAAAATGTAAAAATAGGTCTGGGAGTGTAGCCCAGAGGTAGAAGGGCTTCCAGGAACCCCAGTACCACCAAAAAAAAAAAAAAAAAAGAATTTGGTCATAGTAACTGGTGGCACAGTAACCATCTGATGAACTTGAGGATGCTACTAAAAATGGCTGCATTGGAAACTAGAAGATTCCTTCAGGGAGCTAAACCACCCTGGACAGCCTATCTCCAAATTGCTTAAAATGAGAGAAAGCAAAATCCTGAATTAGTTAACCCATTGTAATTAGGGTTCTGTTACATGCATACCAATACAACTCCAATATAACAACTAACACATGAAATGAAAAACATACACCATTGCTACTTAATTATAAATAAATGTTATCAATTAATTCAAAAGGCACATAGACAGAAAGCGTACCTTCATAGCAGTATTTGGTTTCATACCACACCGATACATCTTCGCTATTTGTGGGGTAAGCTGAATTTCCTTGGTAAGTTGCCTCCATTTCCCACACTCTGGTTTTGTACACTGAACCTAGATGGAGAATACGTCAGGATCGGTAAGTCAGCGAACCCTGAGCTAGAGTTTGTGTCTCCGCCCCTCGCTCTGCTATCTTCTCCATGGGATCTGACTGACCTTTAAACAGTTTTAGTATTTTTCGTTTTTCTCCCTCCCTTGCATCACCATACTCAAGAGGCCACGTTTACCCCATTAGGGTAATTTCTAATTCAATACTAGCTCAGCAACAGGAAAGTGCGCAGAGGAACTGAGAACTGCTACCAGAAAGATTTTCCAAGCCGGGCGTGGTGGTGCACGCTTGTAATCCCAGCATTAGGGAGGCTGAGACCTGAGGATCTCGGTTCACGGACAGCCTCAGCTACTTAGTGAGGCCCTCCGCAACTCAGTGAGACCCTGTTTCAAAATAAAGAATAAGGGGCTGGGATGGAGCTCAGTGGCAAAACACCTGCTTTGCAGGTGTGGCGCTCTGGGTTCGATCCCCGGTTTAAAAAAAAAAAAAAAAGACAAAAAAAAGAACCCCTTTAAAAAAATAATAAGCAAAATAAATAATAAAAAATTGGGAAGGGGGTATAGGTCGGAGGTCAAATGCCTCTGGGTTCTACCTGCAGACTATGATGTATGAATACAGTGCACCAATTAAAAAAAAAATTTTTTTTTAAATTCAGCAAATCATCTTTTAAAAGGTGGCATCTTTATATTATATATGGAATCACTAAAATATATTTTCAAAGGATGGCTAGCTGGAACAGAATAATATAAACTTGATAAAAAAGCTAAAAGTTATAAAAAACTATATTCAAAGTATGATTTTTAAACCTAATTAAGATCTATAATTAAAGTACAAAACTATGCTTAAACACAAAATAGGAACAGAGAAAAGGCTAAGAAGACATGTACTAAGCTCAGCAACGCATTCTACCCGCTCCACAAACACACTCTAGAACAACAAAGCATCGTCCTTCTTACCCAGTAGGGAAGCTGCTGGTCTGCCATGAACGCTTTGGGGCTAGGTTCAGTTTTGCCATTGGTGGTCCATATTTTTTTCCATGTAATGTATTTGTCATATCCATCTTTATGGCTGAAAAAAAAATATATCAAGCTATTAAGCTAATCAGATTCTCAAAATATGAGTCAAGTTTAAATAAATCTTGTGTACAGGACTAAGCTGGCTTTGTTTCAAGGAGGGAAGTTACTACAGCATCCATACAACTTGCTGCCAGAGGGGTATGTTCTTGTCAGCTTTAGCATCTAAGACCAATAGGAAGGAAAAAATATTTTGTGTGTGTGTATGTGTGTGTGGTTCTGGGGATTGACCCCAGGAGCATTCAACCTCCAAGCTATACCCCCGCCCTTTATTTTATTTTTGTTTTGAAATGGTCTCACTAGGTTGCTGATGCTAGCTTGAACCTGCGATCCTCCTGTCTCAGCCACAAAACAAAAAATTTTTAAAAAAAGTTTCACATATACACAGTAAACACTACAGTAGCCATTAAAACATCATAAATATCCAATTAGAGAAAGCAAAAAAAGAGAAACAAGATAGAGAAAAATGCACCAGAAAACAGCTAGCAAGACGATTACATTTAATCCAATTATAACAATAATCACTTAAAATATGGATAATATAAACACAAATTAAAAGGCAGTGGGAAATTAAACCTTTTTTATATTTTATTTTTGGCAGTACTGAGGACTGAATCCAGGGGTGCCCTGCCACTGAGCTGCATATCCGCATCCCTATTTGTTAAATTTTGAAACAGGGTCTAAGTTGCCCAGGCTGGCCTTGATCTGGCAGACCTCCTGCCTCAATCTCCCAAAAACTGGGATTATAGGCATGCACCAGCATATCAGCTTACTTTTTATTCTCTTACTTTTTGATGCTATGTATTGAACACAGGACCTTGCACTTAAACAGTTTATTCTCTATAATCTTGGATTAAAGAAAAAATTTTAAATATTTTGAATGAAGTGAAAATGTTATTAAAATTTATGAAATAACAACTAAATCAATACTTGAAGGGAAATTTATAGCATTAAATGCATTTATTAGAAAAATAGGTCTAAATCAACAGCCTTAAACTTTCGATTTAAGGGATCAGAGAAAGAGAAATTGAAACATAAAACAAAGTAAATGATTAAAAATTAGAATATAAGCTGGGCATGGTAGTGCACACTTGTAATCCCAGTACTTGGGAGGCTAGACAGGAGGATCACAGGTTTGAAGCCAACCTCAGCAGCTTAGTGAAGCTCTCAACAACTTAGTGAGACTCTGTTTCCAAATAAAATATAAAATAGGTCTGGGGGTATAGCTTGGAAGTAGAAGGACCCTGGGTTCCATCCCCAGTACCCCCCCCCCCCACACACACACACACACACACACAAATTAGAATAAAATTGGAAACAGAAGCAAAACCAAAATCTGATTCTTAGAAAAGATTAATAAAATTTCTCTGCTACCAACCAGAATTGAGGAGAAAAGAAAAAAAATAAAGTAATACTAATATGAAAGATTGAGCCACCTGCCTGCCCAGTGTCCCCTGCTTTATGCACCCTTATCCTCTATGCATTGTGATTGAATAGCAGAACAGCTCCAAGATGTTCCAGAACTTTCAGACTGAAGAGAGTAGCTGTTCCATGACAGGTATTTTTAGAGCCCTGAGTCTGTGCACACATAAGTATGTACATACACAAATAAGATCAACTCCTGGTCAAAAGTACAGTGACTGCAGGCAGGCTGAGACAGTCCAGTCACTCAGCCTGGAGACTAAGCTATAACCATTGTAGCATTGCCCTTGCTACTGTCCCCTCCACCATTGAAACCTCAGTTAGGAAACAAACCTTCTATAATAGTGGTCAAAGCATTCATTGCAGAAATGCTCCCCACAGGAGAGGTGATACCATCGAGATGTGTATCCATTTTTAGCACATCTGAAAATAGCAAAAACATGTAACTTTGATAAAGAACAAACATTTCACTTTTTAAAAAACATTCAGTAAGACTATCATTTGAACCCATTTGCATTATCTCTGCTTAAGATTCCATGAGCCATAACAGGGAAAACTAGAATGAATGACTGATAATATAAGCTGAGTATCCCTTATCTGAAATGCTTGAGACCAGAAGTATTTTGGATATTTTGGGTGATTTTGTAAAATATTTACATGTGTGCACATACTGCCTTATCTTGGGGATAGAACCCAAGTCTAAATACAAAGTTGACTCATGTTTCATATACACCTTATACACACAGCCTGAGGGTAATTTTAGGGTACCTCTATTTTGACTGAGGCCTATCACATAAGCTAAGGTATAGAACTTACCACTGGTGACATCATATTGACACTCAAAAAGCTTTAGATTTAAAGGGTTTCACTTTTCAGATTAGAGATGCTCTGCCAGTAGTATAGCGAAGATACAGGGATTTAGACCAGTGGAATGTATTCCAGCCAGCAGCCTGAGCTTAGGAGTCTCAGTAAAACTCCCTGAAGCATTTGATGGTGGTTTGTAACATAAAACAATGATGGCGCTGTACTCCCTGCAAGTGGAGCGTATGAAGGGAAGAGAAGACTCTGGTAGTAACACCTGCTAGTACTGAACAGTGAATGGCCAGTTGTGATCTCAGTACTGAGCAGCCAATCCAACAACTTGCCTAACAGATAATAACGGAGCAAAAGAATACAAAAAATCATGCCACCATGAACACAACAGCCACCACCTATTTGTATTTAAAAACAAAGGATCCCAGGCATGGTAGTGCATGCTTGTAATCTCAGCATTTGGGAGGCACTCAAAAACAAGAGGATCATGGTTCTAGGACAGCCTCAGCTACTTAGCCCTTTGCAACTCAGTTTCAAAACATAACGAATAAGCTGGGCGTGGTGGCGCACACTTGTAATCCCCGTGTTTAGGAGGCTGAGACAGGAGGATCGCATAGGTTCAAAACCAGCCTCAGCTACTTAGTGAGGCTCTCAGCAACTTAGTGAGAACCCGTTTCCAAATAAAATATTAAATAGGTCTAGAAGTATAGCCTGGAGGTAGAAAGCCTCTAGGTTCCACCTCCAGTACAACCAAAAGAAAAAATATATATATAATGAATACAAAATAGGGCTGGGGATGTCATTTGGAGGAAGAATTCCCCTGGGTTCCATCCCCAGTAATGCGCAAAAAAAAAAAGAAAAAAGAAAAAAGAAAAAATGGGATATCTGTTTTTATTTATTGAATCTTGAGTCTTAAGCCTTAATAGAAGACTTTTTTCCCTGGAAAAAAACCTATTTGTGCCATCCCAATAAATATGGCAGATCTGTAGTTAACTACATGTTTTCATGTGAATATGGGAAGAGGAGGCATGTTACATGAAGGAGAAAGAAATATGGAAAAAGCAAGCACACGCTGGTCTCTACTGTGAGCTCGAGAGTGCCTTGAGTGTCACCCTCAGCCCCTAGACAGGCACAAGCTACGGTAGGTTGATTTGAGGACGCTCTACTGCAGAGTTGACCTGGGTGTGCTGTCGCCTGTTAGGCAAGTTATGACAAGGAACAACGAGGAAGCGATGGCTATGGAGAGTGTCTCCATTATTCGGTGACTTCCAGTATGTATGTTTAGGAAAACTATCATAGCGGATGATGTTCCCACCAGGCATGTTTGCAGGGGCAGAGACAGAGGCCAACACTTGCCCTCTAAACAGACCTTTCAGAAGCATTTGCAAAGCACACGGGACACGCAGCCGTACAGCCTGCCTTTTCACATTTCCGGTACTTCTTCTCTGACATACCATCTTCATCTTCATCTGCTGTCTCTGTTGCTTTCTTCTTTGCCTGCAGGAGAGGCAGCTGAGGTTAAGATTTCATGGGCCCTCTGGGGTAACGTCGGTAGGTTTACTGGAATCACATACATTTTACAAGTTCTCAATGTGAAGGTCAACAACATGCTGGCAGTTGGACAGGGGCTGACCAATACAGCAACGACTTCCTCGTGATCGCACTGTACAAATAATTCACTACCTTGCTAGAGATACAGAAACAGCTTTTTAATGATAGACATCTATGAACTAAAATTCACAGGAGCCTATTTTAGAATAAAATGGCCTCAGTCAGAATAAAGTCATTGTCAAATTAAGATTTATTTTCTTTCTTAGATATCATAGTATAAAAATTATAAGAAAAATTCTAGACAAAGGATTATATCATTCAAGTTTTTCTTAAAAATAAAAGCTTTGCCGGGCGTGGTGGCGCACGCTTGTAATCCCTGAGCTTGGGAGGCGGAGACAGTAGGATCGTGCTGGTTCAGAGCCAGCCGCGCTGGCTTAAGAGACCCTGTTTCCAAATAAAAAAACATAAAAACAGGTCTGGGAGTGTAGCCCAGCAGTAGAAGGGCTTCCAGGAACCCCAGTACCACCAAAATAAAATAAAGTAAAATAAAAGCTTTAAGCCAGGTACAGTAGCGCACACCTGTAATCGCAGAATTTGGGAGGCTAAGACAGGAGGATCACATGTTTAGAGCTAGCCTCGGCAACTCAGTGGGAATGATAGTAACTTAGTGAGACTCTTTCTAAATAAAAAGTAAAATAGAGCCAGGGGTGGTGATGCACACTTGTAATTTTAGTACTTGGGAGGCTGAGACAAGAGGATTGCAAGTTCATGGTCAGCCTCAGTAACTTGTGAGGCTCTCCATAACCTACTAAAACTGTTTCAAAATAAAAAATAAAAAATAGGGCCGGGCATGGTGGTGCACACTTGTAAACCCCGCGGTTGGGAGGCGGAGACGGAGGATCGTGCAGGTTCAAAGCCAGCTGTGCTGGCTTAAGAGACCCTGTTTCCAAATAAAAACATAAAAATGGGTCTGGGAGTATAGCCCAGAGGTAGAAGGGTTTCCAGGAACCCCAGTACCACCAAAAAAATTGGCTGGGAGTGAAGCTAAGCAGTAGAATTCCCCTGGGTTCTATCCTTGGTACCACAAAATAATAAGTAAAATAGGACTGGGGGTGTAGCTCAGAGGTAGAATGCCCCTGGGTTCAAATCCGAGCACTACAAAAAAAAAAAAAAAAAAGTAAAAATAAAAATAAGTGAGTAAATAAATGCTCTTAAAAAAAAAAGAAAGCCGTACAAGCAATCCTCCAACAGCACCCAACCGACTATAAGCTGAAGTCCAAATTCCTCTGAATGACATCCAAACCAAGCATGGTCTGGCCCCAGCCTCATATCCTGGAAACAACTACACAGCTGTGATTCTCTGATCTGCCCATGCTGATTCACACTCTGCTCTTTTAGAGTTCTCTCTGCCATAGGCAACTATTTTCTATATCCTACCACTTTATCACACTATATTATGACTGTACCGCAAATTTCTCTACTAAATTGCAAAGAACATGAGGACTAGAGCTGTGTCTCTCCATTTCTAACTCCCCAGCCCTGATCATTTTGCGTGTGCAAAAAACAGGTTCATCAAGTGAACAAATGAATAATACCTGCCTACCGGAGCTCCTCACAGGAAGACTATCTGGAGAAAGATCAAAAGCTGCTCTTTTCTTTGACCTCCCCCGAAGTGTTGCCATTGTATTATAGTCTGAAAAAAAATCAAACCATTAAATATTACCACCTGCTGTTTTCAACATCCTGGAGCATTATGTAGTTTAGGAGGTGCATGCCCTGCAGCTAGACTGCCTGAGTGTTAAAGCCACCACTTCCAAATTAACCTAAGCCTCAGCATCCTCACATATACAGTAAGGATATACCATAGCAGTGGCATAAAAATTAAACAAGATAACCTATTTAAAGCACCAATACTGGTATAAGTACTCAATAAATATTACCCATTAGTACTATGCACACTGTGTGTGTGTGTGTGTGTGTGTGTGTGTGTGTGTAATATGAGGTATGGAACCCCCAGGGGCTTCCTACCTGCGGACTATACCCTCAGACCTATTTTTTATTTTATTTGGAAACAAGGTCTAAGTTGCTGAGAACCTCACTAAGTTGCTGAGGCTGGCTTCAAACCTACAATCTTCCTGTCTCAGCCTCCCCAATAAAAGGATTACAAGCATGCACCACTGTGCCCGACTCAATGTGTACTTAAAAATAAGAATTGTGCCAAAAGACCAATAACCAAATTATAATACTGTTCGTATACTGTTTCAATTAAGAAAAATATCTAGTTTTTGTTATGTCCCTATCTTGTTGTGTCTTGTTAATAATCTCTGAAATTTGATGCCTCAGTATTCTTTAAAAAGAAAACAGCCAGGCATGGTGGCATATGCTTGTAATCCCAGTACTTGAAGGCTGAGACACAGGTTCAGGACTCGTGAGACACTCATCAACCTAGCGAGACCTTGTTTCAAAATAAAAATAAAATAGGGCTGGGGTGTAGCTCAGGACTCGTGAGACACTCATCAACCTAGCGAGACCTTGTTTCAAAATAAAAATAAAATAGGGCTGGGGTGTAGCTCAGAGGTAGAATGCCCCTGGGCTCAATCCCTAGTATCACAAAAATAATAGCAATAACTAAAAATAACTTACTCATTCCTTTTTAGTAAAACTCAATGGATGAGTATCAGGCACATTGTGTAGACACTACTTAATATAAGCATTTAGAGAAATGCTGCTATCTTCTATTAGAAAACTCTTCTGAGTTTTCAAACTAATAACAGCATGGTTAAAGAAAAATTAAGAACCAAAGTCTCTAAGATAAATTACAAAGCAATGAAAGACAAAGCTATGAGAAGTTTTTTAATTAAATAAGAAAATACTTAGCTTAAGTAATCAGTAATATATAGTAAATATTCTCTGATCTATTATGTTTATCAAACACACACAAAATGATAGAATGAAAAATAAACAGGACATACCTATGGCTAAGGAATTTGAAAGCAAAAAAACAGTATCATAAAATACAAATTCCACATACATAATCCTGATCTTGGAACAAAGTTTTAAAGAGTTTATAATCCTATTGTCTCATATTTGTGACTTATACTAATATTTGAAGAAGATTGTTAATGGATTGTTAACATTAAATGGAAAATCTCTGCCATCTACCCTGACTTTGGGAACTCTTGCTACCAATGCTATGGATAATTTTTCTTTAGTCTTGACTTTCTTAGAGCCAGGATGATGTTAGCTATGAACATAACAGCCCCTGCATAATCTGAAGTGCATTATAGTTCTTTAAGCATTAATTACGATCTAGTGGGTCTTGAGGGTATATCTCAGTGGTAGAATGTGAGCTTAGCAAGCATAAAGATGGGTTTGAGCTCCAGCACCAAAATAAATATTTATTTCTATAGAATCCATTATACTGCTGGCAATATTAAAAATACTACCTATGTAGTCACTCTTATACTTTCTTGGATTTTCTGGATTCCATTTGTTATTTTCAAAGGACAAAATAAGTATCTTTATGTAAATATGAATATAAATAAGAACATGTAAATGTGAATTCTTAACACATATAAAATAATGTAATCTCTTCCCTACTAAAACATCCACATTATTCATAATATGAACCACATAAGCCAGGCATGGCAATGCATGCCTACAATCCCAGTGCACTAAGAGGCTGAGACAGGAGGATTAAAAGTTTGAAGCCAGCCGGGCGTGGTGGCGCACGCTTGTAATCCCTGTGCCTGGGCAGCTGAGACAGGAGGATCGCAAAGGTTCAAAGCCAGCCTCAGCTATTTAGTGAGGCTCTCAGCAACTTAATGAGACCCTGTTTCCAAATAAAATATAAAATAGGTCTGGGAGCATAGCCCAGAGAAGCCCCTCAGTTCCAGCCCCAGTACCACCAAAAAAAAAAAAAAAAAAAAAAAAGTCTGAAGCCAGCCTGGATAGCTTAAGAACTCTATCTCAAAATAAAATCTAAACAGGGGTTTGGAACCCCAGTGTGTTGGCACTCACCTGTAATCCCAGTACTTGGGAGGCTGAGACAGGAGGAACACGGGTTTGAAGCCAGCCTCAACCACTTAGAGAGGCCCTCAGAAACTCAGTGAGACCCTGTTTCAAAATAAAACATAAAACTCAGAGGTAAAATGCCCCTGAGTTCAATCCCCAGTACCATAGAAACAAGGGGGGGCGGGGCTGGGGATGTTGCTCAGGTAGAGCAGCCCTGAGTTCAATTACCAACACCATAAAAATAAAAGAACCACAGAAAGAATGTATATACAGTACTATGTAAATACTGCAGCTATGTGTCCCATGTGGGGACGAGGAACATGATGAAATCATCCTCAGTTCAAGAAACTTTTGCTCTTGTCACCCAGATGTGTGTGTGTTCCGGAAAGTACAGTTTTCAGAAATTTCATCAAAAGTTTTAATCAAATTGTACACTGGAATATATGTACTTAATGCAATAAAAAATAACAAAATTCAAGAAGTGGCTAAAAAGGAAATAAAAACTATAAAAGCTGTTATTAAATATGATTTAAGTTTTTTAAAGTAGTACATTTTTATTTTTTAGTGATACTGGGGGGGGGGGGGGAATCCAGGGGCTTTTCTACCTCTGAGCTATACTCCCAGACCTATTTTATACTTTATTTGGAAACAGGGTCTCACTAAGTTGCCGAGAGCCTCACTAAGTAGCTGAGGATGTTCAAACTTGTGCGATCCTCCTGTCTCAGCCTCCCAAGCGCTGAGATTACTAGCGTGCGCCACCACGCCCAGCACATTTTTACCTTTAATTATACAACTGAGGGTTATGTGCCTCCATCTTTTTTGGCACTTAATGTAATCTCTATATTTCCACTTTTGCTGGGTCCTTGGGTCTTTTTTTTTTTTTTTTTTTTTTTTGGTGGTAGTACTGGGAATGGAACCCAGGTGCCTTCTACCTCCGAGCTACACCCTTGCCCTATTTTTACTCCTTATTTTGAAACAGGGTGTCACTGAGTAGCTGAGGCTGTCCGCAAACCGTGATCCTCCAGTCTCAGCCTCCCAAATGCTAAGATTACAAGCCTGTGTCACCACACCCGGCTTTCCTTGGATCTTAAAATGAAGGAAAAAAGTAAGTTAGATGGACTAAAATGATCAAGTTTTAAATATAATCCTAGAAATACTAGCAAAATGTCACTAAAACAAACTAGTAAACTGAAAGTTCTCCCACGTGGTTCTTCAAATTAATAGATACCTATCAATTTGTTTCATGCTCAGTATTTTAAGCATATTTCTTCCTATTTTTAAATGCATGGCTTTAGTGATCTTTTGTGTGGGGGGGTGTCTGGGGATGGAACCCAGGGGCATTTGACCTCCAAGCTACACCCTCTGCCCTATTTTTTCTTTTCTTCTTCTTTTTTTTTTTTTTTTTTTTTTTTTTTGGTGGTACTGGGGGTGGAACCCAGAGGCTTTTCTACCTCCGGGCTATACTCCCAGACCTATTTTTATACTCTATTTGGAAACAGGGTCTCACTAAGTTGCTGAGAGCCTCATTAAGTAGCTGAGGCTGGCTATGAACCTGTGTGATCCTCCTGTCTCAGCCTCCCAAGCACTGGGATTACAAGCATGCGCCACCACGCCCGGCTAGCTTATTCTTTATTTTGAAACCAGGTCTCACTGAGTTGCAGAGGGCCTCACTAAGTAGCTGAGGCTGTCCTCGAACGGCGATTCTCCAGTCTCAGCTTCCCAAATGCTAGTGTTACAAACGTGCACCACCACGCCCGGCTTTTAGTTATCTTTTTTTGTTGTTTGATAATGGGGTTCAAACCCAAGGTAATTCTACCTCTGAGTTACACCCCAATCCTTTTAATTTTTAAAATTTGAAACAGAGTCTCACTAAATTGAGGCTGGCCTTGAACCTGTGATCCTCCTACGTCAACCAGTCAACCTGTCAACCTTGCAATTTCTAAGATTACAGGCTTGTGCTACTGTACCCAGGTGGTTTTCTATTAATGTGTTAAAAAAAAAAAAAAGCAGAGCCTTTTGTGTGTGTGTGTGTGTATAACTCGGGGATTAAACCCAGGAGCATTCTACCTCAGAGCTTTAACCCCAGCCAGCTCAGCTCCTATTTTATTTTGAAACAGGATCTCACCAGATTGTTGAAGCTATCCTGGAACCTGTCATCCTCCTGTCTCAGCCTCCCAAGTACTAGGATTATAGGCTTGTGCCACCACACCTGGTCTAAAGCAGGTTTTTAAAATAAATACACAGGTAAATATATAAATATCAGAACCTCTATTTAAATAATTCTGGGATGTGTGGGTGTTTGTTGCAGTACTGGGGACTGAACCCAGGAAAATTCTACCTCCAAACTACACCCCTAGCCCTATTTTTTTATTCTTTATTGTGAAACAGAGTCTAAATTGTGAAGGGCCTAAGTAGCTGAGGTTAGCTGTGAAGCTGGGATTCTGCTGTCTCAGCTTCCCAAGCAAGTGTGCGCCACCATTCCCAGCTCCCAAGTGTTTTTGAAGCAGAATAGCTTTGTAAGACACACAGATGGGTGTGGAGGCCCACACCTGTAATTCCAGTGCTTGGGAGGCTGAAACAGGAGGATCGCAGGTGAAGCCGGCCTCAGCAACTTAGTGAGGCTTGCATCAACTTAGCAAGATCCTGTGTCCAAATTAGGAAAAAAAAAAAAATAGGGCTGGGTTGTAGTTCAGAGGTAAAATGCCTCTGAGTTCAGTCACCAGCACCATAAACAAATAAATAGTCATAAAAATATTAACCAAAAGGATTCCATGTTAAAATAATAATTTACAGTAGGGTCAACATAATTTCTAAAAATAGGACAAACTACCAGAAAATTCTTGAGAGAAAAAAGAAACAGGACTTCCTTCCCCCCTGGGCCACTTATAAGGCAAGACTAGCACCTTATTTTTCTCACACTAACAAATTTTCAGAAATACGGATCCAGTACAATAATTCAACACTGAATTATTCAATATTCAATATCCACTTCAACAATTCAATATTGAATTCCCATTGGCCTGGATGTCTTTCACTGAACTTCCTCTGCCTGGAAGCCAATTAATTATTGATGGTAATTTTCTCTTATACCTCCTGAAGAAAAACCAACCCTCCCACTCGTCATTCTTCCACTAAAACAGATTAGAATACTCAATAAACCTGGCAAATGCCCCGAATTCGGTGTGTACATGTGGAGTGGGGGATCCCCCAACTGGAGCTATGGAGGTCTATGGGGTCCTGCAGCTCACACGGGACAAGGCGCTTCTATGTGGCTGGGTTCCATTTAGCTGCACCCCAACTTTCTACAGCTGGGCCTGCCTCTTCCTTCCTCTCTCACCTGCCAGTGGCCTGGCCCGGGACTCGGCTGTCCTACCCGGCTCGGGGGCTCCAATTCCAGAGGGGTTGCCCCAGCAACCCTGCAATCCATGCCAATCAGGCTCCGCGGGGCAGCACCGCTGCACCTGCGGGCTGCGCGCCGCCTCGCCTCGCCTCGCCGGGAGGACCGGAGGGAGTTCCTGCTCAGACTCCCGCAGGGGGACCCGGCTGCGACCAGCCCGGGGAGGAAGCCCAGGGCTCGGGCGCCAGCCGCGGCCGCCTCGCGCTCGGAGCAGCTTTCTCGCGCCGCCTCCGGAGTCCCAAAGCAGCCGCCCCGGGGCTCACCTGTGCGTGGAAGCGGCGCAGGGAGTCTCGAGGAGGCGGCAGCGCTGAGCAGAAGGAAACACCGCAAGGAGGTCAGGAGACCAGCCGCCGCGACGAGTCGGGGACCCCGCCGCCCCGGCCGGGACCCCCTCCCGCTGACGGGGACCCCGCCCGCGCCCCTTCCCACCAGCGGCGCCGGGGACACCGCCGCCTCCCACCCAGGGCGCACGAGGGATCACGCCCCCGCCCCGCCGCTTTGTGCAGCGCCGCCGCCCCCGCGCGCGCCCGAAGCCCGGAGCCCGCACCTCAGAAGCGCGGGCCAGCGGGGCTCGCCGCCGCGGCTGCCTGCCGGCGTCCTCCTCAGCCGCGCGCAGGGCTCGCGCGACCGCGCCGCTTCCGCTCCTATCGCGGCGTGACCCGGAGTGGGAGGAGCCCGGGAGACAGCGAGCAGGAGGCCCCGCCCCTCCTGGTGGGAGGAGCCAGGGAGACTGCGAGCCCACGGCCACGCCCCGTCGCGGCGCGCCCCGCCCCTATCACGGTCTGACGTGAGTGGAGCGGCAAGAGGAAGGCTCCGCCCCGCCCCTATCACGGCGTGACGCGAAGAGGGAGGAGTCAGCGGGACAGTGAGCGAGAGGCCACGCCCCCGCCGCGGCGAGCCCCGCCCCAGCCGTTTCCGCCCTCACTCGCCCGGCGCGGGCGGGGTGAGGGCGGCGCTGAGCACCCGGGAGGGCGGCGCTCGGGAGCGGAGGGGCGAGCCCCGCAGTGTCCTGCGGCCGGCGACCCGCGAGGTGGCTCCGCGGGCTCCGAGAGCAAGCGGTGAGCAGAAACAGTTTGCTAAGAGTGTGTGAGCCAGCGATAGCCTCCTCCGGAATGGGGCGTCCGAAAAGCGCCCTGAAATGGGGTTTGGAGAACAGAAGGTTATGAATAATGATGTCAGGCAATGAATGGTCTTTGAGAGTACAGGATTTTTTTTCAGTAATGGAGATAGAACCCAAGGGCATTCTACCTGCGAGCTGTATCCCCTGCCCTATTTTTTATTCTTTATTTTGAAGCAGGGTCTCACTGAGTTGCAAAGGGCAGGCTGGCCATGAACTGCGATCCTCCTGTCTCAGCCTCCCAAAAGCTGGATTACAAGCGTGAGCCACTACGCCTGGCTATTCTTTATTTTGAAACAGGGTCCCACTAAGTTGCAGAGGGCCTCACTAAGTAGTTGAGGCTGGCGGTGAACCTGCGATCCTCCTGTCTCAGCCTTGCAAGTACTGGGATTACAAGTGTGTACCACCACACCCAGTTTGAGAGTACAGGATTTTAAGTGACTCCCCCTACGCCCCCCATGTTGTTTTAGTGAGTTTTAAGAAAAGATAGTTACTGCTAGGATAGGGAGTGACACTCTGGGGGTTAGGGGAACTGGGACATTGCAGATATTCTAAGCTAAGATATTCTGGAGTGTTACACAGGAGCATGCATATGTAAAATAGTTCACTGAGCCATACTCAGTAATTTAGGGAAGTTACTTTTTAAATTTTAAAATGGGCCAGATGTAGTGACGTACTCTTGTAATCCCAGCGCTTGGGAGGCTGAGACAGGAGGATCACACAGGTTCAAAGCCAGTCTCAGCTACTTAGTGAGGCCCTCAGCAACTTAGTGAGACCCTGTTTCCAAATAAAATATAAAATAGGTCTGGGAGTGCAGCCCGGAGGTAGAAAAGCCCCTGGGTTCCACCCCCAGTACCACACACAAAAATTTTTAATGGAATTAAAGCAGAAGTTTTCTTTTAAAAGGTAAGGGAGAGAACCTGGGCAACCAATGAGCACATTTGAAATTAACATGAGTAAGTATGATTGTGAAATCTGCCTTTTTCGATTCTTGTACTTTGCACTTTTATAAAGGAGACTTTTATTTCTCTAAAAATGACGTAGACAAGTGAAATACGCATCAAGTAAATGTTAGAGCAACTGTTAGAAGTGATTATATTTATTATATTGTTAAAGTTCAAGTTCCTGTAAAAAAAAAAATAGTTGTGTGATTTGAAGTTGTTCTGGTGAATGATAGAGATCACATGTCATATTTTTAGCAGACAACTTCTTTATGAGGGTTTAACTCTATGTGTGTGCGAATGTGTGTTTTGTTTTGTTTTTTCTTTTTTTCTTTTTTTTCTTTTCTTCTTCTTTTTTTAAACTGGGAATTGAACCCAGAGGCATTAACCTCCCAGCTACACTCTCAGTCTTAATTTTTACTCTGAAGCAGGGTCTCCTTAGGATGATGAAAGTCTCACTACTTACTGAGGCAGTCCTCGAACCCGTGATCCTCCCATATTAGAACCCCAAGTACTGGCATTACAGGGGTGCGCCACCATGCCCAGTTCAGGGCTTAACTTCTGGGTAGAATTGTTGAGCTTCAAAGTTGCTGACTGAACACAGAGATGGGAACATTGAAACTCTCTTGCTTTTCTGTACCCAACATAATCAGATTCTTCTTTCTCATTGACCTCTCAGAAAACCAAATGTCGCCTGATATCATCAGGGCCTTGCAAAAGTTATTTATTAGTGAATAACTTGCTGAGAAGTGAATTTATCTTCCTAGGAGTTGCCATCTCCTTAAATCCTAAGCACACAGAAGCCAATTTGTGCAACAATTGAGGTTTTTTTGGATAGCTCTGCTTTTATGCAATGTTTGTTCTTTCATGGATAAAATCATTAC
This sequence comes from Muscardinus avellanarius, assembly GCF_963383645.1. Lineage (NCBI taxonomy): Eukaryota > Metazoa > Chordata > Mammalia > Rodentia > Gliridae > Muscardinus > Muscardinus avellanarius. The sequence goes on along the minus strand of NC_137800.1, from coordinate 75,350,539 downwards.
ATATAAAACACCAGTGTGGTGGCGCATGCTTGTAATCCCAGCATTTGGGAGGTGGAGACTGGAAGATCGTGGCCTAGCATCTTTAATGAGGACGACAGCCTCAGCTATGTATCGAGGCCCTTCGCAACTCAGTGAGACCCTGTTTCAAAAATAAAAAGACTAAAAAATAGGGCTGGGGATGTAGCTCCGAGGTACAATTCCCCTGGGTTCTATCTCCAGGACCGCAAACAAAGCAAAACAAAACAAAAAATCACCAGTACTAGTATACTCCAAACCAAATTAATTTCACTAATGATTTAAAGGGAATGTTGAAATTAATATATTATAAAATCAACCCTGAATGGAGAGCTAAGCCAGTTATGGTGTTGCACACTTGTAATCCTAGTACTTGAGAGGCTGAGACAAGAGGATCACAGATTCCTGATCAGCCTCAGCTACTTAATGAGGCCCCCTGCAACTTAATGGGACCCTGATTTACATTTTTGTGTGTGTGTGCGGTACTGGGGGTGGAACCCAGGGACTTTTCTACCTCCGGGTTATACTCCCAGACCTATTTTATATTTTATTTGAAAACAGGGTCTCACTAAGTTCCTGAGAGCCTCACTCAGTAGCTGAGGCTGGCTTTGAAACTGTGCGATCCTCCTGTCTCAGCCTCCCAAGGGCTGGGATTATAAACATGCACCACTATGCCCGGCTGAGACCCTGTTTTAAAATAAAGAATAAATAGGGCTGGGGGTGTAACTTGGAGATAGAATGCCCCTGGGTTCAACCCCCAATTAAAAAAAAAAAGACAGTTAATGGACCTGCAATTGTGTTTACATGGAGTTGGGGTGTTTTTTTTAGTACCTTTTGTTTGTATTTTCCACTGCAAAAAATATATATATTTAGAATAAAGACTTATGATATAGAAATAAGATATTGAACCCATGCATCTGTTTTTGCTCCCTCTTGAAACTCTACCAAAACAAGATTTTTAGAGGCATAAACTGTCATAAATGTGACTACTAAAGAGACTAGAAATGTAATGATGGGTACTGGGACATTAGGCAGAGCTTGGACTTGAATTAGTAACAAATACATGGAAACTTTGTAAATGAGAAAATAAGATAATGATTAACTATAGAATTAAGAGGTTTGCAAAAAGAAAAGCATTCATATGCTGCTATGTGGCGTAGCTGTGAGCAGCATTTACCTAGTTATAATAATGTGCACACCAGATATTTTATCAAAAATATGCTATGAGCCGGGCGTGGTGGCGCACGCTTGTAATCCCCGCGCTTGGGAGACGGAGACAGGAGGATCACGCAGGTTCGAAGCCAGCTGCGCTGGCTTAAGAGACCCTGTTTCCAAATAAAAAAATATAAAATAGCCCTGGGAGTGTAGCCTGAAGGTAGAAGGGTTTCCAGGAACCCCGGTACCACCAAAAAAATGTGTGTGTGTATGTATATATGTGTGTGTGTGTGTGTGTGTATACACATGTGTGTATATATACACATATATATACACACATAAATGTACATTATATATATATATATGCATGCTATGAGTATATAAAAAAGACAAGAAAGATGAGAAGATGGTGTATTTGTATATTGGGAAATTGGAAGAGATGTAAATGTTTATCTTCTCTAAAAGTTCCCTAGAAATGAAAATTAAGATACAAGCATGCTAATTTGAGATAGCATGATTCAGCTAAGAGTTAACAATGGTTGTGTCATTGGGAATGTGAACTACTATTTTTAAACAAATCAGTTGCACTCTTAAAACGGTGTGTACTATATATATTGATAAAAAGAATGAAATATTAAGATGTTAAAAAGAAGATGCTAGAAAAAAATCTAAGTTTCTGAAACTTAGACTGTTGTAGACTGCATAATGCCTGATTTTTTGTCCCCTCTCCCATCCATTGTTAAACTTACACCGTTTTACTCCAGTGTTAAGGACTAATTTGATTTATTTAAAGATCTTCCCAAACATGTAATATGATTTATGCCTCCACCACCAAAGTCATTGAAAAGCCATATTTTGTATGGCTTGTTGTATTGGGTGTTGAAATACTTTTTAAAAACCATACTGCCAAGGACAGTGGGTCTTCATTTAAATCAGCAATAGAATTGCAATGCCCTGAAATAGCAACATTACAAATATTTTCCATTTAAGCTCTGAAGATACCTGCCTGTGAGACAGAGGTGTCTACAGCACTATGGATGATACAAGAAAGTTACTCAATACTAAAGAGACCCCCAACACAGAGGTTCAGAAAAACCAAGTACTAACCCTGGAAGAATGGCAAGACAAGTGGGTGACTCGCAGGATTGGATTTCACCAGGAACAAGGACACCAGTAAGACGTGTTTGGTCTATGAAAGAGAAGTGCTGTATCCAAAACTGACTTTTTAAATAGAAATAATAATCTCAGTATACATTAATAAGCTGATTTTCATTGTGCATTTTTATTTTTTCATATATAGCTTTTTTTTTCTTTTGGTAGCAGGGATTAAACCCAAGGGCATTCTACCACTCAGCGACACCCCCAGCCTGATTTTTATTTTTTATTTGAAACAGAGTCTCATTAGGTTGCTGAGGGCCTAAGTTGCTGACACTGGCCTTGAACCTGTGATTCTCTTTTATCACCCTCCCAAGCACAGGGATTGCAGGCTAGCGTTTCTGAAATCAAAATGCATTTATGGCTATCATAGTTAAATTGGCAATGTGTTTTCTTAAACACATAATGTATAAATAATTATGTGACTAACAGTTCATGGCATCTTAGATTTACTGTATCTTTTTAATTACCCATTGCATATATGTATTAGTCATGCTGAAACAATATTTATGCTTACATCTCTTTATAATAAAAAGTGGTGCTGTTTTAACTACTTTCCCATATCATGTGTTTTGATGTTAAAATCATATCCAACCAGGCGTGGTGGCGCACGCTTGTAATCCCTGCGCTTGGGAGGCAGAGACAGGAGGATCGCGCAGGTTCATAATCAGCCTCGCTGGCTTAAGAGACCCTGTTTCCAAATAAATTTAAAAAATATAAAATAGGTCTGGGAGTATAGCCCGGAGGTAGAAGAGCTTCCAGGAACCCCAGTACTACCAAAAAAAAAAAAAAAAGAATTGTATCCATATAGTAGAGAGGGCTGTTAAGAGAAATTAATAAGTGAGCTACAGTGTTGAGCAACATATTAGCAGCCAGTGTTTGCCTTTGCAGTAGCAACAATAAAATTATGGAGTAACTGAGTAAAATGGTCATTCTATACATTGTTCTTTCAGGCAAACACTCCAGCTTTCCATGAGACATCATTGTAATTATCATTTTTATTGTTAACAGGAAACCCAGAGATTAACTCTCTTACCACTAACTAGCTGTATAACGGAGCATGTTGTCTAACTGTACTGTTTCTTCATACTATGAAAACTGGAAATTACAATATTGTTTATTCATTAAGGTTTGGAGAATATTAAGTGAGATGATGTACGAAAACGACTTAGTGTCATATAGTCTACTCCTGTCTTCTGTGCACTGGGCTAATTCAAACAACCAACTTTTTTTTTTCTCCCCAGGCTATTAAAGAAACATCTGGATACTTTTCTTAAGGGCAAGAATGAACTGAGGATATTTGTTCCTCTCTGTGGAAAAGCAGTAGAGATGAAATGGTATGAGCATCAACCAACATACTTGTCTTTTATGATAATTTTTTGGGTGAATATATAACAAGATATAGGCTAAAAATTTACATTTTCAGGAAATGCACAGAGGTTCTTGTTTGGGGGTGTCTGAGGATGGTACTAGGGATTGAACACAGGAGTGTTCTGAGTCACACACCGAGCGCAATTTTATTTTTTATTTTGAAATGAGGTCTCACTAAGTTGCTGAGTCTGGCCTGGAACCTGCGATGCTCCTGTCTCAGCCTCCTAAGTACTGAAATTACGGTCCACTGTGCCCAGCTTCAGACAATATTTTTAGTAGACTCTATTAATAAGCCACTATTGCTATGGATTACCGTAAAGTCACAAATGCAAAAATCATTTTCTATTTAGAACTCTGTTTTAATGATAATATACATATACATGCATACCTGCCAAGACATATATTCTCCCTCCGCCATGCTGGGGATTGAACCCAGGAGTGCTCTACCACTGAGCTACATCTCCAGCCCTTTTTTATTTTTTATTTGTTTACTTTTATTTGTAGTAGTAGGGATTGAACTCTAGGGTATTCTACCACTGAGCTACACCCCCAGACCCTTTTTCTTTTTTCTTGTTTTGAAATGGTCTGTCTCACCAAGTTGTGGAAGGTCTAGTTAAGTTGCTGAGACTGGCCATGAACCTGTCATCCTCCTGTCTCAGCCTCCCAAATACTGGAATTACAAGTGTGCACCATCATACTGAACTCATGTATTCATTGTTTAGGCTTAAATGTTGAGAACTTTGATCATTAAGCAGAAAAGAATAACGAATGTATGAAAAGCTTAGTAAATGCAAACTATAATAACTTTATTTATTTTATTTTATTTTATTTTATTTTTTTGTGGTACTGGGGGTGTAACCCAGAGACTTTCTACCTCCGGGCTATACTCCCAGCCCTATTTTATATTTTGTTTTTGAAACAGGGTCTCACTGAGTTGCTGAGAGCCTCACTAAGTAGCTGAGGCTGGCTTCGAACCTGCGCGATCCTCCTGTCTCAGCTTCCCAAGCGCTGGGATTACAAGCATGTGCCACCACGTCCGGCCCTATAGTAAGTTTAAAATGTTGTTTCCTATATTGGTGAACATCCCCAGAAGTCGCATGAATTTGGAGTTGCTTTCCCATTAGAAATAGTGGAGTTTTTGTAGCCCACACTCTAGCTAAGAGGGTATGCCAAATGGCTGCCACGGCCTTTGGGGGCCATTTCAAGTGTGGGGCCAGGCATGGTGGCGCACACTTGTAATCCCAGCATTTGGGAGGCGGAGACCAGAGGATCGCAGTTCGAGTACAGCCTCAACTACTTAGTGAGGCCCTCTGCAACTCAGTGAGACCCTGTTTCAAAATAAAGAATAAAAAATAGGGCAGGGGGTATAGCTCAGAGGTCTAATGCCCCCTGGGTTCCATCCCCAGACTAGCAAAAAAAAAAAAAAAGATTCAAGTGTGGCTACAAATTTGAGAATGTTTGGACTCTATTATTAGACCTATGTGCAAACTCATTGGAACAAAAGGAGTTACTTTGGAAAGAAAAATACTAACTTTAAAACAGATTGTTTTCATATTGTTATAAATGGTAACAATGTAGCAACATTAGACAAACAATATGAGGAATTTAGGGGAACTAAAGCCATTTGTAATAAAAATATCAAGGGCCTGGGAATGTAGCTCAGTGGTACACCCTTGCTAGTATGCATTAAGCCATGGGTTTGATCCCCAGCACTGCAAATAAAAATAATAATAATATTATCATACTTTAGTTACTGTAATTGCATGTAAGTTATTATGTTAGATAAATTTTTTATTTATGTAAGTAATCTACATATAAAGTCTATACAAACATCAGATGTGAATAAACTGGCCATATGCTAAAGCCAGAAGGTATTAAAATGAGTTGTTCAGATATTTAGGTTTTGTTTGCTTTGGTTTTAAACCACACTATCATAGGCCATACCTCATTTTTCCAGGTGTTGGATGAAAAATGAAAACATACATAGCCAATTTACATAACTTCTTTGTTCACGTTTTGTAACTTCAAAACATGTATGGAGAATTTAAGAAAAAAATTCCTACATATTACCTTATAAATATCTTAACCGGGTATGGTGGCGCACGCTTATAATCCCAGCACTTGGGAGGCAGAGACCAGAGGATCGCAGTTCATGGACACCCTCAGCTACTTAGTGAGACCCTGTGCAACTCAGTGAGACCCTGTTTCGAAAGAAAAAAATATAAAGTGGGGCTGGGGGTGTAACTCAGAGGTAGAATGCCCCTGGGTTCCATCCCCAATGCTGCAAAATAAATAATAAATAAATAAATAAACAAATAAAAACATTTCTTAGGAAAAAGGAAAGATCCGTTGTTAATATGTTTCATTTTAGAACTATAAACAGTTCCTGCTCTGTTCACAGGGCAAGCCTGTGCTCTTGTGTAGATAATAGGTTCAATCAGTCTTGTTCTTGTTTCAAAAATGGGAATTTTGTTCTAGTTCAATCGATGTATTAGGGAACAGTTTGAGCATAATATGAATTTCACATTTCTTTGCTGGGATTTCTTTGCAGGATTTTGCATAACATTTTGATTCTTTAGGAAGACGTGTGGTATTATGGCAGAACTCTGCTTTTATGCAATTTGACTAGATATTCATGTAGTTGATACTGTTTCCTCTTGAATCCAAGATCCCAAAACTGTGAATTTTGTAATTAGAAATCTTACCAGGAAAAAAAGTTAATTTTCTGCATGCAGTAATAACATAAATGTTTAGATAATATATTGCAAATAAATAGAAATTATGCGATTATTTTAGAAAAGTTCATTTCCTTAAACTAGTGCTCAGTAGCCAACACAGTCAGTGGCTACTATATTAGCACAGATAGACACATCTCCATCCTCAGAGTATTTTAACGGAAAGCACTGATTGAGGAAAGTTGAAAAACATTTCTATTACGTCAATATTAATTTTTCAAATTTTTAGTTTTCTCCTAAAGTTATATAAATCAATTTTGTAGAATTCCACATAACACAAGGTTTGAGAATATATAGACCCTAGGAAACCTCTTGAACCTGAATTTATATTAATCCTTTAAAAATCAAGATAATGTGTATGTTTTAAAGTAGATACCTTCAGTTCTGTATTTTAAGTAAAACTTCAAGTGTAAATACATGATTTTATGCAGGTTTGCAGACCGGGGACACAGTGTAGTTGGTGTGGAAATCAGTGAACTTGGGATACGGGAATTTTTTATGGAGCAAAACCTTTCTTACTCCGAAGAACCAGTCACTGAAATTCCTGGCACCAAAGTATTTAAGGTTTGTTTTCATTTTGGTAAATAACGATTTCTTACAGAAAAGGGTTTTCTCAGTATGAGTAAATGAGAATACTATGTACGGTGTCAGACGGCTCCTTTTCAATCACGCAGATTTACTTACATGTGATAAGCCGTAAGGGCTTCAAAGCACAAGCAGAATAAAGAGTTACGGGCTTAGATAGATGTAAAAGCTGAGGTCAAACCTCCTTGTACTCCAACTTTTAGACTTTGGGCTTTTTGTGGTACTGCTGCCAGGGCTGGAACACAGGGCCCTGCAAATACTAGGTGAGTGTTACCACTGGGCTTCACCCCTAGTTGCCCTCTCTTTAATTAATAATCTTGCCAGGTGTGGTGGTGCACGCCTGTAATCCCAGCATTTGGGAGGCAGAGAGTGTAGGATCACCATCCACGGACAGCCTCAGCTACTTAGTGAGGCCCTTCGCAACTCAGTGAGACCCTGTTTCAAAAAAATAAAAACTCCTGCCGGGCGTGGTGGCGCACGCTTGTAATCCCCGCGCTTGGGAGGCGGAGACAGGAGGATCGCGCTGGTTCGAAGCCAGCCTCGCTGGCTTAAGAGACTCTGTTTCCACATAAAAATGTTAAAAAAAAATAGGTCTGGGAGTGTAGCCCGTGGGAGTGTAGCCCGGAGGTAGAAGGGCTTCCAGGAACCCCAGTACCACCAAAAAATAAATAAATAAATAAATAAATAAATAAATAAAAATAAATAAAAATAAAAATAAAAACTCTAAAAAACAGGACCGGAGGTGTAGCTTGGAGCTAGAATGCCCCTGGGTTCCATCCCCAGTACCGCAAAAAAAAAAAAAAAAAGTTAATTAAATAATTTTCAGAGGACCCACTAAGGTGTCAAATCTTGCATATAAAACATTGAAGAAATGAAAGATAATATAGTGCCTATCTTAAAGAATCTATTAGTTAAGGAGAGAAGAGAAATAAGGACAAAGATATTTATAACACAGAACAAACTGGGAGAATTATTCAGCCTGGTGTAGGATTCTCCCTGAAGCCTGAAGCAGATTAGAAAGACTCAAGTCCACAGTCTCAGATGCCCCAAGAAGTTAGTTCCGTCTGCACAGTAGGGTTTTAAGAAGGAGCCTGCCTGGATGGATGCATCAGTGCATGTCTTTGTGGGATGTTCCTTGCAGGAAAGTAAACTCCTGGCAGACAGATCAGATAGGAGGATGTGGGCAGTGGAAGCCAGACGAGGAAGGTGATAGGATGAATTAAAGCAGTGTTTCCCCGGGGCAGGGTCCAGGGACTGAGTGGGGGTGAAGGGGTGATGGTTTCCCATTTCCAGCGCAATACCTGGTCAGGTGGTGGAGGATGAAGGAGCGAGTTGAAGGGCAGAGAAAAGGAATTCTGTTCTAGAATGATAGTGGGGAAAGAGTGGGGCTGGGGCTGGAAATGATCGTTTGGGAGTTGCCTTTATCCGGTGACCAGAGTGGTCTATGAAACGGCTCCACTAGCGCACAGAATAAACAGCTACCTCCCAAACGAGAGCTCGCAGAAACGGTCTTTAAGAAGGAGTCAGCTGGGCGTGGTGGCGCACGCTTGTAATCCCAGCATTTGGGAGGCTGAGACAAGAGAATCCAGGTTTGCAGCCAGCCTCAGCTATTTAGTGAGGCCCTTTGCAATTCAGTGAAACCCTGTTTCAAAATAAAGAATAAAAAGTAGGGCTGGGGATATAGCTTGGAGGCAGGATACTTTGAGGTTCCATCCCCAGTACTGCAAAAATAAATAAATAAAAATAAAAATAAATAGGGCTGGGGTGTAGCTTGGAGGTAGAATGTCCCTGGGTTCCATCCTCAGTAACACAAAAAGAAGGGGAGTTAGCTGCTTGTGTTGGAGGCTCTTGGGGTACCGGCACGGAGGTGGGTGGTCAGATGGGACATCCTGTACAGTTGGCTTGGGAGCATAATGGCATCTTTGGCTGGTCTGAGTTGGAAGGTGGTAAATATTAGGGAACCGGGCAATACAGAGTTTGTAATACTGCCTGTGGGCTGGTTGCCACAGGGGCTGTGGGTCAGAGTCCTAATGTCACATAGTCTGGCCATTGTCCATTTATCTGTTTAGTTCGCTCGCAAATATTTTCTAAATACTCTTCTAAAATCTGAAACAAAGCCAGGCGTGGTGGCTCACGCTTGTAATCCCAGCATTCGTGAGGCTGAGACAGGAGGATCCCAGTTTGTGGCCAGCCTCAGCTATTTAGTGAGACCCTCCGCAACTTAGTGAGACCCTGTTTCAAAATAAAGAATAAAATAGGGCTGGGGGTATAGCTCAGAGGTAGAATGCCCCTGGGTTTCATCCCCATTACTGCAAAAAAAATAAATAAATAAATAAAATCTGAAACAAATTGCCCAGCTCAATAGTAGGCTTGATGACAGTACTTTATTCTACAGTTTCCCCCACCCTACCCTGTTCTCACATCATCACTAGGAGCGCATTCAGTCCAGAGAGGCTTGGCCTGCTTCCAGATCCCGCTTGAGACAATGGTTCCCAGCCCTGGCTGCCCATTTAAACTCACGGGTCTCTGCAGATTTCCCAAGTCTCACCCCAAGTGAGTTCAATCAGAATCTTCCAGGGGTGGGACCCCAGCATCAGTACCATTTAAAGCTGACCAGGGGTCCCAGTCTGTAGCAAAGTTGAAGTCCACTAGCCATTCTTTCAGCCTCCAGACCCCCTTCTCTCTGGGCTGCCCCCACAGCGCTTCCAGGCTTCTGTTCAGAGACCTTCCCTCCTCCACTTGGAAACCTCGTTTCAGAGTCAAATCTGGAAGGTCCTGGTCATCTTTCCTACCCTGCCCCTCACCCCCACTTCTAGCTCCCAGGCTTCTCTGGTCTGAGCCATGGTTCTCTCCTGGAACACACGCAGTCCCCCACTTTGATGTTAACTGATGGGGCCGTCACTTGCTCAGCCTCCCCCAGGGCTCCAGGCAGTTCCTTGCTCTGTCTGTGCCCACATTGTTCACAGGCACAAAACTGTAACAGAACAGGCCATTCCCTATCAAAACGTCTTTCTGCCCACATCTCCGCCCCACTGGGCTGTCCTCATTGTGGCCAGAGACTGAGCAATTCACGTCCATTATCCAGGGTAGGTCCACCACGTGCTCAGGAAGTAAAAGCTCATTCGCTGAATAAAAAAGAGGGGGGCTCGACTCAATAACACCTTTCTTGAATAACATTTAAAATATCTGTCTATATGAGCATGCCTGGTAATGGACTGACTTGCAGATGTATGACTAGGATTTTAACAACCCCTGAAATAGATAATAGCACCCTGATCTTCAGAGGTATATGATTTTTCTCTTTGAGTAGACTCTAAAGAAGCCCATACAGGTTTAAAAGAAAAAGCCAGGTACTATTAAACTGCCATACATTATGAACTGTGTTTTTTTAAATTTTTTTATTGGTGCACTGTATTCATACATCATAATGGGATAAAAAAAAACATCTATAGACATACATGCACACATCGCCCAGTTAACCCCTACCCAATCCCTGCCCCATTCCCTCCCCATCCCTCCTTCCCATGCTTGGCTTAGTGGTTGACATCTAATATTATAGCAATTTATCCAAAATTAACAATGATAATCTCATATAACAGATTCATTTGTCTGATGTCAAGCTTTTGATCACGTAGAGATAACATTTCAACATTTCTTTTTGCTTTCTTATGAATTGTGTTTAATCTGCATTCCATGTTCTCTCTGCCACCTTTGCTTTGCTTGGGCCCGCTTTTCCTTCTCAGACTATTCATATATCACCTATTTAAGTAGAAGAAAAATTCATCTTTTCATTACAGAGTTCTTCAGGGAATATATCACTCTACTGTTGCAACATTTTTGATCTTCCCAGGTAGGTCTGAATGCCACATCTGCACTTTTTAAAAGGTGGGTGCTTGTTAGGCAGTGCTGGAGTGGGGAGCCTTTTTCTCCAATGGAAAACATTACTATGACCTGAGGCAGATAGGGAAAAGGGAGGGAGAGTAAGCTGGTGTATTCTACCTTGCACCTAAGCCTGTAACAAAAATGAATGCCAGTTATTAGAGTGGGGCAAGATCTTATCTCCTGAAACTCCTGCTACCTGAGCCAGGTGCTGGGAGCACAGGTTCTCCTGGTCTTTTGTTTCCCCTCTGATCTCTCAAGTCATAACAGGAGGAGAAGCTGCAGCCAAAAGCTCCTAGACCTCTTAGGAGATGGATAGCTCCCACATCCAGGTCCGTGCATCCTTGTTGACTCTATGAAGAAAAGCAGACATTGGCCGGGCGTGGTGCCGCACACTTGTAATTCCAGCATTTGGGAGGCTGAGACTGGAGGATCACAGTTCACGGACAGCTTCAGCTACTTAGTGAGGCCCTCTACAACTTAGTGAGAACCTGTTTCAAAAATAAAAAGGAGCCGTGTGGTGGCGCACACTTGTAATCCCCGCACTTGGGAGGCAGAGACAGGAGGATCGCGCAGGTTCGAAGCCAGCTGCGCTGGCTTAAGAGACCCTGTTTCCAAATTAAAAAGTATAAAAAAATAGGTCTGGGAGTGTAGCCCAGAGGTAGAAGGGCTTCCAGGAACCCCAGTACCACACACACACACACAAAAATAGAATAAAAAATTAGGGCTGGGGGTGTTACTCAGAGGAAGAATGCCCCTGGGTTTCACCCCCAGTACAAAAAAAAAAAAAATAGCAGACATGAGATCCTAAGATTTTTTGTTGTTGTTGTTGCGGGTCTGGGGATGGAACCCAGGGGCATTCTACCTTCGAGCTATACCTCCAACCCTATTTTTATTCTTTATTTTGAAACAGGGTCTCACTGAATTGCAGAGGGCCTCACTAAGTAGCTGAGGCTGTCTGTGAACCGTGATCCTCCAGTCTCAGCCTCCCGAATGCTGGAATGACAAGCGTGCGCCACCACGCCCGGTGTGAGATCCTAATTTCTTGACACTTGATGAAGTACCACCATTGTATATTGTTCAAGATTTGATTTTTCATATATAAAATGTTATACTTTTTCCCTTTCTTTTTTTCTGATAGAGCTAATATTGGCAAATTTGACAGGATTTGGGATCGAGGAGCATTAGTTGCTATTAATCCGGGTGACCGTGAACGGTATGTAATTTGGGTTTTTTTTTTTTTCTTTTTATCTGAGTTCCAGAAAAGTATAGGCTCTCACTACAGTGACCTGAGTATAAGGCTTGTGGCTCTGTCCCTTCCTTGATCAAAGTCCTCAGCTTCTCTAAGCCTCAGTTTAGTCCCCTAAACTGAGAACACTGGAACAGCTCTACTAACACATCACCACCTCACTGATATTATCAGGTAACCACTCTTAGGCACTTAACCGGGGCCTGGCATTGTTTGAAATACTTAATAGGGATTGAAACATTTAATCCACCTCTATTACTCAGTCTTCCATCACTATGACAAAATACCTGAAACAAACCAACCTAAAGCAGGAAGGGTTTGTTTTGGTTCACAGTGTGGGAGATTTCAGTCTGTGGTTACTTGGCCCGGTTACTTTGAGGCCTATGTAAGGCAGGGCACCATGGTGGAAGTGTGACAGAGGAGAAGAGAGACCAAAATATACCCTTTAAAGACACACCCCAGTGACCTACTTTCTTCAACTAGGCCCCGCCGCCTCAAGTTCCCACCATCCACCAACAGCCTGTTAAGTTCTTAAGCTCTGACTCCACAAGCACATGTTGAGGCCAGAGCTGTCATGATCTAAGCACCCTCTAGAGGCCCCACCTCTGAGCACTGCCACATTCGAGACCAGACCAAACTCTGACATCACTGAACGGGCCTGTGGGGCATATGCTATCACTGTTCCGTGATACTGATGAGCGACTTAAGGTCAGAGAGTCCGTTATCTGTCCCAATTTAGGCAGTTGGTGCAAAGGCCCAGCCCCTGATCTCTACATTAGACTACCTCAAAGGGTTAGTGTGGGAATATAAAGAAATGAGTATTAGCTCTTACTAGAGCATTTGTTATTAATGTTTTGGGTGACCATTCTTACTATACCTAATCTTTTTTTGCTGAGAGTGGTACTGGGGATTGAACCCGGGGCATTCTACCTCTGAGCTACACCCCTGCCCTGTTTTTTTGTTTTTGTTTTTTATTCTTTATTTTGAAACAGGGTCTCACTGAGTTGCAAAGGGACTCACTAAGTAGCTGAGGCTGGCTGCGAACCCAGATCTTACTGTCTCAGCCTCCCAAATTCTGGCATTACAAGCGCGCGCCACCATGCCCGACTTTTTTTTTTTTTTTTTTGTGGAGGTGGTGCTGCTGCTGCTGGAGAATCCAGCTGAGGACCTCATGCATGCTAGCCCAGCGCTGTTCCTAACCCTCACCTTGAATTTTTACCTGTGTGGTAGTCCTGTCTTTTCCCAACTAACTAGAGGGAAAGGGTTGTTCTATATCCCTAACAGATGCACCTAGGGAACTCCCACGGGGTACCAGTTAAACTGCAGCAGCCCAGGCTGCTGAGTCAGTCTTCAGGGATGGACCTCAGCATCTTTCCTCTCAGCAAGGGCCTAGGTGATTCTGATACCCAGACTGGTCTGGGAGCCACTGCCCTTGAGCACACAGCAGCATGACAGCCCTTCAGGAAGTACGTGTCCAAGGCCACCAGAGTCCTGAGTCCCTGAAGGAACCTCCACGAATCTTCCCATGAGACCCTCAGGTCTGACGGGCCCTGGGAGGAGGCTGCAACATGGTTCCCGCCTTACCTTTCCCGGCTTAGGCAGGGAGGCAGGGACATAATTTGCTGACCTCATTTCTTGTTTTTAAAATAAGAACCAGCTTTGTGTGATTGTTAGGAGACTTAAACTCAGTAGTGTTGATGAAAATAAATGCTGGCTTCCTTCCCTGCCTCCTGCCCCCCCCCCCCCAGCCTCTGCCTGTGGAGACAAACCTAACAGATACCTTGTTGTGTTTTTAGCTATGCAGAAATAATGTTGCCCCTGCTACAAAAAGAGTTTAGCTACCTTCTGTCTGTTCTGTCTTATGATCCGACAAAGCATGCAGGTAAAGCTGGCTTTATATTTCTTTTTCTGTTTGCCTAGTTTTCGAACTTAATTTATGATACGGATAAGATTTTTTCCCCCCTGACTTGTCTCCTTGGAAGCATATTACTTACACACATGAAGATAATTTTATTGGGGGCTAATGAGAACTATAAACATTTTTCTTTTCCCACACTGTATATGTTATTATATTCCTTACCTATTTGGTTCACCACCCATAACTCAAATTATAGAAGAAGGAGAAATGAATGATCCGACTGTAAGAGAAACCCCATGGGCCGTGTGTCACCTGCGTGGTAGATGCATAGGGCAGATGACGGTGCGTACACAGAAAATACACCCTCACTAGAGGACCGGCCAGCTGAGGAGGGATGTGGGGAGGTCAGAATTTGCAGGGAAGTCTCTAAACTGTTCCTTTCTAATTTCTGAAATGTTATAATTTACTTACTACATTCTATTATAACCCTCTGTTTTGAGTCTGTAATAAGGATGTTTTCTTCTGGACTCAGATTGCTGCATTTGGACATTGAAATTTAACACTTCTCATTGCTGGACTTTTCAGGGAGACGTAAAAATCAAATGCAGAGAGAGAGAGAGAGACAGAGAGAGTGTGTGTTTACTGAGGATTGGAACCAAGGGCATTCTACCTCTGAGCTACACTCCCAGCCCTATTTTATTTGTTTTACAACAGGGTCTCAGCCGGGCGTGGTGGCGCATGCTTGTAATCCCTGCACTTGGGAGGCTGAGACAGGAGGATCACACAGGTTCGAAGCTAGCCTCAGCTACTTAGTGAGGCTCTCGGCAACTTAGACCCTGTTTCCAAATAAAGTATAAAATAGGTCTGGGAGTATAGCTCAGAGGTAGACAGCCCCTGGGTTCCACCCCCAGTACCACAAAATAAATAAATAAATAAAACAGGGTCTCACCAAGTTGCAGAGGGTCTCACTAAAATGCTGAGGACAGCTGCAAACCTGTGATCCTCCTGTCTCAGCTTCCCAAGTACTGGGATTACAGGCATACACCACCACACCTGGTTAAATGCATAAACTTTTAATTTGTAAGAATCTGCTTTTTGATTTTTTAGTTGATTTTTTTAAGCGCTTTGTTTTATATATGCTTGCATATGGTTGTTTCTTTTTCTTTTCCCCAATAAACTAGGATTTAAAAAATTCATTAAAAGATGAGACCTAGTGTCCCTAATTAAGTCTGAGTCGGTCAGATAAAAATTGAAGTGAATGTTTCCAGAAGTTAGCAGAGCTAACCTGATTTAAATTCCATTCATGAACAGGAGGCCTAAGAAAGGGCCTGTGGGAAGAAAGCACACCAGGCCCTGGCTGGGGGTGGAGACTCAGTCCTGCTCTCCATGGAGCAGAAGGGAAAGCTCCTTGTAAAGTCAGAGTTTCACAGCAGAGTGGGAGGAGCTCATGGAATGCGGGCGAGTGCAAGCGATAGAAAATCAGTGCCCCAGAAGATGAAGGAACCCCAAAGGAATGTGTTAATGGACTCCACTGTGATTTCAGTGTTCCTAAGACCCATGGCTGGCTCAGTTGGCCACTTCATCTACGCTGCAGACTTGGGTGCAGCATGGCCTTTTGCTCAGTGGTGAGACTTGCAAAAACAGAATCAGAAGAACATGCCACATCCTCGCCTAGGTGGACGATTAAGTTGTATTCAGAATTAAGTACACCTAGGTCACGGGAAAGAAGCGAAGAGGCAGGCCCTGCATATTAAATTTTAGAGTTAAATTTGTAGAGACCATTCTCTACTCTTGTTTCTTTTTTTTCCTAGGCCCACCATTTTATGTTCCGGCTGCAGAAATTGGAAGGTTGTTTGGTAAGTTATGCTCTGGCCTTTTAAATAATGTCAACAGTTAACAGTTTTCAGCTGTTATTGAACTATTAGGACCCATAATGGAAGGAGAGGAAATTTAGAACGTAGAGACCATTTTATTAAAAATCGTTTTTGCCTAGAAAAGGGACCAACCTCCATAGTATGCCATTTTAGCGGTCTGCTGTATGTGAAAGAAATTTGAACTTTTCTACAGAGGTGGTATATTCACTTTTGTTCTTGGGAGCTATGAGTGATAATAATAATTTTGAGTTCAGAAAATTTGCCCTTAACATTTCCCTTTTTCCATTAAAAAGAAGAGAAAGACCTTCAGTACACAGCTTTTAAAATAATGTGAAGTATTTTTAGAAGCACCCCGATGTCATTCTACACAGTCTTGTCACTTTTTCCCATTTCAGGTAAACAGTGCAGTATTCTTTGCCTTGAAGAGGCTGATGTTTTTGAAGAACGACATAGAAGTTGGGGAATTGACTACATTTTTGAAAAATTATATCTACTTACAGAAAAGTGAATGAGATGCAAATCGAATCAAGTGGCAGCAACGTGTTTTGGAGTTTTGAGCAATTGAAAATTATGCTAAAGCTGCAAACGAGCGATCGTTTAAATTTCTCACGAATCATGTCATAGATCTTTGCTCAAAAATGCATATAATATTTAGAATAAAATACTACGAAACTTGGCCGAGACTGTCCTCGAACCTGCAGTCCTCCTTTCTTAGCCTCCCCCAAGTACTGGATTACAGGCATGTGCCACCACACCTGGCTAAAGTAGTTCCTTTGATGAAAAATGCATGATATGGAGCAAAATATTATACCTGTGTATTAACAGATTGCAAGAACGGTTTATAGTCAGCATTTACTCTTTGTATAATAAAGGAAAATACATAACAAATAAATATAAACACTGACGATCTTTATGAAGTTTAGAATCATTAAAGAAATGTAACAATTTAATAAGGCTTCAGGTAGCCCAAAATGACATAATACATTAGCTTTTACTAGAGCTTATATTCAAATTCTAGCATCTGTTTTCAGGTTTCCTCCATATGTGATTTTTATATGTAACAGAATCAAGAAACAGATTTTTAAAATTTTAATTAAACTAACCAACCTAGATGCAACAGATATTTTTCCCACTGTAAGAATAAATATTTTTAAAAGCTTTTTTTTTCGGAGTTTGGCAGTTTTTTGTTTCTTCTAATTTAATCTTGTTCAAATGAGCAAGTCTTATGAAGTGATTCAAAATTTGTTAGTTTTTCATGAACAATCATATTTGTTAAATCACACATTCCTCGCTAACCCCACACCTCCGATAGCTAAATAGTTTGCATTGTTTAGCTCGTAGTAATAGGGGGATATATATATATATATATATATATATATATATATATATATATATATATATTTTTTTTTTTAGAATGCATTGTTTAGCTCGTAGTAATAGGGGGATTATATATATATATATATATTTTAGAAATAAGTTCTTGTGTGTGTTCAATGTGGGACTAAAGTTGTTGATGGGCTTTTAAATTTCTATTGATGCATTATAATTATACAGTATAATTACACATAATAGTAGAGTCTCTTGTTACATATTTGTACGTGCAAATAATGTAATCTGATCATGTTCGCCCCCCCAGTACCTAATGGGGAAGTTTTTAGATTTCATTGAAAGAGAAATAGAGAGTGCTGAGCTGCAGAAAGAGAAGAGGAGAGGCCACGGGCTCTCTGCAACCCTGTCTCCATGCTTCCAGAAGCCCACGTGTCCAGGCTGGCAAGAAAGTCCTGTGGCCACCTGAGGGCTGAGTCTCCTTCTCTTGTACTAGCTAGAGTTGGTTTCTGTAACCTGCATCCAAAGACTCTTAAAGGATACAAAGGAGACGGCCTTATACAGTCGGTCTTTTATAGAAAAGCTGTCCTCATTGGGGGAATACTGTTTTTAAAAGTCTCAGAGCCAGACATGGTAGCACAAGCTTGTAATCCCAGCATTCCGGAGGCTGAGACAGGAGGATCGCGGTTCGTGGACAGCCTCAGCTACCTAGTGAGGCCCTTTGCAACTCAGTGAGACCCTGTTTCAAAATAAAGAATAAAAAATAGGGCTAGCCGGGCATGGTGGCGCATGCTTGTAATCCCTGCACTTGGGAGGTGGAGACAGGAGGATCGCGCAGGTTCGAAGCCAGCCGCGCTGGCTTAGGAGACCCTGTTTCCAAAAATAAAAATAGGTCTGGGAGTGTAGCCCAGAGATAGAAGGGCTTTCAGGAACCCCAGTACCACCAAAAAATAAAAATAAAAAAATTTAAAAAGTAAATAAAAATAAAAAATAAATAAAAATAGGGCTAGGGGTGTTGCTCGGAGGTAGAATGCCTCTGAGTCCCATTCCCACTACCACTAAAAGAAAAAAGTCTCAAGATAGAAGATACATACTACACATATATTATTTTAGAGCAACTGAGTTATACCCAAGATTTTCTAAAAATGCCTTTTATTTCACTTTGTACTTTAAATAATAATAAACACTTTAAATAATAAAGGACCTGAGCCTCTGTCCCTGCACACAGTGGTTTATTAAGTGGCTTGTCCTGCAGCAGATGGGAATGCTCTAATATGGACATTCAAAGTTACCAGTAATAGACAGGAGGAAACAGGAAATTATGTAATAGTATGTGTAGGTGATGAAAAAAATAGAAAAGAATACAACCAAACATTTCACACCTACCTCTAATGAGCCAAAGATCTGGTTCTATATAGTGTTAGTGTCTAGGGAGCCACAGAAGGTAGGCTGACAGATGCTTACATAAGCAAGGTCCTGAATGAAAGGGATTTCTGGACAGGTAAAAACCCCACAGTGATACTAGCCCAGGAGATTTATTTCTCACAATGTAGCACATGCTTCTCATTCTATTCTCATAAAAGGGAGCAATCTAGATGCATATCTGTGCATATGTATGGATGTATGTATACATGGCACATTATCTTTTCAAGAAAGATTTCTACTGAATCACTCATATATAATATATGTGTGTACACATACATACACACACACATTTGTGTGTGTGTGGTCTGTGGTACCGGGGATGGAACTCAGGGCATTCTACCTCTGAGCTACATCTCTAGCCCTATTTTATTCTTTTATTTTTTATTTTTATTTATTTATTTATTTTTTATTTTTTTGTGGTACTTGGGTTCCTGGAAGCCCTTCTACCTCCGGGCTACACTCCCAGACCTATTTTTACATTTTTATTTGGAAACAGGGTCTCTTAAGTCAGCGCATGCGGCTGGCTTCGAACCTGTGCGATCCTCCTGTCTCTGCCTCCCAAGCGTGAAGATTACAAGCGTGCGTCATCACGCCCCGCTTTATTCTTTTATCTTGAAACAGGGTCTAAGTTGCAGAGGGCCTCACTAAGTAGCTGAGGCTGGCCGCGAACCCGGATCCTCCTGTCTCAGCCTCCCAAGTATTGGGATTACAAGCGTGTGCCACCACGCCTGGCCTTTTTCTATTTTATCAGTCCTTTCCCCAGTCACTAAATACTTTGCAAAAACAATTTTTGGGGGGATGGCGCTGGGTTCTGAATCCAGCCTTGCACATGCTAAGGCATATATTCTCCCAGCAAGCTACACCTCCAGCCCAGGATTTTTTGAAGCTATGTATTTTCCCCTGACCTTGTGGTCAGCATGTATTCAGCGCATGTAAGTGTGTGCCCACCAGATGGTTGAAGATGCCAAGATACAGCCTGGAGCAAGACCAGACATGGAACATAGTTTATCTCCTCGAAGACAGGAGTGAAAGAAAGGGAGAGGAGATAAGTACAATTTTAAGAACAAACGAGATCAGTTGGACTCTCTATCTTTGGTTAAGTAGAGAAGGGCTGGTGCAAAGGGAGGGAGTGCTGGCTTCTGTTGACAGGACTGCCACAAGAAACCGGGGAGAGCCAGAAAAAGCTGAAGATTGCCAAGAATGCCCCGCTGGGACCCACTGACCGGTCACCACATTACTAAGAACTCAAACCTGAAAATTTTTTTTAGTTCTGAAGTTTGCATAACTGAGAAAATCTTAAGTCCCAATCAAATGCCCACAAGTTATATTTTCATACTTCAAATTTACCAATGAATTTATTTTGTTGTTTTTTGCTGTACTGGGAATTAAACCCAGGGGTGTTTTTTTTTTTTTTTTAATCTCTGAGCCACACCTCCAGCTCTTTTTAAATCTTATTTTGAGGCAATATCTCACTGAATTGCTGAGACTGGCCTCCAACCTGCAATCATCTTGTCTCAGCCTCCCAAATACTGGAATTACAGGTATGTGTCACTGTGCCCAGCAACCACTTGATTCTTGACAAATTAGGGCATGTCACAAAGGTTTCCAGCACACCATATTGTACAACTACCAGGGATGGAAATTCTTGGAAATGTCAGATCTATTGGTATTTTTTTTTTCTTTTTTTCTTTTTTTCCCCTAGTTTCCCTTGTGCAATACTTTCTGCTTTGTATTCCTGATGCCTTCCATGGTCAGAAAACCCACGTGCTGGCCGGAAGGTGCAGTACCACTAGTCGCCTCACGGGGGCAGCAAAGGCTCGAGAAGTTGGGATGCGCCCTCTCCCGCCGAGGCACTCAACACGCTAAAGGGCCGGGGGTTCAGCCGTGCACTGAGGTCTTTGAATAGTTTTAAAACAATGTGGCCTCAGAGACAAGTTAGAGCTCGTCAGGGATCCGCAGAGTCAGTTTTGAGAAGATAACATCTTGCTGCACAGATGTGGCCTAGATTCACGCCCTCGCCGCCAGCCACATGTGACTCCTGAGCCTGGGAATGTGCTTGAGTGTACGATAAACACTAGGTTTTACATAGTACACGCAGAAAAGAGAAAAATGGTTCATTAATATTTTGTGGTCAAAGTGATCATATTTTGGGTTAAATAAAATATACAATTAATGTTACTGGCTTCACTTTTTTAAAAGATGACTCCCAGACAATGTAATATAATATGGCTCTCATTTTTCTACTAGACAACACTAATTCTAAAAATATTCCATTTTTTATGTTCTGAGTGTGTGTGTGTGTGTGTGTGTGTGTGTGTGTGTGGTACAGGAGATGGAACTCATGGACAGTCTACCTTCAAGACACAATCCCCAGCCCTATTTTTTAATTCTTTGTTTTGAAACAGGGTCTCACTGAGTTGCAAAGAGCCTCACTAAGTAGCTGAGGCTGTCCTCGAACCCAGATCCTCCTGCTTCAGCCTCCCAAATGCTGGGATTATAAGTGTGCACCACCACATCCGGCTTGAGTGTGTTTCTTGACTTAAAAATTGTTTCTGAAAGAAATTTTTATCGGATGTGATTTTAGTTTGTTATTTATCTGGAATGGAAATGTATTCTGAAATCATACTATTAAGTTGATTCCTGTGTTTTAACAATACAATCTTTAGATTATGTAATGCTTGATAAGAAATTGTTCATTCTTAAACAATTAAAGCTCTCTTATTACATTAAAGCTCTCTCTAGAGCCAGGTGTGGTGATGCACACTTGTAATCCCACTACTTGGGAGGCTGAGACAGGAGGATCCTCGTGTTCACAGCCAGCCTCGGGTACTTAGCGAGGCCCTCTGTGACTTAGTGAGACCCCATTTCTAAAAAAAAGAATAAAAAATAGGGCTGGAGTGTAGCTCAGAGGTAGAATACCCTTGGGTTCAGTCCCCAGTACTGCAAAACAAAACAAACAAAAAAACTACCTTTCTCCTAAGGTTTTTACAGGAGCTAGAATCCTATTTCCAGAAGTGTAGCAATAAGAAGGTCAACAATCTATCTAATCTAAATAAACAGAAATGATCCTAATATGTGGTTTTGCCAAGGGCATTGCTCATGTAAGACATCTGGACAGGAAAGACTGTAATTACACAGCCGGTTGCTGAGAGAGGTCATAGGAACTCTTGCTGGAAGGTCTCAGCATGGGGTAGATCCTCTTTGCTGTCAGTCTTAAAAGATCAGAAGACGGGATCCACTTGAAGGTGTCACCAGACAGCGGTGGTTCTCCAAGTGGCTGGACAGCATAATCACCTGGGGAGCGTTTACAAACCCCAGTGGCCTGGACCACACCCCAGATCCACGTCCGAGGATGAACCCCAGCTGCTGACACGTGCAAACAAGAGTGGGGTCTTCAGTAAAACGGCCTGGCTTTAAATGATAGCCCAACCAGCCAGGCATTGTGGTGCATGTGAGCAATCCCAGTACTTAGAAGGCTGAGCCAGGAGGATGGCAGGTTCAAAGTCAGCCTGGCAACTTAGCAAGACCCTGTTTCCAAACAAAAAATAAGATAAAATAGGGCTGAGGGTATATAGCCCAAAGGCAGAAAGGCCCCTGGGTTCCACCCCTAATACCACAAAAAATAAAAATACATATAAAATAAGTAAATTACAGCCCAAGCTCTTCCTAACCATGGACCCTAGACTTGATGTTTAACTTCTATGAACTCTACTGCAGAAAAGGAACGATGAAAATAATAGGCCCACACAGGATTGCCTGAGATTTAAATAAGAAAATCTCTGTAAACCATTTAAAAGAAGACAGGCATGGAGTAAACGCTACAGTATTGTTAACTAACAGCTTTCTTATTTCATAATTATCTGGAAGACACCTGCAGCAATGGTTCCCCAGATGATAGCCACTTACCTAGTGCATTTCTTTCCTTTTCTTTTCTTCTCTCTCTCTCTCTCTTTCTTTCTTTCTTTCTTTCTCTCTTTCTTTCTTTTGGTACTGGGGCTGGAACCCAGGAGCATTCTATCTCCAAGCTACACTACCAGCCTTATTTTTTATTCGTGTGTGTGTGTGTGTGTGTGTGTGTGTGTGTGTGTTACTGAGAATGGAACCCAGGGGCATTCTATCTCTGAGCTACACCCCAAGCCCTATTTTGTATTCTTTATTTTGAAACAGGGTCTTACTGAGTTGCAAAGGGCCTAAGTAGCTGAGGCTGTCCTCTTGTCTCAGTCTCCCAAATGCTGGGGTTCCAAGCTCCCTCTCCTTTTTTTCCGTTTGGAAAAAGGGTCTAACTAAATTGCTGAGAATCTCGCTAAAGTCCTAGGGCCGGCCCTGCGTGGTGGCACACGCTTGTAATCCCAGCATTTGGGAGGCTGACACGGGAGGACAGCGGTTCGTCGACAGCCTCAGCTACTACTTAGTGAGGCCCTTTACAACTCAGTGAAACTCTGTTTCAAAATAAAGAATAATGATTTAAAAAATAGGGCTGGGGATGTAGCTTGGAGGTAAAATGCTCCTGAGTTCTATCCCCACTGCCACAATAAATAAATAAATAAATAATAAAATAAAGAATAAAAAAGAATAGAATGCTCCTGGGTTCTATCCCCAGTACCGCAAATAAAATAAAATCCCTAAGGCTGGCTTCTAACCTGCAATCCTCCTGCCTCAGCCTCTCAAGTACCGGGATTGCAGGCGTGCGCTGCAGACAGGCTGAATAATAGTGGGCAACCCGCTTGACCTGCACGGCGGCGTTTCCTCACCCTTAAAGGGGAATTAACCCTCCCCTGGCTGCAGGTGCGCTCTGGGGTCAGCGCCCGCGCTGTGCGTCCGTCTCGCCCCTGCCCGCCATGGCGCTGGGCAGCAGGGGGCAGCAGGCGGCGCTGGGCGTCAGGGCGCTCGCCCCGCCCAGGGGCCGGACCGCAGACTCGCCATGGCCGGGGAGGCCTCGGGGGCCTCTGGGCCCTCGGGGGCCGCGCTGCCCGAGCTCGTGCACGAGGCGGAGACCAGCCTGCTGGAGTGCAAGGTGTGCTTCGAGCGCTTCGGCCACCGCCAGCAGCGGCGCCCGCGCAACCTGCCCTGCGGCCACGTGGTGTGCCTGGCCTGCGTGGCCGCCCTGGCGCACCCGCGCACGCTGGCCCTCGAGTGTCCCTTCTGCAGGCGAGCCTGCAGGGCCTGCGACTCCAGCGACTGCCTGCCCGTGCTGCACCTGCTGGAGCTGCTGGGCTC
Organism: Muscardinus avellanarius; assembly: GCF_963383645.1. Classification (NCBI taxonomy): domain Eukaryota; kingdom Metazoa; phylum Chordata; class Mammalia; order Rodentia; family Gliridae; genus Muscardinus; species Muscardinus avellanarius. Next base: position 75,326,695 of record NC_137800.1, on the reverse strand, counting down.
CAGCCTGCACCAGCCCCCGGCCGCCCCCTGCGCCGCCCCCAGCATCCCCGGGACCCTCACCTGCCGCCACGCCTTTGGCGGGTGGGGCACCCTGGTCAACCCCACCGGGCTGGCCCTGTGTCCCAAGACCGGACGGGTCGTGGTGGTGCACGATGGCAGGAGGCGGGTCAAGGTCTTTGACTCCGCGGGAGGATGCGTGCATCAGTTTGGAGAGAAGGGAGACGCGGCCCAGGACGTGCGGTACCCGCTGGACGTCACCGTCACCCACGACTCCCACCTGGTTGTCACCGACGCCGGCGATCGCTCCATCAAAGTCTTTGATTTTTTCGGCCAGAGCAAGCTCGTCGTCGGAGGCCAGTTCTCCTTACCATGGGGCGTGGAGACCACCCCCCAGAATGGGGTCATGGTGACTGATACCGAGGCAGGGTCCCTGCACCTGCTGGAAGTCGACTTCCCCGAAGGGGTCCTTCGGAGAAACGAAAGGTTGCAAGCTGACCTGTGCAATCCCCGAGGCGTGGCGGTGTCGGGGCTCACCGGGGCCGTCGCGGTCCTAGAGCACCCGGTGGCCCTGGGCACCGGGGCCTGCAGCACCAGAGTGAAGGTGTTCAGCTCCAGTATGCAGCTGATGGGCCAGGTGGATACCTTTGGGTTAAGCCTCTTCTTTCCCTCCAGGGTAATGGCTTCGGCTGTGACCTTTGATCACCAGGGGAATGTGATCGTGGCAGATACCTCGGGTCCCTCCATCCTGTGTTTAGGACAACCTGAGGCGTTTCCAGTCCTGAAGCCCATGGTCACTCAGGGTCTTTCCCATCCCGTGGCTCTGGCCTTCACCAAGGAGAATTCTCTTCTTGTGCTGGATGCTGCCTCGCATTCTGTAAGAGTCTATAAAGTTGACTGAGGGTAATGGTGTGGGGAAGGGGGGGAGCCCGGGCCCCGGAGTTTGAAGCCCCGGCCCTGTCCCAGAATTACAAAAGTTAGGGTGATCATTAAAGAAAAATAATTAAATCCACCATTTATTGAATGCATACTGCCAGGGCTAAGAAATTTGCAAATATTAGTTCACTGAGGTCATTTCTATTATTAATATCTATTTATTCGGTTTTGTGCTCCTGAGGATTCTATCTCTGAGCGACACCCCCAGCCCTATTTTTGTTTTTATTTTGAAACAGAATCTCATTAGATCGATGAGAGTCTCACTATTTACTGAAGCTGTCTTCTAACCGGCGATCTTCCTGTCTCTGCCTCCCAAGTACTAAGATTACAGGCGTTGCCCCCACCCTGTACCCAGCTATTATTCTCACTTTAGAGATGAGAAAACGGAGACCTAGAGAGTTTAACTGACTTCCCCAAGGTCATATTTACTTACTGTGACAGTCACAATTGGAACTGGCTCGAGACCCCTTAGTTTTAAATAAGATACCAGATGTGGAAAAAAATATGTGAATATATATTGTTGCTGTGTGAACTGTCTTTACAAGTAAGTAGCTAATTAGTTCAGTTAGATGTGCAAAGAAAGAAAGGAGACTTTTCAGAGGATTTTGTAGTGGGCGTCAGAGTTTAGTTCTCAGCTGCTCTAACAGTATATGAGGTGAAGTCACTGTTGGTCCTGAGTTACTTGAATAAGGAAAAACAATTGGACTGCTTATTAACAAGGTGAACGTGTCTTTTATTATCTGTGTCTCCTCGTTGGTTGACAACGACCTACAGAACACTACATACTAGTGTCCCAGACCTGATGATGTGCCTGTTGACATTTATGATAATAAGTCAAGTCACCGTAACAGGTTCATAGCAGAAAACATTGTGCTTGCCTCTTCATTATCGGTGGTAACTGAAGCACTTTGTGATGGGGGCTTTCTCTTGTGCAATTTGAATTTATCCCATGTGTTGCAAACGCTGTGTACTAAATAAACAGTTCCACTGATCCTTTTAGACCACTGGTAAACACTTAAATACCTCTTGAATCGAAGTGTAGCTTTGACAAGATTAATTTGTTAATGTTGCAACTGAGTCAATATATGGGTGGAAAGTTCAGGTGAAGTTGCTGGTTCTTTATTAATATTTTTTTCTGAGATAAAGACAGAGAGGTTCATTAAGGAAAAGTGAGGATGTGGGCCAGCTCCAGAGTGTGAGAGGCCAGCTGGCTCTTTAGAATTGTATATATATTTTTAAAGCTAAGGCAAACATCCTGGTGGTTATTTATTAGTACAAATAACTGCCTTCAAAAGCAACAAGAAAAATAATGTGTCAGGGAGAAAATATGGCTTTTTTTTTTTTCTTACTGAAGATTGAACCAAGGGCATTCTACCTTTCAGCTGTAACCCCAGCCCTTTCTATTTATTTTAAAACAAAGTCTCCTTAAATTGCTGAGGTTGGCATCAAAGCTGGCATCCTTCTGTCTCAGCCTCCCAAGTACTGGGATTATAGGTGTGTGCTGCTGCACCTGGGAAAAATGTTGCTTTTGAGCCAGGGGTGGTGGCCCACTCTTGTATCTCAGTACTTGGGAGGCTGAGACAGGAGGATTGCAGATTTGCGGCCAACTTCAGCTACTTAGTGAGGCCCTCTGAAACCTAGTGAGACCCTGTTTCAGAATAAGGAATAAAAAAATAGGGCCGGGATGTAGCTTGGAGGTAGAATGTCCCTGAGTTCCATCCTCAGCATCACACACACACACACACGCACACACACAAATACATACAAATACTGCTTTTGAAAAGTGAGAGTTTAGCTGGGCATAGTGGCCCACACTTACAATCCCAGGACTTGGGAGGCTGGGACAGGAGGATCACAGATTCACAGCCAGCTTCAGCTACTTACTGAAGCCCTCCACAATTTAGTGAGATCCTGTGTAAAAATAAAGAATAAAAACTAGGGCTGGGGGTGTAGCTTGGAGGTAGAATGCCCCTGGGTTCTATTCCCAGTATCGCAAAAAAAAAGAAAGAAAGGAAGAAAGAAAGAAAGAAAGAAAGAAAGAAAGAAAGAAAGAAAGAAAGAAAATTGAGAGCTTGTAACTGATGACTTAGCAACAAAAATTAGTATGCCATTATACAAAGCGCATACTACAATCATATGATGTATACACTAAGGATAGCCCCATTGTGAGTAAGATGTATATTATCATGAGTAGGTTGTATTCCAAAAGATTGTCATTTGTCTTCGGGAGTAAAGTGTGAGGGCCGGGTTCTCATGTCAGTTCACACAAGCTCGATTTGCTGCCACTGCTCATTTTATAGACCACTAAATAGCAAGACTTCCGGCTGCCTGGACCACCATTAGTGAATGCATTCCACATAGGAATCCCAGAGGCAGATCCCTTCTCCCTCACTCCACGCTCTACCCTAAGACGTCACCTTTAGGTTGGTGACTTCACGGATTTCCCGAGTGTGTAAGAGAGTTGTTCTACATGGAGATGTGAGTTCCTAGAGGCCGCCTATTTGCAAGTAGGCCAACGGCGGATTGAGCTTAAAATGCTTGCCTTAGGAATAATGGACATTTTAATAATCTTAGTGTTGAGCCAATTCAAAAGATTTTTGGATTACCGGTGGCATCATTTTTTTTTAATTATAAAGCTGTGCATGTGTCCTTTCAGACAGCCCTAGCAGCAAAGGTGTGGACTTTGTAGCACACAGTGAGCAAAGTATTGCTTGCTCCCCTGTAGATTACCGAGTGGGAGAATCAGATGTACGTCTGTGCGAGGATGTAGGAACGCATCAGGGATGTAATGACAAATGGCCTTAACCGCCTAGGTAGATTATCCGGCTTGGGAACAAGGTGGGGCAGGATATTCAACATAAAATGTCTAAAGCAGCTCTTCCCAGGCATGGCATGATACCAGAGCAGAGCTTCACGGGGAAGACACAAGCTGGATCTCCAACCATCCGCAGGCTGCACAAGGCATTTCAGTGACCTAGAAGGCAGAGGCAAAAACTTGTCTCACAGACTGTATTATTATCATTATTATTACTATTCATTATTATTACTACTACTGTTATTTGGGTACTAGAGGATGAACCCAGGGGCGTTCTACCTCCAAGTTACACTCCCAGCCCTTTTATTTTGAAACAGGGTCTTGCCAAGTTGCCGAGGACCTCACTAAGTTACTGAGGCTGGCTTCCGACCTGCGATCCTCCTGTCTCAGCATCCAAGTACTGGGATTACAGGCGTGCCCAGGCTAGACTGCTCTTTAAAGTACGCTGGTCAGAGGGCCTGAGACAAATCACTGCAGGCGATTCAGGACACTGGAGAGTTCTGAGATAGACGGGAAGAAATGCCCCGGCGGTAAGGAAGAGGTGCCAAGGTGATATGGGGGAGATGACTAACTCTCAGACGCTGAGACAAAAGGATGTGGCCAGGAGAGACAGGAGAAGGCAAAGAAACAGGCTCTTCCAGAACAGGAACCATGCGCCCCCTGCGAGTCCATAAAAGGGAACGTGGGCAGCTCGTCTCGTCTCAGCAGCTCTCACAGCATCCTCCATCTCTCCCGTTGTGTCCCATCCTTGTGCTGCATCCTGATTGTGACCTGTTTGACCTTCTGAACTTGCCACCTGGACCTGGCTCTTTCTATTTGTTTCCTTGGTATTTTCTAAACACATTGGTTCAGACACACTCATGCCTCCCTAGCAAGTCCAGCTCTGGATCCCAGGGCCCAAACCATCTGCGAGTGCATTATCTAGATCCTTCCAGGCCATCTGCTAAAACAGGTGCAAACCCCATAAAAAGTGAGTCATAAGCCAGGCATGGTGGCGCATGCCTCTAATCCCAGCACTTGGGAAGCTGAGAGAGGAAGATCAAAGGTTCAAGACCAACCTCAGCGATTTAGCAAGACTCTCAGAGACCTTGTTTCAAAACAATTTTAAAGCCGGACATGGTGGCGCACACTTGTAATCCCAGCATTTAGGAGGCTGTGACAGGAGGACTATGGTTTGAGGACAGACTCAGCTACTTAGGGAGGCCCTGTGCAAGTTAGTGAGACCCTGTTTCAAAATAAAGAATGGAGCCGGGCATGTGGCTCACGCTTGTAATCTCCGTGCTTGGGAGGCGGAGACAGGAGGATTGCGCAGGTTCAAAGCCAACTTTAAGAGACCCTGTTTCCAAATGAAAATATAAAATAGGTCTGGGAGTGTAGCCCGGAGGTAGAAGGGCCTCCAGGAACCCCAGTACCAAAACAACAACAACAACAACAACAACAACAACAACAACAACAACCAAACAACAACAACAACAACAACAACAGAAAGAATGGAAAATATGGCTGAGGTATAGCTTGGAGGTAATGCCCCTTGGGTTCCATTCTCAGTACTGCAAAAAAAAAAAAAAATTAAAGAGGGTATAGCTCAGAGGTAGATTCCTTTGGGTTTGATTCCCAGTACCACATCCACATGCGCACACACACACACACACACACACACACACACACAAAGGTGAGTTACACACCTTTGTTTGTTTTGTGGTACTGGAAAATGAACCCAGAGGCTTTCTACTTCCAAGATATATCCCCAGACCAATTTTATTTCTTATTTGGAAACTGGGTCTTACTAGGTTGCTGAGAACCTCACAAAATTGCTAAAACTGTCCTTGAGCCTTCAATCCTCCAGTCTCAGCCTCCCAAGTACTAGGATTACAAGCATGTGCCACCACGCCCAGCTGAGTCACACACCTTTGGAGGAACAGATATTATCCCTTACACCTCAGAAAAATGAGGAAGAAACACTGATGATAGAAAACTTAAAAATCAGGCCGGGTATGGTGGTGCACACTTGTAATTCAAGCACTTGGGAGGCTGAGACAGGAGGATCACAGGTTCAGAGACCGCCTCAGCTACTTAGTGAGGCTCTCAGCAACTTAGTGAACCCTGTTTCCAAAGTATAAAATAGGTCTGGGAGTATAGCTCAGGGGTAGAAAAGCCCTTGAGTTTCACTCCCAGTACCACGAAAAAAAGAAAAAAGAAAAGAAAACTTAATAATCCTTACACCTACCACAGAATGAAAAAAATATCCTAGTGATTGTTGTTCTGCTAATAGCAATATACTATGGTGATATATTATGATTTATCAGGAGATGAACTGGTTTCTTAAAGAATAAGTAAAGCCAGGCATGGTGGCGCATGCTTGTAATCCCAGCATTCGGGAGGCTGAGACCAGAGGATCGCAGTTCGCAGAGAGCCTCAGCTACTTAGTGAGGCCCTCTGCAACTCAGTGAGACCCGGTTTCAAAATAAAGAATAAAAAATAGGGCAGGGGGTGTAGCTCGGAGGTCAAATAACCCTGGATTCCATCCCCAGACTCGCAAAAAAAAAAAAAAAAAAAAAAAAAAGTAGAAAGTGTGATTGAGAAGCCAACAAAGGCCACCACACTACTGTACTGGGCGGCCACGGTGTCTGCTGCGCCCCCAGCACTTCCACAGGCCCTGCTGATGCGCCAGCCCTCAGCAGATACAAGGTCTACAGCGGGAGCCCCTCCAGCAACAGCCAATTAGATGGGGGGCACACCTGGACCAAGAACAGCCAACCCATCAACCGTGCCCCAGCAACTGCTTTAATTAGACAAGGAAATCGGCAGCTACAAATCGGCCTGGGATGAGCAGGTTTTCCTAAATAAGGAGCAAGGAAATTCAACGTGATGCACGTGGCACATGGAGGGCTTTCCCTGGCTCCCTCTCCATCCATACAGGATATTGAGGTTGGCGTTGGTATTCTTTTCTTTCGAAACCAGGTCTCACTGAGTTGCAGAGGGCTTCACTAAGTAGCTGAGGCTGTCCACGAACCACAATCCTCTGGTCTCAGCCTCCCGAATGCTGGGATTACAAGCGTGCGCCACCACGCCCAGCTTGTTCTTCCTGATTGTTGAATAGAATCCCAATGGTGTGTATATCCCATAATTTTATAACCCAGTCATCTGTTGATGGATGCCTAGGTGGGTTTCACATCCTTCAAACTGTGAGTTTAGAAATCAGGAACAAACCAGGCAGATGGCAGCTGGGGTTGGGGGTAAAAAAATATGCTCAGTTAGAAGAGCACAGAACACCCCTGTGGGTGAGCTAAAGGGAAAATAAGAAGCTCTGAGGCAGAGACAAGATAGGGCTCAGAGGACTCCAGGTGAGGGTAGGAGGTGAAGGCACCTGCGTACAGTGGTTAAATTAACTCGGGGCACCGCACCAGCACGTGGCCCCTGAGCTGCCTAGATTCAGCTCTTTCTCTCTGCAAGGCCCGGCCTCACTGTGGTTCCTGGTTCTGGAGTCCTGAGAACCCTCCGTGCCTGGTGACTCTTTAGGCAGCGGCTACTCTGCATATAGTGACGTTTCATCCCATGACACACCTCGTAAGTGGAAAGTACGGTAAGTCGAAATGCACTTAATATAAGTAACCTACAGAATAGCCTGGAATAGCAACGCAGCCCGGTGCGCATGGGCCTGGATCACCAGGCTGCCTGGGAGCTGTCCTTGCTGTCGCCGTCCAGCAGCGCTAAAGGGGATCCCACTGCAGACTTCGAGCCGGGAAAGAGTACAGGACTCGAAGTACAGTTTCTTTCACACCACTATAAAGTGAAGAAATTGTACGTGGAACTCTTGTGAGTTGGGGACTCTATGCTAAACGCGCCCTGGCTTCAGCTCGCTGCATGAATCTACACATAGTGTCACAGAAAGTTCCTGGTGAAGGTGGTGCTGCTTTGTTGATTTGTTTGGAGAAAATTGGACTGAAACCTACTAATTTTGATGGTACGAAGAAGAAATTCAACCTGTGGGTTTCGACACTTACTCATCAACCTGCCAACCCCTAATATCGATGGGGCCTGAGGCCAGAGTACACCTACGGAGCGCACGTACCGTGAGTCTAAATGTGTAAATCATAAATCGGGCCAACACACTGGTAAGTAAGGCACTTTGATCCTCCTCTCTTGAAACATGTAAATACAAGTGTTAAAAATACTCTTTGTTATGGTTTGGAAGGCTGGGTCTTAGGATTCCATTTTAGAATGCTTAGGCAAAGTTTTTGCTCAATCTTGGGACGCCACATTTTCAGGAAATCATTACAATCTGGAATATGTTTAAAAAAATACAAAGAGTTGCAACTAAGACCCTTGGCAAATGTGTGTGTGTGTGTGTGTGTGTGTGTGTGTGTGTGTGGTAACTACGGGTGGAACCCAGGGGCTTTTCTGCCTTCGGGCTATACTCCCAGACTTATTTTTTATATATATTTTATTTGGAAACAGGGTCTCACTAAATTGCTGCGAGCCTCACTAAGTAGCTGAGGCTGGCTTCAAACCTGTGTGGTCCTCCTGTCTTTGCCTCACAAGCACTGGGATTACAAGTGTGCGCCACCACACCTTGCCCTCTTTTTTTTTTTTTTTAATAGTGGGGATTGAATCCAAGGGCCTTCTACTTCCAAGCTACACCCCAACCTGATTTTATATCTTATTGGGAAACAAGGTTTCACTAGGTTGCTGAATTTTGCTAAGTTGCTGAGGCTGGCTTTGATCCTCCTATTTCAGCCTCCCAAGTACTAGGATTACAGGCGTGCGCTACCACACCCGGGTACCCTTGGCAACTTAGTGAGACCCTGTTTCAACATGAAAAAGTAAGATAAAAGGCAGAGAGGGCACCAAGCACTGTCTGAATCTATGCCATTTTAAATATAATCCACATAAAAATAAAAACAAGTAAATATCAACATAAAATTTTGACACTTGAAAAAAATATAAAGACTAAAAAAAAGCAAACTAGCAGGGAGAAAAAAAAATTTAAATTCATTTCTATACAGTTTTACCTCCTCCAAAGTATTGTCATGAAATTAAAGCTTTCAAAATCTGAAAAGATTACTTCAATCCATCTTAAATTCTAACTTAATTAGTTCTTGAGAATGTGTTATACATGACAATATTTAGATCTACCAAACTACAGAGGTAAAGAAATTTTCTAGTCTTTTTTATTCTTACTTTTGATATTACATTACAAGAAAATTTCAGGCTCTGTGAATTTGGACAGCTAGTAGAAACAGCCACATTTTATATGTGAACCAAATGAGGGTAATAGATGTCTCATTCATTTCTTTTTAAAATATGTTTGCTTTGATTTTTCCTAAAAAAAAAAAAAAAGTAAGATTGAAAAGGTTTGGGAATGTAGCTCGGAGGTAGAACACCTCTGTGTTCAATCCCCAGTACCAAAAAACCTAAAAAACAAAAGCTATGAAGAGTCCAAAAGGTGTATTTTTGTCAGCCCCTGTTCAACTAGAGTGTAAACACCTTGAATGGTGTTTGTGTTGTACAAAGCTGTACTTTTAGCTCCTAGAGCAGTGCTAATCTGTATGTTGTAGGCATTCAGATCTACTTTCTGCATCAATGCTTTTCCAAAGGAATATTTTATAGACCATGTATCCTTTTACTCGGTAAAAGGGAAGCGGTATAGGTAGCTGGATAGCTTAGGGAAGCTGGTCTAGAATTAAGAAGATTTGTGGTGTGTTTGCGGAGTGACTCATAGAGATCTGAAGGCCTGTGGCTGCCTGGGTTGGGACTGTGGGAAGAACTTGGTGGTCTCCATCACCACACGCTCTATATTTACCCAAGGACATGGGAGGTTGAGGTGCTGGGGTTGCCCGAGCCTTCATGAACCACATCTTCTGTCAAAGCACGAAGAGTGGAAACAAGACTGTGTGAGCCCTTCAGGATCAGTGTCTTCAACTCCATCTGAAGGGCACAGGAAGGACAGATGGTGCACCGGGGCCGCTCACCCGGCGCCGTGCTCAGAGCATGGCTAACGTCATCATCTCTGGTTGATGTTGGTTTAGCATATGTCATAAAGAGGCCCTGCCCTTCCCAGAAACCACCTGCATGAGAAGCCTGCCACAGACGACAGGTCACAAATATAAGACAGGGCATATCCATTGTAATTGTTGAAGAGCAGCTCATATTAAAAAGAAAAAAAAATTGGCTGGCATGGTGGCGCACACTTGTAATCCCAACATTCGGGAGGCTGAGACAGGAGGATCGTTGTTCGCAGACAGCCTCAGCTAGTGAGGCTCAACAATTTAGTGAGACCCTGTTTCAAATAAAGAATAAAATATAGGGCAGGGGGTGTAGCTCAGAGGTCAAATGCCCGTAGGTTCCATCTCCAGACCCACAAAATAAACAAATAAATAAATAAATAAAATAAAAAGAATAAAAATTAGGACCAGGGGTATAGCTTGGAGGTAGAATGCCCCTGGGTTCCATCCCCAGTACTGCAAAAAAAGAATAAGAAAAAAAGAAAAAATATATAAAAATATAAAAAAGAAAAAAGATAAAGGAAAAGGGAAAAAAAAAAAAAAAAAGAAGGGCATGGTGGTGCATGCCTATAATCCTACCACTTGAAAGGCTGAAACAGGAGGATTGCAGATTCCCTGCCAGCCTCAGCAAACTAGTGAGACCCTGCTTTATTTTATTTATTTATTTATCTTGCAGTCGTGGGTATTGAACACAAGGGCATTCTACCTGTGAGCTATACCCCCACTTCTAATTTTTATTCTTTATTTTGAAACATGGTCTCACTAAGCTGTAGAGGGCCTCACTAAGTAGCTGGCTGGCCATGAACCTGCGATCCTCCTGTCTCAGCCTCCCAAGTACTGGGATTACAAGTGTGTGCCACCATGTCTGGCTCTATTGAGACCTTGTTTCAAACATAAAATAGGGCTGGGAGTGTAGCTTAGAGGTAGACTGTCCCTGGGTTCCATCCCCAGTACCACAAAACACCTCTTAATTTACTTGATCTTCATAACATCTCTTAAGGTAGACAGGGCAGGTTTTTTATATATGGTACCTGGGGATTGAACTCAGGGACCTTCTACCTCTGAGTTACACCCCCAGACCTATTTTATTCTTTTGTTACAGGGTCTCACTAAGTTACTGAGTCTGCCTGCAAACCTGCAATCCTCCATCTCAAGCCTCCCAAGTATGGGTGTTACAGATACGTGCCACCACGCCTGGTTATATCTAGAATTTTTTTTTCCTTACTGGGGATGGAACCCAGAGACATTCTATCTCTGAGCTCTACACCCTCAGCCCTATTTTTTACTCTTTTTATTTTGAAACAGGGTCTCATTGAGTTGCAAAGGGCCTTACTAGGCAGCTGAGGCTATCCACAAGCCGCGATCCTCCTGTCTCAGTCTCCCGAATGCTGGGATTATAAATGTGTGCCACCATGCCCATCTTATATCTAGATTTTATACAATAAAATTTAAGTGGACCCTATCTGAGCTCCTAGTTGTTTGTTTTATTTTGTTTTACATTTATCGGTGCATTGTAGTTATACATCTTAATGAGATTTGAAGTGATACATTCATACTTGGTATATTTCCTGGTCTTTTCAATCCATGAAAGTTTGCATTATTACCAGGAAAGTCCTGTGTTGCATTTGTATTCAGGAGAATGTTTTTCACTAATCAAAAGGGTGATTTGTCCTTGCCACTGAACAAAGGGAAAAGAGCTTCTAAACATGTGAAATCAAACATCAGCAGCAGAGCCCTGGGCTGCTGAGCACGTTGAGTAAGTGCACAGTGAGAGGTGTGGCAGGATCAGAAAAACCTCCCGCTCTGGTTTCTTCACATCAGCCATTTTTATGCCATCTCTCCAGCCCATGTTCTGATGAGCAACATGTTCCAAAATAGCCTTTGCTGCTATGACCTTTCTTCCCACATATATAACTCTGTGAAGTCTATTTCTATTTTCAAACCACGGATTGACAATGCCCAGACCGAATGTGAAATCGATGACACACGAAACCAATTCCATGACTTTTTTTTTTTTTTTTTTTGGTGTTACTGGGGATGGAACCCAGGGGCCTTCTACCTTCGGGCTACACTCCCAGACCTATTTTATACTTTATTTGGAAACAGGGTCTCTTAAACCAGCTGAGGCTGGCTTCGAACCTGCACAATCCTCCTGTCTCAGCCCAATTTCATGACATTTTGAAGTTCATTTCCACAAAACTATAACCAGTCTTCACTGGCAGCCAATCAAATACAAGTCTTAAAGTTAAGTAGTTCCCCTCTTCTGAAAAATCAGTAATAAGGCGTGTGTGTGTGTGTGTGTGTGTGTGTGTGTGTGTGTGTGTGTGTGAAATTTGCTGGAAGTACTGTCTGTACAAATGAAGGAGAGTCAGCTGGTCATGGTGGCGCATGTTTATAATCCCTGCATTCAGGAGGCTGAGACAGGAGGATGTGGTTCACGGACAGCCTCAGCTACTTAGTGAGGTCCTTTGCAAGTCAGCGAGACCCTGTTCAAAATAAAGAATAAAAAATAGGGCTGGAGGCCGGGCGTGGTGGCGCACACTTGTAATCCTCGGGCTTGGGAGGTGGAGACAGGAGGATCATGCAGGTTCGAAACCATTCGCGTTGGCTTAAGAGACCCTGTTTCCAAATAAAAAAGTATAAAATAGGTCTGGGAGGGTAGCCCGGAGGTAGAAGGGTTTCCAGGAACCCCAGTGCCACCGAAAATAAAAAATAAAAAAATAGGGCTGGGGGTGTATCTTGGAGGTAGAATGCCTCTGGGTTCCATCCCCAGTAATGCAAAAAAAAGGAGATTCAAATGCATACCAGGCTATTGATGTACCATCGGCTACACCCCAGCTTTAAATTGATCTCCTTCTGAATGACTGACAGTACAGCAGGTTTGCCTACACCAGCATGGCCACAAACACGAGTCATGCATTGTACTCCAATGTTATAAAGTCTACAGTGTCACTAGAGATAGAAAATTTTCAGCTTCATTATAATCTTATGGACCCACCATCGTATGTGCGGTTCATTGGTGATGGAACTATTGTAAGGAGATGCTTGAATGTATTAATTTAGGTCACTGTAGTTGATAGTTTTACTTTGTCTAATTGTTCTGTCTATTGCTGAGAAGGGCTATTAAAATTACAGTAATGATTATGGAATGCCCATCACTCCTTTTAATTCTGTCATTTTTTGCTTCATGGGTCTTGAAGCTCTATTGCTAGGCACATTCACAATTATGATTGTAATAACTTCCTGATATTCCTGGCTCTTTTCTATTACAAAACACTCTTCTTTATCTTAGAATATTTTTGTCTTGAAGCTTAGGTCACCTGATATTAATATAGCTACTCCAGCTTTCTAATGCTTAGTGTTTGCTTGACATGTCTTTTTCATTTATGTATTTATTTAGTTATCTAGTTAGTTGTTTGGTTAGTTCAGTTTGGACTGAACCCAAGGGCACTCTACTACTGAGCTACATCTCCAGCACTATTGATTGATTGATTGATTGATTGATTTTGTGGTACTGGGGTTCCTGGAAGCCCTTCTACTTCCGGGCTACATTCCCAGAGGCTACACTCCCAGATATACTTTTTTTTAAATGTGGAAACAGGGTCTCTTAAGCCAGCGCAACTGGCTTCGAACCTGCGCGATCCTCCTGTCTCCGCCTCCCAAGCTAGGGGATTACAAGCATGCGCCACCACGCCCGGCTTAGCTCCAGCTGTTTTGAAGACAGAGCCTTACTAGGTTGCTGAAGCTGGCCTTGAACATGTGATCCTCCTTTCTCAGCCTCCTGAGTAGCCACAATCACAGGCATGCCCAGACAGACATCATCTTTAGAGAGAGTCCGCTAGATAAAGCACAGTAGTCTCAGTTAGTCCAGAGTATCCTTTTCTTCCATTTTTTATAATAAGCAAGTTGATAACACTCATATTCTCATGTACAAAGGACTTCCAAAAAGATTTGCATGTGTTCCCTCCTTGGTCTATAAAAGGAATGCCTCTCTCTTAGTAGCAGGGGGGCATGGCTGCAGGTCAAGATACCCTGCTTCATGGGGAATCCCTATTGGTCATTCCTGCTACTGATTTGAACCACATAACTCTTCCATTTTTCACCCAGGGTGTCAGTAGCAACCTCTGAGGCCACACACTTCTCATAAAGTAAAATTTGAGCTGGGCGTGGTGGCGCACGCTTGTAATCCCAGCATTTGGGAGGCTGAGACCGGAGGATCGCAGTTTGCTGACAGCCTCGGCTACCTAGTGAGGCCCTCCACAACCTAGTGAGACCGTGTTTCAAAGTTAAGATTAAAAAATAGGGCTGGGGGTATAGCTCAGAGGTAGAATGCCCCTGGGTTCCATCCCCAGTAGCGGAAAAAAAACAAAAGTAAAAAGTTGGTACTCATGGCCCATGTCGTTGAGTTTCTGTCAGTTGGTGTCTGGGAAGGAGTTGCTCAGCTCATCTTGACACCTGTCTCACTGGTGTTTTCACATTCAGCCAAATGCCACAGTTTTACATCTATTAATATCAACCAAGGTCAAAAGTGCCCATGTGAACAAAGCTTCTGTGTGTTATAATAAGGCATGTCTTTGGTAGTTTATAATTCCTACCCATTTTTAGCTCCTCCCATCGTCATGGCAACCATACTTTATAAGAGGAGGAGTCAAATTGCCATAACAATTATTTTCCTGATTCAGCAATGTTTGTCACTGGAGGCATCCTGATGCCTTCCCTTTCTGGGATGTTGGTCAATTCGAATGCTCAGCATCTGCCAATGAGCACCGAGGGATGAGGACTTTGATAGACACTTTGGCCCTAAGGGTATCATTTGAGTTCTCATTTGCCCAACTCCAGGAGCTCAGGTGCCAGAGAAAAAGTAGCCAAGATTCAAGATTGTAAGCCAGGCATGGTGGCACACACTTGTAATCCCAGCATTTGGGAGGCTGAGACAGAAAGATTGAGGTTCATGGACAGCCTCAGCTACTACTTAGTGAGGCCCTTTGCAGCTCAATGACACCCTGTTTCAAAGTAAAGAATAAAAAATAGGACTGGGGGTGTAACTCGGAGGTAGAATGCCCCTGGGTTCCATCCCCAGTACTGCAAAAAATAAGTTAATTAATTAATTAATTAATTAAAAATTCAAGATTGCAAGTCTTCACCTTAGTGGCTTTGTTTCACAAGTTGGGAACAGCATGTTTAAAAAGATCAGAAACACCTGGGTGGGTTGGCTCTGTGATTGGGAGGCTGAAACAGTAGGATAACAGGTTCAAGGCCAGCCTTAGCAACTTAGTGAGGCCCTCTGCAACTTAGTGAGACCCTGCTGGGAGTGTAGCTAAGAAGTAGAATGCCCCTGGATTCAAACCCCAGTTATATACGTGCACACACACACACACACACACACCCCCCAGAAATACAGACTAATATTTTTTGTGGTAGTACTGGAGGTGGAACCCAGGGCCTTTCTACCTCCAGGCTATACTCCCAGACCTATTTTATATTTTATCTGGAAACAGGGTCTCACTAAGTTGCCAAGAGCCTCACTCAGTAGCTGAGGCTGGCTTCGAACCCGTGCGATCCTCCTATCTCAGCCTCCCAAGCGCGAGGATTACAAGCATGCGCCACCACGCCTGGCAGCACACACTAATTTTGAAGTACTCTGTAAGAGAAATGTGGAGTCTTAAGATAGTTTTGGTTCCAGGCACCCATTACAGGTCAAAAAATCCAGAAGAGCCGCTCTACCTGAGATGGAAACCACTTTCCATGGTGTGTGTTGATTCGATGGCCTATTTCACAATCGGGTTGAGGAGTATTTATTATCAGTATGCATGCTGAATTTTCTCTAAGATCCTATCTTTGTTGTGAGCCATGCCAAGTAATTTATGAATACTATCTAGCAGCATCTCCTCATGTAATCACCACCAATGGAAGGCTTCCTGTCAGGATATGACCTTCACTTGGATCCCACACTCACTCTTCAGTCAAGTTAACTTATTACCGTCTCCCTCATGGAGAGAATGGGCTGCCCGCCGTGGCGCTCCTGCTGGCTGCTCTGCAGCTGGCTGCTGCCCCAGCTGGAGCAGGAGAGGCTTCCAGGTAAAGGTTTCCTTCTCTGGGATTGGCCTTCCAATACAGGGGTCTTGTTACTGGCTCCTGTCTAGGCTAGATTGTCAGCCTTGACAATCCTCATTCTTACTCTCAGCCCGTGTTCCCAAAGTGGATATTACAGCTCAGCTCGGCTGTTTGGAGTTTCCTAAGTCCACTGCAGGGATCTGTTATGACACTTTCTATCTTATCAAATACAGCTCCAAGTTGCGCATCCCTGCCAGGCGTGGCGGCGCACACTTGTAATCCCTGCGCTTGGGAGGCTGAGACAGGAGGATCGCACGGGTTCGAAGCCAGCCTCAGCTACTGAGTGAGGCTCTCGGCAAATTAGTGAGACCCTGTCTCCAAAGAAAATAGAAAATAGGTCTGGGAGTATAGCCTGGAGGTAGAAAGCCCATGGGTTCCACTCCAAGTACCACAAAAGTAAATAATAATAATAATAATAATAATAATAATAATAAGCACCCCTAATGTCCAAATCCCAAACCCAAACTGCTGCATAATCCAAAATTCCTTCGTTCTGACAGAAGGCCACAAGTGGAAAATTCCACACCTGACTTCATGTGACAGATCCTAGTCAAAATGCACAAAACAATGTGTTATCATGCGATGTGTTTCATGCCTCTTCCTGTCACTAAACATGGCTTCTCTGTGGCCACCATGTTTACTGCATACACTCTTACAACATCTAACAAATAGGCCGTGTAGATCTCTGGCCCCAGTGGAAGTCACTGGAATGGGGTAATGTGGAAAAAGAGGTTCTGTATGTAAGTAAATTTATACATTGAATGTAACTCTCCATGGAAGTACTTTTCAGCATCATTAATAAGCTATGTTGTATTACAAGTTATGGGGGGGTGGGTTAGACATGGGCTTTAGTGTTTTACAAACTTACCTTGCCACAGACGTAGTGTTTTAGCAAATGTTGTGTTGGAGGACTGGATTTTCCGTTTCCAGGGCTGAAGCGTCACCTCTCTCTGGCTCAGTGCTGGCTTTTTCTTTCTGGATTGTTTTTCATTCTTATGTTCAGTTCTGATAATGCTCTACTCTGACCCATCCTTCTGTTTCTCTAGGATTCTATATTCGGTTGCTTCTCTGGTTGTGATTCTTTTTCTCAATGTCTGTGGGTGGCTTTTATTTTGAGGGTAAAGAGATACAGTAATGTCTCTGGAGAGAGAGAGAGAGAGAGAGAGAGAGAGAGAGAGAGAGAGAGAGAGAGGGAGAGAGAGGGAGGGAGGGAGGGAAGTGCTGGGGATCAAACTCGGGTCCTTGCACATGCTAGGCAAGCATTCTACCATTAAGCTACATCCTCAGCCCTTTTTTGATGAGATAGGGTCTCACTACATTGCCCAGGCTGGCCTCTAACTTGAGATCCTCCTGCCTCAGCTTTCCAAGTCATTGGAATTACAAGTGCGCACCTCCACTCTTGAATCATTTGTCATCTTTGCATCATTTAAATCAACCTTGGGATTTATCAGTCCTAAACATATGCTCTGATTGTCACTCTGGCAGAGAACCCTGCCCGGCGATAGAAGCTCCCCACGTGTGAACTCCCCCAACCTCACATTTGGGATTTACTAACTAAAGACATCCATTGCCTGCTGAGAAGCTACCCTCACAGGTGGAACTGAAGGAACCCATAGTAGAGATAAAGCCGTGTATGATAACACCTAGATCTCCTCCAGGGAAGGAGAGGCCAGAGAAGTTTACTCTGGCTTTCAACCTGAGAATCGTAACCAGAGAAGTACTGCCTGGCTGGCCATTAGTTTAACTAAGTTACTTGTTTGGGCTCAGGTATCACACCAAGGTGTTAAACTGAATATTTAAAGACTTACGTGGTTTGGACTTGGAATGTTCCCGTGAGTGCAGTTTCTTTCCCTCATCAGGTTGCATCTAAAAACTCTAGCTGACCCAGATTTGGGGACTCGGTCTGGACCACAAGACTAAAGCAGAGACGGCTTGTAAATTCAGAACGCCTTCAGCTCAGGGTCTAACTTCAGGATCCCTCCTGTTCTGAGCTGGCTGTTGACTACAGAACCTGACCTACTGTCCTCATTTCTTGGCTCACTTGGCTTCGGAGTGGAACGTCAAAGTCTTAGACAGTAGATAGCCATGCTTTCAGCATGAGTATTTCCAGGTTAAGTTCGTATGAGGCGGCGTCTTCGTTTCTTTCCTTCTATAACATGTCGTGAGGATCATCGTCTGTGCCTTCCGGAAATCCCCAGCATGCAGCAGATATCCCCCTGGGACAGTTTCAGCTGCAAACATTGGAAAACCCAACTCGCAACAGCTTGGATAAGAAAGACATTTACTAGCTGACATCTGATCTGCAGAGGCGGGGTGGTTCTGAGGTGGATGGAGCCAGCAACTCATCAGCCAGCGGGGTTTTGGTCTCTCTCCCAAACTCCCTGAAGATATCCTCAATATTCAGCAGAGAAAATCATTCCATCCCACCTCTCACCCGGTGCCTTGTCTCACTTGAAGAGAAGATAACTATGTCTTAGAAGCTCTCCTGTCACATCGACAAAAACCAGTCACAGGGTGACTCCTAACCCACTCACAGTCAGTGGGACAGAATTCTGTGCTTGGCTTCTAGAGATTCCTATGGTCAAGGATGCCACCCTGGGGTGGGGGTGCACTGGGATGATCCAGGGGGTGGTCGTAGCCTTGGGTGTAACTGGGAGGCATTAATAGAAATAAAAGGTCGATGGGAGCACCATGAGGTGGGGGCTGAGTCAGTCAAGTCTCGAGGTTGTTGAGGTGATAAAAGCCATGTGGCTATCTCTTAGTTTCCAGCAGGACTAGCAGTCGTACCAAGTGATATTCTCCCCCTCCCCCTCCCTCCCTGCCTCTCCCTCCCTGCCTCTCCCTCCCTCCCCCTCCCTCCCTCCCCCTCCCTCCCTCCCTCCCTCCCCCTCCCTCCCTCCCTCCCTCCCCCTCCCTCCCCCTCCCTCTTTTCCTCTCCCTCCCCCCCCTCTCTCACCCAGGGCATTCTAACTCAGAGCTAGACCCCTGGCTCTTTTTAACCTTTTGTTTGGAAATGGAGTCTCACTAAGTTGTGGAGGCTGGCCACCAACCTGTGATCCTTCTGTCTCAGCCTCCCAAGTACTGAGATTACAGGACTGTGCCATCGCACCCTGGGAAAGCCTCTCATAAGAGGCCAGGGCTCCCTTGGAGGCACCTGCTCCCTTCTTCATTGACAATAGAAGCAAACAACACTTCCTGGATGGAATGTGGCACCCGCAAGAGGAAGCAGCCCTCAGGTAAGGAAGACCCAGCGAGCCCAAGGGTTCCCTCAAGTGGCCCGTTGGGTCACACCTGGGCCCCAGCCAGCTGCTGCTTCCACTCACCAGGCAGAGCTCTGCTTTCTGAGCTCCTGGTGCAGCCAGAACTCCTTCATCTAGGGAGGCTCGGGTGGACCAGACCCTTCGGAAAGGAGATTGTGCATTTTCTCCTGCAGTGAGCCAGTCAGACAGCTCAAGAAGTTGCAACTAAGCCAGGCGTGGCGGCGCACGCTTGTAATCCCCGCGCTTGGGAGGCGGAGACAGGAGGATCACGCAGGTTCGAAGCCAGCCGCGCTGGCTTAAGAGACCCTGTTTCCAAATAAAAAGTATAAAATAGGTCTGGGAGTGTAGCCCGGAGGTAGAAGGGCTTCCAGGAACCCCAGCACCACCAAAAAAAAAAAAAAAAGTTGCAACTATGGGCAAGGGTTAAAGATAAATCAGAGCCGGGCGCAGTGTCACATACCTGTAAACCCAATACGTAGGAGGCTGAGACAGGAGGATTGCAGGTTCAAGTCCAGCCTCAACTTAGCAAGACCCTTAACACATTAGCAAGACTCTTTCAAAATGAAAAAATAAAATAGGGCTGAGGAGCCGGGCGTGGTGGCGCACGCTTGTAATCCCCGCGCTTGGGAGGCTGAGACAGGAGGATCGCACAGGTTCAAAGCCAGCCTCAGCTACTTATTGAGGCTCTCAGCAACTTAGTGAGACCCTCCTTGTTGCGTCCCTAGGGCTCTGACCAGCAGAGCCTAGGGAAGAAACACACGAACGCCGACTCTGTTGATGAAGCTCCTTCCTCTTTAATGCTCTCTCAACGCCCTCTCAGGTAAAAACAACATCAGTCTTCTATCCCCTCCCTCATCACTCCACCAACCCTCCTCGCTTCCCCGCTAGGGCATGCACATTTTCAACCTTCTCCTGGGCGGGCAGGTGGTAGCACGAGGCGCTGCGTCACTAATCATCCGTAAGGCGCCTGATAGGGCTCACTGTGCAGGCTCAGGGCACCGCCAGCCTCGTGAGCCTCGTGACTTGGCTGCAAGCCCAGGTGCCATCTTGAGTCTACGCTGGCAACAAGCCTGGGTGCCACCTTGGTCCAGCTGAGTGGGCCCCGACACCTCCTGTCTCAGCTTTCTAAGTACTGGGATCACAAGCATGCACCATCACGCCTGGCCACAGGGACTAGTTTCTAAAACCCATCTGAGATCCAGGGTAAAGGCATGCATCTGGCTGGCGTTGGTGCTCGGGTTGGTGCAGCACCAAGAGCGAGGTGTGACTCCAGCCACCCCAGGATGGAGGGGCATCTTTCCCAGGAGCTATGTGGAAGCTTATAGATGGGCCCGCCTGAGCGAGCCATCACGAATTCCACCAGGAGTTACGTAGCAGGATGTGGAGCCTCCAGCAAAGGTTGGGATGGGGCCTCCGAAAACCCAGGCATGAGCTGGGAGCCACTAGGACCAGCTGGAGGAGCAAGTCTGCCTGGGATAGGCAGCCCATGATGTCCCTCAACATCCCTATCTGCTGATACTCATTCACGTGGCTCCTTCCTGCCACACAGCAGGATTACATGTAACTTGGTAGGACTAATAAAGATTGGATGGTGTCCCCTAAATTCATATATCGACGCCCTAACTTCTTAGGTAATGGTTGTGGAGGTGGGGCTTTAGGAGATAGCTAGGTTCAGTTGACTTCAAGAAGGTGGGGCCCCGTAACAGGATCAGAAAGGTACCCACACAGAAAGGAACCATATGCGCACTTTAAAAATAGTGCATTTCTTTTATGATGCTGGGGATTAAACCCACGGGCGTTCTACTTCTGAGCTATACCCCCAGCCCAATTTTTTTTTTTTTTTTTTTTTTTTTTGCTGGTACTGGGGATGGAACCACCCTTCTCCGGGCTACACTCCCAGAGCTGTTTTATATTTTATTTGGAAACAGGGTCTCTTAAGCCAGCAAGGCTGGCTTCGAACCTGCGCGATCCACCTGTCTCTGCCTCCCAAGCGCGGGGATTACAAGCATGCACACACCCCCGGCTTTATTATTTATTTTGAAACAGGGTCTCACTAAGTTGCTGAGGGCCTCACTAAGTAGCTGAGGCTGGCCACGAACCTGCGATCTTCCTGTCTCAGCCTCCCAAATGCTGGGATTACAAGCATGCGCCACCATACCCATCCAGAAATACACTTTTTAAACATTTTTTTGTTTTTACTCTTAAAAAAACGTGCAGAAGCCAGGCGTGGTGGTGCATGCTTGTAATCCCCGTACTTGGGAGATGGAGACAGGAGGATCGCGCAGGTTTGAAGCCAGCCGCTCTGGCTTTAGAGACCCTGTTTCCAAATAAAAATATAAAAAATAGGTCTGGGAGTGTAGCCTGGAGGTAGAAGGGCTTCCAGAAACCCTAGTACCACAAAAAAAAAAAAAAAAAAAAACCAGGTGCAGAAAATGTTGTATGATATGTTTTCCTCTTGCTGAAGCAAGACCAATTTTGCAGGAAAGAGAGCTACATGGCTTTAACTGATTGTATTCTGTGTGTGTGTGTGTGTGTGTGTGCGCGCGCGCGTGTGTGTGTGTTACTGGGGGTGGAACCCAGGTGCCTTCTACATCCAAGCTAAATGCCCAGACCTATTCTATATTTTACTTGGAAAGAGGGTCTCACTAAGTTGCTGAGGCTGGCTTTGAACCTGCAATCATCCTGTCTCAGCCTCCCAAGTACTGGGATTACAAACTTGCGCTACCACACCTTGCTGTTTTCCATGTTTCTTTTTTTTTTTTTTTTAACCTCTGAACTTTCTTTTAGTAAAGACTCTCGGTATTCCCTGGATATGGATATCATGCTTTGTGGTAGCACATTCTTCTTTCTTTCTTTCTTCCTTCCTTTCTTTCTTTCTTTCTTTCTTTCTTTCTTTCTTTCTTTCTTTCTTTTTCTTTCTCTATCCCTCCCTTCTTTCCTTCCTTCTTTCTTTTTTAAAATTCTTCATTTTGAATAAAGGGTCTCACTAAAATGCGGAGGACCTCACTAAGTAGCTGAGGCTGGCTGTGAAACCTGCAATCCTCCTGTCTCAGCTTCCCAAGTACTGGAATTATCATCTTGGTTCACCACTCCTGGCTGTATAAACACTTTCAAAACAGTGATATAGGCGTTCAACCCATCAGGCTCTGGATTTGGTGGAGAGAAACCTGGCATTCCTGGAAACCAAGATCTTTCTCATTACTCAAAGAGATAAATTCAGCTGAGTGCGGTGGTGTACACTTGTAATCCCTGTGCTTGAGAGGCTGAGACAGGAGGATCACAGGTTTGTGGCCAGCCTCAGCTGCTTAGTGAGGCCCTCTGCAATTTAGTGAGACCCTGTTTGAAAATAAAGAATAAAATATAAGGTTAGGGGTGTAGCTTGGAGGTAGAATACCCCTGGAAGTAGAATGCTATAGTAGAGAAAGAGAGAAAGAGAGAGAGAGAGAGGAGAGAGAGAGAGAGAGAGAGAGAGAGAGAGAGAGAGAGAGAGAGAGAGAGAAAGAAAGAGAGAGAGATATTGATTCCTTTTGCAACCATTGTGTGAGCCCCCCAAAAAAAATCAGTATCCCCAATATTCTCTGCAGGGCCTGCAACTTGGGGGCAGCCACCATTTCTTCTTGTCAAGTAGATGATTTCCAAAGCTCTTCACTGGGAAAACCCGCATCTTTAGAGATCCATTATCCTCTGTGGTTAGAGGCGGGTTCCGGCAGCAGGACCCCTCCCTTCTTTCTTTCCAGAAACACTTTTAACCAGTTTATTGAATGAGCTGGATTTAGCGGGTTAGAAACATAAAATAAAATTCTTCTTTCTTCCACTGGCTTTCAAACTGCTCCATACTCTAATTGTTCTTTGCCCCAGGATGGAACTATGGGCATGTCTCATGGCTTTTCTAGCCATTCGTGGAAATAAATTAAAAAAGCCCCTTGTGTGGACACTCGAAAAATGAAGTCTAAACTGGGTACAATGGTATGCGTCTGTAGTCTCAGGACTTGAGAGGTTGAGATGGGAGGACTGCAGATTTGAGGTCAGCCTCAGCAATGTAGAGAGACTCTATTTCAAGATAAAATAGGGTTGGGGGTATAGGTCATAGGTAGAATGGCCTTCGGTTCAATCCCCAGTAACAAAAACAAACAATGACAACAAAATCAAAAACAAAAACAAAAAGGAAGTCTTTAATAATCATATAATTCCAATCTAGTCCAACAGAGAAATTAAAACTCCAGATTTCACCCAACTAAGACTTCCTCTATTCTCCAGTTTGACCCTGGCTGTAGAAAGACCTAGCCCCGTTTCTGGGAGGCAGGATTGAGGGTATAGTCGGTTTCTTTGACATTCCTCGGCTTTCCCTCTTCTGGGCTGCTGTTGGTTACCATCGAGGGTTGGGTCCTGGGGAGAGAGAATTCAGGATGAGGGCCCGCCCTGTGAATCACTGTGGTCCTCCCCAGTATCCTATGGGTGGTAAATGCTATCCCAGTACCCTGTGGATGGTAGATGCTATTCTGGTACTCTGTGGATTGTGGATGCCCTCCCAGTACCCTGTGGAAGGTAGATGCCATCCCAGCACCCTGTGAGTGGTGGATGCTACCCCAGTATCCTGTAAATGGTAGATGCTATCCTGGTACCCAATACATGGTAGATGCCCTCCCGGTATCCTATGGGTGGTGTGTGCCCTCCCAATACCCTGTGGGAGGCACATGCCATCCTGGCACCCTGTGGGAGGTAGATGCAATCCTAGTACCTTGTGGATGGTAGCTACAATACTGGTACCCTGTGGATGGTAGATGCAATCCCGGTACCCTGTGGATGGTAGATGCAATCCCGGTACCCTGTGGATGGTAGATGCAATCCCGGTACCCTGTGGATGGTAGATGCAATCCTGGTACCCTGTGGATGGTAGATGCAATCCTGGTACCCTGTGGATGGTAGATGCAATACTGGTACCCTGTGGATGGTAGCTGCAATCCTGGTACCCGTGGATGGTAGATGCAATCCTGGTACCCTGTGGATGGTAGCTGCAATCCTGGTACCCTATGGATGGTAGATGCAATCCTGGTACCCTGTGGATGGTAGCTGCAATACTGGTACCCTGTGGATGGTAGATGCAATCCTGGTACCCTGTGGATGGTAGATGCAATCCTGGTACCCTGTGGATGGTAGATACAATCCTGGTACCCTGTGGATGGTAGATGCAATCCTGGTACCCTGTGGATGGTAGATGCAATCCTGGTACCCTATGGATGGTAGATGCAATCCTGGTACCCTGTGGATGGTAGCTGCAATACTGGTACCCTGTGGATGGTAGATGCAATCCTGGTACCCTGTGGATGGTAGATGCAATCCTGGTACCCTGTGGATGGTAGATGCAATCCTAGTACCTTGTGGATGGTAGCTACAATACTGGTACCCTGTGGATGGTAGATGCAATCCTGGTACCCTGTGGATGGTAGATGCAATCCTAGTACCTTGTGGATGGTAGCTACAATACTGGTACCCTGTGGATGGTAGATGCAATCCTGGTACCCTGTGGATGGTAGATGCAATCCTGGTACCCTGTGGTTAGTAGATGCTTTCTCTCATGGTGAGCTTTTGCAGGCACCTCAGAGATCTACCTACCTGGTCCTTGATGGAGATGAGGACTCCAGGTCTCCCTCTCGCCCCCAACCTTCCATGTCTACATCTTCTGCCTGGGCCTCTTTATTTCTAGAAAGGCCTTTTGCAGAGAATCACGCTTCAGCAAATCCTAGGCCAGCTGTCTTGGAATCCAGTTCTTCAGAAATGCCGTGGAAAGTTAAGAATGCAACTCAGTGCTAGAGCATCTATCTAAGCTCAGAGTCTGGCTTGATCCCCAGGACCGCATAAAAGGGGAAACGAATAGAAGAAGAAAAATGCAGTCGAATTGTAGCTGACTCTCAAGGTACCCTATCTCCATGTCATTGTGAGGAGGAGCAGGTCCAGCCATACTTTCTTACCTCTAAGTGTCCCTTGGCAAAAGCCAGATGCTAATTTCCCAGGCCTTAAACCCCAAGCTCAGCAAGTGGTTATTTTTTATTTTATTTTATTTTATTGTGGTACTAGGGATGTAACTCAGGAGCATTCTACCTCCAAGCTACATCCTCAGCTCTATTTTTTATTTTGACACAGGATCTCTGAGTTGCAGAGGGCCTCACTAAGTACTAGCTGAGGCTGTCCTAGAACCACGATCCTCCTGTCTCAGCCTCCCGAATGCCGGGATGATAAGTGTGCACCACCACGCCTGGCTGCAAGTGCTTATTTTCAAACTCCCCTGAAGCACGTCCTTTTCCTGCCTGAGTGGTTGGGGTGCCCACACCCTCATAAACCTCACCAAGGACATCTGCCTTTTAGGAATTATTCGCAGCCAATCTTGGTAAAAGCAGATGCTAATTCAGGAGCAGCTGGTCTCTGATTTTCTGAACATGCCCCATGTATGACTAGACCACCCTTTATTTACCATGTCACCTAGAAACACTTGGCACCAATGTGTGGTCTCAACTATGGCAAACTCATTTGAAACCAAGCTGGAGAGTCTCAACATCTTGTTATTTAAATTTTCTTCCTCTCAAGGTTAAAAAGTTTAAAAGTTTGCAACAGTGCCACGGTTCAATATGGTCACGACGCAGGAACAATCTGCCAGATGTCGTACATATGAGCGTGCCGCTACCTTTAACGCGACCTCTAGAGACCTCATGGTTTCTAACTCAAAACGTCTTCCCTCTCTCACGTTGCACATTCTTGTCCTGTGCTACTTAATATCAGTAAGACTTTGTTGTTTGTGATGATTGTGTTTCTCTTTTTTCTTTTTCTTTTTTTTTTTTTTTACTTTCTATTATTTTCTATTTTCTTTTCTCTCTCTTTTATTGTATTGGGGATTGACCCCATAGGCATTTTAACTCCAAGCTGCACCTCACCCCCAGCCCATTTTTCTTTTCTTTTTTTATTTTGAAACATGATCTTGCTAAGTTGCTGAGCGTCTTTCTAATTTGCCAAGGCTGGCCTTCAACGTGCAATCCTCCTGTCTCAGTTTCCCAAGTGCTGTGATAACAGGTGTGTGCTACCACATCCAGCTCTGTCAGCTATATTTATATCAACTACTGGCTACAGAGACAATCCCAACTACCCCAAGATCATATATAATTCTCTTATTATTTATTTATTTATTTATTTATTTATTTATTTATTTATTTATTGTAGTACTGGGGATAGAATCCAGGGGCATTTTACCTCTGAGCTATAACCAAGCCCTATTTTTAAAAAAAATATTCTTTATTTTGAGACAGGGCCTCACTGAGTTGCAAAGGGCCTCACTAAGTAACTGAAGTTGGCTGTAAACCTGTCATCCCCGTGATCCCCCTGCCTCAGCTTCCCAGGTACTGGGATTATGAGTGTGTGCCACCACACCCAGCTGCCTGCCTGCCTTCCTTTCTTTCCTTCCTTCCTTCCTTCTTTCTTTTCTTTTCTTTACTTTTCTTTTCTTTTCTTTTCCTTTCTTTCTTTGCCAGTACTGAGAATGGAACCCAAGGACATTCTACCTCCAAGCTACATCCCGAGTCCTATTTTTTATTCTTTATTTTGAAACAGGGTCTCACTAAGTTACAGAGGGCCTCACTAAATAGCTGAAGCTGGCCACAAACCTGGATATTCCTGTCTCAGCCTCTCAAATACTAGGATTACAAGCATGCACCACTTTGCCTGTCTCAAAATTTCATAGAAAAAGCTTGGTGGGGGGATATATCTGAATGGTTGAGAGCCCCTGGTTTGATCCCCAGTACTGCTAAGTAAATAAATAAAATTTATTTCTATTGGTATCTGCCCATAAGTGGTCTCATCATTTACCCAGTTTTGTTCATCAAAAAGCAGAGTAAACTGGGCATAGTGGCACACACTTGTAATCCGAGCATTTGGGAGGCCGAGACAGGAGGATCCAGGTTCAAGGTCAGCCTCAGCTACTACTTAGTGAGGCCCTTTGTAACTCAGTGAGACCCTGTTTCAAAGTAAAGAATGAAAAATAGGGCTGGTGGTTTTAGCTCAGACGTAGAATCCCCTGGGTTCCATCCCCAGTACCAAAAAAAAAAAAAAAAAAAAGCAGAGAGTATCTCTATCTGCTAAAAGTGCTCTTTGTATTATAGATGCTGATAATCTTTTCATATCCCTTTATTAGACTCTGTGTTGGTTTTCTATTGCCCTGTAACAGATTACCATAAACTTAATGGCTTAAAATAACTTTGATTCACTGTCTTTCGGTTCTGCCTGACCGAAGTCCAGGCACAGTACGCCCAGGTTTTCTGCTCGGGCCTTTGCAAGGTGGAAAAGAAGGTGTAGTTCGGGCTGAATTTTTGTCAGGAGGTTCGAATGAGGAAGAATCCACTTCCACGCACAGTTAAGTTGCTGGCAGAATTGGTTTCTTTGAAGATATAGGAGCAGGGGGCCTGGATTCCTGGGGCTGGGGCTGCCCTCAAAGGCTGATGGTGGCAGGTCCTTGTCCTGTGGCCACGCCCTCGTCAAAGCCAGCCGTGGAGAAACTTCCTGGCGTGACATCTTTCTCACGCTGCAGATCTCCTCATGTGCGCCTAGATTCTTAAGTGTTTCATCGGATTACGTTCTGGATCGTTTGGGTCATCTTTCGTGACAGCAGCTGTACCATCTGATGCCTCTAATCGAGGAGTGCTGAGAGCATCAGATTGAAGTCCTGGGGATTCTGCTAAGTATACCAGGGGCGATACCCTAGAATTCAGCCTACCAAAGAATCGTACCGAAAATGGGACAGTATAGAGAGTGGAATTGTACAGAGAATGTCTCCAAACCCAGCATGGTGCCTTGCCCATACACAGAGCTTGGCAAACACTGTTGAGCTGGAGACTACATCAGTGCCATTCCGTTTAGACAGCCCCTCGAGCCAGGCATGGCGGCACAAGCCTGTAGTCCCCGTACTTGGGAGGCTGAGATGGGAGGATCACAGGTTTGAGGACTGCCTCAGCAATGTAGTGAGGCCCTCCACAATTTAGTGAGACCCTGTTTCAAAATAAAAGGATAAAGCCAGGAGTGGTGGCGCACGCTTGTAATCCCTGCACTTGGGAGGCTGAGACAGGAGGATCGCATAGGTTCGAAGCCAGCCTCAGCTACGTAGTGAGGTTCTCAGCAACTTAGTGAGACCCTGTTTCCAAATAAAATATAAAATAGGTCTGAGAGTATAGCCCGGAGGCAGAAAAGCTACTTAGTAAGGACCTTTGCAAATTCAATAAAATATTTTTTAAAATATATTTTTAAAAAACAGTCTGGGAGTGTAGCCCAGAGGTTGAAGGGTTTCCAGAAACCCCAGTACTACCAAGAAAAAAAAAAAAAGATGAATTTGACTCCATTAAAGTTTTAAAATCTGGGAGCTGGATGTGGTGGCACACGCCTGTAATACCAGTACTTGGGAGGCTGAAACAGGAGGATCGTGTTTCGAGGACAGCCTCAGCTATTTAATAAGACCTTCTGCAACTTAGTGAGACCTTGTTTCAAAAATAAAAAATACGGCTGGGGCTGTAGTTTATTTTTTTTATTTTTTGTTGGTACTGGAGGTAGAACCCAGAGGCTTTCTACCTCCAGGCTATACTCTCAGACCTTTTTTATATATTATTTGGAAACAGGGTCTCACTAAGTTGCTGAAAGCCTCGCTAAGTAGCTGAGGCTGGCCTTGAACCCGTGCGATCCTCCTGTCTCAGACTCCCAAGCGCGGGGATTACAAGCGTGCACCACCACGCCCAGCTTCTGGGGCTATAGTTTAGAGGTAGATTTCCCCTGGGTTCAATTCCTAGTACTGAAAAAAAAAAAAAAAAAAAAAAAAAAAAGAAAATTCTGTAGATTAAAGGACATAATCAAGAAAGTTAAAAACCACGTGGATGGAAGATAGATGATTTTCAAGTCACATATTTGGTAAACGTCTAGACTACATAATTATTATTTTTTTCTTCAAAATAAAATAGAGCCAGGAGTGGTGGTGCAGGCCTATCATGCCAGCTTCCCAGAGTCAGGAAGGCCTCACTTGAGCCCAGGAGGTCAAGGCTAGCCTGGGCATCAGAGTGAGACCCGCATCTCTCAAACAAACAGAATAATAATGATAACATGTGCCATGTACAAAGACTGTATCTGATTTTTATCTGACTTGGGCTAACTTGGTCCTGCTTCGTATAGTATTTATCGTACGTGAATACTCATTTAACTATGACTAGCCCTTTAAAAAAAGGGTGATAGCAAAAATAATTATGAGAAGGATAATTATGAGAAGGTAGCTGTGTGTGTTTGTGTTTGTGTGTGTGACTAAGAATTGAACCCAGAGACATACAACCTATGAGCTGCACCCCCAGAACTTAAAAAAAAAAATGTGTTGTTGTTTTAAAAAAAAGGTCTTGGGCCAGGCATGATGGTGCGCGCTTGTAATCCCAGCATTCGGGAGGCTGCAACAGGAGGATTGCAGTCCGCAGACAGCCTCAACTACTTAGGTCTTCTGCAACTTAGTGAGACCCTGTTTCCAAAATAAAGAATAAAAAAATAGGGCAGAGGTGTAGCTCGGAGGTAGAATGCCCCAGTACCACGCACATACACACACACACACACACACACACACACACACACACACACACATACACACACACAAAAATTAAGGTCTTACTAGGTTACTAAGAGTCTTGCTAGGTTGTTGAGGCTGGTCTTGAATCTGTAATCCTCCTGTCTCAACCTCCCAAGTATTTGGATTACAGATGTATACCACCACACCTGGCAAAGGATAACTTTAAACTGTAAGGATCCTATTAGAATTTGTCAGATAGTATTAGTGGAGAGCAATGTTCTAGACAATAAGATGTGTTTGCCGAAAGAGATGCCTCTCCATTGAAACAGTTGCTGGTCAGCCGGGCATGGTGGTGCACGCTTGTAATCCCAGCATTCGAGAGGCTGAGACAGGAAAATCTCAGGTTCACCACCAGCCTCAGCTATTTATGAGGCCCTCTACAACTTAGTGAGACCCTATTTCTAAATAAAGAATAAAAACAAATAGGGCTGGGGTGTAGCTCGGAAGTAGAATGCCCCTGAGTTCCATCCCCAGTGCCGGAAATAAAAAAGAAAGAAAAGAAGAAAGAAATATTTGCTGATCTGCTGCCAACACCCCTCAAAATTATGAAGAAGGAAGCCGTGGATTTTTCCACAGACTTGAATGACGAAAACTGTAAATAATAAAAGGTGCCAGTTAAAGCACTTCCCCTATTAATTAAAGCAAAATATGCCCAAGACACTGCCAATAATATTCAGATGTAAGCCAACAAGTGACAGAATCACTGAATTTCTGCTAGAGTTTATTTTTCACCCACATTCTTGCCAGCAACATGCCTTTTAAGCTGTGCGTCTGCCATCTGGGCTGAGGAAGACGCTTTCGTGTGGGAGATGGGATCCGGCATGGGCTCAGAGGGCAGATCTGTGAGCCGGCGTGGCAGTGCACACCTGTGATCCCTGTACTTGGGAGGCAGAGTCAAGACAATCGCAGGTTCAAGGCCAGCCTCAGCAACTGCAATCCTGTTTCAAAACAAAACAAAACGAAAAAATTAAAAGGGCTGGGTATATAGCTCAGAAGCAGAATGCCCATGGGTTCAATCCCCAATACCAAAAGAACAAAACAAAACCCAAACCAGACAGACAGATCTGTGCACCTCGGGTGCGTCACACCAGACGTTCCTCTGTGCTGGCACTCATCTGCTCCACTTGGAGGGGTCACCCCACTGGAATGGCCTGATTTGCTTCTTGCCGCTAACTGCTTTGTTACAATAGCTTTTACATAGAATTTGCTGAGGAGATGAGGCATTACCCAAGAAACTGGGGCTTTATTTCATATCTAAAGCATTGTTGTCAGCAGGGCACGGTGGTGAGATGCTTGTTAATCCCAGTACTTGGGAGGCAGAGACAGGAGGATCACAGATTGAAGGCCAGCCTTAACTTAGTGAGACTCTATTTCAATTTTTTTAAATTAAAAAAAAATAGAGTGGGGTGTAGCTCAGAGGTAGAATGCCCCTAGGTTCAATCCCCAGTAACACACACACACACACACACACACACACACACACACACACACCAAGTTCATTTAAAGCATCCCTCCACTGTGGTTTTGTACATTTAAAATTACTTTTGTGATTGGATTGGTAGAGTTGCGCTGGAATGAGAGAGGCGAGTCACAACTCAATTCAAGTGCCTTACCTGGTTTTTTCTCCTATTAGATGAACCTGGCACATGAGACACAGAGACCAAGACAAATCAGATGTTTGTATTGGGCTGAATTCTATTCTCTCAAAATTTTTATTTTGAAGTCTTGAATTCTCAGGGGCTTAGACTATGGACTATATTTGAAAATAAGGTCTTTAAAGACATAATTAATTTAAAATGAGTTCATTAGGATGCACCCTTATCCAATAGCCAATGCTGTACATTTTATTTATTTATTTATTTATTTATTTATTTATTTATTTATTGTGGTCCAGGGATTGACCCGAAGGGCGCTGTGCCTCTGAACTACACCCTTAGTCCTTTTTATTTATAGAAGAAAAAATTCTTCATGGTACTAGGAATTGAACACAAGGGCATTCAACTGTTGAACAACATCCCCAGCCCTTTTTAAAATGTATTGGTTTTTTTTTTTTTTTTTTTTTTTTTTTTTTTGTGTGTGTGTGTGTGTGTGTGTGTGTGTGTGTCTGGGGTTGGAACCCAGGTGCATTTGACCTCCAGGCTACATCCCCTGCCCTATTTTTTATTCTTTATTTTGAAACCGGGCTCACTGAGTTGCAGAGGGCCTCACTAAGAGGCTGAGGCTGTCCACAAACCACGATCCCCTCTGGTCTCAGCCTCCTAAATGCTGGGATTACAAGTGTGCGCCACCATGCCTGGCAAAATGTATTGTTTTGAAACAGGGTCTTGGTAGGTTGCTGAGGGTTTTCCTAAGTTGCTGAGGCTGTCCTCAAATCTGGGATCCTCCTGTCTGAGCCCCCTAAGTACTGGGCTTAGAGGAACATGCCACCACATCCGGCTTGATGACATCCTTTTAGAAAAAGGAGATTACTACGCTGACACACAGAGCACAGACTACAAGAAAGCCAACATCACAGGGAGGAGGAGGCCATCTAGAAGCCCAGAGGAGCAGCCTCAGAAGAAACCAACCCTGCAGACGCCCGGATCTCACACTTCCAGCCCTGAAGAACTCAGAGAATACATTTTTGATGTTTAAGCCATCCAGTCTGCGGTGCTTTGTTATAGCAGCACAGGCAGACGAATACAATGAGCTCGAGACTGGGCAGGAAGAAGGAGAGAGGAAATGAACGAAGCTAATCTCCAATTGCAGTGTGAGTGAGTGGACATCTAGAGAGAGAGAGAGGAACAGGGGGAGGACTAGGTGGGAAGAGCCCGGAGCCTGGGGCGTCCCTGGGCCCATTAGAGCGGCCTCAGGGCTTGTTCTGCTGCAGGGACACCTGAGTGGCTCCCCTCGGAGGCTGTGCATCCAGCTAAGCGACAGACCCGGGCCTGGCCCTGACCTTCCCTTTTCCAAAGCCCTCTCCTCCTTGCCTTCTCTTGGTGGTCCTCGCTCCACTCCCCACTGCCCACTTCAGGGAACTTCAGCTTCTTACACAGCCATCTATGAGTGTGCAACACACACCTCACTGAACAAATGATGCACATTTGTGTGCATTTTAAAATATAAAATCACTGAGACAGGAGGATCGCAGTTCGTGGCCAGCCTCAGCTACTTAGGCCCTTTGCAACTCGGTGAGAGCCTGTTTCAAATAAAGAATAAAAAATAGGGCTGGGGATGTAGCTCGGAGGTAGAATGCCTCTGGGTTCCATCCCCGGTACTGCAAACAAACAAACAAAAAACCCATAAAATCAGACATTGAAGAGGTGACATAAATAAATACATACAAAATTCCTAATGTGTCCTAAAGTGGTTTTCATGCTCCACTGTCTATTTATTTATTTATTTATTTATTTATTTATTTATTTATTTATTTATTTATTTATTGCAGTACTGAGCATGGAACCTAAGGGCATTCTACCTTCGAGTTATACCCACAGCCCTATTTTTTATTATTCTTTTTTTTTCTTTCCATATCAGGGCTGAAACCCAGGGCCATTCTACCTTCGAGCTACACCCCCAGCCCTATTTTTTTATTATTATTTATTTTGAAACAGGGTCTCACTGAGTTGCAAAGGGCCTCACTAAGTAGCCGAGGCTGTCTGCAAACTGAGATCCTCCTGTCTCAGCCTCTCTAATGCTGGGATTACAAGCGTGCGCCGCCACACCCGGCTACCACTGTCTTATTAAAGTCTAGAATACTTAACACAGCACTGGTGCTCTCCAGGTTCCAGCCCCCCTCCCTCTCTGGGCCAGGCTACACACACACACACATACACACCCCATTTCCTCTTTGTGGGATGCCCTTCATCCTCATCTTTCTGGCTCCATCCTGCTTGTCCTGCGGTGACCTGGCTGGATCCCTAGGAGGGGCTGGGGGTTGAGGGTAGGGTCCGTCTTATCAGCTCTCCTGGCCTCCACCCTCCCTGGGCGGCTGCACGCAGAGCACTTCTTCCATGTATTGTACTCATTTTGTTTGCATAGCTATATTCCCTACTCAGGGCAGGAATTTTTGTCTGGCTTTCAATTATTGCCCCAGCAACTATCACAGGAACGTTATGCTTGGCACTCAATGGGCATTCAACCAATTTTTGATTAATAAACGCTCCATAGACTCCATTTCTACAAGGCCTCCCGCTGTGTGTGTGTGTGTGTGTGTGTGTGTGTGTGTGTGTGTGTGTGTGTTTTACTGGGGATTGAATCCAGAGGCATTCTACTTCTGAGCTATACCCTCAGCCCTATTTATTTATTTATTTATTTATTTATTTATTTATTTATTTATTTATTGCAGTACTGGGTATGGAACCCAGGAGCATTCTTCCTCTGACCTACACCCTCAGCCCTATTTTTTTGTGTGTGTGTGTGTGTGTGTGTGTGTGTGTGTGTGTGGTACTGGGGTTCCTGGAAGCCCTTCTACCTCCGGGCTACACTCCCAGACCTATTTTTATATTTTTATTTAGAAACAGGGTCTCCTAAGCCAGCGCGCATGCGCGGCTGGCTTCGAACCTGCGCGATCCTCCTGTCTCCGCCTCCCAAGCGCGGGGATTACAAGCGTGCGCCACCACGCCCGGCCCTCAGCCCTATTTTTTATTCTTTTTTTTTTTTTTTGATACAGGGTCTCACTGAGTTGCAAGGGGCCTCACTAAGTAGATGAGGCTGCTCGCGAATCGCGATCCTCCTGTCTCAGCCTCCCAAATGCTGGGGTTACAAGCGTGCGCCACCTCGCCCGGCTTTTAATTTTTGTTTTAAAACAAGGTCTTGCAAGGTTCCTGAGAGTCTTGCTAAGTTGCTGAGGCCAGTCTCAAAGCTATGATCTTCCTGTCTTAGCCTCCCAAATACTGGGATTTCAGGTGTGCACCACCATGCCCAGCTAAGAATTTGCATTTCTAACCTAGAGTCACATTGGAAGGGAAAGAAAAGACTTAAGGATGTTGAAATAAATGAGTAAAATGATATCATTAGGGATGAACAGAGAGTTGAGGTTTGTTTTATTTTGTTTTTTGGTACAGGGATTTTTTTTTTATTTTTATTTTTGGTGGTACTGGAAGCCCTTCTACCTCCGGGCTACACTCCCAGACCTATTTTTAAACTTTTAAAAATTTGGAAGCAGGGTCTCTTTTTTTAGTTTTATTTATTTATTTATTTATTTTTATTTTTATTTTTATTTTTTTATTTTGCAATACTGGCAATTGAATCCAGAAACTCTACCACTGAAATACAACCCCAGATCTCCCCTTTTTTATTCATTTATTTTGAGACATAGTTCCACTAATTTGCTAAAGCTGGCCTCAAACTTTTGATCCTCCTGCCCTCAGCCTCTGAATTAGCTGGGAATACAGATGTGGGCCACTGCACCTGGCCACCATTTAAAATTGTACAATTTAGCTGGGAGTGACAGTGCATGCCTGTAATCCCAGTACTTGGGAGGCTGAGACAGGAGGATCTCAGGTTGGAAGACAGCCTCAACAATGTAGTGAGATTTTTGGCAACCTAGTGAGACCCTGTTTCAAAGCACAATAAAAATAAAAATGAATGGTGGTATAATTCAAAGGTAGAATGCCCATGAGTTCAATCTCCAGTACCACAAATAATAAAGTATACAGTTCAATATCATTTAGTATATTCCAACTTATGGAACTAGTGCTACAATTTTTTTTATTTTTTTAGGATGATTTTTTAAATTTATTTTTTATTGGTGCAATGTATTCATACATCATAATGGTATAAAGAAAATACTTTTGTAGACATACATGCACACATCGCCCAGTTAGCCCCTACCCAATCCCCACTCCATTCCCTCCCCATCCCTCCTTCCCATGCTTGGCTTAATGGTTGACATCTAGTTTTATAGCAATTTATCCAGTATTAAACGATGATAATCTCACATAACAGTTTCATTTGTCTGATACCAAGCTTTTGATGACTTGAAGATAACATTTCAATATTTCTTTTTGCTTTCTTTCTTACCAGAGAATATTTTTTTCTTTTTTTTTTTTAGGTGAAACTATCATACATTTATTTATTTATTTTTCAGAAAAAATCCATCCTAATATGGAATATGGACTCTAGATACACAAAACGATCTTGAAAAAGAACAAAGCTAGAAGATATATATTTTCTGATTTCAAACCATATAAAGCTACAATAATTGAAACAGTGTAGTACTGTTCTAAAGGCAGATATATAAACCATTGGAGTTAAATAAAAGCCTAGAGATAAATTCTGCCATATATTGCCAAGTTATTTTTGACAAGGTTTCCATGAACATTTGGTGGAGGAAATACTAATCTTTTAACTAAATATTGTTGAAAAATAATAATTACATGAAAAAGAATAAAATTGGACCCTTACCTAATCCCATATACAAATATTAACTCAAAATAGATAAAAGACCTAAATATAAATCTTAAGACTATAAACTTTTAGAAGAAAATCTGGGTCATAAAACCTCACAACATTGAAATTGGCAGTGATTTCTTGGATATGATGTCAATGGCACAGGCAACAAAAGGGTAAATAAACTCCTTAAAAAATAAAAAAATATTGTATATCCAAAGACAATGTAAACAGAGTTAAAAGTTACTGATAGAATGGGATAAAATATTTCCAAATGCTATACCTGAAGGTATATTAATATTCCAACTAGAAATCCTAAAAATAACAATAAAAGCAACAATAAAAGAAAACAATACAATTTAGAGATAGGTAAAAGACTAACATAAATAATGAATCTCCACAGATAACCAATCTTAGTTGTCTGTTGGATGGAAAATCTTGTTTCTCTGGTTCTGGTGTGTGTTACCTATTTCTTCTTTGTAGTTAATCTCTTTGAGTATTTTCTCTAGCGCTGGTTTTGAAGACATAAATTCCTTCAGTTTCTGTTTGTCATGGAAGCTTCTTGTTTTTCCATCTAATTTGATAGAAAGTTTTGCTGGGTAGGAAATGTTTGGCTGGAAGTTGTTTTCTTTCAGAGTTTGGTATATGTTACTCCAAGCCCT
Organism: Muscardinus avellanarius; assembly: GCF_963383645.1. Classification (NCBI taxonomy): domain Eukaryota; kingdom Metazoa; phylum Chordata; class Mammalia; order Rodentia; family Gliridae; genus Muscardinus; species Muscardinus avellanarius. The sequence goes on along the minus strand of NC_137800.1, from coordinate 75,289,907 downwards.
TCTGGCTCTCATAACTTGGTTTGGGAAGTCTGGAGTGATTCTAATTGGTTTGCCTCTGAATGTCACTTGGCCCTTTGTTTTTGTTGCCTTTAAGATTCTCTGCTTGGCTTCCACATTGGTCATTTCGACAATTATGTGGCGTGGGGATCCTCTTCTCCGATCCTGTCTAAAGGGAGTTCTATAAGTTTCCTGGACCTGTGTATTGACCTCTTGCTCTATGTTTGGAAAATGTTCTGCTATTATTTTCTTGAAAAGATTGTTAATCCCTTTGGTTTCACCTTCTTTTCCCTCCTCTATTCCAGTTATTCTTAGGTTAGCTCTCTTAAAATGGGCCCATATTTCTTCAATGTCAGATTCCTGCTGTCGGATTTTTTTTTCTAGATTAGAAACTATGTGTTCATTTTTGGAATGATCATCTTCTAGGAGTGAGATTCTGTTCTCCATGTGGTCTAATCGGTTGTTCATGCTTTGAATTGAGGCCTTTACTTCATTAATTGCATCCTTTATCTCTCTTTGGCTCTCTCTGAATTCTTTTCGAAGCACCTCTATTATTTCTACAGTTATTTTCCTGATTTGATCTTCTATAAATCTCTGAATTTCTGTTTTATCAGGTTCTGATGTTGTGGGGTTGTGGGCATTCATTGCTCCATTGTTATTCCTCTTTCCCATGATTTTGGAAGTTTGTGCCTTCTCTGGGTTCTTCCCTGGGTCACTACGACTTCACTTAAGGTGCTGTGGATCTCGAGTCTATGGTATCTCAGACCCCACTACTCCTTTACTGTGTTGTATCGCAGAGTCTCAGACCCAGGGAGTCAATCGAGGCTGCTTTAGACCATGGGGGGTGCCAGGTTGGGCGTTCTCCTATGGTGTAATATCTCTGCCACCACCACTCCCCCACTGGGTCAAGTCCCTGGGAGTACAGTACTGGGATTTCTCCTTTAGGGGCCCCAATTTGACTCACTGTTGAGTGCGCAGATGGAGCTGTCGTGGACTCGGTGAATTTGCTGCCGCCGCCGCTGGTAGCAATATGGCGCCGCTGCCATGCCCTCAGCCATGAGGCTGGCATATTTCTTTTCTGTTTTTGAACTCCACTCTGAGTCCCTGCAGGGTGTGCTGAGCCCGGCCCCTGGGAGCTTTAGATGCTCCCTGCACTGAGAGATCTGCTAAATTCTTCCCGGCTGTTCCGCAGCGGCTCACCTCAGCTCGCTGTCTGCTGCTCCTCTCTGGAGCTTGGTGGGCTGTTGAGTGCGTTGGTCTGTAGCCGTCTGGTGAACTCGCCCCTGCTGCCGGCAGTAAGGCGCTGCTGCCACGTTCTCGGGCGTGAGGCCGGCATATCTCCTCTCTGGTTTCTAGCTCCGTTATGAGTTCCCTTCCTCTCTGGATCCTGGTGCTGCAAGACAAAATGACGCCTGCCACTTCACGCTGCGGCTCTGGCTGCAGCACTGTGGTCTGGTTTCTGGTGTCTCGTTTTTCCAGCCCTCTTTTTCTCTGTCCCTTAAAATTACATTTTTTGTTTCTCTGCTGATGGTGTTTTCTGGCTATGAAAGGCGCTGATTTTGTGGTAATAGAGATTGGTTGTTAGCGGGGCTCGTAAGCCCCGTTTTGCTCCGTCGCCATCTTCCCGGAAGTTCTTTCTTTCTTTCTTTCTTTCTTTCTTTCTTTCTTTCTTTCTTTCTTTTGGTGGTACTGGGGTTCCTGGAAGCCCTTCTACTTTAGGGCTACACTCCCAGACCTATTTTTATAGTTTTATTTGGAAACAGGGTCTCTTAAAGCCAGCGTGGCTGGCTTCGAACCTGCGCGATCCTCCTGTCTCCGCCTCCCAAGCGCGGAGATTACAAGTGTGTGCCACCACGCCCGGCACTTAATTTTTATTTTTTATAAGTGGAACATATTGAGAGTGGCGTACATTTACATTGTGCTTCATGCCCTTTCCCCTCCCATCCCCTCCCCCCCAATAGAGAGTGTCCAGGTTAACCATGTTGTATTTATGCTATTATACATATTCGTATGTAGCTCCTCCATTGAACAACCTCAGCTTTCTTCCTCTCCTATCCTTCCATTTAAGCTTTGCTGAGATTTCCCCTCCATCATCTGGAGTCCCTCTGGTATTACCACTACTCCCTAGCTTGGGCATATTAGAGAAAACATATGTCCCTTCTCTTTCTGTGCTTGACTAACCTCACTTAACATAATGTTCTCCAGTTCCTTCCATCTTCTTGCAAATGCTATTATTTTATTCTTCTTTAGAGCTGAATAGAATTCCATTATGTGTATTTCCCATAATTTTGCAATCCATTCATCTGTTGATGGAGATCTAGGTTGGTTCCATATTTTGGCTATTACAAACTGTGCTGCTATGAACATGGTATGCATATGTTAACGTAGTTCTCTGATTTCAACCCCTTTGGAAAGATACCCAGGAGTGGTATAGCTGGATCAAATGTTGAATCTATTCCCAGTTTTCTAAGTAATCTCCATACTGATCTCCATAGTGGCTGAACTACTTTGCACTCCCACCAACAGTGTAAAAGAGTTCCTCTTTCCCCACATCCTCGCCAGCAATTGTTGTTAGTAAGGCTCTTTGCAACTCAGTGAGACCCTGTTTCTAAATAAGGAATAAAAAAATATGGCTGGGGGTATAGCTGGGAGGTAGAATGCCCCTGGGTTCAATCCCTAGTACCAAAAAAAAAAAAAAAAAAAGACAAAGATGTGTTCATAGACAGGGTAAATGTCATGAACTACAAACTACAAACCCTACACAGGGAAGCATGCCACCTCCAAGGTGCTCAGGAAGGTGGCCCAGAGCATTTGAAAAGACCTGGAGGAGAGGATGAGACTTTGGAAGGTGATCCTGGGTCACGGGCCATTGGGAACAAGAAGGCCTAGCTCTTCTAAGGAGTTTGGACTTTATTACATAGAAAGTAGAAAACCATTCGACTCTATGAGCATAGAACTTGGCCATTAGCCATAAAATTAGTTAATCTGGGCAATGAGAATTCACTTATTTTTTTTCTTTGTTCTTTTTATAATTTAAAAATAATTCTAAGCTGGGCATGCTGGTGCCCGCTTGTAATCCCAACATTTGAGAGCCTGAGACAGGAGGATCATTGTTCGCAGCAAGGTTCAGCTACTTAGTGAGGCCCTTTGCAACTCAGTGAGACCCTGTTTCAACATAAAGAATTAAAAATAGGGCTGGGGGTGTCAGTCAGAGATAGAATGCCCCTGGGTTTCATCCCCAGTACTGCAAAATAAATAAATAAATAAATAAATAAATAAATAAATAAATAAATAAATAAAATTCTGTGAGGCAGGCAAGGTGGCACATGCTTGTAATATCAGTATTTGGGAGGCTGAGACAGGAGGATTACAGATTTGAGGACAGTCTCAGCAAGTAGTGAGATTCTTGTCAACCTACTGAGCAAGAGGTTTCCAAATAAAAGTAAAATAGGCCTGGGGGTGTTGCCCAGAGTAGAATGCCTCTGGGTTCAATCCTCAGTGCCACAAAAAAATTGCTTTATTTATTTATTTATTTATTTATTTATTTATTTATGTGGTACTATGGATTGAACCCAGGGGCATTCTACCTCTGAGCTACACTACCAGCCCTATTTTTATTCTTTATTTTGAAACAGGGTCTCACTAAGTTGTGGAGGACCTCACTAAGTAGCTGAGGCTGACCGTGAATCTGAGATCTTCCTGTCTCAGCTTCCCAAGTACTGAGATTACAAGTGTGTGCCACTACACCCAGCTTGTAATTTTTAATTGTGAGGGGAAAAAACATGTAACACTAAACTCACCATCTTTATCATTTTAAAGTAAGTTTCAATAGTATTAAGTAAGCTGGGTGTGATGCCACACACCTGTAATCCTAGTACTTGGGAGGCTGAGACAGGAGGATTACAGGTTCGAGACCAGCCTGAGCAATTTAGTGAGGCCCTCAGCAACTTAGCAAGACTCTGTTTCAAAATATAAAAATAAAATTGGTTTGGGGGTATAGCTAAGAGGTAAAGTGTACTTGAGTTCAACAGCCAGTACTACTACCACCACCACCACCACCACCACCACAACAACAACAACAACAATAGTGTTAAGTATTTTTACATTGTTGTGCATCAGATCTTCAAAACTGTTTCATCTTGCAAGACTGGAACTCTTCACCTATTGACTTAACAGCTGCTTATCTCCTCATCTGGTGACCAGTTCCCTAGCAACCACCATCCCACTCCCTGTCTCTATGACTTGGACCACTCTAGGTACCTCTTAGGGGTGGAGTCCTACAGTATTTGTCTTTGTATAAGTGGCTTATTTCACTGAGTAGGATATCTTCAGGGTGCATCCATATGGTAGCATATGGTAAGATCTCCTTCCTACTTAAGGCTGAATCGTATTCTATTAGACATATACCACATTTTGTTTATTCATTCATCCATCTGTTAATAGATATTTGAGTTGTTTCCACCTCTAGCTATTGTGAGCAATACTGCTATGAACATGGATACACAAATATCTCTTTGAGATCCTTCCCTTCCTTCCTTCCTTCCTTCCTTCCTTCCTTCCTTCCTTCCTTCCTTCTCTTGTCTTTCCTCTTTTCTCCTCCTCCTCCGCCTCTTCTTTCTCTTGGAAACAAATGCTCTTAGGGGATTTAACCCAGGGGTATTCTACCTCCAAGCTATACCCCCAGTCCTATTTTATTTTTCATTTTGAAACAGGGTCTCACTAAGCTGCAGAGGGCCTCACCAAGTTGCTGAGGCTGGTCTTAAACCTCCATCTGCCTGTTTTAGCCTTCCAAGTACTGAGATTACAGGCATGTGCCACCACTCCTGACTCAGTCTTTTTTCTTCCTTCCTTCCTTCCTTCCTTCCTTCCTTCCTTCCTTCCTTCCTTCCTTCCTTCCTGAGATTTATCCGAGGGCCTAGACATGCTAAGTACCTGCTCCAGCACTGAGCTACATCCCAGTCCTCATTCTTTTCAATATATATAAAATCCCAACTAATGATGGTCTGACTTTACAACGATGCAAAATCAATACACATCCAATAGGAGCTGTACTTTAAATTTTCAATTTTGATCTTTTACCAAGTTACCCATGGTGTGATACTGTTTTGCAATATTCAGCAGCCACAGTGAGCACAGCTCCTAGTTGACCACGTGAGCGCAAGGGGTCGCAATGGATCCTCACCAGTGTGCCATGTTGTTAAGCAAGGATGTTCAGTGGGTTAGGTTTATTAAATGCGCGCGCGCGCTTGTGTGTGTGTGTGTGTGTGTGTGTGTGTGTGTGTGTGTGTGTGTGTGTGTATGAGTGTGGTACTGGTGGATAGAACCCAGGGGCGTTCTACCTCAAAGATATGTCCCCAGAACTTTTTTTTCTTTTCTTTTTTTTTTCAGTACTGGGGATGGAACCCAGGGGCATTCTACCTCTGAGCGACCACCCCATGCCCTAATTTTTTTATTCTTTATTTTTGAAACACGGTCTCACTGAGTTGCAAAGGGCCTTACTAAGTAGCTAAGGCTGTCTGCAAACTGTGATTCTCTGGTCTCCGCCTCCCGAATGCTGGGATTAAAAGCATGCGCCACCACGCCCAGCCCCAGACCTATTTTTAATTTTATTTGAAAGCAAGGTCTTGCTAGGTTAATGAGAGTCTCACTACTTGCTGAGGCTGTCCTCCAACATGTGAGGCATTGTACTTCCAAGATTATATATATATATATATATATATATATATATATATTTTTTTTTTTTTTTTGTGGTGGTACTGGGGTTCCTAGAAACCCTTCTACTTCCAGGCTGCACTCCCAGACCTTTTTTATATTTTTATTTGGAAACAGGGTCTCTTAAGCCAGCGAGGCTGGCTTGGAACCTGCGCGATTCTCCTGTTTCCACCTCCCAAGAGCAGGGATTACAAGCGTGCGCCACCACGCCCAGCATATTTTATTCTATATTTTGAAACAGGATCTTACTAAGTTGCAGAGGGCCTCACTGAGGCTGAGGCTGGCTACTGTGATCCTCCTGCCTCCGCCTCCCAAGTACTGGGATTATAAAGGTGCACCACGACGCCCAGCTTATATTGAAATATGTCTATAGAAATATAGTAATACACAGTAAGCCTTTATAGTAAAATATTTCTATAGAAATATTTCACATTTCCACCAACAGTGCCTAAGTGTTACAGTTTCTCCACATCCTTTCTAACATTTGTTATTTTCTGGGTTTTTTTTTTTTTTGCTTTTGTTATACTTTTTATATGCTTTTTGTTTTTGTTCTAACTATCCCAGTAGGTGTGAGATTTTCTTTGTTGTTTTTAAAATAGTCAGCACCCTGATTCCCTTCGTTCTTCTCACTTCCCACCACCTGACACCAGCACACTTCCACGAAGCTCTCCAATTTCTCCTTTCCTAGAATCAGCCACAACATATGGGAGCCCAAACTGGAAGCGTCAGGAGAGGCTGAGGAGGCCTTTCTTCCCCATAGCCTTCCTCTCTCTCACTTGCTAACTCTTATCTGGGAGACTGAACATCTGTGTTGCTTCTTTGCTAGGTTTTGAGAACATAACATCGTTTTTTAGTATTTTAACCAGGTTTAGCCACCACACACTTCTGAAATCCAGAAGACACCATGCCTCTGGCCGCAATGATCGCAGATTGGCCAGAACATTGCCTTTGGCCCCTAGGAGGATCCGTACTTAGAGTGCATCTCATTTTTATGGTTTGACTGTTAAGTTGCATGTCTCCGGTTGATCAGATAAGGAAGTCTAAGCAAGGGTGGAGAAGGAAGAGGATAACATTACAGGCTTCTCTCTTCCAGTTCCTGCTTTCTGAAGCTCTCCCTCCTCCTCTGAATTTCCCTCACAGCAATCCACTTAGCAACAAAGTCCTTGGCAAGTCTTGACTCTTATTTGAAACTTTGCTGTTTTGAATAAAGTCTTTGATTTTTTTCCTTCTGCTTTTTTTTTTTCTTTTCTTTCCTCCGCTGTCGTTAAGTACTCTGGGCCAAATTATGCCCTTGGTTACTATTTCTATGGCATTTGTATTGTACACATAAGCAAACCCTGAGGTGGGGTCTGTTACAAACTTTTAACAACAACAGCTTACATCTGTGTGCGGTTTTATAGTGTGGGAAATGACCGCACTATGATTTCTTCATTTGACCCACACAGATGTAAACACTGTGCAAGAGATAAACCAGAGATATTTAATCCTGTTTTACAGGCATAGTAGCTGAGACCGAGAAAGATCAAATAGCTGGTTGCAGGCCACCCAGGCATAGATGGGCTCCAGCCCAGGTCTTCTGAGTCTTAAATCTGTGCCAAGGAGGGTAGTGTTTTGTTTTGGTGATTATGGGATTACAAATACACACATTATATTATTCTCATACAACGTATGATTATTCCAAGAGATTTGAAAATGAGAAAGAAAACATAATTAAGTGAAAGGAACAAATTTGTGCAATGTGGGACACAAGATCCTTGCAGGAAGTATAGGGGAGGAATATCGCAGACCGGAGGGTAGAGCTGAGGCTTAAGCATCTTTGCCTTCTACATAATCCCCAGCACCATGTCTTGCCCTTGGTAACTACTGAACGGAAAGATGAATGGATATAGTTACCTGGAATTCTAGAAGAAACTTGACCTCGAGTTTTAAAGGTTCCAGGGAATAAACATCCCAACTGGTTCATTAGAACCTCTGCAGAGAGAGAGAGAGGAAGAAAGGGCTAAAGAGATGGGCTCTAGTCAGTGACCCTCTTTCCATCCCCCTGAGAATCCAGTAGTTAACAGATTTGACGCTGGGCAGAGAACTACTGAGGAGTTCCCATTTTTCTAATCTGTCATCTTTGCTCTAAAGCACTTGGTGATGTTAATGACCCGCCAATTGATCTGGGTATCAGGTCATCTGGAGTGGTTCCTGATTCACAGCAGGTGCTTGGGGAAATGTTCTCAAAAGAATGGCTGGAGTTAATAAGGAGCAGACCAGAGTCGTATCTTGTCCTCTCTTCCCTGAACAGCCACTGAAAGGCAAGACCTTTGGTTTTGCAGAGCAGCACCCATCTCTCCACTCTGGCCTCCAGACTTAGGAAAGAAGAAAACCACAAATTGCATGACAACCACCCTGGGGAGAGCTGCTCCGTCAGGGCTTCATTTGCTGGTGTGATCAAAAACCACATCTATCGGCGATTATTATGGAGGTCATGCTTCTAAATATTTATAGAGGTTCATGATGGCCTCTGTCACAACACAACATCTGATAAGGTAAACTCTAAACTTCTAATGGATTCACAATTGCAATGTCTAAGGGAAATCTTTTTAAAGCCTCGGGTAAAATTAATAATAGATACAATTCAGATTGTTGAAGAGCCCTCTTGTCTAATTGATAATGACACACAAATATGCTGGTTTCCTAGGTATGGATTTTCATATTTCCAATGTTGTCAAAAGTAAGGCTAACCGTTATTTTGTCAATGTTAACTAGGCCTCCTGGGTTGACGGTGCTACTCAGTTCAGCTGGGTCTTTCCTGGTTGTTTTCTGCTGGATCTATTCATTACTGAAGGTGGTGCGGAAATTTCTGTTAACAGGGGATCCATCAGTTTGTCTTTACATTTCTATCAATTTTTACTTCACATCTATTTATTTATTTATATTTATTTATTTATTTTATTTTATTTTATTTTATTTTTTTGGTGGTACTGGGGGTGGAACCCAGAGGCTTTCTACCTTCAGGCTATGCTCCCAGACCTATTTTATACTTTATTTGGAAACAGGGTCTCACTAAGTTGCTGAGAGCCTCACTAAGTAGCTGAGGCTGGCTTCGAACCCGTGTGAGCCTCCTGTCTCAGCCTCCCAAGCGCGGGGATTACAAGCATGCGCCACCACGCCCGGCACGTGTATTTATTTATTTGGATTGAACCCAGGGGCATTCTACCTCCGAGCTACACCTCCAACCCTACTTTTTAGTCTATTATTTGAAACAGGGTCTCACTGAGTTGCGAAGGGCGTCGCTAAGTAGCTGAGGCTGTCTGTGAACCGCGATCTTCCAGTCTCCGCCTCCTGAATGGTGGAATTACAAGCGTGTGCCACCATGCCTGGCCTCCCTATTTTATTTTTTATTTGGAAACAGGATCTCTGCTAATTTGCTAGCGCTTCACTAAATTGCTGAGGCTGGTCTCAAATCTGCGATCCTTCTCCTGTTTCAGCCTCCCAAGTACTAGGATTACAAGCATGCACCACCACGCATGGCTCTCTTAGTGACATCTTGAGGAGGTAAAATAGTAGTAGTAGTAGTAGTAGTAGTAGTAGTAGTAGTAATAATAATAATAACAACAATAATAGGCAGATAAGGGTCATGGGCCACGTGGACAAAATTTCCTCAGTATCAAATACTAACAAGATACCAAATTCCCCGAGTATCAACAGGACCTAATCTCCCAAGTGCTAAGAAGATTAACAAACCTTCTGAGAGTCAACCAGATGTTTACAAGACTCTAGTAGCTCCTGGCCATAAGAGGACACTATCTAAATCCCAGGAAATAACCTCTGTCACAGGACTGAGAAAAAGGAACTCATATAAATTCCTAGACAGTTACCCTTCCCCTTGGCCATCTCCGGCTTAGGCTGGAGCTTCCGTGCTCTCTCTCCCCCCTCCCAGGTCACACTGACTTTGGGAGAAGGCCACGTGTAATTAATTAATGGTGCTTGGCCTGGGTCACGGCTGGGTGGTGGCCAGAGGCATCTGCTGGGCACCAAAGCTGGGGGTGGAGAGAAGCTGGATGGCACCCCTAGGAGTGACATGCAACTCTTTTTGGTAGATTGTGTGGACTTGGGAAAAGGCAACGTACAATTGGTGGTGCTTGTCTCAGGCTGCTCCTGAGTAGCAGTCAGAAGGCAGCTAGCTGCTGGACACCAGAGTCCCCACTGCCTGCAAGGATGATCTACTTACCATACCAATCTCTCTCCTCTCCTCTCCTCTCCTCTCCTCTCCTCTCCTCTCCTCTCCTCTCCTCTCCTCTCCCCTCTCCCCTCTCCTCTTCTCTCCTCTTCTCTCCTCTTCTCTCCTCTTCTCCCCCCCCCCACTCTGTACTGGGAATGGAACCCAGGGGCTTTCTACCTCCAGGCTATTCTACCTCCAGGCTACACTCCCAGACCTATTTCATATTTTATTTGGAAACAGGGTCTCACTGAGTTGCTGAGAGCCTCACTAAGTAGCCGAGGCTGGCTTTGCACCTGCACGATCCTCCTGTCTCAGCCTCCCAAGTATTGGGATTACAAGCGTGCGCTACCACGCCCGGCTAGCTGAGGCTGTTCTTGAACCTGCAATCCTCCTGTCTCAGCCTCCCAAATACTGAGATTCTAAGCCTGTGCCACCACACTTGGCATGTGTAATGTTTTATGTCAGTGTTTGTGTTAGAAACCTCAGTTTGGTGTCAGCTTTCAGTTTACTTGTTTATTCTTTGGGTTTCCCCAAGAACTCCTTAATGAGAGCCTATGCCTTACAGCTCTTTCATTTGTATTCTGCTATTCTGATTCTGGAGCCTTGCTGGTTTGATAGTAAGGTATGAGGGAGGAGAAGCATTCTGTTCCTCTTTTTTAATTTTTTAATTTTTTTAAATTTTTTGGTGGTACTGGGAATGGAACCCTTCTACCTCCAGCTACACTCCCAGACCTATTTTATATTTTATTTGGAAACAGGATCTCTTAAGCCAGCGAGGCTGGCTTCGAACCTGTGTAATCCTCCTGTCTCCGCCTCCCAAGCGTGGGGATTACAAGCGTGCGCCACCACGCCTGGCTGTTCCTCTTATAATTAGATCTCAGTCTTAGCCAGGCACGGTGGCAAGAGAGGAACTTGGCTATGTATAATGTTTTTGTTGTGGTTATTGTTTTGGTACTGGGGATGGAACCCAGTACCTGTAATCCTAGTACTTGGGAGACTGAGATGGGAGGATCACAGGTTTGCAGCCAGCCCCAGCAACTTAGAGAGGCCTTCTACAACTTAAAGAGACCCTATTATTTCAAGAATGAAAAATAAAAGAGGGGTGTGGTGAGGGTGGCTTAGATGCAGAATGCTCCTGGGTTCAATCCCCAGTACAAAAATCATCATCATCATCTCCATCACCCTCATCACCTTGGTCTTGCAGTAAGCCCAAGTCCCTGGATGTGTGCCTTCTCCTTTTTCTCCCTTCTGTGTTAACAGGGGCCAAGGGAGGACTGAAGCTGGTTAAGTGTGTTGGTAAGTATCATATGTTGTTGAGTATCAGGACAAGGAGTGCTCAGTTCGGCAGCAGAAACAGATTTATTTGGGGATAAATCTGGGAGGAGGCACCTGACTGAGAGAGAGAGAGGTCAGGAGAGTCAGGGGCCCCTGTCTTACAAACTAGGGGCTTTTTATGGGGCATCAGGAGGGAGGGAGAGTTACACAGCAGTGGCTTTTCTCCATTGGTGGTCTTGACAGGGGGCCGGGCAGGTAGGTTTATGGGCAGGGGGATGGTTAGGGCCACTTTTCCCGTCACTGCTGGAGGTCTTTGTTCTCCACCTCCTCCAGCGGGGCCTCACAGCCAGATCTCACAGTGCCCACAAAGTGCCCTCCTCGCAGGTAGATAGACAGCTCTGGTGAACTGGTTCCCATAGAGACAAGGGCTTTCTTATGGAAGAGACTCCAGGTGAACTTCAGAATGATTGCTGTCTCCGTCTCTTGGAGCTGCTGTAACAGCGGGTAACATTTATTGTCTATAAGTCTAGAGACAATGGAAGTTTATTCCTGGTGGTGCTGGACGCTAGGAGGTCTGAAGTCAAGGCACGCCCCGGGCAGGTGTCTGGTGAGATGGCACCTCTTGTCAGCACACGGAGGAAGGCAGAACTAGAGAAGACTCCTGCAAGCCCTATTATTTGAGTGTAGTTCTCATTTACCAGCTAAGAGCTCTTATACATTAATAGCCCTCAAAAGCCACACCTCTTACTTAGCACTGCCACACTGGGAGTATATGTCAACATGAATTTTGGAAGGGGAGATATATTCAAACCATAGCATTTTCTCCCTCTTCCTGTCAGAATGTAAGGAATTTGTCTTAGATCTTCATCTTGAGAGCCTGGTGGGGTTTCTGGCAGCAAAATCCACAGAAGTGTGGGTTCCCTCTGGACTGGAACCCAGAAGTTTCTCTAGCAATCTATCAAAATGATGATTTCAGTGTTCCTATCTGTTCATGGCTGTAACAGCTTCAGGTCCAGGGAAGGCTCTGTATTCCCCATCTCTCTTTAGGTAGTGGTTTCTCCTGTGACCTCATTTCCCAGCTGAGTCTAAGAAAAAGAATCGATGATCAACTTGTTCAGCTTCTTTTTCTTCTTGTTATAAGGACAGAAGTGATGGCTTCCAAGCATTCTTATTGCATCAGAGCTGAAGCCAGGCCTAGCCTGTGTCTTGAAAGACCTATTCATCCATTCTCCTTTCCCTTTAGTAGAATGCTAAAAAAAAAAAAAAAAAAAAAAAAAACCTGACCCTAAGTTCCCAAAGAAAGTGGAAGGTGTTGGAATTCAAGTGGCATCATTGCTGGTTCCCATTTTTTTTTTTTTTTTTTTTTTAGTTTTTTATTTTTGTGGGTCTGGGGCTGGAACCCAGAGGCATTTGACCTCCGAGCTACACCCCCTGCCCAATTTTTTTTCTTTATTTTGAAACAGGGTCTCACTGAGTTGCGAAGGGCCTCACTAAGTAGCTGAGGCTGTCTGCGAACCGCGATCCTCCGGTCTCAGCCTCCCGAATGCTGGCATTACAAGCGTGCACCAACATGCCTGGCTCCCCCCCCCCAGTACTGGGGATGAAACCTGGGGACACTGTACCTCCGAGCTACACCCCCCAGCCCTATCTTTTGATCTCTATTTTTGAAACAGGGTCTCACTGAGTTGCAAAGGAGCCTCTCAAAGTAGCTGAGGCTGTCCATGAACCCCGATCCTCCGCTCTCCACCTCCCGAATGCTGGGATTACAAGCGTGCGCACCACGCCCAGCTGGTTCCCAATTTTTTGTGCCATAAACCTAGTGTTCATTAGTTACATTCCTCCTTCTCTTTGGCTGGGTGATGATCCAAGAAAATATTACCAGGAAAAGAAACTCAGAGCAAGCTTCTCTACACTGCCCAGGGCTGCATTTAAGCATGAACAAACAAGTTGCATAAATCAAGGACTTCAAAGGCTCCAGAAGGGAGATGTAGCTGCCTTGTTGAAAGAGCCATTCACGGACTATATATGACAGAGAGGAGGGGGGAGGAGTCACTTGGCTAAATCTCAAGATCTGACTAAACCGGGTTCAAATGAGAAGTTTCCACTGTTTTCAGACAGAAAAACTTGCCATTCAATTATTGCCCCAGGGGCCAAGTCAGCCCTGAACCAGGGGCGCCAGGGCTTGCAGGGGGACCAATGATAAGGGGTTTATCTTCAGTACCTTACACTTCTCTGCGCCAGCCTCTCCTCTGCCTCCCCCAAACATTCAGGCCCCAGTTTGTACAAGTCTAGCCCTCGGCCAGCGGTCAGCCACTGAAATCCGGACGTTTAGGATCACAACACCAGCATCTTTCAGAACTTTCAGAACTTGCATCTTTCAGAACCAAGAAGTGTGAAGTGTTCGCAAAGGGTGATTTAGAATGAAGACGTTTCTAAACAGCCTAGGAGATGGGATGTAAGAAACACCACCAACTTGTAATGTTTTTACTTTACATTTGCACATTTACTAGAAACCTTACTTTCATTCCTTTTTTTTTTTTTCTCTCAGTACTGGAGATGGAACCCAGGGGCATTCTACCTCTGAGCTACGCCCCCAGCCCTATTTTTTAGTTTTTTATTTTGAAACAGGATCTCACTGAATTGCAAAGGGCCTCGCTAAGTAGCTGAGGCTGACCGTGATCCTCCCATCTCAACCTCTCAAACACTGGGATTACAAGTGTGCACCACCAAGCCCGGCTACTAGGAACCTTACTTTTCTGAATCTTGTTGTGTACCCAGGCTAATGATTTGTGCCCACCCTCTTTTGCGATGCTGGACTCCAGCAAGGAGCAGGAGCTCGCAGTGAGCCCCACGTTCACGGAGGGCAACAACTGGTACACTACAGAATGCCGTGCTGTGGGTGTATTTTGGGTGTTTTATTTTGTGTTTTCTTATTTAATCACATCTAAAAAAGGTTCATCTGTGTCTCCTGCACCCATATAATCATTCCGGTGTTTTTTTCAGTCCAATAGGCAATGGATTATATAAGATGGTTAGCACTCTATTACAAAATTGGCTTTGTGCTGTATCACAAAGTAGTGGCGCAGACCTGGGAGGGTGAGACAGGAGGATCGCAGGTTCCAGGCCAGCACATGCTGTAACTCAGTAAGACCCTGTTTTAAGATTTAAAAAGTTAAATGACAATAACAATAAAATAAGCTTTATGTTGGAAGAGTTTGCCTAATGGTGGGCTCTTCTGCATCAGAGCTGAAGCCAGGCCTATCCTGTGTCTTGAAAGACCTCTATTCATCTGTTCTCCCTTCCCTTTAGTAGAGCACTAAAAAAACTAACCCTAAGTTCCCAAAGAAAGTGGAAGGTGTTGGAATTCAAGTGGCATCATTGTTGGTTCCCAATTTTCCCATGCATTCTGAGCATATTTATGATAGGCTAAACTGCTATTTGCTGGGTTAAGTGTATTAAATGTATTTTTAGCATTATATATATTATATATTTTTAGCATTATATATTATATATATTTTAACATATGTGTATATATATACACTATATATATATATATATATATATATATATATATATATATATATATATATGGACCTGGGATGGAACCCAGAGGCATTTGATTTTCGAGTTATACTCCCTGCCCAATTTTTTATTCTTTATTTTGAAACAGTGTCTCACTGAGTTGCAGAGGGCCTCACTAAGTAGCTGAGGCTGTCCACGAACTGTGATCCTCTGGTCTCAGCCTCCCAAATGCTGGGATTACAAGCGTGTGCCACCATGCCCGGCTATATATATGTATTTTGTGTGTGTGTATGATACTGAGGATTGGACTCAGGTGTATTCTACCCCTGAGCACCACCCCCAGCCCAACTACATTGTTTTATTTTGAAACAGAGGCTCTCTAGATGGCTGAGCGTGGCCTTAAACAACTGTGATCCTCTTGTCTCAGCCTCTCAAGTACTAGGATTTCAGGTCTACGCCACCATGCTCAGCTTAACATGTTTCCAATGTATGATGGGTTTATCAGAAGCATCTGAATATTTTTTTCAGGCAGAGGATCCTTCCTATATCTTGCATAGCATATCACCTACATGGTAGCCTCTCTCTGTGTGTGTGTGTGTGTGTGTGTGTGTGTGTGTGTGTGTGTGTGTGTGTGTGTTTAGGGGGTACTGGGGATCAACCCAGACCCTCACTTGTCTCACAGGATAGGCAAGTGCTCTCCTACAGAGCTGCACCCTCAGGCCTTTAGATTTTATTTTGAGATAATCTTGCTAGTGGCCCAGGCTGGCCTTGAACTTGCCATCCTCCTGCCTCTGCCTCCTTAGTAAGTGGCTGGGATGACAGGCTTGGACCAATGCCCGACTCCAATCCTCCCATTGTGTGAGAAGGATTTCCCTTAACCCATTTTGTTCGTGGAAGGGAGAATGATCAATAGTGACCTCCTTAGACAAAAAAGGCAATCTTGAGACTCTAGGTGAAGTGTAGAAGGAATTCTTCTGGCACAGAAACTGTGCCACACAGCTCTTGGAAAACGCTGCCACATGCAGTCAGTCAGAGCACAGCATTCCTGTGTGTGTGTGTGTGTGTGTGTGTGTGTGTGTGTGTGTGTGTGTGTGTGTGAGAGAGAGAGAGAGAGAGAGAGAGAGAGAGAGAGAGAGAGAGAGAGAAGGGGGGGAGGGAGGGAGGGAGGGATAGATACTGTAGATTGAATCCAGGGGCATTCTACCTCTGAGATACACTCCCAGCCTTATTTATTTATTTGTTTATTTATTTTTTTGGAAACAGGGTCTTACTAAGTTGTGGAGGGCCTCACTAAGTAGCTGAGGCTGTCCACGAACCACGATCTTCCTGTCTTACCCCACCAAGTCCTAGGATTATGAGCGTGCGCCACCACGCCCAGCTAAGAATTCTAAAGTCATGAAGAAATTTCCTACAGAAGAAGGGAGATTTGTGAGAGAATTACTTCAATGAACATGAGCCAGGTACAATAGCACATACCTGTAATCCCAGTACATGAGAGGCTGAGACAGGAGAATCGCAGGTTTGAGGACAGCATGTGATAACAGTGAGTCCCTGTTTCAGAATTAAAAATTGAAAAGGGCTGGGGGTGAAACATAGTGGTAGAACGCCCCTGGGCTCAATCCCAGTAACACACACACACACACACACACACACACACACACACACACCAATTTAAAATAAGATCTAATTTTCACCATATATATTATTTATATATTTTTTCAAAGCTAAACTCTTATACATTTGGGGGAAATTTTAGAACTCAGCTTATTTTTTTCTCCTACTTCATTACCCTCCCCACCTCTGAAATGACTTTGAAGTGAGACCGTGTGAATGTCAATCCCAGACAAAAGCTAATATTGTAAAGGAAAGAAGAAATCTTTCTTTTTTAACTAGAGAAAGAATTTTAAGAATGTTTCAATGCCTCGAGGGGAAGGACACTGAGGTCCATGCCATCCGTACACCGCAGAGCCCAAACCTGGAAGGACATGTTTAATCCCATGTTTAATTCCTTCTCTAAAAAGATGGCTAAAAAACAGGGTAATTCAAAGAGGAGTGATGAGCCTAAAAAAATTCCAGAGACAGAGTTAAAGGAAAATATTAAAAGCCATTTTGATATGAAGAACTCACTTTTGTTTACTGGTTGTTATAATGGCATTTTATTTATTTATTTACTTTTTTTTGTGGTAGCACTGGGGATTGAGCTGAAGCTGTTTTCAAACCTGCAATCCTCCTGTCTCAGCCTCCCAAGTACTGGGATTTTAGGCATGTACCACCATGCCTGGTGCATCATGGGATTATGAGTGTGTGTGTGTGTGTGTGTGTGTGTGTGTGTGTTTTACTGGAGATTGAACTTGGGCATTCTACCTCTGAGCTACCCTCCCAGCCCTATTTTATTTTTTATTTTATTTTAGTTTTACAGTACTGGTGATGGAACTCAGGGGCATTCTACCTCCAAGCTATACCCCAGCCCTATTTTTTATTCTTTATTTTTGAAACTGGGTCTCACTGAGTTGCAAAGGACCACACTAATTAGCTGAATCTGTCCATGAACTGCAATCTTCCTGTCTCAGCCTTCCAAATGCTGGGATTATAAGCACGCACCACCACACCCAACTTATTTTTTATTTTGAAACAGCATCTCACTAAGTTGTTGAGGGCCTCACCAAGTTGCTGAGGTTGGCCTCAAATCTACAATACTTCTGTCTTAGCCTCCAAAGTACTGGGATTCAAGCATGCACCAGTTTGGATGTGGCTAAAATTTTAAATGTTCCTAAGTTCTGAGATGATATTTATTTATTTATTTATTTATTTATTTATTTATTTATTTATTTTTATTGGTACTGAGAGTTGAGCCTAGGGACATTTTACTGCCATGCTACACCCTCAACCCTATTTTTTTTTTTTTTAATTTTGAAACAGGGTCTCACTAGGTTAATGAGAGTTTCATTACTTGCTGAGGCTGTCCTCAAACCTGCAATTTTTCTGTCTCAGCCTCCCAAGTACTGGGATTACAAGTGTGTACCACTATGCCCAGCCTGAGATATATTTAAAAATATTTAAGGGTTGAAATGATAGGATACCAAGAATTTGCTTTAAACATTTCTGGAGAAGGGAGGGAGGGAGGGAGGGAGGGAAGAAGAAGAATGATTAGAGAAAAACAGGGAGGGAGGGGGAAAGAATAGAATTGTGATTTTGAATCTGGTGGTAGGTACATGGAGTATATTCATTTCCTGTGGCTGACAAAGCAAAATATTCCAAATTTGGGACCTTGAGCAGTAGAAATCTATTTTTTCCCAGTTTTGGAGACTGGGGGTCTGATGCCTAGAGCCCTTTCCCCACTCTGCAAAGAAAGAGTGTTTAGTTGGCTATATCTGCCTTTGCTTGGGCCAGAGCTGGTCCAATTTCTTTATTTCACAGGTTAGAAATTAAAGCCCCAGCTGGGCCAGTGGTGCATGCCTATAATCCTAGTATACTTGGGAGGCTGAGATAGGAGAATCACAGGTTCAAGGCCAGCCACAAAAACTTAGTGAGGCCCTCTGAAACTTAGTGAGACCCTATTTCAAAATTCTGAGAATAAAATAGGGCTGGGGGTAGATTGGGTATAGAATGTCTCTGGGTTTCGTCCCCAGACAAGAAAGAAAGAAAGAAAGAAAGAAAGAAAGAAAGAAAGAAAGAAAGAAAGAAAGAAAGAAAGAAAACCAAACTAGGTATGGTGGTGCATGCTTGTAATCCCAGTACTTGGGAGGCTGAGACAGGAGGATCGCACAGATTCAAGGCCAGCCTCAGCTACTTAGTGAGGCTCTCAGCAACTTAATGAGACCCTGTTTCCAAATAAAGTATAAAATAGGTCTGTGAGTATAGCCTGGAGGCAGAAAAGCCCCTGGGTTTCACCCAGTACCACAAAAAAAGAAAGAAAGAGAAGAAAGAAAGAAAGAAAGAAAGAAAGAAAGAAAGAAAGAAAGAAAGAAAGAAAGAAAGAAGGAAAGAAAAGCAAGCAAGCCGGGCATGGTGGCGCATGCTTGTAATCCCTGCACTTGGGAGGCGGAGACAGGAGGATCATGCAGGTTCGAAGCCAGCCGCGCGTGCTGGCTTAGGAGACCCTGTTTCCAAATAAATAAAATAGGTCTGGGAGTGTAGCCCGGAGGTAGAAGGGCTTCCAGGAACCCCAGTACCACCAGAAAGAAAGAAAGAAAGAAAGAAAGAAAGAAAGAAAGAAAGAAAGAAAGAAAGAAAGAAAGAAAGAGAGATGAAATGAAGCCCCCACTGGATATGGTGGCACACCTGTAATCCTAGTACTTAGGAGGCTGAGATATAAAGATTTCAGATTTGAGGCCAGCCTCAGCAACTTAGCGAAGCCCTCTGCAACTTAGAGAGATCATGTTTCAACATAAAAAAAATAAAATAGTACTGGGTTGTTGCTCAGAGGTAGAATACCCTTGGGTGCAATCCCCAATACAAGAAAGAAAGGAAGGAAGGAAGGAAGAAAGAAGAAAGGAAGGAGGAAAGAAGGAAGGAACTGAAGACCCAATAGGTAAGCATCAGAACCATACAGTTATTCAAGGACACAGCAAGGATGTACACAGGGGGAACTGAACCCACTCTACCTCTGAGCTACACCCTCAGTTCTATTTTATTTGGAAACAGGTCTCGCTGGGTTGCTGAGAGTCTCACTACTTGCTGAGACTGTCCTCAAACTTGTGATCCTCCTGTCGCAGTACTGGGATTCCAGGCATGAGCCGCCATGCCCGGTGTGGAAGTTCTTCTTGACGATGTTTCCCCTCCACCCCAGCACTCAGTTGTTCTAAAGCTTGTTCCTGAATACCCTTGAATACATTTCTCCCACCCCAATCGCTTAATCCTGTCTATCAGGAGTCTCTGCATCTTTCTCCCTACTCCTAGCATCTGTCTCCGTCTCCTCTTCCACTCTATCTTCTTTGGCCTGGAATGCTGCAGAGAATTCCAAACCACAAGCATGTACTGCCCCTTGGACATGCACACTTTGGTGATGCCTGTACCGGTGATGCTCAGCCCTCTTCCTATCTGGCAAAAACCTTGCTCAAGACGGCACCCCTCCCTAGCTCTTCCTCCTCCCTCAGAGAGGGACTGCGCTGTCCCTATCTCAGTCGGCCTGGCACTTTCCCCAGGTTGCAGAAGAGGATCAACTTTAACACCAATAAGTGATCAATCAACTTGGAATGACCTGCTCCCCTCCAAATGATACCAGAGCACTAAGCCGCTAGGCAGAGACTCCAGGCACAGGTTTTGCTGCTACTTTTTCTACTGTCTTTATAAAACGAGAACCTACAACTGCTGGCTGTGGTGGCCCACACCTTAATTCCAGCAACCTAGGAGGCTGAGACAGGAGGGTCACAAGTTCAAGGCCACTCTCAGCGATTTAGGGGAGATTGTGTCTCCAAATAAAAAATAAAATGGACTGTGGTTGTAGCTCAGTGGCAAAGTGCCCCTGGGTTTAATCCCTAGTATTACAATAAATAAATAAATAAATGAATAAGATAGAATAAAATAAATACGTACAACTAATAAATGTTTGGAAATGTGACCTAAATACATAACCTAAAATGCAGAAAATAAAAACTTTTGGGCTGGGGATGCAGCTTAGTGGTATAGCATTTACCTAGAATGCATGAGGTCCCAGGTTCCATCCCAGCCCTGTGCACTCATGGCGTGCACACACAAAACTTTCTGTACATAAGCTTTTTATCTAAGCATTATTTATGGAAGTGAAAAATAAAAAACACAGATGATTAGATATTAATGGAGTGGTAAATAATTTATAGTGTATGTGTATGATGAATTATGGTACAGCCACTGAAAACCGTGAGAAGCTTTTAATGTCATGAGAAAGTGCTTATGATATGATTAAAAAAACAAAATGAAATATATATGTGAAAAAATACTTCATCTACATAAACTGTGTGTTGAAACAAGACTGGGGGAAGTGATAATGAATGATTGGGTTAGGGTCAACTGTTTTCTGCATATTTATTTATTTTGCAGTACTGGGGAGGGAACCCAGGGGCATTCTTCCTCTGAGCTACATCCCCAGCCCTATTTTTTATTCTTTATTTTGAACCAGGGTCTCGCTGAGTTGCAAAGGGCCTCTCACTAAGTAGCTGAGGCTGTCCACGAACTGTGATCCTCCTGTCTCAGCCTCCTGAATGCTGGGATTACAAGCATGTGCCACCACACCCGGTATATTATTGTTGACTCCTGGGCTTCAAATGACCACCTCTCCAGGGATCAGAGTCACACCTGCTGTGGGCTGCTAGTCAATGCTCTGGTGATAGCTGAGCTTCTGATACCCTCCAAAATTGACACCTCCTGAGCCAAGAGGCATGAAAGACCAGAAGGGTGCATCCAGCAAAGGAGAATCATAGCCAGGTGTGGTGGCACACACCTATATCTCTGTACTTGAGAGGCTAAGACAGAAAGCTTGGAGGTTGGAGGTCAGCCTCAGCAACTTGATGAGAGTGAGACTTTGTTTATAGATGGTAGATAGATAGAGAGATAGATAGACAGACAGATAGATATAGATAGATAGATAAATAGGGCTGGGGATGTAGCTCAAAGGTAGAATGCCCCTGGGTTCCAGGTTCCATCCCCAGTACCAGAGAGAGAGAGAGAGAGAGAGAGAGAGAGAGACAGACAGACAGACAGACAGACAGACAGACAGACAGAGACAGAGACTGAGTCAGTCAGTCATATTGTTAGCTATGATAAGTTGTCATTAAATAGATTTTAGTCATGCTACTGTGGACAGACATAGAAAGATGACCAGAATTCAGGGCCCCAATTCCTAAATCTCCTTCAGTTACTAACAAAGCCACTGCCATTCTATGTGAGTTTACCAAGAGGGCTATATGCACAGCAGGTAAGGCCAGACACAGGGACACTGATGGTTTCTACCTATTAGAATGTTTTGTCTATGGTGCCAGAAACACAACATAAAATGTTACACCCCAGGAAGAAATTTCTTTAGGGAGAAAACTGAAAGATTTTATATACAGGAAGCCAGGCGTGGTAGTTCACATCTATGATCCTAGTACTTGGTAGGGTGAGACAGGAGGATTGCGCGTTCAAGGCCAGCTTCAGTAACTTAGAGAGACCCTATTTCAAAATAAAAATAAATAGGGCTAAGGGTGAAGCTCAGAGATAGAATGCCCCTGGGTTCAATCCCTAGTACAACAACAAAAAAGCAAAGTAATAAAAGGAAGAGAGGGAGGAAAGAGAGAAAGAAAAGGAAACAACTTCAGAAAAAAAAAATTATCAACGAACATTTCTATCAATGGGTATTTGTGGGCTATTTTTTTGTGTGGTGCTGTTGATTGAGGCCAGGGGCATTCTACCTCCAAGTTATACCCCAACCCAATTTTTTTATTCTTTATTTTGAAACAGGCTGGCTGCGAACCCAGATCCTCCTGTGCCAGCCTCACAAGTACTGGTATATAAGCGTGCACCACCACACCTGGGGTTATTCTTATGAAAAAGTTGAACTGAAAGCTCACAGCTCACAGAAGACCACACCCAAAAGTACCACACCACCACCACCACCATCACCACCAGTACCATCACCACCACCAACACTATCACCATCACTACCATCACCACCATCATCACCATCGCCATCGCCATTACCACCAGCACCATCACCACCAACACTATCACCATCACCATAATTACTATCACCATCACCACCATCAACAGTACCATCACCACCAGCACCATCAACACCAGCACCATCACCACCAGCACCTTCACCATCATCACTACCATCACTATCACCATCACCACCAGCATCGTTACCATCACCAGCACCATCACAACCATCACCATCACCTCCAGCACCACCCCAACTTCCAATCCATTCTTTACTGCTTCACCTACCATTAATGCAGATGGTGTAGACAAGATTGTCCCGGACAAGGCTGCTGTGGTTTACACAGCTTCCAGATGACCGGCTTCTGTTGTGTTCTGGCTTTTCCTCACACCCTCAGCAGAGTTCCTAATAGGAAGTGCATTGAAGAGAGAAAATCAAGGCTGTTTCACAGATTGCGTCACATACTGGCTGCAACATTACAGCCCCACGCAGGAGTGGGCATCAAGGAGGGAGGAGGGAATGCCTGCTGGCAGGCAGGGCTTCTAACAGGATATCTACTTGATCACTTTGCCTGGAAAGAGAGCCTTTCAGAGGGGGAAAAAAAACCCTACATCTCTACCTGGGTAATGGCTAATGATTTGCCATGAGAGAATACAAAATAAAACAAAACAAAAAAGAATCCAGAAGAAACAAAAACAATGAAAAGAACAGAAAAAAAAAAAAAAAAAACTAGAACCATAAGAACAAGAACAGGATGGTAAAAAAAAAAAAAAAAAAAAAAAAGAATGAAATTCAAGAAATAAAAAATTAGCTGGGCGCGGTGGCTCTTGCTTGTAATCCCAGTACTTGGGAAGCTGAGACAGCAGGATCACAAGTTCGCAGCCAGCCTCAGCTACTTAGTGAGACCCTGTTTCAAAATAAAGAATAAAAATATAGGGCTGAGGATGTAGCTTGAAGGTAAAATGCCTCTGGGTTCAATTCCCGATACTGAACAAAAAGAAAATAAATTTAAAAAATTAAATAGGCTAACCAAATTTAAAAATTCAATAGAGGCTGGGCGTGGTAGCGCACGGGCGCACACTTGTAATCCCGGCGCTTGGGAGGCAAAGACAGGAGGATCCCGCAGGTTCGAAGCCAGCCGCGCTGGCTTAAGAGACCCTGTTTCCAAATTAAAATATTTAAACGTGTAAAATTATGAATATGACATGGTTACCCTGGACAACCATTGGTGGGAGGGGGGAAGGGAAAACAGGGGCGGGGGAGAGAGGGCACCAAATATAGTTTAAATGTATGCCATTTATGTTCAATAAAAATTTGTTTAAAAAATAATAAATAAATAAATAAATAAGAGATAAAACATATTTTAAAAAAATAGGTCTGGGAATGTAGCCCGGGGATAGAAGGGTTTCTAGAAATCCCAGTACCACCAAAATAAAGTAAAATAAAAATAAATAAAAATTCAATAGAAATGTTTGATAGTAACATTAATAGAAACCTCCCAGGACATAGAACATGAAGGGGAAGAGCAGCCAAATATGAGAGAAAATATTTATTTTAGGAGACACAAAAGCCAGTTAATAGCTAGATGAGGAGGCATACACCTGTAATCCTAGTACTTGGGAGGCTGAGACAGTAGGATTGTAGGTTTTCAGCTGGTTTCAGCAACTTAGCAAGATCCTGTTTCCAAGTTAAAAAATAAAATAAAATAGAACTAGAGGTGTACTTTGGAGGTTGAACAGCTGGGCCAGTTCCCAGGAAACACACACACACACACACACACACACACACACACCACTTAATAAGTATTACATAAAAAGGAAAAAGAAAGAAAATCATCTATGAAATAATTATGAAATGCTTCCCAGAACTTATAGCAAGATATAAATTTCCAGCTTTAAGAGGACTATGAAAGTCCAACACAGTCATGAATATTAATATAATAATAAGGCACATAATCACGAATTTTCAGAAACTGAAGATTAAGGGCAAATTTAGTTGGCTTTGGGATATCATCTTCAATGATGCTCTTTGCTGAGATAACCAAGAATTCTCTTCTTTCATCTAAAGCCATTCTTATTTTCCACCCTTTTGCCTTTTAAATTCTGCTCACCATAAAACAAGCCACAGCTTCCACAACCCCCCCCCCTTTTTTTAACAACAACAACAACAAAAAAAAAATTGCCAAATTCAGGAAATGTATTAACAGAGCAGAATTCTGAAGGAGGTTTGGGAGGCCTCCTGCCTCTTCGGCAGATGATAAACCTCAGCCCGGGCATGCTTTCAAGTTCATAACTCAATCGGAACATAAAGGTGTCTTTCTTTGGAAAGGCTATTTTTCAGCCTCGCTAATGAAAAAGCTAGGGAATATTGCTATCCATTCTTCCTTTCCTGCCCAAGCAAATAGCATTCCTCTGCCAGAACAGAGGGGCTCTGTGTGATAAGCGGCCCAGTGCTCCAGTGAGCGGCAGTGGCGCTGGCCATCTGTCCTCAGTGTCCACGAGCTGGGCTGCCCAGGCTCTCCTAGCCTCTCCTGAGCTGGAGCCCTGTTTAAGGCTGACCGTGAAGCAGCGGGGTGGGGGGGGGGCTGCTGCCCTCATCCCCACATTCCAGCCCTTCTTCATGACAATGAAGAGCCCTTGCTCGCCTTCCTGGAAGGACCCTGGAGGGGGCAATAAGTGCGGCAGAGCCCCTGGCGCCCAGCGCTGCCTCTGTGCTCGCCCTGCCACACTCAGCTGCGGGGATTCAGGCTGCTTTCCCATTTACAATGGCGGCTATAATGAAGAGCACGGGAGTGCCCTCACACACGTGCACACACACATACACACGCGCGCCACTATTCCTACTCCCCCACTGCCTACATATTTGCCTCCTTGGCAGCCTCCACCTTCCCTCTAACACAAAGAATGTCAGTTGTCACTGAATAAGAGAATCATCTGTTTCTCTCTCTGTCTCTTTCTGTCTCTCCCTCCCTCCATCCCTCTCTCTCCCTCTGAGGGCAGGATACTGGAGAATGAACCCAGGAGCATTCTATTTCCAAGCTAAAGCACCAGCCCTTTTTATTTTTATTTTTTATTTCAAAACAGGGTCTTGCTAAATCGCCAAGGCTGTCCTCAAACCCGGGATCCTCCTGCCTCAGCCTCCCAAGTACTGGGATTACAGGCATGTGCCACCATGCCTGGAAAAATAGCTTGTCTCTTAAGGAGCAGCAGACAGAGTTGGTTGTTCTAATACTTTGCCCTGCTAGGTAAAAAGCTTAGGATATAATTAACCTCGTATCTGAGTCCCCTTTGCCATGTCCTTCCCAATAAGGCCAGACTGACTTCCAAAGGGGAGTAACTACCGGAAAGAGCACGGATGTTCTCATTCCTAAACTCGCAATTGTTCCTGTGCTGCTGCGGTTTCTTAGCAGGTGTTACGGGGTCACTTCAAAACCAGTCACATTTGTATATTTCTGCATATAAAACTCTTTAGGCACACTTTTTCCTTTCTGCTCTAAATCCTCATTTATAAAAATTCAATTTATTTGCCAAATGCTTGATGTACATGATCTTTTAGTTTCTTTTGATGCTTTACATTGAACCTCGGGCCTCATCCATGCTAAGCCAGCACTCTACCGCTGAGTGATACCTCCAACCCTTGTTTTTTTATATTTATTTATTTATTTATTTATTTATTTATTTATTTATTTATTTATTTATTTATTTATTTATTTTGTGGTACTGGGGATGGAACCCAGAGACATTCTACCTCCAAGTTACACTCCCAGCCCTATTTTTTTTTTATTACTTATTTTGAAACAGGGTCTCACTAAGTCACAGAGAGCCTCACTAAGTAGCTGAGGCTGGCCACAAACCTGCAATCCTCTTATCTCAGCTTCCCAAGTACTGGGATTACAAGTGTGTGCCACCACACCCAGCTTTTATCTTTTTTTTTTTTTTTTTTTTGCGGGTCTGGGGATGGATCCCAGAGGCATTTGACCTCCGAGCTACACCCCCTGCCCAATTTTTTATTCTTTATTTTGAAACCGGGTCTCACCGAGTTGCAGAGGGCCTCACTGAGTAGCTGAGGCTGTCCGCGAACCGCGATCCTCCGGTCTCAGCCTCCCGAATGCTGGGATTACAAGCGTGCGCCACCACGCCCGGCTCTTTTATCTTTCATTTTGAGACAGGGTCTCACTAAGTTGCCCAGGCTGGCCTCCAGTTTGTAAGGAGATAATTTATTTATTTATTTATTTATTTATTTATTTATTTATTGGCAGTACCAAGGATTGAATCTAGCAACATTTTATCTCCAAGCTCCACCCCCAGCCCTATTTTTTATTCTTTATTTTTTTATTTTTTTATTTTCATTTTTTGCGGGTTTGGGGATGGAACCCAGGGGCATTTGACCTCCAAGCTCCACCCCCAGCCCTATTTTTTATTCTTTATTTTTTTATTTTTATTTTTTGCGGGTTTGGGAATGGAACCCAGGGGCATTTGACCTCCAAGCTACACCCCCTAACCTATTTTTATTCTTTATTTTGAAACAGGGTCTCACTAAGTTGCAGAGGCTGTCCATGAACCGCAATCCTTTGGTCTCAGCCTCCCGAATGCTGGGATTACAAGTGTGCGCCACTTTGCCCAGCTTATTCTTCATTTTGAAACAGAGTCTCACTGAGTTGTGGAGGGCCACACTAAGTAGCTGAGGCTGGCTGTGAACCTGTGACTCTCCTGTCTCAGCCTCCCAAGTACTGGGATTACAAGCGTGCGCCAGTATGCCCGGCTCAGCCTCAACCTCTTTTTTTTTTTTTTTTTTTTGGTGGTACTAGGGGTAGAACCCAGAGGCTTTCTACCTCCAGGCTATACTCCCAGACCTTTTTTATATTTTATTTGGAAACAGGGTCTCACTTAGTTGCTGAGAGCCTCACTAAATAGCTGAGGCTGGCTTCGAACCTGCGCGATCCTCCTGTCTCCGCCTCCCAAGCATGGGGATTACAAGCGTGCGCCTCCACGCCCGGCTCAGTCTCAACCTCTTGAACAGCTGGGATTACAGGCTCTTGCCACCACGCCGAGCTTATACCAAAATAATTCTTCCCTCTTCTTAAGCTGATTATGTGCGATATTTTGCCAGTTAGTGAAATGCTGACGAACACATAACTGTTTTCTTTACCTCTGGTCTCTGAGCCAAGGTATGTAGCTGCTCTCAAGAGCCAACAGTAGCCACAGCTTTCCATGTATTTAACAACTATTGATCGAGTGTCCACTGTGTCCCAGCCATAGGTTTAAATGTTGGGATATAGCACCAGGCCCTTTTTCCTCCTTGGAGGTTCCACGAGGCCAGTGTCTCACGATTCTGCTTTATTCTCTTCTCCCTCTCCACCTTTTCCCCTCTCCACAGCCTTCATATGCTGTATTATTTGTTAGCAATGCTGTGACCGTTTCGAGCCTGCTCCCTGCTGCCACTGATAACGTCAGCCTGTTCGTGATGTGGCTGCTACTAGTTTTTGTGTCACCTCCCCTCAGGTACCCTGGCTGATATAACTCTCCAGGAGACAAAACAAAATAGAAATTAATAAAAAATAATTTCTACCTCTGAGCTAGACCCGTCTCACGAAGCTGTGAAAGGCCTCACTAAGTGGCTGAGGCTGGCTGTGAACCTGTGACCCTACTATCGCAGCCTCTTAAGAACTGGGATTCTGCCAAGTGTGGTGGCGCACGTTTGTAATCCCACGCTTTGTGTGTTTGTGTGTCGTCTTGCCAAGGTCACAAGCTTTACCACAAGTGTATCTGGGACTTCCACGCCTGTCTGTCTGGACCCAAAACCCATTCTTGTTACTCTACACCGATTCACTGATATGAGTTCCTCTGCTACTAACACCATAAGCGACTTCAAATTCCAGCGGAACCCCGGTTCTCCTCAAAACCTGCCGAGAAGACTCATGGGAGACAGTCTTCATCAGCGCCTCCCAGGTTCAGGCAGACCCTGCCCCTCCAGCCTTTGACTGTCCTGTTTCCCCCTCCCTTTCCTTTACTCTTGCTCCTTTGAATTGGCATTTTAGGATTCTCTCCTTTGTGTTTGAGAGCAGCACACAAGCTTTTAAGTCTTATGTGCTATTTATTACTAGTGGCCTTGTAAATCTGCAGAGTGTGTGTCTGTGTGTGTGTGTTTACTGGAGACTGAACGCAGGGACATTCCACCTCTGAGCTGCACCCACAGCCCTTTTTATTCTGAAACAGAGTCTCACTAAGTTGCTGAGGCTGGCCTTCAACCTGCCATCTTCTTGTCTCAGCCTCCCATGTACTGGGATTGCCAGTGTGATGACACTCAGCTGTGCTGTGAATTATTTATTTATTTATTCATTTATTTATTTATTATTTATTTATTTTGTGTGTGGTGCTAGGGATAAAATCCAGGGGCCTTCTACCTCCAGGCTACACTCCCAGACCTATTTTATATTTTATCTGGAAGCAGGGTCTCACTATGTTGCTGAGAGCCTCACTAAGTAGCTGAGGCTGGCTTCGAACCTGTGTGATTCTCCTGTCTCAGCCTCCCAAGTACTGGGATTACAAGCGTGCGCCACCATGCCCAAGTTGGAATTTTTTTTTTTTTTTAAATAGGGGACTTGAAAAAGCATTCATGTGAGCTGGGCGTGGTGGCACACGCTTGTAATCCCAGTACTTGGGAGGCTGAGACAGGAGGATCGCACAGGTTCGAAGCCAGCCTCAGCTACTTAGTGAAGCCCTCTGCAACTTAGTGAGACCCTGTTTCAAAATAAGGAATAAAAAATAGGGCTGGGGATATAACTCAAAGGTAGAATGCCCCTGGCTGCAAAAAAAAAAAAGTTAATAAAAAATAATTTCTTCTTCGTAATGTTGCGAAGTTGACAAAATGACTGATGGTTGGCGTTCCGAGGCCATGTTTGGGAGATCTGTCTTTTCATCAGTACTCTCGTTCATCAGAGGTGGCCGTGGCTCTTCAGGTGAGCAGACCTGACATCGAGTGTGACACACATGGTAGCATGAAAGGGTTTGTTCAGTCTGGAAGCCACCTGCTTAACAAGCATCATAGGGCCAGGTGTGGTGACATACACTTGCAATCCCAGCTCTTAAGAGGCTGAGCTAGGAGTATCACAGGGTCGCAGGCAGCCTCAGCCACTTAGTGAGGCCTTCTACAGCTTCATGAGACAGGTGGAGCTCAGAGGTAGAATGTCCTTGGATTCAACCTCCAGCACCACCAAAAAAAAAAAAAAAAAGGAAAAAAAAGAAATTAAGCCTTATTAACCTTCTATTAAATTTAGTTTGAAAAAATACATCTCATTGACATTGGAGGACAAAAAACCAGGAACAAAGAAAAAAAAGGGAATAGGAGCAAAGAAAATGTGTTGCATGTGATTTAAGCTGAAACACTCAACCAGCTTTCCATTGCTGTGGCATAATATAGGTGGAGAACAACTCCAATGGAGAAGATTTATTTTGGCTCACGGTTTCATAGGTTTTGCTCTATGCCAGCTGATTCCATTGCTTTGGGTCTGAGGTGTGATAGAACATGGTAGAGGAGAGGTGCTCTGCTCCTGGCAGAGAGAGAGAGAGAGAGAGAGAGAGAGGGAGAGGGAGAGGGAGAGGGAGAGGGAGAGGGAGAGGGAGAGGGAGAGGGAGAGGGAGAGGGAGAGGGAGAGGGAGAGGGAGAGGGAGAGAGAGAGAGAGAAAGAGAGAGAGGAAAGGGCTGGAGACAAGATATACCCTTCCAGAGCACACCCCCAGTGACCTCCTTCCTCCAAGAAGCCCCCACCTCCTCATTTCTACCACCTCACAATAATGCCATCAGATTAAAAATCATCAAAGATTGACCCATTGATGAGGTCAGAGCCTCTATAATCCAATCACCTTCCCACAGGCCCCACCTCTGAACACTGCTGCCCTGGGACCAAGCCTTAAACACATGAGGCTTTAGGGGACACTCCAGCTTCAAACCACAACAAATACCATGCTGGCATGGTCTTTCAATAAATGAGAACCTTGGAGCAAAGAAGGTACAAATAACTGAGATAGATTCAGGCACTCCCTTAAAAAAATTTTTGAGATTGCATAACATTCCCCTCCCTAAATTCCTTTTCAGATCAACTCCGCCCATATAAATTGTTGTGAGCTATCTATCCCTTGCTGCCCAGGGAAACTAGCAATTTCAATGATGAGAGATTAAATGTCTATAAATGACACATTAGGATCCAAGTACTCAGTGTTAATCAGAGCTGTTAAGTAAACCACTTCAAAATTCCTTTTCACACAAACACCCCGTCAGCCATGAAATGGACATGACCAATCTAGCCCCAAGACACTCAAACGAAGACTCACCTGCAAGAGGCATCTCAGAGACATTCCAGAAGGATTGGGCATCCTGCACACTGTATCACAAAAGGGTTGGGTCAGACTGGAAGCCAACAGCTCTTCTGTGGAGCATCTCATGCTTGAATTCTAATGCCATCCCCTGGGTCTCTGAGAAAGGATTAAGAATTGAGCCTTAACCCTCAGATTATACTTGGTTTTCTCCAGAATGCCAGAATTCCTGAAGATGGAAAGAGAAAGCTTTGCTTTAAAAACACAGAATTCTTGGGCAAAGGCCGGAGGGGTGAATGGTTTACTAAAGTCGAGGGTGTGTCCACTCATCCTTCATCGGGATGATGCATTAATTGTGCCTCACCTACAGACAAAAGCAGGCTCTCAGCCTCCAGACACAGCTCTGTTCTCTGGATACACCCTTCATGAAGATCAGGTTGAAGTTACCTCTTTGTATCATTAGTCAGGCTCCCATTGTTCTTGTGATGAATACCTCATTCATTCCCGTTTTGTGACCACTAGTCAAGACCTAACTTACTGCCACGCAGACGCAACGATCTTTGACTGCATCTCTGTGGTTGAGAGTGCTGCACTCCACTGAGAACAAGACCTATTCCTGATGAAGAGTGATGGCCAAGGATTGGGCACACAGCTGCTGTTAATATGGGGATGGACCAGGCGTAGTGGAACACACCTGAAATCCCAGTACTTGGGAGGTTGAGACAGGAGAAGTGCAGGTTCAAGGACAGCTTCAGCAACTTAGCAAGTCCCTGTTTCAAAGTAAAAGAGGTCTGGGGTTATATTTTGGAGGTGGAATACCCCTGGGTTCAATCCCCAGCACCCCACACCAAAAAAAAAAAAAAAAGAAAAAAGAAAAAAGAAAGAAACCTAGTGGCATGCACCTGTAATACAGTATTTGAGAGGTTGAGACAGAAGGGTCAAGGCCAGCCTCAGCAACTTAGTAAGACCCTGTTTCAAAGGATTGGGGGGTGAGGCTCAGAGATAGAACACCTTTTAGATACAATACCCAGTACTCCCCCCACACACACACACACGAAAGAAGATGGGTATTTAAGGAAACTATGAACAAATACAACTGAACGGCTATAAGAATGGGAGGCTTGTGTTAGTCCAGGTCCTCCAAGAATCAGATGTCAAAGTATTAAATGTGAAAGGATTTTTAGGGGGAATAAGGAGAACCAACACATCACCATGAAAATTTGACCCTTGGGCTAGAATGTAGCTCAGTGGCAAAGCACCCTGGATTCAATACCCAATACCTAAAAGACTAAAAAAAAGAATTAAGCTGGGCATGGTGGTGCATACTTGTGATCCCAGTACTTGGGAGGCTGAGACAGGAGGATCACAGGTTCAAGGCTAGTCTCAGCAACATAGTGAGACTCTGCGAAACTTTCTAAACAAAATATAAAAGGGGTGGGGGTGGAGCTTGAAGGTAGAATGCCCCCAGGTTCAATTCCCAGCCCCTACCCTCCAAAATATAAGGCACCACGACTAAGAAAAGAAAGGGTTTGTGATTTATATGATAAATCAAATGCATGTTGTCAATTGCTGAAAAATAAAAACAAAACCCAGATTCATGTATTGGGAGAAGGTAAGAAGATGAGCAGAGAAATGGTTGGGTCCTTATCTAATGACAAGCACAGTCCCCCGGCATACTGACTTGACCCACGCAACCAAACGAAACCAACGCCCGCCAGCCGTCTCACCACAGAAGTCGAGACTGATTGGTTAAAACTGGCAACAGTTATGGCCATGACTTCAGCCAGAGCATATGAAGAAGACTGGATTTTAGCAGATGTAACAAAATATTTAGCAAAATATTTTAGAATGTTTCCTCCAAAGAACAATTCATCTGTGGACTCTATTGCTCTGCCTGCAGACAACTTGTGCCAAAATCTTGGCTGTCTATTTTTATAACACTTGTTAATAAAATGCAGGCCAAGCCTGGCATCATGGCACATGCCTGCAATCCCAGGACTTAGGAGGCTGAGACAGGAGGATCGCGGTTCACAGACAGCCTCGGCTACTTAGTGAAGCCCTCTACAACTTAGTGAGACCCTATTTCAAAATAAAGAATTTAAAAAAAAAAGGGCAGGGGATGTAGCTTGGAGGTCGAATGCCCCTGAGTTCCATCCCCAGACCTGCAAAACAAAACAAAACAAAAAAACCAAAATAAAAAAATACATATATAAAATGGGAGGTAGCTCGGAGGTAGATTTCCCCTGGGTTCAATCCCCAATTACCCCCCTCAAAAAAAAAAAAAATGCAGGCAACAGAATCTGGCTGAGGTAGACCAGTAGAATCATGCAACACTAACAGAAAAACAAATGTGAATGGAAATTTGCTACATGATAAACATGGCATTTTTTATTATTAGGAAAAAGTTTAATGAATCATGTTGAAAAATGGTAGCCAACTGGAAAAAATAAGTTTAGATTCTTACCTCATATGTTACACCAGAATCAATCTAGAAAGAATTAATTATTTAAGTGTTAAAAAAAAAAAAGTGCCAAGCCGGGCGTGGTGGCGCACGCTTGTAATCCCCGCGCTTGGGAGGCTGAGACAGGAGGATCGCACAGGTTCGAAGCCAGCCTCAGCTACTTAGTGAGGCTCTCAGCAATTTAATGAGACCCTGTTTCCAAATAAAATATAAAAAAGGTCTGAGAATATAGCTCGGAGGTAGAAAGCCCCTGGGTTCCACTCCCAGTACCACAAAAAAAAAAAAAAAAAAAAAAAGCCAATGGGAGAATTTTAAACCTCCCTTTTCATGGCATGGAACTTTCAAAATGTAAAGCAAGCTGAGTGTGGTGGTGCATGTTTAGAATCCCGGTACTTGAGAGGCTGAGACCTGAGGGTCTCAGGTCTGAGGACAGCCTTAGCAAATAGAGAAGCTTTTGTCAACTTAGACCCTGTTTTACGATAAAAATAAAATAAGGCTGGGGATATAGCTCAGAGGTAGATCAATTTCTGGTATCACACACACACACACACACACACACGTGCGTGCACACACACACAATGACTATTATAAGATGCATGCCTGTGCATGCCTGTGATACCAATACTTGGGAGGCTGAGACAGGAGGATCATGGGTTCAAGGACTTTTTTTTCTTAGTACTGGGAATTGAACCCAGGTATATTCTACCTCTGAGTTACACCCCAAGCCCCAGCCCTACTTTATTTTAATTTTGAAACAGGATCTTGCTACATTGATCAGACTCTCACTACTAACAGACTGTCTTCGAACTTGTGATCCTCCTGTCTCAGCCTCCCAAGTACTAGGATTGCAGGCATGAGCCACCATGGCAGGCTACTAGCTGACTATTAGTAACAACCAAAATGCACTTTCAACAAGGAAATGGTTAAATAAACTATAAAATAGTATGTATGTATCCATAGTAAGAAAGTTTTCATGTACTGATAGAAAATAGACTTTAAAGCAAAGTGAATAACAGTACATATAATATTTTAAAATGTAAGTTAAGATTTTTATGTGTGGTAGTAGGATTGAAATTAGGGGCATTCTACCTCTGAGGTACACCCGCACCCTATTTTAATTGATTGATTGATTTTGTGGTACTGGGGATTGAACCCAGGGGCAGTCTACTTCCAAGCTATACCCAGTCCTATTTTTTATACTTTATTTTGAAACATGTTCTCACTAAATTGGAGAGTGCTTCACTAAGTAGCTGAGGCTGGCCATGAACCTGGGATCCTCTCATTTAAGCCTCTCAATATTGGGATTACAAGCATGCACTACCACGCCTGGCTTTTATTTTTTTATTTTGAAACAGGGTCTTGCTAGGTTGCTGAGGGTCCCACTAATTGCTGAGGCTGGCCTTGAACCTGTGATACTCCTATTGCAGCCTCTCAAGTACTGGGATTATAGACATGTGCTCAGACATACTCAGTTTAGGTAAATAAGGGAGCCAGATGTGGTGGCACACGCTTGTAATCCCAGCGCTTGGGAGGCTGAAACAGGAGGACTGCACAGGTTCAAAGCCAGCCTCAGTTACTGAGTGAGGCTCTCAGCAACTTAGTGAGACCCTATTTTCAAGTAAAGTATAAAATAGGTCTGAGAGTATTGCCTGGAGGTAGAAAAGCCCCTGGGTTCCACCTCCAGTACTACAAAAAAAATTAAGGGAAAGAATATAAATGTACAAATATTGTAATATCTCTGGATGGAGACATAAGAAAAAGACATTTTTTTCTGACCTATACTTTTCAGTGAATACCATTTGTTTCTTTGACTTTTTGAATCATATCAATTTAGAAAAAGAAACACCATCCCCTGCCCTGTGTTGTGAGTAGTTGTACACACACACATACACACACACACGGACGTGCGCACACACACACACACATACACACACACACACACACACACACTCGAGTGGGCTAGCCTGCTTGTCCAAACTCCAGTTTAACCTCTGAAAAGAGCAATTCCTCAGTCAGACCTGATGGTGATGTGCTTGGCCCAAAGAAAAATAAACCCAAACAGGCCGATCCTGGGAGTAGCATTAGTCCATTTGGGAATTTCTGGACATCACATACCTCGACAGTTAAAAACAGTAGTGTAGAATTTTTTTTTTTTTAATTTGGTACTGGGGATTGAGTTTAGGGACATTCTACCCTTGAGCTACACCCCCCAGCCCTATTTTTATTTTTTATTATGAAACAGAGTTTTACTAAGTTGCAGAGGGCCTGACTAAGTATCTGAAGCAGGCCGTGAACCTGCAATCCCCCTGTCTCAGCCTCTCAAGTACTGGGATCACAAGCGTGTGCCACCATGCCTGGCATTTTTAATGGGTCAGGTTGGCTGAGCCCAGTTTGGCTTCCCAGAATTCCCTGCCCGGTTTCTCGTCAGAGATTTGTCAGTGGGAAGGAAGCAGACAGTTTTGTTTATACGTCACACACATGGTTGCCATTGAGTTACAGTCTTCCAGGATGCGGCTCACACAGATGCGATCCAGCTGGCCTATGTCCACTTCTCCATGTCCATCTTCCCTTCCCGGTCTCCCCCCTGCACTTCAAGTTCCAGTACCACACAGGAAGACAACGGCCCCACAGAGACTGCTTAATCACCCCACAACTGTGAAAGGTCAAATCCCTGCTGCAAATCTCAATCGATCAACCGATCAATTACCCATCTGTGAGTACATATAGGTATAAACACTGTGGGGAGATCTCCCCCGGTGCCAACTGTCCCTGTGGGTTCCCCCATACAAACCTTATAAAAGGTCCCCAGACTGGGTGTGGTGGCACACACCTGTAACCCCAGCACTTAGACCAAAACGGGAGGACTGCAGGTTAAAGGCCAGCCTCAGCAACCTAGCAAGATCCTGTTTCAAATTTAAAAAAATTAAAAGGGCTGGGGGTATAGCTTGGAGGTAGAATGCCCCTGGGTTCAATCCTTAGTACTAGAAAGGGGGAAAAAAAAAGGTTATCCTAATTTCAGAGGGCCCTTTATTTCATCTTTGGAACCTCTCTCTCTCTCTCTCTCTCT
The DNA here is from genome assembly GCF_963383645.1 of Muscardinus avellanarius. Lineage (NCBI taxonomy): Eukaryota > Metazoa > Chordata > Mammalia > Rodentia > Gliridae > Muscardinus > Muscardinus avellanarius. Next base: position 75,253,733 of record NC_137800.1, on the reverse strand, counting down.
CTCTCTCTCTCTCTCTCTCTCTCTCTCTCTCTCTCTCATATTAGGGATTGAACCCAGGGACATCTACCTCCTAGCTACCCCCAGCCCTTCCTTTCTTTCTTCCTTCCTTCCTTCCTTCCTTCCTTTCTTTCTTTCTTTCTTTCTTTCATACTTAGAGGTAGAACCCAGGGGATTTTCTACATCCTGGCCATATCCCCAGACCTATTTTATATTTTATTTGGAAACAGGGTCTCACTAAATTGCTTAGAGCCTCACTAAGTAGCCGAGGCTGGCTTTGAACCTATGCCATCCTCCAGTCTCAGCCGCCCAAGCTCTGGGATTACAAGCGTGTGCCACCATGCTGGGCTTATCCTTTATTTTGAAACAGGGTTTCACTAAGTTGAGGAGGACCTCACTAAGTAGCTGAGGCTAGCCACGAACCTGTGATCCTCCTATCCCAGCCTCCCAAGGACTGAGATTACAAGCATGCACCACCATGCTCAGCTTGGAATCTCTTGACTTATAAAGAATTTGATCAAAACCCATTCTACTCTATTCAGAATCCTCACCATCTTTCAAGACTAGGTCTGTATGTCTGGTCTCTCCTTCTCTCCTTAGAAAGGGTTCTGGCCCAGGGGGCTTTCAGCTCACATATACATCTTTCTCAGTGGTCCTCTTGGGCTTTAAAAAAAAAAATTCTACAAGAGCCTCTGCTCAGCATCAGGAACGTGGCTCAGCTCAGGCTGCACTGTTAAGCCTCTGAGGTGTGCTGGCTCGCCACGTGAAACTGGTCCTAAGGAAGCATCCTTCCATAGCAGCATCCTGAGAGACCTGTCCAGCTCTGGTGGGCCCCCCCTCTGACTGTGTTGGGCACGAATGAAACTATTCCTCATTTGCAGGCAATTTCCAATGCCTGCAATTTGTATGTGGTGCTGGGAATTGAACTTAGGGGCATTCAACCTCTGAGCTACACCCCCAGCGCCCCCCCCCTTTTTGATACAGGGTCTCACTAAGTTGCAGAGAGCCTAAGTAGCTGAGGCTGGCTGCGAACCCGGATTCTCCTGTCTCAGCCTCCCAAGTGCTGGGATTACAAGTGTGCACCACCATTCCTGGCTTCCAATGCCTGCAAATTTGTAGGGAATATTTACTAATGTAAAGAGTCTGCAAATATTATTATTATTATTATTATTATTATTATTATTATTAATGTGTATGGTACTGGGGGTGGAACCCAGGGACTTTCTACCTCCAGGCTATACTCTCACACCTATTTTATACTTTATTTGGAAACAGGGTCTCACTAAGTTGCTGAGCGCCTCACTCAGTAGCTAAGGCTAGCTTTGAACCTGTGTGATCCTCCTGTCTCAGCCTCCCAAGCAGTGGTATTACAGGCGTGCTTCACCATGCCCAGCTATTATCATTATTATTGGTGCATTATAGTTGTACACCTTAATGGAGTGAGTACAAGATGGTAGAGGCCTACATGCACACATCATCCAATTAGCCCTTACCCAAATAAATTTAACTCACCTAATTAAAAAAAAAATTAACCAACAAGCGGGGCATGGTGGTGCACACTTGTAATCCCAGCATTCGGGAGGATTATGGTTCCCGGACAGCCTCAGCTACTTAGTGGGGCCCTCCGCAACTTAGTGAGACCCTGTTTCAAAATAAAGAATAAACCGGGCGTGGTGGCGCACGCTTGTAATCCCCACGCTTGGGAGGCAGAGACAGGAGGACAGGTTCAAAGCCAGCCGCGCTGGCTTAAGAGACCCTGTTTCCAAATAAAAAGTATAAAATAGGTCTAGGAGTATAGCCCGGAGGTAGAAGGGTTTCCAGGAACCCCAGTACCACAAAAATAAATAAATAAATAAATAAATAAATTAGATTAAATTTTAAAATAAAGAATAAAAAATAGGGCAGGGGGTGTAGCTTGGGGGTCGAATGCCCCTGGGTTCTATCCCCAGTAAGGCCAAAAAAAAAAAAAAAAAAAAAAAAAAAAAAAACCAACAGTCAAGATTTGAGGATTACTATTCACTTACATAGATAAAAAGGATTTTTATTACATGCAATTAAGGAAATATCTCCAAACAAAAACAAACTTTAACCTTTTTCTTTTCATCTAAAAGTACATTGCAGATTCATGTAAGTTAAATATTTTTAAATATTATTTCAAACTTCTGATTTCTTATTCTTTTCTTTTTTTTTTCAGTACTGGGGAGTGAACCCAGGGACATTCTACCTCCAAGCTACATCCTCAGCTCTATTTTCTTATTCTTTCTTTTGAAACAGGGTCTCACTAAGTTGCAGCGAGCCTCACCAAGTAGCTGAGGTTGGCTGCAAACCCAGTTCTCCTGTCTCAGCCTTCCAAGTATTGGGATTACAAGCAGGCACCACTTCACCCAGCCTGATTTATTAAGGTCATGCTCATGTGTTAAGTATCAAATTATAGCTGGGTGTGGTGGTGCACAACAAATGGTGTTGGAAAACTGGTTATCCATTTGTAGAAAAATAAAACTAAATTCTAACCGTTCACCCTGCACAGAAGTCAACTTGAGATGGATCAAAGCCCTCGAAGCTAGACCAGAGACTGGGAAGCCTCTAGAAGGGCATAGGTCCAACACTCCAACATATAGGCACAGGTAGAAACTTCCTCAACGAGAACCCCAAAGCGCAGGAAATTAAATAAGAATTAATTAATAAGTGGGATGGTATTAAACTAAAAAGTTTCTGCACATCAAAAGAAACCATCAAGAGTCTAAAGAGAGAGCCCATGGAATGGGAGAAGATCTTGGCAAGGTATCTCTCTGAAGAGTATTAATACTTAGACTATATAAAGAACTTAAAAGACTTCAACTATAAAAAACAAAACAACCAATAATCCAATCAAGAAACAGGCAGTTGAATTGAATAGACACTTCACAAAAGAGATACAGATGGTCAAGAGATACATGAAAAAATATTTAACATCATTAGCAACCAAAGAGTTGCAAATCAAAACTACACTGAGATTCCCTCTAATCCAAATCAGAATGGCAATCATCAAGAAGTCAAAAAACAATAAATGTTGGCAAGGATGTGGGGAAACTCCTCTACACTGTTGGAGGGAATACAAACTAGTTTCACCACTATGAAGATCAGTGTGGAGATTCCTCAAACAACTGGGAATGGATCTACCATGTGATCCACCTCTACCACTCCTGGGTATCTCTCTAAAGAGGCTGAAACCAGAGAGCTACAGTAATATATGCGTACTCATGTCCATAGCAGCACATTTCACGATAGCCAAACTATGGGACCTTTAAGCTAGGTGTCCATGAACAGATGAACAGATTACAAAATTATGGGAAACACACACAATGGAATTCTACTCGGTAATAAAGAAGAACAAAATTATAACACTTGCAAGAAAATGGAAATTCTGGAGAACATTATGTGAAGTGAAGAAACATGTTTCTATGACTTCATAGTCACAGAGAGTGAAGGGTCATATGTTTTCTCTACTATGTGCAAGCCAGGGAGTAATTGGGAAACTAGAGGGATTCCAGATAATGGAGGAGAGACCTCAGTGGAGCCAGGGAGGTGGTCTAAGGGAAGGAGAGAGAGAAGACTGAGGTTCACTGGTGCAAATACTACCATCATTGGTGAGTATACCAGTGTCAATCTCAGGACTCTGTATTGGGAAGGAGGGAAATGGGGAGGTGGGGAGGGGACCAAGTGCTGAGTGCGTGTGTGTCACTGTCAACATGATTTACATTATGAAGTAAGACTATAATGCACCAATAAAAACATATTTAAAACAGAGAAATAAGCTCCCAAATGGCATTTGGGCAATTGCTTACGTGTGTGTGTGTGTGTGTGTGTGTGTGTGTGTGTGTGTGTGTTACTGAGGATTGAATTCAGGGGCATTCTACCTCCGAGCTGCACCCTCAGCCCTTTTCTATTTTATTATTTAGAAACAGGATCTCACTAAGTTACTGACAGCCCCACTAAGTTGCTGAGGCTGGCTTCGAACCTGTGATCCTCCCGTCACAGCCTCCCAAGTACCGGGATCACAAGCATGCCCCACCCTGCCCGGCAATTGCATACATTTATTAATTGCCATTTAGCCAGTTTTGCATCATCTATTATCTATTTGCTAGGGTAAATAAAAACCGATCACAGACATCATGATATTTGCTTCTAATAACTTCAGAAAGCAGCTTTCTAAAAATGACATTTATTCCCTAACCCATTTACAATGATCACCGCTCAAAAATTTAACAGTGATTCCTTAATCATCATCCGACACTCAGTCCATATTTAAATTCCTCTGGTTGACACCAAAATATCTGCTTATAGTCAGACTGAGTCAGGATCCGATAGTCCACACCATACATTTGATTAAGTTTTGTACTAAAAGCTCCTGCAGGAAAATTTATTCTCATGCCTCTCTTTTTTTTCACTGAATATATGAAGATATTTTGACCTTTTATAATAATGCTTTCATGGCTTAGGGAGGCAATAAATATATCTAAATAGCTGTAGCCTTTTTAAGGTCAATAGATGCTTGAACTTTGTGTAGCTCCTTGTGAGGAACCATTCACATACCACGGAGGCTCTGAGTCACCACAGTTGGTGTCTTGCGATATATTTTTAGAAACACATCTGCTGGCTGCGGCTACCAACCACTGCTCCTGCCACAAAATGTGGGATTTCCTTGTTCAAAAGGAAAGAGTCATTTTTAGAGTCAGTTTTTTTTTTTAATGGTACTGGGGATGGAACCTAAGGGCATTCTACCTCCAAGGGACACCCCCAGCCCTACTTTTTATTCTTTATTTTGAAACAGGGTCTCACTGAGTTGCAAAGGGCCTCACTAAGTAGCTGAGGCTGTCCGCAAACCGCGATCCTCCAGTCTCAGCCTCCTGCATGCTGGGATTACACGTGTGCGCCACCATGCCCGGCTTTAGAGTCATTTTTCTTGTAGCGATCTGAGGCTTTTGGCAAGGGCTTCAGGCGACGCTTTCTAAAATTACAAAGTTACACCTGGCAGTAGTACCTGGAAAGCAGAACCAGAGAGCAAGGAAGCGCACCATCTGTCAACTGGTGCTTCCTGTGGAAGCCTGGGTTCCTCCAACTCCCACGAAGGCGTGAAGGCACATTCCCTGGAGAAAGCTGTGGTTTTCCTTTCATCCTAAAGACAACTACCGTCCATGCAGGCAAATATGTGCACAAAGATGTGTAGAAGGGCTTAACAAGGCCCATGGTGTTTAGGAATCCCAGTCCAAAGGGGCACTCATAGCCCGAGGGAAGCTAAGACTCTCTTCACTCCCAATAAAAGGGAAATAAATAGTTAAGTTGCAACTGCTTTTTTTTTTTGGTACTGGGAGTTGAATCCAGGGGCATTGTACCTCCGAGCTATACTCCGGCCCTATTTTGTATTCTTTATTTTGAAATGGGGTTGTTGAGGACCTCACCAACTAGCTGAGGCTGGCTGCAAACCTGCCTCAGCCTCCCAAGTACTGAGATTACAAACAGGTGTGTGCCACCATGCCCGGCTCTATATTCCTGGGTTCTGTGTATGAAAATTCAATGAAACTTGGATTAAAAGTGTCTGCGAAATGTGTACAGATGGTTTTACTTGTCATTATTTTCAAAATACAGTATGACAATGAGTTACATAGAATCTGCCTTGTCTTGAGGTAGGGTAAGTAGTCTAGAGATGATTTGAAGTATATGGGAGCTGGGCGTGATGGCGCACGCTTGTAATCCCAGTACTTGGGAGACTGAGACAGGAGGATCGCGGGATCGTACAATCGTAGGAGCGTGACCAGCCTCGGCTACTCAGTGAGGCCCTCCACAACTTACTGAGACCCTGTTTCAAAATAAGAAATAAAAAATAGAGCTAGGGGTGTAGCCTGGAGGTAGAATGCTCCTGAGTTCAACCCCCATTACCGAGAAAGAAAGAATGAATGAAAAGAAGAAAGAAAGAGAAGAATGGATATGGGAATGTATGGGTAGGTTCCATGCAAATACCAAGCTGTCTTCTATAAGGGACATGAACTAGTTTCACATCATTCCAGCAGGAGGGAGGCTGAGACAGAACTGCAATTTATTTATTTATTTATTTATTTATTTATTTATTTATTTATTTATTTATTGCCCTGGGGCATTCTACCTCCAAGCTACATCCCCAGCCTTATTTTTTATTCTTGATTTTGAAGCAGGGCCTCACTGAGTTGCAGAGGGCCTCACTAAGTAGCTGTGGCTGGTGGCAAATCTACAATCCTCCTGTCTCAGCCTCCCAAGTACTGGGATGACAACTGTGTGCCACCACCCCTAGCTTAGTTAGAATCACAGTTTTGAGGGCAGCATGAGGTAACTTAGTGAAACCCTGCTTCAAAGTAAAAAATAAAACTGGCTGGGGATGCGGCTCTGAGGTGGAGCACTCCTGCTTTTAATGGACAAAAGGGGGGAAGGGAGGGAGAGAGGGAGGAAGGAAGGAAGGAAGGAAGGAAGGAAGGAAGGAAGGAAGGACGGACGGACCAAGCTTTTACAATACCAGGGACAATTCCTTTCCCCTCTCATGGTGGGCTACAGTCCACATGACTGGGTCCTAGTCAATCTATGCCTAAATACCAGTGCAGGCGTGGACTATTTCAGAGTCAGCCTAGCCCGGCAGAGTCCTCTTACACTCTGCCAGAGACTTGGGGGTTTCTGGTTCAGCTTCCAAGGATGATCAGACAGGGTGGGGAACCCAGTAGGGAACCACCACCGCTAGGTCTCTGTGTTATGAGGCTGGTTTATCGAGCTCTATCTACATTGCAAGAGATTGCAGACCCTGTCCCGGCCAGCTGCTGGTCCGGCTCAGAAGGCCGCACAGGAGGCCTCTATGGACCTGTGGTGTGAACAGAGGTGTTCTCAGGACTGTGTCCTCAGCTTCTCTTCCTCACTATGGCCCCTGCTCTGCTCCCCTAAGGCCTTCTTCCCACAGGGGCAGGTCACCGTGTGGTCCACTGCCAGGTTTACCCAGGGCCCATCCTTCCAGAGCACAGGGCCTGGTTAGGTTCCTGAGGCCTGGCTGTGCACTCTTTCCTGCCTCCGTGCTTGGTCTCTGTGACAGCTCCACATACACTGCTCTTCTCCAGCTAGTCTCATCAAAGTCCTATTTTTTTTTTCTTCAACAGCAATGAAAGCAGTAACAATAACAATTACCAGCTGGGCATAGTGGCGCAGGCTTGTAATCCCAGCATTTGGGAGGCTGAGACCGGAGGATCATGGTTCGCAGACAGCCCTCTGCAACTTAGTGAGACCCTGTTTCAAAATAAAGAATAAGCTGGGCGCGGTGGCGCACGCTTGTAATCCCCGCACTTGTGAGGCAGAGACGGGAGGATCATGCAGTTTTGAAGCCAGCCTCAGCTACTTATTGAGTCTCTCAGCAACTTAGAGAGATCCTGTTTCCAAATAAAATATAAAATAGGTCTGGGAGTGTATCCCGGAGGTAGAAAGGCCCTGGGTTCCATCCCAGTACCACAAAAAAAAAAAAAAAAAAAAAAAAAGAATAGGGCTGGGGTGTAGCTCAGAGGTTGAATGCCCCTAGGTTCTATCCCCAGACCTGCAAAATAATATTAATAAAAATAATAACAACAACTACCAATTGTTGAATGTTCTCTAACAGACACTAAGCCAGGTAGTCTACATTGATATCCTGTGAAATGGGGATTATCAAGGCTACTTTATGTACAAAAGACCCACAAACTGAATATCCGTGGTAAATACAGCAGGCAAATTACAGAGGTGGGAAATAAACCACAGTGGGTCTGACAGCAAAGTCTGTTTTCTCTGCTCTACAACATGAGCTCGGTGCCGCTCTAAATATGACCTCTTAGCATCCTAGAACCCTGCTGCCAAAAGGATTATCTTGGGTAAACAAACACATCAAATTATGCTATGTACATATTTTTTTTTTTATGTGGTACTGGTAATGGAACCCAGGGATATTCGACCTCCAAGCTACACCCCCAGCTCTATTTTTTTTTTTATTCTTTATTTTGAAACAGGGTCTCACTGAGTTGCAAAGGACCTCACTAAGCAGCTGAGGCTAGCCGTGAACTGCGATCCTCCTGTCTCAGCCTCCCAAATGCTGAGATTGCCAAGTGTGCTCCACCATGCCCGGCTACATACATCTATAAATAGACACTATGACTCTATCATGCATGGGATGGGGGAGGAGAGGGTCGGGGGAAAAAGACCAAATAATGTTATGTGCAAATATGAATGTATTACTATGAATCTCACTATTGTGTGCAATTAAAATATACCAACAAAAGGTTATTTAAAATAATGATTACCTTGCCTTCTACCTCTCATAGTAGAAGATTTTGCAACTCTTTTGGAAAGGCTATATATCTCATTAAACTATAATCACAGTATTCACTATTACTTACATATTATATGCTTATCATATTTTTTGTGGCAGAAAATACAGTTGAGTCGGGTAAATCCAATATCACCCTTAAAAATTCACTAACATACACATCTCAATGGCATAAGTTGCTAAGTTTTATTTTATTTTATTTGAGATACTGGGGATTGAACCCAGGGGTATTTTACCTCTGAGCTACATCCCCAGCCCTATTTGTGTGTGTGTGTGTGTGTGTGTGTGTGTGTGTGTGTGTGTGTGGTACTTGGGGTGGAACCCAGAGGCTCTCTACCTCTGGACTATACTCCCAGACCTATTTTATACTTTATTTGGAAACAGGGTCTCACTAAGTTGCTGAGAGCCTCACTAAGTAGCTGAGGCTGGCTTTGAACCTGTGTGATCCTCCTGTCTCAGCCTCTCAAGCGCGGGGATTACAAGCGTGCGCCACCATGTCCGGCCCCCAGCCCTACTTTTAATTCTTTATTTTGAAACAGGGTCTCAATAAGGGCCGCACTGAGTACCTGAAGCTGGCCACGAACCTGCGATCCTCCTGTCTCAGCCTCCCAAGGAGTATGAGCGTGGGCCACCATGCCCGGCTCAGGTTGCTAGTTTTGTTTTGTGATGTTTTCAATTTGTTTTGTTTGTGGTTCTGGGGTCTGAACAAGAGCCTCACGCATGTCAGCGCGTTTTCATTGAACCACACCCCCATACTGGCTTTGTTTTGCACACCATATCAGAAGCAGCTAGAGGATTGCACAGAGAACTTTGGTTTTTGAAGAACTGCATTCAAATTCCAAGGCCACCACATCCCAGGTATGTGACCTCAGACAATCTACCTATATTTCTTTATTTTTTCCTGATCAGTGTAAGAAAGGATGATAAGAATAGTGTGTACCCCAGAAGATTTGTGAGAATTAAATAATAGACCTGAGCTTGGAAAGTAGTCAAGGTTTAGTGCATGCCCTCCACTGCAACTACTGTGAAATAAAAATATCATCTTGATAGAGAGTGTAGAACCCCTCGCCGGGAGAGAATTATTCTTCCTTGCCCCATTGATGTTTGGCTTGACCATGTGCCATGCCTTGTCTAATGAGAATTGAGAAGTAACTGGTGCCATTTATTTTTCTCCTGCCTTCCTTCCTTTCTCCATTTTTTATTTTTTAACTGGGGATGGAACTCAGGGGCATTCTACCTCCAAGCTACATCCCTAGCCCTTTTTAAAAATTCTTCTATTTTGAAACAGAGTCTCACTGAGTTGCAAAGGGCCTCACTAAGTAGCTGAGACTATCCACAAACTGTGATCCTCCTGTCTCAGCCTCCCAAGTACTGGGAACACAGACTTGAGCCACCACACCCAGATGACAGCTGCCATTTCTGAGCAAAACTTAAAAAGCCTTTGTGAGGTCTGCCACTTTCTTCTTTCCTTCTGTCACAAAACTAGCTGGATGTGGTGATGTACACTTATAATCCCAGTACTTGGGAGGCTGAGACAGGAGGATCTCAGGTTTGAGGACAGCCTCAGCAAGTAATGAGATGCTCATCAGCCTAGCGAGACCCTATTTGATCCAGGAGTGGTGATGCATGCTTGTAATCCCAGTACGTGAGAGGCAGAGACAGGAGGATCGTGTAGGTTTGAATACAGCTCAGCTACTTAGTGAGACCCTGTTTTCAAATAAATATAAAATAGGTCTGGGAGTGTAGCCTGGAGGTGGAAAGCCCCTGGGTTCTATCCCTAGTACCACACACACAAAATAAATAAATAAATAAATAAATAAAAATAAATTTAAAAATAAGGTGGGGGTGTAGCTTGGAGGTAGAATTGAGCTCATAGTTTGATCCCCAATACTACAGAAATAAGCAGAAAACTAGCATTATCCCAGCTAAGGGCTGTTCTGTCCTCCTGAGCTAGCAGGAAACCTGAAGGGGCAGCATCGTACCCAGCCGTGATGGACAGTGATGTGAGAGAGGCCAGAGCCGTGCTTCTGTGAGCCACCGGGACTGGGAAGTTGTCGGTCACCATGGGTAACTTACTCTAGACTGACTGATACGGTTGTTAACTAGATTTATAGAAAGCCTCTTATTTAAGTATTTGCTGGCTCCAGGATTATTCTTTGATTCTCTGCAGACTTAAGCCATTAGCAGTTTTTAGATCAGCCTGACAGCCCGTTTCTGGCGGAAATAGCTTTGGAACTTAGCCTTACAGAGAACGGATGATTCCGGAGTCCCTGGATGTTTGTAATCAGGTGTCCGCCAGCTCTTCAGAACCTACCTCAGTTCCAGTTTCTAAAAGTAAAGTCATCAAGGAACTCTTCCTGATAAATAAGGCTATGCATATATAGAGAGAGAGAGTGGCCCAGGGCTGTCCCAGCAACCAATGCACACAGTTGTATTGGTTATGGTGGTCTTAGGGGAACGGGGAGATGTTGAAAGGATGTCTAGTCCAGGCTGTGCTGGGAGGCCAACCCCAGCAGCCTCCCAGAGCTGGGCCAGTCCAGGGTTCTTTTCAGGCGAGGTTAGCTCTCTGATGGGTCTTACCTCTCCACAGCAGGTCCATGACCTCAAAGGGCTGCCTTGCTGGGCTCTGAACTTACCTCCCTCCAGCTGACTCCAGAATGGTTCACTCTCTGTCCAGCGCCTAGAATCTTCCTTGCTGTTGCTAGAGAAAATCTCCCGCATGCTTTTATTAACCATTTTTTGCTGATTACCTTAATTAAGTAGACAGGGATATGGAAAGTAAAAACCAGACAAGCATGAATGATTTTTGTGTGAGTGTGTGGGTGGTACTGGGAATTGAAACTAGGAACATTCTACCTCTGAGCTACACCTCCAGCACTTTGTTTCATTTCATCTTATCTTATTTGGAAACAGTCATACTAAGTTGCTGAGGCTGGATGAAAACCTGCCTGTGATCTTCCTGTTTCAGCCTCCCAGGTGCTGGTGCCTGGATGAATTTATAAGTTCTAGACTCTTTGTAAGAAGTCCATCCAGTTAGTGATCCACAGTATATGAGCCCTTTTAATTTTATTTTTTCTAGTTTTTGGTTCTGGGGATGGGACCCAGGGGCATTCTACTCCAAGCCACACCCCTAGCCCTATTTATTTATTTATTTATTTATCCTTCTCTCTCTCTCTCTCTCTCTCTCTCTCTCTCTCTCTCTCTCTCTCTCTCTCAGTACTGGGGATGGAACCCAGGGCATTCTACCTCCAAGCTACATCCCCAGCCCAGCCCTATTTTTTATTCTGTATTTTGAAACAGGGTCTTACTGAGTTGCTGAGGGCCTTACTAAATATTAGCCAAGGCTGTCTTCGAACCACAATTCTCCTGTCTCAGCCTCCCAAATGCTGGGGTTACAAGCGTGCGCCACCACACCCGGCCTATTTTATTTTGATTTGGAAACAGGGTCTCACCAGGTTGATGAGAGTCTCACTACTTGTTGAGGCTGTCCTCGAACCTGCAATCCTCCTGTCTCAGCCTTCCAAGTACTGGGATTACAAGCATGCGCCATCACACCCAGTTTATGAGCCCTTTTTAGATGGATAACAATTTTGAATTCCTGCTTGTCAAATGACCGAGGTTGGGGTTGCCTCCAGCCTTTCTGTGACACTGTTTCTAAAGAAGGGCTCTGGGAAGACCTCCATCTCACCCCTTCCTAGCAAACTGAACTAAGGAGCCAGTTGTAGCCGGGTGTGGAGGCGCACGCTTGTAATCCCAGTACTTCAGAGACTGAGACAGGAGGATCACAGGTCTGTGGCCAGCTTCAGCTAGCTATTTAGTAAGACCCTGTTTCTTTTCTTTTCTTTTCTTTTTTCAGTACTGAGGATAAAATCCAGGGACATTCTACCTCCAAGCTACACCCCCAGCCCTATTTTTTATTCTTCATTTTTTTTTTTTTTTTGGTGGTACTGGAGTTCCTGGAAGCCCTTCTACCTCCGGGCTACACTCCCAGACCTATTTTACATTTTTTATTGGAAACAGGGTCCTAAGCCAGCACGCACGGCTGGCTTTGAACCTGTGTGATCCTCCTGTCTCTGCCTCCTAAGTGCGGGGATTACAAGCGTGTGCCACCACTCCCGGCTTTATTCTTCATTTTGAAACAGAGTTACTGTTACTGAGTTGCAGCTGGCCTCACTAAGTACCTGAGGCTGTCAGAGAACCACGACCCTCCTGTCTCAGCCTCCCGAATGCTGGGATGACAAGCGTGCACCACCACGCTCAGTGAGACCCTGTTTCAAAATAAAAAGATAAAATAGGGCTGGGGTGTAGCTCAGAGGTAGAATGCTCCTGGGCTCAGGTGTGTGGAGGGAGGATTATCCTCTTGGGGCTTGTTGTAGTGTTCTTCATGTCGTCCAGTGACATGCCTTGGGATGTAAGGGATATATATGGTAGGGTCGTATTGTGAGTAATCTAGGCTCACTGGAGAGAGTTCTGGATCAATAAATAACCTTGATAGTAAGGTCGGGTGTGGTGACACATGCCTGTAATCCCAGTACTTAAGTGAGAGCTTGAGACTGGGAGGACCATAGGCTCGAGACCAGCCCCAGCCATTTAGTAAGATGTTGAAACCTAGCAAGACACTGTTTCAAAACAAAAAAAATGAAAAAGGGCTGAGGGTATAGCTCAGAAGTAGAACATCCCTAGGTTCAATCCCTAGTACCACAAAATAATCAAATAGGCAAGTAAGAAACAAATAAAGAAATACAGTCCTTAGAAGAGTTAATATTCATTTTTCTTGCTCAGGAAGGGAAGGTTCTGGATTCAAACCAGACAGTTCCAAGGGCCACACCCTCAATCTCCACCCTCTGGATTTCAAGCTCAGATTTCCAGAGGGAAGAATTCTGTAGGCTGTTTGCGGCAAGAATAACGGTCCCAGGCAGGTGGGGTTGTGTATTACAAATGGCTAAGTAAGGCACCGAAGGTTGGAGTGTATGTGTGGGAGGGGGTGAGGGGGTGGGGCAGAAATGGCAGTTCTAGAGAAAGTGAAACATTATGCACCAGGCATATATTAAAAAATGTGTCTCTACAGAAGGATCGCAGGTTTAATACCAGCCTCATCAACTTAGTAAGTCTCTCAGCAACCTAACGAGACTCTGTTTCAAAACAAACAAACAAAAAACTTAAAAGGGCTAGGGATATAGGTCAGAGGGAGAATGCCTCTGGGTTCAATCCCAAATCCCCCCACCCTCATATACACACAAAGTTGTCTCTAAGTCAGATGTGGTGGGAGCTCAGATTCCCTGTATGTTACTCCTGAATGGATTGCAGATTAAGCTATTATACAACTGTCTCAGCTTCTCTGTGTGAGAGAGACAAGATTCTAGTTCCTAAGCCTTACTCAGTTATAACAAGCTGTCAGAGAAGGACGGCTGGGATTGCGAAGGAATGCATTGTGCGGTAGATTGTACTTCCAAAAAAAGCTGCCACACGTGTCTCCCACTTCACACACTCTCTTTAAAATATAACTGACATTCCCCCTGTTGAGATAAGGGGGCTGCGGTCCTCCCCTCGAAGCTGGGAGGGCTTGTCACTATGGCACAAGTGATATTACGGGATGTCTGAGGCTATGGTCCTGAAAGACCAGAGTGCTTCTCCCTGGTATCCTTGAAATGCTCACGCAGTCGCCATGCTGTGAGGAGGCCCAAGCCTACTGGTAGTCAGTTTTCTGTCACCGTGACAAAACACCTGAGGATAAATGACTTATAAGGAAGATAGGCTTATTTTGACTTAAGGTTTCCAGAGGTTACTGTTGGCTCCATTGCTTTGGGGCCTGTTGGTATGTTAGAGAATCATGGCTTGAAGGATTTGGTAGAGCAAAGCTGTTCATCTGTAGGCAACCAAGAAGCAGAGCAGAGAAGCAGGGCCAGGGCACACTCCCAATGCCCTAACTTTTCTACTAAGCCCCACCTCTTAAAGGTACCATCACCTCCCAGTAGTGCTCAGGGACTTTAACCAAACTGTTAACACATGGGCCTTTGGAAGGGCATTCAGATCCAAGTAGAAAACCTGCTCATGCAGAAAGACCATACGGAGAAAGCTGGGGACCACCTGGAGAGAGAGGAGAGCCTGACCAGCTCCATCTGCTCCTGCTACCCATGCTACAGCTGTGCCACCATCTGAACACAATCTCACCGTGGGACGGGAGACTGGAGTGTCCTTGTGAGCCCGCCTCAAGTGCCCAACCAACAGAAGCTGTGAGGGATGTTATGATGGTTGTTGTTTTGAGCTATGGGGCGTTCATTACACAACTGTAGCCAGAACTGTATATTCTGACACGTGGAAGGATATGAGAATCATCTTGTGATATCCAAAGGGCTTTACTTACATACAAGAGTGAGACTTGTATGCGTGGTGGTGCATGCTTATAATCCCAGCATTTAGGAGGTTGAGACAGGAGGATCACGGTTCGTGGGCAGCCTCAGCTACTTAGTGAGGCCCTTTACAACTCAGTGAGACCCTGTTTTAAAATAAAGAATAAAAAATGGGGCTGGGGATGTAGCTTGAAGGTAGAATGCCCCTGGGTTCCATCCCCACTACCACACACATACACACACAAAAAGAGTGAGATTTAGGGCGTGAGGCTCTTGCACAGAGGCTGAATTATTTTTTCAAGGAAGCCTTCTTGGAGTATAGAAGTTAAGAATGTGTAGCCACCCAACAGTGTTCAGCTCCTCTTCAAATCAGCACTGTCAGCCAGGTGTATTGATACACTCTTATAATCCCAGTACTTTGGAGGCTGAGACAGGAGGATTGCAGGTTCAAGTTCAGCCTCAGCAACTCAGCAAGACCCTGTCTCAAAACAGAGTAACAAGGTCTGGGGGTATAGCTTGGAGATAGAATGCCCCTGTTTTTAACCCCCAGGACCAAATAAAACAACAATCTGAGCATTGTTTTTAGACATGCAAGCCAAGGATGGATGGTAACCTTGGAGGCTATCATAGAAGGATCTAAAGGACCCCTATAGGCATCCTCCAACTCTAAAGAAATATAATTCCTAATAAGTGAAAGTAAATGGTATTGGAGAAACACTGAGTAAACTCTGTGTGTGTGTGCGTGTGTGTGTGTGTGTGTGTGTGTGTGTGTGTGTGTGTGTGTGTTACTGGGCTTTGAACTCAGGGACCCCTTGCAAAGAACCAGTGGGAACCGGAGAGCCACTCAATCACTCCCCCTCACCTGAGGCCTTTCCTTACCCACTTACTGAGCTATCCGCCATCACCTTCCTGGTCCCTTCCACAGCTGCTGCAATTCCTTGTCTCTCCCAATCCGCACTTCCCATTGGCTGATGAAGTGGCCCACTTTTATTTCCACAGCAAGTCCTGCACCTGTTTCTTCTGCTTCATTTACATCATCGTTGGTTTTTTCAGGCCACCACTACCTCTCTTCTGCAGGGCTGCAATGGCCCTCTGGATGATGGATAGATGGTTTCCAAATTAACTACCCTAAAAGCAAGCCCTGCTGGTGCCAGGGCCAGCAAGGCTGGGATGGGAGCCTGCCGGACAGCGAAGGTGGTGCTGGGGCCTGTGAGGCCGGCATTGGAGCCTGACGTGTGGCGAGGTCAGTGCTGGGGCCTTAGAGGTGGGGATCAGAGCCTTCCAGGTAGCAAGGTCGGTGCCAGGGCCAGTGAGGCCGGGGTCAGAGCCTGCTGTGTGGTAAGGCCGGTGCTAGGGACTCCAAGACCAGTATAGGAGAATGTTGTGTGGCGAGGCTGGTGCCAAGACCTGCAAGGCCAGGATCAAAGCCTGCCATGTGGCAAGGCTGGTTTCAGGGCCAGCGATGTCTGGATCTGAGCCTGCAGTGTGGTGAGGCCAGTGGTGGGGTCTGTGAAGCCAGGATAGGAGCCTGCCGAGCGGCAAGGCTGGTGCAAGAGCCTGTGAGGACGAGATCGGAGCCTGCTGTGTGGCAAGGCTGGTGCTGAGGCCAGCGAAGCTAGGATAGGAGCCTGCCATGCGGCGAGGCCGGTGCCAGGGCACTTGAGGCTGGGATCAGAGCCTGCAGTGCGGCAGCCACAGGGAAATATCACAAAAAATTAAAAATCAGATGCTTTCTCTAATATGTGTAAAGACTAGGAAGAAATGGGTAATAGGAGGAACTCTAGTTGAAGAAGGGGCCCTATAGAGGAGCAATGAAGGTGACCTATCTGAGGGGATGGGAGTGGGGAAGATGGAATCTCTTTAAAGCACATGATGTACTTAAACCAATATATCAAAGTCAATCACTAAATCAAGCATGGGATCAAGGGAGGGGAGGGAATGGGATGGGGGTCAGATAAAGGCTAATTGGGTGATGTGTGCTTGTACATCCTCACAAGTCTGGTATTTAATTGAGATGTTTGACTATAATGCGCCAATAAAAATATATTAAAAATGTTCAAAAATTTAAAAAAAGGTATATTTGGACATATTAAAATATATCAGTCAAGTGAACCCTTACACTAAAACTATCTTTTTAAGACCCCCCCCCCAAAAAAAAAAAATTAAGCAGGCCCTACATGTGTCTGTCCCGGGCTCTTTGCAAAGCCTTTACCCAATTTCCACTTTCTGTAGAAGAAAGATGTAGTTTCTTAGGCATTTAAAATGAGATAGAGGCAGGGCGTGGTGTTTCATGCTTGTAATCCCAGTATTCGGGAGGCTGATACTGGAGGATCATGGTTTGCCAACAGCGTCAGCTACTTAGCAAGGCCCTTCACAACTCAGTGAGACACCATTTCAAAAAAAATATATAAAGACAAAAAAAAATAGGACTGGGGGTATAGCTTATAGGTAGAATCCCCCTTGGGCTCCATTCCAGCACTGCCAAAAAAAAAAAAAAAAAAAAGGTGGAAAGATAGAGACGGGGATGGGGGAGAGGTAGAGATAGGATATTAATTTCTGCCATCCCTGTATGAGTTTCCTTATTTTGTTGTTTTTTATTTTGGTGGTACTGGGGTTCCTGGAAGCCCTTCTACCTCCAGGCTACACTCCCAGACCTATTTTATATCTTTTTATTTGGAAACAGGGTCTCCTAAGCCAGCGCGGCTGACTTCGAACCTGCGAGATCCTCCTGTCTCCGCCTCCCAAGCGCGGGGATTACAAGCGTGCGCCACGGTGCCCGGCAATTTTTTTTTTTTTTTTTTTGAGTTACTGGAGGTGGAATCCAGGGACATCTACCATTGAGCTACACCTCCAGCCCTGGTTTTTATTCCTTATTTTGAAGCAGAGTCTCACTGAGTTGCAAAGGACCTCACTAAGTAGCTGAGGTTGTCCAAGAACCTCAATCCTTCTGGATCCTCCTGTCTCAGCCTCCTGAATGCTAAGATTACAAGCGTGCACCACCATGCCCGGCCCCCCTGTATGAGTTTCTTAAGACTGCCACAATTAATTACCACAAACTGGATGGTCTAAAACAACATAAATATATTGTCTTCCAGAAGGTTAGACATCCACATTCCAGGCATTTGCAGAATGGTGCTCCCTTTGAAGGCTCCAGGGAAGAATCCCTCCTGGGCTGTCTAGCTCCTGGCAGCTCCAGCAGTTGTTGGCATGTAGCTAATCACTCTGTAGCCTCTACCTGCATCTTCACACGACCTTCAGGTGTGTGGGTCCGTGTTCAAGAAGTCTCCCCCTTCTTTCTCTCATAAAGACCCCAGTCATTGGATTCAGGGCCCACCCTAACCCCGTATGATCCCATCTTAACTTGATTATTTGTGCAAAAACTATTTCCAAACAAAGTCTCATTCACAGGCACTGGGGGGTTATGATGTGACTGTCTTCTTGAGGACACAATGCACCCCCCCCCCTGCAGTTCCTAACTGATGGAAACAGCCTTAGCATGGAGAAGGCATCTTGCTTATGAAAAGGTCCTGGATAAGCTGCTTGTAATCCTAGAATTTGGGAGGCTGAGATAGGAAGACTGCAGGTTCGTGTCCAGTTTCAGCTACTTAGTAAGGCTCTCCCCAACTTAGTGAGACCCTGTTTCAAAATAAAAAATGAAAAATAGGGCTGGCGGTATAGAATGTCCCTGGGTTCAATCGCCAAAAATTAAAAAAAAAAAAAAAAAAAAAGTCGTGGATAAGAGGTAAAAAGGTGGGCCAGAGAGCTTTTCTTTTCTTTTTTTCCAGTACTGGGGATGGAACCCAGGGGCATTCTACCTCCGAGCCACACCCCCTACCCTATTTTTTTATCCTTTATTTTGAAACAGGGTCTCACTGAGTTGCACAGGGCCTAAGTAGCTGAGGCTGGCTGCGAACAATGATCCTCCTGTCTCGGCCTCCCAAATGCTGGGATTGCAAGCGTGTGCCACCACGCCCGGCCATCAGAGAGCTTTTCTAATGATAGAACAGAAGGCATGATCAAAGGACATGGGTTTAATTTCATAACAAAATCAGTATGGGCATGGTAGCTCAGGCCTTGGGTTTCATCCCACCGTGCTCGGACACAAATACACAGCCAGCCTGACTTCCCAGCAGGCCCCAGCTGGGGCGTCTCTCTTCCATCTCTCCTCCATTCCACTCGCTACACAGGGTCCACCCTAATGTGTGTGGCCAGGTGCCCTATCTCAGCATGGCCTCGGGCTCAGGATGCTCTCCACCGCCCCCTGCACACAGTAGGCGGGCATTTAGCAAAGCTTTAAAGATCCCGGGACCCCAACCCTGGACGCTAGCCCTGTGTCCACCTCCCAACAGCTGGGCACACAGAGAGCACTCATTGAACCCAAACCTCCTAAACCCGATTCGGAGGGGCAGGACATCAGATGTCCCTGCCAGCCTTCCACTCTTATGTAAGAGTGCAGGTCTCTCCTGGCCCACCTGAGCCCTCTGTGGCCACCGAAGGGCAGGGCGAGGCGAGGCGGTCTACACACACACACACACACACACTTGTGCGGCTGGGTGGCAGATGCCCTAAACACACACACACACACACACACACACACACACACACACACACTTGTGCGGCAGGGTGGCACACACACAGGAGGCGGTCTACACACACACACTTGTGCGGCAGGGTGGCACACACACACAGGAGGCGGTCTACACACACACATACACACACACTTGTGCGGCCGAGTGGCAGATGCCCTAAACACACACACACACACACACACACTTGTGCAGCCGGATGGCAGATGCCCTAAACACACACACACACACATACACACTTGTGCGGCCGGGTGGCAGATGCCCTAAACACACACACACACACACACTTGTGTGGCAGGGTGGCACACACACATGAGGCGATCTACACACACACACACTTGGCAGATGCCCTAAACACACACACACACACACACACACACACACACACACACACACACACACACACACACACACACACACACTTGTGCGGCCGGGTGGCAGATGCGGGTGCCCGGCGGCGGCGCGCTCGGTCTTTGGGCTTGGCGGGCCTCGCGCGCCCTGCCCACCGCGGCCGCGGGGCTCGAGCGCCGGGCGGTGCCAGGGTCCCCGCGGGCGCCGGGGAGGCCGGCGAGCGCCCCGGGGAGGCCGGCGAGCGCCCCGGGCTGCGGCGGGCGCCCCGGCCGCGCTCCTCCTCCGGGCGCGGCGGAAGATGGCGGCGGCGGCGGCGGGGCCGGCCGGAGCGCTGTGCTGGGCCTGGCGGCCTCCGCGCCCCGCCCCGCGCCCGCCCCTCCCGGCCGCGGCCGTGCCCGCGTCGCGCTCCCCCGGGATGGCCCGCGCGCCGGGGCGCTGCAGCCGGGCGGAGCTCGCGGCCGAGCGGCGGCGGCCGCGCTCGGGGGGCGCGGGGCGGCGGGGGCGCGGCGCCTAGAGGCCGCCGGGGGCCCGCGCCGGCGCCGCCAACATGTCGGATACCAAGGTAAAAGTTGCCGTCCGGGTCCGGCCCATGAACCGGCGAGGTGAGCAGCTTTCCAGCTCGTTTGTGTCTTTTTTTTTTTTTTTAATTATTATTATTATTTTTTGCGCGCGCGCGACTTGGGGGAATGGCGGGGCTGGGGTCCCCCCCCCCCGGAGCTCGACTTTGCAACGTCCCCCCTGCCCTGTGCTTTCAGAACTGGAGCTCAACACCAAGTGCGTGGTGGAGATGGAAGGGAACCAGACGGTCCTGCACCCTCCGCCTTCCAACACCAAACAGGGAGAAAGGTAACGCGTCCCGGAGGGCGGGGGCGCCGCCGGCCTCGCCGGGTCCTGCAAGTTTGAGCCGGGGAGATGGGGGTGCTCGGTCCTATTGTTAGCCCGGCGGCTTCAAGTTTGTCGTAGGCTCCGGTTGGGAGCGGCTGCAAGTCCAAGTTCCTCTCTTCGCTCTGGCCCCCCACCCCCAACACACACACTTGAGGCTCGTCCCCTCCCGTTTGGAGCCGTGTCAGCCTGGCCCGGCTCCGTGGCCGGAGCCGCCGCCGGTCAGCCGTGTCCCTGGCGGGCTTCGAGGCACCCGGAGAGGGAAGGGGGCGAGATGGGCCCCTGGAGATGATTAGTGCAATCGTCACATTTAACAGATGAGAAAACTGAGGCCCGGAGTGGCCAGTGATCAGCTCCAAGCCTTTTTCGTGGAACCCAGCGCCCGCGATTCATCCCAGCGCAGCGCCGTTTGCTCGGTTTGGCAGAATAGGTTAGGAAGATTGTGTGTAAGATGGGGCTGGGGGCGGGGGGTGGAGATAAAAAGGAAAACAGCCTTGCACTTTGCAGGCTCAGGCTGGACCATTTAAAACCTTTTTTTTTTTCTTTCTTCCTCGTTGGTGCCGAGTTGTGATATTGCCTGAATGTAATGCGCGAATTTTGATTTTCAAGAAGACAAAAGTAGCGCCCTGAACTCTATAGACACAGGAGGGGTGTTTAAAAAGGAACTGGATTTCCTAGATCGGCAACATATTTGCATTTGAAACGTGGTAACTGTTGGATCCTTATTAATTATGCTCTGTTTCATGCAACGGTATGGGAAAATGTCCTAAAATAATTTGAATATTTGGCATTTTTCTGGTAAGCCCCGGAGAAGAAATCCATCGGAATTTGTTCAATATGGCAATTCAGTCGTTTATAAAAAAAAATATAAAAGAAATACCGAGATTCTACAAGATTAATTCTTTTTGGAAATGAGCACGAGTTTGTTTCTAAAAGTCACCTGTTGATTGATGAGCTACAATGTAATAATTTTGCCCCCAGGAGATTTTTCACAGAAGAGACTCTGAAGTAGGATTTGTCAGTTTATTGCTAAAGGTGGCAGCTGCTTCCATATATAATCACATGACACTGAGGCACCCTTTTGCTGAATTGGGGGGTGTGTGAAATTATGAAGAGGTAAATTGGGGATTCTTTGCTTTTTGTGTTCAGCCTAGCGATTTTTATCTAGTTTGCAAACATTTTTGCTCTCCTTAGCAGATTCTTATGGTGGTATTAAATAGCCAAATTATATTTAAAGTGTTGTGTTAAATACATCTTAGTGATGCATTTTTCCTTGGATAGTACTTTTAGCTGCATTTTAAAACATTTTACAATATCTTTAGGTAGATTCATAGCTATGCAGATAGTATTTTTCATGGTGACAGTAAGTAAATTCATTAAGTTAAAAATGGTACAGATTCAATTAAATGCCTAGACCACTAGAGTCCCCCCCCACCCCCCTTCAAAGCTGGATATTGTTGTATTATTTCAGGAAAAAATATTATTGGGACCAATTCTTCAAAGCAACCTGGGAAACAGGGGTACTGTTTTAACTCCTGTTCGATAGCTGCTGCTTGTTTCCCTTGATGGTCTGGAACCTGCTTCTTGTCACTTTTAACTCAAAGGAGTATCATTTGTGCAGAGAAACAGAATTAAGATTTTGTGGAGTGTGGGTCGAACTTCTAAACTGGACACTTGGCTCCAGATGCTAAATCATTAGTTGGTCTTTTTTTTTTTTTAGGGCCACCACCTCAGGTACTGATCAAGATCTTCCTAGTAAAGGTTTTTAAGATGGGGTTGGTATTTATACCACTGGCTTGCTAACTGGCATAGTCTCTTATCTGGAGAGGTTAGAATAACGTGAGAGTGTGGGTCCTCTCTTGTTCTGTCCGTCTGACAGATCAGATTCTTTGTGTGGTGGGTGGGCCCTTGCTGTGGGAAGCCGCCTGCTACCTGGTCGTTCAGCTTACACGCGGAGAGTCAACACCACAGTGCCATGTGCGGATGAAAATGACTGTCTTGTAAGGATAAGGGCACCAAGTGCATTTTGATTCCATTATGCGGCTGGGTTCGTATTTCTTCAGGGAGCTTCCCCTTAAAGCAACAGTGAATTTAAGCATAGGACACGATTCCCTTGAGTTCTAGGTTGATTAATTGCGATAGCACTTCATGTTATATTTGCAATTCATTTCTACCATTTGCTCTTGGATAGAGCTCTAGGCAGGGCAGCCTATTCTATTCAGCCTATCCTATTCTCAGTAGAATGCTGAGAATATTATTATTTTTAATACCTAGATGCCCACGTTTTGACGCTTTAAGAGGTCCATCAGTAAATCTTGGCAAACTTAAGAACACTGAGAATTATTATTTTTCTCAGAGTTGCAAGAAATTACCAACACATTAGTCATGGGTAGAAATTCAGAATTACTGGATGAAAGGGTTCTTTCTTACCAGGTGAGACAAGGGTGAATACAGTGACTTCCAGGAAAAAAAGCAAACAAACAAACAAACAAACAAACAAAAAACAAAACAGGTGTGTTCTGCTTTCACGAGTTCCCTCCTTCATGGACTCAGAGCCCACAGCGCGCAGTGAGGACTAAAAGATATTTGTTTGGGTGCCGAAATTCTAGGATTCGAACACACTGCACAGGTCCAGGTTAAAAGCGGAATGTCTACTGTTCACCATGCTGAATACTTGAAGGCAGGTGTGAAGTAGTTTCTTAAAGTAACATTCTATTGCGAGTCAGGAACCATGTACAAAGTTCATCCGATTCCCACACTTGGCACAGGGAATCCAGAGGTGATTGTAGATGCAGGTACTTAAGCCAGGCCCTCACACCTTTCAGAGTGTGGGAAGAAAGAGAGAGAAAAAAACAAACAAACAAACAAACAAAAAACCTTAACATACCACGTGGTCATTGCGTAGCATGTGCTTGTGCTGTTACATATACTGTGCTATTTGGAAATTCACTGTTTCCTCCTCTGTTCTGCCCAAGGGGTGGTGAGCCGCCCGCAGGCAGGTGCTCGGTGCCCGTCCCTGGAGTGGGGGGAGCACCGCGGCAGGGCTGGGGGAGCCACCCAGGGTTCTGGCAGCCTGTGGAGACATGTAGCGTTTGTCTGGCCCTGTGGGTGTCGAAGTGTAGGTTCAGTTTTGCAAGACAGGGTAAAAGTCTGTGGCCCATGAAAGTGAAAGCTTGCCAGCCACCAGCCACCTCTGTGACTGGGGTGTGGGCGGGATGGGGAAGAGGCCGGGTGCTGGTGAGTGGTGTGTGTGGTGGGGAGGCGAATCCCGGTCTACTCGGTGAGATATAGAGCCAAGTCTTCTACTCCTCTGGTTACCTCTACTCTTCTTATTTTCTTCTCTAAAAAAAGAGTAGTTAAAGTCATTTGTTCCTCATGCATTTTTCTGACACATACACAAACATGTGTACACACATACATACATAATATATATATATATATATATATATATATATATATATATATATACACATACACATACATACATACATACTTTTCTTTTTTGCAGTGCTAGGGATGGAACCCAGGGACATTCTACCTCCAAGCTATACCCCAGCCCTATTTTTTTTATTCTTTATTTTGAAACAGAGTCTCACCGAGGAGTTGCAAAGGGCCTTACTAAGTAGTAGCTGAGGCTGTCCACGAACTGCGATCCTCTTGTCTCAGCCTCCCAAATGCTGGGATTACAAGCGTGCACCACCAAACCCGGAGATATAGATATAGATATATATATATATATATATATATATATATATATATATATATATACACACACACACACACACACACACACACACATACATACACTTTTTTTTTTTTTTTACAAATACCTTTATTAACCTTCAGTATCAGTATATGAAGATTCATTCAGATGGGTATGGTGCCGCACGCTTGTAATCCCAGCATTTGGGAGCATCTGGGAGGCTGAGACAGGAGGATAGAGGTTCGCGGGGAGCCTCAGCTACTTAGTGAGGCCCTTTGCAACTCAGTGAGACCCTCTTTCAAAATAAAGAATAAAAAAATTGGGCTGGGAGTGTAGCTTGGAAGTAGAATGCCCCTGGGTTCTATCCCTAGTATCCCCCCCCCAAAAAAAAAAAAGATTCATTCAAGTTTTTCCGACTTGCTTGCATCCAGTATGGGTGATAGTTATGTTTTTCTTCTTTTTTCATTTTTTTTTTCTTTTGGTACTGGGGATTGAATTCAGGAACATTCTACCTCTGATCTACAACCCCAGCCTTATTTTGTTTTTTTTTTTTGTTTTGGAACAGTCTCACTAAGTTGCTAAGGGCCTTGCTAAGTTGCTGAGGCTGCCATCTCCGGTCTCAGCCTCCGGAAGACTGAGATTACAGGTGAGTGGCTCCATACAGTAGGGCATGTGTGTGTGTGTGTGTGTGTGTGTGTGTGTGTGTGTGCACATGCGTGTGTGTGTGTGTGTGGGTTTTTTTGTAGATGAACTGCAAGGTATACATCTATAGTAAAGTGCATGTCTGACCTAGCTAATAATAAAGGAAATATAGGGCTAAATATGGGCTCTTGGTACAAGGTATCAGTTTTGAACTTCTTGATCATGCTTTCCAGATTGTAACATGTGCAGTGTACATAGCTCTTAAATTGTATGAAGGAGGGTCCAGGAAGGAAAGATACATCTTGGTCAACTGCATAGATGTTTTTAGCTTATACCTTACATGTTGCAAGTTTTTAATTCCTAGCTAGCTGCACCTGCTAGTCCTTTGTCTTCTAGGATGCTTGCAGCTTCTGTTCAGGGACCTTGTAGACTTTTTTGTCGTTGTTCTGTTTATTGAAGCCAGGGGTATTCTACTTCCAAATTACATCTCCAGCTCAATTTAATTTTTTATTTGGAAACAGGGTCTTACTAAGTTGCTGAGGCTGGCCTCAAGCTTGTATTCTCTTGTTTCAGCTTCTCAAGTGCTGGGATTACAAGCATGCCAAGCATGTGCCATCATGCCTAGTTCAGAAAATTAAAAATTAGTGAAAGGCATACAAATTAGAAAGATAAATCACTTGAAAAGCAGCAACATTCCATATTATGACGTCAATTCTTAGGATTTTGAACTTGATTTTCTGTTATCCTTTTCTCTGGCATTATTTATTTATTTATTTATTTATTTATTTTTGGTGTTACTGGGGTTCCTGGAAGCCCTTCTACTTCCGGGCTATACTCCCATGGGCTACACTCCCATACCTATTTTTTTTTAAATACATTTTAATGTGGAAACAGGGTCTCTTAAGCCAGCACGTGGCTGGCTTTGAACCTGCACGATCCTCCTGTCTCCGCCTCCCAAGCGTGGGGATTACAAGCATGCGCCACCACGCCCGGCTTTCTCTGGCTTTATATAGAAAGCAAGAAATATTTAGATTTCACTCCTATAAAAGTGTGCATTTTTTTAGGCAGGATATTAGGATTTTAGTACAATAGAATTTTATTAACCATTACTATTTTAAATGTGTTTTTAAAATAAAGGTACATTGAAATCTCTCTTTATTTTGTGTGGTGCTGGGGATTGAAACTAGGGGTGCTCTGCCTCTGAGCTGCATTTCCAATCCTATTTTATTTATTTATTTATTTTTTATTTTGAAACAAGGGCCTCACTGACTTGCTGAGGTTGGCCACGAACCTACAATCCTCCTATCTCAGCCTCCTAAGTACTGAGATTGCAAGTGTGAGCCACCACGCCTGGCTCTTGGAATCTCCTTAAAAAAATAAGATTTAAGTAGCTATAATGCTTATATATAAGTATAGATTAGTGGCTTAAAATTTATTTTGATCACAGTCTGCACTTCAAAATGCATTTTACAGGCCGGGCGTGGTGGCGCACGCTTGTAATCCCCGCGCTTGGGAGGCAGAAACAGGAGGATCGCGCAGGTTCGAAGCCAGCCGCGTGCGCTGGCTTAGGAGACCCTGTTTCCAAATAAAAATGTAAAAATAGGTCTGGGAGTGTAGCACGGAGGTAGAAGGGCTTCCAGGAACCCCAGTACCACCAAAAAAAAAAAAAAAAAATGCATTTTACATTTTGAATATACGTGTGTATTACAAAGACTCACGGAAATATACTTTTTCACTTTTCTACTTTAGTGGGTACCCTGCAATTCTATGTTATCGTGGGATTAAAAGTGATGTTTCATACCTGCATGCTCCACCTGATGTGTTTCCCTCCATATTACCCCCATTTTTCCTCCTCCCTTCCCGTACATGTTGGTGAGAGTGGCAGTGACATCTTCATGCATGGACCATTTTCTTTTCTGTCCTTGTTCCTCTCCCCTCCCAATTTTTTATTTTTTTTATTTTTGCGGGTCTGGGGATGGAACGCAGGGGCATGCTACTTAACGAGCTACACCCCAGCCCTATTTTTTTAATCTTTCATTTAGAAACAGGGTCTCGCTGAGTTGCGGAGGCCTCCCTAAGTAGTTGAAGCTGCCCATGAACCTGGATCTTCCTGTCTCCACCGCCCAAGGGCTGGGATGACAGGCGTGCACCCTGCGCCCCACGCCGCCCACCGTTCTGATGCTTTTTCTTCTCATTTATCTAAGTCTCTTTAGTTTCCTAGTTTGCTCTCTAGCTTCCAGTATGAGAGAAAAACTTAGGATCCTTGGCTTTCTGAGACTGGCTGGTCTCACTTAGCGTAGCACTGTAAGTTCCGTTCGTTTTCCTGCAGATGACCTAATTTTATTCTTCACGGCTGAGTAAAACTCCTTGCGTGTATCTACCGCTTTTGATGTATCTGTTCATCGGTTGACGAGCACCCACACCTGCCTCTCGTGAATTGTGCTGTTAGAAACTCGGACGCGCGTGGATCACGACAGTATTCGAACTTAAATTTTTTAAAAAAGATAACTGGGTCATGTGGTGGGACACTTATTAACTCTAGGCAGTGTCTCTCTTATTTTCTGTTTAAGTTACAAAATAATGATGGTGACTTACTGAACTGGTTTCACAAACCACTAAATAGTTATAAATTTATAATTTAAGAAATACAAGTTTAGCAGGTAAGAGCTTGGGTTCCAGTTTTTTTTTTTTAAACTAGTATAGAGTATGAAGTAGTTGTATATTATTGTAAAGGCTCTACTAAAAATAAAACAAAAAATTTCTCTTCTTTTCTTAAAGGCAAATACTTTTAGTGGCATTAGTTTACTGTTTTGGAGCACCCCCCCACACACACTTTATATGTGTGCATATGATTAAACATAATAGTGGGATTTTTTAATTTTAATTTTTATTTTTGTGGTACTGGGGATGGGACCCAGGGGCATTCTACCTCTGCGCAGCACCCCCAGCCCTAATTTTTTTTTATATTATTTTTATTTTTGAAACAGGGTCTGAGTTGCAAAGGGCCTCACTAAGTAGTTGAGGCTGGCAGTGAACAATCCTGTCTCAGCCTCCCAAATGCTGGGATTACAAGTATGTGCTACCACACCTGGCTTAAGGGATTTGTTGTTATATATTTATACATACATAGGAATAATTTGGTCAATTTCTTATTTTTATGTTTCTGTGTGTGTGTGTGTGTGTGTGTGTGTGTGTGTGTGTGTGTGTACACGCGTGCGCACATATATGCTACTGGGAATTGAACCCAGGGGCGTTATACCTCTAAGCTACACCTCCACCCCTATTTTTTATTCTTTATTTTGAAACAGGGTCTCACTAAGTTGCAGAGCCCTCACTAAGTAAACTGAGGCTGGCCTCAAACCAGTGATCCTCCTGTCTCAGCCTCCCAAGTACACTGCGGTTACAAGAGGGGACCACCATGCTCAGCTGATAGGTTTTTGTTTTTTTGTTTTGTTTTGTTTTCCTGTGGTACTAGAGAACCACAAAAATCGAACCGAGGTGCTTTCTAACTCTGGGTTATACTCCTAGACCTATTTTATATTTTATTTGTAAACAGGGTCTCACTAGTTGCTGAGAGCCTCACTAAGTAGCCGAGGCTGGCTTTGAACCTGCGCGATCCTCCTGTCTCAGCCTCCCACACTAGCTTACGAGTGTGTGCCATCATGCCTGGCTCTGGCAGTTTTTTAAAAAATTAAACGTATGTATATATTTTTTGTGTTTGTAGGGATTTGACCCAGGGACATTCTACCTCTGAGCTCTACCCCCAGCCCTATTTTTATTCTCTACTTTAAAACCATCTAAGTTGCGGAGGGCCTCACTAGGTAGCTGAGGCTGGCCTTGTGAGAACCTGTGATCTTGCTGTCTCAGTCTCCCAAGTACTGGGATTACAAGCGTGCGCTACCACGCCCAAACTTGCTTTTATATTTCTGAATAATATACCAATAGTACTGGTTTTCTCTTTGGTCTTTTCCTATTCTTCCCCAGATTTTTCTAGCCTCCATTTTCTAAATGTAGTAACATAGTAATTCTGGTTGTGCCAATATTGAGTGTTGACACTCTTTATATGACCCCAGAGAATACTGTTTACAGTTGAGCCATGGACTTTTTTTAATAGATTCTTTCCTTGTCATTTGTGTTTCCTGGAGTTAATGATTGTTTTCTTTTTTTTTTTTCTTTCATTTGCTTGTTTTTCTATGTACTTATTAATTCATCAACCTGTCTCTCTCTTGACTCAATCTTCTTTTAAGAGTTTTTTTTTTTTTTGTGGTACTGGGGATGGAAGCCCTTCTAACTCCAGGCTACACTCCCAGACCTATTTTATATTTTTATTTGGAAACAGGGTCTCTTAAGCCAGGCGAGGCTGGCTTCGAACCTGCGCGGTCCTCCTGTCTCCGCCTCCCAATCGCGGGGATTACAAGCGTGCGCCACCGCGCCCGTCACCTTTTAAGAGTTTTGAACACCAGGTTCTCTCTGTTTCATCTTCTTGGAGACGTTTCTCCTGGACCCTCCGCCATGCTTTGTGATGGAGTGGTACCTGCCGTTTTCCTCGGGCTCCTCTTCATCATCATTCTGGGGGTTCCCTTTACTTAACTCCTGCTCATTTTCCTTTTTATTCTTTCTTGGTTTACTGGGCTAATTTTATTATTTTTTTTTTATTTTTTTGTGGTACTGGGGGTGGAACCCAGGGGCATTCTACCTTTGACCCACACCCCCCAGCCCTATTTTTTTTATTCCTTATTTTGAAACAGGGTCTCACTGAGTGGCAGAGGGCCTCACTAAGTACCTGAGGCTGTCCGTGAATCGCAATCCTCCTGTCTCAGCCTCCGGAATGCTGGGATCACCAGCGTGTGCACCACGCCCAGCTCTGCTGCCCTAGTTTTGCAAAACATAGTTTTCAATAGCTTCCTGGGGATCAAGTTTTTTGAAACCACGAAAACATCTCTATGCCACCTCTTATCCCACTGATGGACTGGATGGGTGTCAAATTCTGCTTTAAAGACATTCCAGTATCTTTTTATCTTCCAGTGCTTCCTTTGAGAAGCTATTTGTATTTCTAATCCTTTGGATCAAACTTAGATTTTTAGTCCTTCCTTTTGTATTTATGACAATAGTGTGTGTGTGTGTGTGTGTGTGTGTGTGTGTGTATGTGTGTGTGTGTGTGTGTGTGTGTGTGTGTGTGTCTGGGGGTTGAGCCCAGGGCTTCACACCTGCTAGGCAAGCACTCTACCACTGAGCTACATCCCCAGACCTTTTAAAATTTTATTTTGAGACAGGGTCTCGCTAAGTTGCCTAAGTAAGGCCTTGAGTTTGTTTTCCCCATTTCTGAGCCGATAGTCGTTGGGATTACAGGTATACTCCACGGCACCCGGCTAATTGTGAGCCCTTTTGACCTGGAAACTCACATTCTGACAAAAATTCTTGAATGACTTCATTAACAGATTTTTTCCTGCTTCTTGTCTTTGTTCTTTTCTGGAACACATAATTGGACGTGACATTTCCTTAACTGGTCCTCTAATGGTTTTTTCTTTTCTATTTTCCTTTTATTTTTTTTTCTCTCTCTCTCTTACCTTTTGGCAGATTAACTCAACTTTATCTTCTAACCCTTAATTTCTCTTTCCTGCTATTAAAATTATCAAGAATTTTTTTTCTTGGTCTCTGACGTTTTTAAAAATAGCATCCTGTTCATGTGTCTTGTGTCTTGGTTGTGTTATCTTCTGTCTAAAAATGTTAATGATGCTTTCTTCTGCATGGTCTGCTTTTCTTTCTTTCTTTTCTTTTTTTCTGAAGTACATAGTTTGGTTTTTTTCTTGGTCTCTGTCTTTTATGTTAAAGACATTTCTTAGATGAAGCAGTCTCCCAGCTGGACCCTGGGGCTCTGCAGAGCAAGAACTCTGTATGATTTATCCTTGTTTTCTGAGTGCTTAGATTCAGGAATACTTAGGGCACAGAAAGTGTTTTGTGAGTTCTATCTGCAAGTATTACTTATTATGATGATTAAAAGCACGCCAAATACCTTTTCCATTTAACTTGCAGCAATTAAAAAAAATTAATGATTTCCTTTTTTTCACAAGAGCTTAAGGAAATGCTAGCATTGAACATGGTGGCTGCTGTCGACCACTCAGTTACACACATTCATGAGGATAATTAGCTGTTAGCACCAAATGCCGGGGAGGGGGGACTTTTAATCGTATTTTTGTGTCACTACTATAAAAGTTTAGTTAAGACATTGTTCAGCTTAGGAGGTGTGTGCTTATTGGGTTGGGGGAAATGCCACAAGAAATTTTCAGAATGGGACCAAACTATCTAGTTGAGCACACTGCCACTTAGTTCCTTCTGACAAAATCAAGTAAGAGATAAGTGAAAAACGTGGATTGTTTCCAGTTGGCAATAAAACTACACATGCCAAGAGCTTTAAGGAAAACTTATAGGAACGCATTTTTCTCAAATAGTAGGCATCCCCCTGAAGACATTGAGGCTGCTCAGAATTATACAACCAAAGTTACTTTTTCTCAGGTTTCCCCTGGAGCCAGATCAAAGAAGGTGTTTATATGTTTAGAATATAAAGATTTTGAAACATTACTTGCAAAAGAAATGGTAACAGAGAAATAAGTTAGACATAGAGAAACAGAAACATGTATTACTTTGTATCTTGACAATATAAGAAAGTAAGTTTACTGACAACAAAGATGTCAATAAGGAAGTCATGCTAACATTTATATAAAAACATGTTAAAAAAAAAAAAAAAGACTTAGCCAGGCTTGCTGGTGCATGCCTGTAATCCCAGTATTTGGGAGGCGAGACAGGAGAATTGCAGGTTCGAGGCCAGCCGCAGCAACTTTAGTGAGACTGTCAGCAACCTAGCAAGGCTCTGTGTTAAAACAAAAAATAAAAAGGGCTGAGGCTTATCTCACAGGTAGAATGCCTTTGGGTTCAATCCCCAGTAAAACACACACACACACACACACACACACACACACACACTCACACACACACACTCACACACACACACTCACACACACACACACACACACTCCAAGACTTGATTTATATGGAATTCAGGAACTGTGTTTTTAAGAGAAGATCATGCTATAGCCAGGCGCGGTGGCGCACGCTTATAATCCCAGCATTCGGGAGGCTGAGACCTGAGGATCGTGGTTCGCGGACAACCTCAGCTACTTAGTGAGGCCCTTGCAACTCAGTGAGACTTAGTTTCAAAATAAAGAATAAAAAAATAGGGCTGGGGGTGCAGCTCAGAGGTCGAATGCCCATTGAATTCTTTTGAATTCCCATTCCAGGGGAGCCGGGGACCCTATGCAATCCAGTGACCTGGTGTAGTAAGTGGGGTGGGAATTCTGGGCACCCCCGGTTTCTGCTGCTGACTTGATCTGTGTCTCTGAGCTAGCTCTGTGTGTGTGTGTGTGTGTGTGTGTGTGTGTGTGTGTGTGTGTTTTACTGGGGATGGATCCCAGGAGCTTTCTACCTCTAAGGCTACACTCCCAGACCTATTTTATATTTTATTTGTAAACAGGGTCTCACTTAAGTTGCTGAGGCTGGCTTCGAACCTGCGCGATCCTCTCTCAGCCTCCCCAGCGCTGGGATTACAAGCGTGCGCCACCACACCTGCCTCTGAGCTAGCTATTGATGTATCACTTTTGCCTGGAAGTCTCTTCACCTATAGAACTAAGAGCTGGAGTAGAAAATCGAAAAGGCCCCCACTCCCCAGGTTCTGACATTTGAGATTTAACCCGATTGTAACTTAATGTATAATGGGGTACAATAAATTAAGCAACATTTATAAGAACTGAAAGGGGTTGCATTTACTTGCCAGAGTGTTGGGAGAGCTGCAGAGGACTGGGAGGCCGTCTTGGGAGACCGGGTTTTCCTGCAGTGGCTTTGAGGGTTGAAGGTGTCAGGTGAAGTAACCCAGCCGCCAACTGCAGGTATCTGGAGTCCTTATCAGCTCCCGACTGAGGGGCCCGCTTCCTACCTTGGCTAAGCACATCAGAGTTTGTATGTGCCTATTGGACATTATTGGACAGTATAAAAATCATTTGATTTCACTCTTTCTGTTAGTTTCTCTCTTGTATAATTGTGGGATTTTTTTTTGGGGGGGAGGGCTGTGGGGGCTTTTTTGTTTTTGTTTTTTGTTTTTGTGGTAGTGAAGATTGAGCCCAGGGACATTCTACCTTTGAGATATACCCCCACTTCCCTCCCCCCCCCCTTTTTTTTTTAAACAGGGCCTTACTAAGTAGCTGAGGCTGGCCTTGAACCTGCAATCCTCCTGTCTTAGCCTCCCAAGTGCTGGGATTACAGGTGTGCGTCACTGCACCTGGATGGACCTGTGGATTTTAAAGTGTCCTTGCAGGCACATAGTGTTTTATGCAATAAAGTATCTCTACAGGGCTGGAGAAATTACACTCCCAGAGCTGATAGCTTAAAGGTTCCTTGGGCAGCTCGTTTTGTTTCTGAGAGTTCTGGTCTCACCCTGTCAGACTCCAGGCAACCCCCAGTGTTCTGTGTCTTGCAGGGTGGGCTGAACTCTGGTCTGTGTGCAGGGTACTTCTCCAGTCTGGTTTGTACCCCCTCCCCTTACTCCCAAAGCAGCATGACTTATTGATCCACGTGGCCCTTCAGAGTCTGGTCTGCAGGTGTAATAAACTTTGCTGATGTTAGAAGATCTGTTTGCCATTCTCTTAGGGGAGAGGTTCAGAGCTGTGCTTTTTTTATTTTTTATTTTTCTTTTTTAAAGACAGGGAACAGGAAGGAAGCCTTTGAGGAAGGAAAGCCTGGGCAATGGCTCTAGCTTTGTGTTGTCTTAAAGAGACACGCCCTAGACTGTACGCCCACCGGGAGTGACCACAAGCATTCACCTCCTCCCGCCAGGAGCCCGCCCGAGGAACAGCTGGCCGGCACAGGCCTTCTGTTGCAAATATTAGTAGATTCATCCCAAATTTTGGAAGAGCCACCTGTAGTTTGTTGGAAAGATTAACAAGCCTTTAAATATACTTCTGTTCTGGGGTTTAATAAAACAACTCTCACAATTGATACTTTTTGTCCCTTCTTCTCTTACTGCAGCTAAACAGGAAATGTATAAAAATATAAAGATTATATATATATATATAAAATATTTATATAATCTCTGAACTTGTGATTATAATAAGAACATTTTACATTGTAAGGTTTTACATGAAATAAGGCTTTTGGTTTTGTGTTTCCTATTTATTGTTTGTCCTTAACTACTTTTATTTATAGTTAAAGTGTAGTAGTCACTTTACAAATCATAACAGAATAGTTACATGGTTACCGGTTACACTGTTACATGGTTACTAGTTACACTGTTATGTTGAGAAAGATCCTTAAAATTATTTCTTTGGAGGGTGATGTTTTGAGTAAGGAGGGAGGAGTGTAGTGACGGAGAGAGTGTCAAGATAATGGTGTTAAATTTGAGCAGCCTTATTCAGTTTTAAACATCTGCTTTTAAATCTAGAGTTACAGTGCAGACAGGTAACATTAGCATGGTAAATGCCACATTTCAGTGTTTCTGAAGCCTTGAATTAGTGCTGGCTTTGATAACGGCGCTCCTTTATCCAAAATGACAGTATAGTCTGCATTTATTTATTTTTTTACTTATTATTTTTGTAGTACTGGGGATTGAACTCAAGGGTATTCTACCTCTGAGCCATACCTCCAGCCCTATTTTATTATTTTGAAACAGGGTTTCACTAAGTTGCTGAGGCTGGTGGTAAACTTGCAATCCTCCTATCTCAGTCTCCCAAAGCGCTGGGATTACAGGAATACACCCCGCACCTGGTTTAGTCTCCATTTTGAGTTATGCAGCGGAAATAAACTTTGGATTTTGGAATATTTTGGATTTCATATTTTCAGATTAGGGACCTTCAGCCTCTCTCTGAGCCGCAGCTTTTGCCTTGGGTGAAGGGAAACTTTTTGTCTTTTGTGGTATTTTTGTAGACATCAGCGGGGACTACATAACTAGTTTTATAACACTGTATCCAGTGGTGTTGCACAGTGGTATAGTCCAGTAGCAGGTGTGGACTTTGGAGACTCCCTACTTGTTTGAATCTTCCCCACCACTTTCTAGCTGGGAAATTTGGGGCAAGTTTCTTAACTCCCTGTGCCCTGTTTTCCTCGTCTGGAAAACTGGAATAATAAAAGCACAGACCATGTAGGGTTGTGAAGCTTAGCACTAGCCTGGCACACAGCACCCATGAATGTTGTCGGTTTCATCAAGATACTTAAAGATGGTTCCCCTGGCTTCATTACCAATATGGTTCTTATTCATCATAAGTTTAGAAAAGGAAGATTCTTTTTTGTACCTAAAAAGAGCAATTAAAGTCTGAATTTTTATTTATTATTTATTATTTATTTATTTTCATTTATTTTATATATATACATATATATATATATATATTTATTTATTTATTTGTACTGGGGATGGAACCCAGGGTCATTCTACCTCCGAGCTACAGCCCCAGCCCTATTTCTTATTCTTTATTTTGAAACCGGATCTCACTGACTTGCAAAGGGCCTCACTAAGTAGCTGAGGCTGGCCGCGAACCTGTGATCCTCCTGTCTCAGCCTCCCAGATACCTGGATTATAAGTTTGCGCCGTTATGTCTAGCTTACCGAGTTATTTTTGATGCTGTCAGTGGTAGGCACGGGGAGACATAGGTGATGACCATTTAAAGGCCTTGCAGGCATTCACCTGAGCATCATAGCCCCCTCCTCCAGCATGTGGCCAAAATCTGTTATCCTGAATAAGAGGCCACGGTCGGCTCTGTGTCTCGGAAGAATCTACACTCCAAATGGTTTGTCACCCCTTTCTGGACTTAAACTCCCGAGGGCAGAGCCCCGCCTGGTCGTCTTCCCTGTTCTCGCAGAGGCTACGCAGGGGCCAGGTGTGGACAGGTGCCTGCTGGATGTACTAGGGCCGGAAGCAGGGAGAGGCTTGGATCACTTCCCTTCAGTGGAGTGTCCCCAGCTCGTCTGTCTCGTCGCTTGTGGTTCTGCTGTGAGGCCTCTAATTTCTGCATTAGATTGTTACATAATGACCGGCTCTGTGCTGCCCTGTGGCTTCCTCGGGTCACGGCCCTGCAAATGTAGCTCTAGACGCTGACGACGTGGACCACCGTGGCCTTGGGCTGACAGTCAGAGGCTGTCACCGCTCAGCTCCATACGACACAAGTGATAGCCGTCCAGCAGGAGGTCACTCGGTCTGCAGCAAAAGTGTGCTTTTTTTTTTTTTTTTTTGTACTTGGTATTGAACTCAGGGGTATTCTACCTCTGAACTATCCCCCCAGTCCTTTGGATTTTTTTTATTTTGAAACTTAGGTTGTGGAAGGTCTCATTAAGTTGCCAAGACTGGACTCAAATCTGCCATCCTCCTGTCTCGGCCTCCCAAGTACTAAGATTACATGTGTGGGCCACCATACCTGACTAAAAGTGCACATTTTATTTTATTATTATCATTATTATTATTAATTTGTGTGGTACTAGGGATACTAGAACCCAGGGTATTAGAATCCAGGGGCATTCTCCCTCCGATCTATACCTCCAGCCCTATTTTTTTTTTTTTATTATTCTTTACTTTGAAACACAAGTGATAGCCGTCCAGCAACAGGTCACCCAGTCTGCAGCAAAAGTGTGCTTTTTTGTTTGTACTTGGTATCGAACCTCACTAAGTTGCAAAGAGCCTCACAAAGTAGCTGAGGTTGTCTGCGAACCGTGATTCTCCTGTCTCAGCCTCCCAAATGCCGGGATTACAAGCTGGGATTACATGGTACGCCACCAAGCCTGGCTCAGAAGTTCACATTTTATTTTATTTTATTTATTTATTTATTTTTGGTGGTACTGGGGTTCCTGGAAGCCCTTCTTCCTCTGGGCTACACTCCCAGACCTATTTTATATTTTTGAAACAGGGTCTCTTACGCCAGCGCGGCTGGCTTCGAACCTGCGCGATCCTCCTGTCTCCGCCTCCCAAGCGCGGGGATCACAAGCGTGCGCCACCACGCCCGGCTAGAAGTTCACATTTTAAATGCTGCACAGCCTACATCGCAGGCCAACAGCAGGCTCCGTGCAGGTAAGTAGTGGAAGAGAATGCCATCCTAGGCGGTCATAAGATCATGTTCCATTTCCATAATGGCAGAGTTGATGTCTACCCCCGTGATGCTGTGTGGTCGCAGACCTGCGGGCAGGCCCCGCACCAGCCTGCTTGGTGGGCATTCTTGTGAGCCAGAACAGAAGTTGTTTCTCTTGTTGTCATGGGAACAGAGGGGCGGAGAGAAAGGGCCAGGAGGGAGGGGAGATGTCTTAGGGTGGCCCTGCACCTCCCGGAGGCTGCACCTGGAGCCAGTTGTCTGGGATGGGGACGGCCCAAGAGGGGCGGGGCTGCATGTCCTGTGCTCTCCCTTCTCCTGGGAGGATGGCGGGGTCTCTGGCTCCTCGGTGACATTTGGATTGACGCTGTTCCCTCTGTTAGCGCACATGTCAGCTAGTGCTTCCCCAAGGGCGCCTCGTGGGCAGTGCTCAGCACGTTGCCCAAGAACTCACATTGCAGGGATAACTTTGAACGCGTCTGTCTTTGTATTTTTTAAGTGAATTTGCAGATTTTATTAAGACTCCATTAAGTAAGCCTTTCAAGACTTTATTTAATAAGCACCCTATTAACGAGTTACTTGTGATCCGTCTCACAGTGATTACAAGTCCCGGAGGGTCTCTGCCCCACACTGGGCTTTGGTTTGGAAATGGGAGCAGGAAGACAGAAGGTGTTGCAGAGAGAGGTTGAAAGACCAGGGCGGCTTACAGGAAATGGCAGCCCACAGCCTCACGGGTGGTGAGAGCATTTCCTGATTTTGGGGATGAGTGACCAGGTGTCTCGGGCCTGGAGCCTGCAGTCTCATACAAGCCTGCTGATGTTTCCTCTGCCTTAGACAAGTGTCGGTTTTTCATCTTTGAGTGACTAAGTGTGAGTTGGGTTTTAGAATTATTATTATTGGCTGGGCGTGGTGGCACATGCTTGTAATCCCAGTACTTTGGAGGCTGAGATGGGAGGATTGTATGGGTTCAAAGCCAGCCTCGGCTTCTTGGTGAGGCTCTCAGCACCTTAGTGAGACCCTGTTTCCAAATAAAAATATAAAATAGGTCTGAAAGTGTAGCCCGGAGGTAGAAGGTCCCTGGGTTCCATCCCCAGTACCACAAAAAAAAATTATTGTTCTTAGTTATCATCTTTCTTTATTTTTTTCAATTGATAAATAGCAAACAACATGATTCTGTTTCTTCATTATTGTTATTATTGGTATTGGGAATCAGTATGCATAAGTGTACGCTACTCCTAAGCAGGACCTCGAATCACCCCCTTCCCTCCTTCTCCCTTTTAAATATAAACGTCTGCATAGCTTTTTAGGAACTTGCAGCTAACATTTGTATGGCTCAGAGTTTCTTTGTGAGAGGCACACTTTTCTTTCTCTCTCGGTGTCTGGCACTGGGGATGGAACCCAGGGGCATTCTACTTCCAAGTTACACCCCAGCCCTTTGCAATTTTTATTTGGAAACAAAGCCTCACTAAGTTGCTGAGAGCCTCGCTATGTTGCGAGGCTGTCCTCGAACCTGCAACCCTCCCGTCTCTGCTTCTCAAGTACTGGGATTTTAGGCATGTGCCATGGTACTCAATTCTACCTCCTCTCTTTGAAAGCCTAAATAATTTTGGCATTAGTACGGTGTTTTCTGATTATAAACATGATGCCCATTCACTGTTGAACACTTGGAAAATACAGATTAGAGGTAAAATACAATTTGCCCATCTTCCTGTTAACATACTGATGTATTTCCATTTCTCCGTGCATAGTGTTTTTATTTGTTTGTTTGTTTGTTTGTTTTTGTGGTGCTGGGGATGGAACCCAGGGGCATTCTACCTCTGAGCTACACCCCCGGCCCTATTTTTTTTTTAATCCTTTTTATTTTGAAACAGAGTCTCACGGAGTTCAATGGGCCTCGCTAAGTAATAGCTGAGGCTGTCCGCGAACCGCACTTCTCCCGACTCAGCCTCCCGAATGCTGGGATCACAAGCGTGCGCCGCCACGCCCGGTGCGTAGTGTTTTATGCCACTGACATGAGTGACTCGTTTCTTACGGTTATGAAACATCAATTATACACAGCCTCTAGGCAGTAACACTGTCTAAAAACTGGGCTTAATGTTCAGTCCAAATCAAACTTGTATCTCATGGAAACTTTGTTTTCGGTTTTGGTTAATGTCTTCCTTCGCCAAAGCTTTCCTTGTCCCAGACCAGTTTTCCCCTGAGAAAGTGTCTGTACCAAAAGGGAACATAATGGCTACCAAAGCAAGTTACATCCTGATGGACTGTTTGGAACTTTGTTTCCCTAATTAAGGAGGCAGCTTTAGGAGCGGGAACTCTGGAGCTGGGTGTGAATCTTGGCAGCTGTGCTCACGAGCTGGGTGAAGCTTAACTGCATTCACTCCAACTTTGTGTGAAATAAATAAAGCACTTAGAATATGCATGGTAAATCCTCAGTAAGTGCTGGCTATTTTTCTTAGTGCCTTATTATTATTATTATTATTATTATTATTATTATTGTAATACTGTGAGCCATAGGACTGTGAGATGATCCTAAGGAAGCAGAATTGTATGCTGCTGATAAGCAAAACACTCTGCCAGGCGTGGTGGTGCACACGTGTAACCCCAGTACTCGGGAGGCTGAGACTGGAGGACTGCATGTTCGAGGACAGCCTCACTGAGACCCTCAGCAACTTAGTGAGACCCTGTTATTTATTTATTTTTTTTTGTGGTACTGGGGTTCCTGGAAGCCCACCTCCGGGCTATGCTCCCAGACCTATTTTTTTATATTTTTATTTGGAAACAGGGTCTCTTAAGCCAGCACCGCTGGCTTCGAACCTGTGTGATCCTCCTGTCTCCGCCTCCCAAGCGCGGGGATTACAAGTGTGCGCCGCCGCGCCCGGCTTATATTGGGATATTTTAGAGGTGACATTTAAAACAAATAATACACACACACATGACTTTTATGAGTGGATGGTGGAGAAAGTTTAGTTCCCCTCATGCAAACCAATATTGTACTTCTTTTTAATGTGATGAGTTTGTGGTTATTTCTTCACCTAAAGTTAGGATGACTGTCAGCACAGAGACAAGTCTAAAATCAAATAACAAAGTCAGGGTCAATCAACCCTGTCTGGAATTTCAATTCCTGAGAGACTGAGAAAGGAGGACTGCAGGTTTGAGGTCAGTCTCAGAAACTTAGTGAGACCCTCGGCAACCTAGTAAGATCCTATTTAAAAAAAAAAAAAATCAGTCCTATGATGAGGCTCTGGGATAAGTAATAAGATTTCCCATCACGAATGTCTTCAAGGCTGTGCTCTGAAAACATCCCACTAATGAAGCACAGTTAAATTGCTTTGTTCTGAGTCACTTGTAATAATTTTTTTCCCTTCCTGCTGCTAAAAAGAGAGTGGAACGTTTGACTCAGAGAATGCTATGTGAAGCTTTGTGAGGACCAGGGAACCAGTGTCTCCATTTGAACGCGGAGTCTCGCAGTAATTATTAAATCAATAGTCATCACCGGGCGTGGTGGCGCACGCTTGTAATCCCCGCACTTGGGAGGCAGAAACAGGAGCATCGCGCAGGTTCGAAGCCAGCCGCGCGCGCTGGCTTAGGAGACCCTGTTTCCAAATAAAAATGTAAAAATAGGTCTGGGAGTGTAGCCCGGAGGTAGAAGGGCTTCCAGGAACCCCAGTACCACAAAAAAAAAAAAAAAAAAAAAAAAAAAAAAAAATCAATAGTCATCAAATGACCTGTAGGGGATCTGGTCAAAAGACAACAAAAGCGTTGTTCTTCCCCTTTGATTTCCATATTTGAATCTAATCCTTACATAGTCAAGTTTTGGATGGTGAGTGTGGTTAGTCCTGGTGGAATTGATCATTCCTTTAAGGCTCCCTTCTAAATTTGTGGCCAGAACATATGTAAAGAGTAAGCATGACTGAGACACGTCTAAACATGAAACTAAGAACAATTGGAGAAAATCAACCCAGGCTCCTAAGAAAGCCTGCTGCCTTTCATTTAGGACACACGAGATACCTCTGATATTTATCCATTTTTCAGAATTCTAAAAACATCCTCAAACCAGGCATGGTGGCCCACGCTTGTAATCCCAGCACTTGGGAGGCAGAGACAGGAGGATCGCAGGTTCGCGGCTAGCCTCAGCTACTTAGTGAGGCCCTCCGCAACTTAGTGGGACCCTGTTTCAAAATGAAGAATATGGCTGAGGCAGGGGTATCTTGGAGATAGAAGGCCCCTGAGTTCCATCTCCAGTTCTAAATAAAAATAAAAATAATAATAACAAAAAAAACCCACTTCATTTTGACAGGATTTCACACTGACATTTTCTATGGTTTTTGTAAATTTGATTTCCTTATGCTTATCAATGACTTTTTTTCCCCTACATTGGTGAACAATAGAGAATAAGGTACAGGCTCCTGATGTCATTATCTCTGGGGAGAGAGGCATGTTGACCTCACATTTATTAGCAAGTGCTGGCCACTGAGCTATGTTCCCAATCAATGATGTCAACTCTTTTTGTATGTACGGTGCTGGAGTTTGAACCCAGGGACTTTCTACCTCTGACATACACCCTACCCCTATTTTATTTTGAAACAGGTTCTCACTAAGTTTTGGAAGCCTTTGCTAAGTTTCTGAGGCTGGCTTCAAACCTCCCATCTTCCTTTCTCGTCCTCCCGTTTACTGGCATTACAAGTGTGCACCACCATGTCTGGCTCCAATGATGTCAATAACTTAGCAAAACTCCACAACCTAGCGAGATCTTGTCTCAAGACAAAACAAAACAAAAAACAAAACAAAAAAAAGCTGGAGGCGTGTAGCTCAAAAGTAGAATGTCTTTGGGCTTCATCCCCAGTACCACACATGCAAACAAAGGTTTATTAACATAGTCTTTCAGACCCGCAAATGATCACAGCTTGTCAAAAGTAAATTGGACTGATTTAAATATCATTTGCATTTTGCCTTGTGCTTTTCAAGTGCTTGTGAGAAGAATGAGGGAGGTGACTTCTGTGTCATGACAGCCAGAGAGGACAGAGAGTGAGTGGGGCTGATTTTACCATAAGCTGAGTAATTGGTTCCTGGATAATATGCTTCCAAACCAACTTTATTGAGGTATAACTTACCTAAGATAAAATGCACCCATTTAAGGGTACCCTTCACTGAGTTTTACAATTGCACATCCCCATGTATCCGTCACTCTCATCAAGATGCAGAAGGTCTCCATCCCCATATTGTTCTCTTGGACCTTGCAGTCCTGGGTACCATGTTGTTCATGTAAAACCTTGGTCCTCCATGGTGTGCTCTCAGGGATGCTCTTACTGTCTCCGCCCCATTCCTGTTGGTCACAATATTTCCAGGGAAGCCGGAGCCCTTTTGCATCTAGACCAATTGGACGGTACAGAATGCACAACTGTCCTTGCACACTTGAAGCTCACAGTGAAGTGGGAGAGAGTACGACAGGGCTTCAATCTAAGTAATTGGCTCAAATGGGCCCACCGAGGCCAGTAACGTGAACGTGAGTCTGTTCATTACGTCCTCACTAAGAAGCCAGAGCTATGTGAGGAAGGTTCTAACCGACTGGAAAGGAATAGCTTGGCTGTGGTGTGTCTCCAGCTACATACAGCAGTGTATGGGCGGGGACCCAGGGAATTTGTCCTCTGGGCAGAGTGGCTGTGGCTGAGCCGCCTCAGCTTGTGAGCCTGCCGACCAGACAGGGCGGACCTGGAAGTCCGCGCCTCCCCCACCAGGACCAGCTGTCCCCAAGGGCAAGGCCGGGCACAGAGGCGTGTCCTGCCCCACCCTCGCCAGGCAGGGCCTTTCAGGCTCCCGTGGCTTCCTGGCCATGCTGGACTCCCGGTTACGGTGCTCCGTCCTTATCTCGGTCACCAAGTGCCATCACGGAGTTTCTCTTCGCTCTCCTGTGACTTTCTGCTCCCCTCCCGGGTCTCAGCTTCTGTAGGAAAAGCCAGACTTTTTATGGCCATTTCAAACTTGTTCTTCAATTTGTGACTACATTTTTACTGCATATAAAATACCATCCTATTGTGGCCAGCTTCAGCTATTTAGTGAGGCCCTCTGCAACTTAGTGAGACCCTGTTTCAAAATAAAGAATAAAAAATAGGGCTAGGGATGTAGCTCGGAGGTAGAATGCCCCTGGGTTCCATCCCCAGTACTGCGAAAAATAAAAATAAAATACCATCCTATATACATCAGTATATATTGAACCATTAAGTCCTGATTGTTAGGAGAATCCAAAATTTAAAACATTCTCTAAGTGTTTTAAAGAAAAAAAGTTTAGGGTGGCCAGGCATGTTGGTACACGTTTGTAACTCCAGAATTTGGGAGGCTGAGACCAGAGGATGACAGTTTAAGGACAGCCTCAGCTACTTAGTGAAGCCCTTTACAACTCAGTGAGACCCGGTTTCAAAATAAAGAATAAAAAACTAGGGCTGGGGCTGTAGCTCGGAGGTAGAATGACCCTGGGTTCCATCTCCAGTACTGGCAAAAAAAAAAAAAAGTAGAGGGTGAATATCTCTGATCTGACATGCTTGGGGCCAGAGGGGATTTTGGATACTGGATTTTTTTTTTCAGGTTTTGGAATATTCAAACACACACACGTATATATAATGAGATGCCTTGGGGATACAATCCAAATCTTAGTGTGAAATTCATTTCGGTGTCTTGTACATCCTACAGAGCTTGAAGGTGAGTGTCTGCAGTGTGTTAATGTGTCTGCCTTTTGACTGCACCTCGCGCCCCACGAGTTGAGGTGTGGACTTTTCCACCTGTGGTATCACTGCAAGTTTTGGGTCGAGGCTGGGGAGATAGGTCAGTGACAGGGTCTGTGCTTTGCGTGCATTAGGCTCTGGGGTTTCATCCCCAGCACAGGCTTTTTTAAAAAAAAAATTCTTATTTTGGAGCATTTCATTTAGACCTGGGGCTTTCAGATTGGGGGTGTCCCACAGTTGCCCCTTGGTGATGAAGTTACCTCCTTCCCAGCTCCGTGGGTGCCTGTTTTAATGCTTGGCTGTCTCTTGTGCACCACCCTGTCATGGCCACTGCAGTTTTTGA
Organism: Muscardinus avellanarius; assembly: GCF_963383645.1. Classification (NCBI taxonomy): domain Eukaryota; kingdom Metazoa; phylum Chordata; class Mammalia; order Rodentia; family Gliridae; genus Muscardinus; species Muscardinus avellanarius. The sequence goes on along the minus strand of NC_137800.1, from coordinate 75,209,712 downwards.
CTTTCCCTCGTTCACCTGTAAATGAATTTCTGAGAATTGATACATGAAAGTGTTTCTGGGGCTGGGGGCGTAGCTCAGTGGCAGAGCACTTGCTTAGCATGTTTAAGGCCTTGCATTTTATCCTCAACACTGGGGAAAAAAAGAGAAAAAACTTAGAATTATTATATTTCTCAAACATTTAAAACCATGAGCCTTTTTATCAACTTAAACATCTCATATCCTTTTGAGAGATGATTTTTTTTGGCAGTACTGAGGATTCCCAGGGGCATTCTACCTCCAAGATGTATACCCCCAACCCTAGTTTTTATTCTTTATTTTGAAACAAGGTCTAACTAAATTGTAGAAGGTCTCACTAAATAGCCAAGGTCTCCACAAACTGCGATCCTCCTATCTCAGCCTCCCAAGTACTGGGATTACAAGCGTGCGCCACCATACCCGCTTTGAGAGGTGCTATTCTGATATATTTATTCCTTGACAAAAGGGCAGGGTGACTCTGTCCCCTAACCTTAACCCTAATGGATGTTAGATTACACTTTCAGGTAATAGTCCTGAAGGTTATTACACTAAAATGGCTCCGTATTTGTTGACCAGTCTGATCATATCATAAATGCATACTGAGGATAGAGAAAGAAAAGAGTTATTTGTGAGGGGAGTTTTGCTTAGCAAAGGCTTCTTAGTTTTGAAGTTTAGCACTGCTCATCTTTAGTTTTAATTCACTTGCTGAGTTCCGCCAACAAACATTAGCACCCAGAAACAACTCCATTAGCGTCTCCAGTCAAAGAAAAATCCTGGCATTTCTCGTAGCTCAGCACTCTCAAAGATGAGATCCAGTTTTTAATCTCTAAAGAGAATTTTCCCCACTGACTCATACCCTTTCCTTGGCATTCTACCTTGTTGGCAACTTTTAGCTCCCAAAGTTTCCCCAGGGGTCGAGGAATCACAAATGCCATTCAGAATGAATGTGTCATGCAGGTTCTTCTATACTTATCAGGACGGCATGTCCCACCTATGGGACCCGATAGCTTTTGATCCAATGGGGAAATCGACTATTAAATGTCTCTGACTTTTATGTTTGTTTTTCAGGCAAATGGGGAGGTTTAAGAAATATAACTGGCTGGGTATGGTGGCGCACGCTTGTAATCCCAGTACTTAGAAGGCTGAGGCAGGAGGATCCCAGGTTTGAAGCCAGCCTCAGCAGCTTAGTGAGGGTCTCAGGAACTTAGACCCTGTTTCCAAATAAAATATAAAACGGGTCTGGGGGGTGTAGCCCGGAGGTGGAAGGCCCCTGGGTTCCATCTCTAGTACTACAAAAAAAAAAAAAAAAAAAAAAAAGAAAGGACAAGAGGAAGAAATAAGAAAGAAAGTAAGAGAGAGAGAGAGAGAGAGAGAGAGAGAGAGAGAGAGAGAGAGAGAGAGAGAGAATGATCTCTCCTGTTTCAGAATGAGTACTCTCAACTTTTGATATGAAAGGTGTCAAAACCATCTTGTTTTAGGTCTGTTTGTACTGACTGCCTGTTTTTCCCCAGTTTATTTTTCTAAGGTTGCATTCCTTCCTCTCCTGCTTTCCAACTCTTGACTCCTCATGTGTTCATACAGAGAAACATCTGGTATTCTGAGAATCTTATTTTTGGTGGCAAATGAATATTTTATGGGACTCCCTGTATTCCAATGTGCAAACATAATGAAGCATGATTAATTAAAAAAAAGCAGTTTGCTAATGTACATAAAATACATGTTTTGTGTGGGCCTGGCTGAATTTTCCATGCAGGCTTTATAAATATAAATGAGACTATCTCTAGATGCTCTTAAGAAGCTTTGGGCATCTCGCCAGTTTTGCTGGTCATTGTATACCTGCACGAAGGCTTGTCCTAAACACTGAGTGAGTGGTAAGCTGTAAGTAGCTCCCTACAGAGTGACCTGTGTAAGTAAGCCTTACAGACATGGTAATTTTTTACTCAGAAATAATTGAAACAAAGATGTTAGAATTGACCACATAATATTGTGATTAGATTTTTATACATTGAAGAGCATCAGTAGTAGTTCAGTTTAGTGTCTGGGTAAATAAAAAACTTTGTAGATGGAATGAATGAACCTCTAAGAATAAACCTCACGGCAAGAATTAATTGAAACCATCTTATTTAATTTTCAAGGGGAGGCTGAAGGAATTGCATAAAAATCATCCAATTTGAGATATAAACACAGTTGATAGGAAAAAATTAATTGCTCTTAGGATATCTAATTGTTGCTGGGCGTGGTGGCGCACGCTTGCGATCCCCGCGCTTGGGAGGCGGAGACAGGAGGATCCCGCAGGTTCGAAGTCAGCCATGCTGGCTTAAGAGACCCTGTTTCCAAAAATAAAAAAGTATAAAATAGGTCTGGGAGTGTAGCCCGGAGGTAGAAGGGCTTCCAGGAACCCCAGTACCACCAAAAAAAAAAAAAAAAAAAGAATATCCAATTGTTGTAACCTTTGCCTTTTGAAATTCAAATAACAGCTGTACTACATTTATAGAGACTGGTCTTTACTATTTATAACTGGTGAACTCATGTTATAAGCAACAAAATATGTATTTGGATATTTATAGACACTTTTCTTAGCAATTTCAGATACTCAGAAGTCTGATGTATCTAGTTTTTACTAGATCTGTACTTGGAAGTGAGCTTTCCGGAGTACCCCATGCAGATATGGATTTTTTTTTTTTCAGTACTGGGGATGAAATCCAGGGGCATTCTACCTCCAAGCTACATCCCCAGCCCAATTTTTTATCCTTTATTTTGAAACAGGGTCTCACTGATTTGCAAAGAGCCTCACTAAGTAGCTCACTAAGTAATCAGCCTCCTGTCTGAGCCTCCCGAGTATGTATGGTAACCACAATGCTGGGATTATAAGTGTGTGCCACCATGCCCGGCTAAATACAGAGATTCTTAAAAAGTGATCAAAGAAGAGGAATGGAAGACCTTACAACTGTCAGGGGAATTTTTGTCAGCCCTCCATTGTCTTTTGAGGTGTTTAGGTTGGTTGGATGGTCTTGGGGTGATAGTAGATGTGTGTGTCTCCGAGGATAAATGACGATTAATTGAAATGGTCGGTGATTATTCTTGGGTTAAGTCTTGCCTTGTGCTGGAGGAGTAATTAACTATGACTGCGCCTGGAAACTCAGGGGCCTGTGGAGGCAGGCATCCTTTACACGAGGAGCTTTCTGCTTTAGCTTAACCAGACAGAGGCGGCTTCAGTAGCATTCCTGGTGACAGCTTTTAGAGATACTTCACCATGGGAAAAGTTTTTCTGTGCATGTTTTGTGGCAGAAGGCTGGTGCGGGACCTTAGGTAGTTCTTTTTATTTATTTATTTATTTATTTATTATTTATTTATGTGGAACATATTAAAAATGGCATACATTTAGATTGTGCTTGGTACCCTCTCTCTCCCCCCTCACTCCCCCTCCCAACAATGAGTGTCCAGGGTAACCATGCTATATTTCATAGACTTTTACACATATTTGGATGTAGCTCCTCCATTAATCAACCTCAGCCTTCTTCCTCTCCTATCCTTCCATTCTAGCTTTGCTGAGGTTTCCCCTCCATTATCTGGAGTCCCTCTGGTATCCCTAATACTCCCTAGTTTGGGCATATTAGAGAAAACATATGTCCCTTCTCTTTCTGTGCTTGGCTGATCTCACTTAACATAATGTTCTCCAGGTCTTTCTGTCTTCTTGAAAATGACATGATTTTCTTCTTCTTTATAGTTGAGTAGAATTCCATTGTGTGTATTTCCCATAATTTTGTAATCCATTCATCTTTTGATGGAGACCTAGGTTGGTTCCATATTTTGGCTATTACAAATTGTGCTGCTATGAACATAGGTATGCATATGTTGCTGTAGTTCTCTGAATTCAACCCCTTTGGAAAGATACCCAGGAGTGGTATAGCTGGATCATATGGTGGATCTGTTCCCACCTTTCTTAGGAATCTCCTCACAGATCTCCACAGTGGCTGAACTAGTTTGCACTCCCACCAACAGTGTAAGAGAGTTCCTCTTTCCCCACATCCTCGCCAGCATTTGTTGTTCTTTGATTTCTTTATGTTTGCCACTCTGATTGGGGTTAGATGGAATCTCAGCGTAGTTTTGATTTGCATCTCCCTGATGGCTAATGATGTTGAACATCTTTTCATGTATCTATTGGCCATTTGTATCTCTTCTTTTGTGAAGTGTCTATTCAGTTCAGTTGCCCATTTCTTGATTGGGTTATTTGTTTATTTGTTTTGCTAGTGTAGAGTCTTTGAGCTCTTTATATATTCTGGATTTTAGCCCTCTATCAGTAGTTCTTTTAAAGCTTTTTTTTTTTTTTTTTTTTTTTTTTTTGCAGGTCTGGGGATGGAACCCAGGGGCAGTCGACCTCCGAGCTACACCCCCTGCCCTATTTTTTATTCTTTATTTTGAAACCAGGTCTCACTGAGTTGCAGAGGGCCTCACTAAGTAGCTGAGGCTGGTTTAGAACCTGCTCCATCCTCCTGTCTCAGCTTCCAGAATTCTGGGATTACAAACCTATACATACCTAAGCCACCACACCCAACAATGAGTGTCCAGGTTAACCATGCTATATTTTATATACTTTTACAGCTTTTATATACTTTATATACTTTTATATTTTTATATACTTTTAAAGCTTTTTGAGAAAGTGCATGTAGCCATTGTGATGTTAAACTTCTTGACAATATAAAGAGGGGGAAAATACCCAAACAACTTGTGTGGCTTTTTCAGAATTCAAACTGATTCTGTCTTAATTTGTTTATTTATTTTGAGTATTGGTGATAGAACCCAGGGGCATTCTACCTCTGAGCTATACCCCCAGTCCTATTTATTTATTTATTTATTTATTTATTTATTTATTTATTGGTGGTACTGGGGTTCCTGGAAACCCTTCTACCTCTGGGCTACACTCCCAGACCTATTTTTTTATACTTTTTTATTTTGAAACAGGGTCTCTTAAGCCAGCAAGGCTGGCTTTGAACCAGCGTGATCCTCCTGTCTCTGCCTCCCAAGCGTGGGGATTACAAGCATGCCACACGCCTGGCTATTTATTTATTTATTTATTTATTTATTTATTTATTTATTTTACTAAAGATGGAACCCAGGGGCATTCTACCTCTGAGTTACACCCCCAGCCCTGTCTTATTTTCCATTTGGAAAAGGTCTCACTAGGTTGATGAAAGTCTGACTACTTGGCAGTCTGTCCCCAAACCTGTGATCCTTCTGTCTCAGCCTTTCAAGTACCGAGATTACAGGTGTGTATCACCACGTCTGGCTATTTTTTTCTAAACAGGGTCTCTCTAAGTTGCTGAGACTGGCTTTGGAGCTGTGATAGTCCTGTCTTAGCCATGTGCCACCACACCCAGCGGATCCTGTCTTAAGTATTGTGATTAACCCAACAGTACTGTCACTATTTTATTAAGACATAACGTGTCTCTTTACTTAGATGGTAAGTTTGTGGTGTATTGGGATCCTGCCTTAGATTTCTTCTTTCCATGTTAGCTGTTTTGATAAAGTAGATGATGGATAGGACTTTTTAGTCCTTAATTTGAAAAGGGAGGACTATGAACAGGTGGCGCTCAGCTGCATGAAAGTCTTTGACATGTGGGTAACATGCTGGAATTTTCTGGACCTTCTTCACAATGGAGCATGTGTGTGTGTGTTGGGCGGGGGTACTAGGGATTAAACCCAGGGGCATTCTACCTCTGAGCTATATCCCCAGCCCTATATTATTTTTTATTTTGAAACAGTCTCACTAAGTTGCGGAGGACCTCACTAAGTTGCTACTGATCTGGCTTCGAAGCTGGCTGCAAACCCTCAAGCCTCCTGTCTCAGCCTTTTAAGTACTGGGATTACAAGTGTGCACCACCACGCCTGGCTCAGTGGACCCATTTTTAAAGAGGAGCAGAGAGCAGTGGTTGAAAACATGGACTCTAGTGTCAGACTGAGCTTAAGTCCCGGCTTTTTAGATTTTGGAGCATTTCATCTAGACTTGGGATTTTCAGGCTAGGGATGCCCAACCTTTGCGCTGAGTTTCCCCCTGGATGATAAGGTCAGTGGGGCTTTTGGCACAGGCACGTTGCTCTATGATTCTGGGCAAGTTAAGTGTCCTTGCCAAGCCTCAGCTTCCTCTTGTGTGCATGAGGATGGTCGTTCATGTGGTCGGAAGGGCTAAGTTAGTACTTGAGTGCTTGGAACAGAGCCCGCACTGAACTCAAGTCAGCTTGCTTTGCTTACCATCTGCCCTCAAATTGCTAGACTGTAAGATTTAAGGCAGTGTTAACAGACTTTAAAAAAAAAAGTACAGGCTGGGTGTGGTGGTGCATGCTTGTAATCTCAGCATTAGGGAGGCGGAGACCAGAGGAACACGGTTTATGGACAGCCCCAGCTACTTAGCGAGGGCCTTTGCAACTCAGTGAGACCCTATTTCAAAAAATAAAAAGAATAAACCAACGTGGTGGTTCATGCTTGTAATCCCAGCATTAGGGAGGCGTAGACTGGAGTTCACAGTTCATGGACAGCCTCAGCTACTTAGCAAGGCCCTTTGCAACGCAGTGAGACCCTGTTTCAAAATAAAGAATAAAAAGCAGGGCCGGGTATGCAGCTCAGAGGTAGAATGACTCTGGGTTCCATCCCCAGTGCCACAAATAAATAAAGATAAAATAAAAATAAAAAATAGCACCAGAGTGTAGCTTGGAGGTAGAATGCCCCTGAGTTCCATTCCCAGAAAAAAAAAAAAAAATGTGCTTAATCATCTGGAAACCATGCCAGTCTTTTCAGGGTGAACCTGTTTAAAAGGACAGCAGTCACTACATTTAATATTATCTTTAAATATAAAAAACAAGAGCTGGGCCTGGTGGCATACACCTTAATCCCAGCATTTGGGAGGCTAAATCAGGAGGACCCCAGGTTGGAGGACTCCATTTATTTATTTATTTATTTATTTATTTATTTATACTTTCTAAGGCACTGGGGATGGAACTCAGGGGCTTTCTACCTCTAGGATACACTCCCAGACTTTTTTTTATATTTTTATTTGGAAACAGGGACTCACTACATTGCCAAGAGCCTCACTGAATAGCTGAAGCTGGCTTTGAACCTGTGCAATCTTCCCGACTAAGCCTCCAAAGCTTTCAACTACTGGGATTACAAGCATGCGCCACCACGCCCAATGCAAGGTTCCATTTCAAAATAAAAAATAGGGCTGGGATGTAGCTTGTCCCAGGGGTAGAATGTCCCTGGGTTCAAGTCCAAGTCCAACACACACACACACACACACACACACACACACCCCATATCTATCTACCTATATATCTACATTTATAAATATAGATATATTTATGTGAGACAATGGTTGTTGTCATAGATAAATTTGTTTGTATTTAGGCAATAGTGATGATGTATGAATACCAAATTGTCATAAATTAGCCTTACAGATTAATTCAAGGAAACAAGCTGCATTGTTTTGGTACAGTCTAATCATGGGATTTTCTAAGGAGCCAAACAGAGAAAGACCAGGTTATACACTTAGCACACAGCTTCTCTGGTTTAATAAACTATGACCCCCCCCCCACTGTGATCTCATTTAATCCAAATAGCGAAGTCATTACGATTAGTTCCATTGGTGTACTGACGTAAGACAGATTTTGAGCTGGAAACGGTTACATTTGTATTTACATATAATGTAGTGAATGCATTTTGTTGTATGTGTTCAAGCAGAGCACTTCTTTAATCGTATTTGTGGCAATTTTAGGAGAGATTTTATTTACCCTGTATGTATTTTGGCCAGATACCCATCTTGGGATAAGTGTGAAAAAGGTCCACTTGAAACCTTGCCCCATCGGTTACTAATCCGAGCGCTTCAGAAATGGGAGAAAGCAGATTGCTTGTTAAATGAATTGGTAGAATGGGTTTGTTGTTAAATTGGCATAAAAACAGGTGGAAGACCAGGTTCCCGGTTCTCATCCTGGTCTGGCCGTTAAGAGGGATCCTGGGTGAGTAGCGTTCCCCGGTGTGGGATCCAGTCCCAGTATGTAGATGGAAGACATTTGACTAGATCACACCTGTCTTTTTTCCGCTCTTATAAGAAGTGTGTGTTTGGCAAAAGGCTACTACTAAATATTGCGCCTCAAATTTACTTAGGTGTGGTGATGAGGGCTTGTTATAGCCGTGTAAGTGTCTCGTTTACGATCAATAGCATTTCTTCGGAGAAAGTGCTTTAAGAAATTTTAAATTATGAACGATTAAAGTCTTTTAGGAGTTAGAAGTTTCTGTAGGTGGGTGGTTAGGGATTGTTTTTTAGGATCCTTAACTATTTTTATGTTCTATTTGGATATTTTTAGGTAAGATTAAAAGTGTATTTGAGGACCATTAGACAAATAAATGCCAAAGATTGAGAGCTAGTTATTGCTTTGTCAGATTCCCAACTGTTGGATAAATAATGTTTTTGTTAAAATGCTGTGAGGTATTCATCCAGCAAATAGATTATAAGAAAGGAATGTGTGTTTCTGTCTGTGCGCTGCTCTCTGTTGGTCTTAAAGGCTGTAAGAAGGTAAATTTGAGCAGTAAATTCCATAATCATCAGTGCTTTATTTGCTAATCCATTAATAAATCATTTTGTGAGAGTACATGCATTTTAGTAATTATATTTTTAATCTTCTGTCCCTCTAATCAAATATAAAGTTTGCCCTCAGATTTGTTCAAATCCTCCTCCTCTGTTGCCTCCTCCTCTGTCTTGCCCTCCGCTCTTCTTTTCCTTATAAGTGAGGAAGCAGAGATTTGTGATTTAGTATTTATAGAGATCAACAACAAAAAAAGATCAGGTATTCTACAACTGGAGACGCTTCCAGATGTAATTTACGCTTGAACAGGATGACAAAAGAACAAGGATTAAGTTAAACAATTAGAGCTGTATGCTACAGACTATATCCTAGGAGAACTATTTGGGTCACTAGCTTTTGTTCTTTACAGACTCTTGCATTTGTGAATGCCCAGTAAATTGGGTGAAATTAATGATTGTCTCAATGCAAGGCTTTGTTTAAGAAGAAGGGAGTCCACCAAAATAAGTTTCTGACTACATTTCGTAAGAAATCTATCGTTAGTTAATCAGTGTGTTTTATGAATATAAAAGTCATGGTAATTATCACTTTCAAAGCCCACCGGTAGTGAATTTGTTATCTCTTCATGGTGATTATTTTTGGCCTGTTAGCTTGTCATTCTCCAGGCCTAGCAGAGTCCGTCAGCTCTCACTTTTTTTATCTTACGTGGACTATTATGGAGTTCTTGGTAGTGCGGGACATTTTTAACTGGGGTCAGTGATTGCCACTAAATTCAGTGTAAACTGGTGTGTTTGTGTACACGTGCATGCTGCCAAGGGTAAAAGTTCATGGTGGGTCAGAATTTCAAAGGTTTCCACACCTCTAGAAACTAAGAACACTGGTTTCAGGCATGTTTTATGCGTTTGTTGAGGGGCTCTTATTTTTTCCTTTCTTATTCTGGCTGCCTGCCCCTTTTCCCCTTCCTTTGGAGACCTGTCTGTACAACAAAATCCATTTAGAAACCCCCATTTCCAATGAAGGTCTCCAGACTGTCACAGTTGTTTATACTATAGTGACGAAATATACCAACAGCGAATTGTTATTTCTCTAATCACTGACAAGCCAGAGTTAAAGTGCTGTGGGTGGCTTTAATTCATGGCAGGAAGGCCTTCGTGGCGACCATAAGAAATATCAAGTAGAGCCTTCCCCAAAAGCACTCGGTCACATACTTTGTCTTAATAGTAATGAACTTATCGATGAGCTATGGTACACCACGGTGACTTTTTCTTAAAAGATTTATACTTATGGCAAACCAGGGCACGATAAATTTTTCTATGCAAAGTACTTTTTTTGACCCAGAGGAAACGAATGCATATTTCTAATGAGCTGTGATGTACGGCAGTAGGCTGGCTTCAGCTACCTCTTTGGAGGAGATCTCCAGGCCCCTCCCACCTGGTTTTATTTTCCTTAGGTCATGTTGTATATTGTAGATGTGACTTGTGTGTTCATATTGAATATAATGTTGTAAATAAAGGGGAAAAAAACTAGCCTAACATGATCGTTCATGCTTGTAATCCCAATATTTGGGAGGGTGAATTAGAAGGATCAAGATTCCAGTCCAGCCTCAGCAACTTAGTGAAACTCTCAGCAAGCTAGCTAGACCCTGTTTCAAAACAAAACAAAACAAAACAAAATGACAAACAAAAAAAGGGCCGGGAGTATTGCTGATAAAAGTAAATAGAGCTGTGCAAATAACTCCACAGTGAACTTTGGTTTGGAGAACCATTTGCCCATGTTGATGCATGGAGCTGTATTTACTTACACTGTTGTGTGGTAATCCATTGTAGGAATATACTGACATTTATCCTTTGGTTGTTGATGGATATTTGGGTTAGCTTCCAATGTGGGGCTTTTGTGAATAAGGCTGCTGTGCCCATTGGGAGTACTGGATCATAGGGTATGGGCATGTTAAACTTTACTGTGTGTATGGAAATATGTTTTCCAAAGTAGTTACATCACCACTAATAGTATATGATAATGAAGCAACTTATTAGACTTTAAAAGATGTTAGGTAATTTGCTATTGTGGTTATAATTTGCCTTTCTCTTATAACTAACAAGATTGAACATCTTTTCTCCTTTAATTTGCTAAATATTGTCATTTGTTTCTTTTATAAAATGCCCACTCTCTTTTTTGCTCATTTTGCTATTTGTTTACCCCTTTCTAATAGATTTCTAGAAATTATTTACACGCTGCTTAATTTCCCATCATAAGCAAATATCTTTCTTTGTAGTTTCTCATTTCAGTGGTCTTAATTTTTTATTTTCAGAAGTTTTGGTTTTAAAAATACTAAAATTTATCTTTTACCTTTCGGATCTATGACTTCTGCATCTTGTTTGAAAAGGTTATTTGTTTGTTTGTTTTTTTTTTTTTTTGGTGGTACTGGGGTTCCTGGAAGCCCTTCTACCTCCGGGCTACACTCCCAGACCTATTTTATATATATTTTTTTATTTTATTTATTTATTTTATTATTTTTATTTTTTTTTTAATTTTTTTGGTGGTACTGGGGTTCCTGGAAGCCCTTCTACCTCCGGGCTACACTCCCAGACATATTTTTACATTTTTTTATTTGGAAACAGGGTCTCCTAAGCCAGCGCGCACGGCTGGCTTCGAACCTGCGCGATCCTCCTGTCTCTGCCTCCCAAGTGCGGGGATTACAAGCGTGCGCCACCACGCCCGGCTATTTTATATTTTTGAAACAGGGTCTCTTACGCCAGCGCGGCTGGCTTCGAACCTGCACGATCCTCCTGTCTCCGCCTCCCAAGCGTGGGGATTACAAGCGTGCGCCACCACGCCCAGCCTGAAAAGGTTATTTGTGGGGTTGGAGATGTAGCTCAGTCGTAGAGCACTTGCATGAGTTCTTGTGTTCCATCCTAGCACAAAAACATTCTTATATATTCTGCATTTCACATTTAAGTCCTTGGCATTGATTTAGAAAACAATACAAAATGGCGTGAGGTAAGGATTCATAGCCTATTGCCCTAGTGCTATTTATTGTATAGTTCAGCCTTTCTCGCTGATTCGTCATCCTGGTTCTGCCATAGTAGGTTTCCAGGTAACTGAGAGTCATTTTCCCTGCTCTCTCTCCTATTTAAGTGTTCTGTCTGTCTGTCTTTGAGGCAGCACCACATTGTTTGTATAAATGATAACTGACTATTATGTTCTGTTATAGGGATGGCTTGGTCATTCTTAGAGATTATCACTATAAAATAATGTTTGGATTGTCTTGGGTGGGTATCCCGATATGGAAAGAACTGACATCGTTAGAGTATTAGATTCCCTAGTCCAAGAATATGGTATGCCTCTCAGTCTTCATAGGTCTTCTTTAACAGCAAACATTTTACATAAAAAAAATTTAAAGTTCTTACATAGCTTTTGTTAGATTTGGGCCTAGACTCATGTTTTTGTTATTATACGTGGTTTCTGTAGACATTTTTATTGAAGTATGATACATTCATTTCTCTGTAGGTGCCAGTGTCTAGACTGCTGAATGTTCAGACTAAACACTAGCTCCCAGATCAAGGCGCAGAGCATTAGTGGCACCTGGAAGCCTTCTTCCTTCCTTTCCTGTTAACCCCCCCCCCCCCAGGTCATCCTGCCCTGACTTGCGAAGCCAAGGTCTAGTTTGGCTCATTTTGAGTTTAACATAAAGGGACTCAGAATGTGTGCTCTTCTGTATCTCACTTTTTTTGCTCTGGGATATTTCTGTGGTTATCTAGTTAGAGATTAACCAACTAGGGCATTTTAAGTTGTATTTTTGTTGTAGCTCAGACATACTGTTGATTTTTATGATACATATTGATATTTTAGGTAGTATCATAGCTAAATTCTTACTAGTTCTCATCTTTTGCAGGTTGTTCTGGTTTTTCTTTATTCTTTATTAAAATTTACTTACTTAATTAATACATTTGTTTATTTATTTATTTATTTTTGTGGTACCAGGGATTGATTGAATCCAGGGGCATTCTACCTCTGAGCTACACCCCCAGCCCTATTTTTTATTCTTTGTTTTGGAACCGGGGGTATAGAACCCAGGAGCATTGTATCTCCGAGCTACACCCCCAGCCCTAACTTTTAGTCTTTTTTTTAATTTTTGAAACAGGGTCTCACTGAGTTGTGAATGGTCTCTCTAAGTAGCTGAGGTTGTCTGCAAACTGCGATCCTTCAGTTTCTGCCTCCCGGATGCTGTGATTACAAGCGTGCACCAGCTTCCTGTCTTCTTAAGGAGGACTTATGTAAACTGAGAGGCGTACCATATTCTTGGGCTAGGGAATCCAACACTCTAAAGATGTCAGTTCTTTCCACATTGGGATACCCACCCAACTACTGGGATTATAAGCGTGCACCACCCCTATTGAGAGTAATTTTGTTTGCTAATGCTGGTTCCCCTCCTCCCTCCTCTCTGGTGCTTATAGCTTGCATTTCTTTTGAACAAGAAGAGAAGCTATAAAACAAGGCAGATATAAAAATGATGGGTATTATTTTATAAAAGCTAGATGGCTTTCTTTAGACTTTGGAAGTGGAGTTGAGCTCGAATTCCTAGTGTATATATTTTTCAGTGCCGTTGGGTGCCTGCTTTGGGTTCCCTTGCCCGTGCACTCTGACAGGGGACTCCGTTGGGGAGGAGTAAGGCCCAGGTGGCAACTTCCTCATCCTTGGCCTCCCGTTCGTGTGTGTGTGTGTGTGTGTGTGTGTGTGTGTGTGTGTGCAGCTGAATCCCTTTCACGGGGTCTTGACATGTAGTCAGAGTTGGTTAATCTCTTCTTGGCTGGTCAGTGCACTGGATATCCAAGCAATGAAGGGGATGGCAACTTGTGCGGTAGCCTGTGTGCTAGTCATTTCACTGGAGGAAAAAGAGTTTGGGCATATTGAATCCAGAACGGCACAAGTAAATTGTCCTGGGTTTGTATCTGTAAGGACTCTAGAACGTGTGGGGTCAATAAAACACCCCCTGGAAAGCAAGGTGAGGTTTTATTATTAATTTTGGTACTGGGGATTGAATCCAGGGGCATTCCTACTTCTGAGCTTTATTCCCAGCCCTATTTTATTTTTATCTGGGAGCAGGATCTCTCTGGGTTGCTGAGAGTTTCATGGCCTGCTAAGGCTGCCCTTGAACCTGCAATCCTCCTGTCTCAGCTTGCAGGTACTGGGATTACAAGTGTGTTCTGCCACACCCGGCTCAGGGTGAGGTTTTAAAAGTAAATGTGAGTCACAGAAGATATTAGATTATAATTTACGATGTGAGTTCTCAGATGATGTCAGAGGTAAAGGCAATAAGGCCCATGTGTCAAGTATCAACAGGATATTTCTTTTCTTTTCTTTTCTTTTTTCCTTTTTGCAGCGCTGGGGATTGAACTCATGCATATGAGAAAAGCACTCAACCCCTGAGCTTTACTCCAGCCCCCCAGCCCTCAACAGGGAATTTTTGTACTTACAAATTAAAGCCAGCCCTGTATAGTAACATAGGTATAGTCTGAGATGCCCAATAATAAGGAAATTTTCTATTACGCATGTGACTGTTAGAAAACCATTGTTAGGAAGGTTATGTGGATGTTACATGTATTTCCAGCTCACAATTCTTTCCTCCTTTGTCTTGGCGGGTATGGGAAAGTCATAAGCACCAGCTTTATGCTGTTGAAGTTTTCTCAACTAATCTCCATCAACCAAAGGACTGTGCTAACTGTCACTCAATATTCTTTCTGTAACACAAGTCAACTGAGGCTCACCGTGTACGTTCCAACCGAATGCCCAGGCACTCCACACTTCCCAGTCAAATTCTGAGTTACCACGGTCCCGGGTGCCAGGCATGGCTCACAGGCTTGTCATCTCAGCTACTTGGAAGGCTGAGACAGAAGGATTCCAGTTCGAGGCCAGTGTATGGTGACTTAGCAAGATTCTATCTCAAAATAAAGTACAAATGACTGGACATGTATCTCAGAGATACAGTGCTTGCCTAGCATGTGTGAATCGCTGGTTCAAATCTCAGCAATGACAAGAAACAACAACAAAAATAGTCAGTAGTAGTCATCCATATGTTATGGAAATTAATTAAATATTATATAAATGGATGAAATATGAATATAGAAGAATGTGCTTTATATGGAAGAGAAAGTCAAGGAAGGTAAGTTCACAAAGCATGATTCCCAGATCCAACCACATTCGCATCCTCTTGGAACTTGTTTTTTTTTTGGTACTGGGAATAGAACCCAGGAGCATTCTACCTCCGAGCTACACTCCCAGCCCTATTTTTTATTCTTCTTTTTAAAACAAGGTCTCAGTGAGTTGCAGAGGGACTCACTAAGTAGCTGAGGTTGTCCGAGAACTGGGATCCTCCTGTCTCAGCCTGCCAAATGCTGGGATTACAAGCCTGCGCCACCACGCCTGGCTTAGAACTACTTGTTAAAAAAATACAAATTCTCGAACTCCACCCCATACCTATTAAATCAGAAACTCTGGAGGTGAGGTCCAGAGAGCTGCTCTACAGAATCCTGCGGGTGGTTCTGAAGCCAGACCAGCACTCGAGAGTCACTGCCCTGAAAACTGAATCAAGTACAGGAGGGAGAAAGATATTGTAAAAATCTTAGGAGACTTCGACAGTGAACTTATTTTTCATTCATCTGTTGGTTCTTGACCCTCTGGAAAGAAACATAACCCCAAAATTCCCAGCGAATCACCCAATAGTCTGCATAGAAAAAGCAACCAGAACTCTGTTCTGCAGGCCTCTCTCTGAGAATTGACCTTTGTCTCACATTTGAAGATTGGTGAATGAATGAACTGAGAATGAATATAGAACTCAAATTAGCAAAAATGTTTAAAAATACAAGTATTTTATTGTCCCCAGCTTCATATCTTTTTTTTTTCTTTTTTCTTTTCAACTTCTGTCCTGCTGTTAAAGTGTCCACAGGAGAGGAAGGTTTTGAGTATGTTTGATACATCTAATAACAGGTTATATTAATTATGGTAAGGTCTTTAATACTCACCATGGACTTCCCATGCCCTGGCATTTCTGGTTGTAATGCTAACGGTGAGTAACCTGCACAGTCCCTCCTTTTCTGAATCATATGTATGGTGAGTTTCCATTGTTATTTCACCTTGGATTGAGATTCAAAGCAAAAACAGACTTAGTTTGCAAGGGTGGCGGTGACAAAGTCCCACAGGCTTTGGCTTGAAGAAGAAAATTCTAATTTCCCACAGTTCCAGAGGCGAGAAGTCTGAGACCAAGGTTTTTGCAGAGTTGGCTCTGCTGCGGCCTCTCTCCTGAGCTTGCGGGGGGCCATCTTCTCCCAGCGTCCTCCCTGGTCTTCCTTTTGTGTCCCTGTCCTAGCCTACTTTTCTAAGAAGGACAGTAGTCATACTGTAAGTTAACCCACCGTGGTGTTACTCTTATCATGATTGCCTTTTTGAGACCCTGTCTCCAAATACAGTCACGATCTTAGTAGCTTAGGATTGCAGCCTTAGTGGATATATATATATATATATATATATATATATATATATATATATATACACACATACATACATACATACATACATATATGTACTGGGCTTTCTGGAAGCCCTTCTACCTCCGGGCTACGCTCCCAGACCTATTTTTACATTTTTATTTGGAAACAGGGTCTCCTAAGCCAGCTTCGAACCTGTGCGATCCTCTTGTCTCTGCCTCCCAAACGCGGGGATTACAAGCGTGCGCCACCACGCCTGGCAAGGGAGAGATAATTTAACGCACAATCATAACTAAGATGCTTTTAGGTGTTTTAGGTGTTTAGTGCTTTTTCCAATGGTCAAGATCTTTGGTTTTAGGTTTGATTTTTTTTTTTTCCCCAATACTGGGGATGGAACCCAAGGGCATTCTACCTCCGAGCTGCACGCCCAGCCCTACTTTTTATTCTTTATCTTGAAATAGGGTCTCACTGAGTTGCAAAGGGCCTCACTAAGTAGCTGTACTGTCTGTGACCTGCGATCCTCTGGTCTCAGCCTCCAGAATGCTGGGATTACACGCATGCGCCACCACGCCCAGCTTCAAACCAGCTTCTTAATGGGCTTAAGAGGGTAATATATATGGGCAGCAGAATGGATTCCACCCTTGAAATACCAATTAAAACTTCTCCAATGATTTAGAATTACTTATGTTAAGTCCCAGCCAATTAAAAAGTTTGTCGTTAAAAAAAAAAACAAAACAAAAACTGCTAACTACAGGAATTCTTGTTATGGGAACAACAGAAAAAAAAAAAAAGTGCATAGCACTTCAAATGCAAATAACGCTGTTGTTTTACATCAAGTTAATTGTGTAGCCATAAGTCCAAGCCCTGTTCAGCTGTATTTTACATGTAGCCCTGCTGTGAGGTCTGTTCCCGGGAAACCCATCTGCTGCGTCTGGTAAGGGGAGACGGGGCTGTCTTCAATCAGCTGGTGTGTCTTGACAGAAGAACCGAGTAGTGATTAGTAAATTGAAGGATAAAGTATGTGCTCTGTGTATTTGGCCTTTGAGCCCTCCTTCACCTGAATTCATAGGTTCAGGATTTTCCTCCCATGGATAAAATCAGTTAAACAGTGACCCTTTCCCCCTAACAAATGATTCCTATGCTCCAGCCCCTGGCTGGTGTGGTTTGTGGACCTGCGGGGTCTCGGGCAGGGGTATAGCTCAGTGGCGGTACTTGTGCTAAGTGCTCAGCACTGTGAGGCCCTGGGT
Organism: Muscardinus avellanarius; assembly: GCF_963383645.1. Taxonomy (NCBI): domain Eukaryota; kingdom Metazoa; phylum Chordata; class Mammalia; order Rodentia; family Gliridae; genus Muscardinus; species Muscardinus avellanarius. The sequence continues at coordinate 75,192,399 of NC_137800.1, read as the reverse complement.
TCAGTCCTCAGCACCAAGAGGGGAAACAATGTAGAATCTCAGGTCCTGCACTAGAGTTACCGAACCAAAAATATCTTGCATTTTAACAAGATTCCTGAGTAATCGATACATGTATTCCAGGTTTATAAGTGTGGCTTTGAATGGTGATGATAGTAGCACCTTTTTTGGGGGTGGGGAGAATAGCAACACTTTAATTGATCTTTTTACAAAAAATATACTATGGTGGGCTTTTGTCTGGTTTTCTTTCTGTTCCGGGGTTAGATTTTCTTGCTTTAGGCAGAATAGAAGAGGGCTCTCTCTGGCTCTGTTTCTTCCGAGCTGGTTATCATTTCTTTTAGTTTCTCATTTACTTACTTATGTGTTTGTTCATTTATTTGGGGGTCCTGGAGATCGAACTCAGGCATTCTACCCCTGAGCCTTAAAAAAATTTTTAAATTTTATTTTGGAGCAGGGTCTCGCTAAGTTACCGAGGGTCTAAGTTGCTGGATGTCTCTTATTGTGACATCATTGGGAGTCTGTTTTTGCTATTAGAAAGCTCCCTGCTGGAATTTTTTATTTATTTATTTTTTATTTATTTATTTTTTTTAGTTTTTAGTTTTCGGGGCATGTAATACAGGGAGAATGCAAAGTCGTTTATTAAAAATAGTATGGCAGGCCGGGCGTGGTGGCGCACGCTTGTAATCCCCGCGCTTGGGAGGCGGAGACAGGAGGATCGCGCAGGTTCGAAGCCAGCCGTGCTGGCGTAAGAGACCCTGTTTCAAAAATATAAAATAGGTCTGAGAGTGTAGCCCGGAGGAAGAAGGGCTTCCAGGAACCCCAGTACCACCAAAAAAAAAAAAAAAATAGTATGGCATTCAGCCTCTCTTCTCCACATGGCCTCAAATTCATAATCCTTCTGTCTCAGTCTCCAAGTACTGCGATTGCAGCTGTGTGCAATCATGCCCAGTTCCATTTTCCTCATTTATAAATGAAAATAATGCCTTAATGTTGATGGATTAAAGAGGCAAATATGTACGTAGAGTTCTTTGAATAGTGCTGGGCACAGTGGTAGTCTGATACTGTGATTATTTTTTCCCCATGCCTGCTATAACTACCACAACCAAACCAAACAGGAGTTATTTAGACTAGGAAAATGCCTAGTAGTTTAAATGAATAATAAATGTAGCAATTCTCACCATGAATGCAGACATACCAGTCTCTCAGATCATTTTCCCATACTTTTTTTTTTTTTTTTTTTTTGCAGTACTGGGGATAAAACCCAGGAGGCATTCTACCTCCGAGTGACACCCTAGTCCTACTTTTTATTCTTTTTATTTTTTATTTTTCTGGTGGTACTCGGGTTCCTGGAAACCCTTTTACCTCCAGGCTACACTCCCAGACCTATTTTATATTTTTATTTGGAAACAGGGTCTCTTAAGCCAGCATGGCTGGCTTCGAACCAGCTTGATCCTCCTGTCTCCGCCTCCCAAGTGCAGGGATTACAAGCGTGCGCCACCACGCCCGGCTATTCTTTATTTTTGAAACAGGGTCTCACCGAGTTGCACAGGGCCTCACTAAGTAGTTGAGGCTGTCTGTGAACCGTGATCCTCCTGTGTCAGCCTCCCGAATGCTGGGAGTACAAGCATGCACCTGGCTTTCACCATACTTTTAAACCCCTCTCTGAAATGAGCAAAAAAAAAAAAAAAACTGTGAAGCTGTTTATGCAAAAGCTTAGCATAGACAAAGTGTTCATGGACCACTCATCTTCTGCTTGCTTGTCCACCATGAAGACATATGGACCTGTGTTTCAGCGAGGGACCCCTTGTGCAAAAAGACCCCTTGCTCACCAGGAAAGCTCTGGTCCTGCTGGCGTGACTGTGTGGCAGAGAATCCTTGTCTTGGTTACAATCGTAATGCAGCATCCTGGGTTCTGGCCCTGTGCTGACTTGGGCAAACTACACATATCTGAACTGAATTTCAGTCATTGTTAGTATTCTTGATCTCATGAGCGCATGTAACATTGCAACACAAAACTTCATTTCCCTTTCAAATGGTTGGACTCTCAGACTCTCAAGTAGAGAAGATTGTGTTCGGTGACAGCAAGAGTGTTGACAGAATCATTTATTTGAATTAGCATGGCCTTGAGGAGCCATTATAAATAAAAACAAATCAAGCGTAGTAGACTTCTCTGTTGTGTTACGTCGAAATATATCATCACTGCTTTGTGGAATATTGGATTTCAGATATACTCAAACAGCTGTGTCTAAGCTGCGCCCCAGCACGGCTTATGCCTCCTTGTAAGAAATGTTGTTTATAGATGTCTTCTATGGCTTTAGAGTTGTTAATTTGTAGCAGATGCATCATGAGGGAAGAAGGGAGAGGGTAAGAAAAACATGCTAGCACACCTTAGAGTTTTTCCGAGATTTTAAGTCTTTTCATACTTCTATTCCATTAGAGCAAATAATGAGAGTCTTAATTAAGAAGGACTTTGTGCCAGCTTGCTTGGATAACAAGAAAGCCCATAGCAGAGCTCAATGACCCATGCCTTTACCATCCTGGGTTTTTTGTCATGCAAGACTATGAAATTTCACAAGAGTGGCTGACTAAATGGAGCTGGTTTTATTGAATGAGTAAATAAAAATTAACCGGGGGCAAGCCACATAGAGCAATAGTGGTGTGTGTGTGTGTGTGTGTGTGTGTGTGTGTGTGTGCGCGCGCGCGCGCAAAGGAATGAGCTTCTTCAGGCTTTTAGTTCCAAGTTGATTTAAGGAGAAACCTCTACATATGGCAAGAGAATGGAGAAGAGATGTTTATTTTCCACAGTACCATGTTGAATTCATTATAGCTTAGAAAACTGAGATCCTAGTTTCTGACATTTCAGTGAGATTTAGTTGCCATTTCTTTTTTCCCAGCACAGATAAGAAAAAAAAAAAAAAAAAAAAAACTCCAACCCCACCCATTCCTTCTCCTCTCCAGGGTCAATGATGAAAATAACAAGAATAGCCCCAAGTAAACTTTAACTTATAGATTATTTGGGGCCAGCAGGTGCAGTTGCTGTAGCCCCCTGAGTGACCAAGAGCTTGGAGCTCAGATGGGAAGGAACTGGTTTCAGGGTTTGCAGTAATGTCAACTCAGGAGTCCTGACTGCATGGTGAGGCTGAGACGGTTTATGTTTGACTGCAGCCAATGCAAACCCACTCCCATTCTGTGTTGACAGGAGCCTGCAGTTAGCACTTGAGTATTTTCTTTTTATGTCTTTTATTGGGACATGATTTGGAGTCTGTGTTGATGATATCGGAAAGCTACCTGCTAGGATAAATTCATCTGAATTTGAGAGGGAGAGTGCAAAGCTCCCTCATTAGGACTGGCACGGTGTTCTCCTCTCCACGTGGATTGGACCTCTGCCACAGGTTTCTCTCTTGCTTGAGGGCCAGTGAGTGCTGCAGGCAGGGACCTTCTACTCTGACCTCACTGGGGTCACTGCCGGTCGTGTCCTCTGGCTGTTTAGACAGGAGCGCCAGAGGCTGAAAAATAACCTCCTTTGTCATGACGAAGAAAATATGCTGTAGATTTTTTAAAATGCTTCTGTTTACCCTTTCCACTTAAACAGCTTATATTTCTATCTTACGAGAAAAGAAGTCAACCCTCAGTGACACAGTTGAGATGGAATTGAGCTATAAAAGACAGCTTTTTATTTTATAAGGGAGAACATAAAGAGAGAGCCTGTTTCCATAGTTACATTGCATTGTTACCCTCTGGAGGCAGGACCCAGGGGTCGGGCAGGAAGGCTCAGGCGAGGAGCCCGCAGTTAGGAAGCCTCCCTGCCAGGTGGGCCCGGGAGCCGGCCAGCCACTCACCGTCCTCCTTGGGAAAGAAAGCTTTTCTAGGGCTTTGTGTTGAAGCTGATTGAAAACCATGGAAGGAAATTCACAGGATTGCAACATTCTAGGTATTTCACCAATACCTAGAAACATACTTGCTACAGTTGCTCCTTTGGGAACTATGCAAAAAAAGTATCTCCCACCCTGTCCCCATGCTGGTAAACCAATAAACTGTAACACACACACACACACACACACACACACACACACACACACACACACTGCTAGTATATTATTCTGATTCTGTTTCTTTCTGGGTGCCCTTCATGAAATTACTCTTGTTACTCAGAGACTACTAGAGACATTAGGCTGTGTGTATATTTCACCTGGTCCAAACTTTTCCTTTTATTCTGCTTACTTAAATACATCATTCTTTTTGTCATCATTTTAAGATGAACACTAACTATTTAATGTATTTTTACTGATAATTTTAAATAGGACAACTAAAATGGGGGAGGGGCAGGAAGTCATACCTGATCAAAAAATCTAGCATTAATTTTTTTTTTTCTATTTGAAGCATTTATTGTTGTTGTTTTAACAACCATAAACTATCTGTTAAAACAGCATTTGGGAGGCTGGAGCTATCTAAATGGTTTTATTGACTTATTTTTCTAAATTTAATTTCAACTGAAAGAGAGGACAGATATGGTAAAATCTGATGTACAGTGTGTGTGTGTGTGTGTGTGTGTGTGTGTGTGTGTGTGTGAGAGAGAGAGAGAGAGAGAGAGAGAGAGAGAGAGAGAGAGAGAGAGAGAGAGAGATTTGGTATCAAGTTTTCAAATAGTGATTGAAAGACCCCACTGTGGATAGAGGATCTCACCCTGTGTGATTCACCTTTTACTCACTTTCTATTGGGCCAGTGTAAATACATGATAAGTAGAGCTGGCTGTCAGCCTTGTTTGTATGGCCCAGTGGAGTTTGAAGCTTTGTAGATGTGGCTTTCCTTCTTTTCTCTCTTTCTTTCTTTCTTTCTTTCTTTCTTTCTTTCTTTCTTTCTTTTTCTTGGTACTGAGGATGGAACCCAAGGGTTCCATCTTTATTTATTTATAATTCTTTATTTTATTTTAATTCTTTATTTTATTTATTTATAATTCTTTATTTTAAATTTATTTTAAATTAATTCTTTATTTATAATTCTTTATTTTAAAACCAGGCCTCACTGAGTTGCAGAGGGCCTCACTAAGTAGCTGAGGCTGTCCGCGAACCACGGTCCTCCTGTCTCAGCCTCCCAAATGCTGGGATTACAAGCGTGCGCCACCACGCCAGGCCTACTTTTTTACTTTGAAACAAGACCTCATTAAGTTGCAGAGAGCCTTGCTAAGTTGCTGAGGCTGCCCATGAACCTGCAGTCCTCCTGTCTCGGCCCCTCAAATACTGGAATTACATGGCCTGTGCCACTACACTTGGCTTGAGAGGCAGAGGACAAAATTTCTCCTATTCCTTCATTTTTTGTGACTAATTCCAGAACTCTTCATCTTTTTCACATAAAAATAAGCAATGTTTTATTTTCAGAGCATTGGCCTAATTATTATATATAGTTCCATAACTTCTGAAACTTTCTGCCATTCTTTAAAAGCATTCTTCCTCTGGCCAGTCCTCCTGAATTTTAAGTTATTGTGTCTGACACTAGTCTACTACAGGAAAACTTGCCATAAAAATAAGATTTTATTGTAGACTCAAATAAAATGGCTTTACATGATTGAAACTCAATGTCTTATTACTCTGTAGTAAGAATAGCAACCAAATTACAGATGATAGAAATAGTCATAAGAAAGGATATATTCCATCTTTATGCTTCTTACTTGTTAGGAAGAAGGATGGCTTTGTTAAGTGTGAGCCCACATGTGGATTCTGCAAGGATTAAGTTGCAGCTATTAGACAGCAAAATGGTCACTTAAAAAGCAACAGAGTTCTGGCTGTTGTGGTGCACTCCTGGAATCCCAGGACCTGGGAGGTGTGTGTGTGTGTGTGTGTGTGTGTGTGTGTGTGTGTGTGTATGTGTGCGTACGTACTAGGGATTGAGTAATGACTTGAGTAATCCCAGACAGGAGGATTGCAGTTTTAAAAACAGCCTCAGCAATTTAGTGACAGTCTCAGCATTTAGCAAGTCCATGTTTCAAAACAAAATATAAAAAGTAGGGCTGGGGGCATACCTTGGATGCAGAATGCCCCTGGGTTCAATTCCTAGTGCGTGTACACACACACACACACACACACAGTCTGCAACAAAGAAGCAAAACAGAGCAATTTTTGCAACCCAAAGACAAAAATATTTTGGTACGTAGCTTTTATTATAAAAGAGGGTAGCCCGGGAGTTGTGGAGTTTGGTCTTGGTACAGGTACCACTCTCCATTTTGCAGGCTTTCCTCCCTAGCGCAGCCTGATCTCACCCTCCTGTGTCCGTCTTGTTATACAGTCACTCCTCTTCCTGCATCTCTGTAGAGAAAGGTTAGTTGATGGACTGTCCTTCTTCAGCAGTCCTTACACTATAACCAGGGCTCTTTTGTATACAGTATTACCTTTCTTTTTAAGACAGAACCGCAAAGGTGAATACCTACTGATCACTTGCTATGTAGTTGTTCCTGTGCTGAGCTTATAACAGTCTTGTAGGGGAGGTGAAAGTTTATCACTTATGAAACGAGGGCCATAAACTGCAAAGCTTGAGTAAACGTACCGGAAGCAACAGAGCTCAGGAGCAGAGGCGCTGGAATTTGGTCCTGTTCTGACTTATGCTCCAGTGTTTCCTCTGAACTGCTTTGAGTCTTTGGTCTCAAGTTGTGGACTGAAAAATCACCCCTTGAAGATGCCGCTGTAATATGTAGCGTGTATACAGGGCTTAAGATTGGCATGTTTGCTTAATTCTTGATAAAATTTTCCTCTTTGATGGCCCTAGGTCATGTAGGTCTATATTTTCTGGTTTTTGCCTACATGTACATTTCAGTGATGTTTCCAGCCCTGAACCATGTTTACCCCTGTACCTCTTGAGTAGGACCTATAAGTATTAGTACTTATAATGTTGATAATAATAATAACTAGTCCTTGGTAGATAATAATAACTAATACATGAATGAGACCTTGTTCTAAGCGTTTCACATAATCATTTAATCCTCACAAAGCCCTGTGAGGCCCAGGCTCTGGATGAGGAAACTGAGGCTCATGGGATTAAGTGATTTGCCCATGTTACCCAGCGAGAAAGCTGGAGACAGTTCCTGCCCAGGCATCCGGCTGCACCTGTGGGCCGATGGCCTTTGAAACGCTTTTGCTCCTGGACCTGCTGGGCTGCGTCTGGCTCTGCTCAGGAGAGTGCCAACAGAGAAGGACTCAGGAGTGTACTTGTTGCAGTTATTGAGAGATTGCTGACCAGGAAATCTTCCAGATGCTTTAAAATTGTGGTATGCTTGCCCTTCCTCAGGTCTCCTTGTTTCCTATCAGTAGGTAACTCTGAAACTCACCTTCTCTACTCATGTGTCTTTTTAATAGAAGAGGAAACTCAGGCCCAGGAAGGTTCAATAACATGCCCAAAGCCACAAAGCTTATATGTATTATATATATGTGTATTTTAAATTAATTAGCAGAGGTTTTTTTCCTTTTTTCTTTTCTTTCTTTCTTTCTTTCTTCCTATCTTTCTCTTTAATACCCGAGGTAAAACTCGGGGGCATTGTACCTCTGAGCTATACCCCCAGCACTATTTTTTTAGCCTTTTTAGTTTATAAACAGGGTCTCACTGAGTTGTGAAGGGCCTTTTTAAGTAGCTGCGGCTGTCCACAAACCATGATCCTTGGATCTCTACCTCCCGCTGGGATTTATAAGCATGCACCACCACGCCTGGCTATACTTGATATTTTTATATGTATTTAAAATTAACTAACAGTTGATATACTTGAGATTTTTGCTTTTATTATTAATTAATTAATTAATTAATTGAGGTACTGGGGATAGAATCCAGGGGCATTCTACCTCCGAGCTACACCCCCAATCCTATTTTTTATTCTTTATTTTGAAGCAGGGTCTCACTGAGTTGCAAAGGGCCTCACTAAGTAGGTGAGGCTGTTCATGAACTGCGATCCTCCTGTGTCAGCCTCCCAAATGCTGAGATTACAAGCAGGTGTGAGCTACCATGCCCAGGTAGATTTCTACTTTTATTTTCTTGTGGTACTGGCAATTGAACCTAAGAGAGTTCTACCTCTGAGCTATACCCCAGCCCTTCTTATTTTTTTGTTTCACAATAGGGTCTCACTAGATTGCTGAGCACCTCACTAATTAGATGAGACTGTTCTCGAACCTGAGACCCTCCTGTCTCAGCCTCCCAAGTATTGGGATTACTGGCATGTGCTACCACGCCCAGCTTTATTTGAGGTTTTCTTATCTTCCTTTGGGTCAATTTTTCCACAGTTATAATAAGCTTTTGGGTGACCTTCAGTGAATTAAAAAACTTGATTTTTCCCCCACTTGGGGTGGGCAAACATTTTAGAAAGGTATGTATTCCAGAACTGGAAAAATAATTTGGCCAAGTGAAGTGAAGTCTTCATGGGCTGTTGTCATTTCATACCTCGGATGTCTTCTTTCCATCCCCATAGCTCTCCTCTGGCCTGCCCTCCCTGTGGCGTGAGCCCCAGCCCAGCTCCTGAGCTGCGGAGCCCGCGGGGGGCCTCCCTGGGACTGCGCGGTCTCTGCTGTGTCAGGGTGGCGGGGACAGAGCAAGCGTGTTCAGGTGGTGCTTCTCTGTGTCAGATTGACAAGTTAGGAATTGTTTGCTCAGTGCCAGAGTGTTTCTAAAGTAACCAAAAATAAACTCACAGAACCGAGAAGCTAATGCAGATGTTCCTTATTTAAAAAAAAAAAAAATCTAAAAACCTTATATAACTACTTGGATTTTTTTTAATGGAGTTTATTAGATCCCAGCATTGCTAAATGACTTGTTCAGCCAGCCAACAGTGTTTTAGTTTGGCTGATTCTTGGTGTTTAATTTCATTTGTTATATGAACCATTTTGGGGTATTGTTCACCTGTTGTGTGAGGCTTTCAGGCATACAGCATAGTATTTATGCAATATTTAGGTAATTTTAAAAATATAAGCTTGGTGAGCTGGGCGTGGTGGTGCACGCTTATAATCCTGGTACTTGGGAGGCTAAGACAGGAGGATTGCAGTTCCCGGACAGACTCAGCTACTTAGTGAGGCTCTTTGCAACTCAGCGAGACCCTGTTTCAAAATAAAGAATAAAAAATAGGACTGGGACTGTAGCTTGGAGGTAGAATGCCCCTGAGTTTCATCCCCAGTACCACCAAAAAAGAAAAAAAAAAAAACTATATATTTTTATATATAATATAAGCTTGGTGCCAAGTGTGGTTTTATTTTTTTTTCTTTTTTCTTTTTTTGGTGGTACTGGGGTTCCTGGAAGCCCTTCTTCTTCCGGGCTACACTCCCAGACCTATTTTATATTTTTGAAACAGGGTCTCTTACGCCAGCGCGGCTGGCTTCGAACCTGCGCGATCCTCCTGTCTCCGCCTCCCAAGCGCGGGGATTACAAGTGTGGTTTTAAAATATTTAAAAATGTTGTGCCGGGCGTGGTGGCGCGCGCTTGGGAGGCGGAGACAGGAGGATCATGTAGGTTCGAAGCTAGCCGCACTGGCTTAAGAGACCCTGTTTCCAAAAAATATATATATAATAGGTCTGGCAGTGTAGCCAGGAGGTAGAAGGGCTCTCAGGAACCCCAGTACCACAAAAAAACAAAAACAAAAACAAAATATTTAAAAATGTGACCCAGTTTTTTGGGGGTAGGAAGGGAGGTATGTCTGTATGCTTGTGTGCGTGTACACCATGTGCCTGTGACTTATGTCAGTGATTCCCGAACTTTGGCAAGCCTCAGTTTCATCCTTAGGGTTTGTTAAAACAGATTGTGGAGTCTTACCCCCAGAGCTTCTTACTCAATAGGCCTGCAGCGGGATGGTTATTTGCTGTTTCAGCAAGACCACACTGATGCTGTGATGGTGGATCCCAGTCTGAGGACCGTTGTGAGAGAAAGACACCTACTACAGAATCTGGAGGGACAGTCCACCGGGTGTGAGCCGTCGTTATCTCATCGTGGATGGTGGGATGACCGTGGCTCTTCATTTTTTCCTTCATACTTTTCTGTATTTACTTTTCTCCTAGTGACAGAATATTGCCTTTGTCGTCAGAAGAAACGTTTCAAGAAACAACATTTCAAATTTTTCAAGACTTAGTGTTTACACTGTTATGTGTTTACACTGTTATAAACACTTGTCGTCTTTATTGTTCAGTCATATAATACTGGATTACAAGGGCCAAGGCTCAACAGTGCGGTGTGTTGGGTCCCTGATTTCTCTGTCGTGTGCCCAGGGTGTGGGCTTCTGGAAGGGTCTGTTTGTTGTGATGAGCTCTTCCTGAGCACACGGTGAGTGGTCAGTGGGTTCTCCATAGACTCGTGACCCCTTTATGCCACATAGCCTCTCTACATACCCCATGGAGTGCTGTTTCATGAGGACAAATTGTATTTGATATACCCCGTGGAAGATGAAGATCTCCTTGGAGTCTGAAAGAAGGGAAAGAATTTGTCTAAAGCAGTCAAGTGGAGCCCACATGATAATCCAGTCCTTTGACCTCAGATTAAGCCAGGGAGGTCACCCACCCACCCGTCAATCAACAATACAACCCTCACATGAAGAGCAGCACTGGCTCATGGGAAAAGCTCGTTGTAGTTTGGCTCTTACAGTTTCAAAAGTTATATGTGCATAACACTCCACGTGACAAACAGCCTCACAAATGCCACGTCCCCTTGTGGAAGAAGGCTACGTGTGTATGCATGTGAGTCTCATCAGGAGGGCCATCTCTCAGCTGAAAGTAATTTGGGTGTTGAATAGTTAAAAAACAAAACAAAACACTTAGAATCTAAAAAACGAATGTTTTAGTCTGATGTTGTCAATCTTTAGGCAAGTTACTTAACCCCTTAGATTAAGCCCTTGTCTGTAAGTGGAAATACTGGCCTGTACACGGGACCTAAGAGAACAAATGCTTGGGGAGCTGGTTCAAAGCAAATGCAAAGCCTTGCAACCCTCAGGCAGTGGTGCAAACGGAGATCTCCGCGGCCCTTCCTCTTCCCAGCCTCTGGGCTAACTGTGGGAACTTACTTGCCCCCTCCCAGGAAAGGCTCTCCCTGGAACAGCACACAGATCCAGGTTCTTGTCTGTCTTCTGTCCCGCCCAGGCAGTTGGCAGTAACACCTCGCCTTTGTCTGAGCTCCGAGGTCAGAGAAGTGTAGGAAAAGCAACCTAGCTTCTCATCAGTGTTTTCTCTGATAACGTTGGACGTTCCTTTCCTATTACAGCACCTCCAGGAAGTTGAAGTGGTTACTGTCGCTGCGGAAATCCACAAATCTGTTACATAAAAAAAAAAAAATGATCTCTCACCTGAGAAATTTGTCACCCCATTGTCTGATGCCTATATTAGGAAGTCAAGGAATTAGGCATTGTGAGCTCTCCTGTACAGATCCTTCTGGTATTTCACAATTCCAGTTAAGCGAACACTTCACTAATATACTTCCTAAGTGAATATACTTCATCAGGGTGTAATGTTTGTTGATAAAAGTTTCAAAGTAAATTGTGGCTTTTTTCCAGGAAGGGAGTAATTTTACACTGCTCTCTGATTTCCATCGCACACGTCCAAACTTTGGATACACGATGTATTAGTCGGCTTTACGTCACTGTGACCAAAATACCTGACAAGAACAACTTAGAGAAGGGAAAGTTTACTTTGGCCCCATGGCTTCAGAGGTTCAGCCCATTGCTGGTCAGCGCCAAGGCAGAAACATCTCGGTGGTAGTGTGTGTCGGAGGAAAGCTACTTAGGCAGTTGGGAAGCACAGACAGACAGACAGACACCGACCAGGAACATATATTGTCTCCAAGGCCAGGCCTCCATGGTGACTGGCTTTCTCCAGCCATGGCCCACCTGTCTGTACTTCCCACCCAGGAAATCCATTCAAATTAGTAAGCTGTCAGTGGATTTATCTACCGATGAGGTCAGAGCCCCGAGTCAAGTATTTTACCTCTGGACATTTTTGCTTTGGCAGTACACGAGCTTTTCTGGGGAACATTCAATATCCAAACCATAAGATCTGGTCATTCATTTTCTCCCTCAGAGAGCAAGAGATAATATGCTTCACAGGGAGTGTCTCTTTAGGTGTTGAAGGCGGGCTGGGACCCCATTTTTCATTTTCTTTCTTTGATTTAAGGTCCACTCAGCCTCATGTAACAGTTTCCCCATTTGCTGGCCGTCCTTCAACTCTGTGTCCCTAACTACTATTGTGGTAGGGGGCTTAGTCTTGATGGTTGGCCAAGGAATTCACATGTAATGCTTCATTCCTGCTAGAGAAGAAGGTCAAAAATGTAGCACCATGTGCCTAGAGGTTGATCTAAAATGTGCTTTGTACGCTTGTAATCCCTGCGCTTGGGAGGCTGAGACAGGATCGTGCAGGTTCGAAGCCAGCCTCAGCTGGCTTAAGAGACCCTGTCTCCAAATAAATTATAAAATAGGTCTGGGAGTGTAGCCCAGAGGTAGAGGGCCCTGAGTTCCATCCTCAGTACCACCAAAAAAAAAAAAAAAAAAATGTGCTTTGTTCAATTATCTTGACAAAGCAGGTAACGATTAAAAAATTAATTTTAGCCACGTGTGGTGGTGCACGCTTGTAATCTCCATGCTTGGGAGGCGGAGACAGGAGGATTGTGCTGGTTCAAAGCCAGCCTCGCTGTCTTAAGAGACCCTGTTTCCAAATAAAAATATAAAATAGGTCTGGGAGTGTAGCCCGGAAGTAGAAGGATTTCCAGGAACCCCAGTACCACCAATAATAATAATAATAATAATAATAATAATTAATTGTAAGATCCATATACTTTTTTCCTAAAGAGCTGCTTTCTTTGTAAGAGAAAGACTTTTCTTTTGAGTTCTGCCAGTGACGTGGGATCATTTGTACACATGATCCAATTGTTTGTCAAATTGTGTTTAGCTTTTATGTTATTTATAGTGTCTGCGAGTTTACTTCAAATTCCTTCCCAACATTTCCACTGTGTAACCAGTCTTTCTGAGTTTGTGAAGTTGACACTGAAGACGTGGCGGGACCTCTATTACGTATTTTTGTAGATGTCCTTTTAAACACAGTGACTGTTTAGTTGGTTATCTTAGGACGTCTCACTCATGTGACCTTAGAGCAGGATGTAGTTTCTTACCTTCGAGGTTCTAATGTTGAGCTAGCTCTAGCGTGGCACAGAGCGCACAGGGAAGGTATTTTTAGCAAGGCCTTTTACTGCCGCATAGTCTGCATGCAAGATAGAGCAGGACAAAATGAACTCCGAGCTTCCTCCTCCCTCGAGGCCGCGCGCTACTGTGGTCAGCAAAGTAGAAGTAACTGTGGCCCCCATGGCCTTCGGTGGTGGCCCCTGGCAGAGCTGGCAAGCTGGCGTTCCCAGGTCCTGCAGCAGTGTGGACACCTGTCACACTGGCAGGGCCCCTGGAGATGTCTCGATTCTCTGGAGATCTGTGCTGACTGGTATGGAAGGGTTTCTTCAGTTTTCATCGGAGGTTGGAGTATTTTGAACATTTTGGAAATTAAGGCCCTCAGAGAATATGTGCACACGGCATACCCAAGCTGCAGAGAAACATCTGCGTCCATGAATGCCTTTCCTTTTGGGTCAACTGACAGTACTGTGCACAGTCGGGTGGAGATGGGGGGGGGCAGATGCCTAGTCACAAGCTTGGATTGATCTTCCTGTGCTTAAACCAGCCCGAAAGTAGATATGTAAACTTCTGCAGGAGATCTTTGGCTTTTACATAAAAGGTGCATATATACCTTGTCTAAAACACTTGGGACAGGAGTGTTTCAGGTTTAAGAATTTTCCCCTTCCTTCCTTCCTTCCTTCCTTCCTTCCTTCCTTCCTTCCTTCCTTCTTTCCTTCCTTCCTCCTTCCTTTTTTTCTTTCTTTCTTTCTTAATGTTAAGACTACAGGTCTAAACACAAAGTTCATTTATATTTCATATATAAACACCTTATAACACACAGCATGACGCTTCTTTAACACAACTTTTTTTTTTTTTTTTTTGAGGGTCTGGGGATGGAACCCAGGGGCATTCGACCTCCGAGCTACACCCCCTGCCCTATTTTTTATTTTTTATTTTGAAACAAGGTCTCACTAAATTGCAGAGGGCCTCACTAAGTAGCTGAGGCTGTCTGAGAACCACGATCCTCCGGTCTCAGCCTCCTGAATGCTGGGATTACAAGTGTGCGCCACCATGTCCGGCCTAACACAACATTTTTAAATAATTTTGCTTCATGGTGTGACATTTTCCACTGTGGCACCAGGTCAGCACTCAACGGTTTCAGTTTGGAGTAATTCGGATTTTGAGATGAGTGATGCTCTGCTTGTATATTTGGGCAGCCTGCACTTGGCCCTTTTCACATGATAGAGTGATTCTAAGCTGCCTGTCACCTATCAGCTGGATGATTGTGAGTAGTCAGAACACCATTGCTGTCCTCCAGCAGATGTCTTGGCACCCGTGCTGCAGGGCCTGGGCTGGGAGGAGGCCCCCACCTGGCCTTCAGGGACCAGCTGCTTGTCTCTGCAGAGTCTACTTGCCTGGCTGCCTTCAGTATCCTCACCATCCATTCCTGCTAAGTCATGCTCTCTTATTCTCCTGGTACCCAGCCACTCTGAGCTGCTATACTCTGATTTGAATTTTTATTGTGGTAAAATAGGTATGACATAAAATGTATTATTTTAACTTGTTTTGAGTGTACACTTCAATGGTATTAAGTGCATTTCGTCCTCTGATTTCTCAGCTAGTATGTAATTGGGGGGTGACTCTTACTTAGCCAAGGAGCAGTGAGTGAAACTTTGTTCTGAATATCAGAAAAACCTCAATGTGTTCTAAGAAATGTACCAAGAAATAAATTCAGGAACTCATGGAACTTTACAAACACTGAGTTTTTCTAACAGCCTTATATTTTAACAAAAGGTCAAACACTTTCTTTTCAGAACCAACAAGGAACTTAGACGTGAGGACCACTTCCATGATATGTTGAATTCTGACATCCTCATCCCGGGAGGAGCAGATTACAGGAGGATGTCATAACTATGTGCACCTCTTCTGGGGATGTGGGCACAGCCGATTCTCTTCAGGATTGGGTTAGGGGCAGGGTAGGAATAAGTGACATCTCTAATAAATGTGGCCATTCATGCCACTAAATAGATTTTCTTTCTGATTGACCTCGCTTTTAGCCAAGTATCCTCTTCATTAATTAGTAACTGATTTCCAGATCTGACATTAGTGTCCTCTTACTCTCCAACAAACCCTTCAAAGAGACACAGTGTTAACCTTTGCCTTTATTCTGGTAGCTTCTCCATTCTCACTGAACACTGCTTATCAGACATGGTCCTTAATTAAGTGTTTCTTAATTAAGCTTGGAGGTAGAATGTCCCTGGACTTGGTTTGAATTCAGGGCGCTCACACAAACGCACACTTTTGATTATCTGTTTCTGCCCTTGGGGCCTTGCTGCTTGTATTATTTACTAGCCAAGTATCCAGGAAATCTTATTGCTTTCTCCATCTCTTCAAAGTGGTGGCAAAGAAACCGTCTGTATTTGCTTCATGCTGTCTGGTGGACCAGGTTTTTCTACACAAGACAGAATACGCCCATCCAGGTTCGAGGTCGGAAACACCGTCTTTGTTTTGACTACTTGTGTATCTCAACTATCAGCATGCATTCTTCATGTGGATATCTAATGGCACCTCAAACTTTGCATGCTTAAAACCAAAGTGCTAAGCTGGGTGTGGTGGTGCACACACTTGCAATCCCAGCATTTGGGAGGCTGAGACGGGAGGATCGCGGTTCACCACAGACAGCCTCAGCTGCTTAGTGAGGCCCTTTGCAACTCAGTGAGACCCTGTTTCAAAATAAAGAATAAAAACATAGGGCTGGGGGGTGTAGCTTGGAGGTAGAATGCCCCTGGGTTCCATCCCCAGTACTGAAAAAAAAAAAAAAAAAAAAAAAAAAAACGGCTTCCATCCACAAACCAGCTCTTCCCACAGTCTTTCCATTTTAGTAAAAGGTAAACCTATGCTTCTCGTTCAGGTGACAAACCTGGATTTTCTCATTGCTCACTGGACATCAAACTCACCAGTGAGCCCTTTAGTTCTGACGTCGGCCTGTGTCCCAGAGGTCATCCTCGTCTCCATGCATGCACTTGCTCTGGGCTTTCTCATTAGTTGGCCTCTCCACCTTGGATATTGTTTTCCTAGATGCCTGAAGAATGGATTTGAAGCATTCATTGACCTTTTTCTCCCCCCACTCCCACCTCCCTCTCTCGGTATGTTTGGAGGGAAAAGTGGCTTTAATTTGAAGCAGATGTGGAGCTTGTATAGGAAGGTAATAAATTTTCTTAGGCGTCCGTCCACTGACCCTTTGTCCTCTTCTTGAATACTCTCTGACTAAAAGTGCAGGGAGAATCAGTGACCCGAACCGTGGGCATTCGACGCTGTCACTTCAGAACCGGGTAAGCTTGCATTTCCTTTCCACCTTCAACCAGGAATAAGAGAAAAAACTGTGCATCGGGTGTGTAATAATTGTGCTAAATGTTTCTATTTGCACCAGGAAGGGGACTTTGCTTCTTAGCGGCCTTCCTTTGGGTTTGTTTCCCCCCTTCTATCTTATGCCTGTGCTCACGTGCTGCTTCTTAGCTTATACCCTTCTGCCCTGTCCTCTTGTGTTTGTGAAGAAGAGCTGGGCAAAAAAGAACAGTGAATCCACCATCAGTGCAAGCTTTACTGGAGAGGGGCTACCTTTAGTAGAAATGGTATTTATTTATTATTTATAAGTATTATATTTTACCTGCCAAGTCATTGTTATTTGAGTAAGTAAATAAAAAAAAGTTCTGGATTGTACTTGTACTTGTGAGCATGCTTTTATTAATTAATCTAAGTAAGAAACTTCAGCTTTTAAATCAAAACAGAGGGGACATGAAGCACACTAATGCATTGAACTTTCAAATAACAGCATTGAAAGCATCATGTGGGCTGGCGTGGTGGTACACGCCTATAATCCCAGGACTTGGGAGTCTAAAACAGGAGGATTGCAGGTTCGAGGCCAGCCCCAGCAATTTAGTGAGACCCTCAGCAACTTAGCAAGACCATGCTTCAAAACAAAAACAAAAAGGACTGGGCTGCAGCTTGGAGGTAAAATACCCCTGGGATCAATCCAAAAGAAAGAAAGAAGGATGGATGGATGGAAGGAAGGAAGGAGGGAAGGAGAGAGGGAAGGAGGGAAGGAAGGAAGGAAGGTAGGCAGGCAGGTAAGTAAGTATGAGCCCCTAGCAACTTAAGATTAGAGGTTGTTAAGAAAAATCCCCAATTTACAGGAGAACATTCCAAATCAAGAATGGGTCTTGCTGGGTCCTGTGCATGTGATTTTTCTAAGCATGCTCATAAATCACTTCTCAGAGGTGTAATTATCATCTCACCCATCGTATCTTACAGTTTTAACTTGCATTAATTCCGTGATTCTGAGGTTTCTTTTTTTAAAGTTTTAAATAAAAATTACTTTTAAATTGTAGAATCATATCTCAAGCTAAAAGATTTCTGAGTACCTTCAGATATCGCAGGGGGCAGTGCTGCACAGGCTGGAGACTCGGGCCTGACCCAGAGAGCTTCCTGTGTGGACCACTCTCCTGGTGCTAAGCTGCATGAATCTCAGGGAAAGATGGTTGCGGTTGAGTCCTCGGTGATATCTGGGGTAATGGGAACTCCTGGTGACTGGGTTAGAGGTGCTGGGAAGGGGTTGAAGTGCGTGCCCGTGGTCCTCAGGACAGCGTGCGGAGGAGTTTGGTCAGCTGCCTGTGTGCTCCTTCTCATCATGTGCTCCTTACGCAGCGACTGTGAGGAGGGTCTCCCTGGTCTCCATCTGCTGTCTCTCCACACCCATGAAAAACTCCCAACCACTAAAAACACAGGGATTTGTCTTCTGGTAACCGCCAGGTCTTTTGAACAGGAGAGCTAGGGTGGAATTTCCTGTTTAATTAGGAAAACTTACTGACTTCCAGGGGCATCTCAACCTTGCCTGGGTTGATGCATCCCTTCTGACTGAAGTCTCGTGGACCCATTCACTATTTCCTTCCTTCCTTCCTTCCTTTCTTGGTACTGGGAATTGAACACAGGGCATTGTACCTCTAAACTGTACCCAGCCCTTTTAATTTTTTTTTTGTTTTAGAACAGGGTCTTGATAAGTTGCTGAGGCTAGCTTTAAACCTCTGATCCTCCTATCTCAGCCTCCCAAGTACTGGGCTTTCAGATATGTGCAACTGTGCCTTGTTTGAATTTCTTTTTTTTTTTTTTAAAGACTTGATGAAGCCAGACATAGTGGTACATATCTGTAATCACAGTACTTGGGAGACTGAGACAGGAGGATGGAAGGTTTGAAGCCAACCTCCGCACCTTAGCGAGGCTCTCGGCAACTTGGCGAGCCTCTGATTCCAAATAAAAAATAGAACAGGGCTGGAGGTGTAACTTGGAGGCAGAATGCCCCTGAGTTCAATCCCCAGTACCCAGTAAAACACACACACACACACACACACACACGCACACACACACACACACCCCAGTGAAAACAAACACCACATCTTCACCCCGCTGAAGGAACAGACCCATACTTT
Source organism: Muscardinus avellanarius (assembly GCF_963383645.1). Classification (NCBI taxonomy): domain Eukaryota; kingdom Metazoa; phylum Chordata; class Mammalia; order Rodentia; family Gliridae; genus Muscardinus; species Muscardinus avellanarius. The sequence goes on along the minus strand of NC_137800.1, from coordinate 75,173,829 downwards.
AGGGAAGAGAGGTGGACAACATCACTTGCCCACCCCCATCCTCCTCTCTTGCCTGACTTTTGTGTTCATTGTTCCTTTATTGTTTTCCTTAGAAGAGTTTTACATTTAGCCATGAATCTCCAAGCAATTTATTTTTAGTTTTGACCTCACTTAAAAATTGGAAACTTACATAAATGGAATCATACGTACAAATACATTATTCAGGGACCTGCTTCCTTCTTTCAACATTGAGCTTTTGAGATTGATCCCCATTTGGTGTATAGACCTGTAGCTCCTGTTCTCCCACCGCGGGGAGTCTTACATTCATATATATACCCCGCATCACAGTTTACATGTCCATTCTCCAAGTTGGTTCTTTTCATTAGTTTTTGCAAAACAATATGGACCCCGAATTCTGCAAGTCTTCTTGCATTTAAAGCAGCAAGGGAGTTGGCTCTTACGGCCCAGTCCCTTGAGTCAGAGATGGGAATTCCCAAACAATTCCCTTTCATTGGCGGAAACGCTGCACTTCTCCATTTCTAGAGACCTTCTAGTGGATGCTCTGGTTTGACTTTCTCTTAGCTTCTGCCCTGACTTCTGGAAATAAAGTCCTGTTTTCTGCAAAACTGGGTGGATAAGGCTTTGCTTGTAATCGTTCCTTATGAGACTGCTTATTTATTTTTAAGCTCTAGGTAGCTCGGGGCCAGCTAGGAACCCCAAATGGCTCGTCCAGCAGAGGCTGGCCCTGGGAGCCCGGGAAGACAGGGCTTCCTCGCTGGGCTTCCCCGCTGCACCCTCCTCAGTTCTCATCAGTTATTGGCAGACGTTCTGTCCCATTGTCCTCACCGAGGGAGTGGCTGAGGGGCACACCCATTGTTTCTTTCTAAAATACCCTCATGGAAATGACCAGAGCACCAATAAAAAGCTTAGCTGGCGGCTTTTATTTTTTTTTTTAATTCAGAAAAAAGAAATCTGCTGGAAAGATTGCACTCGGGTTACTCGCATCATTGTTACGGCCCTCTGACATTTTTAAAAGTAGGGCTCTGAGTCTGTTTTTCCCTCTTCACAGGGAGAGACCACGAGTATATTTTCCTACGTTGGCTGGTTATTAGAACTTGAGAGTTTTTTCGGCTCTCCTTGAATAGTGTTGCCTTGAATTGGATATTAATGTTTAAAATGGCTCTATAGCCGGGCGTGGTGGCGCACGCTTGTAATCCCCGCTTGGGAGGCGGAGACAGGAGGATCGCACAGGTTTGAAGCCAGCCTCTCTGGCTTAAGAGACCCTGTTTCCAAATAAAAATATAAAATAGATCTGGGATGGTAGCCTAGAGAAGGGTTCCATCCCCAGTAACTAACACACACACACACACACACACACACACACACACACACACACAACACGTTCTGGGGAACACTGGCCTATCTTTCTGTCTTTTTTTTATTTTTTTGGTGGTACTGGGGGTGGAACCCAGAGGCTTTCTACCTCCAGGCTATACTCCCAGCCCTATTTTATATTTTATTTGGAAACAAGGTCTCACTAAGTAGCTGAGGCTGGCTTTGAACCTTTGTGATTCTCCTGTCTCAGCCTCCCAAGCTCAGGGATTACAAGTGTGCACCACCACGCCCGGCTTCTGTCCTTGTTTTTAAGGACATGTCATGACAGTTTTGAAGCCTGCTCACATGGGAACATTCAATTGAACCTTTTCATTTTGCATCTTGTTGGGGCATTTGTTCTTTTGCCGGTCACTCCACCTTCTCTTGTCCACGAGCCTGTAATAGTGACTGAGACTGAAATGAAAACTACGTGTACCCATCAAAATACTAAAATAGAAGCCAAAGAACCTCAATTCTGAACAACTGAAATTTGTCTAGCATATCTGGGTGTGGTAGAGTACACCTGTAATCCTAATACTCGAAGGACTGAGACAGAGGATCACAGGTTCAAAGCTAGCGTCAGCAACTTAGCAAGTAAAATACCTTGAAGTTCACCTCCCAAGCATCTAGCATCTTTATCTAGAATAATTACTACTCCAATAATTCTTTTCCATTTCTACCTGCTGTGCGCATTTCCCTGCCTGTAAGTATTCCAAAATAAGTTAATTTTCTGAGCTTGCCCTTCAAATGTTAGTGCTTAACCATTTTGCCATGTTTTTCTCTCTGCTGTAAGCAGAGGCCAGAGGCTGCAGCAGCCTGGGCTGCTCCAGGCTTCCACCTCCTGTGAGGACCAGGCTGTCGGCGGCCACCTTGGCCATCCTGTGTGTCCTGTGCGCTGGAAGACTAGATGACAGGGCAGGTGAAATCAGCAGGTGAAGCAGCAACTGTGTGCATTAAGATTGGAGCCACGGCTGCCCCCAGGCTATAGAACATTTATTTCTGGTGGTCAGAGGCTTTCTTACTTCTAGATCCTGGAGGGTTAAGGTTTGGGGGGAAAAGGAGTGATTTCTCTTCTTAGCACCGTGTGAAACCTGTATGAGCCCGTTGGAAATTTGTAACCTGCAGTCTTATTTTCTAAACCAAGTATGACTCATTAGCATAACTTGAAATTCTCCAGCAGCATTATTTTGGCAACATTAGCATGCTCTGTTGGGCAGGACTGCCCAAGCATTCCAACTTCTGGGGAGGATTTTGTTGTCAGGCCACATGTGATGCTCTTTTCTTCCTGTTTGAATGTCTTTGCTGTTTTCTCTGATAAAGCATTTGCTGAAGGTCTTCGCTGGCCTCTACTGTCCCAGCCTCCCAGGCCCTAGGATTAAAGGCCTGCGCCACCACACCAAGCCCTGGTAGGATTAAAGGCCTGCGCCACCACACCAAGCCCTGGTAGGATTAAAGGCCTGCACCACCCACCACACCAAGCCCTGGTAGAGCATTTGTAAAGAGACAGCACTGCATGTGTGTTGGCTTGGTCTCCAAACACAGCCCAAAGAGCAGAGTATTCAGGGAAACATTACCGTCATCCCAGGTGTGTTACTAGTAACTGGATGATAAGAGCCAATGATTCCATCCGTCCGTCCGTCCATCCATCCACCAGATGTTTATTAGGTAACTTTCATGCAATTTTTTCCACACTGGGAATGTAACAGGGAACAAGATAGACAAGACTTCTGCGTCCAGAAATCTTCTAACTGTAGGGTCCAGGGAAGATCTGCAGTTGGGAAAGTAAATAAACAAATGAGATGGTTTGAAAATGCTGACAGGTGCCATGAAGAAGTAGAGCGGAGTGACAGCAGACAGGAGGCTGCAGGCGGGGTAGAGGGTGCTCCGCTCTGGGAGGCTCTGCCTGGGCGGGAGTGCTCTGTGCAGATGTGGGTGGGATGCTGGCTGCTCTGCGGGGTCCCTCTCCCCTGCAGGAAGGCAACCCCAGACTGCATAGGTCTGTTCACTTCATCAGATGCACATACTCACTGAAGCCTGGACTGGGGATTGGCTTCCCCACACAACACCTGCTACTTTAAGAGCTTTGAGTAATCCAGAGAACAAGCTGGTAAACACATCTTTATTCAAAAACTTTCAAATTGGTGGTTAACCAAAATAAAGCATGTCACTTTTCTGTCATGGTAAAGTAAGTGTACCTAGTTATTTATATAAACATAGGCTGCCCTTCCAGTCCAAATTGTCATAAATGGCCATGTGGGATGTCTACATTCTTTCAGTAGGCAGCTCTGAGATTCTCTTTATGCACGTGTTTATTTATTCTGTAAACATTTATCCTCTCCTGCGCACCGAGTGCTGAGCCAGACGCGTCAGGAGAGAAGCCAGGGTGAGAGCGTCTGCCTGTGGGGCACTCTTAGTGAGACCTCTATGGGATAGATGAAATTGGGTGAGGCCGACCCGGCCATTTCCCTGGCATGGCTCCCTTACAGTGAACAAGAAGAAATGTACAACCCCAACAGAGTGCAGAAGGTTCCCTGGGGAAACCACTAGCGGTGGTCTCATATCCCAGGGAGATTCAAGATGGGGCAGAGAGAGCCAGCAGGGGAGTGCGGGGGTACCCCCGACAGAGAGCTTAGTAGAGGGCTGCAGGGGAGGAGAGAGGTGTGTGAGTTGGTGTGTGGGAAGGAGCTAGCTAGGGGTGCAGCACTGGCCGTATCCCGTGGACACAGTCAGGAATTTGGTTGTGGAAGGCTCTCTGGTTGTTACAGGGTTTTAAGTCAGGGGAATGATAGGAAGTGTATTTTACCAAGACCATTCTGGGTGTCAGATTGGCTCTGAGATAATGGAAACACTCGTGCACTCACGGGATCGCGAGCTGGGTTTTCACGGTAGCTCCGCCATTTATTTGGTCTTGTGGGCTCTTTGCTCCTCATGTTCTGGCGAGCACTGGTGGGTAAGATCAGGCGTGGAGAACCCAGTGTGATGTGGAACAGGCTCACTAACATGCTTCCATCTGCACGCCCCCTCCTCTTCAGAGACAGAAGACCAAGGACAGTGTGCACCAGCTAAGTTGTGTGCACAAGTCTGCTAAGTTGCAGAGGGCCTCACAAAGTAGCCGAGGCTGCCACAAACCTGCAATCCTCCTGTCTCAGTCTCCCAAGCCCTGAGATTACAAGCCTGCGCCACCACGCCCGGCTCTTGAGGCCTTTTGAAAGGGAGAACAAGTCGCAGATTCAGCCCTGGTATGGCCTGTTTTCAGGTAACACGTAGGGTTGGGTTGGGTGGAGAAGCTGCTAAGTATAATGACTCTAGATTCTACCTCAGATTCATTGAGACTAAAGAATTTATTTACCTGTCGATTTACTTTGTTTCGCCTGTTGCGAATCTCTAAATATCTTGCACAAATGATAGGTCTCCTATGTAGCTTTTAGGGGACCATGCAGATTCTGAAGAATTCCATCATTATGCTTGCACTGGGTCCCTGTCATGAGTTTCCCAATGGGGTAAAATAATTGTTTGCTTTTAACTCCCTCATAAGTGGTATGGAAGTAATAGAAAATGATTTAGACATAGCAGTTGGCCTATGGGGTTTGTAGTCGCACAGGAAGAGAAGATTGCAACCTTCTCTTCGTAACCCTAAACACTCCTAAGTTGATCTCAAATATTCCTGGTGAGTTTTGCCCTGAGAAGGCGACAGGCATCGCAGAGAGATCATGTCATTGTGAGGATTCCCTGTGTTATGTACCCATTCATTTTTTTTTCCTGCACTGTGGCTGGGTATAATTTAAAGTGGACCTTTGTGTCCCTCCTAACATGCTTCTCAGTACCTCTAGATTCCAAATCTAATTGTTTCCGTTCATATTTTGCTGTTCACAGTGAAAGCATGTTTTATTTTGTACTTCCTCGCCTAGATAATAACATGGCCACCAGTATCATGGGCAGACCCGTTTGCAGTTCTGGGGTTGGTATTGGTGATGGGATGAGAAATATCCCCCGGTCTATACTTCAGTCCTTCTTACATCTCACTTGTGGTAGACATGATTTCCTGCCTTGGTGATTTGACTCAATGTGACTTTGAAGCTAGATGGATCTGCACAGGTGCTTCATCGAGAAACAGGCTGCTGAGTCAGGCGTTCTCTTGGTTCCTGGGTCCTCGGGGTGGCCGATCCTGCAGGCTATCAAAGTCCATAAGCACCTGGCATCAGCAACAGCAGGTGTGTCTATGGCAGATGGAGAGAATGCATTTGTAGGCAAAATAAATGGCTGAAGGCAAGAGGATATTGTAACACGTCCAATACCCCACTGCCCTTTCAAATGCTGGTAGTGTGTTAATTCACTTATTATACTGTGTGAGACAGATGGGGACCTCAGGTGTGGAGGGTTTGAAAACCATGTCCCAGGTCACAGGGCTACAAAACAGTGAGACAGGAGAGTCAGCAGGGCAGTCTGGCTTTTGTCCCCATGCTTATGACCACTGTGTTGGACTGGCTCTCATAAAAGGCTGGTTTTGAGCCAGGTGTGGTGGCATCCCAGTACTTGGGAGGCTGAAACAGGAAGAGCGAAGGTTGGAGGACAGTCTAAGCAACTGAGCAAGATCCTATTTCAAAATTAAAAAAAATAAAATAGGACTAGAGGTATAGGTAAAAGGTAGAACTAGAACACCCCTGGGTTCAATCCCCAGTCCCCCCCCCCTCTCTCTCTCTCTCTCTCTCACACACACACACACACACACACACACACACAGAGCCATTTGTGGGTCTCAACTAGTACCTAAGGATTCATGCTTTTGTTTTTTCTTTTTTGTGGTACTGGGGATGGAACCCAGGGGCATTCTACCTCTGAGCGACAACGCCAGCCCTATTTTTTATCTTTATTTTGAAACAAGGGTCTCACTGAGTTGCAAAGGGCCTCGCTAAGTAGCTGAGGCTGGCTTCAAACCTGCACAATCCTCCTGTCTCGGCCTCCCAAATGCTGGGATTACAAGCGTGCGCCACCAGGCCCCCAGGATTCATGCTTTAGAGACACTGTTACATAGAGCATGCTATCTGGTTCTAATGTAGAAAAGTCAAATCTACTGTTGTTATATAATCCTACATTACTGTTATTATTATTCGATACATTATGTTGTTACATGATATTATGTATAGTATTACACAAAATCACACAAATGTGGAAAATAAATCTTGGAAATAAAACCAGAGAGCGAAAAGGCATGTTTACTGGACACAAGTCCTTGGTGGTAGTAGACAGAAGAGGCTATATTTTATCCTGAGAACGATGCCAGTGCGCATTTGATTGTGAGAATGACCACAGAGGTGCTTCCTTCTTGAATTTCCAATCCGGGCCCCGTGTGCCACGCTGCAGTATTTGGAAGGCCTCATCGTGTGATCACACAGGAGCCCTGTTTTCTCTGCTTAATTGTGTCTTGGTTAACCTAGCATGAGTTCCTGCTTGGCTCGCTCAACAGGGAATTGCAGCCATGGCGATTGAGAGCAAGAGCCATGAGGCATCTCCGCAGAGACCTGCCTGCCTGTGTGCTTGACTGGGCCCGTGACCCTCGGCTATGGGCAGCCATGTGGCCAGCAACTCACGGGCTGCTCTCCTCGATTTGGAAAAAGGAAGAGGTGTCATCCATGGAGAATGATAACATAAAACATCACATAATTTGTAAAACTGCCCATTTGCTTTGTGAACCAATTTGGATTTTAGAAATGCACATCTGGGCCACAGGAATATGATGATATTAAATTCATAGTTGTGAATACATTCATATGTCTTTAACTCAAGCTGTGCATTTTATTGTAATCTATAGTTAATGGAAATCATATGTCCCGTGCCATTAAAACCTGAGTCTTATTTTAGCTGGGCATGGTGGTGCATGCTTGTAATTTCAGTATTTGGGAGGTTGAGACAGGAAGACCACAGTTTCAAAGCCAGCCTCGGTTACTTAGTGAGGCCCTCCACAACTTATTGAGACTCTCTTTTAAATTAAGAATAAAAAATAGGAGTCAGGCATGGTGACATATGCTTGTAATCCCAGCTGCCCGCAAACCTCGGTCCTCCTATCTCAGCCTCCCAAATGCTGGGATTGCAAGTGTGCACCACCATGCCCAGTTTATTATACCTTTTTAAATCATTAAGAGTAGTCAGGCATGGTGGCACATGCTTGTAATCCCAGTATCTGGGAGGCTGAGACAGGTTAATCGCACAGGTTCAAAGCCAGCCTCAGCTACTTAGTGAGGCTCTCAGCAAATTAGTGAGACCCTGTTTCCAAATAAAATATAAAATAGGTCGGGAGTGTAGCCTGGAGATAGAAAAGCTCCTGGGTTGCATCCCTAGGAACACACACACACACACACACACACACACACACACATCATTAAAAGTTATAAAATAATGAAATTGCCAGGCATGGTGGCGCACCCTTGTAATCCCAGTACTTGGGAGGTTGAGGCAGGCGGATGGCAGATTCAAGGACAGCCTTAGCAAGTAGTGAGACTCTCACCAACCCAGCAAGACCCTGTTTCAAAATAAAAATAAAATAGGGTTGGTGGTGTAGCTCAGAGGTAGAATGCATCTAGACTCAATCCCCAGTACCACAGTAAAATAAAATAAATGACTTTAAAAACTTGAATTGATCAGAAAACCTTTGGTAGCCAGGTGTGGTGGCGCACACTTGTAATCCCAGCATTTGGGAGGCTGAGACCGGAGGATTGCGGTTCACGGACAGCCTCAGCTACTTAGCGAGGCCTTTGGCAACTCAGTGAGACCCTGTTTCAAAAATAAAAAGACTAAAAAATAAGGCTGGGGGTGTAGCTCAGAAGCACAACGCCCCTGGGTTCCATCCTCAGTACCGCAAAACAAACAAACAACAACAACAAAAAAAAAACTCCACCTCTGGTGACCCAGGTATGGTGCACACCTGTAATTTCAGTACTTGGGAGGCTGAGATAGGAGGATCACAGGTTCAAGAACAGCTTCAGCAACTGTCATCAACCTAGCAAGACCCTGTTTCAAGGGGTTAGGGGTGTAACTCCAAGGTAGACTGCCCCTGGTTCAATCCCCAGTGCCACAAAATAAAGAAAAGAAAAGAAGACAAGCCTCTAGTGAAAACTGTTAACACTGCTCTGCTATTAATCACTTTATGTCAGGATTTTATTGCTTCTGTAATAAATTTGACGCATGTTTAGTGTGAAAAATGTTTTTGGCAAATAATTGAACTCCTGTTACATTCACGAAAAACATTGTGTGAGTGTGTGTGTTTGTTGTGTGTGTGTGTGTGTGTCCTGTCCACATCAGTGATAAATGTTTCCCAAAGTATATTCCAAGATGTTCTTCCCAAAGAATTCTCTGGCCAAATAAGTTTGGATATGCTACTGTTGCAGGCATGTGATGAACACACAGTGGGATCTCAGCATATATTAACATGTGGACCCTGCCTGTAGAGGGCCGTGAAGTAACCTACACCGAACTCCTCGTTTCTCCATTCGGTTAACCCCGCAAGGTTTTTGGGGCTTGACCTTTGTTGAAATCCCATTGAACTTCCACTCTGGGTGAAATGCTGGTCTAGAGAAATGCTATTTTTAAAGAAGTCATCAGAAATATTCTGTCGTCTGGCAATCTCTGAAGTCTTTTTGGTTTTGTTTTGTTTTTGGAGGGATTTTTGTTGTTGTTGTTGATGAAGATCAAACCCAGGGCTGGTTCTTCCGCTGAGCTACATTCTCAGCCCTTCTGGAGTCTTTATTGCTGAATACAGGTAATCTTGCCCCAAAATTGAGGGATTGTGATGGTGATGTAATAAATCCTCACATCTAGATTATGTTTAATTCGCTAAAGCAAAAAATTATTTCAGAGTTCTTTTTTTTTTTTTTTTTTTTTTTTTGGTGGTACTAGGGGTGGAACTCAGAGGCTTTCTACCTCCAGGCTATACTCTCAGACCTATTTTTTATATTTTATTTGGAAACAGGGTCTCACTAAGTTGCTGAGAGCCTCACTCAGTAGCTGAGGCTGGCTTTGAACCTATGTGATCCTCCTGTCTCAGCCTCCCAAGCACGAGGATTACAAGCGTGCTCCACCACGCCTGGCTCTCCATAGTTCTTCTAATGTGCTGAGCAGTATTTGAGAGCATCGGCTTGGAGACAGGGTTATGAAAGTAGTATGATACGGGACCCTCAAATGCAAAGTTACTGAAGGCTGTTCAACTTCATCTGTGCCAGCCAGCGGTACTGTTTCATTGGGCATGGGGATCCTGGGTAGGTGGAGGCCATGTGACCAGGTTGGCCTCACACCATTGGTGAGGAATTGACAGAGTTGAGCCATGGGCCCGAAAGTGTGGGCAGAAGTGGTCCAGCATCGCTGGGAGACAGAGGAGGGACTGAGGCACGTAAGCTGCAAGAGTTGTGCGGCAAATACTCCAGGCACGAGTGACCTCGATGGGTTCAACCTGCCTGTCCTGGGACCAAAGAGAAGCTTCAGAGTTTTGCAAACGTAGACCTATACTCAGTGTAGAACCGCACCTCCTTATTTTTTCTCCAAATCCTGAGACCTTGAAACATCATTACCTTACCTCGCTGGCTTCTACAATATCAAATTGTGTTCAGTCTATTTCTTTGAAACACACACAAAAATCTCCTACTACTTACAGAGGTCTGCGTGAGTAAAAGCCGAGGACAATTGGACGGTGAATGAGAGATCAGGCAGCGGAGGCTGGTCAGGAGTAAACACGCTTTTAACCAAGCGTCAAAGGAATGCTCTTTTCTAAGGAACAGGCAGTCAAGCCTGTGTCTCCGGGTAAGCGAGGTCTGGTTGAAGGAATGTTCTTTTTAATTCACTGGGTGTTTGCTTAGTAGAAACACTGGCTCCTTCTGCGATGGAGCCACACAGGTATCTCAACAACAGGGACATGGCTTTGACTGATATAATCCACAGAAGGTCACAACCTTGAAGCTCTACATAGGAATGCGTCGTTTAACAACGGGTATATGTTCTGAGATTCCTTGTTCCTAAAGGTGCATTGTTGGGTGAATTCAATGTTGTTTGAGCATCATGAGAGTAGACTTAGACAAGCTTAGACAGCTTCAGTGTTACAAGGCAATGTAATCGCATGGGACCACCATCCTCGAGTGGTCTGTCTTTGGCTTCAGTGTTACTCTGCAGTACATGACCCTGTTTAATACTCATGGTATGGAATCCAGTAGGTGTTTCTATTATTCATTTGCATCTCATTCTTTCCCACATTGTTAAACTTTGGCACATTAACAGTTTTAAAGAGCTGCTTCTGTCTTTTCTATTGTACACCACTGTGTCTGTTTTTGTCCCAGTACCATGCTGCTTTTTGTTATTAGAGCTCTGTAGGATAATTTGAAATCAGGTATTGTGCTACCTCCTGCATGGCTCTTATTGCTCAAGATCACTTTGGCTATTCTGGGTTTTTTGGGTTTTTTTTGTTCTTTTCTATGATTCATATATGGAGGTATCATTACCAATCTCACTAACATGTATGAGGGGGAGGGAGGGGAGCCTGGTGTGGTTTGGAGGAAATATACCAAGGGAGGTGTGCACATATTTGTGTATCTCTTTGCATTACACTGTAATATATAATGACCATGTACCAATAAAGTATAAAAAATATTTAAAGAGCCTATTTCTATAGACAATGATTCACAAATTGGGCAGCCCCAAATGGGAAGTGGTTTGGGGCTCCATCAGAAGAAAACAAGGGGGCAGGGCGTGGCGGTGCACGCTTGTAATCCCAGCATTTGGGAGACTGAGACAAGAGGATCACGGTTCGCGGACAGCCTCAGATACTTAGTGAGGCCCTTTGGAACTCAGATCTTTTTTCAAAATTTAAAAATTGGGCTGGGGGTGTAGCTCAGAGATAGAATGCTCCTGGGTACTAAAAAAACAACAACAACAGCAACAACACACACACACACACACAAAAGCAGGAAGCTGTTCCAGGGTGAAGAGAGAAACAGAGCAAAGACATTATTTGACTGGCTGAAGTTGGAGCCACTGCCTTCTTCAAATTGTCCTGGTGGAAGGTTCCTGGCAGTATAGCCAATGCTCCATTAGCTTCTTGTGATCGTCTGGGCTTGTTTTGTGTTATCTGTGTAGAAGCTCAGAGCACTGGAGCCGTCTCAGCCTGATAGCCTCTCTTTACATTATTTTTTATGGTTTAGCTACAATTCTATATCTAAAGAAAATCTTCTAGTTTTTGCATTGAATACAATGTGAGGTTTTTTATTCTTCCCAAAGGGTAGCGTACTATATTTTATTATGATATCAGTACAATTCATACTAGAAAACAAATTTCTTCACAGTTACCAAAAAATGGCATACAGCCTCCGGGAATTTGGGCAGTAAACCATGGTTCTGAGTGAGGTTGACATAGGTGCCCTAATTCACAGCTCAGGGAAGGTTTGCCAGCCAATCAAGCGCAGTTGTGAGACAATGACTTTCTTTCCCTTAGTGAAAATCCTTGTTCTAGACTAAATGATTGGTAGATTTGGGCAGAAGCAGATGGGCTTTGGTTTCTGTTTTCCCTGCTGCCTAGTCTCCATTAATTTGGAATAACAAGCCCTTGGTCAGAACACAAGCAAAGGTAGCAGAAAATTCTATTGCTATTCCCATATATTTTGATATCTAAGTGAAAGTAGTATACTCTTTGTGTGTGCGTGTGTGTGCGTGTTTTTTTTTGTGTGTGTGTGTGAGAGAGAGACAGAGAGATACAGAGACACGGAGACAGAGACAAAGACAGGGTCACACTCGGGATTGAGCCCAGGGACATTTTACCCTCCAAGCTACACCCCCACCCATATTTTATTTTTTATTTTGAAACAGGGTCATACTAAGTTGATGAGTCTCACTACTTGCTAAGGCTGTCCTTGAACCTGCAATCTTACTGTGTCAGCTTCCCAAGTACTGGGATTATAGGCGTGCAGCACCATGCCTGAGTTGGAATACACTTTTAAAGTTCTAAACAGCTAAAATAGAATTGGCTTTCTGGGAAGATTATAAAAGACCTTATTGGAGTGTCAGTGAAGAAAGGATCATTTTATTATCAAACAGCCAAGGAGGGAGTATATTCTGCCGGCTACAGAGCAGCACAAATTCTTTGCCGTTAGTGATGGTTTCTGAGTGGCTCTGGGTAAGATGCATATGGCAGCTCTGAACAGCTGCCTGGGTTCAGTCAGCCTGTCCCACCCACACTGGGCTATGTGGCTCATCATGGCTTGAATGGGAAGCGGTACAGTCGGCCCTCCATACCTCTTTGAGTTTTACAGCCTCAGATTCAAACTCCTGCAAATCAGGAATATTAAGGGGGGGGGGAAGAATGTGCCCATATTAAACAGATACAAACTTTTTGGTCATTATTCCCTAGACAATTCAGCATAACTACTATTTAAATAGCGTTCACATTGTAGTGGGAAATCTAGGGGTGATTTTATGTATCTAGGAGGATGCGCACATGTTGTTTGCAAATACTGCACTGTTTTATGTAAGGGAGTTGAACATCTGTGAATATTGGTATGAATTCCCCATGGTTACCCAGGGGTGACTGTATTTTATTAACTTGGTGCACGCTGTTTCACGACTGACTTGGTAACCCAAGTGATGTCTCTTTCCTTTGTTAAATGGCGCCAGCAAAGTGATAGACGGTTTCATCAAAAACATGGTGCACAAAGGTTTTTTTTATTGTTCTACCTGCTCAGAACAGATGTCTTCCAAAGCACTGTTCCACTGAAGAAATATTTCTTGGCAGAAATCTCAAACTTTGTGTATAGAATTGAAATTCATGACTTTCTTAGAATTGGAAACACATGTGCTTTTTATGATAACATCTATAAATGTTTATCTAGTTTTAATGGGTGGATGCACAAGTACATTGAGAGTGGCCTGATAACCAGTTATTCTAGGAAGAAAAAGAACCCTGAAGACAACAATTACATTCCCATTGTGCTTGCAATGAGAGAAGGCATGAAGTCCTGTTTCTTTTAGTTAATTCATGGAATTCCAAGAAGTATGTTTCATCTTCATCAGAATGGGACTTTTCTGATTTTCCCTCCTATATTTGGAGGTATATAGAGAGTTCTACCCAACTGTGGGATGCAGGAACCTCCTCTCCCTGCTGCAGAGCTCTGGGTTTTGTTGAGGGGTCTTGAGAGCTCTGTGAGGATTGTTGGACACAATGATGGAAAAAGGCGTCAGGCTATTTTTGCTGGTCCCTGTTGATTCTCCTGCCTTCTCACCTGGAAAATCTGTTTTCTTGCCCCCATGATTCTGTTCCCTGTGAGGAAGGATTAAAGCCATGGGAAAAAACATCCCTCATTTCTTGCTCACAATAATTTTACAGAGAATGAATTGATGCTACCAGAGGTTGATCAAGAATTGGGAGTCCAGAAACTGTCATAGGATCACATACCTTAGAAAGCAATATTCAGCGGCTTCATTTTGCACATGAAGAAAATAGTTACAAAGCAAGTCAGCCTGGTATTTGGTTCCTTTAAAAATGTTTTTCAGAGCTTTCTGAACTCTGGTCATTTCTGAGTTATTAACAGGCCAAAAGGGTATGCTTGTTTGCTGATGGGGAAAGAACGTACCTTGCTTTTAAATTTCCATTCAGCCCTTGTAAATGGTTTAGACCTTTATAAATGAGAAATACTCTCATAGAGACTAAAGTACATGTATTTGTCAAAGGAAACCGTGCATTCATGTCAATACCATTTTAAGAAAAAAAACCTTAAATGTGAAAATTGATTTAAAGTATTTGGTCAGATGCTATAGTGATGGTAGCCTTTCTTTTATCTTTGTTCTCTTGCATTGCCATTTCTTAGAATCATTAAAAATATCTCTGAATGCCTGACTGGATCTATTATCATATTAAGCAAGGACAAAAAGAAATTCATGTGTCTACTATGTTTTTGAGCATATGTACAAGTGTATCACGTTGGGCAGGAACGTATTTGAGTTGGGCTTTTGATGCTCATGAAGTTGAGTATCTTTCAGATCCTTTTACCAAGGTGCTGAATTTACCTTTTTTTTTTCTCTTTCTCTCTCTTTGTTTCCCTCTGATATGGCTGCTGCGTTGACAACCCTCTGTTCTGCCACTGAAATTACTTCTTTCTGCCATTAAGGAAGCCTCCCAAGGTAAGCGCCTCGGTGTGGAATGGGGCAAGAAATGTGTGCAGAAATCTAGGATTTTTAACTCATTGCAATAACCCATGCAGAAAACCTGACCTCTGCCGGGTGTGGTGGTACACGCTTGTAATCCCCACGCTTGGGAGGCGGAGACAGGAGGATCACGCTGGTTCAATGCCAGCCTCTCTGGCTTAAGAGACCAAATAAAAATATAAAATAGGTCTGGGAGTGTAGCCTGGTGAAGGGTTTCCAGGAACCCCAGTACCACCAAAAAAAAAAAAAAAAAAAAAAAAAGAAAACCTGTCCTCTTAGGAAAGGGGAAAATTGCATTCTGATATTAAGCTAAGACCATGAACAAACAGCTCATGTTGGTAATAATATAAAATGAAGATGACACTGTTTATGGGAGCACTTTCACACACTCCATTCTCAGAATGAATGCTCTGATTCTCAGACGAGCCTCCCTGGTTATTATCTCTATTTTGTGGAAGATAAAAGGAGGATCAGAAGATGAAACAGTGCTCGATAGTTCACAGGTGGAGTGAGTGGGGAGGCTGGACTGTACAGTATTATCACCCTAGAAAAAGGAAGGATATCTCAGAATGAGAGTGTCTGACAGTGATTACTGATTGGACAAACTTTCTTTTCTATGCCCTGCTAAGGATGGTTAATATCTTTAGAAAGATTTTTCACCCTTAGAGATTCAGCCCTCTGTCAGCTCTGTATGCTCCATCGGTTCCTAGCCAATCGCAGTGTCCACAGTTAGAGCTGTCCTTCTACCAGATGGATGCTCGAAAGTTAGAGATTAGATGGGGAGTCTGGGGGGTGAGAATAAGGGATTGAGTGACCACGCCTGAATGATGAAAAGTAGATGTTTATACTAGTGAACATTTTGAGTATCAGGAGGATACTTAGTGCTAAAATTAAAAGGGAATTTGACCAACCCCTGGCTAAGGATGCTGATTATAATCCTGGTTCCTGAGACTGGATTAAGCCAAACCCACATAAATGGTATGATCAGAATCTAAGCTCTGTCGAGTGTCATGTGGCATCCAGAATAGATAAGGATTTCTTTCCCCAGGGGTTATGAAGAAAAAGTCAACTTAGCTCTTTGATTATGGAAAGCCACGGAAATGTTATTTCATGTTATTGTTGAAGACATCATGGTGTTAGTGTTTGGCACTAAGAGTTCCCACTTCAGCAAGGAAGGCATGCATTGAACAAACATCAAGAGATCTAGTAAGGAGAACAAATTATTGAGTGTGGTGGCACATGACTCTAATCCCAGTACTTGGGAGGCTGAGATAGGAGGATTACAGGTTCAAGGCCAACCTCAGCTACTTTGGAAGATCCTGTTCCCAAATAAAAAATAATAATAGAGCCCCAGAGTTCAATTCTTATTACCACAAAACAAAAACAAAAAGAAGAGGAGGAGGAAGAGGAGTAGAAAGAGGAGGAAGAGGAAGAGAAGGAAGAGGAACAGGAAGAGGGATATCTAATGTTATAGAAAGTATATGGCATGGTGGGCATCCTAGCCAAATTTGGGGGATCAGTATAAGTTCTCCCTGAGTAATTGTTGATGTAAATATTCTCCCTAAAGTTCACAACCTGAAGAGTTTCTCTGCCACTGGAAGATATGAGTGCCTCTTTTTCTTTTGCTGTGGGTTCCTAGATGATTCAAAGCATACTGTCAGTATTGTAATATGTTTACTTCTTTTCCCAAAGAAAAAGGCAATGAAATACTGAGCAATCCCACATATGGCTATGGAGTAAAAGAAAAGCACTAAAGTTTAAAAAAGGCACCAAAACATTTTTGAAAAAAAATCACTATTGGTTTATATACAGGGATGTTCTGGCAACTTCTTACCATGTATACACCTTAGTGGTTTGTAGTCTTGATTTTGCAAAGTATCTCATTGATGATTCCTAAACAGATTCATGAAATTTTCAAAATAAAATGAATGCTAAATTGTCACATTAAAATGTATTTTCAAATATTTAATAAATATAAAATATACATATTTTATGTACGTGTAATACATAAGGCACATCTGAAAAGAATAAAGATCATCTTGAATTCAAATCACTTGTACAATAGAGTAAAATTTAAAATGACAGTAAATGTTGACAACAGAAAAAGGAAAGATTTTTTTTGTGATCCTTATATAAGAATGAAATTTTAGCTGGATATGGCAGTGTGTATACATGGTCCTAGTTTCTTGGAAGGCCGTGACAGGAGAATGGCTTGAACCAGAAAATTGGGGCCAGCCTGGGCACCATAGTGAAACTCCTAACTCAAACATTTTTAAATCATTTAACAAATAATTATTCTAGGCAGGGCATAACCACTGCATGAGTCAGAACTAGTTCTGACATTCTGATGGAGGGTGGGAATAATTTGTATACATGTATAATGTAAAATCATTGAGGTAGTCTACGGCTACCTTCATTTTTTTGCTGCCTCTTCTGTTTTGCTGGGAATTTTTAAAAACAAAGCATTGGGCTCCAAAGAGAAATAAATTCTATATGAGTATGGTGGCACATGCCGGTAATTCTAGTACTTGGGAGGTTGATACAGGAAGATCACAGATTGGAGGCCAGTGTAGCAATTTACTGTGACCTTGTTTCAAAATAAGTAAAAAAATGAATAAATATAAAGTAGAGTTAGGCCCTAATCCAGAGGTAGAACATTCCTAGGTTCAATCCCCAGTACCAAAAAAAAAAGAGGAAACAAATTTTAGACCTGCACTATTCCATACCGAAGCCATTTAACCACGTGCAGCTTTTGAGTAGGCTGTGCATGGCTGCTATAAATGGAGATGGTTTTTAAGTATAAAAACACATCAGTTCTAGCCGGGCGTGGTGGCACATGCTTGTAATCCCCAAGCTTGGGAGGCGGAGACAGGAGGATCGCGCAGGTTCGAAGGCCAGCCTCGCTAGCTTAAGAGACCCTGTTTCCAGCAGGACTGGTGGCTCACGCTTGTAATCCCCACGCTTGGGAGGCAGAGACAGGAGGTTCAAAGCCAGCCGCGCGTGCTGGTTTAGGAGACCCTGTTTCCAAATAAAAAAATATAAAATAGGTCTGCGAGTGGTAGCCCGGAGGTAGAAGGGCTTCCAGGAACCCCAGTACCACCACCAAAAGAAAAAAAAAATCAGTTCTTAAAAACTTAATACAAGCCGGGCGTGGTGGCGCACGTTTGTAATCCCAGCATTCGGGAGGCTGAGACCAAAGGATCGCGGTTCGCGGACAGCCTCAGCTACTTAGTGAGGCCCTCTGCAACTCAGTGAGACCTGGTTTCAAAATAAAGAATTAAAAAAAAAATAGGGCAGGGGATATAGTTTGGAGGTCAAATGCCTCTGGGTTCCATCACCAAACCTGCAAAAAAACCAAAACAAAACAAAAAAACCCTTAATACAAGAGGGGGAAGAGACTATAAGATAAACATTGTAGATATATTGAGTTAAATAAAATGTATTATTTTGAATTATTTTCCCTTTTAGCCGGGCATGGTGGCTCACCCTTGTAATCCCAGTCCTTGGGAGGCTGAGACAGGAGGATCACAGGTTCTCAGCCAGCCTCAGCTACTTAGTGAGGCCCTCTGCAACTTAGACCCTGTTTTAAAATAAAGGATAAAAAATAAGATTGGATATGTAGCTCAGAGATAGAATGCCCTTGGGTTCCATCCCCAGTACCACAAAAAAATAAAAAATTATTTTACCTTTTTACTTTTTACTGTGTCTGGAAACATTTTATATTACTTGCATGGCTTGTGTTATCATCCTACTGAACAGCTCAAATTCAGAGCAAACATGCGGCTGAGACCGAGCACTTGTCAGCTCCTGTCCTCGGGCTCTTGCTTGTCCCTGTCCCAGTCCCATGCTGCAGCCCCTCCCGTCGCCCTTGATGCCTCTGCCCTTCCGTATGGTCCTGGGGTACTGCACACAGCCGCACAGACCCAGAGGTGCCATGTCTCCATGTCTCCTGGTTTGTGTTTCCCTAGGCATCATTTTTACTTATCCACTTGAAATTCATTAACAACACGCATATTAAATGAGAACTCTCTCTGAAAAGTGTTGTGAGAGTTTGTGGGGCTCACACTAGTGGTTTCCGCTTTCCAGAACTCAGTGTGGCAAGGATGAGTAACCATGTATGTAGAGGATTCTGAATGACGCCGGATGGGTGATGATAAACCTTTCAGTCAGTGCTGAGTGAATAAGAAAGGCTTCCTGGCTAAAGGTGAAGCTTCCGGAGGCCTTTCTAAGGGCAGAAATTTAGGATAAGAATGTAGTAGGAACAGAAACATGATAGTCATTGATATATTAGAAAGTAATTGAGTTATGTAACCTGGTTGGGGTATAGGATACATCAAATTAAAAGTCACCTATGAAAAGCCGAGAAAGTGGTCAGCTTATGGAGGAGTTTGGAGTCCAACCTTAATCTGGCGGACTGTGAAGGTCACTTGGGGATCTTGTGCAGAAAAGTTACACGATCAGAAGTATGCATGAAGCCGGGCGTGGTGGCGCACGCCTGCAATCCCCACGCTTGGGAGGCTGAGGCAGGAGGATCCAGCTTCAGTTACTTAGTGAGGCTCTCAGCAACTTCGTGAGACCCTGTTTCCAAATAAAATATAAAATAGGTCTGGGAGTATAGCCTGGAGGTAGAAAAGTCCCTGGGTTCCACCCCCAGAACCACACACACACACACACACACACACACACACACACACACACAAAGTATGTGCAAGAAAAGTTCATCTGGCTGCAGGATGTAAGACAAAGAGGTGACTAAGAAACAGGGTAGAAAGCATTCCAGGTTCCTCTTTGTGTGTGTGTGTGTGTTACTGGGGATAAAACCCAGGGGCATTCTACCTCCCAGCTCCACCCCCAGCCCTGTTTTTTATTCTTTATTTTGAATAAAGATAACTGATTTGCAAGGGGCCTCGCTAAATAGCTGAGGCTGTCCATGAAACATGATCCTCCTGTCTCAGCCTCCCAAATGCTGGGATTACAAGCATGCGCCACCACACCTGGCTTGTTTTTTATCATTTATTTTGAAACAAGGTCTCACTAAGTTTCATAGGGCCTCACTGAGTAG
Source organism: Muscardinus avellanarius (assembly GCF_963383645.1). Classification (NCBI taxonomy): domain Eukaryota; kingdom Metazoa; phylum Chordata; class Mammalia; order Rodentia; family Gliridae; genus Muscardinus; species Muscardinus avellanarius. The sequence continues at coordinate 75,154,244 of NC_137800.1, read as the reverse complement.
CCGAGGCTGGGCAAACCTGCAGTCCTCCTTTTCATCTGCCCAAGTATGGGATTACAAGCGTGCACCACCACACCTGGCTCTCTAGGTTCCTCTTACAATACCATTTTGTGTTGGTCTGCTCATGCTTGGTGATGTAGCAGTAACGACCATAAACATTCAGTGGCTTGAGATGACAGAGGTTAGCTCTCTAATGTTAAGTGCCAGCTGAGATTATGCACGCCGCTGTGGACCAAGTGGCTTCCCTCTGGGTTCAAGTCTGAAGGAACAGTCTCTATCTGGGGCTTGCTAATACCGAGACAGAGGAAGAGAAATGAGAGAGCACCATACGGTGGCCGAGGGTAAAGCTGTTGCTCAGAACTGGCATTCATCACCTGGCTTGCATGGCATTGGCCAAAGCAAGTTACCTGGCCAAGTCTGATTTCAGGAGGGTTAGGAATTATGCTGTCCTTCCTCCTCCTCCTCCTCCTCTTCTTCCTCCTCCTCCTCCAGGTACTGCCATTCACGTGGCAATGGGCAGGGATGCATATTCCTCTTATGGAGAGGGCAGTGAGTCATTTGGAACAGTAATATAAGCTACCACACACTGTCCTTCTGAATCACATTAAAATTTTTCCAATGTTTTATTATTTTTTAATTAAAGAAAAAAACCTTCAGAAACATATAGCCCTGTATGTTTCTTCTTTCAAATATCTGGGGACTCAAGCTTTCTCTGCATTCCTTCTGCCTGGATTTGTCCAGAGCCAGATGTTTCCACTAATGACTTTGTGCCTCTGGATGCCTGTGGATGGAGCTGGCCAGATATCAGGTTGCACGGATTATGGGCCCCAAGAGAAAAAAGATCTCCATCTCCCTTGTCTCTCGGCAATGATCCATCCCCCTATTCAGATCACTGAGAGCCTCCTAGACCAGGCAGACTCTGGATTCCCACCTGGCCTGGGTCCTCCCCAGCAGAGTGAATGTCTGCTCTTTCTAGTGTGAGCTGTCTCAGAGCAGATACTTGCAACCCCTGGGCAGCCTCTGGTCCTTTAAGCTCTGGGGTCCTGGGGCTTTGGAGCCAGCTCATCTTTCCTCTCTCTGTGGCTGGAATCATGGGGCCTGGTGGAACAGGGGTGTAGGTACGTAGTTGAGGCCTTTGGATGTTCTGAATTAAATCCAGGTATTTCTCAGAGTAGATAATGTCAAGGTGGCTGAGTTTTCTTTTCTTGGACAGGATTATACAGTCCATGCCTAGACACTTGCAGCTTATCTTTTGATTTTTTTGTTGTTGTTGAAGAAGGAATATTCTGTTTGGAAATATCCACTTTATCTTTTGAATGTACTGTTGGAGAAATTATTTGAGTATCTAGGATCTTGAGAGATGACCAGGGCATGAAAGATCCAGAAATACCACAGATTATGCACTTTGGACACCTCTTGCCCCTTCCGTCAGCAGCAGTGAAATGGATGTTGGAAAAGAACGACAAAGAGTAAATGTGAAACAGAGAGTCTTTGAAAGAGGTGAAGCTGAGTTAGCACTTGATTGCTTATGCGCCTTTAGTTTACATGTGTTAAATGGAAGCTCTGCTATTATAACATGGTCTGCGACTTGAGAGAACTAGTTCCTGCTTTCAAACTTATCCTTTAAATGAATGCAGGCACAGATGAGTTCTTTGAAGAGATGCTTTCTCTCTGCACTCTTAAACCGGTGACTGGAATTCCAGAGTCATACCTGTGGAAGCGTAGTTGCCCCCCACAATGAACTGGGAGTTTTCTGAGGTCAGGGGAGATGCCTTATTCCTTGTAGATGTGTAACAGATGCTGTCCGCTGGCTTTCAGTCCTTGCGATGCGTTGACATCTTCACAATCAGGCAGTGTTGACTGTGTAACCCAAGACATTGTTTTGGATGTGAATATAGGCCTAGATTAAGGAAATGATTAATCATGCTGCAAGAAGACGTGGTTACTTGGCAGATGTGTAAGCAGGACGGTAGGTCTGTCAACAGGACTGACCAGCGGTGAGGGTGATGGCTCTGGCACCTCTTGTGTGTGTTTCACAGCAGATATGTTTAAATACAGGCTGGAGTTTGTGCTGGCCGAGTGGCTTCCATGCAGACAGTAACAGTGAAGACAAGCACACCACTTCCAGTGCCGGGCTTCCCTTCAAGTTCAGCTTTTTTTCCAGGATGAGTCAAGGTTAGCTCCTCATTTTGAAACGATTCTTCACATCTCTGATACAAGGCAAAAGAGATAAAAAAAAAAAAAAAAAAAAAAAAAAGGGACATGAAGTGAGGCATGGCATTAAACAGAAAGTTCCCACATGACATGAAAGAGTCCTTTCATTGTCTTTGGGTCTGACTCCCTTCTCCTCACACCGTGTGGTGAAGTCCGAACAAATTTAAAACGTGTCTTTCATATTAATTGTCGTCTCGCAGGTCGACAAAGCCGAGTAGTAACCACAGACCAGGCCGCTGATGAGGCAGTGTTCCTGACCCTGGAGAAATGGGGGTTTGCCGAGGTCTCCGGCCCCATTTTCAAAGCAGATAGGGGTAGAGAGGCTGTTCGTGGCAGCTGGGTCTGCAGATGTGAACAGTGGCTTACTTGTTTAAAGAGAGGATGCTCGCAGTATAGCGGGGAGAGAGGCACTCCTTCATACAAAGCAGACGCTTCCCCAGGGAAGCCCTTCCCATTGGGTATTCAGGCTCTGGGAAGCAGTGTGTTTCGCATTGATATTTTTGAAGCAGCACTAATCGGTCTGTAGCAACTCTTCTACTCATGGGCCTTTTTCTTTTCTTTCTTTTTTGTTAATTCCCTTTTCACTTTTCTCTATTTAATTCAGCAAATACTGAGCATCTATCTACTGTGTCCTGCACCTGTAAGGAACTAAGAAATGCATGAGTGTAGTCTCTGGCCCAGGAAAGCTCCCAGCTGGGTGAGACTGTAAAGCACTTAGGGTGGTGCCTGCGCAGAATAAACACTCCACACGGTAGCTGTATTATTAACGGGAGAGAGGAGCTCTTAGGAGCTCATGTTGATACTGGTTGCAGTAGCTTCCCTGTACTGAGTTGCGTTATGAGCTGAACATTATATAATAGGCAGCGATTTGCACTCACTGGTCTGGGCTGTTATCTTAAACAGCCATCATGCGTGAAAATACCTACAAGATTGATTCAGAGGTAACTCACCAGAAGGTGCTCTAAAATGTAAATTCTCAGAATCTTTTTGTTTGGGGAACTTGTGAAATGTTAGGAAAACCAGAGTCTGTCCTTTAAGAATTAATGTAGCATTACAAAGGAAATCATATATAAGCAGATACACACACGTACACACATACTGTACGTAGAGGTAGATAGGAAGATATAAGTCTTGTTACAGAGGTATAGAATTCAGAGTAATAAATAGCAGTGTTCTTAAAGCTTTCATAAGGAAGTAACATTTGAGATTACTTTGAAAGAGTTTAATAAAGAAAAATTGAAACAGAGTAGGCTTTGGCTCACTGCAAAAATCTGATGTGTAGATTCAAAGCTTTTATCAAATTATCATGACATAATAAGAACTAGATTAATTACTTTTTGCCTTGGAAGAGAATGTGAGAGGTATTAAAATGGTTTTAGATATAACATGTGCATTTTTGTACATATGTGTTTGTTTTGTGTGTGTTTTTTGTTGTTGGTTTTGGTTTGTTTTGTTTGGTACTAGAAGCTGAACTCAGGGGCATTTTACCTCTAAGCTATACCCTGACCCTATTTTATTTTTTATTTTGAAAAAGGGTCTTGCTAAGTTGCTCAGGGTTTTACTAAGATGCTGAGACTGGCCTCCAGCCAGTGATTCTTCTGTTTCAGCCTCCCAAGTACTAGGATTACAGGATTTTTTATTGGTGCACTGTGGTCATATATCCTAATGGGATATAAGATGGTAGAGGCATACATACACATGTCACCCATTTAGCCCTTCCTCACTGACTATTATTTTTTCAGGAATAATTGTTTTTTTTTTTTTTTTAACTAGACTGTAAGCAACTAGAGGACAGAAAACATACCTATTACACACTGAGCTCCCTACAGCACCTAAAAGTAAAAGAGGTGCCAAGAGGGTGCTTGTCCATTGCTTTCTTGGTTTAACATTTTGCCATTGGAGAACAAAGCAGAAGCATGCAACTAGAAAAGGAAGAATGAAGGGGATGGATGAAGGAATCCCGAGGCTGCGTGGTGCGCAGTGCCTGCACCCTGGGTCTTTACGGATCAGAAAAATGATTACAGATCACAGTTTTGGGGACACCGACACCTCTGCTTCTCCAGGGGACACAGAAGATCCTTCTTTCTCTCATTTTTTTTTTCTAACTGTAAATTGAATTTTTCTGAAGCGCCGTCTAAGAGAGCACGTTTAGATGGGAGTGGCTTTGACTCTGCTGCATCCTGCTCGCGAGTCTCAGAACTCCATCACATCGGAGCGTCTTGCTCGACACGCTCTTCTTATTACCGGCAGCTTTTGTCACTTTACTAGATGTTCGTGGCTCACAAAAATGCAAAGCTAACATTTTAAAGAGGCCGATGAAGGTGGAGCAGCTGTTCGGCGAGTTGCAGGGAATTAAATGCTGGTGTGACGTTTACAAGCAGAGAAGTCAGAGGAAGGAGTGGGATGCTCAGAAGGTGGGGTGGAATTTTGTTGAAGTCAATGGTTTTCAGGTTTTAAGAATGACCAGGGAACATTTGTACTCTGGGCTCCTTTTCTAGCCAGAAAGATATAAATGCCTTTACAAAAAAACTTTCTAACAACGTTGTTTGGCATTGATGAACTATAAAAATTTATGCTTGGTTCTCTTTTCTCTTTTTCTTTTCTCAGTTGTGTACATTAGAAGTCCTCCATCCCCTACCCTCCCTTTAATATACTAGTGGCATTGTGATAATAAAGCCAGGCACAGTGGCCCACACTTGTAATCCCAGTACTTTGGAGGCTTAGGCAGGAGGATTGGAGGTTCAAGACCAGCCTTAGCAACTTAGCAAGACCCTCAGTGACTTAAGTGAGACCTTGTTTCAAAAGTAAAATTTTAAAAAGCCTCAGAGTATAGCTCAGATGTTGATTGCTCTTGGGTTTAATCCCCAGTACCATCCCCCTCAAAAAAAAAAAAAAAAGAAAAAATTAAGAATTCTAGTAAGTTAGTCTTAAAATAATGTATTTCTCTAATACAATGTGGTGGACCTTAACATTTTTGTTTGTTTGTTTGTTTGTTTGTTTGTTTGTTTATTTGAAATGATCGGCTTCCAAAGGATAACTCTTGAGATAATGGTTTGATCTCTTTTGAAATATCAATGGGTTTTGTATTGGAAAATCAAAACTACTGTAAGACCCAAGGAAATGATGTCTCCTTATCTAACAATCCTTGTGCCATTCAATTCTGGTTAAATTTTGGCCATGAGAAGGATTATCATTTGCAAACAGTTCACTTGTTGTACTGACAAGACCACAGGAAAATGATCAGACTATCTAAGACAAAGAAGCTTTTTTAAAGCATCTTTAAAATTGCCCTAGTTGGGCTGGGATGCAGCTCGGTGGCAAAGCGCTTGCCTGGCAAAGTGCACCATCCTGGGTTTGATCCCCAGTCCAAAAAGACAAAAAAAAAAAAAAAAGACCCCCTTTAAAATTGCCTTAGTCAGTCATAACAAATCACTTTTCTAGGGATAGTCAAGCAGTCAGTTGTTCTAATCTCTGTGCAAACTACAAGTTATACCAGTGGGGCCATACGTGTTTATGTAACAGAACCAAGGGTTGGTGGTGCTGAAGGAGATGCCAGTGCTGGTGCATGTTTCACCATGGAAGGAACTGAGTTCCCCCAAAATTCAAAGTAATGACACATCTAGTAACATATCCTGCAGCGTGGACTTACGCTTATACATAATAGTTCTCACATCTATCCCATGCTTTTTTCTCTGTTATTATTTGAAAAAGTATTGTGTTCAGTGGCGCTCCTGGACGGTACTGAACCTTGGACCCTAAGGAATATCAGACATAATGCCTGCCACCAAAAACTCAGCACTTACAGCCACGCAGAAAAGCTGAGGCATGAAACCGCATGTTGTGTGCTCCAAGGCCCCAGGAGCTACACAGGGCAGTATAGTTTTGTATAAGAAAAGGGCTGTAGGCAATTATTTCTATCATTTTTTTTTCTTATTCACATGCATTGAGATTTGGGGAAATCACTCAGATTCCTGGGCCTCAGCTTTCTTCCTAATAAAAGTTCACTAAAATAATAACCTCTGCTCCAAGACTGGTTTGAAGAATTATCAGTCTAAGATGCCTGCGATCAATTGTTTGGAAATTGCAGACATAACTTGGTTGAAGAAAAGGCTGTTATTAGGAGCATAAAGAATTGTCATAAGCCAGGCGTGGTGGCGCACACTTGTAATCCCAACATTCAGGAGGCTGAGACTGGAGGATCGTGGTTCGCGGACAGCCTCAGCTACTTAGTAAGGCCCTTTGCAAGTCAGTGAGACCCTGTTTCAAAATAAAGAATAAAAAATAGGACTGGGGGTGTAGCTCGCTCATAGATAGAATGCCCCTGGATTCCATCCCCAGTACCACAAACAACAATAGCAACAACAACAACAACAACAACAACACAAACGGTTGTATCTTCAAATACCTTCAGAGACCCTTTTTCTTCTGCAGGTTTTTAATATTTGAATTTTAGAGGGCAAATGATTCCAATGGAAAAAAACCATTTTATCTTTTTATTAGCAAAAACAACTTTAAACAATCAACTGTTAGAAATTGAAATTATCACAGAACTTAGAATGTTTTTATAAGTAGACTCTCAAAATTTGGGGTGGATTTCATTTTAAGTAGCAATTCTGCAAATATAAACTAATAGCTTTCTAATCTTAAATATGTTCAATAGCAAACTGAGAAACAAGATTAGGTAGACAGGATACTTTTTTAACATGTAAGAAGTAAATAATTATGCCATTCTTAGAGCAACCACTAAAGAAATTGATTGAGATTCTAGAGGACAACAGATAGATACTTAAAAATTGAAAAAACAGCCCCCATTTGTCATTTAAAGTAAAATAAGGGGCATTGGCTTTGGTCAAGAGGAAAGAAAAGTGTCTTGGTAATGAAAGTTAAGTGTTATAGGACACCATTAAAAGGAGCTTGTGGGATCTCCTTTTCTGGAATTGTTTAAGAACAAGACAGATCTGCATCTCTCGGGAGAAGTGTTGAAGCTCAGTCCTGAAGTTCAATTCTACCCAGAGGCAGGAAGAATTAACTGGATTATGCTTGTGTGGTCTCTGGAGTCATTAAAAGAGCCCTCGATGCAGTAAATATGTCACACTCTGTTGGCTGGAGCTATTGTTTTGTAGTTGTTCATTTGAAACTTGGTTGTTCTAAGACAGAGGTGAATAACTATAAAATCGAATTTGAGTCTAGGGTTGATGACGTAGGATGTGTGCATTGTATATCCTCTGAGTCAGTTGTAAGGATATTAAATAAAGCCTATACACACTGGTGAAATTATTGAGAACATAACTTACTCTTTCATGTTGTAAAAACTTTGCCTTCTTGCCAAGTTTCAGGGCCACTCATCATTCAATAAGTAATTCTTAAACAACTACTATGGACACCGCAGGCTTCAAAGATGAGCAGATATGGGGTCTTCAAGGAACTAAGTGAAAATAAAACATGTAAAAACATCACATGCAGGATAGGTGGGAACGTAATAACTGGAAGAGGAGGCATTAAACGGGATTTAACAATGCTGTGAGATTTCAGAGAAGGGAAAGATAATTCCTTTGGATCTAACAAAGGAATGTTTCCTGGAAGAGAAATGTATTATATTGACCCTTAAGGAGTATGAAGTACTTTGAAGGATGGAAATGCAGAAGAAAACAGGGATGGGGGTGGAATTGTACCCCGTAATTTCAAGATGAAGCCAAATTCCAGCAGAGCTGGAACTTGGAAGAGAAGCTAGAAGGGCCTCATTGTGGCAGGTCTGAAGTTTCGCAGTAAAGAGCATGTGTTGTGTTTGCACAGAGCCTCACATCCTTAGAAAGGACTAAGCATCGAAGGATCCCTGTTCACAGGATGTTTTAAATCTACTCTTTGGACTGTACGGATCCCAGGAAAAAGGCTTCTGGGTCATCTGGGTCAGTTTGCTAAGAGGTGTACTGAGAAACACTGATTTCAAGGCATGTTAATAGATATTTCCCCGAAGAAAAAGATCCCTTACCAAAACTAGAGAATTAAAAAAGCCAACCAATTAAATGAGTTTCTTTTTGTTTTTGTTTTGTTTTCGTTGGTATTGGGGTTCCTGGAAACCCTTCTACTTCCGGGCTATGCTCCTAGACCTATTTTTTTTTTTTTTTTTGAAACAGGGTCTCTTAAACCAGAGACTGGCTGGCTTCAAACCCGCGGGATCCTCCTGTCTCCACCTCCCAAGCGCGGGGATTACAAGCGTGCGCCCCCATGCCTGGCTTAAATGAGTTTCTTTATTGGCAAACATTTCAGAGCTTTTAATATTAACAATTGCACTCAAAAATCTCAAATAGGGTACTATATACGCCATTTCTACATGTTTAACCTTTTTTCTATATACTGTCTCATGAAGCTACTGTTTCTTGGAGTACTCTTTGGGCAACATCGCCCTATGCATTTGATAATAATGTCTGGAACACAGATGGTGGTGGTGTGCGTGGTAATAGCGGTTAGATGAGAGTCCTTTTATGCAGGAAGCATCGGTTGTTCCTGGCCTATGGTAGGCGTTCAGTAGCTGTAGGGAAGGTTAATACCTGCAAAAGTGAATTATTGATTTATTAGCGATCCTTGGCCAGAGGCTCCATGTTGAAGTATGAAGGCAAGGGAGTTCAAGATTGGCCATATAGGAGAATTTGGAGCTTCTCTCTGCTAAAAACAAGAGCATGAAATGCTAGAAGGAGCTGGTTCATATGAAAGTTTACTGTTTCAGTGTCACCTGAGAAACCTTGGGAGATTCAACAAGAAGGTTTCAGCAGATACCAGAAGAGTGAATTGGAAGAGAAAATTATTGGGATTTATTTTGCTCATTGAGAGAGAGAGACAGACAGAGACAGAGAGACAGAGAGACAGAGAGAGAGAGAGAGAGAGAGAGAGAGAGAGAGAGAGAGAGAAGAGAGAGAGAGTATGTGTCTGTGTTACTGGAATTTGAACCTAGAGGCATTTTTCCTCTGAGCTACACCCCTAACTTTATTTTATTTTATTTTATTTTATTTTAATTTGGAAACAGGGTCCCACTAATTTGCCGAGGGTAGCTGCAAATCTGCCATCCTCGTGTCTCAGCCTTTCAAGTACTAGGATTACAGGCTTGTGCCACCATGGCCTGCTAAATTGTTTATTTTTAAAATTTATTTATTTATTTTGGCTAAGATGTCTTCATGTTCAAATTCTGGATATATAGTAATTTTTATATATAATTTACTCTGATATAGGAAGGGAGCCATAAATTTAGTCTACAGGATTAGTAAAAGCACCCAACCCTTTGCAAGTTATTTTCTTCATCAGATGGTTTAGAGTATCCTAATATTCATCAGTAAATCATCATCATCATCATCACAATTTTACTTACAGCCTGATTTATTCGTCAGAAGTTAAATAATTTTTAAATTTAATCTTTTCTTTCATTTAGGTATTTGCCTTTGATTATTGCTTTTGGTCCATGGATGAATCGAACACCACAAAATATGCTGGTAAGGTGACTCCTCTTTCTGTTGGGTCTCTGGCCTCTTCTTCCGTTATTCTGAAATTTTGTGTTTTCCCCCATGATTTGTACCCACTTTATCATATTTCTGACACTTGAGTCTGGAAGCCAGTAAGACTGGGTTTTATTTAATTATTTATTTATTTTTGTGGTACTGGGGTTCCTGGAAGCCCTTCTACCTCCGGGCTACACTCCCAGACCTATTTTTTATACTTTTTTATTTGGAAACAGGGTCTCATAAGCCAGTGCGCGTGGCTGGCTTCGAACCTGCGCGATCCTCCTGTCTCTGCCTCCCAAGCGCGGGGATTACAAGCGAGCGCCACCACGCCCGGCCTAAGACTGGGTTTTAGTTTGCAGCTTTGCCCGTTCCTTTGCTGAGTGGCCATGGCTGGTGCCTTGGGTTTGACTGCGTTCCCAGGCAGTATGAACCAGCTCAGGTATAATTGGTGGCTGCCATGGTGGTCACATGGACAGAGTTCTCGTTGGCCAAGCCTCCCATGTCACTGAGGTTTTTTTACACCACTGCTGCCCTGTGTATGGAAACAGAGCACAGGTGCTGGTGTCTGTGAGACCCAGGCAGGCCTTGAGTGTCTTCAGCAACCTGTGACCATGTGAACAGTCACACGCTGCTCAGGGAAATCCTGCCTCTGAGCCCGCCTTGCCAGCATTCTTCCATGGAGACGCAGAGCCCGTTCCACGTGCGTGACTGTTGTTTTACTACTTGTGATCTTAGGCGTCGTAAGCATTGGTCATAACACCTTTAGTTAAGGAGGGAAGTAATCCCTTCTGATTGTCCCCCACCCCTTTATGTAGTACTGGGGTGACTGTCCCCCACCCCTCTGTAGTACTGGGGGCTGAACCCCAACCCTCACACATGCTAGGCAAGGGCCTGAGCTTCATCCCCACCCACTTTTATTTTTTTTGTTTTGAGAAAGGGTCCCAATAGGTTTGCCCAGGTAGGCCTTGAACTTGCAATCCTTCTGTCTCAGCCTCCTGAGTAGCTAGGATTTCAGACATATACCACCACACCCAGCACCGATGTTTTTTACATTTTTTAAAATAAACACAGGTTACATAGAGCCGGGCGTGGTGGCGCACGCTTGTAATCCCAGCACTCAGGAGGCTGAGACCAGAGGATCGCGGTTCACAGACAGCCTCAGCTACCTAGTGAGGCCCTCTGCAACTCAGTGAGACCCGGTTTCAAAAATAAAGAATAAAAAATAGGGCAGGGGGTGTAGCTTGGAGGTCGAATGCCCCTGGGTTCCATCCCCAGACCCGCCCCCCCCCAAATTTTTTTTTGCCTGGTGTGGCGGCGCATGCTTGCAATCCTCACACTTGGGAGGCTGAGACAGGAGGATCGCACGGGTTCAAAGCCAGCCTCAGCTACTTAGTGAGGCTCTCAGCAACTTAGTGAGACCCTGTTTCCAAATAAAATATAAAATGGGTCTGGGAGTATAGCCTGGAAGTAGAAAGCCTCTGGGTTCCACCCCCAGTACCACCAAAAATAAAAAATAAAAATAAATAAAAAAAAATAAAAATAAACACAGGTTACATATATTTATCATATATACTGTGATGTTTTGAAATATGTATACAGTGAGCCGGGCATGGTGGTACATACTTTGTAATCCCAGTACTTGTGGGAGGCTGAGACACGAGGATTGCAGGTTTGTGGCCATCCTCAGCTACTTAGTATGGTGAGCACCTCTACAACTTAGTGAGACCTGTTTCAAAATAAAGAATAAAAAATAGGTCTGCGGGTGTAGCTCAAAGGTAGAATGCTCCTGGGTTCAATCCCAGTACCAAAAAAAAAAAAAAAATGTATATTGTGAAACAGCTAAATTAAGCTAATTAATGTATTTTCTCATAACTCATTTTTATGCTAAGGATATTTAAAATCTATATTCAGTGATTTTCAAGAATACAGTACATTGTTATTAGCTAGTCACCATGTTGCGCAGTAGAGTTATTAAACTAGATACGCTTCACTTTAGTGTTTTCTTCTTATTTCTACTTTTTTTCCCCCCTTCTTTTGGTGGTACTGAGGATTGAACCGAGGGGCATTCTACCACCAAGCTATACTCTCAGCCCTTCTTAAATTTTTTATTTTGAAACAGGGTCTCGATAGGTTGATGCGAGTCTCACTGCTTGCTGAGGCTGTTCTGGAACCTGCCGATCCACCTGTCTCCACCTCCCAAGTATTGGGATTACAAGCATGCGCACCACAACTGGCTACTCCTTATTTTTATTTTTAAGGGCATCAATTGAATTATTTTCTGTTTTAGTCCGGGGGGGAAAAAAACCAGAAAAATGTAGGTCTTAAAAGATTTATAGGTTAAGAGGAAGTTACTTGCTTTCAGAAAGTTCACTTTTTCCTTGTTACTTATAAAGCAAACTTCTTGAGAACCTGCCTGATACATAAGCTTCTCAGTTAATCACCGTCAGCTAGGAAGAGCCCCTTAGCCGCTCACATGGAGTAAATTTGCCTTTCCAGATACATTCCTGCCACATCAGCTACATATTTTATTAAAACGAATAGCTAGTCCTTAACAGTGGGTGTAATTGTCTTTTTATCATCCTTTGGGGACTTTGGGTGATAAATCCTACAGAGCCTGGAGCAGTTTGTCTTGATTGTTAGCGCCAGGCTAGGTATTTTGTGCTGGATGCTTGCTTTTAGGTTTAAATCAACAATAAAACTAAAACATTTCATAGAGCTGCAGAGACAGATGCTTGCAAGTACTGTAGCTATCCAGAGCCTGGTTTCTCCCCTTTGCAATTGACGTCATCCAGGCTACAGCTAGATGGGTCTTCCTTCACCGGAGCTGTTCTCGTATGCTTTCCAGCAGCCCTCCGCTCACTGGATAAAATCTGTACTTTAACTACATTTTAAATCCCACTTTTTTTAAACTTAATTTTTTTTGTAATTTTTTTTTTGTACTAGAGATTGAATTCAGGAGCATTCTACCGCCAAACTGGACCCTCAGCCCGTTTTATTTATTTATTTTTTTCAAATCAGGGTCTCCCTTTAATTGCTCAGCCAAGTTGCCCTGGCTGTCCTCAAACCTGTGATCCTCCTGTCTTAGCTTAGTAGCGGGATTGTAGACATGCACCCTCATTCCTGGCTTCAAGGTCCTTTCTCGTATACCCCCCGTCTACCTCTCCCACCCTCTGGTTTGTGGCCTCCTGCCACCCATTCCGCTTGCAACTCAGTGTCTGGCTGGTCCCAGTTATAAACCCGGGGAGCCAGAAAGTCTCAGTTCTACTTCCTTAAATATTCATGAGGCTCCTGCAGTGCGTATAGCCCAGGAAGCCCTTGAGAAATCCAAAGATAAGTTGGAAGGCCAAAGAAATGCCTATCAGGCAACATTTTGAGATAATATCGAAACTAAAATTGGCAGGCTTTAAGTGCTGTAGAAAGCCCAAGGTGAGACAAAGTGGACAGGAAAGCCATCAGAGAGACAGCACCGAAACTGGGCATAAGAGTTAGGCGTCGGAGGGAAAAAAATAAGTATCCGAGTCGACGCAGTTGTTAACCTGGCTTCATTATTCCATGGTGTATGCATTTATCAAATATTATGTTGTACACCATGAGTATGTGCAGTTTTTATTGTCAATCTAAAATGAAAAAATGAAGCATGGGGTTTTCCTTAATTTCTTGAAGGCGTAACTTGCTTTCTATAAAATAGAAATGCCAGCCAGGCGTGGTGGCGCACGCTTGTAATCCCCCACACTTGGGAGGCGGAGACAGGAGGATCGTGCAGGTTCGAAGCCAGCCGCGCTGGCTTAAGAGACCCTGTTTCCAAATAAAAATATGAAAAATAGGTCTGGGAGTGTAGCTCAGAGGTAGAAGGGCTTCCAGGAACCCCAGTACCATCAAAAAAAAAAAAAAAAAAAAAGAAAGAAAGAAAGAAAGAAAGAAAGAAAGAAAGAAAGGCCTATTATGTCTATGTCATAAGATTGTTATAGGGGTTACTAGGTTGCTTTTGGTGCTAATTAATGGGAGGTGCCCAGACATGATACTTAATTTGACTTTTTGAGATGGGACATGCAAGAAGGATGAGCTGGGTGGTGGCATTGGTCTGACAGCCAAGTCTCTTGGGAGATGCTGGGGGGACACCTATTGATACATGTTAACTGAGGCCAGATGAAAGGGAGTTCCAAAAGCTAAAGTGAGCAGTTGTTGATAAGGTAAAAAATAGGAGTTGTGGGAGTCATGTGGTTAAAGTGATGCTTCAGGAAGAGCATTTTTCTCTTTTCTGTATCTCTTGGAATCACATCTCCCCTAATACCCACAGAGGTCACTTCAGCCTCCTGTCATGTATTACACATACGTGTCCCAGCATCGATGGCACATTAAGAAAAACAGATATAACTTCATCACATAAAACAAAGATGATAATATTCAATTCTGAAAATTAAGATTTCTGTAGCTCTCCAAAGTGAGCGATGTGTGTGTGTATGCCTCCACCATCTTGTACTCCATTTGAAGATATAGGACTGCAGTGCACCAATAAAATATTTAAAATTTTTCAAAAGATAAAAATGATTTTTAATGCTCTGGTAGCCTAAACTTTACTAAATTTTTAGTTGTGTAATCACATCGAATGTTAATGTTCCATTTTGCCCTGAAATGGGATCTCTTGGTTCATAAAGCAGTTTATATTTACAAAGTTTGGGGGAGGTTTACTTATTCTCTAGATAACCTCATTATTATAAAAATACTGTGACCTCCTTAGCAAAAAAAAAAAAAAAAGTAAAATTCTTATTTGTTCTTCCTTAAGATTTTCATCCATTATAAATAATCTGCCTGATAAATGCATCACTAGTGGATGAATGGATTGGTTTCCATACTCATTTGATTTCCTTTCCCTTCATTAAAAAAAAAAAGTAGCAGTTCTTAGTTGTGAATGGAAACATTAAGATAGAAGCATTCATTCTCTGGTGGGAAATAGAGGAAGTGGAGAGGGGGAAGCACATATTTCCTGAAACCAACCTATTTGTCAGACCCCATGAATAATGGCATTATTGATACTGAATTAGGGCTTTCAAAGTAGCTCTCAAAACTGGAGGGAGGAGGGTTGTGGCGGGGAAGGAGGAGAAAGGGAATGTAATGAGAGCGCCAAGGGAAGCAGGAGCTCTCATGTGATGTGTGAAAATGTTAAATTCTCAATTACATTTTGCTATTTATTAAAATCTACAAGAAGAAGCTGGGGGCGGTGGCGCAGGCCCGTAACCCCAGCCGCTTGGGGGGCTGAGGCAGGAGGACCACACATTTGAAGGCTGTCTTGGCAACTTAGTGAGGCCCTGTCTTAAAATAAAAATGACTGGAGATAGAGCCAGGGGTTAGAGACACCCCTGGATTGATCTCCAGGACCACGGGGAGTGGCAAATCAAAGGCTTGCTTGTTAAACCATTTGTCTTGCCCTCAATCATGCTTTAAGGTGTTTTACATTTTAAATATATTGTCATCTTCTCCCACCCCACGCATTACATTTTGTCTAGGTAATCATAACAAAGTTTGTCAGGCAGATAATTCTGAGTTCGAAGCATAAATCTTTGTCCTAAGACTTAAGAAAACAAACCAACAACCAGCCTGTAGAACTGAGCTGGTATTATTATTTTTTTTTTTTTGGTGGTACTGGGGTTCCTGGAAACCCTTCCACCTCCAGGTTACACTCCCAGACCTATTTTATATTTTTATTTGGAAACAGGGTCTCTTAAGCCAGCGCGGCTGGCTTCAAACCAGCGCGATCTTCCAGTCTCCGCCTCCCAAGCGCGGGGATTACAAGCGTGCGCCACCACGCCTGGCACTGAGCTGGTATTTCTGCACGAGCCCTGATCTTCTCCCCGACCTCATCTAGGCATACAAACACGTGTAGATTCACAGTGGAGACGAGAAAGTTACAGTCGCTTCTTATAAACCCGAGCAGTTTCGTAAATGTTTAAATCACTGCTGATTGCAAGTAAGACATTCTTGACAACAAATCAGTATGTTAAGACTGTTTCCTAAAATGTGCCATGTTGGTGGAGAACAGTGCCTTCCAGTAACCTTGTTTTTTATGTCCTTCCTGATTTTGTATGAATCTTCACACCAGATAGAAAAACTTGTCTGAGGTGGTCTGTCTGGCGGGGGCAGAGTTCAGTGTGGATGCAAACATTCCTTGGCCTGAGAGAGTCTAGACAGTAGACAACAATTCTCGCCATATGGCTGGTTGCTGACCTTGCTGAAGCCATGTGTTTTCAGGAGTTGTTAATGCCCTGAAACTAACGAGAGAGGTTGTGGTCTGATTCTTATTGTGCTCACGTTACCTTATCGTGTGGGAGAACAGATGAGCGCCTCCAGTCTGTGCCCTGTGCTGTGGGGAACACCTCCATGCTGCGTTTGTTCCCACGATGGGAGATTGTACGTGCTCAGAGGTAGAAACCATTGTTTCACATGGCTCACCTGAAGCCATGTGAAAACATGTGCGTTGGAATGAACGTTCTCACAGCCAGCCATAGTCCCAATAGCACCATTTTTTTTTTTAGCAGAGGTCTACAATATTAATCTGTGCTAGCATATCTTACTGAGCCAGTATTTTTCTATTTGAGTGCACTGTTTAAATGAAGTGAGATTTTTTTTTAAAGCATAGGTCATGAAGTCAGATATCTTGGGCTCAAATCTTATCCCTACCACTCCCCAGCTGTGTGACAATGGGCTGTAATACCAGCACCTCCTCATTAGAAATCTTCAGAGGAGGAAACGGGGTTATGTATATGAGGTATTCGGCGTGGGTCCTTCACGGAGGAAACATTTGATAGGTGTTAGCTATTTAGTTTAAATCCTATAAACTATATATATATATATATATATATATATATATATATATCCTGTCGTATTTAGAAGCATTAGTAATTGACTATTGGAAAATCATTCAAGTAGGGGTAATTATAAGTGATGTATGCCATCCTAAAAGACATTTATGACAAAACCCCAAATACAGAATTCTTCTAAGTTTTTATTTTTCTCTTGCGGTCTTTCACAGATTGTCTCGCCCATACCTGATTTGATGACTTGTTTTGTAGCTCGCCTTTATCAAGTTGTTTCAAAGCATCCAACCACGTTGTCTCAGAATCAGCAACGCTCTTTAATCAGATTATATAATTACAGAGGAGTGCTACTGACATAAACCAGTTTAAGAGCAAAGACAAGTGACCCTTTATAAAGCCAGAGCTGAGCTGGCGGGAATCCAGGGAGCAGCCTTCCAGCTGGGGAGTGCGGCATCCAGTGGGCCTGCATCAGTGCAGGTTATAGATGGAGAAGAGAGTGTCGGGGAGTCCAGAGAACTGGATAAGTGGAAGCCAATTAAGAAAAGTTTAGCTGGGTGTGGTGGTGCATGCTTGTAATCCTAGCATTTGGGAGGCGGAGGTAGAAGGATCGTGGTTTGAGGACAGCCTCAGCTACTTAGTGAGGCCCTCTACAACTAGGTGAGAACCTGTTTCAAAATAAAGGATAAATAATAGAGTTGGGGGTGTAGCTTGGAGGTAGAATGCCCCTTGAGTTCCATCCCCAGTACCGCAAAAAAAAAAAAAAAAAAAAAATTGTCTATGGCATAGTGGTGCACACCTGTAATTCAGGTAACTTGGAAGGCTGATTCAGGAATTGCAGGTTCATGGTTAGCCCTAGCACCTTAGCAAGACCCTGTTTCAAAATAAAAAATAAAATAAGGCTGGGGGTATAGCTTGGAGGTAGAACTCTTCTGAGTTCAATACCTAGTACAAAAAAAAATAAAGAAAAAATGTAGTCTGTAAAGATATCCAAAATAAATGAGCTAAGCTAATCTTAATTTTTTAAAAAAAGTGTGTTTGTATTTATATAGCATACAAGCATATATTATGTTTGATGTGTGCTTCTATTTGTTCTTACTTTCATTCTCTTTTTATTTTTTTATTTTTTTATTTTTTTTGGCAGTACTACTGGGGAGGGAACCCAGAGGCGTTCTACCTCTGGGCTCCACTCCCAGCCTTATTTTCTATTCTTTATTTTGAAACCGGGTCTCACTGAGTTGCAAAGGACCTCACTAAGTAGCTGAGACTGGCCGTGAACCGTGATCCTCCTTTCTCAGCCTCCCAAACACTGGGATTACAAGTGTGCGCCACCACACCCGGCTACATTTCTGTTTTAATATTACCCTATCTACCTTCTTTCACACTTTCCTTTATCTGTCCACATCTTTTGTTTAGAGTGTTCATACCCAGAAGCATCATTTAACTTAATTAAGTGCATTTGGCAAGGTAGATAACTGTGACAATAGTCCTCAGCACTTAGTTCCCAGCACTGTGCTGATTCCTTTATATGTAGTTCAGAATTAATGAATTGAACACCTGCATTGGCGCTATATACATATATATAATTATCGATGCCAATCTTGGTATCATGGAACGGGGAGGGAGGGGGTGGGATTGGGGGGCTCACCAAGTGTGTGTGTGCATGTATATCCTATCACTCTGAAGTCCATTGTGATGTAAGAATATAAGGCACCAATTATATATACAAAATGAATATATCCAATAAAAATGTACCAGTGAGAGAGAAACTATTGCCCCCATTTTATAGGTGAGAAAACTGAGGTTGAAAGAGGCCCTGTTATCTGTGAGGGAGTGGGAATCATTGGTAAATGTGGGTTTAGTCAGTAGCAGTGATGTATGCTGCAGAAAGTTTTACGGGTTCTGCTCCCTCCTGGGCTTCTCTCTTCTCTCTCTGGCAGGGAGCCTAGCCAGAGAAGTGACAAAGAGAATTCTTCTGAAAGAAGTGTCTAGGGCCTGGAATCCTTGGGATTTGTTTGGGCTTTGTCTTCACCTCCCCTCGAGTGCTCCCAGTTCAGAAGAGATGCTGAGCTGAGTGCTGTGTTATCAGAGTCAGACAGGGGCGTGGGGGCACCACTGAGAAGATGAAGAAGCTGCATCTGTGTGATGTGAAAACACCCTCCCTAGTAACTCCGACACGCTTCCTGTCTGCAACAGTCCTCGCAGGTGAGGTGGCTTGCTTGCTTTTCTCCTTCATCCTTGGCACCGGTGCTGAGGGCAGCGGCCACGTGACCCCCTCCCTGGTGAGTCAGCCACTTTATCCAGCAACAGAAGACGAGCTAAGCCCAGGCCCGGGTCCAGGCCCAGCCCTAGCGTTGTCCCGGGTGGAAAGATCTGCCTGGGTGAGTCACCCTGTGCCCTACTGCAAGCGAGACCGCCAAGCCCTGGACACTGATAGGTTTTGGAAGCCACCGTGGAAAATGGCCCCAGTTCTCGGGTTCCTTTTACCAGGCCCTTCATGGCAAACTTCTGTGGTTGATTAAAAATTAAATCTTCCATCAGCAAGTCAAGACATAATGGCTTAGTTCCTTTATTTGAGCTAAACCTGGCCTGAAGTCACTATATACAGCAATTTTTGAGTGCTGCGCTTCTACACACCAAGGGTTTTTGAGAAAGGCATTTCCTTAAAACCTCGTCTGAGTTAGACATGCTTCCCCTCTTGAGGTATGTGTGTAGAACCTGTCTGATCTTGCACTCTCCAGGTGTTCTAATTTGGAGCTGGGCCATCTGCCAAGTCTAGACTCATCAAAATCGCTGTGGCTGTCAGCTTTGTTCAGAAATGAAACCCACCCTCACAAAGGGGTAGGCCCAGGAATTCCAAGTCACAAATATTGAACCCAGCCTTATTTTTCTTTTTCTACTTTAACTCCAAGGAGAAAGGAAAGGAGAAAATCAGAAACACTGAGAGCTCTGTTTTAATGAAATTTTGATTATGTTTGTGTTAGTCAGCTTTCCATCACTATAACAAAGTACCTGAAAAAACTAGCTTATGAAGAGGAAGGGCTTATTTTGGCTTATAGCTTTGGAGGTTCCAGTTTGAGATGAATCAGCCCCACTGCTTTGAGCCTTGGATGAGGCCCAAAGCCCCTCATGGCAGGAGTGTGTAGTAGGGCAAAATTTCTCCTCTTTTGGCCAGGCAGCAAAGAGAGAGAAGAGACTGGGGTTCCATAGTCCCCTACAGAGCATGCCCTTACGGTGTACAGACCTTTCACTAGGCCATGCCTCTTAAAAGATCCACTCTCTCCCAATAGCAACCCCCTGGGACCAAGCCTTTAACATAGGGGTCTTTAGGGACACTGGAAATTCAAACTATAGCAAATGTTCAGATCTTAAATACTCTTTCCTGTCTTACTTTAGAAAATCAGAAACATCCTGAGCCTATGCCAGGGTACATCACCACGTGTAGTGTTTTACACACCATATCTTGTGTGTGTTGGCCATGTTTTGTGCATATCATAAGCCATTTGGTGGATATGCTGTCCATTTCATTCTCCCACTGTCCAGGACACAGCCCACCACATTTTATCCCATGTCTCTTTAGTAATTCAGTGGTGCATATGACCAATAGGTCCATTTTCCCTTCATCCCGGTTTCTCTCTTTTTGTGCTGTGCCATCAGGGCCTTCTGTGTAGGGAGAATTGACTTGGTTACCCAGCTTCTGGGACGCAGTGTAGTGGCTTTGAGTCCATTGCTACTGTTCCCAGAGGGAGAGATATGTGCAAGGAATGGAGACCCAAGGGTGTTAGCTTTTCAAAGGTCAGTATCATTTGTGACTCAGATCTGTGATTTTGCTTGCAGAACTCTCATACAGGAGCTGTCTTTGCTGTTTTAACGTGGTGTTATGGGGTTTCTGTGGGTGTGCCTGTGCTTTAAGACTTGTCTGCATGGGTTTAGGAGGTCTGATTTTAAACCCTAGAGGAAATTGGCATCACGGTCATAGTCATTAGCAATGAGGTCAGGCTGGCCCTGTGGGCTGCACAGGGCACTCATACGGAGCCATCATCTGTGGAGTGGCCACCTCCTCTCTGGCTTGGTACTGTTCCACCTGACAGCATGTGGCTTTGCTCTGTTTGCCTGGGATAGGAACATATACTCATAAATCCTCCTGCTTCCCATAGGACTTCTGAACTTTCCCTGAGGGCTTTCCCCTGGACAGACAGCACTTCGTTCTGTCTGAGTGTGAACTGCAGTTGGGAAACACTCGGGGAGGGTGATACTGCATTATTTATGGGCTCTACCCGGCACTGTTTGAACTACCTGCTTCCTACAACCCATCATAAACTGTTCATTTTCTTGTGAAGTGGGGTTCAAAAAGCAGTGGGAAAATCATTTTTTTTTCTTATGCTGAAAAAAGGGACTGTTGATGTTTTAAAAATAGAAGTGAAAAAACATTAAGAAAGCTTTCAGCTACTTGGATAAACTAGAGATTTTTTTTTTTTTTTTTTGTACTGGGGATTGAACCCAGGGCCATCTTATCTTTGAGCTACACCCTATCCCTTTTATTTTGTGTTTTGAAACAGTGTCTTGCTAAGTTGCTGACACTGCCCTTACACCTGCAGTTCTTATGTCTCTACCTCTCTCAGGTATTGGGATTACAGGTGTGTGCCACTACGCCCACCCTTTTATTTTTATTTTTGAAACAGGGTCTCGCTAAGTTGCTGAGACTGGCCTCAAACCCATGACCCTCCTGTCTCTGCCTCCCAGTATTGGGGTTACAGGTGTGTACCATCACATCAAGACCACATCTGGGTCTTTAAAATTTCCTGTGTCTGTGAAGTACACCCATCATTTGTGTCCACACAAAGCCAGCTGGTTAAGAGGACAGAGGCTGTGTCCAGAGTCGCCCATGCATTTTTAGGCTTTGGCTGACCATTTAGCCGCCCCTACCTTTTTCTCTTTTCTTAGCTGTTCTCACTATTGTAGTGGTGCCTGGAGATCATTGCCTAAGTATAACTTCAGCCAGGGCCTCACACAGTGAAACAGCCCCGGAATGGAAAAATAACAGAACCGTGATAGATTCTATCCCATTCACAATGTTATTGATGTGGCTTATTACATTGGCTCCTCCCACCCCATAGCGTTCTCCTTAATGGTCCTGGACATTACGAATTAGCACACACTGGCCCAAATAGTGATACATCTTTTTTTTCTCTCATCGTCCACAAGCATATGTGCACACACATTCGCTTGTGTGTGTGCACACACTTCTGTGCACACCCACTTGTATGTACATATACCACCTCTGTGTGCCTTCTCAGCTCTCACTCTCAGGTGCAAGAGTCACTATCATTACAACTGGCCGGTGGTATTTTAAAGGTGGGACCTCTAAGTGAGCTCGAAACACAACAGCGAATGATTCCTTTCAGAAATCTTCCTAAGGCCAGGTACGGTGGCCTCCCCTGTCATCCCTGCAACTCGAGAGGCTGAGGCAGGAGGATCACAGGTTCCAGGCCAGCCTGGGCAACTGCCTGTTTCAAACTAAAGTACAAAAAGAGCTTTGTTGTTTAGCTCACACAGAGCACTTGCCTGGGATGTGTGAGACCCTGATTCCCATCCCCTGCACTCGGGGAGGGGGGGATCTGCCTAAGAGCAGTATCTTTCTCTTTTTTCTCATATATCTGAAAATGGATTGTTTCATAAAATTGTTGCAAAAATAGAGGAACTATCAGAAAGAAAGGCAATTAAATTAGACGACCACTTCCTTCTTTGGGCCAAAATTAATTAGAGCTGGCTAACGATTGAAAGGATGATAATAGTAGTGGATAATAACTGAAATGCACTCCAGCCTCGTGCCAGCCGTGCACTGAGGTAAAGGTTTACCCCTATGCCCTTAATAAACCATCCCAGCAACCCAGGAGGTGACAGCCGCTAGCCCTTTTTCTACTAATGAGGAAACCGAGAACTTGCCCCAGGTCATGTAACTGGTAAGAAGGGGAGCTCAGGTTGTAAAATAAAACTAAAAAACAAAACTAGAAGGAATTATGGTTGAATGTCTGTATAATTTAGGGGTGTAAGAGTATTTGGAAGCATAACATGTCCCATGAACGAAAATCATAAAGGAAAAGAGGTAAGATTTGAATATGAAAGAACAAGAGGTTTTTTAAGGCAAAAAGCAACATGAGACCAAAAAGTAAATGACAGACTGGGGAACAATATTTGCAACATGTATGATAACCCAAAGGTTATTCTCATTATTACATAATTAGCATTTTTAAATTAGTAAGAAAAAAGCAGTGGCTATACCAGCTGATTTATAAACACAGGATTTAAATAGCCCGTTTACTAAAGGTTAAATACAAATGAGCAATAAACAGTAAAGAAAAATTATTTTAACAAAAGAAGAGGCTTCAGCCAGGCGTGGCGGCGCACACCTGTAATTCTAGTATTTGGGAGGCTGAGAGGGGAGGATCTCAGGTTCATGGCCAGCCTCAGCAACTTAGCAAGGGCCTCTATGACTTAGCAAGACTCTGCTTCAAAATTTAAAAATTAAATGGGGTTGGAGGTGTAGCTCAGAAGTGGAACATTTCTGGGTTTAATACCCAGTACCATCAAGAAAATAAAAAAAGAGGCCTTTTTTTCCCCTATCAATTCAGTCAAAACTAAGAATGGTCATCGGTAGTGTTGAAGGCTTTGATAAAAGAACCTAGCAGGGTTATTTTGTTTGTTTTTGTTTTTGGAGATTTACAGAGTAAAGTCCGAGCTATATCCCCTGCCCTATTTTTTATTCTTTATTTTGAAACAGGTTCTCACTAAGTTGCAGAGCGCCTCACTAAGTAGCTGAGGCTGTCTGTGAACCGCGATCCTCCAGTCTCAGCCTCCCGAATGCTGGGATTACAAGCGTGAGCCACCACGCCTAGCTAAATTTTACCCTCTTTTAAAAAATACTGGGGAATTCTTTGGTTGACTTTTCATGAAAAAAAAAGTGTGTGTGTGTGTGTGTGTGTGTGTGTGTGTGTGTGTGTTACTGGGGATTAAACCCAGGGGTATTTTACCTCTGAGCTACACCTCCAGCACTATTTTTTTTTTTTTTTTTTTTTTGTCTTGAAACAGGGTCTCACTAGGTTGCTAGGTCTCGCTACATTGCTGAGGCCGTCCTTGAACCTGCCATACTCAGCTTCCCAAGTACTGTGATTATAGGCATGCACCACCGTGCCTGGCAATGCCATTTTTGTATGCACTTCCTGGTTTGTTTGATTTTATTTTTTCCAACTGATAATCTTTAGTTTCAAAGGCCATCCATGCCTGCCAAGGAAAAAGACCCACTGTGATTTGCTCTTGAAGAAAGATAGAGAAAATAATTGCTCCTCATTCCAGCCTACTCAGCATCTGGAGCAGAAACCAGAAGTATTACCTTTCACTGCCTGATCCAGAAATGGATGTAAATTCTTGACTGGTTAATGACTTCAGGCTCTTTTATGAAGCCATGATACAGTCTCTTGGACCACAGCGGCTCTCTGCAGTTGAGTCCTTTCATCAGCTTGGGCTCTTTGTCTCAGTCTGTTTCATGAGGCTATCAAAGATCTTCTGAGACTGGGTAATTTATAAAGAACAGACATCTCTTGGCTCACGGTTCTGGAGGTCAGGAAGTCCAAGATGGAGAGGCTGCACCTGCAGAGGGCCCGCAGGCTCCTTCATAACCTGGCAGAGGCATAGCGGAGAGTACGCAAGAGGGGGCCAAAGTCGCTTTTATTATGAGCCCACTCCTGTGATAGCAGCACGAGTCCCATCATGAGGGCTCCCATGACCTACCTGGTATCTCTTAAAGATCCCACCTGTCAACACTGTTGTTGCACACGTGACTTTGGAGGACACGTTAAACCACAGTTCTTTTGCTCCTACCCAAGCGACAGACGTCAGTTGAAGTCAGGGTCAGGATGCTCAACCTAGCCCCTCTCCTTCCTGGGCACTGGCTGCCCAGTGTGGATGGTCACACAGCACCACTCCATCCAGTCCTTGCCAACATACCCTGGCTTGCAGGGTGTGTTCAAGGGGCACTTGAGTGTGGCCAGGGACCACAGCAATTCTAACAAACCTGAATGCAGGCTGAGTTTAATTCTGCGCCTTCCCTGAGGTGGGGCTCAGCTCCAGATCTAAGGCCTGCCATTTGCCATGGGTTTTGGGGAAAAGGAAGGTGTTCCAAGAAACATACAATAAGAAGTACTGAGTGTTTGAAAGATCTTGCAAGAAAGGGTCAGATATTTTCTCAGTGAGCACGAGACACTCTTCTACTCGGTCATAAACTAAAAGCAGTTTTAAAAGTGTACCTGTAAGGACGGGCGTGGTGGTGCATGCTTGTAATCCCCGCGCTTGGGAGGCGGAGACAGGAGGATCGCGCAGGTTCGAAGCCAGCCGCGCTGGCTTAAGAGACCCGGTTTCCAAATAAAAATATAAAAATAGGTCTGGGAGTGTAGCCTGGAGGTAGAAGGGCTTCCAGGAACCCTAATACCACCAATAAACAAACAAACAAACAAATAAATAAATAAATAAATATGTACCTGTAGTGTATAGTAATATGTTGACAGTACCTCATTCTTAGTGTATATATGTGCATATTTTTTTAATTGGTGCATCGTAATTGTACATGAAGTTCAGGGTGACAAAGGCATGTGGTACACAGCACCCGGTGAGCCTTACCCCAACTCCCACCCCACGCCTCCCTGTCCCCATGCAAGACATTGAGTTTGGCATTGATAATGTGTGTACATCATGTCCACTGGAGTGGTCCCTTCATCGACTCTTCCTCCCCCCAGTAGCCTCTCTCGCTGAGGCCCCCTCCACATCGCTCCACTAGGGTTTCTCGTCCTTTGCCTAAGGCCGCTTTTACATCCCAATTTCTTCCTAGAAAACATCTGACCTTTTACTTTTTGTGACTGACTAATCTCACTTAACGTATCATCTTCTAATTCCATCCATTTTCCTGAAAATGACATAATTTTGTTCACCTTTATAGCCGAGTAGAATTCCATTTTGTGTGTATCCCATAATTTTTTTAATCCATTCATCTGTTGATGGACATCTTGGCTGATTCCATAGTTTAGCAGTTATGAATTGTGCAGCTATAAACATAGATATGCATGCCTTACTGTGGTAGTCTGGCTTCAGCCCTTTTGGGTAGATATCCAGGAGTGATATATCTGGGTCATATGGTGGGTTCGGTGGGTTAATTGCCATTCTTCCGAGGAAATTCCACACTGATCTCCAAAGTGGCTGCGCTCATTTGCAGTCCCACCAATAGCCACATGTGCGTGTATGTGTGTGTATGTGTGTGTGACACACACACCATGTTACATAAGATCTGACTTTATAAACCAGGTGCAAGCGGGTACATACCTGTAATCCCAGTACCTCGGAGGCTGAGACAGGAGGATAACAGGTTCCAGACCAGCAGCATGCAGTGCAATAACGAGTCAAATCCTGCTTCAAAATGAAACACTTCAATAGGGCTGGGGTATAATTCAAAGGCAGAATGCCCCTGGGTTCAATCCCCATTACGAGAGAGAGAGAAGGAGAGGGAGAGGGAGAGAGAGACTGATTTGACATTTTATTTATATTTCTGAACATGGCTTTTTTTTTTCATTCAACAATATATTTTTTAATTCTGGCATTGTTTATACCCAGGTGTGCTTTTTGTATTTTTTTAGTTGTATAGTATTCCATCTTAAAATAGTTGCATTTCATGTATGGATTCCCATACTAATGGGTGTTTAACTTTATTGCAATTCGGTGTTGCTAAGCCACCAGCGCACCCTGGGGCCACCACACCCTGGGGAGGTCGCTGTGGCAGCAGCTCACAGCAGGTGAGAGCATAGGGGCATATTTCCTTTTGTAGATGTTGCCAGGTTTCCTTCAGGACAGCTAGATTTGCTTATTCTATCACCAGCAGTTTAGAAAAATTTGTTTCTCGACCCAGCAATGTTGTCAATTTTTAAGGTTTTTGCCAGCGTAATAGTTGAAAATATTATCTCTTGTTTCATATTGGCAAACGTTGAAGAGTCTGCTATCATGATATATCACAAAATAGCAAGAGAGTACTAAAATCAGGCCCAACTTTACACAAAAGAGAAATGTACAATCAGAAGCTGTTGATATGGTACATCTTTTTTTTTTTATGACACTGAGGGTGGAACCTAGGGGCTTTTCTACCTCTGGGGTACACTCCCAGACCTCTTTTATACTTTATTTGGAAACAGGGTCTCACTAAGTTGCTGGGAGCCTCACTCAGTAGCTGAGGCTGGCTTCGAACCGGCGCGATCCTCCTGTCTCAGCCTCCCAAGCGCTGGGATTACAAGCGTGCACCACCACGCCATTTCCTAATGTAAAAGGATTTTCGAATATCCTGTAGGCTATAACGATTAAGCTGACTCCTTCCCCAACACTTTTCAAGCATTTTGTTGGAGGCACTGGGATTACAAGGATAAAGAGATTACAGTCTCTGACCTTAGGGTGCTCCCGTTCCAGTGTTTAAGCCCATAGTTCCTTCTTTTCTTTCTTTCTTTTGAGGACAAGTGAAGGATTCTGGGGATTGACCTCAGGGGCATTCTAACTGTGAGCTACACCTCAGCCCTCTTTTATTTTTTATTTTGAAACAGCGCCCCACTAGGTGGCTGAGAGTCACTACATTGTTGGGGCTATCCTCAACCCTGTGAGCCTCCTATCTCAGCCTCCAAAGTACTGAAATTACAGGCTTGCATCACCATACCTGACTAACTTAAGCCCATGGTTTCTGCAAGTGCTATAATACTAAATGTTCTAAGGATGATCAGTCTTCCTAGAATAGGATTTTATTTCTCTTCAGGCTGGGGAATGAATATTAGCAAATGTGCAGTTTCAGAGGTAGGGAGTTTCATGAAAAAAGCCCATCATACCTCTACGACGAGCTTTTCTGCCATGTATAGTACGTGGCGGCGTGCCGCCAAGATGACGCAGAGATTCACATAGGAGAGCTTGTCCTTGCACCCCGGTGGGAGCACAGGCGAGGCGTCGCGGCAGACCTGCTGACAGCAGTTCAGGCCGGCCCACCATTGGCGGTGAACAGCTTTTCAGCACTTGGCATGTACAAAACACCATGCTTCGTGCCGAGGGGGACACTCAGATGTGTATGGCACGGTTCTCGCTCGTTGGAAACTCTCCAGATGGGGCACTAGACAGTTCATGTTTAATGATGTTTTAGAGACTAAGTCCTAAAAGAAAGTAAACCGAATTTGAATGATGTTTCTATTATGACCAGCTGCTGCTGGCAGTGGGGGGAAAAAAAACTTTACTGCCTAGAGAAATGTCAAGGAGGGAAACTGTAAATCGAAAGTTTATCCAGGTACTGAGCAGTAGTTTAGAAGCAAACATGAAATTGCAAGCCGCACGCACTTGCCTGAGCCCAAGAGGTGGGTGCCAGTCTGTACCACATAGCTCGCACCATCCTGGGGAAGGGGCAGGAGCGGAATTGCACAAGTTAAGCTCTTAGTACATGACCTATACGTAGTGGGCATTCAGTAAGTACGCTTGGAGTGTTTTGGGGAGGACCGAGAGAATGTTGCTATTAGTACAAATGAATCATGGAAAAAAAAATCATCTTCATTTTAATTTCGTTTGTTTTGTTTTCTAGGTCAAGAAGTGGTTTTCAAGTGCCTTGGGGAAGGAATTCTGGAGAAGGCCTTCCAGGGGTATAATGCTTGTATTTTTGCATATGGACAGACAGGTGAGGAAGAAGTTGCCTTCAGTACAGTCAGTGATATTAAGCATTGCTTTTTTTTTCCCTTCTCCTCCTTTTTTCTTTTCTTTTCTTTTTTTTTTTTTTTTTTTTTGGTGCTGGACATTGAACCCATGGCCTCATGCATGCAGGCATGAACGCCACCACTGGCTACATCCCAGTCCTAAATATGTACTTTTTAAAGCTTAAAAGTAGAGAAACGTTTGAGAAGCAACAGAAAAATGCTTCTAACTTTATGGTTTTAGCTGAATTGGAAGATCAAAAGTAACCCTCTTTTTGAAGGTGTATCGGTTCTGGTAATTGAGTAATTTGTGTAATTTCAGTATTAATGAGCAAAGCTAGTTTCAACCTCTTAAATGTCATTTTCTCAAATTATAGTTTTAACCTGTATTTGAACTGGAAAAATAATTACTACTTTCTCAGAATAAATGTTTTAGTCAAAACTCCAGAAAAGCTCTTAAAACCATCTGTCACTGAGGACTTTCCCTGGGATGCAAAAGTGATAGTGGGTTACTAGCCTTAGGCTGATGGAGCAGCGGATTTGAAACAAGCAAAACAAAACCAAGTCAGGGGCTCAGCCAGCTACACTGTGAGCCATGACTCCTTCAGCTACCGCGGGAGTAAACAAATCAGTCATGGGGTGGGTCTATCACCTCACTGATAACAAGAGAGTCAAATGCAAAGATGTACGAGGTGGTCCATGATATCCAGACAACAGTAGAATGCTGTTTACTGTTCATGATACTCAAGGTACAGTGGAATTTTATTGCACATGTCTTTAAAGATGGTGTGTTTTCCTTTAGTTCCTTCTTTTTTTTTTTTTTGTGGTGCTGGGGATGGAACCCAAGGACATTCTACCTCTGAGCTACACCCCCAGCCCTATTTTTTTATTCTTTATTTTGAAACAAGGTCTCACTAAGTTGCCGAGGGCCTAAGTAGCTGTTGCTATCTGTAAACTGGATCCTCCTGTCTCAGCCTCCCAAGAACTGGGATTACAAGCATGTGCCACCACGCCCAGCAAAGATGGTGTGGTTTTTTTGTTTTTTGTTTTTCTTGCAGTACTGGGGATAGAACCCAGGAGCATTCTACCTCTGAGCTACACCTCCAGCCCTATTTTTTTTCTTTATTTTGAAACAGGGTCTCACTGAGTTGCAAAGGGCCTCACTAAGTAGCTGAGGCTGTCCTCAAACTGTGATCCTACTATCTCAGCCTCCAAAATGCTGGGATTACAAGCGTGTGCCGCCACGCCCGGCAAGGTGATGTGTTTTTAATGGGAAGGACAATGACTGTGTTTCCTGCGTGCTCCTGTGAGGCCTTGGCTGACTGTGAAGACACTTGCGTGCTGGGTGGTGGTACATGTTTCTCCTCTCCCACCCATCATTCCTTCTGCTTTCTCTTCTCCAGGTTCCGGAAAGTCCTTCTCCATGATGGGCCATGCTGAGCAGCTGGGCCTGATTCCAAGGCTCTGCTGTGCTTTATTTAAAAGGATCTCTTTGGAGCAAAATGAGTCACAGACCTTTAAAGTTGAAGTCTCCTATATGGAAATTTATAATGAGAAAGTTCGGGATCTTTTAGACCCCAAAGGGTAAGTTAGGAGTTGCATTTATGTGCAAATAGGACTGATATTTATTTTATTTTTATACTTTAATTGGTGCATTATAGTCTCACATCATAATGTAGTTTATAGTGATAGGGGCATAGCCCACAGCTCTTGGGCTTTCTCCCAGCTCCCTCCCTACTCCCCGCACCCTTCCCTTACAGGATATCGAGATTGGTGTTGGTATTCTCACATAGGTATACAATGTCAATGGAAGTAATTCCTTCATTAATCCTCCCTCTTTTCCCCTTCCCTAAACCACATCCCTCACTCCTGGAGTTTCTCCTCCATTATCTGAAGTCTCTCTTGTATCCCAATTACTCCCTAGCTTCTGCATATGAGACAAAACATATGATTCTCCACTTTCTGTGACTGGCTGATCTCACTTACCATAATGTTCTCCAGGTCCATCCTTTTTTCCCACAAACAACACAATTTTGTTCTTTTTTATTGCTGAGTAGAATTCCATTGTGTGTATAAAGGGGTGATTTTTTTTTTTTTTTTTTTTTTGGTTGTGGTACTGGGGTTCCTGGAAGCCCTTCTACCTCCGGGCTACACTCCCAGACCTATTTATACTTTTTTATTTTTGGAAACAGGGTCTCTTAAGCCAGCACGTCTGGCTTCAAACCTGCATGATCCTCCTGTCTCCGCCTCCCAAGCACGGGCATTACAAGCATGTGCCACCACGCCCAGCCTAAAGGGGTGGTATTTTTAAGTGATGCTAAAGTAATCATTTTAAATAATGTTAAAAGATATGCAAGGGAATATATATATATATGTATATGTGTATATATATATATATTTGACCACCAGAGTGGTCACTATGCTGATGTTCATTCATTTACTGAGAATTCATGTGCTTCTGCCGGGCGTGGTGGCGCACGCTTGTAATCCCAGCATTCGGGAGGCTGAGACTGGAGGATCGCTGTTTGCGGACAGCCTCACCTACTTAGTGAGGCCCTTTGCAACTCAGTGAGACCGTGTTTCAAAATAAAGAATAAAAAAATAGGGCAAGGGGTATAGCTCGGAGATTGAATGCCCCTGAGTTCGATCCCCAGACCCACAAAAAAAAAAAAAAAAAAGAAAGAAAAAAAGAAAAGAAAAGAAAAGAAAAGAAATCACGTGCTTCTCAGAGCCTGTATTCTGGTATATTCAGTCTGCACAAGGTGTATCCTGTGTTCATATATAGAGTTGCTTATGTATGCCACTTACAAAGACGTTTGTACTACTGATACTGCTTGTTGTCATCATGGGCTGCTCACAAACACTGAGTCACTAATGACACCTTGGTCAGTTTATTTGTTTCTTTGGCATCCCATGCCATCTCCTCCCTCCCCAGGATAATGGCTGCTAGGCATTTTGTGTTTATCATTCGCTTCCTCTTCTTCAGCATTGACACATAATTTTGCAAGCACGATTTTTAACTTTCTGTAAACAGCATCATAGTGTATGTGTTCTGCGGTGGTTTGCTGTCCATCATCCATTCATCCTTATGTATGAAGTGGTAATGCTTTAACTATTCCACTATCTGATTATAATATGATGTATATGGGTAGTTTTCACTTTTATTATTATTATTATTATTATTATTATTATTATTATTATTATACTGGGGATGGAACCCAGGGGCATTCTATCTCCGAGCTACACCCCCAGCCCTATTTTTTATTCTTTAATTTGAAACAGGGTCTCGCTGAGTTGCAGAGGGCCTCACTAAGTAGCTGAGGCTGGCTCTGAATCACGATCCTCCTGTCTCAGCCTCCCAAATGCTGGGATGACAAGAGTGTGCCACCACACGCAGCTCACTTTTTATTATTATAGTACTATTCTAAGCATTCCTGTACAAGCCACCTGGTGCACAGGGACCTATAGGGACTGGAACCATGAATTCTAAGATACTGAATCTCCACCTTTATTAAACAGTGTTTTCCAAAGTGGCTGTACTAGTTTATACTCCCATCAGCAGTGTACAAGAATTCCAGATGTCAAGCAAGGTACAGTGATACATACCTGTAATTCCCGAGACTGGAAAGGATGAGGCAGGACGATCACAAGTTCAAGGCTAGCCTGGGCAAATTAGCAAGACCCTGTCTCTAAGTAAAAAGGTCTGAGGACATGGCTTAGTGGCAGAGTACCCCAGGTCCATCCTCAGCATCATATCTATCTATCTCTCTCTCTCTCTCTCTCTCTCTCTCTCTCTCTCTCTCTCACTCACACACACACACACACACACACGTTGGACATATCACAGGCACTCGATATGGTGCTAGATTCATTACTTCCTGCCACTGAGTAACATTGCCAGCATGGTGAGCTGAGTTCTGTGCGCCGTGCTGGCTGCTGGGGAGACGGGCGCTGTGGTCTGCCCGTTTATAGCAGAATAGCTCTCTTTGTCACATTGAGTTCTCCATCCTGAAATGCAGTAAGACCTATTAGGTAAGAGTGTGGCGGTATTAAATCGAATGGCTGAGGGAAACTTTGGGATCAAGGTCTGGGGAAGCGCTCGGTAATTCCTAATTCCTTTTCCCACACCTGAGGGAGGCCAGTCACTGGCTCTTAATCTGAAAGATGATAAATATCCAGTGTCATGAAAAACACACCATATGCTGTACAGTCAAAATACTTACGCAGCTTTGCTTTTTTTTTTTTTTTTTTTTTTTTTTGGTGGTACTGGGGGTGGAACCCAGAGGCTTTCTACCTCCGGGCTATACTCCCAGACCTTTTTTATATTTTATTTGGAAGCAGGGTCTCACTAAGTTGCTGAAAGCCTCACTAAGTAGCTGAGGCTGGCTTCGAACCTGCGCGATCCTCCTGTCTCAGCCTCCTAAGAGCGGGGATTACAAGCATGCGCCACCACGCCCAGCAACGTAGCTTTGCTTTTAATCCCAATTGTTGATAAGCTCTTCAAGTGGGGGCTCCCAAACCAGAGTTGTCATTTAAAAATTCAAAAGAGGCCGGGCGTGGTGGTTTGTAATCCCAGCATTTGGGAGGCTGAAACAGGAGGATCCTGGTTCCGTTGTGGACAGTCTCAACTACTTAGTGAGGCCCTTTGCAACCCAGTGAGATGCTGCTTCAAAATAAAGAATAAAAATTAGGGCTGGGGGTGTAGTTCAGAGGAAGAATGTCCCTGGGTTCCATCCCCAGTACCACCAAAAAAAAAAAAAAAAAATTCCTAAAACTCTCACCAGCAGAGCCAGTTCTAACTATGGGATAAATATTTTTGGCTTTGTACTATAATTTCATTTTCTGTATAAAATTATTAGTAGGAAGCTACACAAACCAGTGTGACTTGAAAAAGTAAAGTTAAAAACACATTGGCAGCCGGGCGTGGTGGCGCACGCTTGTAATCCCCGCGCTTGGGAGGCAGAGACAGGAGGATCGCACAGGTTCGAAGCTAGCCGCTCGCGCTGGCTTAGGAGACCCTGTTTCCAAATAAAAATGTAAAAATAGGTCTGGGAGTGTAGCCTGGAGATAGAAGGGCTTCCAGGAACCCCAGTACCACCAAAAAAAAAAAAAAAAAAACACATTGGTATTGTTCAACATTTGTTAAATCATTTTAAGACATTAACTGGAAATGTACTTATGAAGTAGCCTTATTTGATCTTCTGTGTTCTTTGCTTTCATTTTTTTCTTTTTGCCATTTGTTTTGTTTTTGTCTTGGCTTCTTTGCCCTCCCCCCCCCATGTGAAACTGAAGTCCATCTACTTCAAGTTAGCCTAACCTAGTTCTGGGTACTGGTTGTTTAGTTTGGTACTAGAAATAGGAGTTTTAAAATAGTATTTTACTTTAAATAGAAATAGGAGTATAAAAGCCATTCCTCATATGGAATGCTGTTTTGCTAATCCAAACGAAGTAGCTTTTAGGATACTTTTTCTTTAATTATTTAAAAAAATTCTTTTGAAATTATAAACTTAAAGTTTCTGAGTACTTAAGAAGAAGAAAAAAAAAAAAAAACCTTCCAAGTTTGGTCTGATCTATTCCTTCTTTTCCTCCCTCCCGTAGGAGTAGACAGTCTCTTAAAGTTCGAGAGCATAAGGTACTGGGACCATATGTAGATGGTTTATCTCAGCTGGCTGTCACTAGTTTTGAGGTAAGTGTCATCTTTTAAAAATGTCATAGAAAAAACTGGCAGCAAAATCCCAGCACTCGGGAGACTGAGACAGGAGGATCGCAGGTTTGAGGACAGTCTCAGCAAACAGTGAGACTCTCATTTAACCTAGCAAGACCCCGTTTCAAAATAAAAATAAAATTGGGCTAGGGATGTAGCTCAGAAGTAGAATGCTCCTGGATTGGATCCCCAGTGACACACACACACACACACACACACACACACACACACACAACAACAACAACCTGGCAGTAAATGAGTGTGCAATATTGAATATGTTTTTATGTGGGTACTTTATAGCATACTGATACCATTCACACCCTCAGAAGCAGAGCATCAGCCCACCCCAAAGAGAGAAGGGGCTTTCCTCATGTGCTTTCAGCTGCTTTGTTGTGAGAATTTATGGGTGTCAAAAAGGCCCAGCGTTTCCAGGTTTCTGATAATTTTCACCGATACTGCTCTCTTAAGGCTATTTTCCCTAGGGTTACCAGTGACGTCCTTCTAAACAAACCTGGTGGCTTGGGGGTAGTTAACTAAGCCCCGTCTTGTCAAGGAGGTCTCCTGTTACTCTTCACTCTCTCTCGTTTCTTTGTTTCTCTGAATACCTCCCCCATTGAATGATCTGTTTTTCTTTTCCTGGTCCTTGAAGTTTACAGCTAGACTTAATATTCTCTCTTTATTTCTATAATCATGACTTTGGAAATCTTATAATACACACAGCTATCTCTGGTGCCAAAGAATACAAATGAATGAATGAATCCCTGTACTTAATTGTGCCATCTAAGGGATGTGGCTAGCCCGCCTCAGTATGGCTAAAAGTGCTCTGTGGGCTAACTCCAGCTATTTAAATGAAGAAATGTCAGCTCTCAAATTAGAAATAGGCCATAGTCGTCTGTGTAGAAAATGGACCTTCCTAGATGAACAGAAACCTTTCTGATCTAAATCGAAAGGTGCTAAGTCAGCACCTTCGCTAAGATGCTGGTTCTCAGCTCAGAGTGACTGAGGTCCGTGTGGATGTCACTGTCACTTGCTAGGAAGGGCCAGGAG
Source organism: Muscardinus avellanarius (assembly GCF_963383645.1). Classification (NCBI taxonomy): domain Eukaryota; kingdom Metazoa; phylum Chordata; class Mammalia; order Rodentia; family Gliridae; genus Muscardinus; species Muscardinus avellanarius. The sequence continues at coordinate 75,119,239 of NC_137800.1, read as the reverse complement.
CTCTTGCTTTCCATCTCAGCCCTTCCTCCTGCTGCACGAGGGAAAGTTATTTGACCCCCAGGAACTTTAGCGTTTTTGTGTATAAACTCAGGGAAGCACTTCTCTCAAAAGGTTCCTTGAGCTAACATTTGGTTAAGGAGCCTTGGGTTCCAGGAGTGTGCCAAGAACAAGTGTACGAAGATAGCAAAGGGAGGCCCCTACCCTCGGGGACCGCAGCGTTGAAGGAGGGAGGTGGGAAGCAGGTGTCAGGCAGTGAGACCAGGCTGATAAGCCCAGGAGAGTCTGAATTCAGTCAGGTAACAACTGCTCTCGACTCTCTGGAGTGCTCAGTAAATATTGGTGCTCCCAGGAACTTACAAAGGGGAAATGAGGTCTTACCAGGCCAAGGAGAGAGCTGGGGGGTGGAAAGCAAAATGCGGAAACATTTCATAAACTAGGCAGCCCCCGAGAGGGACAGAAGCCCAAACCCTGCTCCATGGGGAGTTTTTCATGGGAGGCCGTGCGAAGGCGCCAGAGGGATCCTAACACGCACCCGGGGTGCAGGGCAGCGTGCGTGCTTGGCGTTTCTCATGCTGTTTTCCTCGTGTTTGGCTCCAGGACATTGAGTCACTGATGTCTGAGGGAAATAAGTCTCGAACGGTAGCAGCCACCAACATGAACGAGGAAAGCAGCCGCTCCCATGCCGTGTTCAACATCATAATCACGCAGACGCTTTACGACCTGCAGTCTGGGGTGAGGATGGCGCAGGGCCCTCAAGGGCCTGGAGGGCTCCTGGTGATGCCTTACTGGGTGAAGGGTTTCATGGTTGGACTCAATGGCAGAGAAGTATTGCTGGCTCTCGTACTTATTGGATGAGCTGTTTTGCTTACGATGTTTCATTTGTTAGGGTTTCCTATCATACTATCATTTATTTAAAAGTTGGATTTTAGCCGGTCAGGGTGGCACACACTTATAATCCCAGTACTTGGGAGGCTGAGACAGGAAGACTGCAGGTTCATGGCCAGCCTCAGCTCCTGCTTAGTGAGAGGCCCTTTGCAACCCAGTAAGACCCTGTTTCAAAATAAGAATTAAAAAAAAAAAAAAAAAGAATGGGACTGGGGATGTAGCTCAGTGGTAGAATGCCCCTGGGTTCGATCCCCAGTACTGAAAAAAAAAGTTGGATTTTGTGTGTAAAGTCCCTAAAGAGGACGATCACTCTACAGCTTTTAATATGAAATTTCCTTGGAAACAGCTAGCTCTACTTCAGAGACATCGAGGGATATTAGAGAGGAAGCCGCAACGTTTAGTCTAATGATCACATTTCCGAACAAGAGGGATTTGATCCTTGTGTACAAAAATCCTCATGCCAAATATTTCCTCATAGCCGTATAAAACCTACAGTTTTCTAACTGTGTTCTGGAAAGCTGGGTGTACTTGCTACCTGGCTGCATTTTTATACTGATTTAAAATTTGACTCTGAAGCCGGGTGTGGTGGCGCATGTTTGAAATCCCAGCATTTGGGAGGCTGAGACAGGAGGATCGCGGTTCGAAGACAACCTCAGCCACTTAATGAGGCCCTTTGCAAATCAGTAAGACCTTGTTTCAAAATAAAGAGTAAAAAATAAGGCTGGGGGGTATAGCTTGGAGGTAGAATGCTCCTGGGTTCCATCCCCATACCAAAAAAAAAAAAAAAAAACAAGTAAAATTTGATTCTGACACTAATTGCTTTTTCAGATAACTCTGGAATGTTTCACATCTCGAGAAGCTTGCTGTGTTGGAGCGGGGTGGAGTCTCAGGTTTGGTCTGTGATAGTGCTGACTGTGTGGGTATTGCATTAATGTGTTTTTCCCCCTCTCTCTTGTCTCCTGCAACTAGAACTCAGGAGAGAAAGTCAGCAAGGTCAGCTTGGTGGACCTGGCGGGCAGTGAGAGAGTATCTAAAACGGGAGCCGCTGGAGAGCGCCTGAAAGAAGGCAGCAACATCAACAAGTAAGGCAGCTGGCGGGAGGACCGCGCCGTGACCTCCGGTTTCCGCTGCTCTCTTGTCTTGGGGGCACTTGTTGCATGATAGGGATCAGAGCGTCCGAATGCAGGTCTGTCCCAAGAAGATGTCGCTTTACTAAACCAGTTGAAGGAAGACAATAGCCCGCCGCTGCAAAGATGCACAAAGTTTAAGTAAAGCTGTATGGTGCAGCCCTATCCCCAAATGGCACCAATATTGGTGCATATCATTATATAGACGAGTGATTCCCCAACTTAGGTCAATTCAACTTAGGCATTTTCAACTGGTTTATCATGGTTCAAAAGCAATACACATTCAGTAGAAAGCATACCTTGGATTTGGGGGGGGGGGGTTGTGGTACTGGGGATGGAACCCAGGGGCATTCTGCCTCCGAACTACACCCCCAGCCCTATTTTTTATTCCTTGAAACAGGGTCTCACTGAGTTACAAAGGGCCTCACTAAGTAGCTGAGGCTGTCCGTGAACCGCGATCCTCCTGTCTCAGCCCCCCAAATGCGGGGATTATAAGAGTGCACCACCACACGGGCTCCATACCTTGGATTTTGAATTGGAGTCTTTTTCTGGGCTAGCGAAACGTGATCTGACCCTCTCCCATGACACTAGACAGCAGCCGTGACCACAGCTCTCAGTCAGTGGATCCCAGGATTGGGACACGAGGGGCACAGTCAACAGCCTAGCATGGACATGTTGCTGAGCCAACACGCTCGGTAGGTTGTGTGTGTTAAGTACCTTTTTGACTCACCATGTGTTCGACTTAGGATGGATTTATTGGGGGCATAGCCCCATCCCAAGTCAAAGAGCATCTGTAATATAGTCTTAAGCAAAATGCCAATCACAGTTTGGTAGATCAGATCACACTGATTCTGAAAAGCAAATCTGATTGGAATCCTTTCATAAGACTAATATTGCTTAAATACCAGCACTTTAGAAGAATTTAACAACTTTTTTTTTTTTTTTTTTTTTTTTGCGGGTCTGGGGATGGAACCCAGGGGCATTTGACCTCCAAGCTACACCCCCTGCCCTATTTTTTTTTTTTTTTTTTATTCTTTATTTTGAAACCGGGTCTCAATGCAGAGGGCCTCACTAAGTAGCTGAGGCTGTCCACGAACTTCGATCCTCCAGGTCTCAGCCTCCCGAATGCTGGGATTACAAGCGTGCGCCGCCATGCCCTGCTGAATTTAACAACTCTTGGATAATGGCCATCCTAGGATCTTGAGGATCTATAGTGTGACCAGTACACAGTAAAGACTGAGAGAGGGCAGACAGTGACAGGTGAGCTGGAGCTGCCAGAGAGGCCAAGGAGACACAGTGTTCCATGCAGGTGGCATCACGGTGTGATGAAGAATGTGGTATGCACCAACCCTGGGGCCTCCGGATGGGCAGGAGGAATCTCTTTGCTTTCCAGTTTGAGAGGGAGCAGAGCCAGGTACAGTGGCACACACCTGTATTCCCAGCACTTGGAAGGCTGAGAAAGGAGGAATGCAGGTTCAAGACCAGCCTCACCAATTTAGCAAGACCCTGTTTCAAAATAAAAAATATAAAATAAAATAGAAACGAGCCAGGCGTGTTGGCACACATTTGTAATCCCAGTACTCGGGAGGCTGAGACAGGAGAATTGCAGGTTCACAGCCAGCCTCAGCTACTTAGTGAGGCCTTCTGCAACTTAGTGAGACCCTGTTTCAAAATAAAGAATAAAAGCCGGGCATGATGGCGCACGCTTGTAATCCCAGCATTTGGGAGGCTGAAACAGGAGGAATGTGGTTCGAAGACAGCCTTAGTCCCTACTTAGTGAGGCCCTTTGCAACTCAATGAGACCCTTTTTCAAAGTAAAGAATAAAATATGGCTGGGGGTATAGCTCAGAGGTAGAATGCCCCTGGGTTCCATCCCTAGTACCAAAAAAATAAAAAATAGGGCTTGGAGTGTAACTTGGAGGTAGAATGCCTCTGGGCCCCATCTCTAGTAACTAACACACACACACACACACACACACACACACACACACACACCCCAAAAAAAGTAAAAAAAGTGAGGTGAGTTTGTATTCACCAGTGTGTACTCTGGCTAGCAGCAGTGACCACAGGCTGCCTATGTTTAACTCTCCACCACTTACTAGATTTGTGTGTAATGGGCAAATGATTACACCACTCTTACCTCATCTTTCTCCTCTGTAAAATGGAGATGATAAAGCTGGGCATGGTGGCGCACACGTGTAATCCCAGTGCTTGGGAGGCTGAGACAGGAGGATTGTGGGTTTGTGGCCAGCCTCAGCTACTTAGTGAGGCTCTCAGCAACTTAGTGAGACCCTGTTTCAAATTAAGTACTAAAAAAAAAAAAAAAACAATAAGGCTGGAGGTGTGGCTCAGAGGTAGAATGCCTCTGGGTTCAATCCCCAGTACAACCAAAAAGAAAATGGAGACAATAATCATACCGACTTCATAGAATTATGGAGAATGAAAGGCCCATAAAGTACTTAGAATAATGCCTAGCATGTCTTACATGCCAAATAAATATTAATTTGCTGTACTATTATTTTTATAATCAGCATCATCCCAATTATTATTCCAAGTTCTGCAAAAAGTGGGTCAGTGTGTTTATTATTTCTTTCCACCATGCCGTAATCACTTGGGGGTTTTGTTTAGTACAGAACGGGACAAGAGGAGATGTGCCTGGGAGCGCATTTGTAGAGCTGGCTCTTGAAATGAGGTTTGCACGCTGTGATTTTAGCATAGGAAAGTTGGAAACCCAGAAGTAGGCGCTGTCCCTTTCTGTGGGAGGGACAGAGAGGCGCTCGCTGGGAAAGAGCGCGGCTGCAGGGAGGTTATCTTCCCGCCAGCCTGTCTCTTCCTCTAACAACAAGGGATTTTCTGATATTTCATGACAAGGCGTTGCAGGCTCACAGGCTGGCCGTGCAGCCCCGCCCCACAGTGAGCTCTGGAAGCTGAACGAGCACAGACACGGGAGTGTACGGGAAAGATCGTGCCCCGGCTAGAAATGCACCTCCTGGAGCAGAGCCACAACAGCCCTTTGCCCACTGGCTTGTGGAATAACGTGGCAGCCCTGCTGTGGACTCATGAAAACCTAGAGTACTCACGCGTGGGTGGCCTGACTGGGTGCTCTCACTCCCGCCAGGCACGACTCTCAATGATTTGTATGTAATGGCTGATCTGATCTTCCTGTGAGCACTGTGAGAGGAGTCCTTCTCTTTTTTTTTTAACCTAATGTGGCCCAGGTCACCAAGTTCTGAGCATGAGCCTTGGATTTGACTGGAGCCCAGAAACACCAGGCTAAGCATTCCATGTACCTAGAAGAATCTGTTTGATACTTTTGTCCCAGAGTAAATAGTAACAGTGCCCCCTTAAAATTTGGATATCAAATGATGTACACTCCCTAGTCAGGCATCCATGGTGCACACCTGTAATCCCAGCTACTGCAGAGGCTGAGGCAGTCAAATAGCAAGTTCGAGGTCAGCCTGGGCAAGACCGGTGAGACCGTGTTGCAAAATAAAATAGCTAGCCTGGCGTGGTGGTGCACACTTGTGATCCCAGCATTCGGGAGGCTGAGACAGGAAGATCGGGTTCATGGCCAGCCTCAGCTACTTAGTGAGGCCCTCTGCAATTTAGTGAGACCCTGTTTCAAAATAAAAGAATAAAAAAATCGGGCTGGAGTGTAGCTCAGAGGTAGAATGCCCCCTGGGTTTCTTCCCCAGTACTGCAAAAATAAATAAAAAGTAAAATAGATAAAAAGGGCAGGGGATATGGCTCAGTGGTGGAGTACTGATGAGTCAGGAGGAGACAGAGGTGAGGAGGGCGGGCCCCTGGCCCCACAGTGGGGGAGGGAGACATTGCCGATGGTTGTACAAGTGTATCAAGTGCCACAGTAAGCCACGCCAGGGGTGCAGCGGAGAGTCATGCTCAGCACAGCTGGGGGACCAGGAGGCTTCCGGAGGGGACACTGCCATTTCTCAGTTATTTAAATCAGCTATGTGATCTTTCCTGCCTCGGTTTTTGTAAAATATGGCTGAGGATATTACCCCATGAGTAGAATTGTTTTGAGGATTAAATGAGTTCTTTTTTAGTGCTTAGAACACAGGAAGCTGTATGTATAAGTGTGTGCTAATAAAATCATACTCGAAGCTCCTGCCCAAAAGTTCCACAATGGCTAAACCTTATAATCTATGCCCAGTGAATGTTAAAAAAAAATAAAGAGATCTTAGCTGGGCATGGTAGCACACAAGTGTAATTCCAGTACTTGAGAGGCTAAGATGGAAAGATCACAGGTTCTAGGCCAGCCTCAGCAACTTAGACCCAGTTTCAAAATAAAATAAAAAATAAGAAGGTATGGGGGTATAGGTCGGTGATAGAATGCCCTGGGCTTAATATTTAGTACCAAAAAAAAAAAAAAAAGGAAGAAAGGCAGGAAAAACCCTACCCAAACCTAGAGATTTCTAACCCATTTCCTAAGCTTTCTCCCCGCCTCTCATTGGGCTTCTCTGGCTGGGGCATTAGCAATCCTCTTAGACAGACCTGTCGAGACTTCATCCAGATATCAGCGTCTGCTTAACAGGCTGTAGACTTAGGGGCTGCATCTCTCCTGAAGCTCTTAAGAGCTTTACTGCACATGCTGTTTTTCCTTTATGTGAAGAGCTGAGGCCCTGCACGGCTGCACGGCCCAGGGACGTCCAGGGCTGAGGAGCGCGGCTCTTCCGTAGACCATCTTCCTGCGAGATGCGTCTGCAGCACCAGGCGTGGAGGTAGAATGAGCATTCCTCTTCCCTGTGGCTTGCCTCCTACACGCTTCTGCCTTTTTGCGTGTCTCCTTTTCTGTTGCGAGTGGGGGCTTCCTGAGAAGGACACTAAACTCAAATCCACTTATGTTTTTTTTTGTTTTGTTTTGTTTTGTTTTTTTCGGGTCTGGGGATGGAACCTAGGGGCATTCAACCTCCAAGCTACACCTTCTGCCCTATTTTTTATTCTTTATTTTGAAACCAGGTCTCACTGAGTTGCAAAGGGCCTCACTAAGTAGCTGAGGCTGTCCACAAACTGCGATCCTCCGGTCTCAGCCTCCCGAATGCTGGGATTAAAAGCATGTGCCACCATGCCTGGCTTTCCACTTAGGTTTTTATCTTTCAACTAATTCTCTTAAAGTTGGCCGGGCGTGGTGGTGCATGCTTGTAATCCCAGCATTTGGGAGGCTGAGACTGGAGGATCGTGGTTCGTGGACAGCCTCAGCTACTTAGCGAGGCCCTTCGCAACTTAGACCCTATTTCAAAATACAGAATAAAGAGCCAGGTGTGGTGGCACATGCTTGTAATCCCAGTACTTGGGAGGCAGAGTCAGGAGGATCACAGGTTCGAAGCCAGCCTTAGCAACTTAGTGAGATCCTGTTTCCAAATAAAATATAAAATAGGTCTGGAGGTATAACATGGAGAAAGAAAGCCCCTGGGTTCCATCTCCAGTAATACATCCCCCCCCCACACACACACACATACACAAAATACAGAATAAAAAATAGGGTAGGGGGTGTAGCCCCTGGGTTCCATCCCCAGACCTGCAAAAAAAAAAAAAAAGAAAAAAAGAAAAAAAGTTGGGCATTTCCTTCTGCTGCAGGCCACAGAAATGAGCAGTGAGGACAGTGAAATGACAAGTTTATTTGTCATTATTGAACTTAACAAGAAGTGCAGGGGCTGGTGCAGCACCTCCGAGTTTTCCTGACCTGAGCTCCACTAACCTGAGTGTGTGCTTATGTTGTCTTTATGAGCTCGAGCCAGCCCTGCATTCCAGCATCCTATCCATGCTTGTGGTCCAAACAGGAGGAAGGGGAAAGACTGTAGGCTTATGTCGGCTGAACATGTACCTCCCTCCCGCTGCCAGCCGACCACCCAGTACTGAGGATTGAACCCTGGGTTGCTCTACCATTAGGCTACATCCCAACCCTTTTTATTTTTTATTTTGAAATAAGGTCTAAGTTGCTTAGGTTGGCCTCAAACTTTTGATCATCTTCCCTTGCCCAGATTCAATATATACTTCCTTTTTTTTTTTTTTTTGTGGTACTGGGGGTGGAACCCAGGGGCTTTCTACCTCCGGGCTATACTCTCAGACCTATTTTTATATATTATTTTAATTTGGAAACAGGGTCTCACTAAGTTACTGAGAGCCTCACTAAGTAGCTGGCTTTGAACCTGTGCAATCCTCCTGTCTCGGCCTCCCAAGCGCGGAGATTACAAGCGTGTGCCACCACGCCCAACTCAATATATACTTTTTAAAATCAGAAGAACTGAAGCTGGGTGTGGTGACGCACACCTGTCATCCCAGTACTTGGGAGACTGAGACAGGAGGATCACAGTTTGCAGACCACCTCAACTGCTTCTTGAGGCCCTCTGCAACTTAGTGAAGCCCTGTTTCAAAATAAAGGGTTAAAAATAGGGTTGGGGGTGGAGCTCAGAGGTAGAATACCTTTGGGTTCAGTACCACACACAAAAGAAAAAAATCAAAAGAACCTTGGCTTTCTTAGAAGCCCCATCCAGTAATGTCTACCTGTATCTTCTTGGACAGAACTATTCTCAGTGCTACCCCAAGCTGCAGAGGGAGGTACAAATTAGAATAGCTCAGCACGTTGCTTCCCAGCAAGACCAGGGTTCTGTTAGCTAGGAACACCCGGCATGCCCCCAAACCATCACTGATTGAGTTCTTTTTAGGATGGTCTCTTTTCTATTGGATTGCAGACTCTCAGATTAACCAGTGCTATCCGTAAGCCAGGCCCAGTAATTACATGGAGGGGTCTGTATGGCAGATAACTGTTTCTGCCCTCGAGGTGATTACGGTCTAAGTGGAAAGAAACAGAGAAAAATGTACACAGAAACACTAGTAAAGTCAAACAAGTGCTATATGCCTTGTCTTAGTTCAGTGGAAAAATAGATTTAAAAAGACACGTTTGAAATCCATCCTGAACAATACAGATAACTCACATCGTATCATATTATTTCTATGCTCAAGGAAAGAAATCTGATGGTTAGAAATTTAAGGGAAATGTTGTAAGCTGGGCAAAGGTACAGGAAAGAGGAAAAAAGATTGGATTGTGACTTTTTTTCATTAATTATATGTGCTAAGCAGCGTTTATTTTGTTTTTGATCCTCTCGTTTCAATAACTTTCTTCTTGCTCCTGAATTCCCCATTATTATAGGTAGGTAGATTTTTTTTTTTCTCTGAAGTTTTTCTATCTCAAAACTCTGCAGGCTGGTATGAAGTTCAGTGGTGGAGAACATGCCTAACATGTATGAGGTCTGGGCTAATCCCCAACACCACCAAAAAATAAATAAAAGAAAAAAGAACACAGTTCTGTTTATAAAGACCATGCCCTGGCCTAACTCTTCCTTCCTCTCCAGCAGCTTCTGCCCCTTTCCCCGCCCCGCCCAAGAACTTGTGGTTAGAGACTTAAAGATTAGGAACTTCCTAACTATATCCAACTCCAGCAGGTTCGGGGAACAGCAGTCGCTTCGGTAGAACTAGAAAGATTCCTGGAATAACTTTTTCTGCCTCTAAAATCGGCAAACACCTGCCACACTGCCATGCATCCCAGTGAGGTCCAGCGGCTCCCCTCCGCTTGCGGCTGGAGAAGCCAGAACTAGCAGGATCCACGACCAGTGGGCTTGTTAGGTTCTTAAGCTCCCTGGGAAGAAAATGCCTATTAAAATATGTAAGCTTGTTTTTCAACTTTCAGACACTGAACTTTAAATCTGGGGGCCTCCCGCAGTCCTTGGACGGGCCACTCCTGGGTGGATCCTGGAAGGGACAGGAGGGTGGGCGACCCGGTTTCCGCTCACCTATCTGAGAGCCCCAGTCTCCCTGCACTATTTATTTTCTTTTTGTTCCAAGGAGATAATAGATTGAGATAGAGCTCTTGTTTTGAACAAGTATATACTACTAGGGGAAAGGGAGTGGCGTCTACCAATAGGATACTTCTTAAGCTGAACAAGTTACAGAACAAACTATATAGTCAGCCCTCCATGTCCGTGGGTGCCGCATCCAGAGATTCAGCCAACAGTGGATCGAAAATACTGAGGGGGAGGGAAACTGCATCTCTGCCAAACCTCTATGTGTGCGTGCGCACGTACGCGATACTGGGGATTGAACCCAGGGGCATTCCACCTCCAAGCTACACCTCCAGCCCTATTTTTTATCCTTTATTTTGAAACAGGGTCTCACTGAGTTGCAAGGGCCTCACTAAGTAGCTGAGGCTGTCCGTGAACCTCGATCTTCCTGTATCGGCTTCCTGAGTGCTGGGATTACAAGTGTGCGCCAAGATTTTTGTTTTTGTTATTCTGTAAACAATACTGTATAACAGTTAATAGACCATGAATATTGTACTAGGTATTACAAGAAACACAGACATGATTTAAAGTATATGGGAGGATATGTATAGGTTATAGTCAAATACTATGCCATTGTATTTATTTATTTAGGTATTTATTTACTTATTTTGTGGCACTAGGGATTGAACTCAGGGGCATCCTACCTCTGAGCTACAACCCCAGCCATATTTTATTTACTTATTCATTTTTTGTGGTACTAAGGGTGGAACCCAGGGGCTTTTCTACCTCGTGCTATACTCCCAGACCTATTTTATACTTTATTTGGAAACAGGGTCTCACTAAGATGCTGAGAGCCTCACTCAGTATTTGAGACTGGCTTTGAACCTGTGCGATCCTCCTGTCTCAGCCTCCCAAGCGCTGGGATTACAAGCGTGCACCACCACACTTGGCTTATTATTTTTATTTTAAAAGAGTAAGTTAATGACAGTCTCTCTATTTACTGAGGCTATCCTCGATCTGTAGTCCTCCCGTTTCAGCCTCCCAAGTACTGAGATTATAAGCATGCCATTTTATATAAGGGACTTGAGCAGAGTTTGATGTTCATGGAGTGGGGTGGGGTCCTAGAACCTATCTCTCACAGATATCAAGCGATGGCTATACACATGGGAACTGGAGCCCTAATGCTTGCATGCTGTTAAATACAAACCACCCAAGGCCATTGTTTTAGACTAAGTGCCTGCCCTGGACCCTGATGGGCCAGGCTGAAAATCAAAATGGAGTTACTCATGCTAAAGTCCTAGGTCACCAAGCTGAAACTAAGCAGTTTATCTGATCTTCTGGGAAAAAAGATGAGGTTTAGAGATAGAACAGACAGCCAGTTTCTCCAGACAGCTCAGTTTGATAATGAAGTTTGTTCTACCTTAGTCCTTACTCAAAAAATGTGACCTAAGCTGGGCGTGGTGGCACACGCTTGTAATCCCAGTACTTGGGAGGCTGAGACAGGAGGATCGCAGGTTTGCAGTCAGCCTCAGCTACTTAGTGAGGCCCTCTGCAACTCAGTGAGACCCTGTTTCTAAACAAAAAATAAAAAATAGGACTGGAGGTATAGCTTGGAGGTAGAATGCTCTGGGTTCAATTCCCAGTACCACCAAAAAAAAAAAAAAAAAAAAGGTGATTTAACAGCACGCAAGCATTAGTGGCTCCAATTCCCATGTGTGTAGCCATTGCTAAACCAGGTGTGTTAATGCATGCCTAAATCCCAGTATTTTAGCAAGTCTCTCAGCAACTAGAAAGACACTGTTTCAAACCAAAAATAAAAAATAAAAAAGGCTGAGAGTGTAGCTCGGACATGGAACGCCCCTGGGTTCAACCCCTAATCTCACATACTAAAGATTTATAGAGAATAAATAAAAAGTCAGCTGAAGTATCATGATGTTAACCACTTATATTTAATTCTTCTGTCTTCCTGTCCCTCCCTGCCCAATAAGTTAACTTTGAAATGACAATCCTCCTTATTCTTCTTATTCTTTTTGTGTGTTTCTTCAACCTTTCTTTCTTTCTTTCTTCCTTTCTTTTGTTCAGAACTAGAGATTAAACCCAGGGGCATATTACCTCTGAGCTACACCCCCAGCCCTATTTTTTATTTTTTATTTTTTATTTGGAAACGGAGTCTCATTAAGTTGCAGAGGGCCTCACTGAGTAGCTGAGGCTGACTGCAAACCCCATCCTCCTGTCTTAGCCTCCCAAGCGCTGGGATTACAAGTGAGCACCGCCATGCCCGACTTCCCTTCATTAAGCTTATAATAGCGCCTTGCCACTCTTACCCCTTTTCTCTCAAAATCCTGATTGGATTTTATATTTTACTGTTTAGGAGTACCAGGAACTTTCCCTTTTTTCTCCCTACACTGATGAGTAATCAGCACAAGACAGAATAAAATCATTCCTCCGTGATGAAAATTCCATGTGTTTTCATGTGAAAGGTCATTGCTAACCATGAAGTTACTAATAGTGACATCTGAGTCACTGAGCTCTTTTTTTTAATAATATTATTATTATTATTATTATTATTATTGTTGTTGTTGTTGTTGTTGTTATTATTATAGTGTGTGTGGTACTGGGGATGGAACCCAGGGGCATTCTATCTTCAAGCTACACTCCCGGCCCTATTTTTTTATTCTTTTTTTTTTTTTTTTTTTTGGTGGTACTGGGGTTCCTGGAAGCCCTTCTACCTCCGGGCTACACTCCTAGACCTATTTTTACATTTTTATTTGGAAACAGGGTCTTCTAAGCCAGCGCGCATGGCTGGCTTCGAACCTGCACGATCCTCCTGTCTCTGCCTCCCAAGCGCGGGGATTACAAGCGTGCGCCACCACGCCCAGCGTTTTATTCTTTATTTTGAAACAGGGTATCACTGAGTTGAAAAGGGCCTCACTAAGTAGCTGAGGCTGTCCGCGAACCGGGATCCTCCTGTCTCAGCCTCCTGAATGCTGGGATTACAAGCGTGCGCCACCACGCCCGGCTTCACTGAGCTCTTTATAAAAGCTCATATTAATTAAGATCTCCAAGCTGGAGATGTAGCTTAGTGGTAGAGCACTTGCCTAACTAGCATTTGCGAAGGTCCTGAGTTCCAACCCCAGTACTGGAGAGAAAATTTAAAAAAAAAAAAAAAATCTGTCACACTTGCTAGTAAAATAATCTGGAATAAATCTTCAATTATTTGAAATTATTTTTAGCCAGAACTTTTATTTCAGCAGTTGTAAAGTGTGAAAATGCCATATATTCTATATTGAGACATAAATGTATATATTAAACTCCTATTTGCCTTTATGAAAATAGATCACATTCAATTTTATTTACTAAAATTATTACCATTAGGAGGAAAATTGAACTTGTTTGACTTTTTAAAAACAGCTATATTGCCGGGCGTAGTGGCGCACGCATTCGGGAGGCTGAGACCAAAGGATCGCAGTTCGCGGACAGCCTCAGCTACTTAGTGAGGCCCTCCACAACTTAGTGAGACCCAGTTTCAAATTAAAGAATAAAAAAAAAACTCCGGGTATAGCCCGGAGGTCAAATGCTCCCAGGTTCCATCCCCAGACCCGCAAACTAAATAAATAAATAAATAAATACAGCTATATTGAGAACCCACATAACATATAGTTTTATTTCAAAATAAAGAATAAAAAGTAGGACTGAGGTAGAATGCCCCTGGATTCCATCTCCAGTACCTCAAAAAAAAGTGTGACTGTTCTCATGCTACCATCACAGTTGACCACAGATTAAGTGGTTTAAAAGTAGCAAAATTTTGTTTTTTTTTTATGTTTGTTTCTTTGTTTTTTTGTTTGTTGTTTTGGTTATTTATTTTGAAATAGAGTCTCATTATGTTGCTGAGGGTCTGGCTGCATTGTTGAGGCTGTCCTTGAGCCTGCATTCCTCGTGTCTCAACCTCCCAAGTTCTGTGAGTATGGCCGGGCTTCACCATCCCTGGCCGATTTGCTCTTTCTTGAGGGCTCCTGGCAAAAGTCTGTCTCCCAGCTTCCAGTGTTGCCGGTCACCCTCGGTGTCCTTGACTTAGGGTCTCCTCACGGCAGTCTCTACATGGACACGTCCATCTTCACGGGGTCCTCTTACATGGACACTAGTCACTGCATTAGAGTGCTCCAGAATGACCTCAGCCAACTGTGAGGGCACAGTTTCCAAATGAGGCCCATGAATTTTTTTGTGAGACACATATTCAAAGAGGAATGACCTTTCTTGGTCACTCTGATTTTACTTAGCATAGTTTGTTAGGGCTCATTCACTTCTTTTTTCAATTTTATTTATTTGGGTTTTTTTTTTTTGGAGGGTGGGGTGATGCTTGGGAGGGAACCAGGACTTTGCACGTGCTAGGTGCCAGCTCAGGACCCCGTCACTGAGCTCCATACTCAGCTAGGACTCCATTCTTTTTTTTTTTTTCTTCTTTTTTTTAAATTTTTTATTGGTGCATTATATTCCGACTCCATTCTTTTTAAGACCCACTAAGATTCTGTTGTGTGATTTAAAAGTAGCAAAAATTTGTTTCTATTCATCATTTGATAGAGTGGTTTCCATATTTGGGCTTTTGTGAATAATGCTACTCTGAAAAGTCACGTCCAAGTTTTGTGTGTACACATGCTTTCTTCTCTCGGGTTAAATTTGTTGGAGCTTCAGAACTGTCTAGCATGATGGATGTATTTGTGCCACTTTGTGGTTACAGCTGGTAGTTACTGAAATTCTAACTGCCATTTTGGTGGAATGGTTTCTGGCTCATGTTCTGCCTCTTGGGTTTGCTTTTATATTTCGGTGACTTTTCAGTGGCTCTCCCTTGGGGAATTAATTATGTTTTGTGGGAAATATGCTTGCTTTCAACTTATTTGATGAAAATCTAGTGTTAACAGTAGAGAGAAAGCTGTCTAGTCTTTCACTTGCTGGCTTGGGCCCTTCTTTGTTATAAATGAATAGTAACACCTAGATTTTTTAGCCATTTATAAGTCACTTTCCCCTCCTGAGGTCATGTAATCCCCCCCTCCGCAGTTCTGTGAGACCTGCTCAGGTTGCGGTTTTCTGGCTGCTAAATTTGTGATCCAGTCGATTTCCTTTGAAAAGAGCAATTGGTACTTCGCTATATCACAAGAGGATGTCCATCATCTCTCAATGCCACAGACCTGTGGTTTGTAGAACACTTGTTTCTCCAGGTGCAGAGAAGGCGTATAGCATCCCCAACGCGCTTATTAACCTGGACCAGTGGCATCAAACTACAGCGGGCACCAGAGTCACCTGGTAGGCTCGTCAGACCGCAGGTTGCTCTGCTTCCCGTCAAGTTTCTCTTTCACTGGGCCTCGGCTGAGCTCTGAGAGTTTGCATTTCTAGCAAGAAATTTTTGGTTTTGGGTGTTGTGTTTTGTCGTTTGAGGGGGTGAGTATTAGGGGGCATTCTACCTCTGAGCTATACTCCCAGCCCTATTTTATTTTTTATTTTGAAACAGGGTCTCACTAGGTCGCAGAAGACCTCACTAAATAGCTAAGGCTGGCTGCAAACCTGCGATCCTCCTGTCTCAGCCTCCCAAGTACCGGGATTACAGTCATGAGCCACCACACTTAGCTTCAGGGCCACATTTTGAGAACTATAAACTTAGACAACTAAACATACCTATCATCACATATTGTTCAACCACACCTCTTCCAAACTTAGTGTCCTTAGGCATCACCTGGCAATAGCTTTAACTGATCTGATTCAGTAGATCTGGAGAAGTTCTAAGGTATTCTATCCAGTATCCAAATGATGCCCATAGTACTTTGAATAGCAAAGATTGGAAGAGAAGCCATGGGGAGGGGTATAGCACAAGTGATAGAACACTTGCCTAGCGTGTATGAGACCTAGGGTTCCACCCCAGTCACACACACACACACACACACACACACACACACACACTCACACTCACACTCTACCCATTTGTACTTCTCTCCTCAGATAGTTCTTGTGTTTGTTTGGCTCTAATAGCTCTACATTGAAATAGGTTTGCCAGCTGTAGGGAGATGAATGGGAGATGTCCTCTACCTTATAATGTGTGCTCAAAGGACGCTCTGCAAGTTACATGGTTATTCTGGGAAACAAAATCAGAGGCCAGAATGGTTCAAATTAGACCTAAAGAAATGAATGGTTCAGACTTTTAACTGTAATATTGGAAGTAAGTTAAAATTGTCTACTGTGCTTTTTTAAAAGTATGTCTCCAGGTTCTAAAATATTTATGTTTCACAGGTCCTATAATTGAATATGGTATTTTTTATAAGGATTCTGAATTCATTCTTTTAGATTAAAGAAGTGACATTTGATTTTTCTTAGCTTCTTGGCAAATTAATGGAGAACTGATGGTATCAACCTTAGAGTCTTGTTCTGCATGTTTCATACTTGTTACCTTGAAGTATTAAGTTAATAAGTGAGTTTTTTTGTTTTACGAAAGCAAAATAAATATTCCCTGAGACTAATGTTGTACTTTCTCTTGGCAGATCACTTACAACTTTAGGGCTGGTGATATCATCCCTGGCCGACCAGGCAGCTGGCAAGGGTAAAAACAAATTTGTGCCTTATCGAGACTCAGTCCTCACGTGGCTTCTCAAGGTAATCCACAGCTCCAGTTCTTTTCCAACTAAAATGGTCTGTTTCAGATGTGAGAGCTGAAAGATGTGTGCAAAGGGACCCAAGTGCACAGAGAACCCTCCTGACAGCATTGTTATTCTACATCCTGAGCATACAGGATGAGCACTACTTTCTATTGCATTTTATTCCATTATAATGTTGTGGTTTGACAGGCATTATTTATTGCTGTAGAGAAAGACAGGCCACATTTCTTCTTGTCTTAAAATTATCTGTGAAGCACAAACACATTTCCACATAGCATTTTCTTCATTGAGAATAATGTCACAGCTGGGTGTGATGGCACCTATAATCCAGCGTCTTGAGTCGGGAGGCTGAGACAGGAGGATCACAAGTTGCAGGCTAGCCTGAGCAACTTAGTGAGAACCTGTCTCAAAATATAAAATAAAGGCCAGGCGTGGTGGCGCACGCTTATAATCCCTGCGCTTGGGAGGCGGAGACAGGAGGATCGCGCAGGTTCGAAGCCAGCCGCGCTGGCGTAAGAGACCCTGTTTCAAAAATATAAAATAGGTCTGGGAGTGTAGCCCAGAGGTAGAAGGGCTTCCAGGAACCCCAGTACCACCAAAAAAAAACAACAAACAAACAAACAAACAAAGCCAGCCTCGGCCACTGAGTGAGGCTATCAGCAATTTAGTGAGACTCTGTTTCCAAATAAAATATAAAATATTTCTGGGAGTATAGCCCAGAGGTAGAAAGCCCCTGGGTTCCATCCCCAGTGACACACACACACACACACACACACACACACACACACAGCACACACAGTCTGGTGATATAGCTCAGTGGTAAAATACTTTCCTCTTATGCAGGAGACTCTAGGTTCAATCTCCAATACAAGAGGGAAAAAATTAGAGAATACTTTCCTATGTATGTATTTCTTGCTTTTGTCATGTGTTGTGCATGGACTAAACGGGCTTCCCTAAGAAGCTGTTTGAAATGCTTTTCAGGACAATTTAGGGGGCAACAGCCAGACCTCTATGATAGCCACCATTAGCCCAGCAGCCGACAACTACGAGGAGACCCTCTCCACATTAAGATACGCAGACCGAGCCAAGAGGATCGTGAACCACGCGGTTGTGAATGAGGACCCCAATGCCAAAGTCATCCGAGAGCTGCGGGAGGAAGTCGAGAAGCTGAGAGAGCAGCTCTCGCAGGCCGAGGTAAAGCCAGCGCGATGCCCCCTGCTCTGGGAGGTCCCTGACCGCGGGTCTGAGTGGGGAGGACGCGCTCACTCGCAGTTCCAGGTCGTCTGCATGCGAGGCCCCACGTCAGTGCTGACTGGCATCTGCTCAGTGCTGAGCACCATGGCGCCCAGGACGAGCGATAGAGGACTTCTGTCCTAGCAACTTGCAGTCAAGGAGGCAAACGAGACGAATCCTGTGCCTGCCTTATTGTCTTCAGTAGATCTCCTGGTCTTTGTCCTTCCCATGGACAATCCTGAGACCCAAGTGTACTGCCTCAGTAATATCATAGCCTGTGTTTCCACAGGGTTATGCAGTTTCCATAGAAGTGAGGTATCATCTCTGTGCTCAGTCACAAAGATGGCACCATCATGGATATTTGGCATTGGGAATAATTCAGAAATCTCTTTTCACCTTTTCATCCACACCAGCCTCTGGCAGGTGACAAAATATTTTTACATTGTTACCATCTTTTCTTGGCTTCCCCCAAACTTTAGTAACCACATACTCTTACACATCAGCATTATTCTTTGCAGATTGCTGAATGAGGCATTGTCTCCTTTGAAATAGGTGAGGAAGCCGGGCGTGGTGGCACACGCTTGTAATCCCAGCCTTCGGGAGGCCGAGACAGGAGGATCATGGTTCACAGCCAAGCTCAGCTATTTAGTGAGGCCTTCTGCAACTCAGTGAGACCCTGTTTCAAAATAAAGAATAAAAAATAGGGCTGGGGGTATAGCTCGGAGGTAGAATGCCCCTGGGTTCCATCCCCAGTACCATAAAAGAAAAAGAAAATAGGTGAGGAGACTGCGGTGGAGGTCCCTTAGCTGATGTCACGTGCTTTCTCAATCCAGGGCTTAGGCGTGACTCCACGCTCTGAGTTCATGTGCCTTGATGTTCTTCTGGCCCCACTTTAATTGGGACAGTGTTATGCTGTAGAGTAGGAGGAGTATGAGTGCTCATATGCCAGCCACTCTTCAAATAATCTTTAGCAACATTATTAAATCAAAAAGTAATCACCGGAAGACAAAGTAAACACCAAGGTTGGTGACCTTGGCATTGCAGTTTAACTATTTCTTTATGTGCCTTTGTGTTCTTCCAGACTGGGGGGGCTCTTGAAGTCCAGGAAGCTGCATTTTGTTAATTTTTTCATCCTTAACTCCTAGTTCAGGATCAATACCATAAAGCACTTAACGCATAGTAGGTGCTCAAGAAGGCATTGCACATAGTTAAGTTGCTAGTTTATGTTTTATCATAAAGCATAACTGCTTCATTGCTGCCAAGAAAGGCTTACAAAACACCAGAAAAACTGATATGCTAGTAAAGTTTGATCACCATCCTAAGAGAGAAGTATAATGGTTCTCAAATTTGTGTGTAGGTGGATTTTCTACTTCGTCTTCTTTCTGAATTTGCATTTCCACTGTGACCACATTATTTGGGTCAGAAGTCTAGAGTGATATCTGGCCAGAGGAAAGAGAAGAGGAACCACATGAGTTCACCTAGGCTCTCCATGTGTTTTACCACTGAGGTTCTGTTAATGCCCTGAGGCCCCAGGATGCTCAGCCAGCTTCGAGATACCACAGTTTCAGCCTCTCGTCTACGCTCTGCCATCTTTCTTGTTCATAGGGCTTTACTCTGTAGAGGTTTCTGATACCATAGGGTGTCAAAGCAAATCATTGCCAAGAGAAGCCCCTTTCCTAGTTCTTAAGCTGCTGATATCTCTATTGGACCCCTGGATTATTCTTAGTGAACAAATACAGAGGGAAACTATAGCCCTGTAACCAGATGTCCTGCTTCCAAGTGAATAATAAATCTGCTAAATGTCTTACTGTCTATGGAGAAGATTAAAGATCCCAGATTCAAATTTTAAAATAAATGAAAAGAATCTTTACCTTTCTCAGAGTAGAGTAAGATAGCTGGGACATTTCTTGGTGATGTGTGTTGCTCTCTGTCTTATTGAAAAAGAAATATGTTTAAGTAACCTTTTTTCCTACTTTGATATTTTGAAGATGAATGTCAGCATCTTTTAGGTCTTTGAATGTGAAAATTAGGTAAGATGGACAAGATGACTCCATTGTAATCGTGTGATTTTTTTTTTTAATCTTGGAATCAGGAACAGCCTGGTCTCTTCCCTTTTATGTGATTAACAGATTGGGACAGGTCCAAATCCCACCCTGACAGTGTGAGACTCAACTGTTTGCCAAAGACTATTGACCCTTCCTTCAGAAGGACCTATAGACACCACAGTATGTGTCTTGTGTGTAACACTGGACAGATTTGGGAAGTCACATGTCTCTGATTTTATTTTAAAGGCCATGAAAGCCCCTGAGCTAAAAGAGAAGCTTGAGGAGTCTGAAAAGCTGATTAAAGAACTCACGGTGACATGGGAAGAGAAGCTGAGGAAGACAGAAGAGATCGCCCAGGTAGCCCGACAGCTGAGACCTGAATATTGTCATGCTCATGGTCGATTGTTTGTCTTTTCTGTGCCACCACTTGTCATCTTCAGGAAGTCTGCAGGGTCTCTTCCTGCTGAACTAGAAACTGCAGTGATCATACACACTTCATGTCTGTTCAACAGTGTGCAGTGTGGTCCATTCACTGGCTAGAAGTGTGAGGTGGTGTGTAAGCGGGGATGGTTATAGCTGGTGTTCTCAGTACCTGCTCTTCCCATGGCAGCCAAAGCCTGTTTCGTGACTTTCAGATCAAATGCCAAAACGTGAGACCAGAATAAATTATAACAAATGTATAACACACAATTTGGCACAGAATTGATAACAAATACAGCAATCATTTATTTCATTGTGAATCTGCAGCTGTGTGTGTGTGTGTGTGTGTGTGTGTGTGTGTGTGTGTGTGTGTGTGTGTTATGGCTCTTTGCTGTGCATTTCATCAACATTTTAAACCTACTAACCACATGGAAATATTGGACCATCCCAATCAAGTGGCTTAAAAGTAATTACTAGAACCCTGGTACAATCTCTGCTTACATTTCTAATAGATAAGATACACACACACACACACACACACACACACACACACCTCCATCCCTAACCCTCTTACATCACCATATGTGTCTCTATAGCACTTAACCCCATTGGAAATTTAATTTTAAAAAAATGTTTTTTGGTTTTACTGGGGTGTAACCCAGGGGCTTTTCTACCTCCTGACTATACTCCTATGCTTTTTGGAATCAGGGTTTCACTAAGTTGCTGAGAGCCTCACTAAGTAGCTGAGGCTGACTTGGAACCTATGCGATCCTTCTGTCTCAGCCTCCCGAGTTCTGGGATTACAAGCGTGCGCCACTCCGCCCAGCTTTGGAAATTTAATTTTTGGTTTTTTTTTGTTTTTGTTTTTTTTTTTTTTGGTGGTTCTGGGGATGGAACCCTTCTACCTTCAGGCTACACTCCCAGACCTATTTTTTATATTTTATTTGGAAACAGAGTCTCTTAAGCCAGCGAGACTGGCTTCGAACCTGTGCGATCCTCCTGTCTCTGCCTCCCAAGTGCAGGGATTACAAGCGTGCGCCACCACACCCAGCTGGAAATTTAATTTTTCACTTTTCTATTTTATATGATCTATATCCTCTCACTAGAATGTATGTTTCTTTGAAAGAAGAGACTTTGTTTTCTTCATGGTTATATCCCAACCCTAGATCAGTACCTACCACTTTATAAAGTTTATTAGATATATCTTGCATGAATGAATGAACAATGAATTTAAAGCCTTTAACATAAGGTCCCAAAGTGCACTTCTAGCTCCATCTCCCAATGCCTTTCCCTACTTGCTAGGGCTTCCTGTCCTCTGAGAGCATCCATTATACCCAGAGTCTATATGGTGCTTTTTTTTTTTCTTCAATAGTAGGAATGGAACCCAGGAACATTCTACGTCCAAGCTACACCCCCAGCCCTATTTTCTACTTTTTATTCTTTATTTTGAAACAGGGTCTGAGTTGCACTCAGCCTACCAAATGCCGGGATTACAAGCATGCGCCACCACGCCTGGCTTGCATGTTGCTTTCCTGTGCCCTGTCTTTGTCTTGCTACTCCTCCATTTCTTCTTGTTGGAATTTTCATGCTTCAAGAACCATCTCAAACATACTGTCTTCCCGCAGCCTTTCCTGGTCTCTTGACCCATCATAATCTCCCTCGTTGGAAGCCTACAGCACTTTGTACCCCTCCGATGGCACAGTGCTGTCCTCTCTTGGATTCTACTTATATGGTCTTGTCCCCTCCACCAGGCCAAGATGGTGTCTGGTTCACCCATGATGCCCCATTACATCGTTACAAGATCGCACTCCATACAGGCTTTCAGTAAACTTGGTTGAACAGAGTAGCGTATGTCATTCTATTGGCATTATCCCCAGAAACAGTGACTTCCTCTTTCCGTGGATATTTCTTGTGAATAGAGAAACAAATAGAGTCCCCCGTTTTTGTCTGCTCTTGTGCCCAGGAACGACAACGGCAGCTGGAAAGCATGGGCATTTCCCTGGAGACATCTGGCATCAAGGTGGGGGATGACAAGTGCTACTTAGTCAACCTGAATGCGGACCCTGCCCTCAATGAACTCCTGGTCTATTATCTAAAGGTGAGGATATGTAAATACGTAGCTGCAATCCTGAACCGCTCAGGTACAACTCACAGTTGAACCTGGACACCCGTCTCTGATTTTGCTTTTGCATCCAACTTACCCCTCATTTAAAAAAAAAAAAAAAAAAAAAAAAAAAAAAGACAATGGGTAGAGCAGTCCCTGGGATACTGAGTGAAAACCATCTCTTATTTCACCTGGAGCTGGACAGCTAGCTGGCCTGATTCCCTCTGAGTGCTGGCTTCAGAGGGGCCCAAGCGGGCAACTAAGGGTGGTCAGGGGAGCCCCACCTTTAACACATGGCCCTACATGTGAGGTTAAGGATTCTGAGAATATCTTGATCCCACCACAAAGATGCTGAGAAACCCTAAAAGTTCTGTTCCACCACTGAGTAATTCTAAGGAGAACTCAAAACAAACATGAGCCTGAAATCTTGACCCTTGTGCTAAACTCGACAGCAAAGTTCTTCCAGGTCTGTCCATTCTCAACCCATGTCCATAGCCCGGTGTGATTGTACACGGTTGTAATCCTAGTACTGGGGGGGCTGAGACAGGACGATCACAAGTTTGAGGACAGCCTCGGCAGGTCGTGAGACGCTCATCAACCTAGTGAGCCCCTGTTTCCAAATAAGAATTAAAACTGGGCTGGAGCTGTATTTCAAGAGTGGAATGCCTTTGGGTTCAATCCCCAGTTTCACAAAATAATTAAATAAACAAACAAGCCCACATTCTTAAGAAAGGACTTTTGGTCCTATACTTACTCACCAAGTGCAGCCTCTCAGAGTTGGCTCGCTGTCCTCAGGACGCACACTGACCACTTGGACAGGTGATTGCTGCTGTTCTTAAATATTTTGGCTGTGGGACCCATTTATACTCTTAGAAAGTATCAAGGACTCCAGAGAACTTTAGGGTACCTAGGTTACATCTCTGTTTATTGCATTAGACATTAAGACAGAGGTCATTTCTTTTTTATTTTATATTTTAATATGCTTTCTCAAGACATTTTAAAATGCAAATGTAAACAAGTACATAGCCGATAGTCTTCAGAGCTACAGCACTGTCACACATGGTGTAGTCTCCAAAATCTCCACTGTACATGCGTGAGAAAATGAGAGCAGAGGCAGGTAACGTTTTAGTGTTTTTACTGAAGTAGTTTTGAGCTCATGGGCCTCCCTACAGGTTCTCAGCGATGCCAGGAGTTCTCTGAGTACAATTTTAGAACCTCTGGCTTCTTTTGTTCAATAAGAAATAAGGCATTTGTTTGCAACAGGGCACCTGATTGACAGTGCCATGGGGTACCCCAATTGGTACCAGGTATTCAGCTGACCATCAATCAGTGCATATTTAATCACACATGCACACCCACACACAGACTCACCATAAAAATATATGTGACAGTATTGAAATAACTGTCAAGAAATGGAGACCTGGGGTCTTGAAGGCAGCTCAGTTTCTGTTCACATACGTGTATTTCTATTTTTTTTTTATTATTGTTTTTTTTTTTTTTTTTTTTTTTGGTGGTACTGGGGTTCCTGGAAACCCTTCTACCTCCGGGTTACATTCCCAGACCTATTTTTATTTGGAAACAGGATCTCTTAAGCCAGCACAGCTGGCTTCGAACCTGCGCAATCCTCCTGTCTCCGCCTCCCAAGCACGGGGATTACAAGCGTGCGCCAGCACACCTGCCTAATGTATTTCTTTCTTTTTTTTTTTTTAGTGAGATGTTGTCTTTTTTTTTTTTTTTTGATGCATTACAGTCATATATCTTAATGGAGTACAAGATGGTAGAAGATGGTAGAGGCATACATGCACACATCACTCATTTAGCCCTTCCCCAACCTACATGTATTTCTCAATGTAGAGGGAGTACCCACTTGTGAAAGGTACATAGACACTTTGTTAAGGAATCCAGTCTGCCTAGTGAATATAGAATGCAATGGAGAATACTCTAGAATTGAAGCAAGAAGCCTCAGTCTTCTACAAACCTTTTCCTTTGATTTTCTCCAGAGATATAAATTTGGTACAATAGTCCCTGAATTAATGAAAATCTACCGACAGACACTTAAGATCTGTTCACTTAGGAAATGATTAAGGGGTAAGGAATTGCTTCTGAACTTTTTTTTTTTTTTTCAATACTTGGGTTGGAACCCAGAGGCATTCTACCTCCAAGCTACATCGCCAGCCTAATTTTTTATTCCTTATTTTTGAAACAGGGTCTCACTGAGTTGCAAAGGGCCTCACTAAGTAGCTGAGGCTGTACACGAACCACGCTCCTCCTGTCTCAGCCTCCCGAATGCTGGGATTACAAGCGTGCGCCACCACGCTCGGCTTGAAGTTTTAACTTTTGGAAAAATGTACTTAGGAGGCTGAGAAGAAGGATCATGGCTTCAAAGCCAGCCTCAGCAAGACCCCCTGCAGCTTTGAGAGACCTTATTTCAAAGTAAAATAGGACTGGGGATGTAGCTCAGAGGTAGAACACCCCTGAGTTCAATCCCCAGTACTACAAAAAAAAAGACATTTTCTCTTTTGCATAGGGAAGTATTATTTCCATCACTCTTACAGATTCCCTGAGAAAAACAAAGGGAAGACAGAGTTTGGGCTGCTCATAGTTTCAGAGGTTTCAGCCCAGGGTCTGGTGGGCCCGTGGGCCTGTGGTGTGAGGCATCACATCGTGGTGGGGAGCACAGGGTGAGCGAGAAACACTCCAGTGGGGTGTGGGACAGAGTCCCAATGCCCCTTCAAGGACACGCCCACTAGTAGCCTCCTTTCTCCAGCCAGGCCCCGCCTCCTCAAGTCTCCACCCCCTCCCATAGCACCACCAGCCGGGACCAATTTGGACTCCAGGGGACAGTTTGGACTCCAGGTCCAAACTGTAACCATTGTCACAATGATTAAATAATTTGTAGAACAATATAGTAAAAACTGCTTATGACTAAATGGAATGAACGGGAACTGAACCACCAGTAGTTACCATTTTTGTATGTCTAAGGTTCAGAGTACTTAAAGCCATACCAGTCTATTCATCATGTAACTCATCACCTTCAGTACTCTATATAACATTGGTATTAGAAACACAGCTATTTTAGCATTGAGAAAGCTGTATATGTGAAGGGCCGGGTGTAGCTCAGTGGTAGAGCACATGCTCAGCATTTGTAAAGGCCTGGGTTCAAACCCCAGCACCAAATTAAAAAAAAAAGTTACAGCTATTAAACTATGGCTTTCCATGAAACTGCTTTTTAAGTTCTTTAATTTAGCTATTTTCAAAACACTTTTCACAGTTAACTTGGACAATCCTTGACAGAATTCTGTCACACAGGTAAAATAGATATTGTCCTGGATTCTCTTCCCTTCTCTGTAATAAAAAGAAAACGAAACTGATGCTCAGAGGGAGAAATTCTTCATCATCACTTAAATAATAGTCAGGCATGGTGGCATACGCTTGTAATCCCAGTACTTGGGAGTCTGAGACAGGAGGATCGTAGGTTCACAGCCAGCTTCAGCAACTTAGTAAGACCCTGTTTAAAAAAAAAAAATGGGCTGGAGATGTAGCTCAGAGGTAAAATGCCCCTGGATTCAATCCCCAGTTCCACAGATAACATTAATAACAATCAGTCAAGTCAGAATTGGAACCCAAAATATTCTACTGTCAAGTCCAGTTTTCTTGCCAGGCATGGTGATGCATGCTTGTAATACCAATACTTAAGAGGCTAAAACAGAATTGTGGGTTCATGGCCAGCCTCAGCTACTTAACAAGGCCCTCTGCAACTTAGTGAGACCCTGTTTCAAAATAAGAAGTAAAATAGAGCTGAAAGTATAGCTCAGAGATAGAATGCCCCTGGGTTCAATCCCCAGTACTACAAAAAAACAAAAGTCCAGCTTCCTTGTAATGAAACAGTCTGTAGTCCAGTATTGACTAGGACTTTTTTTTCTGTAGTGTTTAAACATTAAAAAAAAAAAAAAACCTTACTGTGGTAACTTTTTGACTTCTGTTGCTCTGGACATCTAACATGATTCGTTTAATATTGATGTGTCTCTGCTGCTGGGCTATTCAAATGGGTTGTAATAAACATTTGTTGAGTGACTTATCGGTGTGGGCTCTTGATTCTTTCCTAATGTGTTACTAGGATCATACCAGGGTAGGTGCAGACACCTCTCAGGACATCCAGCTCTTCGGTATTGGAATCCAGCCCGAGCACTGTGAGATAGATATTGCATGTGATGGAGATGTCACACTTACTCCAAAAGAAAATGCAAGGTAAGAGAAGTTGATGTGCCTTGCCTTGAGAACAAGCCTTGTGCCTTGTTTTTAGAAAGAGAACACAGCTGTTCATCTGCTTCAGTTGCATCAGCGTTGAGGATGCGCTGGGTCCTCAGGAGGACGGGCTTTCCGTTATAGAGACTGGTCCAGTAACATCTCAGAGCACTGTCTCTGTTGTTATCAGTAAAGCCTTAGTCACCAGAGTTGAAGTGTTCCTGTGAAGGAGCACCTCTCTGCATATGCGAGTTCCAGGTCTACTCCAAGGTCAGCTTGGAGCTTTAGAATCCTATAAAGAAGCCAGGCGTGGTGGCGCACGCTTGTAATCCCAGCATTCGGGAGGCTAAGACTGAAGGATGGCAGTTCGCGGACAGCCTCAACTACTTAGTGAGGCCCATCGCAACTCAATGACACCCTGTTTCAAAAAACTAAAAAATATAGCTGGGGGTGTAGCTCGGTGTACAATGCCCTTGGGTTCCATCCCCAGTACCATAAAAAAATAAAATAAAAATAAAAAAAATAAACCGAGTCCTATATATGTAGAAAGTAATTTATGGGAAATTTTAAATTCTATTCAGTCTTTTTCTCCAGCGAACTTCACCTGGCAGTCCTTTAACAAATTAACCTTTAATTATTTTGTGGTCTTAAGTTATCAGAAAAACTTTTTTAAATGAGTTATTTCTGTTTTTTCTTTCTTTCTTTTTTGTGGTACTGGGGATGGAACCCAGGGGCATTCTACCTCTGAGCTACACCCCCATCCCTATTTTTTACTTTTTATTTTGAAACAGGGTCTCACTGAGTTGCAAAGGACCTCACTAAGTATTAGCTGAGGCTGTCTGCAAACTGCAATCCTTTTGTCTCAGCCTTACAAATGCTAGGATTACAAGTATGCTCTACCACACCTGGCTCCAAATGAATTATTTCTTGAATATGTGTTTTTGGTTTTGCATGCATGCGCGTACTTGTGTACGTGTGTGCATGTGTGCGTGCGTGCGTGCGTGCGTGTGTGTGTGTGTGTGTGTGTGTGTGTTTATGTGTGTGTGTGTAGTGCTGGGATTGAACCAAGGGGCATTCTACCTCTGAGCTAAACCCTCAGTGCGATTTTATTTTTAACTTGGAAATATGGTCTTGTTAAGTTGCCGAGGGCCTTGCTACGTAGCCGAGTCTGGTCTCTAATCTGTTCCTGCTTCAACTTCCCAGGTACTGGGATTATAGGCACGCGCCACCATGCCCAGCTCTTGTTTTTGCAAATTTTAACACAGCAGCCTATCAACACTGTTTGCTGTCTCCATCAGAGACAGAAATTGTCAACCTCTGAGGGACGTGGTAACCCTTGCTCACTGCTGAGATGTGTGTTTCTATAACAAGTTCTGTCGTCGCTTCTTCAGATATTAGTTGGCGTAGCTGCGGAGAGGAAGTTCCTCTGGTTTTCTCTTTGAGTCCTGGGGTTGCATTCGTTACCGTCCCCCTGACCTCTTTTCTCGTGTTCTCCAGGTCCTGTGTAAATGGCGCTCTTGTGTGCAGTACTACCCAGCTGTGGCACGGCGACAGAATCTTATGGGGCAATAACCACTTTTTTAGGTAATGTGTTTGTGTTCTCTAACATTTTCGCATACGGTTTTCATCTACTTAAGTATAATACAAGTCGATTTTCTCTAACGGCGAGAAACCCCCTCCTCTCCCAGAATTAATTTACCAAAGAGGAAACGACGAGACTGGTTGAAAGACTTTGAAAAAGAAGCCAGTCCAGCCGAGCATGACGTGGATGCAGCCAGCGAGGCTTCCTCAGAACCAGACTACAACTACGAATTCGCCCAGATGGAGGTGATCATGAAAACACTGAACAGTAACGGTAAGAGCCGGGCTCCAAACCCCAGCGCCTGGACAGCAGCACATCTCAGGCCAGTCAGTGAGGAATAAGCGTTACGGATAAAGCGGTACCCTGAAACTTAGATACACAAAACCGCTTATTCCTTACACAGGCCATTGATGAGGGCACATGAAATGATTTGGGGGCATGGTCTCCTTCAGGTGTATTTCGGAACAAGGTCTCATTAGGTTGATGAGAGTCTCACTACTTGCCGAGGCTGTCCTTGAGCCTGGGATCCTCCTGTTTCAGCCTTCCAAGTACTGGGGTTACAAGCGGGTGCCACCACACCCGGATTACTTTTTGTTTATTTTGAAACAGAGTCTCACTAAATTGCAGAGGACTTCACTCGGTTGCTAGGCTGACCTCAAACCTGCGATCCTCCTGTCTCAGCCTTCCAGATATTGGGATTATAGGCATGCACCACCATGCCTGGCTCATTTCTGAATTTGCATGTGAAAATCTCCCCACAAAAACATGAATCCAGGAATTTTTAGTAGAATGTAGTGGGGTGATAAAAGTTACAGCATTTTACTATAAACTCAAATGGAAATTATATCCCAAAGAGACTTATTTACTAAATAAACACAGGTAACTTTGATTTTTTTAAAAATGGTAGGGAAAATGAATGATCTATACCCATCCTGTCTCAGATCGCTAAAGAAGAAAATCTCCTTAAAGTAATATTTCTCTATCACCCTTTCTAGAAGACTTTCAAAACTTATAGTAAAATTCTTCCTCACTGTGTCCAAAAGCCCATGTTCATTTCCCTCTTCTCTCTTCCTCTGTGTTTATATACACCTGTGTGCGTTCAATAAAATGCACACCAGAAACTTTCTTGCTTGCAGTTTTGTAAATCTGTCTCTTCATCCCATCTCCCAGTCTCCCAGTTCCTATTATTGGTGCCTGGGATCTAGAAAGCAGATAAGCAACTTTCTCTATCACCAGGCCAGAGGCAGCATTTCCGGAACCAGTACCATATTTCACAGATAAGGTGGGTCCTACATACATCCACCCTGAGCACCTGAGACAGCTAGCTTGTGGTATGACCCAAGCTCACTCTCCTCCTTCTCTATTCCTGGGGCATCTCAGGACCCCCAACCTGAGCCCAGGAGGACCTCGAGGACCCGAGGGCCCTGGGACAGGTGGCTACTACTGTCAGGGCGCTGGAGAGCATTTTTACTTTCACAATTGAGCTCTTCCCTTAAGTAGTGACTTTCTGTCTTGCCTGTTTGAAGTAGCCCATCAGGGGGCTTTGAGCGTGGTTGGAGAATTACCAGTCAGATCTCTGGCATATTAATTTGGGCATTCTCCCAAAAAGATTTCAACCTTTTTGTTCATCTCTTATCTATAGATTTTTAGTCTCAGGGGTCCTTTTTTAAATTATAAAAATGAGCCAGGCATGGTAGCTCACGCTTGTAATCCCAGCATTTGGGAGGCTGAGACAGGAGGAAATTGCAGTTCGTGGACAACCTCAGCTACTTAGTGAGGCCCTTTGTAACTCAGTGAGACCTTGTTTCAAAAAAAAGAATAATAAAAAAAAATAGGGCTGGGGGTGTAGCTCAGAGGTAAAATACCCCTGGGTTCCATCTCCAGTACTACATACATACATACATACATACATACATACATACATACATACGGGCGTGGTGGTGCACACTTGTAATCCCAGGGCTTGGGAGGCTGAGACAAAAGGATCACACAGGTTCGAAGCCAGCCTCAGCTACTTAGTGAGGCTCTCAGCAACTTAGTGAGACTCTGTTTCCAAATAAAATATAAAATAGGTCTGGGAGTATAGCCTGGAGGTAGAAAGCCTCTGGGTTCCACCTCCAGTCCCACCAAAAAGTAAATAAATAAAAATAAATAAAGCATAAAGAAAAGACCAGACTGTAAAGAACAAGTATAATATATTTATATAAAAGAGTCTAAACCCCCCCCCCAAAAAAAATAGAGAAAAGAAGTAATTTTACAAAAGAAATTTGGAGCCAGGTGTGGTGGTACATGTTTGTAATCCCAATACTTGGGAGATTAAGACAGGAGAATCACAGGTTCAAGGTCAGCCTCAATGCTTAGCGACACCCTGTTTTGAAATAAAAAATGAAAAAAGGGCTGGAGGTGTCACTCAGTGATAGAGAGCCAGCCGGGCATGGTGGCTCACGCTTGTAATCCCGGTACTCAGGAGGCTGACACAGGAGGGTCACAGGTTCGCAACTAGCCTCAGCTACTTAGTGAGGCCCTTCACCACAGCATAGTGAGACCCTGTTTCAAAATAAAGAATAAAAAATAGGGCTGGGGGTATAGCTCAGAGGTAGAATGCTTCTGGGTTCATGTCTCACTATCACCAAAATAGAGAGAGAGAGAGAGAGAGAGAGAGAGAGAGAGAGAGAGAGAGAGAGAGGAGAATGTTCCTGAGTTTAATCCCCAGAATTAAAAAAAGAACAAGTTTGATCACTTCTCTCTCTGAACATGAAGGTATTTAGAGGAGGCACTGGCTCTTCCCTACAAGTCCGGCTTTAGTCCACCCCACCGCCCACCAAGTCCAAAGCTAACTTTTCATCATCAGCATCACTTCCGTGGGTCATTTAACAACACACCTGAGCAGAGAGTCTCCTGCAAGTGATTTTGGGGGAGCCCATGTGGTTATGTGCCATGCAGTCTGTGACGGGAGGGCATGGTTTCCAAGCTCCAGGTAGATGAAGGCCCATTTGAAGAGAGCTCACTTCTTCAGAGGAGGGTACAGAATTCCACAAGTCTCTGTTCTTGAACTCTGCAGAAGACCCAAGTATTCGCCACATAATCAGTGATTTATCTCAGATGACAGATTTCTGGTTTCACCTGGTTGCTACCTTCTTCCGCATGTAATTAGCCCACGAGAACCAGTGAGTGTTTAGTAAGCATTCATGAATTCCTCTGGTTCGCTTTGCCAAAAGAGTCCTTGGCGGCCGGATCTGTGGCGTTGACAGGGACCCTCGTTTGCATCCCAGGCCATCTTGTTCTCTGGTATTGATTTCCTCTGCGTAAAAGTGGTGTTCCTCATCCCCGCTCCTGACCGAGTCCCACTGGGGATGGAGCTTCCCTCGGGGCCGCACGATCCTGCTCTGAGGCCGGGGCTGAGGCGCTGGTACCCGGACAGTGCTCACGGTCTCCCCTCTGCCTAGGTGGCTTCCCGTTGGTAAGCCTGTCTGCCTGGTGGTCGTCCCCCTGGTGGTCCTACCTGAAGATTCTCTTTCCTCTCCTGTGGTTCCAGACGGAGCTCCTCCACAAGCGCTGGGACAGAGGTTTCTAGCTGGCTGGCATCAGCTCGAGGGGCTTGGCTGGGGTTCGCAGTGCTGCGGTCTGCTGCTCGTGCTACACGCTTTGGCAAAATCTAATTAGCACAGTTGGGGAGAAGCTGAGGTTCCCTGCCTGACAGAGGCGTCCCGTATTCTCTCTGGGCTTTTCTTTTTCATAGTACTGGGGATCAAACCCAGAGTCTCTCCCATGCTAGGCAAGCACTCTACCCCTGCGCTATATCCTCAGCCCTTTGGATTTTTTATTTTGAGGCAGGGCCTCCCTAAATTGCCCAGGCTGGCCTTGAACCTGCGATTCTCTTGCCTTGGCCTCCCCAAGTGGCTGAGATTACAGGCGGGCACCACCATACCTGGCTACGTATTCTGTATTCTCTGTGTGTGTGTGTGTGTGTGTGTGTGTGTGTGTGTGTGTGTGTGTGTGTGTGTGGTACTGAAGATAGAGCCCAGGGGCATTCTACCTCTGAGCTACACCCCAAGCCTACATGTATTTTTATTGTTGTTATTATTTTGAAACAGGATCTTACTAAGTTGCTGGGGGCCTTGTTAAGTTGCTGAGGCTGACCTCAAACCTTGGATCTTCCTGTCTCAGCCTCCCAAGTACCTGGATTACAGGCGTGCACCACCACACCTGATTATGTAGTCTATACTCTTTTATTTATTTATTTATTTAGTGTGTGTGTGTGTGTGTGTGTGTGTGTGTGTGTGTGTCCCAAGTACTGGGATTACAGGTGTGCACCACCATGCCCAACTTGTACTGTGGATGCTTGATTGAGGAATATTTCTTCCAGTTATGACCCCTCCAGGTCTCAACTCCCCTGTCTTCCAAGTAATTGAAATCTGATAGGTGTTCTTTCCCCTGTGAATCTAACAGCACAGAAAAGGATTATGGGTATTCCTGCTACTGTTGCTAATGGCCTTATTGCTATACTACAGTTCAGGGCAGAAGTGCTTCCAGATACAGACACAGCT
This sequence comes from Muscardinus avellanarius, assembly GCF_963383645.1. Classification (NCBI taxonomy): domain Eukaryota; kingdom Metazoa; phylum Chordata; class Mammalia; order Rodentia; family Gliridae; genus Muscardinus; species Muscardinus avellanarius. The sequence goes on along the minus strand of NC_137800.1, from coordinate 75,086,617 downwards.
CCTTTATCCCAGTAATAGACTGGAATAATATTTCATGAGTCTCTAGAGTAAATGCTGATCTAAAACCCAATTCATTTGAATTTAAAGTAAAAGAAAACCTAGTATCTATGAAGAATGGCACCTTCTTCCCAAGGGTCCCAGATAGGAATTAAACCCTCATCTCTGTTCCCAATTTCAGTGGTGGCTACTGTTAGAAATAAATTTCCATGGCATTGTAAGAAAAGACACACGTTTGAAAGTGGCTCAGCAAGGAATTTTACTTTTTGAAAAAAGGGATCCTGCCACCTGTAAAGTTAGGTAGTCAGGAACAATCTGGTGGAAAACTGGTTATTTTATTTTCAGTGGGAGACTTCTATTGTTGGGAGCCTGAGCCACGCAATCTTTATGCCATTGGCTGAAGAGGGTGCTAAGGGAGAGGTTGGCACTTAAAATTTCTAGGAAATGCTACCTTTACAAAATATATAAGTGCACACAAGGTTACACAATGGTAGTTTTACAAATTGGAGCTGAAGTCAAGCTGTTCTTTTGATTGAAAAGATCTAAGTATATTCTCATACTAGCTCTAATGTAAAGAAAATGAAGGTGCTGGCAAAGGTCATAGAGCCAGTTTATCCCATCTAAGATTAAAGGTGCTTTTCTCCCTAAGGATCTACTCTCCTTTAGTTCAGTATTTTAGATATCTTGGTGGGAATTAATTTTAATACTCTTTCATACATATCTAGTTCCCTACCAGCACCCCTATCACCACCATCCTCTCTTTTCCATTCTCTGGGTGATAGATTAACTGAGCTCAATTCCTAGTAACCTAACAGGGGAAGCATAAACTAATGAAGCACAGAGTGCGGGGCGTGGTGGCACAACCCTGTAATCCCAGTACTTGGGAGGCTGAGACTAGTGGGTCACAGGTTCAAGGCCAGTGTCAGCAACTTAGCAAGGCCCTTAGCAACTTAGACCCTGTTTTGAAGTAAGAAATAGAATAGGGCTATGTGTATAGCTCAGAAGTAGGATGCCCCTGGGCTCCATCCCAAGAACCACCCAAAAAAAAAAAAAAAAAACTATGCCCCTCTAAATTTCTTCCTGAAAGACTCTTTGGTACCTTGGCCTTAGGCACTAGACTCACTGAATTTTAAAGCAGTTCATTTAAAGGAAAGAAAGAAAGTGGGCTGGGATGTACAGTGGCACGGAATTTGCCTGTCAAGCACGGGGCTTTGAGTTCATTCCCAGCACCAAAAGCAAAAAAAAAAAAAGCTTTAAAATTTAAAAAAAGAAAAAAGTGATGGGGGAAAAATAAATCTGGACAATCTCTTGATACTTCATTCGGTCACTAGAGAGCAGGCCAAGTGGTCTTTAGCTTTAGTCCTGGACCACATCAGAGTCAGACTGACTTGTGGATTAGGGCGGTCCGTTTACACAGATGCCGCAAGCCGGGCATGGTGGCGCAAGCCTGTAATCCCAGTACTTGGAGGCTGAGTCACAAGGATCGCAGGTTCAAGGGTGGCTTCAGCAATGTAGTGACTCTCAGCAACCTAGAGAGACCTTGTTTCCACACTAGTGATGGGGTCAGAGATAAAACAGAAACCCAGCCCCCGGCCTCACCAGGGTTACAAATGAGTCATAGGAGTGTGAACCCTGAGGTGGGGCTTGCCAGTGTGCCAGGGGGAGCAGAGGAAGATGTGCCAAGCCGCTATCCCATCTGCATAGTGATTCGTGGTCACTGGTGAAGCCTGCCAAGCAGCGGCTGTTATGTGTTGTGGCACCTGCGGGCACCGTTTAAACACCTCAGTCATATGGTCTCTGCTTCAGTTAGGAACACTGGGTGAGATCCCTCTGCCTCAGCCATCTGGGATCCTGGGTGTTTCTATACCACCAACAAGTGGAAATGTGGATTTAAAACCTTATTCAGCCGGGCGTGGTGGCGCACGCTTGTAAATCCCCGTGCTTGGAAGGCAGAGATGGGAGGATCACGCAGGTTTGAAGCCAGCCTCGCTAGCTTAAGAGACCCTGTTTCCAAATAAAAATATAAAATGGGTCTGGGAGTATAGCCCAGAGGTAGAAGGGTTTCCAGGAACCCCAGTACCACCAAAAAACAAGACAAAAAAAAAAAAACCGCAAAAAAAAAAAAAGCCCACCTTATTCATTCAATGTCTCTTAGGAAAATCCCTATACTGCAATTTCTTTTTGAAGCTTAAAAAAGAGAGAATCTGCTCTTTAGCTGGGCATAGAGCCGTGCACCTATAATCCTATTACTTGGGGAGGCTGAGACCAGAGAATCGCAGATTTGAAACCAATATGGGTTGACTTAGCAAGACTCTAATTCAAAGTAAAACTAAAGGTCTGAGAGGGAGCTCAGAGGTAGAACGCCCCAGGGTTCAGTCTCCAGTGCTGTGGGGGGTGGGGGAGGCATCTGCCCTTTAACAGAGAACGGATCCTAAGCAAAACATTGGAGATAAGAACACTACATTAATTTATTTACCAAGTTAATGTCCTACCCCAGCCAATTAGTCAGCAACTTACCTGGGTTTAAACCTGCCTCTGTCGCTTATTAGCTATGTGATCTTAAGTCAGCTACTAAAACTTTCTGAGTCCCAAATTCCTCTTTAAAGTCGAGATGATGTCCACCACGGGTCTGTGGCAAGCTTCCATGAAATGGCGCATGCAAAGGACCGAAGTCCTCGAGATGTAACCAAGAGAGTGATCATTGTCACTGCGGCCGTCAGTTCTATTAAAACAACTCACCCATGCTGAGCATATCTTGTGGTTTTTCTTTTAAAGTGCTTCTTTTTGTTTTATATTACTTAACTTGTTATTTAAGTTAGCATGTTGTCTTTTTCTCTTACTGCTAATATAGAAAACTAGTGTGATTCACATATTTATTTCATAAATCGATGGGGTATTTTGGAAAAGTCAGCCCATAGCCATAATCAGGTCATATAAAAATTCCTCCTGAGTCCCTTTAATTTCTGATTTCTTTCTGGTAATTAAACTGAGGACAAATGCCTGGGAGAACAGCACAAGTAGCACAGACTAGCGAGCAAACGTGTGAATGTGCAGGGGAGAAATTACAGCACCAGCTCTCCTAGAACTGCACCTCCTCTTGGTCAGGTACTTCTGGGAAATCTGCACTGTGGCGGTGATTACGTCTATCCTCTGGATGTTCTAGCGTACTGCTTCCCGCCGTCAGCTCGTGTAGCGATGTCCTCGACTTCTACCTATGGTCAGGGTCTTAGTCTCTCTGCATGACATCCAGCTCTTTGGTCACTATCAAACTAATGTCCTACCTAGCCAATTTTCTCTGTAGAGTCCAGTCCCATCAGCGCTGCAGCCACTTCTGGTCATCACAGTGGCTCCTTTGAGCAGGATCTGTTAGCACATCTATCCCTGTCACCCACACTTGTGGCTGCAAGCTCCAGATCTGGACCAAAAACATGTCAGAAGCAAGTTTTGCCATTTTTGCATATTAATTGCCTTTTTATATGTTAGCACCTGAGAGATCACCCTATCATATACTCAATCTATATTTTCAAACATCTATAATGAATTTTAAGTCTCTTCAGATCTTAGAAAAATTCAAGAATGAGACTTGTTTAAAAAAATCATAAGCCCTTTGTCTTATATCCAAATTGATGTTAAATGGGCATATAAATCAACTACTATAAAGATCAAATCACCTTGATATCTTTCCAAAAGAATTCAAGTTCGACTACTATAGTTCAAATACTGTAGGGATACATACATGCCCAGGTTTATAACAGCACATACTCACAATGGCTCAATTACAGAACCAACCTAGGTGCACATCAACAGATGGATAGATAAAGAAAGTGTGGTAAGAACCAGGCGTGGTGGCGCACGCTTGTAATCCCAGCATTTGGGACGCTGAGACAGGAAGGTCACAGTTCGCAGACAGTCTCAGCTACTTACTTAGTGAGGCCCTTTGCAACTCAGTGAGACCCTGTTTCAAAATAAAGAATAAAAAATAGAGCTGGGATGTAGCTCCAAGGCCCCTAGGTCCCATACCTAGTACAAAGAAAGAAAGAAAGAAAGAAAGAAAGAAAGAAAGAAAGAAAGAAAGAAAGAAAGAAAGAAAGAAAGAAAGAAAGAAATTGTGGTATATATACACAATGGAACTTTACTCAGCCTTAGTAAAAATCAAAATGAGGTTCTATCCTCAGTGCTGCAAAAAAAAAATTTTTTTCTCAGGATATGCAAACTTTTCAGATTCAATCAAGAAGTTACTCGAGTCATTGAGGAACTAGTAAGGTTTTAGAAGATGTCTTTATTGTTTCCCTTTGGTAAGAACATGTAGATAAAATACATGTAGATAAAATACATGTAAATAAAAGTATCAGCCACTATTCACATTGTACCTATACTTTCTGTTAGGCTAAAACTCCATGGGTGAAGTCATAGGCACAGGAAGCATGGAGTTTATAATAAAGAATGTTGTATATTTTGTTATTATTTCTAAACGACTTGCTACATTGCTTTATATCAATATAGTTGAAAATAAACATATTTTAAAAATCAAAATGGTATCATTTGCAGAAAAATGAGCGGAACTAGAGAATATTATGCTAAGTGAGTTTGGCCAGTCTCAGAAAGTCAGTGGTTATGTGTTTTCCCTCACGTGTGGAAGCTAGAATGAAAATAGAAAAGGAAAGGAGCTCCAGTCAAATGAGGTGAGAACCCAGTGGAATAGGAAGGGGACGGGAGACAGAGGCGGGGAGGGGAGACGAGGCTTGGGGAAGCGAAGAGTTCAAAGAAGGTCGTGTTCATCACGAAGGGATTACGGCCAATGTCACTAACACGTATGGGGAGGAGGAAGCGGGAGTGTTATGGGACGCATAGTGCTGTGTGCATGTACGTATGTAGCGCTTTGAATCTTAATAGGAGGTATAGTCACAATGCACCAGTAAAAGCTTAAAACACATATGCACACAAAGCCAAGTCAGACGTGCTTTTTCTTAATGGAGTTGTCCTAGATGTACGAAAGTCTTCTCCGTGGGTAAGATCACATTCCCTTTCCCTCCACCACCTGCTGGGAAAATAATGAACTATCTGAAAGTGATGTATCTGAACTTTAGCAAAGCCCATCAAATTTGGGAAAGTAACATAGAGGGTGTGGAGAATGGGTACCTATGGGGCATTTATCTAGAATGTCCATAGAAAGGAAAATGAGAGAAATTCATCCATGCGCCCTTGGGCATCTCACAGCAAGCCTGTTAGCAGGCTCGATTCTGGGGCAGGTGATGTTCTTGCTGGGAGAAGCCCTAACAGTCTGCCATGCTTGGTCGGATGCCCGCCGTAGCCCTCTCTGAAGACACCTTGCCTTGTCTCTTGGCTCGCCAGACCCAGTTCAAAATGTGGTTCAGGTCCTGGAGAAGCAATACCTGGAAGAGAAGAGGAGCGCCTTGGAGGAGCAGCGGCTCATGTACGAGCGGGAGCTGGAGCAACTCCGCCAGCAGCTCTCGCCCGAGAGGCAGCCCCCAACCAGTGGCCCCGACCGCCTGGCCTACAGCAGCCAGACGGCCCAGCAGAAGGTGACCCAGTGGGCAGAAGAGAGGTAAGAACGGGTACGGGGTGACCTGGAGCCAAGCTGCGGGGCCGTGGGCTTTGAGGCCGCGGCCCTAAGGGGGCCAGCCTTGCAGAGAAGGAAATGGTCATCTCACACCTGGTTTTTTGGCCACTGGATGCTCTTCTCAAAGATGTTGTCTGTCCTAAACATGTTCAATGCAATTAGCCTTTAAGGTTTACCCTTCAGCAAAAAGGGTGCCAGATTAGAAGTCTCAGATTGCTAGGTGTAAAAATAGACAAAGTTTGATTCATTCGTTAACAAGAAAAAGCATTTTTTAATTTCTTACCTGATTTCCTTTCAATTCTACTTAACTTCAGGGTGAAATAATCTACTAAAAGTGAATTTTCAGGCTTTATGACTTTGAAATAATTATATCAGCCAGGTGTTTTAGTGCATGCCTGTAATTCTAGTACTTGAAAGGCTGAGACAGAAGGATCACAGGTTCAAGGACAGCCTCAACAATACAGCAAGACTCTCAGCAACCTAGCAAGACCTTATTCTAAAACAAAAAAATAAAAAGGGCTAGGGGTATAGCTCAGAGATGGAATCGATGCCCCTGGGTTCAATCCCCAGTACAAAAAAAATATATGTATATATGTATTCAGCAGATCTCTCAAAGGAGGTAATAATTAAAGTAATGACCACCACAATAAGGACAATAAATTATTACTTCCGTTGTGTTCTCAACACAGTCTCAGAATGGTGCTGATTTTATTTAATAATCTTAACAGCATCTGTGCCCTAGGAGCTATTATTACTACTTGTAAATTGGGCAGTTTGCTTAAACGTCCTGCCAGATAACCTATCTAGAATATAAAAAGACCAGAGTTTGAACCCAGGTCTTTGTAATTCCATTAATAACCACTGCATTGTCATATTAATTAACAATGATTATAAAGGCCGCACCTGATATTTACAGAGCATTCACCATGCTCCAGAGACCCAGTTCTTTGCCTTTGGTCCTCTCATCTTCACACCTGCTACCATATTTTACCATTGTTCACTCCCATTTTACACCTAAAGAAACTGGGGCTGAGCTGGGCATGGTGGCGCACGCTAGTAATCCCAGCATTTGGGAGGCTGAGAACGGAGGATCACGGTTCAAGGACAGCCTCAGCTGCTTAGTGAGGCCATTTGCAACTCCGTGCGACTCTGTTTCAAAATAAAGAATAAAAAATAGGGCTGGGGGTGTGGCTCAGAGGTAGAATGCCCCTGGGTTCTATCCCCAGTACCACAAGAAAAGGAAGAAGGAAGGAAGAAAAGAAAGAAGGAAGGAAGGAAAGAAAGAGAGGAAAAGCACAGCCAGGGAGATGGTCCCTGAGAGTCGAAGGGGGAGCCCTACCTTGCATTAAAACCCTTCTGGTAATAATGCAATTTTGTTCAACATCGGGAAGTCCAAGAATTTCTGTAGAGATTTGTTTTCTATTTTCTTGACTAGGAAATATGTTTCAGGAGGCAGGGAATCTATCTTTTTCCTTGGAATATCCCAAATGCCTAGAACTGTGCTGTCACAGGGCAGCTACTTAGTAGACAGATCATCTTGATTGTGTGAATTTATTGAAGTGACTGGCAGGTTGTGATTGTCTCGTGGGCTGAGAGCACAGTAAACTTGATGATTGCTGAGTGGGAGATAAACCCACTCAGTGTAGTGTAGAGATGTAGAGGCTTCCGCGAAGATTTTCACTCAGAAAGAAGGATTGCAAGCGAGTTTGAAAAGCTAAGCTGGAACTGGCAGAAAGCAGGGAAGAGAACATTTATCTTCTCTTTTCACTTTTCTCCTCCTCTTCTTCTTCTTCTTCTTCTCCTTCTCCTTCTCCTTTTCCTTCTCCTTCTCCTCCTCCTCCTCCTCCTTCTCCTCCTTCTCCTGCTCCCTCCTCCTCCTCCTCCTCTTCTTCTTCTTCTCCTTCTCCTTCTCCTCCTCCTCCTTCTCCTCCTCCTCCTGCTCCCTCCTCCTCCTCCCTCCTCCTCCTCCTCCTCCTCTTCTTCTTCTTCTTCTTCTTCTTCTTCTTCTTCTTCTTCTTCTTCTTCTTCTTCTTCTTCTTCTTCTCTCTTTCTCCCTTAATTTGCAGTGGGAAGTGAAAAGCTGAGTTGGATTGGCAGAAAGAAAAGGATCTCTCTCTCTCTCTCTCTCTCTCTCTCTCTCTCTCTCTCTCCTCCCTCTCCCTCTCTCCCTTCCTCCCTCCCTCCCTCCCTCCCTTCCTCTCTCTTTGCAGTGAGAGGTGCTGGGGATTAAACTCAGAGCCTTGCCACACACTAAGTATGCATTCTACCACCGAGTTGTAGCCCAGCAACAATAGGAGGGCATTCTGGGTGGGCAGGTTGGCATAAATAGGAAGCGATGAAGAAAAGTCAGATCAGTTAGGAGTTGCCCGATAACCACTTTGTTTGGATGATTTCTAGAGGAAAGGGAGATGAAATCTAAAACTACTATGGAATGTAAGAGCCCTATAGACGTAAGTGTTCCGGCTTTATCCTCTGAAAAAAGAGGATCTTTTGCTAGATTTTGAACCAAGAATGGCCCGAGGAAGGCAGGAGACTAGGGACCTGAAAAAACAGAGAGACTTAGGAGATATTTCAAAGGAAGAGCCAACAGGGCTTTGGATATTGTGGAGAAAGAGAAGAGTACGCTTACTGAAAGTATTAATCTGCATGACTGAAAAAATGGTAATATCACTTAGGGAGACTGCTGTCCTTCTGTCTCTCTGTGAGCACCTTGCAGTGCCTCTGCTATCGTTTCTGAGCTGATGAGAAATGGAGTCAGGGTTTGGATTTGTGAGCTCATCTTCTTCCTATGAAGTAAGGATAGGAGTATATAAGAAATGGAAAAGAGAAGGTATATGGGTAAAGCATAGTGCAGTTGCTAGACTGGGTTATCTTTGAACCCAGATTTAAAAGTGAAATGCTTAAGCACTTTTTTATTTTATGCAATGGGAGTGTGTGTGTGTGTGTGTGTGTGTGTGTGTGTGTGTGTGTTACCAGGGATAGAACTAAGGGGCAGTCTACTGTGAAGTTACAACCCCAGCCCTATGTTTTATGCTTTATTTTGAAACAGGGTCTCACTAGTTGCAAAGAACCTCACAAAGTAGCTGAGGGTGTCCACAAACTGAAGCAGTTTCTCACTAGGTTGATGAGAGTCTCTCTACTTGCTGAGGCTTTCCGCAAACTTGCAATCCTCCTGTCTCAGCTTCCCAAGTAATGAGACTACAAAAGTGTGCCACCAGGCCCAGCTTACTGTTAGCTTTTAAGCTCTCACCTGCCACGTCCCCCCCCCCGCACTGCAATGTTTTCTCTCTCCCTCTCTCTCTCTCTCTCTCTCTGTACTGGGGGTGGAACCCAGGGGCTTTCAACCCCTGGGCTATACTCCCAGACCTATTTTATACTTTATTTGGAAACGGTCTCACTGAGTTGATGAGAGCCTCACTAAGTAGCTTAGGCTGGCTTTGAACCTGTGCCATCCTCCTATCTCAGCCTCCCAAGAGCAGGGATTACAAACATGCACCACCATGCCCGGGAAGGTTTCTTTATTTTATTTTCTGAATCTCAAATCAAATCAAAATCTGGTACCTTTTTTTTTTTTTTTTTTTTTTTTTTTTTTCGGTGGTGGTACTGGGGGTGGAACCCAGGGGCATTCTACCTCCGGACTATACTCCCAGACCTATTTTTCTATATTTTTATTTGGAAACAGGATCTCTTAAGCCAGTTAAGGCTGGCTTCAAACCTGCACCCTCCTCCTGTCTCAGCCTCCCAAGTGCGGGGATTACAAGCGTGCACCACCATTCATCTAATGTTTTAAATGTAGATCATCTAATACTTTAAAAAGTACCAGATTTTAGCCGGAGACAGTATTAAAAAAAAAAAAAAAAGTATAAAATAGGTCTGGGAGCCAGGTGTGGTGGCGCACGCTTGTAATTCCCGTGCTTGAGAGGCTGAGACAGGAGGATCATGCAGGTTCAAAGCCAGCCTCAGCTACTTAGTGAGGTTCTCAGCAACTTAGTGAGACCCTGTTTCCAAATTAAAAAAAATATAAATGGGTCTGGGAGTATAGCCCAGAGGTAGAAAGCCTCTGGGTTCCACCCCAGTACCACCACCAAAAAAAAAAAAAAAAATAGGTCTGGGAGTGTAGCCTGGAGGTAGAAGGGTTTTCAGGGACTCCAGTACCACCATATATATATAACATTAGATGAGCCAAGCATGGTGGCGTGCACTTGTAATCCCAGTACTTGGGAGGCTGAGACAGGAGGATCGCCCAGGTTTGAAGCTAACCTCAGCTATTTAGTGAGACTCACAGCAACTTAATGAGACTCTGTTTCCAAATAAAATATAAAATAGGTCTAGGTGTGTAACCTAGAGGTAGAAGGCCCCTGGGTTTCATCCCTAGTACCACACACACAAAAAGAAAAAACCAAAAACACAAAGCATTAGCTGATCCTGTGTGTGCGCGTGCACACTGAACCCAAAGCCTGGCTTGCACATATTAAGCAAGTGCTGTATCAGTGAGCTATACCTCTGTCCCTAAAACCTAGCTTTTAATTAAGTTACTATTAAAACTACAATTTTGCTCCTCAGCAGTGGTTCTCAGTAGCAATCCATCTGTGAGCAGGAGGGGAGTTTCACGTAACTTGAAATAAGTTGAAAAATTTTGCCTGAAAGGAGAGAGAGAGTGAGTGAGTGAGTGTGTGTGTGTGTGTGTGTGTGTGTGTGTGTGTGTGTATGTGTGTGTGTTGAACCCAAGGACATTCTACCCCTGAGAGTGTGTGTGTGTGTGTGTGTGTGTGTGTGTGTGTGTGTGTGTGTGTTGAACCCAAGGACATTCCACCCCTGAGCCTCACCCCCCAGGTGAATTTATTTTCTATCTTGAAACAGGGCCCTACCAAGTTGCTGAGGCTGCCCTTGAACCTGTGACCCTCCTGTCTCAGCCTCCCATGTACTGGGATTACAATTATGTGCCACCACACCTGGCCACTTTCTCCCATTTCTAACGAGACTGCTCACTCAGAACAGGACCGCCGCTTCCTTTTCGGTGTGCCCATTTTCTTTTCTGCGACCCCATAGGGATGAGCTCTTCCGGCAGAGCCTGGCAAAGCTACGCGAGCAGCTAGTGAAAGCTAACACCTTGGTGCGGGAAGCGAACTTCCTAGCTGAGGAGATGAGCAAACTCACTGACTACCAAGTGACTCTTCAGATCCCTGCCGCCAACCTCAGTGCCAACAGGAAGGTAAGCGCCGCCCTCAAGACAGTGAGAGCAGGGCGCGGCCGAGTCAGCGCCAAGGCTCACCTCAAGGCCAGGCTGGGCAGCTGGATGTGAGCCCAGGGGTTTATTCTTCTTAAGTTTTCCTGTCTTCTGTACTTTGTCCTGTAAGAGGGCTATGAAGCAAAGGCCATAGAGAGGTTAGTAAGCCGGACGTGGTGGCACACGTTTATGATCCCAGAACTTGAGAGGCTGAGATGGGAGGATCTCGGTTTGTGGACAGCTTCAGCTACTTAGTGAGGCCCTTTGCAACTCAGTGAGACCCTGTTTCAAAATAAAGAATAAAAAATAGGCTAGGGGTATAGCTCAGAGGTAGAATGCCCCTGGGTTCCATCCCCAGTACCTTAAGGAAAAAAGAGGATCATACTGTTTCTCATAGATGAGTTTTGCAATCAAGAAAGAAGTCTGGGCGTGGTGGTGCACGCTTGTAATCCCCGTGCTTGAGAGGCTGAGACAGGAGGATCGCGCAGGTTCCAAGCCAGCCTCACTGGCTTAAGAGACCCTGTTTCCAAATAAAAATATAAAATAGGTTTGGGAGCGTAGCCCGGAGGTAGAAGGGCTTCCAGGAACTCCAGTACCACCACACCAAAAAAAAAAAAAAGAAGAAGAAGAAGAAGCTACAATGAGATTGATTTTTGTCTGGGTTCTTTATTATGCAGAGAGGGGCAATAGTGAGCGAACCAGCTATTCAAGTGAGGAGGAAAGGCAAGAGCACCCAAGTCTGGACCATCGAGAAGCTGGAGAATAAATTAATCGACATGAGAGACCTTTATCAGGAATGGAAGGAAAACATTCCCGAGGTAAGAGAGACAGAGCGTAAAGGAGTCTAGGTCATGCTAAATGCAAAGACCATAAATGATTTATCCCTGGGAGCAAGCGCGCGTGCGCTCACACACACACTGAGTCAGTGATACTTTGAACATATACATTAGGAAAACAAAGTAAAATGATCTCGCAAAGGGTGTCGAGTTGCACCGGTAGCAGAGCGTGTGATTTGCACTGCCTGGAACTGACAGAGAACCTGCTGTCGATTCCCTCTCGGCTTCACTGCTGCTGCGTCCCAAGTGGCACGAAGCGGAACGACGTCTGTTTATGCTGTTTTGTCAAGAGGCCAGCTTGGCTGGAGTGAACGAGGATTTCCTGTTCTTACAGCATACGTTCGTGTGCCCCCGGCCTTGGCAGTGGCTGGGCAGATTTCTGAATAATATTAGTGCACATAATCCAATTTTGGGGGGCATTCATCATAGAAAAAGAAAAGACTTGGCGAGAGTGATGAGGCAAATCACAGGGACTGAAATGGATAATGTCCCGGGCGGGTGCCGTAGGGAAGACCAGGCGGGAACTGGAATCCACCCAGCGGCCCGAGTTCCCCAGCAACCAGGGCCATCTCGAATGCCGATTTTTTTTTTTAATTGGTGCATTATAGTCATACACCTTAATGGAATATAAGATAGTAGAGACATACATGCACACATCACTCAGCCCTTCCCCAATTCCCAACCCCTCCCCCTCCCCCATTCTCACGTTCGGCTTAGTGGTTGACTTTCATGTGTTTGTGAATGTACATCATGTACATTAGCGAATTTCCTTCTCCCCCTCCCGTCATTCCCAGTTGGGTTGCCTTATTTGCTCATCTGTGGTTTCTCCTCTTTCATCTAGGGTTCTTCTTGTGACCCTTTTCCTCCCTAGCATCCACATATTAGGGCGAGCATCTTGTGTAGTTCCATAAGTGCTTCCTTTAAGGTTTTTTTTTTTTTTTTTCTTTCCGGGCGTGATGGCACGCACTTGTAATCCCAGCATTTGAGAGGTGCAGATCAGAGGATCATGGTTTGCGGCCAGCCTCAGCTACTTACTGAGGCCCTTTGCAACTCAGTGAGACCCTGCTTCAAAATAAAGAATAAAAAGTAGAGCTGAGGGTATACCTCAGAGGTAAAATGCCCCTGGGTTCCATCCCTAGTACTGGAAAAAAAAAACCAACATTTTTTATTTCTTGCCGGGCATGGTGGTGCACACATGTGATCCCAGCATTCGGGAGGCAGAGACAGGAGGATCGCAGTTCATGGTTCGTGGACAGCTTCAGCTACTTAGTGAGGCCTTTTGCAACTCAGTGGGACCCTGTTTCAAATAAATAAATAAATAAATAAATAAATAAATAAATAAATAAATAAATAAAAAGACTAAAAAATAGGACTGAGGGTGTAGCTCAGAGGTACAATACCCCTGGGTTCCATCCCTAGTACCGCAAAATAAATACATAAATAAATGAATAAATAAATATTTTTTCTTAATGCTCATTTTATTTTTTTTAATTTTTTATTGAACATAAATGGTATACATTTAAACTATACTTGATGCCCTCTCCCCCCTCCCTCCCCTGCTTTCCCTTCCCCCCTCCCAACAATGATTGTCCCGGGTAACCATGCCATATTCATAATTTTACACATATTCAGATGTGGACCCTCATTAATCAAGTTCAGCCTTCCTCCTCCTCTATCTTTCCATTCAAGCTTTGCTGGTATTTCCCCTCCATTATCTGGAGTACCACTGGTATCCTCTAGGTTCCCTAGTTTGGGCATATTAGAGGAAACATATGTACCTTCTCCTTCTGTGCTTGGCTGGTCTCACTTAACATAATGCTCTCCAGGACTTTCCATCTTCTTGCAAATGTTATGATTTTGTTCTTCTTTATGGCTGAGTAGAATTCCATTGTGTGTATTTCCCAGAGTTTTGAAATCCATTCATCTGTTGATGGGGACCTGGGTTGGTTCCATATTTTGGCTATTACAAATTGTGCTGCTATGAACATAGGTATGCATATGTTGCTATAGTTCTCTGAATTCAACCCTTTTGGAAAAATACCCAGGAGTGGTAGAGCTGGATCGTATGGTGGATCTATTCCTAGCTTTCTTAGGAATCTCCACACAGATCTCCATAGTGGCTGAACTAGTTTGCATTCCCACCAACAGTGTAAACGAGTTCCTCTTTCCCCACATCCTCGCCAGCATTTGTTGTTATTTGATTTCTTTATGCTTGCCACTCTGACTGGGGTTAGATGGAATCTCAGTGTAGTTTTGATTTGCATCTCCCTGATGGCCAATGATGTAGAGCATCTTTTCATGTATCTATTGGCTCTTTGTATCTCTTCTTTTGTGAAGTGTCTATTTAGTTCATTCGCTCATTTCTTGATTGGGTTGTTTGCTTTGCTAGTGTAGATTCTTTTGAGCTCTTTGTATATTCTGGATATTAGTCCCCTATCAGAGTGGTGGCTGGTAAAGATCTTTTCCCATTCTGTAGACTTCCTCTTTAAGTTATTGATGGTTTTCTTTGATGAGAAGAAACTTTTAAGTTTGATGCTATCCCACTTGTTAATTCTTGCTTTAATTTCCTGAGCTTTGGAGGTTTTGTTGAGGAAAGTTACTGCCTATGCCAATATGTTGTAGTGTTGAGCCTATGCTCTCCTCTACTAACTTCACAGTCTCAGGTCTAATTTCTAAGTCTTTGATCCATCTTGAGTTGATTCCTGTGCATGGTGAGATATAGGAGTTTAGATTCATCTTTTTACAAATGGATAGCCAGTTCTCCCAGCACCATTTGTTGAAAAGGCTGTCTTTTCTCCAGCGTATGAGTTTGGCCCCTTTGTCAAAGATTAATTGACTAAAGATGTGTGGGTTTGTTTCTGTATCTTCTATTCTAATCCACTGGTCAGTATATCTGTTATTGTGCCAGTACCATGCTGTTTTTACTACTATTGCTCTATAGTATAGTTTGAAGTCTGGGATTGTGATGCCTCCTGCCTGGTTCTTGTTGCTGAGAATTACTTTGGCTATTCTGGGTCTTTTCTTTCTCCATATAAAGTTCATGATTGATTTTTCTAGGTCTCTGAAGAATGTCGCTGGTATAAATAAATAAATAAATAAATATTTTTTCTTAATGCTCATTTTAAATAATATGATTTAAGTTGGTATCTTGTGTTCTACTCACCCCCACCCCCACCTACTGGCCCTTTGTCCTGCTCAGGCAAAGCGACTGTATGGGAAACGAGGCGACCCTTTTTACGAAGCCCAAGAGAATCACAACCTGATCGGTGTGGCCAACGTGTTCTTGGAGTGCCTCTTCTGCGAGGTGAAGCTTCAGTACGCGGTGCCCATCATCAGCCAGCAGGGGGAGGTAAGTGAGGCCGGCCTCGGAGACCCGGGTTCCGTTGAGAAGCCGTGGGAGTGACCACTGGCTCCGTGCTCTTTTCGTTAATAATAATAACTGGCATCGGTAGAAACTATCAATATTAAGTCATGTTCTTAAAAGATAAGTACAGCGAGCGCATCTTATCTGGGTGGTTCACAAGGTTTTCTGTTGTTTTAATCAACCTGGAAACCTTTAGGGAACCTGATGCAGCTCTGTGCCCTACATTAGTTCTCATTGTAAAGGTCTTCTCACTTTTGGAAGGCACTCTAGTCCATTCCTGGCCCCTCAGGGATTTTTACAAGATGGTAAAACTTGGGGGCATTATTTTGAAAATTATTCAAGAAAACAAGTTTTAAAGCCCTTTGTTATTCCCCTTTAAACTCTCGTAATTTAGATATGTAGATATGTTGGCCTTACAAATACATCGGCCTTATGTCTGCCTAAGGCATTTCAGAAAATATCCAAGTTCAAGTCAATTCATTCCTTCCCTTCCCTCCCTTCCTTCCTTTTCCCTTCCTTCCTTCCCTTTCTCCTTCCTCTCTTATGTGTGGTACAGAGGATTGAACCCAAAGACGTTCCACCTCTAAGCTACAGCCCCAGCCCTATTTTATTTATTTATTAACACATACTTTGTGGTACTGGGGATTGAACCCAGAGGCATTCTACCTCCAAATTGTATTCCCAGCCTGATTTTATTTCTTATTTGGAAACTGGGTCTTGCTAAGTTGCTGAGGCTGGCTTTGAGCCTACAGTCCTCCTGTCTCTGCCTCCCAAGTACTGGATTACAAAGGTGTGCCACCACAACTGGCTTATTTTTTATTTTGAAACAGGTTCAAGGACAGCCTCAGCAGCGTAGCAAGACTCTCAGAAACCGAGTGAGACCCTGTTTCAAAACAAACAAAGAAAGGGCTAGGGGTATAATTCTGAGGTAGAATGTCCCAGGTTCAATCCCCATTGCCACAAAAAATAGTTAATTAATAAATAATATAAGAGTATAAAAATAAATTTAAGATAAATTTTAAAAGACTTAACCAATATCAAATATATACAAACACACACAGAAGACATGTGTGTGTGTGTGTGTGTGTGTGTGTGTGTGTGTGTGTGTGTATAACATAAATATACATATATATCCAACTCTCAGAAAAACTTTTTTTTTTCTTTGAGGTACTGGGGATGGAACCCAGGGGCAATCTACCTTCGAGCTATACCCCCAGCCCTATTTTTTTATTCTTTTTTTTTTTTAACTCAGGGGCATTCGATCTCTAAGATACATCCCCTGCCCTGTTTTTTATTCTTTATTTTGAAACAGGGTCTCACTGAGTTGCAAAGGGCCTCACTAAGTAGCTGAGGCTGTCCTCAGACCACAAACCTCTGGCCTCAGCCTCCCAAATGCTGGGATTACAA
Source organism: Muscardinus avellanarius (assembly GCF_963383645.1). Classification (NCBI taxonomy): domain Eukaryota; kingdom Metazoa; phylum Chordata; class Mammalia; order Rodentia; family Gliridae; genus Muscardinus; species Muscardinus avellanarius. The sequence continues at coordinate 75,070,205 of NC_137800.1, read as the reverse complement.
GCGTGCGCCACCACAGCCAGCTCAAAAATAGCATTTGAACTTCTATATTCTGACTGATTAGTGTTCCTTCCTTTCTCTGCCCCTTTACTATTTCCTCTGTATTTGTCTCACTTATCAAGTATCCTCAACTACTTCCTCTTGGCTCCTTGGTGCAGGAGACAGTTGCTGTGTAGAAGTTGGGTCTGAGCTCCCTTTAAAAATAACCTTTCCCAGCTGGGCATAATGGCACATGCTTTAATCTTAGTTCTTGGGAGGCTGAGACAGAAGGATTGCAGGTTCAGTGACAGCCTCAGCAAGTAGTGAGATTCTCATCCATCTAGCAAGACCCTGTTTCAAAATAAAAATAAGATATGGGCAAGGGTGTACCTCAGAGGTAGAGTGCCACTGAGTTCAACAACAACAACAACAATAACAACAACAACAACAACAACAGAACATAGCCTTTCCTGTCAAAACAACTATCACCTTCACAGCTACAGTTATAACCTGAAACCATGCTGTGAAAAATATTGCAGCAGCCATGCGTGGTTGCACACGCTTATAATCCCAGCATTTGGGAGGCCGAGATGGGAGGATCCGAGTTGCAGCAAGCCTCAGCTACTACTTAGTGAGGCCCTCAGCAACTCAGTGAGACCCTGTTTTAAAATAAATAACAAAGCCAGGCGTGGTGGCACACCCTTGTAATCCCCGAGCTTGGGAGGTGGAGACAGGAGGATCGCGCAGGTTTGAAGCCAGCTGCACTGGCTTAAGAGACCCTGTTTCTAAATAAAAACTATAAAATAGGTCTGGGAGTGTAGCCTGGAAGTAGAAGGGTTTTCAGGAACCCCAGTACTACACACACACAAAAAAAGAACAAAAAATAGGGCTGGGCGTATTGCTTGGAGGTAGAATGCCCCCGGGTTCCATCCCCAGTACCTCAAGAAAAAGAAAGAAAGAAAGAAAGAAAGAAAGAAAGAAAGAAAGAAAGAAAGAAAGAAAGAAAGAAAGAAAGAAAGAAAGAAAGAAAGAGAAAGAGAGAAACAAGAAAGAAAGAAAGAAAGGAAAGAAAGAAAGAAAGAAAGAAAGAAAGAAAGAAAGAAAGAAAGAAAGAAAGTAAGTTCAGCCAGCTAAAAACCACCAAGCTGCAAAGGTCAAGATAATCCCCATCTCTAACTCAGTTCTGTGCAAGTGGTGGGTCTAAGAGGAGCATTGTTCAGGCAGCTCCTGTCCAGAGACCCTCCAATGCAGTGAGAAAGTTAAAAAACAGCTTTAAAGGACTGTCTCTTTCCACATGGCTTTCTTCTTGCTGTTCCTCCTGCAGCAGGTCTGGGCTCACCTCCCAACAGAGCCCCACTTCATTCCGTCCAGCCCCAGTCAGTAGGAGTCACATGCCTTTCTCTCTGCCACGAGCCCGGGGACCACATCGCTTTAGAAGCAAGTGTTTACCACCCTTCCCGGCACCATCTGTCTCAGCAAGTATCTGCTGAGTGGATGTATTTTGTCTCTGTCTGAACATCTCTGTGTTGTAGCACCTAGTTTGCACAATTATTGGATTTTGTTTTTGTTTTTTACTTTCCTGTTTTTCTCCCCTTGAACATGAGTCCCCTGACAGTAGCACCCATATTTTTATTTCACTGTTCCACTGTGGTAGTTGTTGACCCAATGCATAATTTAGTGACGCATTTGATGGGGTGAATGAATGCGTCAGTACATAGACAGACACGACAAATATTTAGTTCCAGGTAGAATAGAAGAGCTGCCTTTAAGTTGCTAGTGGGCTTTCTTGAAGGAAAAAAAAAAAAAAAGATAAGACTGAAAATGTTTCCAAAAGGTAAGTTTCAAGGAGACACATTTAGCTCAGAGCAAGGCCAGACGATGGAGGGCAAGACATGGGCCCTGGGCCTGCCGGCCCGTTGCTGGAGGTGCCGAGCAATAGCAGTTGTACTGAGCATTTCCATCCCGGTCACTGTTGCCATAAGTCGCCTTTTAACGCCAAGGTGCCCTGGTCCCCGCCCCCAGGTCGCAGGGCGTCTCCACGTGGAGGTGATGCGCCTCACGGGAGCCGTGCCGGAGCGCGTGGTGGAGGACGACTCCTCAGAGAACTCGAGCGAGAGCGGGAGCCTTGAGGTGGTGGACAGCAGCGGAGAAGTCATCCACCGCGTCAGAAAGCTCACGTGCCGGGTGAGAGGGCCGGGACGGGGAGGCCCCTAGAGGGGACCTTTTGCAATGCCAAATGGATTGACAGGAGTTTTTCATCTAAGATAGTAAAAATTATTTTGATGATAGATACACTGTGAACAGCATTTTATCCAGAAGCATAGCACACTCTCTGATAACAGTTGTGTAAAATTCCAAGAGCATATACACATACACACATATGCATGTATGTATATATGCATACATACACACACAGCCTCCCTGAGTGTCCATGGAATACATGGTGTTCCAGGGTACACTGTAGGTACCAAAATTCTCAGATGCTCAAGTCCCTTATATAAAATAAAGTAATATTTCAACATACCCTACACACATCCTCTTGCACACTTTAATCTCTACATCACTTATAATGTGTAATGCAATGTAAACAATGTGTAAATAGTAGTGGTACTGTATTGTTTAGGGTTTAATACTTGTAATTAGGGATTAATCCCAGTACTTGGGACACTGAGACCAGAAGATCACAGGTTCGGGGCCAGTATCAGCAACTTAGACCCGTTTCAAAATAAAAAAATAAAATAAGTCTAGGGGTGTAACTCAGGAGTGGAATACCCCTAGGTTCAGCCTCTAGTACTAAAGAAAGGGAAAAAGTCTATATTTGTTCAACAAAGGCATAATATTTTTTTCAAACATTTTCAATCTGCTTTATATCCAGAAATATGTCAGACCAACTATGTATTTGGCATAGAGGGAGTGTATGTTGCTTAGTGAATTATGTCTTTGTAGTAAAAGTTACATCTATGTCAGAAACTCAGTCAATAGGAAGATTTTACAGGGGCGTGTGCGCTTATTGTCAAGTTTAGATATTGTCAGTCAAGAATTACTGAGCAGATTTCAGTATCAATAGAACCCTTAATGAAATAGTGTCAGATGTTTTTATTTATTTATTTTGTCAGATATTTTTAGATGTCAAACAGACGGCTGATTTATTTCATCGCCTACTCTTACCTTTGAGATAAGTAAAATAAGAATGTACAGTTTATCATTTCCTTTATGAGAGTTATATTTGCATTTTTCTGTATCTTCAGGTAAAAATCAAAGAGGCCACAGGGCTGCCCTTAAGCCTCTCGAACTTTGTCTTCTGTCAATACACATTCTGGGACCAGTGTGAGTCCACGGTGGCTGCCCCGGTGGTGGACCCGGATGTGCCTTCCCCGCAGTCTAAGGATGCCCAGTACACAGTGACCTTCTCTCACTGTAAGGTACAGACGCCAATGCAGAGTGACCTACAGAGCTGGGGGTGGCTCATGCCCGAGGCTCTGGGATCAATCCCCAGCACCACAAAAATAAAAAAATCCACAAAGTGAACTACGTGGGGGTCAGTCGAGTTGGGTGAAGTTTTAAAAATCACTTGAGCCGGGCGTGGTGGCGCATATTTGTAATCCCAGTACTTGGGAGGCTGAGAAAGGAGGATTGTAAGTTCACGCTGCTAGCCTCAGCAACTTAGTGAGTTCCTGTTTCAAAATAAGAAGTAAAGCCAGGTGTGGTAGTGCACACTTGTAATCCCAGTACTTGGGAGGCTGAGAATGGAGAATCGCACAGGTTCAAAGTCAACCTCAGTTACTGAGTGAGGCTCTCAGCAATTTAGTGAGACCCTGTTTTAAAATAAAATATAAAATAGATCAGAGGCAAGAGCTGGGCATGGTGGCACATGCTTGTAATCACAGCATTTGGGAAACTGAGATAGGAGGATCACGGCTCATGGCCAGCCTCAGCAAATAATTAGCGAGGTCCTTAGCAACTCAGTGAGACCTTGTTTCAAAATAAAGAATTAAAAATAGGGCTGGGGGAATAACTCAGAGGTAGAATGCCCCTGAATTCCATCCCCAGTACATAGCCCAGAGGTTAGGGACATAGCCCAGAGGTAGAAACCCCTGAGTTTCATTGCCAGGACTACAAAAAAAAAGGGGGAGGGGTGGGGGGGGCTGGGGGTATTGCTTAGAGGCAAAAGCCCCAATACAAAAAATAAAGTCTACTTGAAAATAACCAGGAATGGTGGTGCATGCTTGTAATCCCAGTATGGGGGAGGCTGACACAGGAGGATCATGGTTCAAGGCCAGCCTGAGCAACTTAGTTAAGATATTTCAAAATAAAAGAGAAAATGGAACCGGAGAGTATAGCTCAGAGATAGAATTCCCCTGAGTTCAGTCACCCATCACACACACACACACACACACACACACACACACACACACCACAATCATGATTTTTTTTTTTTTTTTTTTGGGTGGTACTGGGGTTCCTGGAAGCCCTTCTACCTCGGGCTACACTCCCAGACCTATTTTTACATTTTTTATTTGGAAACAGGGTCTCCTAAGCGCTCACGCGACTGGCTTCGAACCTGCGCGATCCTCCTGTCTCTGCCTCCCAAGCACAGGGATTACAAGCATGCGCCACCACGCCTGGCGATCTTATTGGATTTTTAACCCCAAAATGTACTTCATTACAAATCTAAATAATTTAAAATAATAAATATCTGCGTCGGGCATGGTGGTACTTGGGAGGTACTTGGAAGGACAAAACAGGAGGACCACAGTTTCAAGGACAGTCCCTGAAAGTAGTGACACTCTTACCAACCTAGTAAGACCCTGATTCAAAATAAAAACAAAATAGAGCTGGGGTGTGGCTTGGAGGTAGAATGTGTCTGGCTTCAACCCCCAGTACCAAAAAAAAAAAAAAAAGAAAAGAAAAGAAAAGAAATGAGAGTCATAAAGCGACTCCACCTGGGGGTCTCCACTTGAGACTCCACAGACAGGCTAACCCAAAGAAAAGGGGCTGCGTTCCTGGCCCCCTGCATGATTCTGGGTGGCCCGCCGTGCTTCTCAGCCGCTTTGGTATTTCCACACAGTCCTGGTGTTTTAGAGGAAGGAACCGAGGCAGGAGAACTAAAAAGCCAGAGTGCAGAGCGTGAAAATGGCGACAGAGAATGTAATTTCATCCTGAGTCTCCCAGTCTGGGGCAGAGAGCAGCCCATGAGTTAGTCCGTGCACCAAGAGCCAGAGAATCCGCACTGCCTTGTGCCATTAACAGCAAGCGCTTTGACTTTGGTTTTTGTTTTTGCTTGTTTGTTGAGGTACTGGGGATTAAACCCAAAGGCATTCTACTTCTGAGCTACACCCACAGCCCTAATTTATTTTTTAGTTTGAAACAAGAAATTGCTGAGACTGTCCTCATACCTACAATCCTCCTGTCTCAGCCTCCCAAGTACTGGGATTATAGGCGTGTGCCACCTAGCCTGGCTAGCACTTTGACTCCAGTTTCCTTATTTATCAGGAAAGCAGTCGAATTAAATTGCCTCCCAATTTCCATCCTAGATCTAATATTCTGTGTTTTTCTTTGGCTCTCTACAATGCAGAAGAGATGGGTTTAAATGCGAAATTGGGCTAAAATCCTACAAAGCGACTCCATTTGGGGCATTGTCCAAGCTGCTAATGTATAATTCTTGTACTCTCCTCACTCCTGCTTATCCCAGGACTATGTGGTGAACGTCACGGAGGAATTCCTGGAATTCATTTCAGATGGAGCATTGGCGATTGAAGTGTGGGGCCATCGGTGTGCCGGGAATGGCAGCTCCATCTGGGAAGTGGATTCTCTTCATGCTAAGACAAGGACATTGCATGACAGGTTTGTACTTGGCTGCGACCCTGAGACAGGACTCAGTACCAGCACTTGAGCAGCAATTAAGATTGCAGACGTTGCAGGGCATGGTGGTGCAAGCTTGTAATCCCAGCGCTTGGGAGGCTGAGACAGGAGGATTGCACAGGTTTGAAGCCAGCCTCAGCTACTTAGTGAGACCCTGTTTCCAAATAAAATATAAAATAGGTCTGGGAGTGTAGCCCGGAAGTAGAAAGCCTCTGGGTTCCACCCCTAGTACCACCAAAAAAAAAAAAAAAGATTGCAGACGTTAACTGGACGTGGTGGGAGACACTTGTAATCCCAGCATTCGGGAGGCTGAGACGGAAGGATCGAGGTTCACAGACAGCCTCAGCTACTTAGCAAGGCTATTCACAACTCTGTGAGTCCCAGTTTCAACAATTAAAAAAAAAAAAAGACTAAAAAAATAGCTGAGGGTGTAACTCAGAGATACAAAACCTCTGGGTAGAATGCCCATAAATCTCGAAAGCATTATGCCAAAGAAAGAAGGCAGAAACAAGAGCGTCCAGAACACATGACTCCATTTATATGAAGTGTTGGAACCAGAGAACTAAACCGTGAACTCCACCTTCAAGAGAGGTGCAGGATTGGTGGGGAGGGGCAGGAGGGCTCTCTCCAGGTGAGAATGGGTGAGTCACATGGGTGTGGGCATCTGTCAAAGCTCATCAAAATCTACACGTGAGATCCGAGCATGTGGCTGCCTATAAGGAATATCTCAGCCAGGCACATTTGAGGACCCTGTACCACAGGGTTGTTTGAGAGTCAAAGAACTGACAGGTGCTCGGTGAACGGGGGCTCGTTACTCTCCCCTGCGGCCTCACTGGACCGTGACACGGTTGCTTGCTGGGGTGTGCTTTTGCAGGTGGAATGAAGTCACGCGGAGAATAGAAATGTGGATCTCCATATTGGAGCTCAGCGAGCTCGGGGAGTATGCCGCCGTGGAGCTGCATCAGGCCAAAGACGTCAACACGGGCGGCGTCTTTCAGCTCAGACAGGTGTGCGGTCTCTCCCTTGTTTGTGTTTCATGTTCAGCGTTAATGATGCTTTTTAGGAGGATTTTTCTAACTATTTGCATCTCCGTTCCCAAATGCTTTTCCCTTCCCGTTCCCAATCCTGGGGCTCACCTCCTCCTGCCACACCACCCGCTCAGGGGCATTCGCGTAGGGTGCAAGTCACGGTGAAGCCCGTCCAGCACTCGGGGACGCTGCCGCTCATGGTCGAAGCAATCCTGTCAGTATCTATTGGCTGCGTGACTGCCAGGTCCACCAAACTCCAAAGAGGGCTGGACAGCTACCAGGTAAGACAAACGGATCTGGAATAGCACTCAACAGAGACTGGGTGGGGGCTGGGGACATCACTCTGGTAGAGCACTCGCCCTCACGTGCAGGACACTGGGTTGCAGCCGTAGCATCGCAAAAAAAAATCAGTCAGTACAGAAGTAAAGAAGTTGGTGATCCGTGATGGGGTCCTAATTGGGAATATAACAGAACCCCTTGTCTTAACCGCATATATTTCCCTGATTCATATTTCCATCTGTCACTTTTTTCTAGATTTAAAATACTATGTTTTAAACCGGGCATGGTGACGCATGCTTATACTCTCAGTATTTGGGAAGCTGAGACAGGAGGATCACAGTTCGAGACAGCCTCAGCTACTACTTAGTGAGGCCCTTTGCAACTGAGTGAGACTCTGTTTCAAAATAAAGAATAAACAAATAAGGCTGGGGATGTAGCTCAAAGGTAGAATGCCCCTGGGTTCTCTCCCCAGTACCGCAAAAAAAAAAAAAAAAACTATGTTTTCTTAGTATAAAGTTAATATAATTTTATTTATAAGCTCACACATATTAAAGCCATAGTCATCATTTATTTTAGGCAAGTTTTACTTTTATAGTTGGTCCAAAATAGTTTGGACATTAGAAACTATGTTTTCTTAGTATAAAGTTAATAATAATTTTATTTATAAACCTGCACATATTAAAGCCATAGTCATCATTTATATTAGGCAAGTTTTACTTTTTGATCGAAAATAGTTTGGATGTTTGGTGTTGCTGCCTGGCCTGATCCAGTTTAATTAATATCACAAAATTGCTCCCATACACCACCATGAAGAACCGGTTCTTTGAAAGCTTTACTACTTATTTTAAAAAATTATGTTGGGCTTAGTGGTGCACGTTTGTAATCCCAGTAATTGGGAGGCTGAGACAAGAGGATCACAGGTTCGTAGCCAGCCTCAGCTACTTAGTGAGGCCCCCTGCAACTTAGACCCTGTTTCAAAATAAAACATAGGTCTGTGGGTGTGGCTCGGCAGTAGAATGCCCCTGGGTTCAATCCCCAGTTCTGAAAAAAAAAAAAATTATAAATCTGTTCCCCTGGTAATTTCTGTGCAATAAGTCACCACTTCCTGAATCTTATATTCTCATTTTAAAAATATAAATATGAAACCCATGAGAATTGATCTCCATATTGCCAGTCAGACCTCTTTAGCAGTCCATGAAAATGAACTTTAAAATCAAGGACTTGCCAGGTGTGCTGGTGCACATCTGTAATCTCAGTATGTGGGAGGCAGAGACAGGAAAATCGCAGGTTCTACACCAGCCTCCTTAATTTAGCAGGACTCTCAGCAACCTAGTGAGACCCTGTTTCAAAATAAATAATAAAAATGGCTGAGGGTGTAGCTTGGTGCTAGAATGCCCTTGGCTTCAATCCTTAATATATGTGAATTTATAAGTTAGGTTATTATTGACACTTAAGAAATCTTTCAAACCTATGAAAAATAAATGATTGGTGGATGGATGGATGGATGGATGGATGGATGGATGGATGGATGGATGGAAAGAATTAGGGCCTTGCCCCCACCACACACAGCTTGAAAGAATGCCGTGCTATGCTGTGTCCCCATTTACCTCCAGATTCGAGTTAGGGACCAGAAAGAACGTGCAGTCTGGCTCCCTCCCTGTCCTGTCCTAGGCAGCACCCTCTTGTTAGGGAGAAAATGTTTCTCCTGTGTTTCTCTGAGTCTCAGCATATGCCCAGCCAGTCTTCAATTTCCACACCAGCCTCATTTTGGCTTTAGAGCAGGAAGGCTAAAAAAGTTTTCTGAAAGCTAAAAATCAGTGCAGACTATCGAGCTCTAAGGGAGACTTAGCCCAATGGTCTAAGGGACACACACGGCCTTCCCTCTCCTGGACCCTAACTCCCCCCACTTCTCCAGGTCTGTGTGTGCCTCATTTCAAGTGTCAGCCAAGGTGCAAGGACCAGGCCTGCTGTGTTCTGGGGTGGCTTCTGCACCAGACTTGTGCGTTCACAGCCTGAGAGCAGAGAATCAAATCACGTTGTTATCATCTCAGTTCTGTCAGCTTCTGGGGTGGCTTCTGGGTTTGGTAGAAAGAGCCAGTGGTAGCCAGGCTTGGTGGTGCAGCACGCCTGCAATCCCAGTACTTGGGAGGCCGAGATAGGAGGATTGCAGGTTTGACTGATTGCAGCAACTTAGCAACTCTCCACAACTTAATGAGACCCTCTTTCAAAATAAAAAATGGCTAGTGATATAGCTTGGAAAAGAATGCCCCTGGTTTCAAGCCCAGGTACCAAAAAAATAAAATATCAGTCTTTCCCTAATATGCCCTTTAAGAACACAGTACCTGGATTGAGGGCACATCTCAGTAATAGAGTATATGCTTAGTGTGTGGGGGGCCTGGGATCAGTCCCCAGCAAAACACACACACACACACACACACACACACACACACACGGTACTGGCCATATATTTTCAAACTGGTCATTTTAAAGGCTTTTCCCCTTCTTTGCTGCCAGGCCCAAGGTCATATTTACCAATTTTTGTTGTTGTTGGCATAATACTTTAGAATTATTCTAATGCAGAAGTCAGTACAGAACAGGCTCATTCACAATAGTGTTACATCATGAAAGCTCAGGCCTATTTTCAGTTGATGGAAGAACCTCTTTATTCTAAAAATTAGCAATGCATCAGAGCTATTTGTTCTTTTGCATTAATAAGGAGCACTACCCTGGGTACAGTGGTGGACACCTGTAGCCCCAGATTACTCAAGAGGTTGAGGCAAGAAGATCACAAGTTCAGAGCCAGCCTGGAAGGTAGAATGCCCCTGGGTTCCATCCTTGGTACTTAAAAAAAAAAAAAAAAGCCTGGGCAACTTAGTGAGATCCTGTGTCAAAATAAAATAAACAGCCGGGCGTGGTGGCGCACACTTGTAATCCCCGCGCTTGGGAGGCAGAGACAGGAAGATCTCGCAGGTTAGAAGCCAGCCTCACTGGCTTAAGAGACCCTGTTTCCAAATAAAATATGAAAAAATAAGGGTCTGGGAGTGTAGCCCGGAAGTAGAAGGGTTTTCAAAAACCCAGTACCACCCAAAAAATAAATTAATTAATTAATTAAATTAAATAAATAGGGTCTTGGGATGTAGCTCAGTGCTTGCCTAATATATGAAGGCACTGGATTTGATCCCCTGTACCACCAAAAAAAAAAGAAAGAAAAATAAGAGAAAAAAGAGAGAGAGAGAGAGAGAGAGAGAGAGAGAGAGAGAGAGAGAGAGAAGAAAGAGAAGGAAAAGTTGTTTTAGCTGGGTAGGGTGCCACATACCTGTAATCCCAGTACTTGGAAGACTGAGAGAGGAGGATGATGGGTTTCAGGTGAGCCTCAGCAACTTAGTGACACTCTATTTCGAAATAAAAAAGGAGCAGGGAGTGGTGTGGCTCGAAGATAGAATGGGTTCAATCCTCAGTACCACACACAAAATAAAATAAAATAATAAAATAAGAAATTGGATGGGGATGTAGCTCAATGGCAGAGCACACCTGGGTTCCATGCTACTAACCACCCCCAAATAGGGAACAGGAGTGAATATAAATTATTTCAGGCAAGGCTTATACTTAATAAGTTAGTCAGAGCTGAGCATGGTGGTGCATGCTTGTAATCCCAGCACTTGGGAGGCTGAGACAGGAGGACCGCACAGGTTCAAAGCCAGCCTCAGCTCCTTAGTGAAGCTCTCGGCAACTTAGTGAGACCCTCTTTCCAAATAAAATATAAAATAGGTCTTGTAGCCCAGAAGTAGAAAGCCCCTGGGTTCCATCTCCAGTACCACAAAATAATAATAATAATAATAATAATAATAATAATGTTAGTCAGATAACTGATAATGATGGTTACCAGATTTTTTAAAGTAATGTATTTTAAAATGCAGATATAATTTAATAAATTTTAAGCATTTTAGAAGGAAGTTAATATCTCTACTATAACTAAAAATTATTCAATCTTAAATTTAAGTCATTGGTTTTGACAGTCTTGTTTCTAAGGAAAAATGCCTCACTCAGAACTCCTTTGTTTTCAGCAAGGTACTTTGTTTTGCCTATTTCTGCCAAGATGGTCACTTTATGTAATTAGTACAAAATGTGGAACAGTGTGGTTTTTTTACTGATTGTTATGGTTGCTAGAGGAGACCATTAATCCTTACATTCAAAATAGTGTGCATGCTTGGATTGCGCCAGTATCGTGCACAGCCTTGCACGTGTGTGGCCTCGGTCCCTCAGGTATGTCCTGTGCTGACTTCATCCTCCCAAGTGGCATGTAGGTGAAGGACTGCAGAGGTTGGAGATTAAAGGCCCAGCATCCAGTCCTGACCTGTCATTAGCCCTGTGAACTCTGGGTTAAGTCATTTCATCCTAAAGAGCCTCAGTTGCCTCCTAATCAAAACCAAGTTTGGACAAGAGAATCTCTAAAGTCCTTGTAGATTTGCCATTCTGTCTTTCTAGGCCGGCCCCAAATCTCAAGTCACCTACCTGTAAATACATCAAACCTGCCTGTCCACATAGCAATGGCGTAAGGTCTAGGCCAGCGATGTGGGTTCCTATCTCCAGCTAAGAAAATTCTGCTTTAAGTAACTGTTTCTTGGCCGGGCGTGGTGGCGCACGCTTGTAATCCCCGCGCTTGGGAGGCAGAGACAGGAGGATCGCGCAGGTTCAAAGCCAGCCGTGCGCGCTGGCTTAGGAGACCCTGTTTCCAAATAAAAATGTAAAAATAGGTCTGGGAGCATAGCCCGGAGGTAGAAGGGCTTCCAGGAACCCCAGTACCACCAAAAAAAAAAAAAAAAAAAGTAACTGCTTCTTATATTTCAAAAATCCTTTAGGAACAGGACATGGTGGCACATGCCTGTAATCATAATGACCTGTGGGGCTGAGGCAGGATTGTAAGTTTGAAACCAGACTTTTTTTTTTTTTCCTTGAAGCACATGCTGAAAATTGAACCCAGAATCTCACACATGCTAGGCACTCAGTATACCACTGAGCTAGATCTCTGTCCCCTGGGCAATTTGGTGAGACCCTATCAAAAATTTTAAAAGGGGGCTGGTGGTATAGCTTAGCATTTGCTTACCATGTACAAGGCCCTGGGTTCTATCCCAATTACTGCAGGAAGTCGGGGGGATCATTTAAATTATAGATAAGTGAATTAAGTCCATTAAACCTTTTTGAGAATATATGCAATGTTTTATTGGGCTGATGTCCCATGAGCTGTCTACTGTAATATGTACGTTAAGCTTAAAAGAATTGTTTTTCCTTGTGTGCGGTTTGAGAAACGAAATGCATGTCCTTTGTGTTTATTTTTTTCCTACCAGAGAGATGAGGAGGATGGTGCTGATATGGATAGTTATCAGGTATTGCTACCGCTGTCGATCCTGTGGCATGGGGCACAGCTACTGCTAATCGCCAGCCTTTGCAGAGTGGAGGCCAGGGAGGAGGAAGGAGGTCCATCGAGCAAGAATATGCAGTTTCTCACTTGCTTGTGATTTGCCTTTTATGTGTCAGGGATGCATTATTATTTCTGTTGATTTCCCTGTCGATTCAAAAGTCTGTAACCAGATACTGTCATTTGTGACGCTCTGCCGTCTTGAATTACTAGCTTGTAAGGTTGTTAAGCAAGATCATCACTGTTCTCCAAATCGATGAGCTTGAGAATTAGTTTTCCATCTGTCATCACTAGGTAGACTCTTGTCTTTCCCATGCTAAACTGCACTTTGCTGATTCTCACATCCAAGAGATTTGTATTGTTATAACAATATGCCATTTTACTCTGAAAGGCTTTGGCTGGGTAGGAAGATTAGAGACACTTAAGCACTTGGCTTTGTTTGGGTTAACCAGTTTTCTCCTCTCCTTAGGGCCAAGCTTAGTTTCCCATAATCTGTAGGATTTAAATATTAGCTTTTTCTTGTTGGAAATGTAGAAATATATATATGCAGATGTGAAATAAATACTTAGTCAGCACTGACTGGCTTGATAGTATTGAATGTGGGGTGATGTAGGCATGGTCAAAGCAGCAGACTAAGGCGAAGGTTTCTGGGTATGGTTCCCAGTTTGTACCCTGCTTCTCCACACAGCTTAAAAGGAAGCTTTTGCAGTGTGCCTTTTCAGTATGTAAAAATGTAGGCACATTGTGGAAAGAGCTTCAGAGGTCTCCAGATATCTACTCTTAATATAATTCCTCAAAGGTCACACTAGAATTAATCCAGTCCAAGAGCATTTTAAATAGAATTGATGGGTTTTCTTTCCCTACTCATAACTTTATGAAAAAATAAAAGAAAAAAAAGAAACAAACTTTAGGGGGAATGCCAGTGCCCCCTGGTATCTCAGCAGTGCCATTGACTAACATATTATGGCTTTTTCCGCGCTTCCTGTCCCATTGTTCACAGCGAAGACCAGCAGCTGCTTTGGGGATTTCTTCAAGCATGGCTGACTGCATGTTGGGTTTTTGCATGGGAGAATTTTGGTTGGCCTCATGGTGGCGGTTGGACATAAAATCTTGCAGCAAGTTCAAAAGATTCTCTGCTGACCTGTTCTCTGCATTTCAGAAAATACATGTATATTATCAGGCCATTGAACTATGAGCTGAAAACGCTTATCCTCTTCCATTCCATTTGATGTTACGTGGTCTGAGCTCTGTTGGTGGTGTCCTTCTGCCTGAAATCACACATCCTGCCATCTAGACACATGCACACCAGATGGGCTTGGTGGTACACACCCATAATCCAGTACTTAGGAAGCTGAGACAGGAGGATCGTGGGTTCGAGAACAGCCTCGGCAAGTTAGTGAGACTCTCAGCAATCTAGCAAGACTCTGTTTTAAAATAAAATATAAATAGCTCGGCATAGTGGCGCACACTTATAATCCCAGCATTTGGGAGGTGGAGACAGGAGGATTGCAGATTCGAGAACAGCCTCAGCTAGTTAGTGAGGCCCTCTGCAATTTAATGAGACCCTGTTTCAAAATAAATAAAAAATAGGGCTGGGGATGCAGCTTGGAGTTGAATACCCCTGGGTTCCATCTCCAGTACCATACAAAGAAAAAAAAATACATATATATATACATATATAATATACATACATATATATATATTAAAAGAGCTGGGTAGAATGCCCCTGGGTTCAATCCACAGTACCACTATAAACAAGGAAACATACACACATACATATATACTCAAAGAGTAAAAGTCATCCAACAGCTGGTATAGTTTGAGTTTATCTTGCTTTTAAATATAATTATCCTTTTGGAGCTCCGGGACTCTGATTTCTGGGTACCGGGACCCTGGATCAGCAAGCAGTGTCTCTGAGGCCTCTTTGCTTTCTGCGTATTAATCACACAGCAATGTTCAATGGCCTTTCCTAATGACAAGCATCCCAACCTATTTAAATATCTTTTTAAAAAGAGATAGTTGTCTATGCTCTCTTCAAGAAGATATTTTCCCTCCTCGTGACCAGGAAGAAGACTTAAACTGCGTACGAGAGAGATGGTCAGACGCGCTCATTAAACGGCGTGAATACTTAGATGAACAGATTAAAAAAGTCAGCAATAAAAAAGGTATGTGAGATGAAACTGCCAGGAGGAGCTTTCTTACGTCTACCTACTGGGAATGTTTGTTTTCTCCCCTTAATCAGACAGAATATCTTAGTTTCTTGAACCTGAAATAATTATAAATATTAGTGAATCAAATTATACATTGTTGGTTTAAGAAGGCACTGAGCCAGGTGTGGTGGTACATACCTGGAATCTCAGTACCTGGGAGGCTGAGACAGGAGGATCGCAGGTTCAAGGCCAGCCTCAGCAAAACGGCAAGCCTCTCAGCAACCTAGCAAAACCCTCTTCCAAAACAAAAAAATAAAAAGGACAGAGTGTAGCTCGGAGGCAGAATGGCCCTGGGTTCAATCTCCAGTACCAAAAAAAAAAAAAAAAAAAAAAAAAAAAAAAGGCTGTAAACGTGAAAATAATCAATTTTTGTAAATCTCTGGTTTACATCAAAAGCCTGTTACATGAAATGCCAAGCTCGATCACAGAGGTGATTGGTGCCAGTGTAACAAAAGGAGGCATGCCAGGTGCCAAGCACTTAGGATTTGCAGCAGCCAAAGGGTCCTTCCTGAAACTATTCCACACCCAGCTCCTGCCAAACCACAAACAGCCCTGTGCTCAGCTGGTTCATGGAGGGCCCTGCAGCCCCACTCCCACCCTGGAGTGCAGTTTACTTGTGCTGGCAACGGCTGCTTGGGTTCTGGAGTAGAAATATGCTCTTAAAATCCTTAGTCTTAAACCAGGCGTGGTGGCGCACGCTTGTAATCCCAGCATTTTGGTGGCTGAGACAGGAGGATCTCAGTTCGAGGACAGCCTCAGCTACTACTTAGTGAGGCCCTTTGGAACTCAATAAGACCATGTTCCAAAATAAAGAATAAAAAATAGGGCTGGGGGTATAGCTCGGAGGTAGAATGCCCCCTGGGTTCCATTCCCAGTACAAAAAAAAAAAAAAAAATCCTTAGTCTTGCTGGACTTGGTGGCATACCTTGTAATCCCAGTACTTGGGAGACTGAGACAGGAGGATTGCATGATCTCAGCCAGCCTCGGCTATTTAACAAGGCCCTCCACAACTTAGTGAGACCCTGTTTCAAAATAAAGAGTAAGAAATAGGACTGGAGGTATAACTCGGAGGTAGAATGCCCCTGGGTTCAATCCCTAGTGCTGCAAAACAAAACAAAAAAATTCTCTAGTTCTCATCCTGACTTCATGGTCCACTTCTGGTTGACATCTTGAATTCACATCACAAACACGAATCCATTCCATATGAAGTGAGCAAAAGTTCTCCTGCAGGAAAGCATCACCCAGTGCATGGTGTCAGTTTGTGTGCGCTCAGCCGGCTACTGAAAACCCGCTTTGCCTGCACCCGGGGAGCCCCGGAATTGAAGTACAGTTCAGAGGACTTCGAATTATACTAAAATCCCTTTCAAAATGAGCATGAAGGAAAATAAGCAGATTTCGAGTAAGATATATGGCGTTCTTAAATCCTTTATTTTTATTTTTTTAATTTATTTTTATTTATTTATTTTTTTGGTGGTACTGGGGTTCCTGGAAGCCCTTCTACCTCCGGGCTACACTCCCAGACCTATTTTTTTTAATATCTTTTTATTTGGAAACAGGGTCTCTTAAGCCAGCGTGGCTGGCTTCAAACCTGCGCGATCCTCCTGTCTCCGCCTCCCAAGCGCGGGGATTACAGGCGTGCGCCACCACACCCGGCTTAAATCCTTTATTTTTTAAAAAACAGCACAGAGTTTCATGAACTAGCATCACAGACGTCACTTCATCTGATCATTCCTTCAGTTGTGTGGAGTACACGTGACTTATCTTGTCCCTGTTTGACAGTTTAGAAAACTAGGACTCCTGTGCCGGGCGTGGTGGCGCACGCTTGTAATCCCAGCATTTGGGAGGCTGAGACAGGAGGATTGTGCAGGTTCAAAACCAGCCTCAGTTACTTAGTGAGGCCCTTTGCAACTCAGTGAGACCCTGTTTCAAAATAAAGAATAAAAAATAGGGCTAGAGGTGTCGCTCAGAGGTAGAATGCCACTGGGTTCCATCCCCAGTACTGCAAAGAAAGAAAGGAAGGAAGGAAGGAAGGAAGGAAGGAAGGAAGGAAGGAAGGAAGGAAGGAAGGAAGGGAAAAACTAGGACTCCTCTGCTGAATGACTTCCCCAACAGCAGCACCTGCAGTGTGACCTAGGTCCCCCAGTTGCTGTCCTGGGCTCCTGTTCCCTGGCCTACGTGGTACTTTCCCAAGCTGCTGTTCTACCCTCTCCCATGCCGGATGACGCTCCTCCTTGACCCTTGAAGCCTCAAAATCTTCTTTTTTGGAACAATGATGTTTAAGCAATTCAGCAACTTAGCAAGACCCTGTTTCAAAATAAAAAATAAAAAGGAGCCGGGCGGGCATGGTGGCACATGCTTATAATCCCAGCATTTGGGAGGCTGAGACAGGAGGATCACGGTTCACGGCCAGCCTCAGCTACTCAGTGAGGCCCTTTGCAACTCAGTGAGACCCTGTTTCAATATACAGAATACAAAATAGAGCTGGGGGTGGAGCTAAGAGGTAGAATGATGCCCCTGGGTTCCATCCCCAGTACTGCAAATAAATAAATAAAAAGGGTTGGGGGTGTAGCTTGGAGGTAGAATGACTCTGGGTTCAATTCCTAGCACCAAAAATGAATTAACTAATAATGAACTTAGAAATTGTACTTTCTTGCTGGCGCTCACCCTCTCTCTTTGCTCTGCAGAGAAAACCGAGGATGATGTGGAGCGGGAAGCCCGGCTTGTGGAGCAGTGGGTGGGGCTGACCGAGGAGAGGAACGCTGTGCTGGTGCCGGCCCCTGGCAGTGGGATCCCCGGGGCGCCCGCTGACTGGTAAGGCCATCCCTCCTCTGCAGGTCTGGCAGGTAGTACAGCCCGCCTGTGGCAGGAACCGTGCAAGTGGCTTTCTAGACTAGAGACAGTAAATGCCAGAATGGAGAGCCTCGGGGAAGGGCCCCCCATCACTAGGGCTCCTTCCTCTTTATGCCTTCCTAAACCACAGGAAGCTTCCTCCCACAGGAAGCCTGAGAGCACTGATGGTCTGGCCAGGAGCCATATACCACCCTACTCTGTTCCTCTGCATGAGCAACTCGAACATCGTTTCATGATCCCCAGAAACTTCTTTTAGTTTGACTCAAAAGAAGGATGTGTACTAGGAGAGAGAGAAAATGTATCTTCTTCTTTGCCCTCCTACCTGCTTACCTTGGTAACCAGCATGTAGACACTGCCTAATCGATCAGTTCGTGATTGATTAGCAATCCTAGATATGGTCATGAGAAACAAGCCTGGAACCTCAGGCTCTGGAGTGAGGATCTGGATTATGTTTCTAGCTTCCACCTGTGGTGTGTGTGTGTGTGTGTGTGTGTGTGTGTGTGTGTGTGTGTGTGTATCTCCCTTGAGTTTTTTCAACATTTTATTTCTAATCTATTCCAGGGCTACCTTTTTTGTTTTTATTTATTTATTTATTTATTTATTTATTTATTTATTTATTTATTTTGGTGGTACTGGGGTTCCTGGAAACCCTTCTACTTCCGGGCTATACTTCGAACCTGTGCGATCCTCCTGTCTCTGCCTCCCAAGCACAGGGATTACAAGCGTGCGCCACCATGCCCGGCCCTACCTTTTTTATAGTGTGGTGAAAATTAGAAAACATGCCTATAAAATGCCTTGTGTATTATGTGTAGTATAGTACATATGAGATATCTTTTGTGCCATTCATTAAATGTTAGCCAGGCGTGGTGACTCATGCCTGTAATCTCAGTACGTGGGGGACCAAGACAGGAGGACTGCAGGTTAGCAGCCAGCCTCAGCAACATAGTGAGGCCCTATGCAACTTAATGAAACCCCATTTCAAAATTAAAAATAGGCCAGGAGTGTAGCTCAGAGGTAGAATGATCCTGGGTTCCATCCCCAGTAACACACACACACACACACACACACACACACACACACACACACTACCTGCTGTTTCTTACTCTTTCTCATTACAAAATTTTCTCCTGGATATTTAAGAGAAAAGAGATTCCCTTTGAACACAGTATGTATATGCCCAGATGGTTTATTTTGGACAGGCATAGAGCCTTTAATGATATTACTTGTGTCTCCATTGATAGGTGGAAGTGTGATCCATTTCATGGTCTGTTTTATGAAGCTCAAGAATTGGCGAGCCCATACCCTGAAACCTGATGTTTCTCCCTTTACATTCTGCACTTGTGCTGCAATCCTATCAATCACTCGAGTCTCCCTGCTGGCCACTTCCTGAGAAAGGCCACCTCGTTTCCAACCTGCTCTTCAAAGCCCTCTGCAGACAGTCTTAGCCCCCCAGAGCCCGAGATTAACAGGCGTACACCACAGCGCCTGGCCTCTTCTAGGTCTTCTTGTCCCTACTGTTCTTTTCTCTAGGCTTTGATCCTTCTTGTTTTCCCTAATCATACCCCTCTCCCTTGTCCCCACCACCCGTTTTATGCACTAGAGGCCATTAATCAAAGCAAAGATTATTTGAAGCCTTTCTAAAAATAATTCTAGTGACGGGGGCAAGGGGGAGGTGTGTTGCGATGGTTCACGTGAGCAGGGAGGTCAAGAAAGGTAAAAGTAGTTCAGGACTGAAACCTGCCTCTCCACAGTGCTTCTCTTCTGCTCCCAGAGCTCTGAGGCATCTTGTAATCTAAGAAGATGTAAAACACATGTTTTATTATTGAATTTTGGTTTTAACTCTAGGATCCCACCTCCTGGAATGGAAACCCACATACCAGTTCTCTTCCTTGATTTGAATGGTGAGTTCCAGGGGTCACCACACTCAGTAAAGATTTGTTACGTGTTCAGACTCACTTTTCTTTGATGTATAAAGCACTTCTGTAATGACTCATGTGCCAAAAGTAGGTGACATTTTTGGTCCATTCAAACATATTATAAACATGGTATGTAGAATCACTGGAGGAGACATGTGAATATTTAATAAAAGCATGAGCGCACTTGGGGAATTTGAAAGCTTTATACAAGAACATTAAGATGATTGCTCTGAAACATTAATGGATATAAACATTACTTGGGAAAGTGAACACCCCCAGAGACTCTGACTCTTTAGGTTTGGCAAGGGCCTGGAAATCTGCATTTCAGATTGGTGCCCTTTGCTCCCTACCCTCAATAGGTTTTTGTTTGTTTGTTTGTTTGTTTTGTTTTGTGATACTGGGGGTGTAACCCAGGGGCGTTCTACCTTTGAGTTACACCCCCCAGCCTTATTTTTTATTCTTTATTTTGAAACAGGGTCTCTCTGAGTTGCAAAGGGCCTCACTAAGTAGCTGAGGCTGTCTGCAAACCGTGATCCTCCCGTCTCAGCCTCCCAAATGCTGGAAATACAAGCGTGCTCCACCACATCCGGCCACCTTAATAGTTTTGATGCCAGAAAAAGATTATGCTGCAACCTTGCATTAACAGTTATTTTTCCATGTGATAACTAAATAGGGCCTGGGCAAACCTAGAAAGTGATTTTCAATGTGTTTCAGGAATAAAATCCTTTTCCAAATGTGATCTATAGTAGAACCCTCTACATTGAGAATAAAGGCAGATTTGCTGAGTTTGAAGATGGTCAGACTCATGACAGGTCCTTCTATAAGACCCCAGGGTTCATTAAAACAGCCTGAAAACCTCTGCTCTGGAGGGAAGGCCATTAATGGGTGAATGGAAGACATGGAGAGAAGGCTTTAAAGGTCTAGAAGTAGACTGTGTGCCCCGTGAGTTGGTGAGTTCCCATGATCATAGGGATGTAAGCAACAGCTGATGACCACTTACAGAGAGTTGTTTTTTTTTTTTTTTTTTTTTTTTTTGGTGGTACTGGGGTTCCTGGAAGCCCTTCTACCTCTGGGCTACACTCCCAGACCTATTTTTTTTTAATATATTTTTGAAACAGGGTCTCTTATGCCAGCGTGGCTGGCTTCGAACCTGCGCGATCCTCCTGTCTCCGCCTCCCAAGCGCGGGGATTACAAGCGTGCGTCACCACACCCGGCCCCACTTACAGGGATTTTTGAAGGGTGAATTCTATAATGGATCGGGCATTGGAAAAAGAACTGTGATTTTTTTTTTTTTTTTTTTTTGTGGTACTGGGGATAGAACCTAAGGGATTTCTACCTCTGGGATACACTCCCAGACCTATTTTATTATTTGATTTGGAACTAGGGTCGCACTAAGTTGCTGACAGCCTCACTAAGTAGCTGAGTCTGGCTTCGAACTTGCATGATCCTCCTGTCTCAGCCTCCCAAGTACTGGGATTACAAGCGTGCGCCACCACGCCCGGCAAGAACTGTGTTTCTAAATTGATAATTTAACAGCTAAAAATTGAGTATAAGTTATGTAAGTAGGACAAACCTAACATCAATTACAGGAAGAACTGACATCAAAAAGACAGTAAGCCAGGCATGGTGGCGCACGCTTGTAATCACAGTATTTGGGAGGCTGAGACAGGAGGATCACAGGTTCCCCACCAGCCTCAGCTACTTAGCGAGGCCCTCCACAACTTAGTGAGACACTGTTTCAAAATAAAGAATGAGCCGGGTGTAGTGGCGCACGCTTGTAATCCCACCATTTGGGAGGCTGAGACAGGCGGATTGCGGTTCGAGGACAGCCTCAGCTACTTAGTGAGGCCCTTTGCAACTCAGTGAGACCTTGTTTCAAAATAAAGAATAAAAAATAGGGCTGGTGGCGTAGCTCAGAGGTAGAATGCCCCTGGGTTTCATCCTCAATACAGTAATAAATAAATAAATAAATAATAGTTCTGGGGATGGAGCTTCGAGGTAGAATGCCCCTGGGTTCAATCCCAAATTCTGTAAAAAATAAATAAATAAATAAGCAAAATTCCAAGGTCTTTAGTGGAAATATTATTACACATAGGATATGTTCACTCCATCTTCCTGGAGGCAACTTTCTAGCTCTTATCGTTGTATTTTCTCTTCTCTACAGTGTTGAGGATGGAAGCCAGCCCTCTCTCATGCTAGGCAAGTGCTCTACCACTGAGCTACACACCTAGCCCCTCTTAGAGTTGTACTTTTGTAAGTCTTGGAGTGTCTACTTCAATTTCAGGATGAAAAAGGAAAGAAAAAATTAAAATGTGTCCCATGGAAAATCCATCTGTAAAAAACTACACATTTCTGGGCTGAGGTGTAGTTCAGTGGTAGACCCCATGCTTAGCATGCATGAGTCCCCTGCGTTCAATCTCTAGCACCCAAAAAAAAAAAAAAAAAAGCCATTTCTTTGAATTTTTGGTGATTGCTTAAAAACCATCTTTCTCCCATGTCTGTGCATTAAATTTGGCTAGCGGATGACCTCAGTGCCAACGAGCAGCTAGTCGGCCCACATGCTTCAGGTGTGAACTCGATCCTGCCCAAGGAACATGGCAGCCAGTTTTTCTACCTGCCCATCATAAAACACAGTGACGATGAGGTAACTCACCCCCGGGCTCTCTCCAAAGCCTTCAGATTAGCACACAAGCCCTGTGGGTCTCTGTCTTCCTGATAAACTGCTGTGGTCTGCTTGGGGGAAGAGGACAGGGGACTTTAACCTGAAGTAGAATATTTCTGTTGTCATTTAAAACAGTTGAAGAAAGAAGTCTGTTTGATTGCATGGAGTTGGATGTATTTTCTTTCTCTAGTAAGTCAGGCAAAAGTGCTACCCATGAGCTGCCTCGATCCCATCTCTCCGTCCCTCTCCCTCTCCTAGGTTTCAGCCACGGCCTCTTGGGACTCCTCGGTGCATGACTCCGTTCACCTGAACAGGGTTACACCGCAGAATGAGAGGATTTACCTAATCGTGAAGACCACGGTGCAGCTCAGCCACCCCGCCGCTATGGAGTTAGTATTACGAAAACGGATTGCAGCCAATATTTACAACAAACAGGTAGTGCCGGGGACTGGTTCTGCCCGTGTCTGTGAGGTCCGACTGACTTTTTCCCTTCTCTCTATCACAATATCATGTTTTGTGCAGCTAATACAGGAGATATTCAAAATGTCACCACACTGGCCAGGTTAGAGTCTGATTCTTGTTTATCCAAGAGAGTGGGGCATGAGGACCACAGAGATAAATATCCCCAAAGACATTGGCACCTCGGTGCAAGTGGAACTCATAACCCTGGAGGCAGTCAGCAGAGCTGTGCCCTTTCAGTGTTTGAAAAGTAGAAATGCTGAGAGGGAGAGGTTAAATACCAGGTCCAGTCAGGTGAGGTCCCAAAGCGGGACAGAACACAGATCTCAAAAAAAAACCCTGTCCTTCCGCTTTACCAAATGGTATCTCAGAGGGACTGCCAGTAGAACTGACACTTTCAGATGTTCTGAATCACAAAAGGCCAATTAAACTCGGAGAAGTCGGTGAAAGTTAACAGACAGGAAAGGGACACAGTCACCGGAACCCCCAACATGCTGCACGTTATATAATCTAGTCTCCAAAGTACAGCTGGACATTGTTGTCCCTCGGAGATGGGGACAAGAACAAGTTCACCTTTTGTCCCTGTTTTTCTGAATATGATGTGTGTGTGCATCAAAAACATAGTAATTTATAATGTGTTTGCAATTTGTCAAATTCTAAATGACTTATATTTGTTGCACAGCTTAATTAGCTTTTCTTTTTTTTTTTTTTTTTTTTTTTTTTTTTTTGCCAGAGTTTCACACAGAGTTTGAAGAGGAGAATATCATTGAAAAATATATTTTATTCCTGTGGTGTCACCTATGAAATAGTATCCAATATACCAAAGGTAAAATATGCACTTTTTTATACTGGGGCTTAAACTCTACCATCTAATTATACTCCTTGCCCTTATTTTTTTAGTTTGAAACAGAATCTCACTAAGTTGCTGAGGGCTTCACTAAGTTGTTGCTGAGGCTGGCCTCAAACCTGCAATCCTCCTGTCTTAGTCTCCTAAGTACTGAAATTGCATGTATGTGTCACCATGCCAAGCTATCTTACTTTAAAGCACACAAATAAAAACAAACTAATTAACTTTGGATGCTGGGGATGGAACCCATTTGCTATTTTTAAACAAGGTCTCGCTGAGTTGCTGAGGGCTTGCTAAATTGCTGAGGCTGATAACGAAACTGCAGTCCTCCTATCTCAGCTCCCCAAGTACTTGGATTAAAGGCACACGCAACACCACACCCAGATGCCTTTTTAAATATCAGTATATAAATAATGGAGAGTGAGTTCATTCTCTATTCTTTTGCAGGATTTTCTCACCACACTTGTGATGAAAACATTTGTTCACGTAAAGCTGTTGACATTTCCTTCCTCTGTTCCCCTTAGGCAACAGAGGAGATTGAGGACCGGGAAACACTGGCTCTCCTGGCCGCAAGGAGTGAGAACGAGGGCACGTCAGATGGAGAGACATACATCGAGAAGTACACCCGGGGCGTGCTGCAGGTCGAGAACATTCTGAGCCTCGAACGGCTCCGGCAGGCAAGTAACTGGACCCCACTTCAGGGGACAAGGATGGAATTTTTCAACTTACATGTCAGCATTTTACAGCTATCATCTAAAAGACTGACCACAAAACTTAGAGGAAAGAATATTTTCTTATAGGTTTGGGTTCAATCCATGTGAGGCTGGGGGCCTCAGATCTCAAGGCATCGCAGAGGAAGGAGAGATGGAGAACAGATAGGCTGCATTCCTCACATCATGAAGGCCAGAAGCAAGAGAGAGAGCAGAGGGAGGAGGAACCCATACATAGTCCCTGAGGCTGCACCCCCAGGGGCCTACTCCCTCCAGCCACACCCTATGGGTCCAGGCCATTACCCAGAGAAATCCATAAAATGAATTTATCCACTGCAGGAATTACAACCCTCCAGACTCAATTACATCAATTTCAAAAATTAATAAATGAAGCCGGGCATGGTGGCGCACGCTTGTAATCCCCACGCTTGGGAGGCAGAAATAGGAGGATCACACAGGTTCGTAGCCAGCCGCCCTGGCTTAGGAGACCCTGTTTCCAAATAAAAATATAAAAAAAATAGGTCTGGGAGTTTAGCCCAGAGGTAGAAGGGCATCCAGGAACCCCAGTACCACCAAAAAAATAAATAAATAA
Source organism: Muscardinus avellanarius (assembly GCF_963383645.1). Lineage (NCBI taxonomy): Eukaryota > Metazoa > Chordata > Mammalia > Rodentia > Gliridae > Muscardinus > Muscardinus avellanarius. The sequence goes on along the minus strand of NC_137800.1, from coordinate 75,045,397 downwards.
ATAAAATTAATAAATGAGCTCTTTAGGGGACATGTTAACATTAACCAAACCCCTCTCTAAAATCTATCACTAAAGGAGTCATTGAGGAGCAATTTCTTAGTGAAAGGACTGACAGAAAATGCTAAAAATAGCCAGACGTGGTGGCCCACACTTGTAATCCCCACGCTTGGGAGGCTGAGACAGGAGGATCGCACAGGTTCGAAGCTCAGCCTCAGCTACTTAGTGAGGCTCTCAGCAACTTAGTGAGACCCTGTTTCCAAATAAAGTATAAAATAGGTCTGGGAATATAGCCCAGAGGTAGGAAAGCCCCTGGGTTCCACCCCCAGTACCACACAAAAAAAAAAAAAGCTAAAAATATAAACAATGGAGCCAGGCATGGTAGTGCACGCCTATAATCCCAGTACTTGGGAGGCTGAGACAGGAGGATCACAGGTTCAAAGCCAATCTTGGGGACTTAGGAGGACACTGCTTCAAATTAAAAATAAAAAGGGCTGAGGGTTTAGCTCAGAGGTAGAATACCCCCCTGGGTTCAACCCCCAGGATTGATAGATGCATGGCTAACTTTTACTGAATATGCCTATTTACCAAGCACTGTGCCTTGGTTATTTTGGAACATTATTTTGTTTACTCATCAAGGTAACTCTCTGAGGTAAGTACTGTTGTAATCCTCATTTTGAAAGGAGAATGCTAAGGCTCAGAGAAGTTAGCTGCCTCACCCCAGGTCACACAACTAGAAAGAGGTACAAGGTCCTGTGTAAACACAGGGAGCTTAACTCCAAAGCCCGGTTGTGCCGCCATTCGCTCCCTGATGTTTACATCTGCGTTAAGGTTTGAGATAACAGCAGGAGTTGGAGCGAAGATGATCTCTTCAGTATTGGAGCTGTAGGACTGCACGGTGCGCTCTGCTCATTCTACAGGAGCGGCTGTTGACACTGTGGACCATGTGTGTTGGGTGACAGGAGAAATGAGACCGGTGTCTGTTAGAAAAATCTCCCCTTAGCCGGGCGTGGTGGCGCACATTTGTGATCCCAGCATTCAGGAGGCTGAGACAGGAGGATCACGGTTCGAGGACAGCCTCAGCTACTTAGGCCCTTTGCAACTCAGAGAGACCCTGTTTCAAAATAAAGACTAAAAAATAGGGCTGGGGTGTACCTTGCAGGTAGAATGCCTCTGGATTCCATCCCCAGTACCACCAAAAAAAGAAAAAAGTAAAATCTCCCCTTAGTGGATATCTTACCTAAATTGCTACACAAATAAAAAGCAAACAGCATAAAATCTTATTGTCATTTTCTAAGTAAAATATATAGCTAGAGAGATCTTTTCATTTTTTTCTGTGTGCTTATGTAAAAAAAAAAAAAATTCACAAGATATTTATGCATGTTGCAGCAGAAGGCTGCGTTCTGTGTCCTTTCCACTGTCAGCACTTTGAGCTGCCACTGCCTGAATAGTGCCTGCCTAGCACCCTGGTTTTTTGTTTAATGTTTTTGATATTACAGAAAAAAAAAAGTGGGTTGAGGAAGACTCCAATTTTTTTTTTTTTTTGTGTGTGTGTGTGTGTGTACACACGCGCGCTACTATGGATTGAACCCAGAGGGTATTCTGCCTTGAGCTACCCCCGAACCTTTTTTAATTCTTTTTTTTTCCATTTTATTTATTTACTTATTCATTTATTTATTTATTTTGCAGAACTGGAGTTGGAACCCAGGGGCATTCTGCCTCCAAGCTATACCTCCAGCTCTATTTACTTTTATTCTTTAATTTGAAATAGGGTCTTACTGTGTTGCAGAAGGCCCCACTAAGGAACTGAGGCTGGCTGTGAACCTGTGAGCCTTCTGTCTCAGCCTCTCAAGTACTGAGATTACAGGCATATGCCACCATGCCCAGCTTATCTTTTTATTTTTTTTTTTTTATTTGAAATGGGTTCTAAGTTGCCGAGACTGGCCTAGAACCTGTGATCTTTCTATCTCCGCCTCCCAAGTAGTGGGATTAGGAATCCGGTTTTTAAAATATGAATTTGTAAACCGGGCATGCTGCTAGATGCTTGTAATCCTAATACTTGGGAGGCTGAGACAGGAAGATCACAGGTTTGTGGCCAGCCTCAACTATTTAGTATGTCCCTTTGCAACTTAATGAGACTCTGTTTCAAAATAAAGAATAAAAAATAAGCCTGGGGGCATAGCTTGGAGGTAGAATGCTCCCGGGTTCACTCGCCAGTTCTGCAGAAAATAATAAAATAAATAAATAATAAATAGATAAATATGGATGTGTGGCTGTGCGTGTGTGTACAATTGGTATTTTCACGATATTTTCTAAATCTTCTTAAAATAAACATGTTTTCTTTATAATCATATGATGCAATAATAGACGTTACCTTTCAACAATTACCTGTTTACAGGCTGTCACCGTCAAGGAAGCACTTTCCACCAAAGCTCGGCACATTCGGAGGAGTCTTAGTACCCCAAATGTCCACAACGTAAGTGCACCCCACGAGGACCTTACATCACTGGGCTCAGGATTGGGGTGGGGGACCTCCTAGAGGATGGGAGGCTGGAGTGGATGCCATGGGAATAGAGCAGCTGGCACTGAAGCAGGCGCCAGCGCGCTGAGCCTGCATCCCTGTACCAGCAAACCATAGCAGAGCCAGCCCCCCATAGAGAACTCACTTAGCTCCTCAGCCAGTCCCTCTAGAAAGTTCGGTCTGTGGAAACTGGAGGGAACACTGTCAGCTAAAGGAAGGACAGGTGAGTGCCTGGACCACTTCCAGGCATCCTCTCCTGAGAAGAGTCAAAGATCCTCCCAACCCGGCTTGGTGGCGCACGCTTGTAATCCCAGCGCTTGGGAGGCTGAGACAGGAAGATCGCCCAGGATCGAAGCCAGCCTCAGTTACTGAGTGAGGCTCTCGGCAACTTATCGAGACCCTGTTTCCAAATAAAGTTTAAAATAGGTCTGGGAGTAGCCGGGCATGGTGGCGCACGCTTGTAATACCAGCATTCAGGAGGCTGAGACCTGGAAGATCGCGGTTCACAGACAACCTCAGCTATTTAGTGAGGCCCTCTGCAACTCAGTGAGACCCTGTTTCAAAATAAAGAATAAAAAAATAGGGCAGGGGGTGTAGCTCGGAGGTCAAATGCCCCTGGGTTCCATCCCCAAACCCACACACAAAAAAAAAAAATAGGTCTGGGAGTATAGCCCAGAAGTAGCCATCCCTGGGTTCCATTCCACAAAAAAAAAAAATCCTCCCAAGGAAAAATGGGAGACAATTTGCCATCCTCATCTCCAAAATTGCTAGAAAATTATTAAGAACAAGGTATGAATATTTACAAAATTGTCTTACAACAAGCCACAGAGCAAACCACAGCAAATGGCTATCATAGACGTTATTTCTGACCACAGTGCAATCAGTAGAACCAGGTAATAAGAGACCCATACAGGTGTGAATGGTAAAACACTCTCCCAATTAATTCATGAGTCAAAGAAAAGATCATAGTCAGAATTAGGATGAACTTAGAATTAAATGGAGATATATATATATATATATATATATATATATATATACACACACACATATATATACATATACATATACATACACACACACACACACACACACACACACACACACACACACACACACACACACATATATATATATGCTGGGCGTGGTGGCGCACGCTTGTAATCCCAGCATTTGGAAGGCTGAGACCAGAGGATACAGGTTCACGGCAGCCTCAGCTACATAGTTAGGCCCTCTGCAACTCAGTGAGACCCTGTTTCAAAATAAAGTATAAAAAATAGGGCTGGGGTTGTAGCTCAGAGGTAGAATGCCCCTGGGTTTCATCCCCAGTACTACATGCACACACATGTGCACGCACACACACACACACACACACACACACGTGGGATACAGCCAAAGTGGCACTTAGTTGGAAATTATCAGCCCTAAATTCCCTATTTCTTCATGTATACTAGATAGACAGTGAGAGCTGCTACTAGGAAATTCACAATGTGTATGCTAAGAGTAAGGAAAAAGGCTGGGTGTGGTAGTGTGTGTCTGTAGTTCCAGCTACTTGGGAGGCTGAAGTGGGAGAATCACTTGAGGCAAGGAGTTCGACACCAGCCAAGACAACATAGCAAGACTGTTTCCAAAAAAAAAAAAGAAAGGAAGGAAGGAAGGAAGGAAGGGGAAGAAGGAAGGAAGGAAGGAAGGAAGGAAGGAAGGAAGGAAGGAAGGAAAGAAAGAAAGAAAGAAAGAAAGAAAGAAAGAAAGAAAGAAAGAAAGAAAAGAAAAGAAAATAGGGAGATAGCTTGGTGGTGGAGTATGTACTTAGCCTGCACTGGCCTTCAGTTCTGTCCCCAGCACAAAAACAAATCATGTAGTAATGAAAAACTACTTAGGAATTAATTTTTTTTTTTTTTACAGTACTGTGGATGGAACCCAGGGGCATTCTACCTACACCCCCAGCCCTATTATTTATTCTTTATTTTGAAACAGGGTCTCACTGAGTTGCAAAGGGCCTCACTAAAGTAGCCGAGGCTGGCCGTAAACCCAGATCCTCCTGTCTCAGCCTCCCAAATGCTGGGATTACAAGTGTGCGCCACCATGCCTGGCTCAGAAGTAATCTTTAAAAAAATTTTTTTTTTTTCTAGCCAGGCATGGTAGCGCACGTTTATAATCCCAGCATTTGGGAGGCTGAGACAGGAGGATTACAATTCACAGACTGCCTTATCTACTTAGTGAGGCCCTCAGCAACTTAGTGTGACCCTGTTTCAAAATAAAGAATAAAAAATAGGGCCAGGGGTGTAGTTCAGAGGTAGAATGCCCCCTGGGTTCCACCCCCAGACCCGAAAAAAAAAAAAAAAAAAAAGTCTAGCTATTTAAAGAGGACAAAGGAAAATGTTAATGACGCCACTGGTATTCAATTAGCAAAATCCAGACAGTGGGAAACGAAAGGGAAAATGACCTAATTCTTTAAGCAAATTAAACTTAAATGTAATTAAATTGTTTTTAAAACAGATTAAACTTCAAACAAATTCAAATTTAAGAAAAGGGAGAACTCATAGATTAAGAGAGTCTTAAGAAATAAAGATTTGATAATGTCTTATGGGCATAGTTTTTGAAAAGGGTAGGGGAAAAGTTCCTTATCTTAAGTTAAAGAAGAAAATTAATACATTCAAGTAAAGAAGAAAATAAAAATTAGAACAGAAAATACAATAAATTCAAATAATATTAGAACAAATATATATGAATTCGGATACAAATAGAATCAACAAAGCTGAAAAGTAGATTGCTTAAAAAACACTGGTCAAGCTGGACGTGGTAACGCACATTTGTAACCCCAGCATTTGAGAGACGGGAGGATCACTGTTCAAGGACAGCCTTAGCTACTAGGCCCTTTGCAACTCAGTGGGACCCTGCTTCAAAATAAGAATAAAATAGAGCTGGGGGTGTAGCTCAGAGTTAGGATATCCCTGGGTTCCATCCCCAGTACTGAAAAAAAAAAAAAAAGACTGGTCAAATGGACTGACTTTTACTTACTTAAGATTGTTTGAGGAAAGAAAGAAAAACTTGGAGAAGATAGAAATATTTTTGGAAATAAGAAAAAGGTGTAGAGAGAGCAGAGACTTAGACATATCCGAATGAACCATGAGTAATGTCATGCCATCACATATAAAAGCTTTAACAAAATAGAAATTTCCTTCAGGAACTGAATTAGGAAGAAATAGGAAGTTTGAATACAATTATCACCCACACTAAGATAATGTTCATTAATGAGAAATTACAGTATCAAAAACTTGGCATTTGAACTTAAACTTATGTATAAATTCCCAATAGATTTTTTTTTTTTGGTAGAATTGTATAAGCTTATCCTAATATCTCTATGCAAAAGCAGAGCTGAAGGCACACATACCTAATCTACAGCCCAGAGATTCCGTGTCCTGGATGCATACATACTCCGGAGAGTCTCTCAGATACACCGACTGTATTTAGAGCTACTGATACTAGAAACAGTAAACACATCAATACTCGTAGGATGCAGCTAGTGATAGAGACAGTGACAGCACTCATTGCATCATAGTTTGAATAGAAAAAAATTATAAACAGCCCAGATATCCATCAAGAGGAGAATAGAACAAAAAAGACCATGTATAGTAAGATAACGCTTACATGAAATATGCAAATCTGCAAAATAGGGCTGGGTTTTAGCTGGTGGTAGAGTGCTTGCTTAACACATGGGTCAAGGCCCTGGGTTCAATCCCCAGCACCACAATAATAATAATTATAATAAGAATAGTACTTATTGTTTATGAGTGTATACACATGTAATTACACATAGTATGTACAAAAATAATAAACCCCAAATTGAGGTAGTCATTATTCCTGGGGAGGGAAGGAAGAATGACATACAGGCATCCCATATGTCTATGGAACTATCATTTCTTTATATAAGAAGATAATCGTGTGAAATGCATGAACCTCATTGATAAATCTATTTCTCTCTTACAGGTTTCTTCCAGTCGGCCAGACCTTTCTGGCTTTGATGAAGATGATAAGGTATGTGTCTAGGTTTACAGCAGAAACTGTGGTTTTGGCTTTTTTTGTTTGTTTGCAGGTCTGGGGATGGAACCCAGGGGCATTCGACCACCGAGCTACACCTCCATCCTATTTTTTATTCTTTATTTTCAAACACGTTCTCACTAAGTTGTGGAGGGCCTCACTAAGTAGCTGAGGCTGTCCACGAACTGTGATCCTCCAGTCTCAGCCTCCCAAGTACTGGGATTACAAGCGTGCGCCACCACGCCCGGCTTAGCGTAAGCTATGTTCTTGATGACATAGTTTGTGCTTATGCTTTGGGGCAGTGTCTTCAAGAAGTTTAAAATCTACTTCTTAGAATACAGGTGATGGTGGCTTACACCTATAATCTTAGTACGGAAGGCTGAGACAGGAGGGTCACAGGTTCAAGACCAGCCTCAGCAATTGGGTGAGAGCCTGGTTTAAAATAAAAAATAAAAAGAGCTGGAGTTTAGCTCAGTAGTAGAATGCCTCTGGGTTCAAGTTTTAGTACAATCAATCAATCAATCAATCAATAATCCCCAGAGGAATCCAATTCCTGAGAAGTTGAGATAAAGTAATAAGTTCAAATGATACACAAGGGTTTTCTCCCCTTAGTGCATCAATGCCTTCTGTCTGTTTGAAACTCTGAAATCACAGGTACACACTGAGTCCCACGCCACCTAGTTTGATGGGTCAGTCCCGGCTGGTACTGCTACTCAAGCAGAATTATTAGTAGAACTAAAAGTATGTTAGTTTGGTCTTTTTACATTATCCAGTCACCAGGGCTTTATTCCAAACTGATATTAGTGGCTGCCTCCAGGAAGGGGAAGATGAATGGGACCCCAGAGTGGTTCAGAGGTGCGTTGCACTTCAGTAAATTTATTAAATCCTGAGAGGCGAGGCGTGGTAGTGTGCACCTATCATCTCAGTACATAGGGTAGGGGGGTGAGACGGGAGGATCATGGGTTCAAAGCCAGCCTCAGCAATTTAGTAAGATCCTCAGCAACTTAGGGAGACCCTCACTCAAAATAAGAAATAAAACAGGGCTGGGGTGTAGCTCGGAGGCAGAATACCTCTAGGTTGAACCTGTAGTACCCCCCCCCAAATTTGAGGAATACAAAAAATATTAATATGCAAATAAAGAAAAAGCACATGTACTAAAATAAAAAGAATAATAATAAATAATAAAACAAAAATAACATGTATTAAATAAATCAAACGAATAAATAAAGAACATGTATTAAAAATAGAAGAAACTGGACTGAAGATATAGCTCAGTGGTAGAACTTGCCTAGCATGTGCAAGGGCCTGTGTTCTCCTCCTTTCTCTCTCTCTCTCTCTCTCTCTCTCTCTCTCTCTCTCTCTCTCTCTCTCACACACACACACACACACACACACACACACACACACACACACAGAGGCAGGCAGTTTTAAAAATAGAAGAAACGCAAATCTAGGCTTCTTTCTCCTTTTAGAGTGACTTAATCTCAGTTAACCCATATTTTCACCTTGTAGGGTTGGCCGGAGAACCAGTTAGACGTGTCTGACTACAGCTCCAGTTACCAAGATGTAGCCTGTTACGGAACTTTACCCAGGGATTCACCCCGAAGGAGCAAAGAAGGCGGTGGTGAGACTGTTTTGCAGAGCTACTACTTTTTAATTACCTAGGAAAAACATAAAGAGAGTCTTTCATGGATATCATAGAGTGAGATATGAAGCTGAAATTCTAGTTAGCTAGATGGTCTAAAACTGTCTTTTTTAAACAAACACATCATGTTCACTTACTAGATTGATTTTTTTTTTGCTCAGTATTTAACATATCCAAATAATTAACAGTACATTTTTTGTATATCACTTTACGTTTTCCAAATCACTTATCTTTTTTCTCCTTTGTGGTGCTGGGAATTGAACCCAGGGACTCGTGCGTGCTGGGCAAGCCCTGTACCACTGACCTACACCCTCATCTCTTTTAATCTTTTTATTTTGCGGCAGGGTCTCACTAAGTTGCCGAGGCTAGCCTTGAACTTGGCAGATCTCCTGCCTCAGTTTCCCAAGTAGGTGGGATTACAGGTGTGTACCACACTCCTTTTTTTTAATATATCCTAAATTTGAAAATAGTTTTGTTTTGTTTAGTTTTGACTTGTGGTACTGGGATTTGAACACAGGGACATTCTACCTCCAAGCTATATCCCCAGCTCTATTTTTTTATTCTTTATTTTGAAACAGGGTCTCACTAAGTTGGGAAGGGTCTCACTAAGTAGCCCAGGCTGGCTGCAAACCTGGATCCTCCCGTCTCAGCCTCCCAAGTACTGGGATTAAAAGTGTATACCACCATGCCTGGCTGAAATCAATTGTTTCTTTTTTTTTTTCTTTTCTTTTTTTTTTTTTTTCCAGCACTGGAATGGAACCCAAGAACATTCTACCTCCAAGCTATACACCCAGCCCTATTTTTTTTATTTTTATTTGGAAACAGTATCTCACAGAGTTGCAGAGGGCCTCAATAAGTAGCTGAGACTGCAAATTGCAGTCCTCCTGTCTCAGCCTCCCAAATGCTGGGATTACAAGCATGCACCACCATCCCCAGTGTTGAAGTCAGTTTTTTTATTTTGGGGGTTTTTTGTGTGTGTGTGATACTGGGGGTGGAACCCAGAGGCTTTCTACCTCCGGGCTATACTCCCAGACCTATTTTATACTTTATTTGGAAACAGGGTCTCACTAAGTTGCTGAGAGCCTCACTAAGTAGCTGAGGCTGGCTTCGAACCTGCGCGATCCTCCTGTCTCAGCCTCCCAAGTGCGGGGATGACAAGCGTGCGCCGCCACACCCGGCTTGAAGTCAGTTTTGATGATAAAAACACAAATCTTTTGGGGTGTGTTCATCCCTTGGTGGCGCATGCAGATCTTACCACACTATTTTGTACCAAAAGAATATTCATCTCTGTCATGTGTTTTCAATCAAAGAAATTTTTAAGAGAACATGACACATTTTGATATAGAATTTTCTTTAACTAATACTGAAATATTTTGGATGTGCCTAAAGCCCGTTTTCTTCATCGAGAACAATGCCCTAGCCTGGCAATGGGAAGCACATCTTATCATCTCAGCTCCTTGGAAAGCTAAGGCAAAAGGATCACAAGTTCAGGGTCAGCCTGAGAAACTTAGCAAGACCCTGTTTCAAAATAAAAACAAAAAAAGTGCTGAGCCAGGCATGGTGACGCTCTCCTTTAATCTACTTAGGAGGTTGAGTCAAATAGACCACAGGTTTGAGGCCAAGACCTTGTTTCAATCAAAGAAAGATGGATAGGGTGCTGGAGATACATAGCTCAGAAGTAGAATGCCCATGGGTTCAATTTCCGGCACCAAAATTATTATTATTATTATTATTATTATAATATTTATTATTAAAGTAGGGCTGGAGGTATAGCTCAGAGGTAGACTCCCCCTGGGTTCAATCCCCACTACCACACAAAGAAAAAGAGAGAGAGAGAACATGACTGATTCCTAAAGCAGGTTGAGAAATGGTACCAGAAGTGAAATTGATCAGGGGTAACATTATCGCCTGAATATACTGTCTTCCAGTGACTTTGGGGAGCTGCATTCTCTAGAAATGTGAATCAGCTCCGTGGCCTTTGGTGTTACCTACTAAGTGCCATTGTACTAGGAATTGTGAAGAAAATATACAAAGAAAAAGAAAGAAGCCGAGAAAGATAAGACATGAGAACAGGCACGAAAAAAAAAGTTCTCTTTCCTTAGTTGTGTAGAGCTGGGTAGCTCAAGGCAAAAAAGAACTGGCAATCAGACATGCACAGCATTCATTCATTTATTCATTCATTCATTCACTATTATTGAACTTCTATTTGCTATCTTAAACTAGGACCAGGGAAATAAGATATTTAGAAAATAAAACATTCAATGATCAAGTGCCTCACACAGGTACAAATGAGGAAGATTCTGAAAACTCAGACGGTTGGAAAATGTACATGAGCTGAAATTATTCTGATAAACAGTCTTAAGTTGGATCTTGAAAAGAAAGTAGAAAGTTTTAGCCGGGCGTGGTGGCGCACGCTTGTAATCCCCGCATTTGGGAGGCTGAGACAGGAGGATCACGGTTCAAAGCCAGCCTCAGCTACTTAGTGAGGCCCTTTACAACTCAGTGAGAGCCTGTTTCAAAAAATAAAGAATAGCAGGCATGGTGGCGCACACTTGTAATCCCCGCGCTTGGGAGGCTGAGACAGGAGGATCGCGCAGGTTCGAAGCCAGCCTCAGCTGGCTTAAGAAACGCTGTTTCCAAATAACATATAAAATAGGTCTGGGAGTGTAGCCTGGAGGTAGAAGGCCCCTGGGTTCCATTCTCAGTACCACCAAAATAAATAAATTAATTAATTAATAATAAAAATAGGGCTGGGGGGTATTGCTCGAGGTCTGGGAGTGTAGCCTGGAGGTAGAAGGCCCCTGGGTTCCATTCTCAGTACCACCAAAATAAATTAATTAATTAATTAATAATAAAAATAGGGCTGGGGGGTATTGCTCGAAGGTAGAATGCCACTGAGTTCCATTCCCAGTACCACAAAAAAAAAAAAAAGAAAGAATGAGAAAATGAATAAAAAGTTTTGCTTCTTTTTTTTCACACTGACCGGCCTTTCAGTGACTCTTTGTGACATTACTGACTGGTTTCTTTTCTTGCCTACACCCATTTAAATGCTTAACCAAATAATACCGTGTTGGCTCACTGTCGCACCAGACACCCTCGGCGCGGTCTGGGCCTCGCCTCCGTGTGAAAGCGCGCCCCGGGACTCACGCCTCTTTGTCTTCCTCAGGTTGTGCGGTGGAGAATCCTCATGCCTTATCAGTCAGCCCTTTTAAAGCATTCTCTCCTCAGCCGCCAAAGTTCTTCAAACCTCTCATGCCTGTAAAAGAGGAACACAAGAAAAAGATAGCTCTTGAAGCAAGACCTCTTCTAAGCCAGGAGGTAAACACTTGACTTGTCTTGAGGGTGCAGACAGCACAGAACCACGCTGTCTGCAGAGTAGCCGTGCGCTTCCACGAGTCAGATGCAGCATGTACCCACGCACGGGTTAACCCTGCCTGGATCCTCTGCCTAGACGCCTCTTTCTTCAGCACACAGGGCTGTGGTTGTATGATTTTTTGTGTGTGTGATTGTTATTGCTACGGTTTTACTTCTTTGCATTGATGCCTTTTCAAAGTAATTTTTATCTTTCAAGTGAAAAAGAGATGTGTTCCCTGGGTCATCTGCAACTATTCAAGGCTTATCTTTATTCATTATTTTTTTAATAAAACTAATTGTGCTGTTTGCCACAGAATCTGTGTAGTCCTGTCAGATTTCACCCGTAGTTTAACTCTGACCTGCAGAATCGTCTGCTGTGCTACTCACATGTAACGAGAGTGTCGGCATTACTTTTCGAATGTGCACGTACTTAACATGTATTTTGGCCGTCGTTGTCTTTCGTGTGTGATGCATCTGTGTGTCTTAACCTTTGCAGAGCATGCCTCCATCTCAGGCACATAACCCTGGCTGCATGGTGCCCTCAGGAAGCAATGGCAGCAGCATGCCAGTAGAACACAATAGCAAACGTGAGAAGAAGATTGTAAGTTCTGAACCCATTTCTGTCATATTGCCTGGTGGTGGGTTTAAGCCCTTTCACGGACCATTGTCCAAATGCTTTAGAACACATTACGACATGTATCAAATCTTTGCTTTAAGAGGAAAGTGACCCTCTGGGCACGGTGGAGCATGCCTGTAATCCCAGTACATGGGAAGTTGAGCCAGGAAGATCACAGGTTCAAGGCCAAACCTCAGCAACCTAGTGAAACTATTTCAAAATTTAAAAGGGCTGGGGGTGTAGCGTGGAGGTACAATGCCCCTGGGTTCCATCCCCAGTACCAAAAGCAAAACAAAATTAAAAGTAAGCTGGGCAGGGTGGCACACACCTGTAATCCCAGTACTTGAGAGACTTGAGCAGAGAATCTCGGCTTTGAGGATGCAGTGTGTCGAGACCCTTAGCAACCTAGTGAGACTGTTTCGAAAACAAAAAAGGGGCTGGGACAGTAACTCAGAGGTAGAATGTCTCCGAGTTCAATCTCTAGTACATAAATAAATAAACTGCCAAGCCGGGCATGGTGGCACACGCTTGTCATCCCAGCACTTGGGCGGCTGAGACAGGAGGATCGCAGTTTGCAGCCAGCCTCAGCTACTTACAGAGGCCCTCTGCAACTCAATGAGACCCTGTTTTAAAATAAAGAATAAAAAAAAATAGTGCTGGGTGTGTAGCTTGGAGGTAGAATGCCCTTGAGTTCCACCCCCAGTACTGCAAAAAAAAAAAAAAAAATTTTTTTTTTTTTTAATAAATAAAATGAAAGGCTGGGGGTATAACTCAGAGGTAGAATGCTCCTGGGTTTCATCCCCAGTACCATACCAAAAAAAAAAAGAGAAAAAAGTTACCATTCATAATAAAATTCTGCATTAATTTGACAATGACCTGTGATTTTTCTAAATGCTCATTTATTCTATTTATTTACTTTTTGCTCAGGATGGCTGACTTTGCTTAGGAAAGCAGGGGGGCGGGGGCAGGGTACCTTCAGTGAGTCCAATCTTTAAAAAATAGTGCCACAGAGCTGACTTTAACTAACGCCGGATTCTTTTTAATGTGCCCATACTATTGCCTAGATTCTGAAGTTAATCTACCTAGAGGAGTTGTACTTACTTGGAGTAAGTAATCGTGCCTCTGGCTGTGGGTGTGTTTGAAAGCTTCTCTGTGTTGTCGGATGCTCCTGCCGCGGCGACTCTGTAGTTGCGGTTGCTCCATGCTCCGTAGTCACCTCACCCATCACTGTCATAATCCCTCTCGCTCCAGTAACCTTCGTTAATTAGTGCTTGGTTTTCAGGCAAGCTTTCTTATTTGTGCTTATCTGTATTTAGCTGCAGGTAGGTTGGAGCTCTACAACAGACCTCATTCCCAGCGACCGATTTTAAAAATCATTCATTTGAAAGAATTTTTTAAATGGTGTTGTACCACTTTAGACTTTAGATTATACCTCAATTAAAAATGTTTGAAAAAAAAGCCGGGCGTGGTGGCGCATGCTTGTAATCCCCGTGCTTGGGAGGCTGAGACAGGAGGATCGCACGGGTTCGAAGCCAGCCTCAGCTACTTAGTGAGGCTCTCAGCAACTCAGTGAGACCCCTTTTCCAAATAAAATATAAAAATTAGGTCTGGGAGTGTAGCTTGGAGGTAGAAAGCCTCTGGGTTCCATCCCCAATACCACCAAAAAAAAAATTTTTTTTGGAAAATTTGTTCATCCTCAAACCTGGAAAGAATTCTCTGATTGTGTGTCTCAGCTTTCACTTGTCTGTGACTTCCTAGGCTTGAAGAGAGTAAAGCTAGTTGGGCATGGAGGTGCACACCTGTAATCCAGTACTGGGAGGGCTGAGACAAGAGGATCACGGGTTTGAGGCCGGCCTCAGAAACTTAGGGAGACCCTGTTTCAAATTTAAAAAAATTAAAAGGGCTGGGGGTGTAGCTCAGAGGTAGAATGCCCCTGGGTTCAATCTCCAGTACGAAAACAAAAGCAAACAAAAAGCCTGCTTGAAATGAGATAAAGCTGCTTGATGTTTATGGCTGTGACCAGCTATGTTGGGCAGGGTGTGGGGAGGCTTGTTTCCCAGCTGCACCATGTCAGATCCATTCCAAAGGTTCATCAACGTGAGATCCTGTGACAGTAACAAAATACGCTGCTAACGCACACTGTGAAACTAACTGCAATTTAATCTGGACGTGCAGTTGGTGACTCACCTGCATGCTCGTGAATCTTAAGAAATGATATCCTAGAAGCCGGGTGGGCGTGGTGGCGCACGCTTGTAATCCCAGCACTTAGGAGGCCAAGACAGGAGGATCGCACCGGTTCAAAGCCAGCCTCAGCTACTTAGCGAGGCTCTCAGCAACTCAGTGAGACGCTATTTCCAAATAAAATATTAAAAAAATAGGTCTGGGAGTACAGCCTAGAGGTAGAAAGACCCTGGGTTCCACCCCCAGTACCACACACAAAGAAAAAGGAAGGAAAGAAGGGAGGGAGGGAGGGAGGGAAGGAAGGAAGGAAGGAAGGAATGAAGGGGAAAGCAAGCTAGCTAGCTTGGCTTGCGCAGCGTGCTTTATCTTTCGCGCTCTCCCTCCATCCAGAGAGGCCCTCTCCACAAAGTGTTGTTAGAGTTTAAGGGCACTGTTTGGGCTGAAGTTTTCATTTCTCTGTGGAATGCTTTAATTTTCTCTCTCCTCTTATCAATGGATATATACTAGTTTTTACCTTTGATCCTAATTGACTTTTATTTTCTACTCTTGGAAAATATAAGTGCGCACCAATCATTTAAACCGATGGAGGGAATTTGCATTTGTTCTCAGGAAGTAATATCCAGACTAGTCCTGTTTTTTTTTTTTTAACCCACTTAATTGCCATAGTAACTTCTGTTATAAAATATAGTAAATATTGCTATGTTCGAGTTTTGTTTTTTGTGGTAATGGGGATTAAATCCATGGGCATTCTACTTCTCTGCTTCTGAGCTACAGCCCCAGCCCCATTTTTATTTTTTGCTTTGAAACGGGTCTCACTACTTTGCTGAAGATGCTGTCAAACTGCCATCCTCCTGTCTCAGCCTCCCAAGTACTGGGATTGCATTCTGCCCTGCTTGATTCTTAAAGTAACATTTTGTTGTCTGATCCATTTGGGAAGACGTGCAGATACACCTCCTGTCTTGTATAAATAAGAGGAAGGCAACATATGCCTTTGCAGTCTATCTTCTGAAGTTATGAAGTGTAGAGGACTGCCGAAAGCCAGGCAGTGTCCACATCGCCCCACTCTGAGATCTTGCATAAGCAGCATGTTGGGTATTCCTCTCATTTTATTTTTCTTTTATTTATCTATTTATTTGTGGTACTCGGAATGGAACCCAGGGGCATTCGACCTCCAAGCTACACCCCCAGCCCTAGTTTTTATTCTTTATTTTGAAACAGGGTCTCACTGAGTTGCGAAGGGCCTCACTAAATTGCTGAGGCTGTCCGCCAACCGCGATCCTCCTGTGTCAGCCTCCCCAATGCTGGGGTTACAAGCGTGAGCCACCACGCCTGGCTCTCATTTTAAAAAAGAAACAAAGGCCTAAATTAATTGAGTGACTTGAGCAAGGTCTACAGTTAATGAGAGCGTGAGACAAAGCGCCTCATCCTTCCCCCAAATTGGGCTAACACTGCTGAGCCCAGAAGCTTCCTGAAAGTGTCTGGTAGCCAGCCTCCCAGCAGGGCCTTGCAGTCCTGACAGCAGAGCAGCACGGAGGGCAGAGGAGTGGACGTTCGTCAAGCACATGAAACTCCTTCCAAAGAGTCACTGCTTGGTTGTGGGGCTGATCCCTTTTTAAAATCAAGATGTTTTGTCTATAGGTAAATATCATCTGTGGGACTTAAGTCATAAAAATTCGATTATGAAGACAGTAGTGATAGGCTTGAGAAGTTGCTTCTGTGTTTCCCCTTTATTTATTTATTTATTTATTTATTTATTATTTTATTTATTTTTTGTGTGTGTGGGCCTGGGGATGGAACCCAGGGGCATTTGACCTCTGAGCTACACCCCCCTGCCCTGTTTTTTTTTTTTTTTTTTTTTTTGAAACTGGGTCTCACTGAGTTGCAGAGGGCCTCACTTAGTAGCTGAGGCTGTCCGCGAACCGCGGTCCTCCAGTCTCAAGCGTCCCGAATGCTGGAATGACAAGCGTGCGCCACCATGCCTGGCTTGTGTTTCCCCTTTAGATAGGTTTTTAATTCTTTTGTCCTTAAGATACTGTAGGAAGGCGCTTGGTTTAGTCTCTTTTAATCATTTTTCTGGTATAAAACTCTGTTTAAACTGAGTGTGGTGGTGCATGTCTATAATCCCAGTCTGTGGGAAGCAGAGACAGGAGGATCACAGGTTTGGGGACAGCCTCAGTGAGTAGCCAGACTCAGCAACCCAGTAAGACCCTGTTTCAAAACAAAAAATAAAATAGGGCTGGGAGTATACCTTGGAGGTAATATTCCCCTGGGTTCCATTCCCAGTACTGAGGGAAAAAAAGAAGAAAGAGAGAAAGAATTAAAAGGGGCTCCAGATTCCTGTTTTCTGTAAATTTGTCTTTCCCTGCAACCAATTATTTTTTAGTAATTAATCGCATCAGATACTCTTGTGTTACTGTGCCAGCCGAAATCAAAAGAACACAAACACTGGAAATTCAATTTTGAGTCTAAACACGACAAAGTAGAGATTTTAGAAAATATGGGCAGAAAGCCAGGCGTGATGGTGTGTGCCTGTAACCCCAGTACGTGAGAGGCTGAATCAGGAGGAGCAAAGGTCTGTGGCCCCCCTCAGCAACTTGGTGAAGCCCCCTGCAACTTAATGAGACCTTGTTTCAAAATAAAAAATAGCCGGACATGGTGCTGGTGCACACTTGTAATCCCAGTGAAACGGGGATTTCTTCTGAGCCCCCAAGATGAAACGGGGTTTCCTGAGAAGAAACTCGGCATTTCCTTACTGGGTTCTTGTCTAGGGTGAGCGAAGAATGACACCCACAGACTGCAAGAAGGGGAGTAAATGGTTTATTGGAAGCAGCAGGGAATGGGGAAAGGTGGCTGAACACCCACAAAGGGGTGGTTGGAACTCTGAGGTCCAGCAGCTGCCTTCAGGCCAATACTTGAGAGTAGCCCAAGCCGAATTGCCTTTAGTTGCAAGCTGCTTTCTTCCAGAGACCACGCAATCGGCCAAAAAGGAATAGGGAAAGTGGCAGAACACCTCTTGGGCTGTCGGGTCTCTAGTGTCCAGCCGCTGCCTTCAGGACATTACTTGAGAGTAGCCCAAGCTGAATGCCTTCAATTACAGGCGGCTTTCTTCCAGAGTCCACGCGATCTGCCAGAAAAGAGGAGCAGGTCACCCCTAGGGGTCCTGGTCAGCCTTGATGTCCAGCAGAGGCCTTCAGGTCACTACCCAAGAGCAGCCCGAGCCACGTACCCTCAATTGCGCTCTGCCTTCTCTCAAGGCTAACATGACCTGCGAGAGAGAGAGAAGCTCCCCAATGGGGAGGGGGTCCCCAAGAGGGAAAAACCCAATTTGGTGGCCAGCTAGGGCCTTTGCTCCAATGTCTGAGTGTCCTCTTTAAGTTAGGGTGAGTTTGAGATCCTGGGAATTCTGGGAAGCAGCTCTCAGAATTTGCATAGGGTATTTGCAAGTCCTTTGAAGAGTCTCCTTTCAGGAGTGCCAGACTTGCTCTGGTGGTGGCTCCTGGGTTTGTTGATTAGTAAACCGATGGCTTTGTGAAGCTTTGGTCCTTCTTATCTCTGAACCTTGGCCCCTCACCCCTCAGGAAATTAGGTTTTTCTCTACTAAGACCTCTTCCCTATCTGCCTATTTCCTTCTACCTCCTCACCAGCATTTGGGAGGCTGAGACCAGAGGATCGCAGTTTGCAGACAGCCTCAGCTACTTAGTGAGACCCTGTTTCAAAATAAAGAATAAAAAATAGAGCTGAGAGTGTAGCTCAGAGGTCAGATGCCCATGGGTTACATCCCCAGATCCACAAAAAATAAAAAATAATAAATAAATAATAAAGTGAGGCTGGGGGTATAGCTCTACAACTTAGTGAGACCCTATTTCAAAAATAAAGAATAAAGCTGGGCGTGGTGGCACACACTTGTAATACCAGCATTTGGGAGGCTGAGACAGGAGGATCTTGGTCCATGGCCAGCCTCAGCTACTTAGTGAGGACTTGTTTCAAAATAAAGAATAAAAATAGGTCTGGGAGTATAGCTTGGAGGTAGAATGCCCCTGGGTTCCATCCCCAATACTGCAAAAATGCCTGGCTTGAGAATCGCTTTATTTTAAAAAGCATTGTCTGCAATGTTATCAGGTATTTAGGAAGTTAATTTTAATTTTTAATGACTACATTGACTGGATGTGGTGGTGTAGTCTCAGCAATTTAGGAGGCTGAGGCAGGAGGATTGCAGATTCCCAGGAACTTAAAAGTAAGATCGGGATGGAAGTATAGCCCAGGTAGAATGCTTTTAGGTTCAATCCCCAGTGCCAAAAAAGGGCTTTGGTATAGGTTAGTCCTCAATATGCACACACTCGTGTGGGGGCACACACATGAGTCACACACACAATAGTATACCACTTTTTTTAATGTAAAATAGCCATATGTTTTTTGGGTGTGTTGTTTGTTTGTTTGTTTGTTTGTTTGTTTGTTTTTTGCAGGTCCTGGGATGGAACCCAGAGGCATTTGACCTCTGAGCTACATCCCCTGCCCTATTTTTTTATTCTTTATTTTGAAACAGGGTCTCACTAAGTTGCAGAGGGCCTCACTAAGTAGCTGAGGCTGACTGTGAACCTGCAATCCTCCTGTCTCAGCCTCCTGAATGCTGGGATTACAAGCGTGCGCCACCATGCCTGGCTAGCCATATGTTTTAAACAAAATATTTTTTAAAAAACATTCATTTATAGGCTAGGGATGTAGCTCAGTGATAAAGTGCTTCCCTCGCATGCCCAAGGCCCTGGGTTCCATCCCCAGGGGAAAAAATAATTCATTTGAAGAGAGATTGGAAAGATGATGACGTATTTTCTATATTTACCAAATCTTTATAAGCAATCTTTGTGAACAAAGTTCTAAACTGAACACAATGGCACACGCTTGTAATCCCAGTACTTGGAAGGCTGACACTGGAGGATCACAGGTCATGGCCAGTCTCAGCAACTTAGGTCCTCTGCAACTCAGTGAGACCCTGTTTCAGAATAATAAAATAAGCCGGGTGTGGTGGCACACACTTGTAATCCCAGTACTTGGGAGGCTGAGAAAGGAGGATCACAGATTCTCGGCCAGCCTCAGCAACTTGTTAGGCCCTCCGCAACTTAGTGAAACCCTGTTTCAAAATAAAGAACAAGGCCAGGCCTGGTGGTGCACGTTTGTAATCCTAGCATTTGGGAGGCTGAGACAGGAGGGTCGTAATCCTAGCATTTGAGAGGCTGAGACAGGAGGATCGCAGTTCACAGCCAGCCTTATCTACTTAGTGAGGCCCTCTGCAACTTAGTGAGACCCTGTTTCAAAATTAAGAATAAAAAATAGGGCAGGGGAGGTGTAGCTCGGAGATAGAATGCCACTAAGTTCCATTTCCAGACCCACAAAAAATAAATAGGAAGGAAGGAAAGAAGGAAGGAAGGAAGGAGAGAGGGGGGAGAAAGAAAGGAAGGAAGGAAGAAAGAAAGAACAAAATAAGGCTGAGAGTGTAGCTCAGAGGTAGAATGCCTCTGGGTTCGATTTCAGTAATATAAAATAAAATAGGGCTGGGGATGTAGCTCAGTAGAATGCCCCCGGACTCCAGAATCCCCAGGACCACAAAAAAAGTAAAAATTAATAAAATCCTAAAACTATCTAATGGGGATGTTTATTTAAATCTTGCTGTCTTCCCTCATTTTCTAGCCAAATCTTCCATCCATATTTCTCAAAAAATACTAGAAAAGCCAGGTGTGGTGGCGCACGCTTGTAATCCCAGCATTTGGGAGACTGAGACAGGAGGATCGCGGTTCATGGCCAGCCTCAGCTACTTAGTGAGGCCCTCTGTAACTCAGTGAGACCCTGTTTCAAAATAAAGAATAAAAAATAGGGCCAGGGGTGTAGCTTGGAGGTAGTACTGCAAAACATAAAAAATTTTAAAAATTTTAAAATCCTAGAAAAGAGCAGTTGGTTGAATGTTAGTATTTCACAGTGTTTCACAATGTAGTACAATAGAAAGAATGATTGCTAGAAACTATGTTCTTTGTGACAAGAGTTGACCAAATATAGAAAGAAAGAAAAGAAGAAAAATAAATCTGAAAACGGAAATGTGAATACCTTCAACAGTAGAGTACCTCGCTGGGCATGATAGCACACGCCTGTAATCCCAGGACTTTGGAGGCTAAGACAAGAGGATCACAGGTTCGAAGCCAGCCTCAGAACTTAAGTGAAGCCCTCAGCAACTTAATGAGACCCTGTTTCAAAATAAAAAATAAAATCAAGCTGGAGGTGTACCTTGGAGATAGGATGCCCTTGGGTGTAAGCCACAGTACCATACACAAAAAAAGTACTTATAACGTAGCCGGGCTTGGTGGCACATGCTTGTAATTCTGGAACTTGGGAGGCTGAGACAGGAAGATCACAGGTTCGTGGGCAGCCTCAGCTACTTAGTGAGGCCCTCTGCAAATTAGTGAGACCCTGTTTCAAATTAAAGAATAAAAAATAGAGCTGAAGGTGTAGCTCAGAGGTCAAACACCCCTGGGTTCATTCTCCGGTACTGGGGGGGAAAAAAGTACTTATAACTTGTCTCCGTGATACAGTGCTATGGGGAGTTGTCAACTGACTTTTGCTTCTTTTCTGTAGGACTCTGAGGAGGAGGAAAACGAGCTGGAAGCTGTAAACAGGAAGCTGCTGAGTTCACAGCCCTACGTACCTGTGGAGTTTGCGGACTTCAGCGTTTACAACGCCAGCCTGGAGAACAGGGAGTGGTTCTCTTCTAAAGGAGATCTGACAAATCCGCGCGTCTTGGAGAAGGAAGTATCTCGAAGCCCTACCACCAGCAGCATCACCAGCGGCTACTTCTCCCACAGCGCCTCCAACGCCACTCTCTCAGACATGGCGGTCCCCACCAGCGACAGCTCAGACCAGCTGGCCACCCAGGCGAGGGATGCAGACTCCAGTGAGCCTTCTGGACTCTCCTCACACAGAGAGTCAACAGAAGGAGAGAGAGGCTTGGGAAAGGGCCAGCCAATCATGGTGCCACTCAAGGAAACCAGTGCCTTAGCCAAAGGGAGCCCAGCCTCCCAGAGCACCCCAGAGAAGATCCCCAAACGGCTGTGTCGGACGGCTTCGTGTTCAGAGCCGGGTGCTTGCCCCAGCAAAAATGGCCAGGCAGCCAAGGAATTCTGCCCCAGGGAGGTGACAGTTGAACACACCACCCACGTCCTAGAGGACCACTCTTTCACAGAGTTCATGGGCGTATCCGATGGAAAAGATTTTGACGGGTTGACAGACTCTTCTGCTGGTGAGCCCTCAAGGAGGAGGAACCTACCAAATAAAGCGGGCCGTAGGAGTGTCCCAGGCGGGCCGCAGGACCCGGGCCAGCCACATTCCAAGCTAGAGAATGACCAGGTAATAAATTCCAGAGGCCACCCTCTGCCCTCTGCCCTCTCGCTAGCCGTGAATACTCATTGCGCACCTATCCCCAGAGACCCTTCCCCACAGTGGCTTAGGTGGGAAGAGTTATGCCGATGTTTCTGATGGAAACATAAACCCGACGGGGGGCCCACAACCTGTCTGGCTCACTCATTATGGGAAAACACGTCTGGTGCCCGGTGTGGTGGCAACGCTTGTAATCCCAGCATTTGGGAGGCGGAGACAGGAGGACCAGGGTTCACAGACAGCCTCAGCTACTTAGTGAGGTCCTTTGCAACTCAGTGAGACCCTATTTCAAAATAAAGAGTAAAAATAGGGCTTGGGGTGTAGCTCGGAGGTAAAATTTACCTGGGTTCCATCCACAGTACTGCAAAATAATTAATAATAATGATGATGATGATGATGATGATGCAAAATAATTAATAATAATAATGATGATGATGATGATGATGGAGGAGGAGGAGGAAAGAAGATGAAGAAGAAGAAGAAGAAGAAGAAGAAGAAGAAGAAGAAGAAGAAGAAGAAGAAGAAGAAGGAGAGGAGGAGGAGGAGGAGGAGTCTGGTACTTTGGGAACCAGAGCAAAACTATAAAATACACAGGACCAGTGGATTTGGTTACCTGGCATATGGGTTGGTATTGAATTAAGCATTCAGATGGAGAAGGATCACTTAATCTCATATTCATTCCCTGAGATACTTAGTTCTTGGCTCTCTCAAAGTATTTGGTAGCATCTGCTGTATTTCATCAAATCTGATCCCTTTGATTATTACATGTGTCATTGAGACAGAAAAAACTAACAAACAGCCCAGCTTGGTTGTACACACCTGTAATCCCAGCTACTCGGGGGAGCTGAGGCAGGAGGATTACAAGCTGGAGGCAAACCTGGACAATATAGCAAGACACTGTCTCAAAATCCAAAGGACATGGAGGTGCTTGCTTGTAATCCCAGTACTTGGGAAGCTGAGACAGGAGGATCGCGGTTCAAAGACAGCCTCAGCTACTTAATGAGGCCCCTTTGCAACTCAGTGAGACCCTATTTCAAAATAAATAATAAAAAAACAGGGCAGGGAGTGTAGCTTGGAGGTAGAATGCCCCTGGGTTCCATCCCTAGTACTGCAATCAATCAATCAATCAATCAATCAATAAAATGTAAGTTCCTAGAAATCACTCCACCCCCAAAGTTTTGCTTCCTGTGGATTGGAGCAGGGGAAATAAGGGTTTCACAAACCCTGAGGGTAAAGTAATAGGCGGCGAGGTGCCAGCAGTTTCTACTGTGAGAAGCATGGCCCATGGAAGAGGAAAGACGAATAACCACCCTGCCCCCTCTGGTTTCTCTGCCTAGATTGTTTAGAATCCAACAAATCGGAAAAGTTTTGCTATTGAAAGTCCCCAGAATAGTGGGTCCCTGCCAACGAGCTTAGTGTAAACGTGAAACCTAAACTGGGTGAGGTGGTGCACTCACTCCTGTAATCCCAGTGACTCCGGAGGCTGAGGCAGGAGGACCGTGAGTTCTGGCCAGCCTGGGCAATTTAGCAAGACCTTGTCTCAAAATAAAAAGGTCTGGGGATGAAGCTCAGTGGTAGAGCAATTGCCCAGCATGCACGAGGCCCTGGGTTCCATTCCTGGTATGCCAGAACAAACAACAACAACACAGAAGTGGAATCTAAAGCCGGGCATGGTGGCGCACGCTTGTAATCCCAGCATTTGGGAGGCTGAGACAGGAGGATCACGGTTCGAGAACAGCCTCAGCTACTTAGTGAGGCCCTCTGCAATTCAGCGAGACCCTGTTTCAAAATAAAGAATAAAAAATAGGGCTGGTTGCATAGCTCAGAGGTAGAATGCCCCTGGGTTCCATCCCCAGTACCATAAAAAAAAAAAGTGGAATCTACATGAAATATTTGTTGCATTAGGAAAATGGGATTATAGATTTTGTTTAAAACAAGAATTTTTTTTACGGTACTGGGATGGAACCCAGGGGCATTCTACCTCCTGAGTTGCAAACAGCCTAAGTAGGTGAAGCTGTCCACCAACCATGATTCTCCTGTCTCAGCCTCCCAAATGCTGGGATTACAAGCCTGTGCCACCATGCCCGGCTAAAAAATTCCGCTTTCGTATTTTTATGTTGCTTTTTTATGTCATTGTTTGTGATGCTGGGGATTGAACCCAGGGCCTGAGAGTGCTGGAGAAGTGCTATAGCACTGAGTTACACCTCCAGCCTCTATGCTGATTTTAATAAATTAAAGTATTGAAGTCTACTCTAGAACTTTTTTTTTTTTAGTTACCAGGGATTGAATGGCAGGAGAGGGGGGTTGATTTTAACTCTGAACGTACCCACAGCACTACTTTGTTTTGTGGTACTAGGGATGGAACCCAGAGTCATTCTCCCTTTCAGCTATACCCCCAATTTTAATTTTGTGTGTGTGTGGTACTGAGGGTGGAACCCAGGGGCTTTCTACCTCCGGGCTATACTCTCACACCTATTTTATACTTTATTTGGAAACAGGGTCTCACTAAGTTGCTGAGAGCCTCGCTAAGTAGCTGAGGCTGGCTTCGAACCTGTGTGATCCTCCTGACTCAGCCTCCCAAGCACGGGGATTACAAGTGTACGTCACCACGCTCGGCTACACCCCCAATTTTATTTATTTATTTATTTATTTATTTACTTATTTATTTATTTATTTAATGAATCTGGGGGTGGAACCCATGGGCACTTTACCTCCGAGTTACACCCGTGCCCTATTTTTTATTCTTTATTTTGAAGCAGAGTCTCACTATGTCGCGGAGGGCTTCACTAAGTAGCTGAGGCTGTCCACGAACCGTGATTTTACAGTCTCAGCCTCCCAAATGCTGGGATGGCAAGCATGTGCCACCACGCCAGGCCCAATTTTATTTCTTATTTGGAAATAGGGTCTCAGTAGGTGGATGCAAGTCTTTTTGCTGAGGTTGTCCTCAAACCTGCAACCTTCCTTTCTCAGCCTCCCAAGTACCACACCCAGCCTATTTTATTTTTTATTTGAAACAGGGTCTCACTAACTTGCTCAGGCTGGACCTGTGATCCTCCTGTCTCTGCCTCCCAAGTACTGGGATTATAGGCATACTCCACTGTGCCTGGCTGAGAACTTTTTTTTTGGCTGTACTGAGGATTGAACCTAAGGGCATTCTTCCTCTGAGCTAAACCCCCAGCTCTATTTTTATTATTTTTATTTTTATTTTTTTGCTGTACTAGGGATGGAACCCTGTGGCATTCTACCTCGAAGATATACCCTGAGTCCTATTTTTGAGTCTTTATTTTGAAACAGGATCTCACTGAGTTGCAAAGGGCCTCATTAAGATCCTCCTGTCTCAGCTGGGTGTGGTGGCACATGCTTGTAATCCCAGCACTTGGGCGGCTGAGACAGAAGGATTACACAAATTCGAAGCCAGCCTCAGCTACTTAGTGAAGCTCTCAGCAACTTAGTGAGAGCCTATTTCCAAATAAAATATAAAATAGGTCTGGGAGTATAGCCCGGAGGTAAAAAGCCCCTGGCTTCCACCCCAAGTACCACCAAAGAAAAAAAAAATCCTCCTGTCTCAGCCTCCCAAATGCTGGGATTACAAGCATGTGCCACCTCACCTGGCTTCTTATTATTTTTGAAATAGGGTCACTAAGTCACAGAGGGCCTCACTAAGTAGCTGAGGCTAGCTTCGAACCCACAATCCTCCTATCTCAGACTCCCAAGTACTGGGATTACAAGTGTGTCCCACCGCGCCCGCCTTCCAGCTTCTGGCTGAGAACTTTTTTTTTTTTTTTTTTTTTTTTTTCCGCAGTACTGGGCATGGAATCCAGGGACATTCTACCTCTGAGCTACACCCCCAGCCCTATTTTTTAATCCCTATTTTGAAACCAGGTCTCACTGAGTTGCAAAACGTTTCACTAAGTAGTTGAGGCTGTCCACAAACCATGATCCTTCTGTCTCAGCCTCCCGCATGCTGGGATTACAAACAAGTGTCAGCACGCCCGGCTCGGTTGAGAACTTTTCAAGTCCTATAACTTGACTCTAATTCTAACCGTGAGCTGACTTAGAACATGGATCAGAAGTAACTGGTTTTTTTTTTTTTAATTTAGCCTCAGGTGTTGCTACTGTCACTTTTCCAAGGGTGTGGGGGTTTGGGGGACTCAGATTCTCCTTTTCATGGTGTGAATTCCAGAACGGGGATCCCTTAATAAATGCAATCTTCTGGGTCCCTTCAGAAGACCCCCTGGCGGGCTGGGCCCTGTGGAGGGGAGGGGGCTGACACGGAGCTCGGGCTCACTGTTCTCCGCATTCCAGGGAGACACGCGGTGAGCAGTGAAGCGCATCCTGTCTGCTCACCTGTTCGCTGAAGGAAAGCACCAGCCCCATCCCGAGACCGTGGTCCAGCTCCGCCAGCCTCACACCAGCACGGGGGGGAGCCGCGCGCTCTCCCCTCCCCGGCGGGACGGCGGCACTTTGTCACTGGGTGAACCGCAACCTCTGCTTTTCCCAGAAAGCCAGAGAACCGACATCCTGGGTGAACGAAGGGACAGTGTTTTTTTGTGTGTGCACTACGCTCACTGTGTAGAAACCTCTGCAGATTCCAACAAACCGTTCTCGTACCGTTTTCATCAGTTCTTACTGTAGAATCTGGAGTCTATACTTTAATTTTTTTATAAATAATATATATATATATATATTGTGTATATGAAATGTGTATCTATAGCGTGTCCGGAGACAGATGAGGCTCTGTGCTAAAATGCAGACATGGACGATTTGTAGAAAATCCTAAGGTACTGGACTGGGTCACAAAGCAACGTGGGCAGTCACTTCTACTCAAGCAGACAAAAACCATTTTATTGCCTAAGAATGAGGTTGCAGATCTCTCTTTACAGAGAGGTTCCAGGATGCTGTTCTTTATAACCAAAGAACTTACACGAGACTGCACGTCTTTGCTGTCCACCCTTGTTTTGTGTGAGCGTATCTGCGTGGCTTCGAGCTTGGTGCCACGTCGTGCTCGCCTCTCTGTCCTCTGTTCCGTAAGCACACTGAGAAATCGCACAGCGACATCCTTTGGTCTTCCACTTGGGCCCACGCCTGCTGCCTGGACATCTTAAGTCTAACCGTTGACAATGGCTGGGGCCTTCCCACGCCTCCTTTGAGAGCCAGGCGGATGCAACACAAAGAGCAGTATTATTACCGTGAGCAAACACGAAGCTGTACCAAGAGATGGGGTCCCGTGTTGGCACGGGAGGGGTGTTGACCCGGGGGTTTTGTGGGTTTCTTTGGGACTGTAAGATTTCACTGTGGTGTGGTTTTTGCAGTTGTTTTGCTTGATTCTGAGATAATGCTGGCGAGACGGACTGAGCTGGAAAGCGCCCCCGCTCCCCCTTCGCGCCTTGTTTGCAGGAGATGGCCGAATGCAGACGACCCTGCCGTCGTGGACCCGGCCGTCATGATTTCAGTTGTGAAATTCTCCTACAAACGGAGACATTGTACAGTTATGCGTGGACGTTTTTACAAAAGTACTTCGTGTACCTGTTCCGTAGATACCCGTACGACTGATCTGGATGTACAGCTACAGACGTGTTTTGAGAGGAAGAACGAGACCGTGTGCAGCCTGCTGTACCTTTTTTAAGTTCTTAGCAATCAGTAAATGAGTAAGATATGGGAGACTTTATTGAAAAGCTGCTGTTCATGGTTTTTGTGTATAGCGAGCTGACTGTAGTATTTTACTATTGTCTGTTTTAAAAAAGCTGTAATTTATATCCCCCTTCGACTTTATTGTATTTAATTGGTACAGATTTGTGTGCGTGCGTGTTTTAGAATACAAACTGTCTAATTCAGATTTTAAAACATCAAATGTTGGTCTTTATTATCTCCACCATTAGTTTCTGATCCCACTTACCATATTTACACATGTGCGTGTCAGCAGTTGTGTTAAACAACACCAGCTCACAGGTACTGCGAGCTGACTGTTTACTTGGGCTGTCCCAAACATTTGATACTTATTATCACAAGCGTGGTGGCACACGCTTGTAATCCCAGCGCTGGGGAAGCTGAGACAGGAGGATCGCACGGGTTCAAAGCCAGCCGCAGCTACTTAGTGAGGCTCTCAGCAACTTAGTGAGACCCTGTTTCCAAATAAAGTATAAAATAGGTTTGGGAGTATATCCCGGAGGTAGAAAGCCTCCGGGTTCCACCCCAGTACCACCACCAAAAAACAAAAAACAAGCAACAACTGTCATAGGTGTTACTGTTATTGTTTGGCAAATGGAAAGCTAAGCTGGAGAGGTTGATGACTGGCAAAGCTAGGGTCCAGCCCACACCTCCGTCAGCCTGTCATCTCTGTTCTGCTTCTCTAAGTGTCCTGGAGGAGCAGCGGGGCCACTTGAAGGGAGACCCGGGCCCCTTCAGAGGGCAGGAGGGGGGGCGTGACTAGTGTCACTTTTCCAGGCTGATCGGCATTCCGTGGGAGGGCTCTGGAGCAGGTTAAATCCTGGTGTGTTACTTTGTTTGCTTAGGCAAATTTTCATAGCAAATAGCAGTACCCTGCCACCTGTGAAATAGTGGATAAAAATAAGTGAATGAGTGTTATATTAAAAATTACAAAGCACATACTTGTAATCTCAGTATTTGGGAGGCTAAGACAGGAGAATTGCAGATTTGTGGCCAGCCTCACTACTTAGTGAGGCCCTCTGCAATTTAGTGAGACCTTGTTTCAAAATAAAGAATAAGAGCCAGATGTGGTGGTGCATGCTTGTAATTGCAGTACGTGGGAGGCTGAGACAGGAGGATCACAGGTTTGTGACCAGCCTCAGCTACTTACTGAGGCCTTCCACAACATACTGAGACCCCGTTTCAAAATAAAGAATAAAAAAATTGGGCTGAGGATGTAGCTCAACTGCTCATAAGACCCCTTCTGAAGTTACTAATAATTAGATCTAACCTACTTTGGACAGAAGAGTAGCTTACATAACCTCCAGGACAATGAGCAGGAAGCCATGCATGGTAGTACACACCTATAACACCTATAATCTCAGTACTTGGGAGGCTGAGACAGGAGGAACTCAGGTCTGAGATAAGCCTCAGAAATGTAGTGAGACTCTGAGGAACCTAGCAAGACCCCATTTCAAAACAAAATAATAGAAAAAGGGCTAGGGGTGAGCCGGGTGTGGTGGCGCACGCTTGTAATCCCAGCGCTTGGGAGGCTGAGACAGGAGGATTGCACAGATTCGAAGCCAGCCTCAGCTACTTAGTGAGACCCTCTTTCCAAATAAAGTATAAAATAGGTCTGGAAGTATATCCCGGAGGTAGAAAAGCCCTTGGGTTTCATCCCCGGTACCAAAAAAAAAAAAAAAAAAAGGCTAGGGGTGTAAATCAGAGGTAAAATTGTGGTATCCCCAATACCACAAAAAGTGGGAGAAAACCCCCAAAATTTACTCCGTTTTATAGGATACGATCAGGGAGAGAAAAGCAACTACTTAAATTAAAAGATAACTAAAAATAGAGTTCAAGAGAAGAATGAACAAACTGCCATGCCCCTTACTAGTGTGAGATCAATGCTGTCTGGGATGCAGACATTGCTGTTTGTTTATGGCCACGAAGGAACAAACCAGGTTAGGACTAGGATGCATTTTACTGAATAGATGGGTGTAGTCACGTGTTAAATAGGTGATTTCCAAAGTAGAGTATTATCAGTGTCATCACATTTGTTTATAGTCATTTGGACACACGTGTTCTCGTAATAAAAATACACCCTGTTTCTATGGCAGCAATTTATAAAAATACCTTTAAGGTTAAGTAAGAGCAAGATAGTATCTTCTACTAAATGATACTACCCCTGCCAGTAATTTTTTTTTTTTTTTTTTTTTTTTTTTGGTGGTACTGGGGGTGGAACCCAGAGGCTTTCTACCTCCGGGCTATACTCCCAGACCTATTTTATATTTTATTTGGAAACAGGGTCTCACTAAGTTGCTGAGAGCCTCACTAAGTAGCCGAGGCTGGCTTTGAACCCGTGCGATCCTCCTGTCTCAGCCTCCCAAGCGCGGGGATTACAAGCGTGCGCCACCACGCCCGGCTGGCAGTAATTATTTTTGAAATAACACTATTCAAGCTTTAGAACAATATTGTTGGGGGGGGGAGACAACTAATTACATGATTAAGCTTTATTTAAAAAATAAAGCTTTCTGGTCATGTAATTAAAAGTCTGGAAAGAGGATGTGATTGAGTGAATGTTCTCGCTGAGACTAGTCCAGGAGCTAAAAAGAAAAGGGCGAGCTCCAAGCACAACATCTTATCAAAAGCTTTCTGTGTTTAGCCTTGTACTTCCTACAGTAACAGCCAAAAAACAAGAGTGTAGCTGGCCGTGGTGGCGCACCCTTATAATCCCAGCATTTGGGAGGCTGAGACAGGAGGACTGCAGAGGTTCAAAGCCAGCCTCAGCTACTTAGTGAGGCCTTTGCAACTCAGTGAGACTCTGTTTCAAAATAAAGAGTAAGCCGGGCGTGGTGGCGCATGCTTGCAATCCCCATGCTTGGGTGGCTGAGACAGGATGATAGCACAGGTTCGAAGCCAGCCTCAGCTACTTAGTGAGGCTCTCAGGAACTTAGTGAGACCCTGTTTCAAAATAAAGTATAAAATAGGTCTGGGAGTATAGCCAGGAGGTAGAAAGCCCCTGGGTTCCACCCCCAGTACCACAAAAAAAAAAAAAAAAATAAAGAATAAAAAATAGGGCTGGAGGTGTTGCTTGGAGGTAGAATGCCCCTGGGTTCCATCCCCAGTACCAGGAAGAAAAAAAAAAGAGAGAGAGAGAGAGAGAGAGAGAGAGAGAGAGAGAGCGAGCAAAAAGCCAACCTGTAATATAGAGGTTCATCTCAGGTTTTCTTCTGTCCTAGAAGGAAGACAGTCACTCCTATACCAGAAGTTCCCACCAGACCTCCTGGAGGTTACCGTAGCCTCTAGCTGGTGGGGAAATGAGCCTGTCCGGCTCCACAGAAGGATAGAGAGCAAGGTCTGCCCTTTCAGAGAGTGTGAACTGGTGCTGAGACAGTGAAAACAAACCTCCAAAGTCTAAATTTAACCTGCTTGTCACTGTCTCTAATCCC
Source organism: Muscardinus avellanarius (assembly GCF_963383645.1). Lineage (NCBI taxonomy): Eukaryota > Metazoa > Chordata > Mammalia > Rodentia > Gliridae > Muscardinus > Muscardinus avellanarius. The sequence goes on along the minus strand of NC_137800.1, from coordinate 75,014,534 downwards.
CCAAGGGGAGGAAAAAGAATTATAGATTTGAGTGCCACTGGAGGATCACTGTTTCCTAGATACTGTTGTATACAATTGAAATAAATGTCCTTGGTCTTTATCTTTCTGATGTTTGGAGACATCCACCCACCTCTGTGTATTCTTTGCTAAAAGAATTCTTTTTTCTCAGGGTGTGGTGGCGCACGCTTCTAATCCCAGTATTTGAGAGGCTAATACTGAAGGATCGTGGTTCCTGGACAGCCTCAGCTACTTAGTGAGGCCCCTTGCAACTCAGTGAGACCCTGTTTCAAAAGTGAAGAATAGCCGGGCACAGTGGCACATGCTTGTAATCCCAGCGCTTGGGAGGCCGAGACAGGAGGATCACACAGGTTCGAAGTCAGCCTCAGCTACTTAGTGAGGCTCTCAGCAACTTAGCAATACCCTGTTTCCAAATAAAAATATAAAATAGGTCTGGGAGTACAGCCTGGAGGTAGAAAGCCCCTGGGTTTCATTCCCAGTACCACACACAAAATGAAATGAAATGAATGAATGAATGAATGAATGAGTGAATGAAAAATTATGGCTGGGGGTGTTGTTCAGAGGTAGAATGCCCCTGGGTTCCATCCCCAGTACCACAAAAAATAAATAAATAAATAAATAAATAAATAAATAAATAAATAATAGGGCTGGGGATGTGGCTCAGAGGTAGAATGCTCCTAGGTTCCATCCCCAGTACCACAAAAAAAAAAAAAAAAAGAGTTCCAGGGTACCTGCATCTTTGCTGGGGACAACACATGGGGTGTCTCAAGTGCTGTGATCTCAGCCCCACTGGGCACCACCACCATCTTGAAGCTTGCCAAGTAGGTCTTCTCAGCGCTGAGAAAAGAACTCTTGAATCCTTCAGGAACCCTATTCATGAAGAAATTGAGAGGCTGCTCAGTAGTGAAACGGGGTTTCTTGAGAAGAAACCCGGCGTTTCCTTAAGATGAAAGGGAGTTACTTTTTTTCTTTTTTTTATTTATTTTATTTATTTATTTATTTTTAATTTTTATTTTTTATTGGTGCACTGTATTCATACATCATAGTGGGATACAAACTTTTGTAGACATACATGCACACATCACCCAGTCAGCCCCCACCCAATCCCCACCCCATTCTCTCCCCATCCCTCCTTCCCATGCTTGGCTTAGTGGTTGACATCTAGTATTATAGCAATTTATCCAAAATTAAAAATGATAATCTCACATAACAGTTTTCATTTGTCTGATACCAAGCTTTTGATGACTTAAAGATAACATTTCAATATTTCTTTTTGTTTTCTTTCTTACAGAGAATATTTTTTTCTATTTTTTAGGTGAAACTATCATATATTTATATATTTATTTTTCAGAAAAAAATCTATCCTAATATGGAATATGGATTCTAGATACCCAAAACGATCTTGAAAAAGAACAAAGCTAGAAGATATATATTTTCTGATTTCAAACCATATAAAGCTACAATAATTGAAACAGTGTAGCCGGGCGTGGTGGAGCACGCTTGTAATCCCCGCGCTTGGGAGGCAGAGACAGGAGGATCGCGCAGGTTTGAAGCCAGGCGCATGCGCTGGCTTAAGAGACCCTGTTTCCAAATAAAAATACAAAATAGGTGTCTGGGAGTGTAGCCCGGAGGTAGAAGGGCTTCCAGGAACCCCAGTACCACCAAAAGAAAAAAAAAAAAGAAAAAAGAAACAGTGTAGTACTGTTATAAAGGCAGATATAGAAACCATTGGAGTTAAATAAAAGCCTAGAGCTAAATTCTTCCATATATTGTCAAGTTATTTTTGACAAGGTTTCCACGAACATTTGGTGGTGGAAATAATAATCTTTTAACTAAATATTGGTTTTTTTTTTTTTTTGGTGGTACTGGGGTTTCTGGAAGCCCTTCTACCTCTGGGCTACACTCCCAGACCTCTTTTTACATTTTATATTTGGAAACAGGGTCTCCTAAGCCAGCGCGCGCGGCTGGCTTCGAACCTGCGCGATCCTCCTGTCTCTGCCTCCCAAGCGCGGGGATTACAAGCGTGCGCCACCATGCCCGGCTTAACTAAATATTATTGAAAAATAATAATTACATGGAAAAAAATAAAATTGGACCCTTACCTAATCCCATATACAAATATTAACTCAAAATAGATAAAAGACCTAAATATAAATCTTAAGACTATAAACTTTTAGGAGAAAATCTGGGTCATAAAACCTCACAACATTGAAATTGGCAGTGATTTCTTGGTTATGATTTCAATGGCACAGGCAACAGAAGAGTATACAAACTCCCTAAAAAATAAAAAACATATTGTATATCCAAAGACAATGTAAACAGAGTTAAAAGTTACTAATAGAATGGGATAAAATATTTCCAAATGCTATATCTGAAGGTATATTAATATTCCAACTAGAAATCCTAAAAATTAACAACAATAAAGGCAAACAATACAATTTAGAGATAGGTAAAAGACTAACATAAATAATGAATCTCCACAGATAACCAATCTTAGTTATCTGTTGGATGGAGAATCTTGTTTCTCTGGTTCTGGTGTGTGTTACCTATTTCTTCTTTGTAGTTAATCTCTTTGAGTATTTTCTCTAGCGCTGGTTTTGAAGACATAAATTCCTTCAGTTTCTGTTTGTCATGGAAGCTTCTTGTTTTTCCATCTAATTTGATAGAAAGTTTTGCTGGGTAGAAAATTTTTGGCTGGAAGTTGTTTTCTTTCAGAGTTTGGAATATGTTACTCCAAGCCCTCTGGCTCTCATGACTTGGTTTGGGAAGTCTGGAGTGATTCTAATTGGTTTGCCTCTGAATGTCAGTTGGCCCTTTGTTTTTGTTGCCTTTAAGATTCTCTGCTTGGCTTCCACATTGGTCATTTTGACAATTATGTGGCGTGGGGATCCTCTTCTCCGATCCTGTCTAAAGGGAGTTCTATAAGTTTCCTGGATCTGTGTATCAACCTCTTGCTCTATGTTTGGAAAATTTTCTGCTATTACTTCCTTGAAGAGATTGTTGATCCCTTTGGTTTCACTTTCTTTTCCCTCCTCTATTCCAATTATTCTTAGGTTAGCTCTCTTAAAATGGGCCCATATTTCTTCAATGTCAGATTCCTGCTGTTGGATATTTTTTCCTAGATTAGAAACTATGTGTTCATTTTTGGAATGATCATCTTCTAAGAGCGAGATTCTGTTCTCCATGTGGTCTAATCGGTTGTTTGTGCTTTGAATTGAGGACTTTACTTCATTAATTGCATCCTTTATCTCTTTTTGGCTCTCTCTGAGTTATTTTCGAAGCACCTCTATTATTTCTAAAGTTATTTTCCTGATTTGATCTTCTAGAAATCTCTGATTTTCTGTTTTATCGGATTCTGATGTTGTGGGGTTGTGGGCATTCATCGCTCCAGTGTTATTCCTCTTTCCCATGATTTCAGAAGTTTGTGCCTTCTCTGGGTTCTTCCCTTGGGTCACTATGACTTCGCTTAAGGTGCTCTGGATCTCGAGTCTGTAGTATCTCTGACCCCACTACTCCTTTACTGGGTTGTATCACAGAGTCTCCGACCCAGGGAGTCGATAGAGGCTGCTTTAAACTATGGGGGGGTGCCAGGTTGCACGTTCTCCTATGGTGTGATATCTCTGCCACCACCCCTCCCCCACTGGGTCAAGTCCCAGGGAGTACAGTACTGGGATTTCTCCTCTGTTGCCCGCAATTTGACTAACTGTTCTTGAGTTCGCAGATGTAGCTGTACTGGACTCGGTGAATTCGCTGCTGCTGCTGCCGGTGACAATATGGCGCTGCTGCCACGCCCTCGGCCGTGAGGCTGGCTTATTTCTTTTTGGTTTTGAATTCCACTTTGAGTCCCTGCTGCGTGTGCTGAGCTCAGCCACTGGGAGCTTTAGATGCTCCCTGTGCTGAAAAATCCCACCTGGCTGTTCCGCAGCGACTCACCTCGGTTTGCTGTAGCCGTCCGGTGAATTCGCCGCTGCCGCCGGCAATATGGCGCTGCTGCTGCATCCTCGGGCGTGAGGCTGGTGTATCTACTCTGTGGCTCTGAGCTCTGTTCTCAGTCTGCTTTCTCTCTGGGGCCTGGTGATTTTTTTGTTTCTCTGGTGATGGTGTTTTCTGGCTATGAAAGGCACTGATTTTGTGGTAATGGAGATTGGTTGTTAGTGGGGCTCTTAAGCCCCGCTTTTCTCGGTCACCATCTTCCCGGAAGTCTCCGGGAGTTTCTTGAGAAGGAACTCGGCGTTTCCTTACCGGGTTCTAGTCTGCGGTGAGCGAAGAAGTCCCACAGACCACAGGAAGGGGAGTAAAATGTTTACTGGAAGCAACAGGGAATAGGGAAAAGTGGACAAACACCCCTAAGGGCTATTTTGGCTTTTGTGTCCAGTAGCTGCCTTCAGGTCACTACCTGAGTATATCCCGGGCCAAGTGCCTTCAGTTGCAAGCTGCTTTTTCCCAGAGTCCACACAATCTGCCAGAAAGGAAGTACAGGTCACCCCTAGGGGCCCTGGTCGGCCTTGATGTCCAGCAGAGGCCTTCAGGTCACTACCCGAGTGTAGCCCGGGACACGTGCCTTCAGTTTCACTCCACCTTCTCTCAAAGCTAAGCGACCTGCAAGAGAGAAGCTCCCCAACAGGGAGGGGTTCCAAGAGTGGGTAACCGTCCTGGTGACTGCGCTAGGGGTTTATATATGTCTGCATGTCCTCTACTGCTTGGAGTTTGGGAAGCAGCTCTCAGAATTTGCATAGGGTATTTGCATGTCCTTTGAAGGGTTTCCTTTCAGTAGGAGTGTCAGACTTGTTCCAGTGATGTCTCCTGGGTTTGTTGATTAGTAAACAGATGGTTTTGTGAAGCTTTGGACATTCTTATCTCTGAACCTTGGAAGAGCTGATCTCTTTTAGGAGCCTTGGAATTTAATTAGTATTCCTTGCCCCTCAGGAAATTAAGTTTTTTTCTACTGAGGCCTCTTCCCTATCTGCCTACTTCCTATTCTACCTCCTCAGTAGGACAAAGAATGGTCTACCAAGAAACATAATTTTTGCGGGGCGTGGTGGTACTCGCTTGTAATTCCAGTACTTGGGAGGCTGAGAGAGGAGGATCACAGGTTCGTGGCCAGCCTCAACAACATAATGAGGTCCTATTTCAAAAATGAAAGAATAAAGCCGGGCGTGATGGTGCACACTTGTAATCCCAGCATTCAGGAGGCTGAGACGGGAGGATCATGGTTCGCAGACAGCCTCAGCTACTTAGTGAGGCCCTTTGCAAATCAGTGAGACCCTGTTTCAGAATAAAGAATAAAAAGTACGGCTGGGGATGGAGCTCAGAGGTAGAATGTTCCTGGGTTCCATACCTAGTACTCCCCCCCACAAAAAAAAGACCACAATGTTTTTTGCTTGGTTTGTTTTTTGTGTTTTTTTTTTTTGTACTGAAGATTAAACTCAAGCATTCTACCTCTGAGCTATACCCCCAGACCTATTTTATTTTTTTAGTTTGAAACAGGGTCTCACTAAGTTGTAGAGGGCCTACGTTGCTGCAGTTGTCCTCAAACCTCCAATCCTCCTGTCTCAGCCTCCCAAGTACTGGGATAATAGGCGTATGCTACCATGCCTAGCTAACAGGTAAGTTTTGAAACTGGTATCTCTGGAAGAACAAAAGATCAACTTGGAGAGAAAAAAGATCCAGTTTGGTTGTAGAATAGTGTAAACCAACATGATCCTTTCACAGTATTTAAAATGTTTTGTTTTTGGTGGTACTGGGCTTCCTGGAAGCCCTTCTTCCCCCGGGCTACACTCCCAGACCTATTTTATACTTTTTATTTGGAAACAGGGTCTCTTAAGCCAGCGAGGCTGGCTTTGAACCTGCACGATCCTCCTGTCTCCGCCTCCCAAGCGCGGGGATTACAAGCGTGCGCCACCATGCCCGGCACGGTATTTAAAATGTTTTGAACTATTTCAATTTCAAACCTGGAAAGCAGCGGGGCATGATGGCGCACGCTTCTAATCCCAGGACCTGGGAGGCTGAGACAGGGGGATTGCGGTTTTGCAGCCAGGCACTCTGCAACTTAGTGTGACCCTGTTTTATTTTTTTTTTTTGGTGGTGGTGGTACTGGGGCTGGAACCCAGGCTCTTTTCTACCTCTGGGCTATACTCCCAGACCTATTTTATACTTTATTTAGAAACAGGGTCTCACTAAGTTGCTGAGAGCCTCACTAAGTAGCTGAGGCTGGCTTTGAACCTTCGGGATCCTCCTGTCTCAGCCTCCCAAGCGCGGGGATTACAAGCTTAAGCCACCATGCCTGGCGTGTAACCCTGTTTTAAAAATAAGAAATAGCCGGGCGTGGTGGCGCATGCTTGTAATCCCCGCGCTTGGGAGGCGGAGACAGTAGGATCGTGCAGGTTTGAAGCCAGCCACATTGGCTTAAGAGACCCTGTTTCCAAATTAAAAAAAAAAAAAGTATAAAAATAGATCTGGGAGTGTAGCCCAGAGGTAGAAGGGTTTCCAGGAACCCCAGTACCACCAAGAAAAATTAAATTAAATTAAATCATGTTAAAAATAAGAAATAGGGCTGGGGGTGTCACTCAGAGGTAGAACACCCCTGGGTTCAATCCCCAGTACCACAAAAAAAAGCAGTGTTTAAGCCGAGTGTGGTGGCGCACGCTTGTCATCCCCGTGCTTGGGAGGCTGAGACAGGAGGATCACACAGGTTTGAAGCCAGCCTCAGCTACTTGGTGAGGCTCTCAGCAACTTAGTGAGACCCTGTTTCCAAATAAAATAGAAAAAATAGGTCTGGGAGTATAGCGTGGAGGTAGGAATTCTCTGGGTTCCACTCTCAGCACTACACACAAAAAATAAAGCAGTGTTTATAACAGCTGTAAATAATTATGTGGGACATTTTATCTCCTAAATACCTGCCTGAGTCAGATCCTGGAGATGTTCTTAAGTTTCTTTGTGATAGTTTGTCTGGTTCTAGTCCAGAAGGAGATTTGGGGGCTATCACAGCACAATAGAACAATTTTCCTAAGACTTTTTGGTCAAAGAAAACACATCTGAGTGAAAAGCCACACCTCTATGACTGATAATCACCCTTGTTGAATCAGCTTAATCTATTTAGCATGTGGTTAACCGCAAATAAAACAAGCCTACTTATAAACACCAGAGTTAAAATACTTAGCCACATCAACTGCCAAGAGGAAGAAATCACTAAGAATGAGAAGGTGAGATCTAACCTGGGTACCACTTGCAGTCAGGGCTGCTTTGATGATGATGTGAGGAAGCCTATTTACCCACAGTTTTTAAGTTAGTCCTTTGATATATGGTGATATATACTTGGAAGAAAGGCAGTTACCTGAAGCCAGGCATGGTTTCCCACGTTTGTAACCCCAGCATTTGGGAGGCTGAGACAAGAGGATCGTGGTTCACAGCCAGCCTCAGCTAATTAGTGAGGCCCTCTGCAACTCAGTGTAGACTGTTTCAAAATAAAGAATAAAAAAATCAGGCTTGGGGTGTAGCTCGAAGGTAGAATGCCACTGGATTTCATCCCCAGTACCGGAAAAAAAAAAAAAAAAGAAAGAAAAGGAAAGGAAAGGAAAAGAAAAGAAAGAAAGAAAGGCAATTCTGCATAATAGATTACCCTTAGTGTGTGTGTGTGTGTGTGTGTGTGTGTGTGTGTGTGTTACTGGAGATGGAACTCAGGAGCTTTCAACCTCTGGGCTACACTCCCAGACCTATTTTATTTTTTATTTGGAAACAGGGTCTCACTAAGTTGCTGAGAGCCTAAGTAGCTGAAGCTGGCTTCGAACCTGCACAATCCTCCTGTCTCGGCCTCCCAAACACGGGGATTACAAGCGTGTGCCACCATGCCCAGTTTACCCTCACTCTTAGCAGCTTATAACAACATTAACTGTTTATCATCTCAGGTAATTTCTATGGGTCTAAAATTCGGTGTGGGTAAGTCTGCACAGCTCTTGTTCCCATGCCTCAGGAGGCTGCAGTCAAATGCCAGCCAGAGCTACAGCTAACTTCAGGCTTGATGGACAACGAGGATCCACTTTTAGGGTGGTTCACCCACAGCTGGCAAGTTGGCACTTCCTTATGGTGTCGACTGTGGGGTTTGACTTCCTGAACGTCAGTGGTTCAAGAGAGGAAACGGGTCACAATGCCTTTATGACTTTGTCTCAGAAGTCCCACCGTTCTATTTATTGGAAAAGAGGTACTGATGTCTGCCCCACCAAAGGGGGGGAGAAACAGGCTCCTCCTTTTGAGAAAAGGACTTTAAACAAATTTGGAGACATATATATACATATATACATATGTGTGTGTGTGTGTGTGTGTGTGTATGTGTGTGTTTTAATTTTCATTTTATTTATTTCTTGATTTTTGAGGTACTGGGGATGGAACCCAGGGTTGTTTTACCTCCAAGCTACACCTCTCATCATTATTATTATTATTATTATTATTATTATTATTTCCTTTTGGTGGTACTGGGGATGGAACCCAGGGGCTTTCTACCTCCAGGCTGCACTCCCAAAACTATTATATATTTTTTTTCTTTTTTTTTTTTTTCTTTTTGGTGGTACTGGGGTTCCTGGAAGCCCTTCTACCTCCAGGCTACGCTCCCAGACCTATTTTATACTTTTTTTTAAATTTGGAAATAGGGTCTCTTAAGCCAGCTGAGGCTGGCTTCAAACCTGTGCGATCCTCCTGTCTCAGCCTCCCAAATGCTGGGATTGCAAGCGTGCGTCGCCACGCCCGGCTTTGGAGACATATTTTAAAGTGCCATAGTAGTTAGAAGTTATATAGCGGAAGTCTTGGGACAAAGCAAAGCTAACTAGAACCTTTGAGCATAGGCGTCCAAGTCCTTTTTTTTTTTTTTTTTTTTTTTTTTTTTTGGTGCTGAGGATGAACCCAGGGGCATTTTACCTCCAAACTACACTCCAGCCCTATTTTGGGGGAGAGGGGTCTGGAGGGGTCTGGGGATGGAACCCAGGAGCATTTGACCTTGGAGCTACACCCCAGCCTATTTTTTAAGCCTATTTTTTAATTCTGTATTTAGAGACAGGGTCTCACTGAGTTGCAGAAGGCCTCACTAAGTCACTGAGGCTGTCCTTGAAAGGCAATCCTCCAGTTTCAGCCTCCCGAATGCTGAGATTACAAGCGTGCGCCATCATGCCCGGCTTTTTTTTTTTTAATTTTTTTTATTGGTGCTCTGTAGTCATACATGCACACATCATTCATTCATTTAGCCCTTCCCCAATTCCTATCTCATAGGCATCCAACCCTTTTTTTTTTTTTTTTTTTTTTTTTTTTTGCAGTACCAGGGATGGAACTCAGGGGCATTCTACCTCCGAGCTATACCCCCAGCCTATTTTTTAATTCTTTATTTAGAAACAGGGTCTCACTGAGCTGCAGAGGACCTCACTAAGTAGTTGAGGCTGGCCTTGAACCGTGATCCTCCTGTCTCAGCCTCCCAAATGCCAGAATTATAAGCGTGCGCCACCTTGCCCGGCTGGCATCCAACTCTTGACTTAGGCTTTTATTCATAAAGAGCAGGTTAAAAGGAAAGCTTCATTCCATAGAAGACAAAGGAGATGTTAACAAAAAGTGTGAGACTATTTGAATGTGGGTTTTGGTAATCAAAGTAGACCAGTATTCCTGGTGGAGACTAATGATCGATTACGCTTATATTTATGGTTGTATTTTTTTACCTGATTCTTTTGAGGTCAGCTTCAATTAGAAGCACAAGCACATGGATTGATAGATGGCTTTGCTCAAAATAGGAAAGCCACGCACACCTTAATTCATTCAGCAATATTAAGGAAAACTTTAGGAATAAAACTGCCGACAAATGAAAAGTTCATGAACATAGGTTTTTTTCAAACCCTGAAGATATTAACCAAAAAATGGGATTATTTTGTTAATAAAATATGATAAATATACTTTGGTTTTAGCTCAAAAGGAATTCCTAGGGAGGCGTATGAAATCCCTCAGGGTAGGCTGGGTTTCACCTCTAGTACATAATCATAGTATACTATAATAGTACACTGAGAGCTGGGCAGCGGCACACACCCATGATCCAATCCTTGTTGAGAGACTGGGACAGGAGGATCACAGGTTTGAGGCCAACCTTAGTAACTTAGCAAGACCCTGTAAATAAAAAAATTAAGGGCTAGGGGTGCCACTCAGAGGTAGAATGCCTCTGGATTCAACCTCCAGTTCCCCCTTCCCCCCAAACTCACACATTGTGAATACTATAATTAAATAATTGTATGATTACTTTTTCTGACTCCTCCCATTGCGTTACTAGCCAGCATTGCGCTCCTGTGTCTCAGTGCACGACCAGCTGCACAGTGGGCTTGCAGGAGCTATTGAAATGGTCTCTGCTCTCAGATACAGAACTTGCCCTGGAGGACCTCAGGTTATTCCTAACCGGGACCCAGGAGTATGGATCCGGCTTTACAGGATTGTTCATGTACTAGTATTGGGAAGAGGTTTTACAATGTATTCATGTATCAGCATTGGGAAGGATTTCCAATTTTGAAAATATTGTGTATACTAAAGAAAGGCCAGAGTCAGGGAAGGGGTTTCTTTACATTTCTAAAGAGAAGGAAGAAAGCTGGAGCCAGGAAAAACAAATGGCCTGAGGGATGGGAGAAAATCCCAGACCCTGAGAAACAATTTTTTTTTTTTTTTTTTTTTTTTTGGTGGTACTGGAGGTGGAACCCAGGGGCTTTCTACCTCCGGGCGATACTCCCAGACCTATTTCATATTTTATTTGGAAACAGGGTCTCACTAAGTTGCTGAAAGCCTCACTAAGTAGCTGAGGCTGGCTTCGAACCCGTGCCATCCTCCTGTCTCAGCCTCCCAAGTGCAGGGATTACAAGCATGCATCACCATGCCTGGCCCGGAGAAACAATTTAACACATCTTGGGAGGGAAACAAAAGGTAGAGGCCTGTATATGGAGACAGGACTGCTCCCCCCTCCCGCCCCAAATCCGGCTGGAGAGATAGCAGAAACAGGATGGGGCTAGAGATACCGGGCTAGCATATCTATAGATCAAAGGACCTGCCTCGGACTTAGGATAAGAACTCAGCATACTGGGGCTCTGTGGTATATTCCATTCGGATTCCCCCCCTGCGTCCCTCTCTCTCTGGGGCACTGGGCTGTAACTATATCCTGTATTTCTATCTTTTTAATAAGCTTCTTTAAATCTTCAGCAACTGTCCAAACTATGCATATTTATTCTTAGCTTAGGACAAGAATCCACGGTTTTTCTGTTTTTCTGTTTGTGTGGTTGTGGTGGGGGAATTACTTCTCCCCACACACCCCAAACACATTTCACCGCAACAGTTTATACTTACATAATGCTTTCCAAGGGTCCCATTTCTCTCCCATCAAAAAACATGATTTTAACTTTATCTCACACACACACACACACACACACACACACACACACATATACGCAAAGATGATATAAATGCACACACACCTATATGATTAAGCTTCAGAATTGGTTTTAATTTCTTCAGTTTTTACCTGATTCCCATTTCTTTTCCCAGATCTCATCTAGGAAAGTACATTACATCTCATTTTTATATCTTCCTGGGCTCCTCTTGCCTCTGACAGTGTCTGACTTGACTTGTTTTGATGTCTTGGACAGTTTCGAGGAGTATGATAAGGTAGAAGCCCCTTTGCGAGATTTGTTGGGTGTTTATCTTGTGATCGGACCAGAGTTTTGGAACTTTAGAAGGGGGATCACAGAGATAAAGGGCCATTTTTATCACCTGTCAAGGGCACATGACATCACTGTTGGCACTGACCATCACCTGAATAAAGTAGTGTTCCAGGTTTCTTCACCGCCAAGTGTGCTTGACTTTTCTATGCTCGGTAAGGAAGTCACTACAAAGGTCCCACTAGAATAAGCTTATTCTGCCGGGCATGGTGGCGCACGCTTGTAATCCCAGCATTTGGGAAGCTGAAACAGGGGGCTTGTGGTTCGCAGACAGCCTCAGCTACTTAGTGAGGCCCTTTGCAACTCAGTGAGACCCTGTTTCTAAATAAAGAATAGAGGGAAAAAAATAGGGCAGAGGGTGTCGCTTGGAGGTAGAATGCCCCCGGGGTCCATCCCCAGTACTACAAAAATAAATAAATAAATAAATAAATAAGCTTATTCTTTCTATAGATATCACCCATTCACTGCATCTATACAAGAGGCCCCAACTTTCAGTCAAAAGCTGCAGTTTATCTCCTTACAGGCTGGAGATCACCAGGCGAAGGAGATACAGATGGCAGGGTATCCAAGCCAACTAGGAGGGATGCCACTGCCTGCACTTTCCTCTTTTCTGCTGAACACTCAAAACAGTCAAATAGGAGCATGGCGACTGTTATGCAGTTCTTTTGACAAGATTTGGAGACTTACAGATTCTGACGAGAACAGTCTTCCTCGATTTGAATCCCGTTCTGCCATTTTCCAATTCTTGTGATCTTGCCAATCCTTAAACTAAGGCCCAGTTTCCCCATCTACAAACAGATTGGTGACAATATCTGCCTCCCCGAGTTGCTGAAATGATGATGGGGGACAATGCATATGCAGTTCCTTACACTGAAACACGGTCACCACGCAGTGGAGGTATGTGTTAATATCAAGCATCTATCTTTCCTTTCTACAAATCATGTTACCCGGGGTTTTCTGCCGAGGATCATTTCTCAGGACCCACAGGCAGTTTAGGCTGATTCGTGTCCTTACCTGTAGACTCTTGGTCATAAATGAATTTTAGTGAGCCAGGTGTGGTGGTGCACACCAGTAATCCCTGTACTTAGGAGGCTGAGATGGGAGGATGGCAGGTTCAAAGATGTAGTGAGACTCTCATCAACCTAGTGAGACCCTGTTTCCAAATAAGAAATAAAACTGGATCCAGACGTGGTGGCATATACTTGTAATCCCAGCATTCAGGAGGCTGAGACAGGAGGATTGTGGTTCGCGGGCAGCCTCAGCTACTTAGTGAGGCCCTCTGCAACTTAGTGAGACCCTGTTTCAAAATAAAGAATAAAAAATAGGGCTGGGGGTATAGCTTGAAGGTAGAATGCCCTTGGGTTCCATCCCCAGTACTGCATAAATAAATAAATAAAATTGAGCTGGGGGTGTAGCTCGAAGGTAGAATACCTCTGGGTTCAACCCCCAGTACCACACACACAAAAAAGAATTTTAGTTTATTTATTTTAGTTATGGGGCAGATGGAGAAAATAGCAGAGTGCACCTTCTCTACTCCTTCTCTGCTACCTCTGCAAGTCTCCTCACAGAAGCCTCTTTTATTGATAAGTTTAAACAAAGCATCAGTTAATGCCAAACTCAGGATACACAGAAAGCAACTTGTAATCTGGAGAAAAGGGCCATGCTCAGCAAACATCAAGGTCAGACGCAGCACAGGAGGAATGTCCCCCTGGGCTCCTGTCTGATATTGAACCAGGAGATGATCTGCGTGCAGGAATTCTCCTCTCCACAGCTCTCTCCCTTCGCTGCTTAAGGAGGTCTAATTGGCCTCAGAAATTTAACCCTTGGTGGTCTGCAACAGTTCTCCACGTTTAGTGTGAATGAAGGATTGCGTATCCCTTCCTTTATGAGGTGACTTACCTTTCATATGTCCCCAATGCAATAAGAATAGATGCATTGGAAAAATGAAATTTGATGAAAATTAAAATCAAATTAAAAACGCAATGGCACTTAGGGAAACTTTCAGCAACCTAGTGAGACCATTTCAAAATAAAAAAATAAAATAAAATAGGGCTGGGAGTGTAAACATAAAATGCCCCTCACTTTAATCCCAGCACACACACAAGAAAGGGGCAAGAGTGGTAAGCACAGAAATTAGTTAATAAGTGGATAAATCTAAAAAAGAATTGACCAAATAAAACTTTGTGGGAGTAATAAAGATGAAGTGGGATTCAAATATAGTCCACAGTAAGAGAAAGAGCAATTGGAACGAAGGCATTATAGAATTCTGCATTATTCTGGAGGAGACACTGTTCCATTTTAGGCAATTTGTATTAAAACTTCAAAGTGCTAAATCAAGCGTAGTGACACATGCCTGTAATCTCAGTATTGGGGTGGCTGAAAAGGGAGCTTCCGATCATAGGTTCGAGGACAGTCTTAGGAAGTAGTGACACTCTCATCAACCTAGCGAGATCTTGTTTCAAAATAAAAAACAGCTGGGCTTGGGATCCCAGTACTTGGGAGGCAGAGACAGGAGACAGGAGGATTGCAGGTTCAAAGCCAGCCTCAGCAGCTTAGGCTTTCAGCAACTTAGTGAGACCCTGTTTCCAAATATAATATCGGTCTGGAGGGGTAGCTCGGAGGTAGAAGACTCCCAGGTTCCATCCCCAATACCACACACACGCACACACACACACACACACACACACACACACACAGAATAAAGCCTAAACTCCATGGGCATGTCTAGGGAGAAGTTGAAATAACTCATCTATTACTTCTGGGACCAGAACTTCATAGTCTCGTTCACCCGTGAAGTCTGTGATTTCTTTGGTCCATAACTCCACCTCTATATCATTGTTTGTGGGAGGTGGGGGTGGGGGAGGACTTTTTTTTTTTTTTTTTTTTTTTTGGTGGTACTGGGGTTCCTGGAAGCCCTTCTATCTCCGGACTACACTCCCAGACCTATTTTTACATTTTTATTTGGAAACAGGATCTCCTAAGCCAGCGCGTGCGCGGCTAGCTTCAAACCTGCGCAATCCTCCTGTCTCTGCCTCCCAAGCGCGGGGATTACAAGCGTGCGCCACCATGCCAGGCGAGGGGGAGGACCTTCTGTTCAAGAAAATTATTTTCTTTATTTTGGGCATTTAAAAGAGATGACATCATTTATACTTCCTGACCAACCAGCTTGGAAGAGGTACTGCTGCTTAATTGATTTCAAGGGGAAAAAATAAATATAACTTTTTTTTTATGGTACTGAGGGTGGAACCCAGAGGCTATCTACCTCCAGGCTATACTCCCAGACCTATTTTATATATTTTATTTGGAAACAGGGTCTCACTAAGTTGCTGAGGGCCTTACCAAGTAGCCGAGGCTGGCTTCCAACCTGTGCGATCCTCCTGTCTCAGCCTCCCAAGCCTGGGGATTACAGGCGTGCGCCACCACGCCCAGCTATTTTTTAAAATTTAAAACAGGATCTTAATAAGTTCCGGAGGCTGGCCTTGAACCTGCCATCCTCCTACCTCAGCCTCCCAAGTACTGGGATTGCCAGCTTGTTTTACCACACTTGGCTAAAATATTTCTCAATAACTTAAACCTGCAGTGAGATAGTTCTTGAAATGGAGGAAGTAATTCTTGGAACCTGCTCAGTTCCAAGAAGTTCCCTTCTCTACCACCTGCTCAGTCTGCCCATCTTCCCTCATTTTTTATGAACCCTGGAGGGGGCCTCTACCTTGAGCTTCACCCCAGCCCTATTTAATTTATTTTATTTTTTAAATTTTTTTATTGAACATAAATGGTATACATTTAAACTATACTTGATGCCCTTCCCCCCTCCCACCAATGATTGTCCCGGGTAACCATGCCATATTCATAATTTTACACATATTCGGATGTGGACCCTCATTAATCAAGTTCAGCCTTCCTCCTCATCTATCTTTCCATTCAAGCTTTGCTGGTATTTCCCCTCCATTATCTGGAGTCCCACTGGTATCCTCTACGTTCCCTAGTTTGGGCATATTAGAGGGAACATATGTACCTTCTCCTTCTGTGCTTGGCTGGTCTCACTTAACATAATGCTCTCCAGGACTTTCCATCTTCTTGCAAATGGTATGATTTTGTTCTTCTTTATGGCTGAGTAGAATTCCATTGTGTGTATTTCCCACAGTTTTGCAATCCATTCATCTGTTGACGGGGACCTGGGTTGGTTCCATATTTTGGCTTTATATCTGAAAACGAGATCTTCTAATTCAGCTACTGAGGCTGTCCTCGAACCTAGGCTTCTTCTGTCTCAGCTTTCCAAGTGCATAATTACAGGTGTGAGCCACCACGCCCAGCTGCGCTTTGTTATTTAATATAGAGTAGAATCCTGCTGTTGTAATAATACATGGCTTTGTGTTGAGTCAGGTCTATAAACAGCTGACTTTTGTCAGTATCAACAACCATCCCAGGGGGTGAGTCTTCCCAATTACTGCTTGTGAATGATTTTCAGTCAGTGTATCTGTCCTCACTCTAGGATTTAAACTGTTCCAATTGAGTTCAGCACCTCATTGTGGAATCAAATAGGTTGAGGATATTGCCAGCCTAACATGTCCTACCTACCTGGACTCACACAAAAGACTGGTGAGCTAGCTGGGTGCAATGGTGCATGCCTGTAATCTCAGTATTTGGGAGGCTGAGACAGAAGAACCAAAGGTTTCAGGCCAGTCTTGGAAACTTAGGGAGACCTTGTTTGTTTGTTTGTTTGTTTGTTTGTTTGTTTGTTTTGCAGTGCTGGGGATGAAACCCAGGGGCATTCTACCTCCGAGCTACATCCCCAGCCCTATTTTTTATTCTTTATTTTGAAACAGGGTCTCACTGAGTTGCAAAGGACCTTACTAAGTAAGGTTGTCCACGAGCCTGTATCCTTCTGTCTCAGCCTCCCAAAAGCTGGCTGGGATTACAGGTGTGTGCCACCATGCCAGACTGAGACCCTGCTTCAAAAACAAAAACAAAAAGGCTGGAGATGTAGCGGGGAGGTAGAATGTCCCTGGATTTTATCCCTAGTACTCAAAAACAAAAACACAAAGGGAGTGAGCTATTCTCTCCAAATAAATTCAGAGAGAATAAATAAATCAATAATAAATAAATAAAGCGGACGTGGTAGGTAGCACATGTCTGTAATCCCAGTACAGGGAAGACAGAGATAGGAGAATCGTAGGTTCGAGGGCATCTTCAGCAAGTAGTGAGACTCTCAGCAATCTAGTGGGACCCTGTTTGAAACCAAAAATAAGGGTAGTGGTGGTGCAAGTTTGTAATCCCAGCATTCAGGAGGTGGAGACCCAAGGATCGCGGTTCCAGACAGCCTCAGCTACTTAGCAAGGCCCTTCACAACTCAGTGAAAACCTGTTTCAAAAATATAAAAAGACTAAAAATGTAGGGCTAGGGGTGTAACTCAGAGGTGCAATGCTTCCGGGTTCTATCCCCAATACTGAAAAAAAGAAAGAAAGAAAGAAAGAAAGAAAGAAAGAAAGAAAGAAAGAAAGAAAGAAAGAAAGAAAGAAAGAAAGAAGGAAAGAAAGGAAGGAAGGAAGGAAGGAAGGAAGAAAGAAAGAAAGAAAGAAAGAAAGAGTTCTGTGGGTTAGCAGGGCATGGTGGTGCACACTTGTAATCACAGTACTTGAGAAGTTGAGGCAGGAGGATAGCAGGTTCGCAGCCAGCCTCAGCTACTTAGGCCCTCTGCAACTTACTGAGACCGTTTCAAAATAAAGGGCCAAGCGGGTGGTGCACGCTTATAATTCCAGTATTCAGGAGGCTGAGACAGGAGGACCACAGTTCAGGCAGCCTCAGCTACTTAGTGAGGCCCTTTGCACCTCAGTGAGACTCTGTTTTAAAATAAAGAATAAAAAAAATAGGTCTGGGGTGTAGCTTGGAGATAAAATGCTCCTGGGTTCCGTCCCCAGTACTAAAAACAAACAACAAAAAAAGACAAAGAATAAAAAATAGGGCTAGGGTATATAGCTCAGAGGTAGAATGCCCTTGGGTTCAATCCTTAGTACCTAAGAACATTAAAATTTTAAATAGGCCTATAGGTTTAGCTTAGAGATAGAATTTCCCTGAGCATGAAAAAAAAAAAAAGAAAAGAAGGAAAAAAAGAAAAAAGAAATTAGAACAAAACAAAATAAATCATGGCAAGCAATCTACAAAAATCTTGCTTTGGAATTTATCTACTTTAAGAATGTGTGTATATATATATATGTATATATATATATATATACACACACACGCATATATATATATATATATATATATATATATATATATATATACACACACATACACCCAGGGCATTCCCTCTGAGCTATATCCCTAGCTTTATTTTATTTTTTATTTTGATATAGGGTCTCACTAAGCTGTTGAGGGTCCTGTTAAATTGCTGAGGCAGTGGGTGATTCTCCTGTCTCACCTCCCAAATACTGGGATTACAGGCATGTGCCAACACACCCAGCTTAGGGATGTGTATAAATTCCTTATACCCTTTTCTCTGGAAGCTATCTCCAAACTTTGAAACACTGGGGTGTTTATATATGCCGATGATTTAGTTTCCATAAGAATCAAGCAGCATTTAGATCTCTGGTAATATTTTTGCATTTGACACAAGTTGAAGATATGCTGTTGGACTGGTCCTCAATGGAGGGTTAGACTCTGATTTTCCTCTTGGAACATGGACAGGAGGGTAAAGGACGAGAAAAATGGGATTAAAAAAAAGTAGAGATAAGAGTAGACAAGACATGTGAGCATCACTTGGCATTTGTGTTATCCTTTTGAAGGGTGGATACAGAACTCTTCATCAGATTCTTGTTCTATACGAGGGATAATTAACTGGATGTGACCACTCCAGGGGTAAGAAAGGAAGGTAAAGAAGACAGAGAGTGTGGGAAAGCAAACAACTTCCAGGGAATCTTATCCAAAAGGAGATCAGAGGACTAGAACAATTGAGTATATTAGAGAAATGGGGAAAGCTTGTCAGGAGACAGGTTTCTCCAGGCTGTCAGTCCATAGCCTTGGGTTCTTTGTGTGTGTGTGTGTGTGTGTGTGTGTGTGTGTGTGGTACTGGGGGTGGAACCCAGAGGCTTTCTACCTCCGGGCTATACTCCCAGACCTATTTTATATTTTATTTGGAAACCGGGTCTCACTAAGTAGCTAAAAGCCTCACTAAGTAGTTGAGGCTGGCTTTGAACCTGTGCGATCCTCCTGTCTCAGCCTCCCAAGCCCGGGGAATTACAAGCGTGCGCCACCACGCCTGGCCTTAGGTTCTATCTTTAGCACCAAAACACGGATTTCAAGGTGGGTATGATGGCGCACTCTTGTAATCCTATTACTTGAGAGGCTGAGACCAGAGGATGGCAGGTTTGTGGCCAGCCTCATCTATTTAGTGAGGCCCTCTGCAACTTAGGCCCTATTTCAAAATAAAGAATAAAAAATAGGGCTGGGGGTGTAGCTCAGAAGTAAAATGCCCCTGGGTTCAATGCCCAGTTTCCCCCAAAACAAACAAACAAATTAAAAAAAATCCACAGATTTCTAGGTTCAACCCTAAAGATTCTGTAGGTTTTGGCCTGAGAATCCATGCTTTAAATCTTTCCTATCTGACGGGACGATTGTGGACAGGCAAAAGTTAAACCAGGACCTCATTTTTAGCTCTGGTCTTGAAAATAAGGCCTGAGAATGTTTATAGTTGGTTATTATTAGTACACCTTTTTTTTTTTTTTTTTTTTTTTTTTGGTAACACTGGGGATTGAACCCAGGAGCATTCTACTTCTGAGCTACACCCTCAACCCTATTTTATTTTATTTTATTTTATTTTATTTTATTTTATTTGGTGGTATTGGGGATGGAACCCAGGGACATTCTACCTTCAAGCTACACCCCCAGCCCTATTTTTTATTCTTTGTTTTGAAACAGGGTCTCACTGAGTTACAAAGGACCTCACTAAGTAGCTGAGGCTGTCCTTGAACGGTGATCCTCCTGTCTCGTCTCCCAAATGCTAGGATTACAAGCATGCACCACTTTATTTTTTATTTGGAATTAGGGCCTCACTAAGTTGCAGAGGGCCTCACTATGCTGCCAGAAGGAAATAACCTTTCAGTGTCTTCCAAAAATTTAGGATCCCTAGGGGAGTAGATACACAGGAACAGCATTTGAAAAATGAAGGCTGGGGATGCTGAGAAGAGCAAGTCTTTCTTTTCCTTCCTTCCTTCGTTCCTTTCCTTCTTTCTCTCTCTCTTTCTTTCTTTCTTTGTCTGGGGATGGAACCCAGGGGCTTTCTACCTCGGAGCTACACCCCTAGCCCTATTTTTTTTTTTCATTATTTTGAAACAGGGTCTCACTGAATTGCAAAGGGCCGCACTAAGTAGATGAGGCTGTCCATGAACCCAGATCATCCTGTCTCAGCCTCCCAAATGCTGGGAAGACAAGTGTGAACCACCATGCCTGGCTGGATGAGGCTTTCTTGCAGTTGTTGCTGGAAAAAGATGGTCCAGGCAGAGAAGAATTAGGAAGCGGGAGGGGACCCCAGGGGACTCAGCAGCCCCTGCATCCTCTAAATGGACTGTCTGCCCTTCCTTGAGGAAGGATGTGGGTTCAGTGGCCAAATACCTCCTGCGTGGTTCCCCCTGCAAACTCCCAGAGGGCCATTAGTACCTGGAGAGGGGTGCTACACTCTGCCAGAAGTGCGGATCACTAGCCTGGTCCCCAGGTTGCAGGATGAGGCCTGCACTTTGTTCTATGGAAGAGCAGAAAGCACCGGGTTGAAGATGCCAGAAGGACAAATCGTATTCCTTGGCCTCATCCTCACTTCTGGGAGGCCACACTTAGATAATTGCCATTAACTGGGGCACATTTTGTACCTTTGCAACCATAGCTTCATGTATCTCTGCCTCAAATACCTTCTGTAACGTAGTCTTTCATATTGAAGAATTTTATTATATCTAAAGAACTGAATGGCACCTTCTGCTAAAGAATCGCTAAACTGTCCTCAGGTTCTCTAAGTTGGGAGTCCCCAGAACAATCCCACTGAACTGGGCAATGTGGACCGGGACAGGATATCTGAAGCTTTTGTTGCCTGCCTGATAGATTGTTTAAAAAGGAGCATGTACCTGGGCGTGGTGGCGCACGCCTGTAATCCCAGGGCTTGGGAAGCTGAGACAGGAGGATTGCATGGTTTGAAGCCAGCCTCAGCTACTTAGTGAGGCTCTCAGCAACTTAGTGAGACCCTATTTCCAAATAAAGTATAAAATAGGTCTGGGAGTATAGTCCGGAGGTAGAAACCCCCCTGGGTTCCACCCCAGTACCACACACACACAAAAGGAGTGTGGTGGCACATGCCTGTAATCCCAGTACTTAGAAGTCTGAGACAGGAGTACAGTTTCAAAGCCAGCCTTAACAATTGAGCGAGATCTGAAGGTAGAATGCCCCAGGCTTACATCCCCATTAACACACACACACACACACACACACACACACACACACACACACACACACACAGAGCCATTTATTTCCAAAAGAAAATATAAGTATTTAATCAAAATACTTTAAAATAATGTTAACTGTATGGCCAGTTCTACTCATCCCCAAATGATAAGAGGTACACTGTCATCAAGTTTCTGCCCATAGGACATACAGCCAGAATATAGTAAATATTTGGGCTGGGCGTGGTGGCGCACGCTTGTAACCCAGACTTTGGGAGGCTGAGGCAGGAGGATCACGATTCACTCACTGATGGCCTCAGCTACTTAGGCCCTTCGCAACTCAGTGAGATACTGTTTCAAATATAGAATAAAAAATAGGGCTGGAGGTGTTGCTTGGAGGTAGAATGGCCCTGGGTTCTAACCCCAGTACCAATATATATAGTAAATATATATATGTCTATATTTTTTTGTTTAGTTTTTTTTGCGGGTCTGGGGGTGGAACCCAGGGGCATTTGACCTTCAAGCTACATCCCCTGCTCTATTTTTTTATTCTTTATTTTGAAACAGGGTCTCACTAAGTTGTGGAGGACCTCACTAAGTAGCTGAGGCTGTCTGCGAACCGCGATCCTCCAGTCTCAGCCTCCCAAATGCCGGGATTACAAGCGTGCACCACCACGCCCGGCTCATTGTCTGTTTTTAAAGTATTGTACATATCTTTCTCTCTTTAGTTCACAGTTCCCATTTTGGCATGATCCCTCAGGGAAAGCGCTACGTTGATCGAATTACATAAATGTGATTTTACTATTTACCTCTGACATAGCAATTAGTACGGGGTCTGAGAAAAACTGTGCTTAAAAGAAAAAGGGAGGATTAAAAAAATGCCTTAACAATGAAAGATAATCATTTCAACAAATTTTATTTTGAAGTATTTTCCAAACATACAGAAAAAAAAATTGCCTAACATAAAAGTCTTTGAGGAAAATAAGGAATTGCAAAACATGGTACGAATATGCATTCATCCATGAAATAAATATTTATCCAATTTGTCCTCGGTGCTGTGGGGCTAAAATGTTAGGAAAACACAAAGGACAAGGGGGAGGGTCTTTTCTTTCCCATGCATTATTTATCAGAACTTCATTATTTATGACATTAGTAAGTGACACTCTGGGCTTCCGTGACACCATTTCTGCACGGTATCACTCATCTTTCCTTCGTTTATTTTACAGCTTCTGAATTTGGGTCAACAAGGGGCCAATCTAGACCCAGAAGACTTACAAGGGGAAAATACCTCAAGGTGAGTTCAGGTTGGCTGTGACCTGGAAGAATTATCGATGGTGTTTTCAGAAATGGCTGTGGTGACTGTGTGTCAGAATTGAAGAGTTTGCCTTCCCTTCTTGCTCACCTAAGCCTCCTTCTTAAATCTCTCACTCTTTAGGCATTTCCCTGAGCCTTTTCTATATTGCTTGGAGAGAAAAGATTTCAGCAGAAAATTTGCTGGAGAAATTTACGCAGATGATTTGACTTGACTCGTTTTGATCAGATGTAGAACCGGCCACTGTACTCCTTTTTAGCTTGAGACTAGAACAGACAGCTTCTAAGAAGTGTTGCATTTTGCTCCACCGTCTCAGTGTTTATTTAGTACTTTTCAGACGAGTAACTGAAGAGTAAAGGTCAAAAACAAACCTTGAGAAGCAACGTGTGGCCCGTGTCTGAGGAATCCTAGGTGCAAAGGCATGGTTACATAAAAGTCATCTTTTACTGTTGGTCTTAAAAAACAAACAAACAAAAAAACTATATTTAAAAGGAAAGGGAGAGGGAGGCTAAAAATACTCTAACCACGAGAGATCATTTTAACAAATTTAATTTTGAAGTATTTTCCAAATGGAAAAAAAATTGCATGACGTAAAAGCCATTGAGAAAAATAAAGGCTCGTAAAACATTGTATGAACATGCACTCATCCATTCAATAAATATTTACCCATACTATTTATATGACGAGGAGTTAAGGGAGAAGGATAGCCTCATCGACCAACGGCAAGAGGAGAAGAGTGGTGTTTCCTTGTACCTCTCTGTAGAGTTGCCCCCTCCTCCCCCAGCAGCAGACCACTTCCTCTCTGCAGAGTCACTGCTGCTGTGCAGTGGACTCGCGCGTGTGAGAGAGGAGACCTGCGACTGACGAAACTCAAGCATTAGCAAGGACCAAGCTAAAACCAATCGCTGGTCACCGCACTTCAGCTGAAAGCGACAGCCGACGCAGGTGCCTCTCCTTAGAAGTGCTTAGAGTCCTGCTGAGTCACTGAAGGGGAAAGGTTTCATGCCCAACAAGTAAAAAAGAGACTTACCTGTTGCTAATTCAAAGCTTGGGTGTAATGGTAGCTTGTTTGGGTTAGGCCTCTGTGGAGAACTATAGTTTGCTTGTCACATATGTACACGGCAAAATCAATTTGTGTGTGTGTGGGAAGCGTTTCCCCTAGCCGGGGTGGGAGGTTAGGTCAGCTTTGCTCAGGGTCTGTATTTTGTCTTTGGTTCGCTTGGTGATACTGCCTCTTCCGTACTGAATGTAGAATGATATAACTTCATACCTCTTTGCTTTGGAGAATATTTGAAGAGTTATTCTTGTTTGCTTTTTGTTTTGTCTTGAAGAACCATATTTTTGGTAGCTCATGGTATGCTACTGTTCTTATAATGGACCCAAACAAGGTGAGCCACGTTGAGGCCCCAGGCCATATATGAATTATAGGTTGTTGACTTAAAATCATCTCACTAGCCATTATGTTTGACTAATTGCTGTGTTCAGTCAGTTCTGTCACCTATGATAATGAAGAATAAGGATGTACTAAACGTAGATTTTTGTTTTAAGTAATAATATAGCTTCCTTTGCAAAAAGAAGCTAATGAAAATAATGATTCAGAGCCGGGTGTGGTGGCGCATGCTTGTAATCCCAGCATTCGGGAGGCTGAGACCAGAGGATCATGGTTCGTGGACAGCCTCAGCTACTTAGTGAGGCCCTCTGCAACTTAGTGAGATCCTGTTTCAAAATAAAGAATAAAAAATAGGGCAGGGGTTGTAGCTCGGAGGTCGAATGCCCCTTGGTTCCATCCCCAGACCCACAAAAAAAAAAAAAAAAAAAAAAAAAAAAGAAAAGAAAAGAAAGAAGGAAAATGATTCAGGCCAGGCATGGCGGCGCAGGTTTGTAATCCCAGGACTTGGGAGGCTGAGACAGGATGATTGAAGATTCACTGCCAGCCTAATCTACTTAGTGAGGCCCTCCACACCCTGTTTCAAAAATAAAGAATAAAAAAAACAGGGTTGGGGTATCAAATGTTAAATAAGGAAAAAAGTCTACCTGCTTTATAAATTATCATTTCAACTCTTACTTGGTCACTGTAGGTTAATCAGGAACAGAAATTCCTAAGCTTGCTTTTTTTCAGAGACTTTGGTTCTTAATTATCTTGCCTTAAAGCAGAAATGGGCAAATGTGTTTATATTTGGCCTGTATGAGGGGTGATGTGAGCCTTTAAAACATGATCTACCTTTTTTTGTTTTTTTCTCTTTCTTTCTTGGATTGAGCCCAGGGACATTCTATCTCTGACCTATAACCCCGACCCTTTTTATTTTGAAACAGGATCTCAAGAGGTTGTTGAGAGTCTTGCTAAGTTGCTGAGACTAGTCTTGAACCTATGATCTTCCTGTTTCAGCCTCCCAAATATTGGCTTTGTGTTTGTTTGTTTGTTTGTTTGTTTGCAGGTCTGGGGATGGAACCCAGGGGCATTTGACCTCCGAGCTACACCCCCTGCCCAATCCAATTTTTTATTCTTTATTTTGAAACCGGGTCTCACTGAGTTGCAGAGGGCTTCACTAAGTAGCTGAGGCTGTCCGCGAGCCGCAATCCTCCGGTCTCAGCCTCCCAAATGCTGGGATTACAAGCGTGCGCCACCACGCCTAGCAACAGTTAATCTTTAAAGAGTGCTTTGTTAATACTGTGCATGGAAGTCACCTGAGGATCTTGTTAAAATGCAGCTTCTGATTGAAGAGGACTGGGATGGGCAGAGATGCTTTAGTCTAAAAGGTCCTAGGGGAGACTGCTGCTGCATTCAGTGAGTTTGGAGCTGCCAAATGCCACTGCTAGTTTAAACTGATAGACTAGACTGTCCTCTTCTGATGAGTGGTGGTGTAATGTGTACCTTAGTGTGGTTTCATGCTTATTAGTAGAATGTTATTGAAAAGCCTTAATAAAGTAGGGTCTGATAATGGGCATTTTCTACAATTTTATTTTTGGTACTAGGGATTGAACCCAGAGCCATTCTGCCTCCAAGATACATCCCCAGGCCTATTTTTTATCTTTTACTTTGAAACAGGGTCTCATTAAGTTGCAAAGGACTAAGTAGCTGAACCTGTGATCCTCCTGTCTCAACCTTCCAAGTGCTGGGATTACAAGCGTGCACCACCATGCCCAGCTCTACAAATGTTTTATTTATTTATTCATTTATTTATTATTTATTTTGTACTGGGGATGGAACCTAGGGACTCTACCTCCGGGCTACACACTCCCAGACTTATTTTATATTTTACTTGGAAACAGGGTCTCACTACATTGCTGAGAGCCTCACTAAGTAGCTGAGGCTTGCTTCAAACATGCACGATCCTCCTGTCTCAGCCTCCCAAGCTCTGGGATTACAAGTGTGCGCCACCATGCCCGGCTACAAATTTTTTTTAAAAAATTAAGTTTAGCAGGAGTGGTGACGCACGCTTGTAATCCCAGCATTTGGGAGGCTGAAACAGGAGGATTGCAGTTTGTAGACAGCCATAGCTACTTAGTGAGGCTCTTTGCAACTCAGTAAGACCCTGTTTTAAAATAAAGAATACAATATAGGGCTGGGGGTATAGCTCGAAGGTGGAATGCCGCTGGGTTCCATTCCAGGTACTGCAAAAAAAAAAAAAAAAAAAAAAAAAAAAAGCTTGGTACTTAGTGTTATCAAATTGAATTTTGGAAATGTTAATAGTTTTATAGTTGCAACCTTAATGATCAGTCCAGTTTTCTAATGCAACGGTGAATTATATCTAAAAAGAAAAATAAAAATTGAACTAAGCCAATAGATTGCTTGGATGGGATAGATTTAATAGGATGTGCTTAGAATTTATAATGTAGGAATTTTCAGATGAATTATTAAGGTTAAATGTTAGAGGTTCGTGGAGCATAATATGCATGGTAAAGTAGAGTGTACTATGTGGACAGTTTTATTAAACGATATACCAAATAGTAACACTAGAGAACATGTAGTAGGTTCTCAGCCAAGATTGTTTTTTCATGAATTAATCCCAGTCGAAGATTCATTAACTTTCTTAAATATTAGAATGGAGCCGGTTAAGGGGTGTAGCTCAGAGGTAGAATGCTTCTGGGTTCCATCCCCAGTACTGCAAAAAAAAAAAAAAAAAAAAAAAAAGAATGGATTGGTCTTCCTGAATTTAGTTTTATCCAATAAAACTGAATTTTCTTTCAAGAATTATGAATTTAAATACCCCGCCGAATGTTGTGGGGGCACACTTGTAATCCTAGTACTTGGGAGGCTGAGACAGGCGGATCGCAGTTTCACAGCCAGCCTCAGTTACTAAGTGAGACCCTGTTTCAAAATAAAGAATGAGGCTGGGTGTGGTGGCGCACACTTGTAATCCCTGCGCTTGGGAGGCAGAGACAAGAGGATCATGCTGGTTCGAAGCCAGCCCCTCTGGCTTAAGAGACCCTGTTTCCAAAAAAAAAAAAAAAAAAAAGTATAAAATAGGTCTGGGAGTGTGGAGTGTACCCCGGAGGTAGAAGGGCTTCCAGGAACCCAGTACCACCAAAAAAAAAAAAAAAAAAAAGAAAAAAGAAAAATAGGGTTGGGGGGTATAGCTAGGAGGTAGAATGCCCCTGGGTTAAACCCCAAGTTCTGCAAGAAAAAGCAAAAAAATTCCTTAAAATTTTATATATATATATTCATTATAAACCAAAGCCTAGTATACATTGATCTATGTAATCAAGAAGAGAAAAAAAATCTTATGGCATGTTGAAATTACATGATAGATGTAGTTAATCAAAACCTGATTATATTAGTTAATTCATTTAGTCTTAAGTATTACTTTATTCCCCAAAGATGGAACATAGTCAGAATGTGATTTTAGATTCTTAAATATCTTCCCATTGTCATCAACCTTCTTATCCTAAAATACAAAGAGGCAAAAACCCCAATAACTCTCTAGAATCTATTTTATACTTTTTTATTTTTGGAAACAGGGTCTCTTAAGCCAGTGCGGCTGGCTTAGAACCTGCGGGATCTTCCTGTCTCCGCCTCCCAAGTGCGGGGGTTACAAGCATGTGCCACCACACCCGGCCCACTTTGAGTTTATTTAGTTGCAATTATACACAACAGAATTAAACCCCAATACTTTTATGTTATTTTTCTATTTAATGAAATGCTTGGTAGTAATGAAAATGTAATAATGAAAATGTGTAGTTTTAGAGATCTAAAACTCAAGAAAGTAATGTGCTTCAGTAGACATCATAGCCAGGCTTGGTGGTGGATTTTCATAATCCCAGTACTTAGAAGGCTATGACAGGAGGATACTGGTTCTCCACCAGCCTCAGCTACTTAGTGAGGTCCTCTGCAATTTAGTGAGACCCTGTTTCAAAATAAAAAATAAAAAATAGGGCTAGGGTATAGCTCGGAGGTAGAATGCCCCTGGGTTCTATCCTAAACACCGCAAAAAAAAAAAAAAAAAAAAAAAAAAAAAGACATCATAGCACATTTTTCGTTTATAGGGTAAAAGAAATACATAAAATGTCCTATTATTGACCTAATTTAATACTCCTTTGGTCAGAACTATCTTACCTTTTGAAGAATAAAAAAGGCTATTTTTCAATTCAGGTCAGGTTCGGCTCATATCAAATTGTATTTCATTTGTAATTAGTGGACATTGTTCAGTAATTAGAGAAGGGCCAGCAGCTTCTCTATTTGCTGACTTATGATTGGTAGATATTTACCATGTTATATGGGAAAAAAAGAAGTTTCTTGGTGGAGAAAGCACAATAGTAATAAATTTTTCACAAATTGAGATGTCTTCCAAAAAACCATTTGTTTTAGTTGAGGAAACTGGGTCCATGTTTAACACACATTTCCTCTGGTCTCTTCTTCCTTCTCTAGTTAAGCTTTCAATCACAGGAACCAATCACATGAATGTGGCCCAAATGGAGTAAATAACTGAGAGCAAGCCTGGGAAGGATGTGGATTTTACCATAGCTCCTCAAATTCTACCAACCTTCAATTCTGAGGTTTTGTCTAAATTAGGTCTAATTCTTTTATATGTCTCTTCCTTTCAGAGCATAGATGTGAAGGGTGTACCTTTCAAGAAAGATGATTTCCTTTGCTGGAAAATTTGATTCTGATAGGGTATTTTGGGTCCAGTTCAATTTCCTTCCTATTTATTATCTGTAAAGATTCAGGTACAAATCTTCCTCATGAGTTAGCTTATCAGGAATTACTGTACTCAGAAATACCTAGCTAAGAATCATGAAAGAATAGGATTTCTGCTGGGCGTGGTGGTACACGCCAGCAATACCAGCAATCTGGAAGGCTGAGTCTGAAGGATCTCAAGTTCAAGGCCAGCCCGAACAACTCAGATGCCGTGTCAAAATTACTAAAAATAAAAAAAAGGGCTGGGATGTAGCTCAGTGATAAAACTGAGTTCAATCCCCTGTGTGTGTGTGTGTGTGTGTGTGTGTGTGTGTGTGTGTAAAATGCCTCAGGAGGAAGAAGATACCTCACGAGTCTAGGGATTGTTAGTGGAGGGCAGGAGAGCAAGTAGAAAGTAGACTGTTTTATCATCTTTGGCAATTTTCCTTGGTGGATATGGTCAGAGGCACCACTCAGTGCCATTTGCCCTTTAGCCTGTGCCCAGTACAGCATGATTCCTTTAGGTGCTAAAAAGTCTTCTAAGTTGAAAGGTTCTACAAGTCTGTTTTCATAGTGTCATTTATACAATTTAAATAGTAATTTGAATCGTTCAGTTTGGCGGTGGGAAGGTATAAAAGTCTCGGAGCGCGTTATTTGTTGCTGATACGTGGCCAGATATTAGATCTAGTTAAACAGTCCTTATGAGCTAGGTATACATTAATCTTTGCAGGAGGCCCACCACGCTGTTGCGGTAAATATTCATTCTACTTACAGAGGAGAAAACTGAAGCTTAGAAAGAGGATCAGTAAGTACGTGGTAGTGATAGCTTTAAGTTAATTTGACTTCAAAGTTATGATCGCCTTGAAAAACTTCAAAATAATTTTCTCAAATGCGACATTAATCCCATGGCTTTTCCCAATAGATTTCGTTCCCTAATCTGTGTCCGAATTCTCAAGAAAACTTGGATTATACTATCAAGAAAACTTGGGTTATAATCCTGGCTGAGACTGCCCAGCTCTGTGTCCTTGATGTTATCACCTACATTATCTGGACCTCTATCTTGTAGGTTAAATGAGAGGGGTGAATGGGATAGTCACCAAAACCTATTAACTCCTATAATCTCTCTACGTTATGGATTCAGTCTTTTGAGTCTTAGCTCACTTTATTCACATCATTTCTAAGTATAGTGCTTTCTATTTGAAGCAAATACTAGTATATATATATTTTGTTTTTGAGGTACGGGAGATGGAACCCACGGGCACTCTACTTCTGAGCTGCCCCCCACCCCCAGCCCTATTTTTTATTCTTTATTTTGAAACAGGGTTTCATTGAGTTGCAAAGGGCTTCACTAAGTAGCTGAGGCTGTCTGCAAACCGCGATCCTCCAGTTTCAGCCTCCCAAATGCTGGGATTACAGGCGTGCGCCACCACACCCAGCTACGTGTATACTCTTATTACTAGGAATATCATTACCCTAAATACTAGTCAGCTGAATACATAGGTTATAATTGTTCCCTTATTGTGTTTCTTGCATACCAGGAAATACACTAGAGTTCTACATAGAAGATCACATCTGCTCCTCATAATAGTTTTATAAAGGTGGATTTTAAAGTTCTGATTCCACAGAGGAGAAAGCCAAAAAGCCCATTTTGAGTCCTTCAAGGTCCAATAGATAATGTAATGACGCTAGAAGTCCTGCCCTTGTGTTTGACAAGAAAACCAGCTCTTTTCCTTCCTTCCTTCCTTCCTTCCTTCCTTCCTTCCTTCCTTCCTTCCTTCCTTCCTTCCTTCCGTACTGAGGGTTGAGCCCAGAGGCATCTACCTGAGCTACACCCCCAGCCTTATTTTTTTATTCTTCCTTTTGTGTGTGTGTGTGACTGGGGATTGAAGCCAGGGGATTCTTTCTCCGAGCTACACCCCACCCCCAGCCTGATCTTTTATTCTTTATTTTGAAACAGGGTCCCACTGAGTTGCAAGGGCCTCACTAAGTAGCTGAGGCTGTCTCCGAACCGTGATCCTCCTGTCTCAGCCTCTCAAATTCTAGGATCACGAGCCTGTGCCACCACGCCCGGCCTTATTTTATTTTAGTTTTTTAAACACTATTTTATTAAATTGTTGAGGCTGCCCTCGAACTTGGGATCCTCCTGTCTCCGTCTTCCAGGTACGGCTATCATAGGCGTGTGCCAAAACGCCCCGCCCTAATCTATATTTTCTAATTCTACTTTAGGCCTAAGGTTCAGATATTGTTTATTCAACCGCAGGCTTCCCCTCCCCCACCTAAGTAAATTATCACTGAATTACTGTGTACTTCCTGCCAGCTTCACCCACTGAGAGGGAAGAGCGGAGCGGGAGGGGGCGACTGCTCCCAGGCCGAACCCCTGGTCAGAGTCGAAATTTACAACCAACAGCCGCCTCGGGAGCCGCAGGCTTTGTGCGCCCTCGGCGAGCCCAGCGCCGGTCTCCCTCCGCGCCGACCCGTCCCCGAGGCGCCGCGTTCCTGCGCTGAACTACGTTTCCCAGAGGCCCGCGCGGCCGAGAGCGCGGGCTCGCCGCGCCCTTCCTCCCTTCTCTCTCGCCCACCACGCGGTCGCCGCGTGATGACGCAAGCGCGTCGGGCGCCGACGAGTGACGACGTCCTGGCTCGAGCCCGCGGCGGCGGCCTAAACAGCGGCAATAGGCCCAACAGCGGCGGTGACTGCAGGGACGACGACGGCGGGGCGGCGCTGCGCGCAGAGGGGAGGGGTAGGCGGGCGGCGCCGGCGGCTTCAACTGCGGCGGCGACAGCTCGGGCGACGGAAGGAGCAGCTCCGCCGGCCGGCGGTCGACGCAGGCCTCCCTCCGCAGCCCGGAGCGGCTCGCGCCGTCCTCCGCGGACGATCTCCATAGAGACCGTGACAAACAGACGCGGGGGCCGCGCGGCCGCCGTCCGCAGCCGGGCCGCGGCCTCCCCGCCCCCCGCCGCCAGCGCGCGCGCCCTCGGTTTCTGCTCGCGACCTCGCGGTTCCTGCCGGGTCCGTGCCTTGCTGTGTGGCAGCGCGGGCCGACTTTTGGGCCGGGGCCGGGCGGGGGAGGCCCTAAGGCCGCCGCCTCTGCCTCTCCCGCCCGGGAGCGGGAAGCCGCCGGGCCTCCGCCATGGCCTCCGGAGCCGGAGGCGTCGGAGGGGGCGGTGGCGGCAAGATCCGGACGCGGCGCTGCCACCAGGGGCCCCTGAAGCCCTACCAGCCGGGGCGGCCGCAGCGCCAGGTACGGGCTCCGGGCGGCGGGCGGCCACGTGGGCTCGGCGGGTGCGGGCGGCGGCGGGCCCGGCGCACACGTGGACCTGGGTCCCCGGGCTTCCCCGGCGGGCGCAGGGCGGGAAAAGAAATCCTGGGCGTGAGCTACGTGGGTTTCTTTTTTGGCGGGTTTTGGGGGTTTGACGTTGTGACTCACGCCTTCTCCACCCGGAGAAAGGGAAAAGGGAAAAGATGTGGCTGGAGGCCGCCTCCTCCTGTCGCTGGCCCCTCGGGCCCCGCCGTTCGGTGTTGGTGGGCCAGGAGGGGGGGGCCCCCAGGAAGTGGCCTCCGGGGTACACAGGGGATGGGGGCGCTGTTAGGTGCAAAGTGGAATAACTTAAGTCTCTTAAATAATTTTCAGTCTCCCCCGCCCGAGGCCTTTTCCTGATCTGAGTGCGTTGGCTTCGATTTTTTTTATCCCTCTTTCTCTTAACCGGGTTATAGTTACCGTGGCACTGGGGCATTTTGAAAGTCCCTCTCCACCCTTACGTCTTTTCTCTGCTGCGCGACTCTTCCCTCTTCTCTCCTCCCCCTCTTTATTTTGGAGGCGGAAATCGGCCATTCTCCACCGTTGACCAGGTTTCCAGCTCTGATCTCATACACAAAATATTTTAATTATATGGGGCTTATTTCAGAAGTTAAGGTAGGTTTGACACTCTGGGAGTGTTCGTGGTCTTATAACTTAGCCAACTTATGCACTCTTGACTACTTAAAATTGTTAAAAAAAATGGAGGATAAATGTGAGACGTTTGGTTTTGAGAGAATTCCATTTTTGAAACCTTGCTTGTTGGAAGGATTGAATAGGAAAACAGTAAAAGCTTATTTTAGCCAAGTCACTGAAGTCAGTGGTACTAGGTAGGAAATGTGTTTTAAATTTGATAAGAAAATGAAAGTATAGCAAAAGGATTAGATAACTTGTTGCATATGTTAGAGACATAGATTACTTTATTCTGGATAATAAATACTGGACACTTCAACCTTTTGTGGTTGTTAAAGTGTATCATTTTCAAAAGTAAATCCAGGGAAGATTTTGAATAGTAAAAGTTGTGGTTTATGTATTATAAGTTCTCTACTGGTAGTTAGAAGGCTTGACATTACTATCACTCTCACCGATTTCCCCCCATACGAACCGAAAATGCTTTTTTTTCAAAGGTCTTGTGATGCACATGGGTGTTTTAGAATTCGGGTCATAAACCTGGCCACTTAACCTTACCTAATCTTATGTAGAATGAATGTTATAAATGCTTTCTGATTCTAAGAATAAATGTCTTTAAGGGCATTCTTAGAATTCATACTGCGTACATAAAAATGAGTTTTTTTTTGAACAAAGATTGATGGATGGTCAGGACTATGTTTAGAAAGAATCTAATGTATTAGAGAGGCAGAAAAGATAATCACAGCTTATTTCAGAATTTGCTTAGATAAAAATCCATTTGGAGGAAATGTTGCTGTAGCAGCCTAACACTATAAAACCCAAGTTTTAGAGCTGATATGCTTTCAGACTGTAGTTTTGTTTTAAATCTTGATAATTTATATTTGCCTCTTATCTAAAATACTTTGGGGGCCGAGTGGGGTAGCACATGCTTCTTTTAATCCCAGTACTTGGGAGGCTGAGACAGGAGGATGGCAAGTTTGAGCTAGCCTCAGCTGCTTAGTGATGCTCTCAGCAACTTAGACCCTGTTTCAAAATAAAATATAAAATAGTTCTGGAAGCGTAGCTCGAAGGTAGAAGGCACCTGGGTTCCATCCCTAGTACGGCAAAAAAAAAAAAAAAAAAGGAGTTCATGGTAGAAGGCCTCAGAGTTCCACCCCCAGTACCACAAATAAGCAATAAATAAATAAATAAATAAATAAATAAAATAAACTTTGGTGTTCTTGGTCCAGCCACTGAATTAAAACTATATATATATATATATATATATATATATATATATATATATATATATATAGCTTTTAAGTTGGAATTAAAGATGTTTAGGGTTTTTCTTTTGATCAGCACTATTATTTAATACTGGCCCAAACTGCCAAAGTGTTCAGAGATAGTTAAACAGCTGTCCTGTTTTGTTTTCTTTTCATCTTGAGGTAAGGACATATTTTAGTTTTTTCTGGAACTTTGCTGTACTGGGCTGTCAACTGGATGTTTTGTAGCAGCTGCTGAGTCATCATGAATAGCTAAGCGCTTCATGACATGGCATGTTTCATAATAATATTATTTGATTACGTGTCCAAGGGTTTCCAGGCAAAAATGAAGCTTTCAATTGTGTAGTAGCAGGTTGTAATAAGAATGAGAGGTCTGGCACTATTAGTTAATGGATTTTTGCCAAAGCCTGCCAGGCTAGCTAGCTAGTGCAGTCAGTCACTCGGTACCTGTGACTTTTGTATGTGTTCAGTTGACTTGTAATTTCCGGTTTTGATATTTCTGGTTTATCCTTAATGGGAAATGTCTAAAGTTTAGCCTTTTCTCTTCTTTTCTCTTTTTTATTTTTTTGCGTACTAGGCATGGAACCCAGGGACATTCTACCTCTGAGCTATACCTCCAGCCCTATTTTTATTCTTTATTTTGAAATAGGGTCTCAGTGAGTTGCAAAGGACCTCACAAGTAGCAGCTGAGGCTTTGTCAGCCTCCCAGATGCTGGGATTACAAGCATGCGTCACCACGCCCAGCTGCCCTTTAATTCAGTTTTTAAAATGTACTCTAGCTTGAAGTTGTGAAGTTACTCAGCTAACTGAGGGATAGCAATGCTTAAGAATTGTAGAAACAGTGAGCGGGTGTGGTGGCGCTTGCTTGTAATCTCAGTACTTGGGAGGCTGAGACTGGAGGATTGCCTAGGCTTGAAGTCTGCCTCAGCTACGTAGTGTGGCTCTCAGCAACTTAGACCCTTTTCCAAATAAAATATAAAATAGGCCTGGAGGTGTAGCTCTGAGGCTGAAGGCCCCTGGGTTCTATTCTCAGTACCATAAAAAAGAAGAAAAGAGAGAAATAATTGTAGAAGCAATAAAGAATATCTTTGAACAATACAAATTAGTCATTTTCACTTGTACCCGTTTACCTGTTAGCCTGGTATTATTATTTTTTTAAAGAACTTTATTAAAAGATAGAAATAGAGAAAATAGAAATACAGCCCCATGCCAAAATGGCATGAGGGGGTGACTCGAAATGAATACACCCTAGCCTGGTATCATTTTCTTAGTTGGAGTAATGGGTTAGTGTTTGTCACTTGTTTTATCTCATTTTTCATTTCCCTTTCATGCAATTCAGTGGAGAGGTCAACCTTGCTTTTCTTAATAGCCACCATAAAAGGTTGAGCACTTGGGCAGACCAGAACTTTGCCTCTGGAAGAAATTACCTCCACCTTCTCCTGAGAGGGAAACACTTACTTTGCCCTCTTTTGGGGACTGAGTATAATGTTTGTCTTCTGGTTTGTAGCTGAGAGGATCCATGTATAATCCTCCTAGATAATGTTTGTATATTATCAATTCCCACATTTAATAATTTTTTAAAAGGGGAAGAATCCACCCATCAGTAGTTTAGATGAGGGGTGGGTAAACATTTTATGTAAAGAAACAGTGAATTATGCAAATGTCAAAACCATTCTTAGCCTGTGTAAGAACAGATTCAAGGACTGGATGTGGCCTACAGACCATAGTTTGCTAAATCTTGGTTTAGAGGGTAGCATAGTTTTTGTACCTTCTTTATGATACTTTGCCCCAAGTACGTCCTGCCTGATTATCTGAGAACTAGAGTGTTGTCAGATTTGAAAAGGACAAATATTTATTTATTTATTTATTTATTTATTTATTTATTTATTTATGGTGGTGTTGGGGGCAGAACGCAGAAGCATTCTATCTCTGGGCTATACTCCCAGACCTTTTTTTTTTTTTTTAAATTTTATTTGGACAGGGTCTCACTAAGTTGCTGATAGCCTCACTACGTAGCTGAGGCTGCCTTCGAGCCTGTGCGATCCTCCTGTCTCAGCCTCCCAAGCACAGGGATTACAAGAGTGAGCCACCACGCCTGGCTCGAAAAGGACAGATATTTAAAGGTTGAATATTTAACTCACTCCAAATGTCACTAAGTTTTTTACTTTAGTCTTTAAGCTTTATCTTAGATGCTTGATCTTCTCAATGAATATAAAAATGGAAGTAATTGATCTGAAAGACATACTCTAATGCAATCAGACTGAGTTTTGAGTGCCTGTACTGCCCTGACTTGGACAGCTAAAATTCTGCTTACTTTCCTCATAAAAATCGTTGTAAGGATTAAATGACATAATTTAAGGAAACCTTTTAAAACAAGACCTGGTATCTATTATTGACTCCTTTGAAATTGTGACTAAGTAGAATCATTGGATTAATGTCTTTCTATTGTCTCTGAATTTTGCTACTCTTAGTAGAGGTTCCTCTCTTCCCATACCCTAACCATAACTTCAGTCCTTTTAGGCCTGCTACTAGATCTTTTTTTACTGGGTGATGAGCCCAAACCTTAAACTGGTAATATCCTTTTAAGTACTTAGTATTTTCTTCATACATGTGCCAGTCATTTAAATGTATAGGAAAAATCCAGGTATCAAATTGTTTAATACAGAGTAGGCTTTGTCTGTATGTGTGTGCCATAAGAGGCTCTGGTGTGGTATTTTATGTTTACTTACTACTTTTTTGTGGTACTGGGGATTGAACTAAGCCTTTTAAATTAATTAATTAATTTATTTATTTTGCGGGTCTGGGGATGGAACCCAGACACAGTCGACCTCCGAGCTACACCCCTGCCCTATTTTTTATTCTTTATTTTGAAAAAGGGTCTCACTGACTTACAAAGGGCATAAGTAGCTGAGGCTGTCTGTGAACCGTGATTCTCCTGTCTCAGCCTCCTGAATGCTGGGATTACAAGTGTGTGCCACCACGCCAGCTCCTATTTTATTTAATTTGAAACACAGGGTCTCATTAAGTTGTGGAGGACCTCACTAAGTTGCTTTGGTTGCTCTTTAACCTGCAATCCTGTCTCAGCCTCCCAAGTAGTGGGATTATAAACATGGACCACCATGCCTGGCTTGCTTAGTTTTTTAATAAAATGAAATAAAAGCCCAGGTGATGTCTCCATGTCCTGGAGAAACACCTTATGTGACTATTAGTTGAAGTAAAATGAAAACACTGGTCTGTACCTCATGAAAACCATGAGTTTCAGCATATTATTAGACTGTAATGATCCTGTATTTAAAACTTTTAAAATTTATATCTATTTGGCTCATGGTTATGGTTGCGATATCTTTAAAAATTATTCTGTATTGGTATACCTGGTTTAACTTCTTGTTGCTAGATCAGTTTATCAGGAACAGGATGATAGCATACCTTTTCTGTTTATAGATATTTCAGATTGTCAGTTTCTTTCATTTGCTTATGTTTTTCATAGTATGTTTTAAGAAATAAACACTTTTTTGCAGTACTGGGGATTGAACCCAGGGGCATTCTACCTCTGAGCTATATCCCCAGCCCTATTTTTTATTCCTAGTTGTGAAACAGGATCTTGCTAAGTTGTGGAGGGCCTCACTAAGTATCTGAGGTTGGTCATGGACCTGTGATCCTCCTATCTCAGCCTCCCAAGTATTGGGATTACCAGCGTGCTCCACCATGCCTGGCTAATAAATAAACTCTTAATGTCCAGTTTTCAAACGTGAGAAAAATGTGAAAATATCTTATAATTTTTTTGTGGGTTTAACTGTTGTGGGCTGTAAGTTCTGATAGATTAAAAATGGCATATAGGTTTTTAATATTTGGTATTTAGGATGTTTTTAGAATTTTAGAAGTAGATAATTTTAGGTCTGAGTAGAATCTCAGGTTCTTCACTTGAGGCTGGCAGGAACAAAGGAAAAAAACTAATTTTGGGAAATTATATGATATAAGACTTTTAAAAGTTTGAGGAAAGCCTAGTGACATGAAAGATGAATGGGTAAGAAGGGTATGTTCGGACCTGGAAGAAAGCTGTTAAGGGTCAATGACAGGTTACTGCATAATGTATTCACCCAAAAGAACAGATAGAAATTGATTAGCTAAGCATTTTGGGAAAACAGGGTCTCTGAAACTGGTTAGAGTATAGTATTTATTGTTACAGATCCAGTGAAATTATTTCAGAAAGGAGCTTTTAGAGTCTGAATATTACTTTTTTTTTTTTTTTTGCGGTACTGGGGATTGAACCCAGGGGCATTCTACCTCCAAACTACATCTCTACCCCTATTTTTTTTTTTTTTTTTTTTTTGTGGTTCTGGGGATGGAACCTAGGGATTTCTGGGCTACACTCCCAGACATATTTTATATTGAATTTGGAAACAGGGCCTTACTTAGTTGCTGAGAGCCGCAGTAAGTAGCCGAGGCTGGCTTCGAACCTGTGCAATCCTCCTGTCTCAGCCTCCCAAGCGCTGGGATTACAAGCGTGTGCCACCACACCTGGCTCCTATTTTTTGTTCTTTATTATGAAACAGGGTTTTACTAATTTGCCAAGGGCCTAAGTAGCTGAGGCTATCCTTGAACCCTGAACCTCATGTCTCAGCCTCCCAAGTACTAGGATTACAAGTGTGTACCACCATGCTTGGCTTGAATACTACTATTTATTTATTTATTTATTTATTTGGTGGTACTGGGGGTGGAACCCAGAAACTTTCTACTTCCGGGCTATACTCCCAGACCCATTTTATATTTTACTTGGAAACAGGGTCTCAACTAGGTTGCTGAGAGCCTCACCCAGTAGCTGAGGCTGGCTTCAAACCTGTGCGATCTTCCTGTCTCAGCCTCCCAAGTGGGGAGATTACAAGCATGCGGCACCACGCCCAGCTTGGAAAATAATGTCTTTTAGTTTTACTTTTTAGGAACTGGGATTGAACCCCGGATTTTTACCTTTGAGCTATACCTCAGCCCATTTTATTTTATTTTTTTTGAAATAGGTTTTTGCTAAGTTGCTGAGGGTCTTGTTAAGCCTTGTTTCAGCCTCTCAAGCCCCGGGATTTTAGGCATGCCCCACCATGCCCAGCAAAGAATTTTTTTTTAAGATTTATTTATTTTTTAAGATTTATTTATTTATTTATTTATTTATTTATATTTTGGTGGTACTGGGGTTCCTGGAAGCCCTTCTACCTCCGGGCTACACTCCCAGACCTATTTTTACATTTTTATTTGGAAACAGGGTCTCCTAAGCCAGCGCGCGGCTGGCTTCGAACCTGCGCGATTCTCCTGTCTCTCCCTCCCAAGTGCGGGGATTACAAGCGTGTGCCACCACGCCCGGTGAAGATTTATTTTTTTTTTTTAAGATTTAAAGAAGTTTATTAGAAAGGTAGAAATATAGAAAATAGAAATACAGCTCCATACCAGACTGGCATGGAGGGGTGACTCGAAATGAATACACCCAAGAGTTGTTTTTTGTTTGTTGATGAATTCCGAGTGTTGTGTAGGATAGCCTTTTTCCTAGCCTCTGCCTCAAGTCTTTTCATTAGTACTTGAACTCTGGCTAAATGTAATTTGAAAAGCTAACAAATTCACAGTGCTTTGACACATTGAATGTTTGCTATATATCTGTAATATTGAATTGAATTAACATCTGGCGCCACACTGGATATTAACTATTCTAGGTGCTTGATGCTTTTTTTTTAAAAAAAAATGTGTTTTGCTGTATGAAGAACCCTTAGTTCTTGGGTAGAGAAAACCCAGTGAATTTAATCAGTCTGACTTTAAAGATTTGCTTCTTTAATCCTTGAATTTGATTTCATTATTTCTGATTAGTGTAGGCTTTGCTTCATTGTCACAGGAAATATTTCTAAGTCTTGAATGCTATTTTTTGTTTTCTACATATTTCATTCGTTTTGCTTTTTGGCTACCTTTCTGCTTCTAATTTAGTTAGCTTTGCCTTTATCATTACAGAGAATGGTTCAGTTCTTCTTTGCTATTGGATAACTTCAGAAGTTGATTTTTGTGGGGAAGGGATATTAGTAGAGAAACAGAAATGATAATTACTGAAGGTGAGACTATTGTACCAAGTAAATATATTACTTGTGTTTAAGTCTTTGAATTATTGATGTTTTTAACAACTTACCCTGGAATATTCATATGTGACAGTAAGATGCCATTTAAGCAGTATGCTGTAGGTAAATTAAACCCCTGCACCAACTTATCTGCGCTTTGTGAGACGTGATGCAGCTCTCACAGAACTAGGGGAAGTCATGGAGATTTGTAACTACCATCCTGTGTGATAAACTGTCGTCATGTAGGAGGCATAGGGCATTGTTAATATTCATATAAAAAGTGATTGTTGCTTGATGTGGTGGTACACACTTGTAACCTCAGTTATTGGGAGGCTGAGACAGTAGGATTACAGGTTTGTGGCCAGACTCAGCTACTTAGGAGACCCCCTTTGCAACTTAGTGAGACCCTGTTTCAAAATAAAATAGGGCTGGGGATGTAGCTCAGAAGTAGAGTGCCCCTGGGTTTAGTCCCCAGTACCACACACACAAAAAGTTATCCTCCCAGGCTTAGAGAGTTGGAGAAGGTTTGCTATATGAAAACTTCCATCAAGTTATAATGGCCAAAAAATGCTTATTGCTGAAGGCTGTGATAGTAGGAAGGAGATTGACCTGGTAAAGTAGGACTTGAGGATTCACACCTTCCTGGGCCTTTTCTCAGAGTCTTTCTCTCCTGTATTTTGTTTTGTTATATAGATCCTTTGTTCTACAGCCCCATACTGAAAATGGAACCCAGGAGCCATCTACCTGAGTTTTATCCCCAGCCTATTTTTATTTTGAGACAGGGTCTTGATGAGTTGTCCAGACTGGCCACGAATTTACTATTCTTTTGCCTCAGCCTCCTGAGTAGCTGGGATTATAGGCATGTACTACCATACATAGGCCTGCTTTCTTCTTTCTTTCTTTTTTTTTACGGGGTACTGTGGATGGAACCCAGGGACATTCTATCTCCGAGCTACACCCCAGTCTTGTTTTTTATTATTTATTTTGAAACTGAGGTGCATAGGGTCTAAGTAGTGAGGCTGTCTTTGAACCAGGATCCTCCAATCTCAGCTTCCGGAATGCTGGGATGAATGGTGGGATTACCTACCAACCCTGTACCACCACACCCTGCATTTTTTTTTAATTGCAAAGCATTCCTTTTTAAGCTGATTTACCCCATTCCTGTGAAGGCCTGAAAAACCCTTCCCAAGAACTGAAAAGATAGAGGGGTTATATTGGCCCTTTTTTTGCTATAAGGTCAGAGGAAACTTAATTCACAAGGATTAAGTTAACCATTCTTCCCCCTTTCCAGCTATTTTCACTCACCGTTTTTCAATAGTGGCTGAAGTATGTATATGTTTGATGCCTCAAAACTATTTGAAAATTGCCAGATAGGGAGATACTTGTCCAGATCTATTTGATAGACAGGGTTCCTTCTTTTTTTGTGTATAATTGAGTTGTTCCTTCTCCTCCTGCCCCCTAGAGTTTTGAAATAATTCTAATGCCTTCTAGCTGGTTATTTGCTACAAGCAAATACATAGTCTATGCAAGTCTTTTAACAGTGGAGGTAAAAGAGATTAGAAGGTAGGCCTTTATGTTCTGATTTTTCAGATTTGATGTTATAAATTAGATGCTTATAAAAATAGGTGTAATGATGATGCATTTTATAGATGAGATAATTATAAAAATAGAATGGTCTTTTAGGTAAAATTTTACCTTTTACTATAGTTAAGCTTCTAAGGTTTTTTTTTTTTAAATCAAGGCCTTATTTGGAATAACTGGTTACTAAATTTTACTAAACTTTAGTAGAGGTTCTCATATTTTAATTTGCATAGAAATCACTCCAAGAGCTTGTTGAAAAAAGTTTGCTTTTCTAATTTAGTTTGGTTTGAGGACTACATTTAATAATGGCTGTTTCAATCCATTTGTTTTATTTTATTATTTATTTATTTATTTATTTTGGTGGTACTGGGGGGTGGAGCCCAGAGGCTTTCTACCTCCGGGCTATACTCCCAGACCCATTTTATATTTTATTTGGAAACAGGGTCTCACTAAGTTGCCGAGAGCCTCATTAAGTAGCTGAGGCTGGCTTCGAACCCGTGCGATCCTCCTGTCTCTGCCTCCCAAGTGCGGGGATTACAAGCGTGCACTACCACGCCCGGCTCAATCCATTTATAATAATTAACTAGATGTATAAAGTTTAGAGCCAAAGATGAGGCAAATTCTTAAACATGTGAGAGTGTACAGTTCAAGGGCAATTTTAAAGAATTTAAAGTTATTTTAAGATTCACTAGATTTTTGTGCTTGTTAACATTACCATAAGCGTGGATAGTCTTTTCAAAGGACACTCCTGTGTTTGGGGTTTTGTACATTTTGTTCCATTTGTAATAGTCTTCTAGTAGTTTTTTTTTTTTTTTTTTTGTTATACTCCCAGCCCCCTTTTTTTTTGTTTTTGCTGGTACTAGGATTCCTGGAAACCCTTCTACCTCTAGGCTACACTCCCAGGCCTATTTTTATATTTTTAATTTGGAAACAGGGTCTCTTAAGCCAGCGAGGCTGGCTTCGAACCTGCGCAATCCTCCTGTCTCCGCCTCCCAAGCAACAGGGATTACACGAGTGCGCCACCACTCCCTGCTTACTTTTTATTTCTTATTTGGAACAGGATATCACTAAGTTGCCCAGGTTGACTTCCATATGTCTCTGCCTCCCAAGTCCTGGGATTACAAGTGTGTGCCACCCTGCCTGGCTCTTCAGTAGAAATTTGCAGGGTCCATTTCTTACTTATTGAGGTGCTTTTTGTGTTTCTGTAATGGGTACTTGTTTCTTTTTTTATCTTCCTGCTTTTTTTTGTTCATTGCACTGAATCACCTTATTATATATCTCTCTGTTACTTATTTTACTTGTTTGTTTTCTTCTAATTTATAAACACCAAGAGAGCAGAAACTTACTCCTTGCTTTATTCCCAGTGTTTAAGTGCCTGATACATAGTATGCAGTCAGTAGGTATTGATTGCAGCCAGCTGTAATGGCGCACACTTGTAACTTGTAATCACAGCATTTGGGAGGCTGAGACCAGAAGATTACAGTTTGTAGACAGCCTCAGCTACTTCATGAGACTCTTTACAACTCACTGAGACCCTGTTTTAAAATAAAGAATAAAAAATAGGGCTGGAGGTGTACCTCGGAGGTAGAATGCCCCTGGGTTCCATTCCCAGTACTGCAAAAAAAAAAAAAAAAATTGATTGAATGAATGAAGGACAGACAGCTTTGTGTTCAGCATAGTTAAAAATGATTACTGTAAGCCGGATGTGGTGGCGCACGCTTGTAATCCCAGCACGGGAGGCTGAGACTGGAGGATTGCGGTTCCGCTACTTAGGCCCTCTGCAAATTAGTGAGACTCTGTTTCAAAATAAAAGAATAAAAAATAGGGCAGGGGGTGTAGCTCGGAGGTCACATGCCCCTGGGTTCCATCCCCAAACCTGCAAAAAAAAAAAAAAAAGGTTATTGTAAGATTTGTTGTTCTGATTCACTTTAGAATATTCCCATTATTGTCTGATGAATGCTCTAGATAGAGCACATGTATATGTTTTCTAGCCAATTGAAGGTTAGGTATTCCTGATTTATTTATGAATTATAGAGGGACTTTCCCCTTAAAATATATCTTAGTTTCCTGAAATCTATCTGTTTTTTTTTTTTTTAATCTCTAACTGTAGCGTTGGTCCTTCACTTTAGCATACATCAGAATTACTTGGCAGGCTTGATGAAAGAGATGGGCTTCTGCCTTAGGAATTGATTATCCCATAGGATGGTATAGGAACTGAGGTAACTGTTGTGGTAGCAAAAGGGACCACACTTTGAGAACCACTGTCTTAGAATATTTCTTCTTTTGTATGGTACTAGAGATTGAATCCAGGGCACTCTAGACCCCAGCTCTTTTTATTTTTTATTTTGAAACAGGGCTTTGTTATGTTCACATTGGACTCAAATGATCTTCCTGTTTTAGCTTCCCAGGTACTGGGTTTATAGGTGTATGCCACTGTGCATGGCTAATATTAGAGTATGTTAAGCTTAAGTTAACTTTTTTTTGGTACTGAGGATGAAACTCAGAGGCCTTCTACCTCTGGGCTACACTCCCAGACATATTTTTATGTTTTTATTTGGAAACAGGGTCTCACTAAGTGGCTGAGATCCTCATTAAGTAGCTGAGGCTGGCTTCGAACCTGCGTAATCTTCTGTCTCAGCCTCCCAAGTACTGGGATTACAAGAGAGTGTCACCACACCCCGTTCAAGTTAACTTTTTTCTTAATGATTTAGGACTAAGACTTAGGTGTTTTAACTTATAAAGGTATATGTGATTAAACACATTCATGCACTTTTGTTTTCTGATTGCTCTCTAGGATATCTAATGCAACCACTCCATATACGACTTTTGGCCAAATAATGGTGTCAGTTTTCAGTTCTATATTTACTTTAGATTGGATAGGGTCACAAAATTTTTTTTTTTTTGTGGTACTGGGGATGGAATGCAGGGGCATTCTACCTCCAAGCTATACCCCCTGTCCTATTTTTTTATTCCTTATTTTGAAACAGTCTCACTGAGTTGCAAAGGGCCTCACAGCTGAGGGCTGTCCACTAACCCAATTCTCCTCTCTCAGCCTCCACACCTGGCTGCATAAGGATCTTTGCTACTTTTATGGCTAAACTTTTTTTGGCAGTACTGGAGATTGAACCCAGGGGCATTCTACCTCCAAGCTATACCCCCAGCCCTATTTTTAAATTTTTACTTTATTTATTTATTTATTTTAC
This sequence comes from Muscardinus avellanarius, assembly GCF_963383645.1. NCBI lineage: Eukaryota > Metazoa > Chordata > Mammalia > Rodentia > Gliridae > Muscardinus > Muscardinus avellanarius. The sequence goes on along the minus strand of NC_137800.1, from coordinate 74,969,892 downwards.
TTTTTGGTGGTACTGGGGGTGGAACCCAGGGGCCCTCTACCTCTGAACTATATTTCCAGACCTATTTTATATTTTGTTTTGGAAACAGGGTCTCACTAAGTTGCTGAGAGCCTCACTAAGTAGCCAGGGCTGGCTTCAAACCTGCATGATCCTCCTGTCTCAGCCTCCCAAGTAGTGGGATGACAAGCGTGCGCCACCACGCCCACATACTCTTTTTATTTTTGAAACAGGGTCTTACTGAGTTGCAAAGGGCCTTGCTAAGTAGCTGAGGCTGTCTGTAAACCATGATCCTCCAATCTCACCCTCCCAAATGCTGGGATTACAAGCTTGCACCACCATCCCTGGTTTATGGCTAAATACTTTATTCATTTATTTTTGTAGGACGTACTGGGGATTGGACCCCTGAGCTTTCTATCTCTGAGCTATACCTCTAGCCCTATTGTATATATGTGTGTATGTATGTGCTACCATGGATTGAATCCCCAAGCTATACCTCCAGACCTATTTTTATCCTTTGTTTTGAAACAGGGTCTCACTAAGTTACAGAGGGCCTCACAAGTTGCTGAGGCTGGCTGTGAACCTGGATCCTTCTGTCTCAGCCTCCCAAGTACTAGGATTACAAGGGTGCACCACCATACCCGGCTTTTTATTTTTATTTTGAAGCAGGGTTTTCCTATATTGATGAGTGGTTCACTATTTGCTCTGGCCGTCCCTGAACATGTGATCCCTCTGTCTCAGCCTCCTAAGTACTGGGATCATAGGTGTACACCACCATGTCAAGCTCTTGGCTGCACATCTTCAAAGTCCATGAAAGACATTTCCACCCAGAGTTCGCGCTGTAGTGCTTTAGATAACCTGTAAACTAATATCATACAGTCTGAAACTGTGTTTTTTCTGGTAAGCACTTTCAGGTCATCTGAGATTGGAAGGGGTAAACTGGATTGCATATGTATTTATATAAACATTAAATTAGTTTATTGTACTGGGGTTGGAACCCAGGAGCATTCTACCTCCAAGCTACACCCTCCAGCCGTTTTTTATTCTTTATTTTGAAACAGTTCCAAAGGGCCTAACTCTTAAGTAGCTGAGGCTGTCCTTGAACCAGGATTCTCCTGTCTCAACCTCCTAAATGCTGGGATTACAAGTTGTGTGCCACTACCGGGTGTTATAAATATTAAATTTAGATGTAGTAGATATACAATCTTTTTTCTAAAGTAATGAATATTATATATCATAGGTATAGAAAAGGGAGACAAGTGAATTCATGTTGTTCAGAAGTGAGTATGCTAGAACTCTTGGTTTTGTGTGTTTTATGAAAGCCTAATTTATAATCTATTGAAAGCTTACTTAGAGAACATATAAAATTAATTACATAATGCTCAGTCTTGTACATTTTCAAATAAATAGGAAATTGCTATCAAATGTCTTTACCAGATATCTTCCATGTCTTCCATTGACAGGAGTTTTAAAACCTCTGTCTTGAGTTTGCTTTCAAAGTAGATTTGTATATTCTGCCACAACTTTATTATTAGTTTTTTTTATTTGCTGAGGCCTTTTCCTCCTGTGATTCTCTCTCTCTGAAATCAGTGCTGCTTTATGAAGGCACTTTTTGCCTAAAATTGGTTACTTTACCAGTTTGTTTCTGTTACCTTTTTTCCTTGTTAGCAATAAAATTACCAGTATGTTTCTGTTCTTTTGAATTGAAAAGTATTTTCACATTATTTCATTTGGTTTTAACTATAATTTCTGTAAGTAGTAGGAGGTGGTGTTTTTTTTAATCTAAAGTCAGATAATAGGTGTCCCACATTAGATTCTAGCAGCCCCAGGGCCTATGTTTTTTATCCTGTCTGAGATATACTGTAGCAGTTGTGTTTATCCTTGGGCAAATTACTTTATTGTCTTTCTTCATCCATAAAATGGAAATATTAGCTCCAACTTCATAAAGGTATTGAGAGGACAAATATACTGAAAAATAAATTTATAAATTGATGAGAACAGTACTTGACTCATACTGAAGCAACAGTAAATCTAAACAATACTGATAATTATGCCAATGATATTTTTTCCTTTAAAAGTTAATCATAGCCGGGTGTGGTGGCGCACGCTTGTAATCCCTGTGTCTGGGAGGCAGAGACAGGAGAATCGTGCAGGTTCGAAGCCAGCCGCGCTGGCTTTCAGAGACCCTGTTTCCAAAAAATAAAATAGGTCTGGGAGTGTAGCCCGGAGGTAGAAGGGCTTCCAGGAACCCCAGTACCACCAAAAAAAAAAAAAAAAAAAAAAAAGTTAATCATAATTAGGCTAGGCATGGTAGCAAATGCCTTTAATCTTGGTACTTTAGAGGCTGAGACTGGAGTACCTCAGGTTCCAGGTCACCCTCAGCAACTTAGCAAGACCCTGTTACAAAACAAAAAATGTTAGTAATTACTGATTTTTTTCAGTCAGCATTTAATATAAAAATTTTATCATCATCATAAAAGACCTTAGAAAGCAGGGCGTGGTGGTGCACGCTTGTAATTCGAGCATTTGGGAGGCTGACACAGGAGAAACACACGGGTTTGAAGCCAGCCTCAGCTATTTAGTGAGGCTCTCAGCAACTTAGTGAGACCCTATTTTCAAATAATGTATAAAATGGATCTGGGAAGCTGGGGGGTGACGCACACTTGTAATCCCCGCGCTTGGGAGGCAGAAACAGGAGGATCGCACAGGTTCGAAGCCAGCTGCGCGCTCTGGCTTAGGAGACCCTGTTTCCAAATAAAATGTAAAAATAGGTCTGGGAGTGTAGCCCGGAGGTAGAAGGGCTTCCAGGAACCCCAGTACCACCAAAAAAAAAAAAAAAAAAAAAAAAAAATCTGGGAATATAGCTTGGAGGTAGAAAAGCCCCTTGGGGGTTCTATCCCCAGCACCACAAAAAAAAAAAAAATAAATAAATAAAAACAAAAAAACCCCTTATATTTGGACTTGTTAAAGTTTTTGTTTTTGTCTTAAAGAATGCTTAATGTAATTGCTAGCCAGGCATGGTGGCACATGCTTGTAATCTCTGTACTTGGGAGGCCAAGACAGGAGGATTGCAGTTTCACAGCCAGTCTCGGCTACTTAGTGAGGCCCTCTGCAACTTAGTGAGACCCTGTTTCAAAAAAAAAAAATAAAAACTAGGGTTAGGGGGTATAGCTGGAGGTAGAATGGCCCTGAGTTCAATCCCCAGTACTGGAAAAAAAAAAAAAAAGCAACAAGAAAAGTAACATATTATGTGTCTTCCAAGTACTGGGAGGATCGTTGTTTGAGGACAGCCTCAGCTACCTAGTGAGGCCCTTTGCAATTCAGTGAGACTGTTTTAAACATAAAAAGACTTAAAAAAAAATAGGGCTGGGGGTATAGCTTGGAGGTAGAATGCCTCTGGGTTTCATTCCCATTACCACAAAACTAATTACAGTTTCATCAATGACTCTAGTGTCTGAATCTTAGTAAACTTAATTGAAAACACTTGTGTTTTGCTTGGAATTTTTTTTTTTCCTCAAAGTAAGTACATACTCATAAATTTTTAAAATTGTCTGCTTTTTCCCTAACAGGGTATTCTTAGCAGGGTTACAGAATCTGTTAAGAATATTGTGCCAGGGTGGCTACAAAGATATTTCAACAAGAATGAAGACGCATATAGCTGCTCAACAGATGCAAACGAGGTACCACACTGGCCAGAAAATAGAGATGATGACCACACGATATATGTCGATGAGGAGAGCTCTAATATTAATGATGGGAGAATCACCCCTGAGCCAGCAGTCAGTAACACAGAAGGTAAGTGTGTGTGGCTATTTTGTTGTGAATGATAGGTATTCATGCTCTAATTTTAAATGTCTTTGTATTACCTGTCTATGGTAAGTCTTATTGATTGGCAGATAAGTCATATATTAGGAGGGTGATGATCATGTTCAAATCAGATGCCTTTTTGTCAGCTTTTTGTTCATTAAGAAAGGATTATATATCAGTTAACAATATGAGCTGTGCTTTCAGACTGGCCTCAAACCTATCATTGGTCCTTCTGGCTCAGCCTCCCAAGTACTGGGATGACGGGCAGATGCTACCATGCCTGGTTGGGGATGATTTTTTGTGGGTCTGGGGATAGAACCCAGGGGCATTCAACCTCCGAGTGATACCCCCCTCCCTATTTTTTATTCTTTATTGTATATTCTTGAAGTAGCACAATGCAGTAACAGTGGAATTTTTGACCCATTTCAAGTCTATTGCATCCAACTTTCTACCCATGTACCTCTTGTGTTGACTCTTAATGATGGTGTACCATTGGGTACTGAGATTTTTTAGCCAGGTTAGTGGACTAGGCCAATGGAAAAATCTTCAAATAATGTACCTTTAATTTTTTTTTTTTTTTTTTTTTTTTTTGGTGGCACTTGGGGTGGAACCTAGGGGCTTTTTTTCCTATGGGCTATGCTCCTAGACCCATTTTGTATTTTATTTGGAAACAGGGTCTCACTAAGTTGCTGTGAGCCTCAGTAAGTAGCTGAGGCTGGCTTCGAACTTGTGTGATCCTCCTGTCTCAGCCTCCTAAGCGCTGGGATTACAAGCGTGCGCCACCATGCCCAGCTTACCTTTAAATTTTGATGGATGCAACTAGAATTTTGTCTTCTTATGCTCCCACAGTGGCATATCTGATACCAGTCCACAGTGAGTTGAAGTTATGGGCTACTTTGCCTGATTGATACTATGGTGAATATAGTGATATCTCTAGACACTGGGCATTTATGGCTGATGTGCATCTGTAGATAATATGGCCTTGTTTGGTTTTACTAATCCAGACTTTGACCTTGGTCCTACTAATCCAGACTGTGACCTTTATATTAAACAGGGTAAGGAAGCTCAGTATATAATAAAAGTTAGCATTGCTGTTAATCGCATACCTTCAAACAGAAGTATATCATTCGACTTCTTTTCTTTTGCATGTACTAGATTTAGTAAATGTCTGCTAATATTAGAAATTGTCCTGTCACTTTTATCTTGTAGGATACACTGATGCAGGGATGAGATAATGGGATAAGTAAAAAGTCCCTTGGTGATGGAATGTACTACAGTTTATACTCTAATAAATATTTTAACCTATGGGTATATGAATTCTGATTTCAGAAAAGTATTTATAATATTTAATTTTACAACTCTTTTGACTTTTTTTTTTGTATGTGGTCCTGAGGATTGGACCCAGCATCTTGTTGAACACAAAAATGTTTGTTACTTGTTTTAAATGTCAATACATGGAGATTTCTAAGCTCAACCTAGTATCTCTCTTACCTTGGTCATGTTTGATAAGGAATTATTATGAATTATTGTATACAAAGCCAATTTAGATATATTCAATATATTTAGTATATTGAATATATTTAGATATATTGAATATGTTTGATATTCTATTCCAAATAACTTGGAACTTACGGGCATTGTACCTCTGAGCTACACCCCTAGCCTTATTTCATTTTTTATTTATTTAGGTTTTTTTTTTTTTACCTTTTGTGGTACTAGGGATTGGACTCAGGGACAATTGACCTCTGAGCTACACCCTCAGCCCTATTATTAATATTTCTTATTCTTTATTTTTATTTTTTAAAATTTTTTATTTTTTATTTTCTTGGTGGTACTGGGGTTCCTGGAAGCCCTTCTACCTCCGGGCTACACTCCCAGACCTATTTTATACTTTTTCATTTTTGGAAATAGGGTCTCTTAAGCCAGTGCGGCTGACTTCAAACCTGTGCGATCCTCCTGTCTCCGCCTCCCAAGCGCGGGGATTTCAAGTGTGCGCCACCATGCCCGGCCTTTGTTCTTTATTTTGAAATAGGATCTCACTAAGTTGCGGAGGGCCTCGCTAAGAAGCTGAGGCTGGACTGGCCTGGCCGAGCCAAGAACATGCAATCCTCCTGTCTCAGCCTCCCAATTACTGGGATTACAGGTGTGTGCCACCACACCAGCTTAAAGAATTCAACATTATTGCTGGAGCTTGGAACCAGAGGCTCTCTACCTCTGAGCTAGATTCCCCCAGCCCTTTTTGTTTTGAAACTTAAGTCTCACTAGGTTGCTGAGGGTCTCATAAGCTAAGGTTGATCTGGAATCTGCCATTCTGTCTCAGCCTTCCAAGAACTAGGCTACAGGCATGTGCCACCGTACCTGGGGTGTACTGCTTTTTCTAAGTTCTGTACTATTTAAAATATTACTGCTCTTTTTTAAAGAACCTTCAACAACTAGTACTGCTTCAAATTATCCAGATGTTTTAACAAGGCCTTCTCTTCATCGGAGCCATCTGAATTTCTCCATGTTGGAATCCCCTGCATTACACTGTCAGCCATCTACATCCTCGGCATTCCCAATTGGCAGTTCTGGATTTTCCCTTGTAAAGGAAATTAAAGATTCTACCTCTCAGCATGATGATGATAACATCTCAACCACGAGTGGTTTTTCTTCAAGAGCTTCTGATAAAGGTATTACTATTATTACTATTATTTTTTGTGTGTGGTACTGGGAATGAAACCCAGGGCATTCTACCTCCGAGCTAGACCCCCAGTCTTTTTTTTTTTTTGTTTGTTATTTTGAAACAGGGTCTCACAATGAGTTGCATAGGGCTTCACTAAATAGTTGAGGCTGTCCTTGAACTGTGATTCTCCTGTCTCAGCCTCCCAAATGCTGGGATTACAAGTGTGCACCACCACACTGGCTAGGTATTTTTTTCATTTGGAGTAAAATTAAATTTTATAATACGTATAAAACTAAATTTTAGAATACTTATAAAACTAAGAACAATTTTTTCTTAGTTTTTACTTTAATTTTTTTTTATAAAACTTTAGGATCTTGTCATTGGTGCTATTGCTATAAATTACATATTTTTGTTTCAGATATAGCTGTTTCCAAGAACACATCATTGCCACCTCTGTGGTCCCCGGAGGCTGAACGTTCTCATTCACTCTCACAGCATACTGCCAACAGCTCAAAAAAACCAGCATTCAACTTGTCTGCCTTTGGTACACTTTCCCCGGTGAGTACTAACTGGATTGGATGTAGTCACATTAATTTTGAGGATTTGTACTTAAAATTTGCATTGTGTTTCTGTGCAGTCACTTGGGAATTCTTCAAATTTTAAAACAAGTCAGTTTGGAGATTCTCCTTTTTATCCTGGAAAAACAACATATGGTGGGGCAGCAGCTGCTGTAAGACAGTCTAAGCTACGGAATACACCATATCAGGTTGGTCTGAATAGAAAAGTGGCTGATAATCCCCTCTGATTAGATATATGTGATGAGAGTTAAAAAAAATAGACTTCTTACTTGGGGAAATTATAGACCTTGGTATTACATTAAAAAAAAAAAGGAAGCTAAGCGTGGTAGCACACGCTCATAATCCCATTCTGGAGGCTGAGACTGGAGGATATCGGTTCACAGAGAGCCTCAGCTACTTAGGCTCTTTGCAACTCAGTGAGACCCTGTTTCAAAAATAAAGAATAAAAAATAGGGCTGGGGATGTAGCTCAGAGCCCCTGGGTTCCATCCCTAGTACCTCAAAAAAAAGCGCATATCAACATTTTATATCTAAATGAACATTTTGTGTATTAGATTTGCATGTGTTTTAGGAAGTATGATTAGTTTTTAAAGTGAGAAATAAATTATACTTAGTAAAATTTACCCTCATTAGAGTATTTGAATTTTAATTAAACACACAAAATTGTGTAACCATTAAAATGATGAACAAACATTTCCATCACCTTAAAAGATTGATTACATTCTGCATTTCTACAGTCAACCCCTCCTTGCACTACCACCCTTTGGTATGACCACTGATGTATTTCTTTCCTTGTAGTAGCTTGAGCTTTTCCAGAAGCACATAAATTTAATCATAAGTATATCCTTTTGAATTCTTATTCCATTTATCATACTGTGTTTGAGATCAATTTATATTTTTGTATGTAAGGTGTACAGATTGGAAAAGGAAGAATGAAATCATTTCTAGTCCAAGGACATTATGCTAATCTACTTACTCAAAGAACTATAAAAAATGCTTCCAGAATAAGTGAATTTAGTAAGGTAGGATACAAGGCTGGAGTACAGAGTCACTTGTGTTCGTGGGTATATTTGTTTTTTTGTTTGGTTTTGTTTCTTTTTTTTTTTTTTTTGGTGGTACTGGGGTTCCTGGAAACCCTTCTACCTCCAGGCTACACTCCCAGACACCTATGTTTTATATTTTTATTTGGAAACAGGGTCTCTTAAGCCAGAGAGGCTGGCTTCTAACCTGCGCTACCCTCCTGTCTCCGCCTCCCAAGTGCGGGGATTATAAGCGTGCGCCGCCACGCCCAGCTTTGTGGGTATATTTGTTAGCAAGGAATTAGAAATAAATAACTTTATAAGAAACATCAATTAAAGGCAAGTTGCATCATTCTGTACTTTTGTTCTAAACCATTCTTGAGGACTGTACAAATTCTGGTTTATTTGTATGTTTTATACTACTTTTTATTTTATGTTATAGATTTTGAGATTTTAAAGATGGAAGAGGACACTTAATATATGTAGGCTTTTGGAGAGAAATCTTACTAAGATGACAGTTCATGACAAACAGGAATAACTTCAAAATTAGTAAATCTCCCCCCCCCCCCATCCCCTGGTACTGAGGATAGAATCCAGGGGCATTCTACCTTTGAGCTACACCCCAGCCCTATTTTTTATTCTTTATTTTGAAACAGGGTCTCAGTGAGTTGCAAAGGGCTTCACTAAGTAGCTGAGGCTGTCTGCAAATCACGATCTTCCTGTGTCAGCCTCCCAAATGTTGGGATTACAAGGGTGTGCAACCATACCTGGCCTTGAATTTAGTAAATTTTAAGGTTTTGTTTAGTGTAGTAACTTACTTTCCTGATTAGAAGATTCTTTTTTACTTAAGAATAATTACAAGGCATTTCTGAGTGTAAATGAGGGACAGTATTTTTAAGAGAAAGTATTAACTGGATTTTGGAATTACACACAAAAAGCTTAAGCTGGATAGTATTACTTTTAAAATATTACACTTCACCATGTTAGGAGCTAAAATGATGATACAAGCATATATTTCATAGAATAGTGTTGATTCTGTTTTTTTTTTTTTTCCTGGCAATGAAATTGGAACCCAGGGAATTTTCTATTTCTGTGCTATACTCCCAGACCTATTTTATACTTTATTTGAATACAGAGTCTCATTAAGTAGCTGAGAGCCTCACTAAGTAACTGAGGCTGGTTTTGAACCTGTGCGATCCTCCTGTCTCAGCTTCCCAAGTGCTGGGATTACAAGCGTGCGCCACCATGTCCAGCTCAAATCCTATGGTTTTAAGTGCTGACATATCCTTAGAATCCAATATTCGATAACAGGTGTTTTGTTGTTGATGTTTGTGTTGCTGGAGACCAAACCTGCCTTTGCACTTGCTAGGCAAGTACCTTACCGTTGTGCTACACTCGCAGCCCTGTAATTGACATTTGGGATGCAATCTACTTGCTACATCATTACTAGAATATTAGGTCTAGGAGACATATTTCAATTCAGTTTCATTTTATTGATTATTCGTGAACCAAGGCTCTTAGAAGTCAGTAGACTCTAGCGAAAGGATAAACTTTATTTTCTTGGTGGATATTCTGTTTCCTCATGTTTTCTAAAGTCTCTTCTCAACAGCAAGCCTTAATGGGCATCAAGTTTTTATAAAAATTAGTGTAGAGTATTGTAGCTACTCTGAAAAATTCTTATTTTTCTACTTTAAAAATATAATAAATATTTGATGTCAAAAAGTTATGGTACACCGGGCGTGGTGGCGCACGCTTGTAATCCCTGCGCTTGGGAGGCGGAGACAGGAGGATCGCGCAGGTTCGAAGCCAGCTGTGCTGGCTTAAGAGACCCTGTTTCCAAATAAAAATATAAAAAATAGGTCTGGGAGTGTAGCCTGGAGGTAGAAGGGCTTCCAGTAACCCCAGAACCACCCAAAAAAAAAAAAAAAAAAAAGTTATGGTACATTGTTTTGTATATTATAAGTTGTTCATAAGAATTGGGTTATATTTTGATTGTAATAATATTTTTCTTTTAGTAATGATTGCCAAATTACATGGTTTTGTGGTGCTCACGTGGCTGTTGGAATGTTCTAATGCATTCTTGAGTGAAGGAAGTATTTCTATTGGAATTTGTAAACATTGTCTCTGTATAAAAGGGCATTTGCCGAGTCTTTTTAAATTCTAACTTTAAGAAAGTTAAATCTCTTATTAAAAAAGAGCTTGGGAGGTCAGGCACAGTGATATACACTTGTAATACCAGTACTTGGGAGATTGAGACAGGAGGATCATGGGTTTGAGGCCAGCTGCAGCAACTTAAGTTTGAGACTGTTTCAAAATAAAAGCACACCAGTGATGGTGTCGCACTCCTGTAATCCCAGTACCCGAGAAGCTGAGACAAGAGGATCATTCAGGTTCGAAGCCAGTCTCAGCTACTTAATGAGGCTCTTAGTAACTTAGTGAGACCCTGTTTCCAAATAAAATATGAAATAGGTCTGGGAGTGTAACCCAGAGGTACAAGGCGCCTGGGTTCCAGCCCTAACAACTCCCCCCCAAAAAAAGAATTAGGGTGGGATTGTAGCTCAGAGGTAGAATGCCCTTGGGTTCCATTCCCAGTATGACCCCCCCCCCCAAATAGGGCGGGGGCTAATATGCAGAGGTAGGGAGTCCCTGGGTAAAATCTTTTTTTTTTTTTTTTTTTGTGGTACTGGGAATGGAACCCTTCTACCTCTGGGCTACACTCCCAGACTTTTTTCTTTTCTTTTTTTTTTTTTTACATTTTATTTGGATACAGGGTCTCCTAAGCCAGCAAGTCTGTCTTCAAAATTGTGTGATCCTTCTTTCTCAGCCTCTCAAGCGCAGGGATTGCAAGCATGTGCCACCAGGCCCAGCTTCTTTTTTTTTTTTTTTTTTTTGTACTGAAGATTATACCCAGGGCCAGGCGTGGTGGCGCACGCTTGTAATTCCTGCATTTAGGAGACAGAGAAAGGAGGGCCGTACCAGTTCGAAGCCAGCCTCGCTGGCTTAAGAGACCCTGTTTCCAAATAAAATATAAGATAGTTCTGGGAGTGTAGCCCGGAGGTAGAAGGGTTCCACCCCCAGTACCACCAAAGAAAAAAAAGAAAAAAAACAGCCTGTAAAATTGTTTTTTTGTCATATTAAGTTTTAAGAAGTTATTAGTATTAAGATGTTGAATTGCCATTGCAGTAGAATCTATAGTTTTTTCTTTTTGTTTATCTTGGATTTTTTCATTATATATTGACACAATAACAGCCGTTTTAATTTATTTCTTGTTAATTTTGGTTTGTTTGCTTATTTATTTTTGTCGTACTGGGGATGGAACCCAGGGACCTTCTATTTCCATACTATACCTCCAGACCTATTTTGTATTTTATTTGGAAACAAGGTCTCACTAAGTTGCTGAGAGCCTCTCTAAGCTGCTGAGGTTGGCAGCGAACCTGCGATCCTCCTGTCTCAACCTCCCAAGTACTGGGATTAAAAGTGTGCATCACTGCGCCTGGCGTTAATTTTGGTTTAAATATTAAGTGGATCAAGCCAGGTGTGGTGGTGCACACTTGTAATCCCAGCATATGGGTGGCTGAGACAGGAGGATCATGTTTTGTAGGTAGTCAGACTCTTTGCAACTCAGTGAGACCCTGTTTCAAAATAAAGAATAAAAAATAGGGCTAGGTCTTAGCTTGGAGTAGAATGCCCCCCTGGGTTTCATCCCCAGTAATACACACACACACACACACACACACACACACACACACACACGATCAAAGTGTTGCAGAAACTTTTTGCCAATTGCCCCGTTCCCACTATGTAACAAAACAAAGAGGTTTTTGGTCCAGAGTGTGCTATTTTATTGCTTGTGATTATATAAATACTCTCTCTGGTAGAGAATTGGATTTTCTTTTTTCTTTTTTTTAAATTTGGAAACAGGGTCTCTTAAGTCAGCATGGCTGGCTTCGAACCTGTGTGATCCTCCTGTCTCGCCTTCCAAGGGCGGGGATTACAAGTGTGCGCCACCACGCCCGGCGAGAATTGGATTTTCAGTAAAAGCATAAAGAAGAAAAAAATTTTAATAACTTAGAGATAAGTTGCTGTTAAAATACTTATGCTTTGCTTGGATATCCAGTCTATTTTGTAGAAATTTTCATTGCATGAAATACATGCTTTACATCTTATGTTGCAGCAAATAATGCATAATATTCTTTACAGGCACCAGTCAGAAGACAGATGAAAGCCAAGCAACTTAATGCACAATCTTATGGTGTGACCAGTTCAACAGCTCGGCGAATATTGCAGTCTTTAGAGAAGATGTCAAGTCCTCTAGCGGTGAGTGTTAAAAATCATAATTAAATATGAGTGTAATAAAATATGAATTTAGTAAAAAATTGTAATTTTATTATTACACAAAAATAAAAATTTGTTGTAATATTAACAGGATGCGAAAAGAATTCCATCTGTTGTTTCTTCTCTGAATTCTGTAAGTTGACTTCTAAAGCTTTTACATGCTGAGACTAATTTTTAGAGTTTCCTGGCTATTCTGATAGTGTTTTGTTTTTTCCAGCCTCTTGATAGGAGTGGTTTAGATATCGCAGATTTTCAGGCCAAAAGAGAAAAGGTAAGACAGTTTTTTAAAGTGTTAGCAATTTTATCATATTTAAAAGTTAACAAAGTAAAAGGCGTATTTCATTTACTGTGTACATGTATGTCATTGTCAACATGATTTTCATTATGATGTGAGGCTATAATGCACCAATAAAAGCAAAAAAAGAAGTTAACACGTATACAAATTGAATTTAATAGCCATTGGAGAGTTTTTTTTTTTTTTTTGGTGTTACTGGGGATAGAACCCAGGGGCTTTTCTACCTCCGGGCTATACTCCCAGACCTATTTTATATTTTATTTGGAAACGGTCTCACTAAATTGCTGAGAGCTTCACTCAGTAGCTGAGGCTGGCTTCGAACCTGTGCGATCTTCCTATCTCCGCCTCCCAACGCAGGGATTACAAGCGTGCGCCACCACGCCCGGCTTATATGAAATTTTTTTTTAAAAAAGTAACACTTTGAGGGGCACGGTGTAATCCCCACGCTTGGGAGGTGGAGACAGGAGGACTGCGCAGGTTTGAAGCCAGCCTCACTGGCTTAAGAGACCCTATTTCCAAATAAAAATATAAAATAGGTCTGGGAGTGTACCCCGGAGGTAGAAGGGTTTTCAGGAACCCCAGTACCATTAAAAAAAGTAACAACTTTTAAGATTGTTCCATGAAGTTATTGTCACTAAAAATCTTACTGATGGTTTAATATTGTTTAAGTAAAAGTTTGTTTTTTTTTTTTTTGTGGTGCTAGGAATTTAACTAAGGGCCATTCTACCTCTGTGCTAAACCACAAGACCAATTTTTTATTTTGGAACACAGTCTCATTAAATTGAGGAGGGTCTCGCTAAGTAGCCAAGGCTTTCCTTGAACCTGTGATCCTCCTTTCTCAGCCTCCCAAATACTGGGATTAAAAGCATGTGCCATCATGCCTGACTTGTAAAAGTTTATTTATTGGTGCAAGGAAATAAAAAGCCAGAATACAATATTGTCCTTCATGTTTCACCAATAAACAGTGTAGTCTTCAAAATAAAGTGTTCATTGAGTTGTAGGGTCATACTCATGGAAAGGATTTAGGGAAGAGCTAGTCACTACACAGAATCTTGGCCCTGGAAACCAAGATTGTTCACAGCTGCAGCTCTGTGAAAGGGCTATTCATATGATTACAGGCTCTGGACAGAGTAGAAACTCTTAGCTTTATAGTGATCTTAGTCAGCGGATTTTTGCTAGCTTTCAGTGTAGCCAAGGACTGTTAGCAAACACTTGTGCACTTACACAGTAAAATACTTCATTTCAGAATCTGGAAGTCTTGACAGTCTTGCCCATTATATATAAATTAGCAGGGGTTTGGTTTGGTTTTTAAAAGAACAATGGGGGAACCGTCTTGGAGAGAGATTTGCTAACATCTTTTACTAATTAAAACATTTTCATGGGTATTTGAAAAAGTATGTATTTTTTGGTGGGGTGGTTCTAGGGATTGAATTTATAGCCTCATGTGTGCTAGACAGGTATCTACCACTGAGATGTATTCCCAGCATCTGAAAAATAATTTTAATTGCAGATAAAGGAAATAATAGTAATTTGGGGGAAAAATAAATTTTAGTCATATTTAAACTTCACTCTGCAAAAGCTTAGATTTCTTGAGCTGGTTTAGATAATGTGCAGTTCCATTTTTTTTGTGTGCACATGTATTGAAAAATTGAGTCTGCAGTAAAATACAATCTGTCTATGAAATATTTAGGTGTGTGCATGTATTTAAATATACAATATATCCTTTGTTTCAGTTTTAATCAGTTTTTTTCCTGTTAATATTTGCATCTATTGATTTTTTTTCTTTAGGAAATAATAATGGTCTCTAATCATGTTAGCTATTATCAAGTAATTTTTTAATAGAACTCATGTATATAAAGGTGTTTTGCTTTCTGTTTACTTACAAGGTGGACTCTCAGTATCCTCCTGTTCAGAGACTCATGACCCCAAAGCCAGTTTCTATAGCTGCAAATCGAACTGTTTATTTTAAACCATCTCTGACCCCTTCGGGTGAATTAAGGAAGACTAATCAAAGAATAGATAAAAAGGACAGTGTGAGTATGTGTTTCTTTTCACCAGTCTTTGCCTACTGATTGGAATGAGTAAGAATATAAAATGTAAAAAAAAATTACTCTTATTGCTATAGTCTAGTAACTAATGTGCATGGAATGTATGACTTAGTAATGATTATGAATGGTGTGATTTAAAAATAACTTAGCCAGGCGTGGTGGCGCAGGCTTGGAATCCCAGCCTTCTGTATGCTGAGACAGGAGCTATTGCGGTTTGCAGACAGCCTCAGTTACTTAGGCCCTTTGCTACTCAGTGAGACCCTGTTTCAAAATATAAAAAAGAATAAAAAATAGCGCTAGGGATGTAGCTTGGAGGTACAGTGACCCTGAGTTCCATCCTCAGTACTAAAAAAACAAAAAACATTTCCTTTGATGAAATTCTAAACTATGTTAACTAGTAAACATTAGTATATGCCATTGTCTAGATTAATTTTGCCAGATTTGCTTTTTTATGTGCATCTCTTATTTTGTGCTATTAAACATTATGTATTTGACCTCTTAAGTTCTTTCTCTTTTGTATGTAGGAAAATTAAACATTAACTCTCTAATATTATGTAATACTTTAGTCTATTTTTATTTTGCGAGTTTTTTTTTTCAGTACTGGGAATTGAACTCAGGGGCATTCTACCTCCTAGCTATACCCCCATCCCTATCCTGTTTTTTTTTTTTTTAATTTATTTTGTAATAGGATCTCACTAAGTTATGGAGGGCCTCACTAAGTAGCTGGGGCTGGCCATAAACCTACATTCCTCCTGTCTCAGCCTCCCAAGTACTGGGATTATAAGGGTGGACCACCACACCCAGCCACTTTAGTCTATTGTTAAACTTTTTTTTTTCTTTTTAAATAGTGGCTATTTTGAACCAGAATCCAAGCAAGGTTCAGACATTGCTTTTGGTTTTCTTTTTCTAGACTTCAAACACCCTACCCACATTGGTTTTTGTGTTTTAAGATAATTCACATACCATACAATTTGCCTATTTCAAGTGTATAGTTCAGCTGTTGTGGTGGCAAACACCTGTAATTCCCAGTACCTGGGAAGCTGAAGCAGGAGGATCACAGGTTTGCGATCAGCCTTAGCAACCTTGTGAGGCTTTCTGCAACTTAGTGAGATCCTGTTTCAAAATAAGATATGGCTGGGGGTGTAGTTCAGAGGTAGAATGACTCTGGGTTCAATCCCTAGTATCACACCAAAAAACCCAAAAGTGAGTTTAATGATTTTAGTATATTGACAGAATTATTAATTTATTAACAGCAATTTTAGGACATTTCCATTACCTGTCCCATGGCTCTTGAGTTTTCTTACTCTGTAATGACCACTTAGCATAATGTTCTTAAGGTTCATCCACATTGTAGCAGGTATGAATATTTTACTTTTTTTTTTTTTTGTGGTACTGGTGATTGAAACCCAGGGCCATTCTACCTCTGAGCTACACTCCCGCCCCCTACCCCTTTTTTCCTTTATTTTGAAAAGGTCTCACTAAGTCGCACTGGGCCTCAATAAGGAGTTGAGGCTGGCCCCAAACCTGTGATCCTCCTATCTCAGCCTCTCAAGTACTGGGATTACAAGTTTGTCACCACCATGCCCAGCTTATTTTAATTTTATATTTTTATTTCCCAACGGCTGAAACTTTCATTATACAGATATTTTGGACTTTATCTATTAAAGGATTTTGTAAAACCTTTTTGGCTATAAGTAATGCTGCTATGCATTTTTTCCTCCCTTTGGACATACGGTTTTATTTACCTTGGGTGTATGCCCAGGAATGGAATTGCTGGGCACATTGGCTTTGGACGAGATGGCACCAGTTGTCTTCAAATGTTTCACATTCTGGGTTTGTCTCTTTTCTTGTGCCATTTAACTAAAATGTTTACTGAATTTACATATCATCATACTGTTTTGTGCCTTTACTCATAGTTAATTGCATAACCCAATTTCCTGAAAAACTTTAAAGAACAGTACCGTGATTATTCATGTACTCCCTTATCCTGATGCAGTAGTCATTAACATTTTGCCATATTGCTTTATCTCTCCATACTTAGGTAAGTGTAAGTGTGTGTGTGTGTGTGTGTGTGTGTGATATATATGCTGAAGATTGAACTCAGACATTCTACCTTCAAGATATACTCTCTTATATTTGGAAACAGTCTTCCTAAATTGCTGAGAGCCTTGCTGAGTTGCTGAGGCTGGCTTGGAACTTAAGAGCCTCCTGTCTCAGCCCCCAAATACTGGAATTACAGGTGTGTACCACCATACCCAGCATGTTAAAATTTTTAAAGAGTATTTTGAGCACAATTTTAGACCTATAGATTTGTAAGAAAAAATTTAAGCATTCCACAATTTACCACGTATGCTTTATTGTTTTGTCTGTGTATTCTACAGACAAGTCAGTGATCAAACCCATAGACAATGTTGCCACACCATTGTCTGATCTGTAGATTTAATTTTGATGTTGCCAATTGTTCCAAAGAATAAAAGGACTTTTATCTGGGCGTGGTGAAGCATACTTATAATCCCAGCATTCAGGAGGCTGAGAATGGAGGATTGTGGTGAGGCCTTCTGCAATTTAGTGAGACCCTGTTTCAAAATAAAGACTAAAAAATAGGGCAGGGAGGGTAGCTTGGAGGTCGAATGGCCCTGGGTTCATCCCCAGACCTGCAAAAGAAAAAAAGGAAAAAAAGATTCGAGATCATGCGTTTTATTTAGCTGTAATGTTATTGCCTGTTCTAGCCCAGAAAAGTTTTTTGTGAGTATTTCACAACATTGATATTTTTAAAGAGTACATAGCAGCTATTTTGTAGCATAACATGTAGTTTGGGATTATTTTTATGATTTGGTTCCAGTAATGTACTTTTGACAGTAATAACACTGAAGGAATGCTCAGCTTTTTTTGGTGTTCAGGAGGCACATACTGTCATTTGTCCCATCAGTGATGATGTAATCACTAAAATGGTGCTGGAAGGCAGTTCTAATATAAAGTTCCTATTTTGCTTTTTGTAATTAATAAGAACTTTGTGGGAAGATAGCTTTGAAACTTAACTCTTTCACCCACTTTTTAAAGTATTATTTAATTATTTTGTTCAAATCTTTTAACATATAAATGATAATTGTTAATGATTATTAATAATAGATTGCCATATGGAGGTTTTCTAATTCTGCTTTTCTTTCTATGTGTGTTAGTTGGCTTTTATTATAAGGAATACTTTTCTGTACATAATTATTTACTTTTTATGTCCATTTGAGTTAATTAATTTATGGTACTGGGGATTGAGCATAGGGGTGTTATACTTCTGAGCTACACTCCCAGCCCTAGTTTTTAATTTTTTGGTTTGAAACAGTGTCTTGGTAGGTTGTTGACACTCTCACTAAGTTGGTGAGCCTGGCTTCGAACTTGTGATCCTCCTTTCTCAGCCTCCCAGTTACTGGAAAGACAGACATGCACCACCACACCTGCCTGTCATTTTGAATTCTTAAATTTAGTGGATTAAAATTCTTTATTATTATTTATTTTTATGCTTATATTACCAGTATTTGCCTTTGAATGGGCTCCTTATAATAATGTTTCCCATTACTTTTTTGAGCATTTTATTTCTTTTTGATATTATAAGAGAATCCATGTTCATCTTGTGTATTTCCTAATCCATTTTTGTAATTAGTCATTTTTTCAAGGAGCCTTGATTCTTTTCAGGGAGGGGATTTTTAAGTTGAAGAAAATCATTTCAAAATTAATATAACTGTAAATTTGCTTCTACGTTAATAGGCTGAACAGAGAAGTGAAAGCTTTTTAAGTAAAAGTGTTTTTTAGGACGATATTAACTATATATTTAAAAGATATATTTGTAGCCAGGTGAGATGGTGCATGCCTATAATCCTAGTACTTGGGAGGCTGAGACAGGAGGATGGCACGTTTCAGGCCAGTGCATGGTAACAGCAAGACTGGGTTTTTTTTTGTTGTTTGTTTGTGTGTGTATTTTTGCAGGATTGGGGATGGAACCAAGGGGCATTCCACTCCGAGCTATACCCCCTGCAATATTTTTTAGTCTTTATTTCAAAACAGGGTCTCACTAAGTTGTAGAGGGCCTCACTAAGTAGTTGAGGCTCTCCGCGAACCTTGATCCTCAGATACTTTGGTCTCCACCTCCTGAATGCTGGGATTACAAGCGTGTGCCACCATACCTGGCTAAGATGAGTTTTAAAATTTAAAAATAGGGCTATGGCCGGGTGTGGTGGCACACACTTGTAATCTCAGCATTTGGGGAGGCTGCGACAGGAGGATCGTGGTTCAAAGACAGCCTCAGCTACTTAGGTCCTTTGCAACTCATGAGACCCTGTTTCAAAATAAAGAATAAAAAATAGGGCTGGGGGTGTAGCTTGGAGGTCGAATGTCCTTGGATTCCATCCCCAGTATCACACACACACAAAAAAATAGGGCTGTGGTAAATATTTACCTCAAAGGTAAAATGCCCCTGAGTTAATCCCCAATGCCCAAAAAAAGAAAGGATATATATTTGATGGGTATTTTGTACATATAATCACAGTATAACTCTTGCTTACCATTCAGAAGATAGTGTCTAAATTGCAAATGTCTGAATTTATTAACTATAAAATTATCAAATTCCTGGATATATATATATATATATTAAAATTTATAGGAAAAAGGATGCCATTAAAACTAAAGAAGCATGTACTTTTCCCCTTTCCCCCTTTTTAGCCTGGATATGAAAAAAACAGGACACCAAGACAAAGTAGAGAACAAGAAAGGTAATGACATTTTATAATACCTCTCTTTAATTTGTAAGGTTCGCTTTGATGTGTAAATACCATTTGTGTATGGGTGGTACCTGGGGATTGAGCCCAGGGGCATTCTACCTACGAGGTACACCCCCAGCCCTTTTTTATCTTTGTCTTTGAAATAGGGTCTCACTTGGTTGATGAAAGTATCACTGCTAGCTCTGGCTGTCCTCAAACCTATAATCCTCTTGTCTCAGCCTCCCAAATACTGGGATTACAAGCATGCATCACCCTGCCCAGCTTTTACAAATACCTTTTTGAAGATTAAGAAAATTAACTAATATAGCTGGGTGTGGTGGTGCACGCTTGTAATCCCCGCTTGGGAGGCGGAGACAGGAGTGTCATGCAGGTTTGAAGCCAGCCGTGCTGGCTTAAGAGACCCTGTTACCAAATTAAAAAAAAAAAAAGTATAAAATAGGTCTGGGAGTGTAGCCCGGAAGTAGAAGGGTTTCTAGGAACCCCAGTGCCACCCCCCAAAAAAAATGAAAAAGAAAGAAAATAAATAATAATATAATCTGTATCCAAACAATCAGTTTAAAATGTTATATTACATTTAGTTGTACATTTATTTTCATTCTTGTCAACAGTTCTGGTGTATTAAGTATATAGTTAAAAAGTTTTGAATCAGAGTAATTTATCAATTGTTTTGATTTTCTTTTTACTTGGTAGTGGATTTTCATACCCAAATTTCAGTCTTCCTGCAGCCAATGGTTTATCTTCTGGAGTAGGTGGTGGTGGTGGTGGTGGTGGTGGTCCGATGAGAGGAGAGAGAAGACGCTTTGTTGCTTCTAAACCTCCAGAGGAAGAGGTAGGGTTATATACTTGATACTTATTAAGGTTTATTAAAAGCTTTGATATGATAGTGGTAATGGAAGGGTTTGGGTTTGGGGAGACTCAGCAAGAATAACCTGCTATTGAAACATTCCCTTCAAAGTGTGTTTGTAAAAACCTAACTTTATTAAGTTATAGGAGTATCAAAGTAACAGCAAAAATAAAACCACTGTCATTCTCAGGAATTGCCATTGAAATTACTTGATCTTTCTGGTATTACTATTTAGGTTTACCTGTTTCTAAAATTGCATAAATACTGAATACTGTGTATATTCTCATGCCATTTTTTTTGTTTTCTTTTTTATGTGTGTATGATTTGTGTTATGAAAGAAAACATTTACTTTCATTAGTATTTCTTAATCCAGTATGAAGATTTGCCTCAAATTCATTCTATCATCATTGTACATTTGAGTTGATTCCTAATACATGCTAAATTCAACAAATATGCACTTAGGGTGTGTGTGTGTGTGTGTGTGTGTGTGTGTGTGTGTGTGTGTGTGTGTGTGTGTGTTGCTTAAATTGAATCCAGGGGCATTTTATCTCTGAGCTTACCACCAGTCCTATTTTTATATTTGTAAAACAGGGTCTCGCTAAGTTGCTGAGTCTAAGTAGCTGAGACTGTCCTTGAACTGTGATCCTCCTGTCTCAGCCTCCTGTAATCTCTGAGTTTACAGGTGTGCACCACCACACCCAGGTTTTGTTTTGTTTTTTTTTTTGGTGGTACTGGGGTTCCTGGAAGCCCTTCTATCTCCGGACTACACTCCCAGACCTATTTTTACATTTGGAAACAGGGTCTTCTAAGCCAGCGCGCGCGCGGCTGGCTTCGAACCTGCGCGATCCTCCTGTCTCTGCCTCCCAAGCGCGGGGATTACAAGCGTGCGCCACCACGCCCGGCAACACACCCAGGTTTTATTAAGTTTTCATCTGTCTGTATGCAATATTTTCCTTAGGGTATTTACATAGGAATGATATTATTGGGTTATAGGGATGTCATAAAACTTCAGATGTATTAGACATTGTTAAATTGCTCTTTGAGATAATTTTGTATTTATTTATTTATTTATTTATTTATTTATTTATTTATTTATTTATTTTGGTGGTACTGGGGTTCCTGGAAACCCTTCTGCCTCCAGGCTACACTCGCATACCTGTTTCATCTTTTTTATTTGGAAACAGGGTCTCTTAAGCTAGTGCGGCTGGCTGGCTTAGAACCTGCGCAATCCTCCTGTCTCCGCCTCCCAAGCGTGGGGATTACAAGTGTGCGCCACCATGCCCAGCGGTAATTTTGTATTTTAATACTTGGTAGTAGGTAGGTTTACTTTTTTTTTTTTTTTCCTTGTGGTACTGGGGATGGAACCCTGGGGCCTTCTAGTTAACAGCCCCTAGTCCTATTTTTTATTCTTTATTTGGAAACAGGGCCTCACTAAGTTGTAGAGGGCATGACGGGTTGCTGAGGCTGGCTGTGAACCTGCAGGCTTCCCATCTCAGCCTTCTAAGTACTGGGATTACAAGTGTGCACTAACATGCCTGGTTTATTTCTGTTTTTTTTTTTAATTTTTTTTTTTTTTTTTTTTGTGGTAATAGGGGTGGAACCCAGGGACTTCTCTACCTACAGGCTATACTCCCAGGCCTATTTTATACTTTATTTGGAAACAAGGTCTCACTAAGTTGCTGAGAGCCTCACTAAGTAGCTGAGGCTGGCTTTGAACCTGTGCAATTCTCCCGTCTCAGCTTCCCACGCGCTGGGATTACAAGTGTGCACCACCACACCCGGACTTCAGTGTTTTTAGGCAAGATAGATCATTTAACTTTTAAATTTTTTTTTTTTTTTTTTTTTTTTTTGGTGGTACTGGGGTTCCTGGAAACCCTACCTTTGGGCTACACTCCCAGACCTATTTTATATTTTTATTTGGAAATAGGGTCTCTTAAGCCAGCGAAGCCAGCAATCTGTGTGATCCTCCTGTCTCTGCCTCCCAAGGGCGGAGATTATTAGCGTGTGCCACCACGCCTGGCTTAACCTTTTTTTTTTTTTTTTAACTTAGCTCACTAGATCATTTAACCTTTGGTAAACAGTGCTTTCAGTTGCCATTTGTTATTCAACTTTCATTTGTGTCCTTATTGAACCATAAACTTTTTTTTTTAATTTAACTTTTTCTTTCTTTCTTTCTTTCTTTTTTTTTTCTTTTCTGTACTGGTGCTGGAACCCAGAGACATTTGACCTCCAAGCTACACCCCAGTCCTATTTTTTATTCTTTATTTTGAAACAGGGTATCACTGAATTGCAGAGGGCTTCACTAAAGTAGTAGATGAGGCTGTTCGTGAACCGCCATCTCCTTTCAGCCTCCCAAATGTTGGGATTACAAGCGTGCGCCACCACGCCTGGCTCCTTCACACTTTTTTTTTTTTTTTTAACACAATGCTTCCCCCCACCCCTACATGTCAGGTGTGTTCAGACCACTGAAGGCTTAAGTTACAATTAGTGCCAGTCTGGGAGAATACTGAAGGTAGGGTGTGTGTGTGTGTGTGTGTGTGTGTGTGTGTGTTTGTTTTAATGGGCCTTTGGGAAAGGTCAAATGAGAAATATTTAATAGAATGTAAATGATTATGCTGATTTCAGATAATACTACTACTGAGAAATTGGTGGCTTTTGATTCACTAAAACATTTAGGTTAATACAAATCTATATTTAAAATAACCCGTTTTGTACTATGAGGTAGTAAGGATGTGGTTTACTTTTTACCTTATCTTAGATTCCCAAATTTGTAAGATTTGTAGTCACTAACCTGACTGGCATTTCCTCTACTGTGATGCCAGTCTGTGAATGCTTTTTTGTATAATAGCTCATTGATACGGAGCAGGTAAGCAGTATATAAGACTGAGTTGGGGATATCTAATGGCCCCTGCTTTTGTTATATACAATTTGGTCACCTACTAGATGAGGTACTCTGATCAACTTTATTTCTTCATACCTTCTTAGTTACTTATCTGTGAACTGGGAATAAGAATATATTGAAGCCAGGCATGATAGGGCATGTTTATAATCCCATTACTTGGGAGTCTAAAACAGAAGGAATACAGGTTTCAGGCCAGTTTCAGCAACTTAGCGAGACCCATTTCAAAAAAATAAAGGTAAAAAATAAATGAAATGTGTTGGGGATATAACTCAGGATTTAATCTCCAGTGACTCTGCCCACCAATATATTGAACTTGGGTCTGAGGCATGTCTGCACTTAGTTGCTGTATGATAGTAGGGCATTCATTTCCCTGTCCCACAACAATAATATCTATCTCATGTAAGATAACTCATGTAAAGATTACAAAGAATGGGTGGGGTGGTGCACGCTTATAATCCCAGGGTTTGGGAGGCTGAGACAGGAGGATTACACTGGTTCGAAGCCAGCCTCAGCTACTGAGTGAGGCTCTCAACAACTCAGTGAGATCGTGTTACCAAATATAAGTTTAAAATAGGTCTGGGCGTATACCCCAGAGGTAGAATGTCCCTGGGTTCCACCCCCAGTACCACACACACACACACAAAACCCAAATAAAGATATTAGTCATTAGACTTTCAATGATTGTTGTGCTTAAATCAACATGATTAGTGTGTTCAACTTCAGGTGATTCTAATAACAGAGATCTTGGTGGTGTTTTCTCCTTGATTAGTTGAACCCACTTAGGATCTTTTAAGCCAAAATCTGAGGGGGGGAAAAAAATCAAATTTAGAGCATTGGTTCTAGGTCAGTAAGAACCATTGTGGTCAAGTTTGTGGCTTAAGATAGTAGGTTATACATTTGATGTTTCCAGGGCTCTAAAGGCAAGAAAATAAGGTTAGAGGTTGGAGAAGGCAGAAGCTGCTACAAAATAGCCAGATGTTTATAATGTTAGTCTCTACCCCCTCCCCACCATTGACTATGAAGTTTCAGACAAAAAAACTGAGAACTATGCAGTGAATATATGCAACATTTCTAACATTTTGTTATATTTGATAGTCATCTGTCCATATTCAAAATGTCCTTATAATTCAAAATGATTTGAAGACATCAGTACACTTCACCCCAAATACTTTATGTTTTTATAGCATGCCCTAGAGTTAAATATTTGTTGTTTTTAATTTAATAAAAATTTGCTCTGTGTGTGTGTGTGTGTGTGTGTGTGTGTGTGTGTGTGTGTGTGTGGTACTGGGGATTGAACCCAGAGGCATTCTACCTCTGAGCTACATCTAGCCCCTTTTGTTTTTGTTACTAGGGATGGAACTCATGGGGCTTCTACAACCCCAGCCCCGTTTTTTATTTTGAACAGAGCCTCGCTAGATTGAGAACAGTCTCACTTTTTTATGAGGCTGTCCTTGAACTTGTGATCTTCCTGTCTTAGCCTCCCAAGTACTAGGATTATCATTGTGTGCCGCCACACTTGACTTAATTGTTTCAGAACAGGGTCTTACTAGGTTTCTGAGGGTCTCACTAAATTGCAAAGACTAGTTTCAAACCCTCATCCTCCTTTCTCATCATCCCAAGTTCTGGTATTACAGGCATGTGCCACCATGCCCAGCTATAAACAGCATTTGCGTTATTGAGCATCCATAATCCCAGGAAGTTGACTACTTTCCTTCCCAGTCTAGTCTCATCACCTTTGATCCTAGAGCTAATCATGTTTCTCTTTTGTTTTCTTCTTTTCCTGGAATTTCATTTAAATACAGTTATTTTGTATGTACTCCTTTGTTCCTGACTGCTCCTTTTATTGTGAGTAAAACTACTCTGAACATCTGGGTACAATTTTTTTTTTTTTTTGCTAAATGTGTTTATTTTACTTAAATACCTAAAAAGGTGAGGTTATATGCCAACTGTTTTTTTTTTTTTTTTTTTAATTGGGGATCGAACCCTCAGGAGCCTTCTATTTTTGGGTTAGGTCCCCTAACACTTTCCATTTTTTACTTTGAAACAGGGTTTGCTACATTGCTGAGACTGGCCAGCTACCTGCCAGTCTCTGTGTAAACTTTTCCACAATGCTTGTGGCATTTTGCTTTTCTACCAATGATGTGTGTGAGCTGTCTTGGAATTTTATATTCTTACCAATAGTTGACCGTTATCCTTTTAATAAGTTGTGCTGAGAGCCGGGCGTGGTGACGCACGCTTGTAATCCCAGCATTTGGGAGGCTGAGACTGGAGGATCACACGGGTTCACAGACAGCCTCAGCTACTTAGTGAGGCCCTCTGCAACTGAGACCCTGTTTCAAATTATAGAATAACAAATAGGGCAGGGAGTGTATCTTGGAGGTTAAATGCCCCTGGGTTCCATCCTCAGACCTGCAAAAAAAAAAAAAAAAGTTATGCTGAATTATCATTGAATTATATAAAGTCTTTTTTGTGTGTGTGTGGTGGGTGATGGTACTGAGGATTAAACTCAGGGGTGCTGAGCTCTGAGCTACACCTGAAGCAATATTTTATATTTTAAAACATATACGTTAATATGTGCTGGTCTCAAACCTGTGATTCTCTTGTCTCAGCTTCCAAATTATGAGGATTATAGTTTGTACCACAACACCTGTATGAAGTCTTTATAAATTCTGGACTAAAGAACTTTAAAGATAAATAGCTTAACTATGTTTTTCTCAATCTGGCTTGCCTATTTTTTTTTTACCAGTATCTTTTGATAGTTCTAGATTTTATAGTCTGAATTTACCTTATCCTATTATTTTTATTCTTTTCTTGTATTCTAAGAAATTACTGCCCATCCCGCGGATCTTCTAGAAGATTTGCAATTTTGCTTTTATGGTGTTTTTCTTTTCCCTTGGGTCTGAGGATGGAACCCAGGGACATTTGATCTCCTAACTACATCTCCTGCCCTAATTTTTATTCTTTCTTTTGAAACAGGGTCTCACTATGTTGTGGAGGGCCTCATTAAGTAGCTGAGGCTGTCCGTGAACCATGATCCTTCAGTCTCCTGAATGCTGGTATTACCTGCATGTGCCACCATGCCGGGCTTGGAATTTTGTTTTGTTCTAGTTCCCCATTTGATTTTGTATTTTAAGTTGGATTGTTTGTTCTAAATTTGAATTTTTGTTCTAATTTCTTGTTTGTATTTTAACTTGAATTGCTTGTTGTAACTTCACTTTTTGTTCTAATCCTCCATTTTTTTGGGGGGGGCAGTGGTACTGGGGATGGAACCCTTCTACCTCTGGGCTACACTCCCAGACCTATTTTATATTTTATTTGGAAACAGGGTCTCTTAAGCCAGCGAGGTTGGCTTCGAACCTGCGCGGTCCTCCTGTCTCTGCCTCCCAAGCGCCACGGGGATTATAAGCATGCGCCACCACGCCCAGCTTAGCTTTTTAGTTTTATTCCCTTTAAATTATTTATTGTGGTACTAGGGATGAAACCCAGGGGCTTTCTACCTCCAGGCTATACTTCCAGACCTATTTTATTTGGAAACAGGGTCTCAGTTGCTGAAAGCCTCACTAAGTAGCTGAGGCTGGCTTTGAACCTCTGCGATCCTCCTGTCTCAGCCTCACAGGTGCTGGGATTACAAGCGTGTGCCACCATGCCCAGCTTGTTTTTCCCCTTTTATTTAGTGGTGACTCTTGATTGTGATATTTGTCCTTTTCCCCAACTGTGTTACTATTGTACCACTTTCTATAAAATCCAAAATCTTACAACCAGATACTTATATTTGCTATTCATCTCTAACATTCTCTGCTATATATAACTTGTTTTATGACAGATTGTAACATCACAAAAAAAATGTTTTTTGTTTTATGTAGCTATTTGAAATTTTTTTTTTTTTTTTTGTGGTACTGGGGCGGTGGAACCCAGGAGCTTTCTACCTCTGGGCTACACCTCAGCCCTATTTTATAATTTATTTGGAAACAGGGTCTCACTAAGTTGCTGAGAGCCTCCCTGAGTAGCTGGAGCTGTCTCAGCCTCCCAAGCGCTGGGATTACAAGTGTGTGCCACCATGCCCAGCACAGCTTTTTGAATTTTTAAAATTCAAACGAAACGTGTTTTGTGTTTGTTTATATATTCCTTCATTTCTTTTTGATATCTGAGTTTTCATTTGATATCATTTTTCTTAATCCTCAAGAACTGTGGAGCAGGTTTTAGGGCCAGGGATTTCATAGTTTTATCTGAAAGGAAAAAAACAACACACACACAGAAAATGTCTTTATTTTGCCTTTAATTTTTTGGATCAACCTAAGAGGTGTGATTTATGTTCAATAAAGTGCATCCTTTTGAACTACTCAAATTGTTGTAGCCAGCAGTGAACTTAACTAAACTCACATTCTCTCTCCTATATGGTAGACTCTGTCTCCTGCATAAAACTGTAGTTTTACTCAGTTGCTTTGGTGACTGTGGTACATCTTAGTAGTTTAGCGGTCCAGCAGAGATCTGAGTGGTTTATATTCAGACTTTGGTGCTCTCTTTCTGTGGTTCTTTGTTTTTAAATCTCTCTCATTTTCTAGCTGCTGTTGTCACTCTAAATTATCTTCTGGTTCCTCAACTGAAAGGTCTGCAGGTTTCAGAATTTCATTTGCTCATTGTCACTGAACAGAAAGCTTACTTGGTGGCCTTCCCTTCTTCCAAGTGCCCTTTTCATTCATTTTCTTGTATTTAGTTGTTTCTGTTGCTAACAAATGGTTAGCTAACAAAAAGTCGTCGTGTCCCCCCTCAGAGTTTAATGATTTATTTGGACATAGGTTGGCTATTTATTTCCACTTTTGGTAGAAATAAAACTTTTTTTTTTTTTTTTTGTGGTACTGGGGATGGGACCCAGGGGCTTTCTGCCTCCGAGCTACACCCCTAGCTCTATTATTTATTTAGAAACAGGGTCTCTCTATGTTACATAGGGCCTCATTAAGTAGCTGAGGCTGTCCGGGACCATATTCCTCCTGTCTCAGCCTCCTCCCAAGTACTGGGATTACAAAACTGTACCACCATGCATGACTGGATGTTCTTACTCTAGGTCACTGGAGACTTGGGATACAGTTTGCTCTGCTGGGGTAAAAACCAAAGTGGCTCACCAAACTCATGGGGTCTGCTGATAATTAAGTGGTTGTTTAAATGCTAAGACTGTACCTAATATTATGTATTATATTATTACCACAGCTATGATACAGGATAAAACTCTTATCCCACTTGTTTTTATTAATTAGAAGATTGCTGTTGAAGATAGAATTCAAAGTCACATGGCTGTTGGTGACACTGCAGGGATTGAAATCTTTTGCTTTTTAACTTTTGAGTGTACATTGCTAATATCGCACGGTGCTACCTTCTTTTCTAAATATACCTGTGATTTTATCAGTTATACATGAAAATAGAGATAAAAGAATGAAAAGAAAGATAAATATATCATTATAAAACATGTTGTGTTTTAGGAAATGGAAGTACCAGTATTACCGAAAATCTCCCTACCAATCACCAGTTCTTCACTGCCTACCTTCAATTTTAATTCCCCTTTGATCACGAATTCTTCTACATCACCCATCAGTCCTCCTCAGTCATTAATAAACAAGGTATAGACCATTGCATAAATGAGATGAATTTTGTTTTCTTTATTTTTAAAATCGAATTCTTTTTCTCTATTGAAATTAATTTTTAGTGGAAGGTAATAACAGCAGATGGAAGTAAAAATGGTGTTTTACTTTGATACACAGTATAGTTGGAGTATTCTCTTTTGGGTGGTGCATTAGAAAAGATAATTTAAAAGTTTTTTGTAAAATAGTATTTTCAATAATTTTTTAAAACTTGGAATAGATATATATTTTTACTTAGGTAGACTTAACATCTTTTTAAACTCCTGAGACTTTTTTTTGTTCCTGACTTTCTAAACTTACTCATAGATATTACTTTTCTCCATTAGGTAAATATCCACCTTTAAGATTGTATATATTCCTGTTCCAAGAGGAAGCCAAGCTTTCTTTTTTATGCTTTTATTGGTGCATTATAGTGTCACATCACAATACAGTTCATAATAATAGTGACCTACATGCACACAGTACTGAGTGGGCTATCCCCACAAAGCCAGATTTTATAGTAGTTTGCTATTCAGTGTTTAGAAGTTGATGTGACCCCCACCCCTTGTGGTACTGAAGATGGAACTCAGGGGCATTTTACCTCCAAGCGAGACCCCTAGCCCTATTTTTTATTCTTTATTTTGAAACAGGGTCTCACTGAGTTGCAAAGGGCCTCACTAAGTAGCTGAGGCTGTCTGAGAACCATGACCATCCTGTCTCAGCCTCCCAAATGGTGGGATTACAAGCATGTGCTGCCATGCCTGGCTTAGACGTTAAGGTGATTTTTAAATCTAAGAGCAAAAAGAATGTTTTTAGTTTTATTTGAAATAATCAACTTTCTCAAGGCCTATTTTATTGTTAATTTCTTCTAAATAGCTCTTTTTGTGTCATTTCTTAATAACCAGGTACAAATGACCTCCTCGAGCAGCACTGGCAGTCCCATGTTTAGATTTTCATCTCCGATTGTAAAATCTACTGAGGCAGACGTACTACCTCCATCATCTGTAAGTAGCAAGCAAGGAATATTTCACATTTATTTTTAAAGCCTTGCTGTATTTTTAGCAAGTCTCAGTTGCCATTGGTAGTAGGAAACATTTTTTTCCAATTCAAAAACATTGGCTCTTCTGTGAAAACCTAAGTGAACAATTGTATGTTCTTTACTATTATATACATATGTGTATGCACATGCATTTCTGTACCACTTGACCGTTAAAATGCAGACATCTAGATATTCTCATAATACTTCTTCATATATCATGTTAAAAACGTTTCTTATATCCATTCAATATATCATACTCAAGAAATTTAACATGGTGTTTTAATTATTATAGTCCATGTTCAGATTTCACGCCATTGCCAGACTTTCACCTAATTTGTGTTTATTTTCTTGGCTCTAGATCCAGTTAAAAAGACTAGGACCAGGCCGGGCCTGGTGGCACACGTTTGTAATCCCCGCGCTTGGGAGGCAGAGACAGGAGGATCGCGCAGGTTCGAAGCCAGCCTCGCTGGCTTAAGAGACCTCTGTTTCCAAATAAAAATATAAAATAGGTCTGGGAGTGCAACCCAATGAAGGGTTTCCAGGAACCCCAGTACCACCACCAAAAGAAAAAAAGAAAAAAAGACTAGTACCTAATCAACTAAGTCATATTAAACATAACATATTCTTTATGATTAAGACACATTTTATATAGTAATACATTAATGTTTGGGTTGTCCTACATTTAGCATATAGACTTTAACATGTTGCCTTCCATCTTTGACCATCCTTATTTTTGTCATAACTAGGTATTATAGATCAAGTGTAATTTCCCTTCCTGCATGCCTGCAACCCATCAGTTGTTCATAGTCACACTTTTTTTTTTTTGGTGGTGGTACTGGGGTTCCTGGAAACCCTTCTACCTCTGGGCTACACTCCCAGACCTATTTTATATTTTTATTTGCAAACAGGGTCTCTTAAGCCAGCGAGGCTAGCTTCGAACCAGCACGATCCTCCTGTCTCTGCCTCCCAAGCGCGGGGATTACAAGCGTGCACCACCACACCTAGTTAGCCCATTTGTCATTTCGCAAGCTGGTCTTGAACTCTCCTGGGTTCAAACTATCTTCCTGTTCAGCTCTCCTAGTGCTGGGATGATAGGTATGCATCATAGTGTCTGGCTTAAGAATTCCAGTCTTAGAAATTATAAAGTATGAAACACTATGTGTATTATTGAGAACAGATGAAATTTACTGCATTTTTTAACTTGTTATGAAACTAAGCTCTGTTGTTTGTTTAGGAATAAATTAATCCTTAAAGGATACCATTTCTCTTTACAGATTGGATTTAAATTTAGTGTGCCTGTTGCAAAAACAGAACTTTCTGGCTCCAGTAATACTTCAGAAGCAGTTATAAGTAGTTCAGGTTAGTAAAAATTTCTTGTTTTTACAAGAAATAGTTGCATACTTTAGTATTTCAGATTTTCACCTTTGATAATTTCTTCGAATGTTTTCACCAGAAATTAACTCTGAAAAACAAGCAGAACTGTTATCTTTTTATCAGTACCTTATATTCATTTTCTTGAGAGATAGTTATTACAGTTTTGAGCAGAATACTCATAGCAAATTTATTCAGTGTCTATATTTAGTAAAAATAAGATGATAGGTTGTTAAACATGAAGTCTTATGAATTTAAGAGTTGGGTTGTCTACATTATAGTTATAGCAGACAGATCCTTGTTTCTAGATGTTACTGTTTAATTCAGAATAATTTTTATTGGTAGTAAGCTGGCCTGTGCATTTGATGATTCAACATCATTGTGAGAGAGAGAGGGAAAGAGAGAAAGAGAAGTAAGTAATTGGATAAAATAAGACAGGATTTTATTGTGGTGGTGGCGGTTTTCTTTCAGTGTTTAGGAAATGCAGAAACACCTGGAGCGAGTTACTCAGGTCAAGCATTTTGAAGAATGGCATTTTGCCCAAGAAACAAACAGCAAGTGGGAGCTTATAGGAGCAAGAGAAAAAGCACCTGATACTTAGAGAACTACAGATAAGTTGTCATGAAGTTTTAGAGAGGGAGCTTTAAATTTTAAAAATCCTTTATTTTTTTGCTAAGGAATTCAGTTTTATTCTGAATGTAGTAAGTGGAGATCATTTTACAAGGGTTTAAGGATGGGTATGCGGTGTAGTGAGTTGAGTGAGAGTGTAGCTAAGTATAAGAATGAGGTGTTTTCAGGTAGAAAAATAAGCTGGGGGCTGTTGCCAGAAGTGTTTTTCAAACACCTAATGAGTCCTTTCTTAAAGCCAGGTCCTTTCTTAAAATATATTTTAAAAAAACAAGCTGGGTCTTTATCTTTGGATGGTCTGGCAGATAAGATTGTTAAAGCAGTCCAGAAATAACAATTTACCTAATGTGTTTGTGGCACAAATTTTTTTTTTTTTTTTTTTTTTTTTTTTTTTTGTGGTACTGGGGTTCCTGGAAACCCTTCTACCTCTGGGCTACACTCCCAGACCTATTTTTTTTTTAATGCTTTTTTTATTTGAAAACAGGATCTCTTAAGCCCATGGCTGGCTTCAAACCTGCATGATCCTCCTGTCTCTGCCTCTCAAGCGCGGGGATTATAAGCGTGCACTACCACGCCCAGCCACAAATTTTTTTTATTGGATCAAACAGACCTATGCAATAGAAAGTAGCAATATCAGTTGTAGTTCTTACCAGTAATTTTTTTCCTTAATTTTACTGTGGATTCAAGAGGATTAAAACTTGGATTAACAGTTTTGTGACAATATAAGGAAAGACATTAAAATTCTAATTGTTGTTAATGTTTTAGTAACAGTTTGTTAAAGTAACTTTTGATCTGTGGCATCTCAAGAAATTACTCTTGTTTTTTTGGACTTCATTTTGCATGCTCTTAGGAGTGGTGTCTATGGAATTGTGCATTCTAATTTTAATGCCTCTGGTTCTTACCACTTTAAAAAAGCAGACTGAATATATGGAAGTTAAGATTAATTATTTTGTGACCTGAGCTAATTTTTATTTACCTATGTTTTAAGTGTGTTTTAAGAAATCCTGAAAATGTACCTTAAAATTTGTCTTTGAAATTTTCTTTAAGTGTGTTTAACTAAGGGTTCAGTGCTCTTTCTTGGCATAATATCTTTCATCATTTAAAAAATTACAGCTCAAGATATTACTGCAGTGAACAGCACCAGCTGTAAGAAGCAAGATGATGATTGTGAGGGCCCTTTTAGACCTGCAAAGATTTTGAAGGAAGGAAGTGTTCTAGATATTCTGAGAGGTCCTGGTAAGATAATTGGCTGCCTTTGAGATAGCAGAAAAATCTTATTAATTACCAAGTCTTGATTTTATTTTAATGTTATCTGTGTCATAAATTAGGTGTTTAAAAACTACAAATAGTTTGATAGGACATTGATTTTTGAATCTAGGTATTGTGAGATGTTATTCTTTTATGGGAAATTCTTGGTAAGGCCCTGGGTTTCAAGGACTAGTAATGGAATCTCTTTAAGAGGCAAGTATAGAAAAATGAATTATCCACTAATAAAGATGGGTCAGTATTGAATAAGTGTTAAATAAACCTCATGGTATGTGAACATGTCTTTCTCTGATGAACTCATTAAACTACCTTCTCACATTATTCCCTACTTTGGTATGTATGGAACAAAGCCAGATTTGCCCAATAGTAACATACATATGTAGGGGAGAGTACTCAAAACAAGACTTGAAGGTCACTACTTAATATAATGGTGCTTATTTTAAAATTAACATAGTATTTGTATTTATTATAGGAATATAGTATTATAATTTAATACATGTATACAAATATGTAGCGAACAAACCATGTTAAAGTTGGTAATAGTTTGAAGGGGATGAATAGGAATCCTCAAACAGGAATAAAGTTTTAGTTTTGAAATCGAAGATGTCCAGTTTAAATTGTAATGCATAGTATAAGGTTATAAAACTGTTTATAAGGTAATAAGGTAACCTAATACCTCCAGAAAGAATTTATTTATTTATTTATTTATTTATTTATTTATTTATTGCGGTACTGGGGATGGAACCCAGAGGCATTGTACCTTCGAACTAACCCCCAACCCTATTTTTTAGTCTTTTTATTTTTTTGAAACAGGGTCTCACTGAGTTGCGAAAGGCCTCATAAGTAACTGAGGCTGTCTGTGAACCGCAATCCTCTGGTCTCAGCCTCCCGAATGTTTGGATTACAAATGGCCTTAGAAATAATTTACAACTGGCCTTAGAAATAATTTTAAATTTACCCGGAAGATATATTCATGTGTCACAGCATAGTTTTTTAAAAATGATTTTGGCTTCTACAATAAGATTTAGGATTGGGTTTGGTCTAGCCTTCTTGTGTAGATGGTATATATACTGCCCATAGGAGTCTAGTAATTTAGACAGTTTTAATCACTTGTGGCAGAACTCCAAAATACATGTGTTAGAATTAGCCAAGAAGAAGGCAATGCCAAATGTGTGTTTATTTCCTTGTTTCCTTCCTTCCTTCTATCCTCCCTCCCTCCCTCCCTCCCTCTTTCTTCCTTTCTTCCTTTATCTTTTTTGGTACTACATTCTACCTCCGGACTATGCCCCCATCCCTTCCTATCTTATCTGTCTATCTATTTGGTGTTTTTTTTTTTTTTTTTGCAGTACTGGGGATGAAACCCAGGGGGTATTCTACCTCCGAACTACACTCCTAGCCCAATTTTTTGATTCTTTTGAAAAAGGGTCTCACTGAGTTGTGGAGGGCCTCACTACGTAGCTAAGGCTGTCCGCGAACCGCGTTCCTCTGGTCTCAGCCTCCCGAATGCTGGGATTACAAGTATGTGCCACCACGCCTGGCTAGCCCTATTTTTAATTACCTTTTTAAAATTTTGAAACAGGTTGATGACAATCTCAGGACTTGCTGAGGCTGTCCTCGAACTTGCATCCTTTCTTATCCTCCTACTTTCGGCTCCCAAGTATGTAGATGTAGCTGGGTGTGGTGACGTACACCTATGATCCTAGTACTTGAGAGGCTGAAGCAAGGAAGATCACAGGTTTGCAGCCAGACTCAGCAACTAGTAAGACTCTGTTTCAAATTTAAAAGAAAAAAAGGGGATGGGTGCTAGATTTGTAGCTCAGAGGTAGAACACCTCTGAGTTCAGTCCCCAGTACAAAAAAGGGTCGTTTATCTTCTACATATATTTAGGGTTCTACCTTGCATTCATAAACCTGCTCCTACCTGAATGTGGTAGTGCATGTCTTTTTGGGAGCCTGAAGCAGGAGGATAGCAGATTCTCAGCCAGCCTCAGCAGCTTATCAAGGCCCTTTGAAATTTAGTGAGACCCTGTTTCAAAATTTTTTTTTAAAAAAAGCATCTGGGAGTATAGATTGGGTAGAATATCCCTAGGGTCAATCCCCACAACCAACACCACACACACCAAACTCTGCCTCCTTTCCTTCCTTTTTTTTTTATGGGGTGGTGGTGGTACTGGGTTTGAACCCAGGGGCATTCTACCATCAAGCTACACTCCCAGCCTGTTTTTTTATTCTTTATTTTGAAACAGGGTCTCACTAAGTTACAGAGGACCTCACTAAGTAGTTGAGGCTGGCCATGAAATGCAATCCTCCTGTCAGCCTCCCAAATGCTGGGATTACAAGCTTATGCCATCATGCCTAACTCCTTTCAGCTTTTGAAATAGGAAAAATTTGAATCTTTAAAATTAGGAAAATTTGAGAGAATGGAATGAAAAGAAATCTGTAATGCTTTGAGATGGTTACTGTTAAAAATTTTCCAACTTTAGTGATTCAGATTAATCACTAACAAAATAGTACGTTGTTCACCTCTTGGAGTTACTGAAATATGTGGGCTCATTTTGCCCTTCTAACAGTAGCTTTTTACTGGTTTTTTTGGCTCTACTAGAAAGCTTCTATAACAACCTTCTATATTTTTTTTCTTCTAATTTTGGTGCTAAAGGCTTAGAGAAATCACTGATTAAGAATTGGTGTGTATAAAATGAAAGTTAGCTGGTCCCAAGTGAAGAATTAGAAAGTCATTCCCGTGAATAAATATATCTTGAGTAAGTCAAATTCAATGACAAGTCATTGCACCATTTCATGGTTCTCTGTGAATACTGCTGTGGTCTAAGTACATTATCAGTTTTTATATGCGAACGGCTTTTAAAATTATGAATTGTGTTTTGAGTTACTATTAGGAAACTTTGACCATGTATTTGAGTAGCATGAGCTGTTACTATATGAGAATAGGCTGTCTTAGTCATTTTATGATTCTAGACCTTACCAGAGGGTTTGGTACATATTTATTGGGATTTGTCATTGACTATACAATTTTAATGTTTATGTGGGTTTAGTATAATAAAAAACAGTCCTTATTACCCTTTTCCTTTGGAAGGACATCTGTCAAATAGTTAATGCCTGCTTACTCCAGCTGGTTTATAAAGAAGGCTGAAGTTACCGTAATTGTTGATTATGAATAGAAAGTATGAAAAGATTATAGGTATTGAAGTCATTTGCCATAGTCAAGCAGCACTCAAAGAACAGACAGATGGAGGAAGGCTGTGACTATTTTGTAGTTCAGTGTTGCAGAAAGGGAGAATATGGGGAAACATTGATGAAAATGGTATACGGCATAGATTAGTCCAAATGAAAACATCTAACTAGAAATTCCTAGAGGGAGAAGGTGATCTATAGTGTAAAGGAAATATCTTTTGTAGATTTTTTTTTTTTTTAGTACTGGAGATGGAACCCAGGGGCATTCTACCTCAAGTACACCCCTAGCCCTATTTATTATTTTTTTGAAACAGGGTTTCACTGAGTTGCAAAGGGCTTCACTAAGTAGCTGAGGCTGGCCGTAAACCACGATCCTCCTGTTTCAGCCTCCCAAATGCCAGGATTACAAGTGTGCGCCACTACGCCCAGCTCATTGTAGAATTTTAAATAATCTAAATGTAGCTTATTGATTAGGTTTTTTTTTTTGTTTTTGTTTTTGTTTTGGTGTGGTACTGGGGTTCCTGGAAGCCCTTCTACCTCCAGGATACACTCCCACGGGCTACATTCCCAGACCTATTTTTTTAACTTTTTTATGTGGAAACAGAGTCTCTTAAGCCAGAGAGGCTGGCTCTGAACCAGCACGATCCTCCTGTCTCCACCTCCCAAGCGTGGGGATTACAAGCGTGCGCCACCACGCCTGGCTTGATTAGATTTTTAATAAGTATGATTGGGTGTGTGAAAAACAATATCGTAACCCTTCAGTAAGTCAAATATTTTCTCCCAGTAATAGTATTGCATTAGAAAGCTTCTGCCTTTCTTTTTTAAACATTTCACTTTTCCCCCATTGTAGGTTTCACATCACCAAAGGTAGATTCTCTTGCTGCTCAGCCTACCACAACAAGCCCAGTAGTTTATACAAGACCAGCAATAAGTACATTTTCTTCAAGTGGAATTGGGTTTGGGGAAAGTTTAAAAAGTGGATCACCATGGCAGTGTGATACATGTCTACTTCAGAACAAAGTTACAGACAGCAAGTGCATAGCCTGTCAAGCAGCAAAATTGCCAGCAAAAGAAACTACTAAGCAGACTGGAATTGGGACACCAAGCAAAAATGGCAAAGCAACTCTTCCTGCATCAGGGACAGGCTTTGGAGACAAATTTAAACCAGCAGTGGGAACTTGGGATTGTGACACCTGTTTAGTACAAAATAAACCCGAGGCGATAAAATGTGTAGCCTGTGAAACACCAAAACCTGGAACTGGTGTGAAGCGAGTCCTCCCATCGACGGTGGCCTCAGAAAGTACTGTGACTGTGACCGCTTCGCCTTCCAGCTGCACTGTGGCCTCAGGTGCCTTAGGATTTGGAGATAAATTCAAAAGGCCTGTGGGATCCTGGGAGTGTCCAGTATGCTGTGTTTATAATAATGCAGAAGACAGTAAATGTGTGTCCTGTATGTCTGAGAAACCAGGTATGTTTATGGCTCTATGGAATAATTTTGCTTGTTATTTTTCAGAACATTTTAATTTATTCTGTAAAACATCCAAGAGGAATCACAGTATATTTCCTCAAATATCTTAATTTTTTAAAATCACCTTAAGCTAAAATGTTTGGGACTAGATCTTGTTTGCTTAGGATTAGGATAAGTGGTTTGTTCAGTATAATTCTGATCCTTTTTTGGTGTGGTTTTATTAAAAACTTGTTGCTCTTCATGATAACAATCAAGGTTGAATAATAGACATTGAAAGCCCTCAGAATGGGGCAATCTTTCTATTTTTCTATTTTTATACAGAATATGTTATTTTGTCTCTTTAAGTAGAAATAAGGTTAGTGATCAATAGGGAAGGTCTCTTTAAGGGATAGGTAAATGCTTTATGAAAGGTTGTAGCTAAATATTAGCTTGAAATGTTTAATGTTGTGTGTATTTACACACACACACACACACACACACACACACACACACACACACACATTTTGCTGTGGTACTGGGAATGGAACCCTGGGGCATTCTACCTCTGAGCTAATTCCCCAGCCCTAATTTTTATAGTTTATTATAGTTTATTTTGAAACAGGGTCTCAATGAGTTGCAAAGGGCCTCACTAAGTAGGTGAGGCTGGCTTCAAAGCTGTGAGGTCCTCCTGTCTCAGCCTCCCAAATGCTGGGATTACAAGCCTGCACCACCACACCAGGCTCTATTTTTCAATGGAAAAATATTAACATGTATGGAAAAAGTAGAGTTAGGTTTAAGATTTTTTGTTTCTCTATTCAGAGTAGGAAGAATTACTGAAGATTTACTTTTAATTCAGTGACAAGTGACTCTGCTGGTTTTGTAATACTATATAATATGTGGTACAGTTATGATAAAATTGATACTAAATAAAACATCCTGGGAGTTATGCTTCCCATTTTTATTGTAATATTTGTAGATGTGTAGTTTGTTTCTGTAATAAAAGCTTTTGAGTTACCACCCAGACCCCCTTGCCTGAGCACTTGAGCCATATTTCTAATTCATAATGGCCATCCCCATAAAAACAAGATTTTAGAACCTTCAGTTCTCTCTTCACTTAAAAAAAAGGAAACCTTGATGCATGTAGAAAGCCAAAATTAATTCTGAGTTGACAAGCTGGGTGTGGTTGGTGCACACTTGTAATCCCAGCATTCGGGAGGCTTGGACTGGAGGATCATGGTTTGCAGACAGCCTCAGCTACTTAGTGAGGCCCTCTGCAACTTAGTGAGACCCTGTTTCAAAATAAAGAATAAAAAGTAGGACGGGGGTGTAGCTCGGAGGTCAGATGCCTCTGGGTTTCATCCCCAGACCCGCACCCCCCCAAAAAAAATTGAGTTGACAGAAGAATAATGAAACTTCAAGTCTGAAAGTAAATGGTACTAAAGAACTTGAACTTTATACTGTAAATGATGAACCATTGTTTTCAGCAGATGAATGATTTGCTCAAGTCTGTATTTTTGATGTCACTGTAGTGGCTTCATGTAGATGAATGTGAAGGCAACAAAATTTGAGGACAGTTCAGGAGGACATGTAAATAATATAGGTAGTAGGTAATGTACTAATGGAACCAAAATTGGGGGGGTTATACACACGTATATATGTATATGTGAAGATAGAACTGCACATTCATGTACAATTAAAGACTTGTAAATTTCAAACTCCTGAAGTTTAGGTCCAGATAGGTATATGGCCTTTGGTCAACTGAAAAGGATCACAGGCCCTCAGGCCTGGAGAAGACAAGGGAGTTCTTAGCCCGGAGCTTGTTGGTTTTAGTCACCCTAGTAGAGATGAGTTGAATGAATAGAGAACATAGCCTAAAACTAACTCTGTTAACATAAGGGAATAGCAGGCGTAAAAATTTTTGCAATTACTGTTTTAAAGGAGCAGCCAGAGAGGATAAACAAAAACTCCCTGGCACTTATTGCCTCTAAGGAGGTTGGATTTCAAAGGATTTAGATCAGTGATTTCAATAAGAAGGCTACATTCAAGTAAGACATGAGGGAGGACTTGAACCAGAATAGCAGAAGGAACAGAGAAAGATTGAAGTAAATTTGAGAATTTATGGTGGTGCACACCTGTAGGCCAGCCTCAGCAACTTAATGAGGCCCTCTACAATTTAGTGAGGCCCTGCTTCAGAATAAAAAATAAAATAGGGATAAGTAGAATGCCCCTGGGTTTCATCCCCAATACCTGAAAAGAACAAAAGCTAGAGTTCCAGTGATCACCTTTAATTGGCAAGATAGAAGAGAGTAAGCCTATAAAATGCAGAGATTCTTCAGGTAACCAAAGCAACATTTGGAGACTGCAGAAATGAGAATGCTAGAAAGATGGGCTCCAGCCTTAGCACTGGTCTTCACACAGTGTGCCTTCTGCGTCATCCTCCCCTGCTACCTTACCACACATGCTGGTTCTTCGACACTTCACGATCACCTCTGAATCCTCTCATGCCTATTAGGCATTTCTTCTGTCTTTGTATACTGGTTTTAGATCATTCGTCACTTGGCAAGGTGTTACTATGCATTTGTAAGACCATGAATGCCTTAGAAGTTAAGGCTTATTTTATTCATCTTTATGTCCCAGAACCTAGTTATATTCTGGTGCTTGATAAATGTCTCTTAAATGGCTAGTGTATGACTAATCATGAACATAGTAGGATATATCATATGGTGTATGGTTAATCATAGTAGGATATAGGATATAGTCATATAGTGTATGACTAATCATGAACATAGTAGGATATAGGATGTGTATGTGTGTGTGTGAGGGGTGGGGGTGTTGGGGATTGGACCCAGGAGTATTCTACCTCTGAGTAGCAGCCCCAGCTCTATTTATTTTTATTTTGAAACAGGGTCTAGCTAGAATGATGAGAGTTTCACTGCTTGCTGAGACTGTCCTTTGAACCTGTGATCCTCCTATCTGTCTCCCAAGTTCTGTGATCATGCTTGTGAGCCAACATACCTGGCTGATAGAATAGAATACTTTTTACATAAAAATAAAAATTTCAAGGGCAGAGACCTTTGCTTTGAAGTCTTGAAATTAATGTTCTATGGATATGTATTTGTTGTGTTAAGATATTGTCTACAATTTCCATCTTATTTCTTAGAGTGCTGTGATATTTGAGAAAATTTGACATTCTTCAGGACAATTTAGTCTTTTAGCATCTAATTTGTGAGCAGTCTCTCTCTGTCTCTCGTAGCACTAGGGATTGAACCCAAGGGGTTTCTATTTCTGAGCTACACTTCCAACTTTATTTTGTTTTTGAAAACAACTTCTTGCTAAGGTACAGTACATTGCTGGGCTTGAACCTGTGATGATCCTGTTTCAGCCTCCTAAGTACTAGATTACAGATTTGTGTGTCTGGCTGATAATTTTTTTTTTTTTTTTTTTTTTAACCACAGCAATTCAGATTTGTGGTTAAGGGGAAGCTTACCATTGAGCAAGGTTAGGGCAAGCTGCTCATTTGTAAGATTGATAAGTC
Source organism: Muscardinus avellanarius (assembly GCF_963383645.1). Lineage (NCBI taxonomy): Eukaryota > Metazoa > Chordata > Mammalia > Rodentia > Gliridae > Muscardinus > Muscardinus avellanarius. The sequence goes on along the minus strand of NC_137800.1, from coordinate 74,928,552 downwards.
TGTCCTATTTTTAACAATGTTAGAAGATTCAAATTGCTGGTATGTTGTGTATTAATAGCAAAAGTTGAAAAAAAATGAATAATCATTAAGATGATATGTAATTAAAATTTTCATGAGTTTTCCCATTACTTTTTAGGAAGTTCAGTACCTGCTTCAAGTAGCAGTGCTGTACCTGTCTCTCTGTCTTCTGGAGGCTGCTTAGGATTGGACAAATTCAAAAAACCGGAGGGAAGCTGGGACTGTGAAGTGTGCCTCGTGCAGAATAAAGCTGACTCTACCAAATGTGCAGCGTGTGAAAGTGCAAAGCCAGGCACAAAGACTGAGTTTAAAGGTAAGGTGATGGGTGTAAAGTGCTGCTTTGTAATAAGAGAAATGTTGCAAACAGCCTTACTTTCTAAGTTTTTCTCAATTCAAAACTTTATAGCTAAGCATGATGGCACACACCTGTAATTGCAGCTACTGGGGGACTGAGGCAGGGGGATTGTAAGTTCAAGGCCAGCCTGGCAACTTGGCAAGCCCTGTCTCAAAAAAAATGGGAGGCAATGTGGCTTAGTGGCAGAGCACCCCTAGGTTCATTCCCCAGCACTGCAAAAGAAAAAAATTCTTCTTAGATCATTTTAGTTCATATCTACTTCTGCATAATTATACAGTCAAATTAGTTACATGATAGCAGTGAGATATCTTATTGAGATTGGAAAGGAACTTTCTGTGTATTGAGTCAGAATTTTTTTGTGTTTTGTATGTTTATCCCCTAGGTGAATTTTTTGACTGGGAATTTACTCCCTGAGGACCTTTTAAATAATATATCCTTGGGCTTTGGTTTCCCAGGAGGAAATAAAATTTTTTTCCTCTGTAGAACTAGAGATTGAACCCAAGGGCATTCTTCCTCTGAGCTACACCCCAGCCCTATTTTTTACAAGTTGTGGAGGGCTTCACTAAATAGCTGTGGTGGCTGAGAACCTGTGATCCTCCTGTCTTAGCCTCCCAGGTACTGGGATTACAAGTGTGCACATCACCACACCCAGCTTTTCCCAGAATATTTCCCAGGAAAAGAACTCTTTGAATATTTTTCTGTGTAAATATAAAGAAAGATTCTCTCAAAGTAATGAATGCTAAAATGTCTTTTGGCCAAATGGTTCAAGTTTTTATATATATAAGCTTTTTAATTATAGACATTTTAGTAAGAAAAAATTGATAAATTTGGGAAAGATTTTAAATATGAGGGACCAGTGAGCGAGAGAGGTGAAAGATTTTAATCTGTAAGAGAGTATATAAAGTGGGAATGTGGGGGCTTAAAAAGCCCTATTTTCTAATCTGCCTCACATTTGTGGCTTTCAAACCCCTCATTTACAAACCACAAGTCAGAAATAAACTTTTGTGTTTTGAGCCATCACAGCCACATTATATTTTCTATGTGATTGAAATAACAACTTTACAAAATAGCATGTACCTCTGGCATATATAAGGTACTTTGATGTTTTCTAGTCTTTTTTATTTTAAAAGAAAAGCACTGGTTATAACTCAACAAAATTAGTTGCATGCCTACTGGCAGCTGGACACATTGCATCTGCTTGTTGGGAGATGATGGTGTTTTCCATTCCATGTAAGCTTATTCTTGAGCTGTTGCTTCACTGTCTCCTGTATTCTCTGCTTGTGGTACACAGTGGCCAGTTGTATTTGAAATCTGGCCATAGAAAAAGCAGGACTGGTAACTATTTAATGCTTGTCCTTGCCACTGTTACTTTTACCTTTCTGTTTAGTAGCATTTTAAGTAGATTAGAGACCATGCACATAGCCACTTGTTCCTGAGATTCCAGTATGAATTTTCAACTAAGTATTTCTTAGGGAATGGAGGAGTCAGTATGAAATCATTAAGAAGGGGAGATTGGAGGATGAGAAAGGGTATGGCTGTCATTTGTCTTTTTATTTATAGGTAAGCAGAATAATGTATAAATATCTTGACACACCTTCTAATGATTCTTATTTTGAGTCAGACACTTCATTTTTAGTTTCTTCAGCTACAGAAAAGCTAAAACCAAGTTGGATATTGTCTTTGTGATTTCTGTCTTTATTACTGTTACTTCAAGTCAAACAATTTTTCTGGTTTATCGACATTAACATTTTTAAATGCTTGAGTAACTATCACATTCACAAGATTAAAAATCAAGAAATTCCGACAGATTTGTAGTGAAAAGTTTATCTTGAGCTGGCTGTGGTGGCGCACGCTTGTAATTTCAGCATTCAGGAGGCTGAGACAGGAGGATTGCGCAGGTTTGAAGCCAGCCTTAGCTACGTTGTGAGGCCCTTTGCAACTCAGTGAGACTCTATTTCAAAATAAAGAATAAAAAGTAGGGCTGGGGGTGTGGCTCTGAGGTAGAATTGCGGAGGGCATAAGTAGCTGAGGCTGACTGCGAACTGCAGTCCTCTGGTCTCAGCCTCCTGAATGCTGGGATGCATCACCACACCCATCAATTTTTTGTGTTGACTTCCTTCTACTTTGTTAGAAAATATTGTCTACCTCCCTTTCCATTAATTCTTTTTTCCATGGGTTATTTTAGATATACCTTTTATTCTTTATTTATAGCTGCCTAGATTGCCAATATATGATATTTTGCATGTCTGAGTTTCAAAACCCCAGGTATAGAATTTCTGGCCAGAGATATATGCGATTATAATTGTACGTATTAATAAATTACAACTTAGAAGTTTTGTGTTTAATTTATGCTTCTGTAACAATATATGAAAGTGCCTGGTCCTCCCAGTCTCATCACCAGGACAACCCTTTATCAAACTTTCTGATCTCTTCCAGTCTGGTAGGTGTAAAATGGCTTGTTAATGTAGCTGGGACGTTAGAGTAATAAATCTTAAGTAATTTTGGTTCATGTTTATTGCCATTGTTAATACAGTTCAAAGTAGACCTTTTCAAAATTGTTTCTGTATCACTTTGACTTTCAAGATAGCATTTTGCTTGAGAGGTTAAGTACGTTAATGCAGTGTCATTTTGGTATCTTTTTGAAGGTTTTGGCATATCTTCCTCAGCTTTGAATCCAGCAGTCTCATCTTTCAAATTTGGTATCCCATCATCCTCTTCGGGGCCTTCTCAGACCTCAGCAAACACTGGAAATTTTAAATTTGGAGATCAGGAAGGGTTCAAGATAGGTGTATCATCTGACTCTGGATCTGCAAAGCCTATTAATGAAGGCTTTAAATTTTCTAAACCAACTGGAGATTTTAAATTTGGAGTTTCATCAGATTCTAAACCTGAAGAAGTTAAAAAAGACAGTAAGAATGACAATTTTAAGTTTGGACTTCCTTCTGGTTTAGGCAACCCAACTTCTTTATCTCCATTTCAGTTTGGGGTGTCTAATCTTGGGCAACAAGAAAAGAAAGAGGAACTGCCTAAATCTTCATCTGTAGGCTTTAGCTTTGGTTTGGGTGTTATTAACCCTCTCCCTGCTGCTACTGACACTGTTGTGACCTCCGAGAACAAGAGCAGCTTCAGTTTTGGAACCATAGAAACAAAAAGTGTCTCTGTGGCTCCTTTCACATGTAAAACAACAGAAGCAAAAAAAGAAGAAATGCCCGCCTCCACTGGAGGGTTCACTTTTGGCAATGTGGAACCTGCTTCTCAGCCATCTGCCTCAGTGTTTGTTTTGGGAAGGACAGAAGAGAAGCAGCAAGAGCCCGTCACTTCGACTTCTCTAGTTTTCGGGAAGAAAACTGACAGTGAAGACCTGAAATGTCAATCAGTGTTTTCCTTTGGGAATTCTGAGCAAACCAAAGATGAGACTTCTTCAAAGTCAACATTTAGTTTTAGTATGGCAAAGCCGTCTGAGAAGGAATCTGACCAGCCAGCAAAGGCCACTTTTGCTTTTGGAGCCCAAGCCAATACCACAGGTGGTAAATATTAAAAATTTTTAATAAGATGTTTCTGTGATGTTTTGACAAATCCAACAAGTCAGGGAATGGTTTACACAGAACATAGTTGATAGAGAACCCAGTATAAAAACTCTTGAAGGAGAATGGGATTTTTCGTTTTATTATTTTTTATTTTTTTTAAAAAAGAAGTTTATTAAAAAGATAGAAATATAGAAGACAGTTACAGCGTCATGTTACCCAAGGGTAACATGAGGGGGTGCTTCTAACGAAATCACCCCGATTTTTAGTTTTAACTTCTCCAAAACCCTTATGTTTTTCTGTTTGTTTTTGTGGTACTAGGGATTGAACCCATGGACATTCTATCTCTGAGGTCTACTCTCAGCCCTTTTTATTTTGTTTGTTTGTTTGTTTGTTTGTTTGTTTATGGTACTGGAACCCAGTATTTCTGGAACCCAGGGGCATTCTACCTCCAAGCTTACCCTCAGCCCTATTTTTTATTCTTTATTTTCAAACAGGGTCTCACTTAGTTGCAAAGGGCCTCACTAAGTAGCTGAGGCTGGCTGCGAACCTGGATCTTTCTGTTTCAGCCTCCCAAATGCTGGGGTTACAAGTGTGCACCACCATGTCCAGCTCTCTTCACCCTTTTTAAAGTTTTTGTTTTGAAACAAGGTCTCTCTAGGTTGCCAAGAGTCTCACTAAATTGCTCAAATCTGTGATTCTCCTGTCTCAGAATCCCAAGTACTGAGATTGCAGGCATATGCCATCATGCCTGGCTAAACTTCATGATTCTGATGAAGTTATTTATGCATCTACTTTTGAGAATTGCAACCCTAATAGAAAGCTTACAATCAGAATTGCACATACTGTCTGGAAATATCGGGGTTCTTATTTAAGCTCATGAAGTATTGTCTGATACTTTGTTTTTAACTTTTTATTGGTGCATTGTATTTATACATCATAATGAAGTAAAAACTTGTGTAGACATAAAAGCACATATCACCCAGCCAGCCCCCCCCCCCATTCCCTCCCCATCCCTCCCTCTCATGCTTGGCTTGGTGGTTGACATGAATAAGTACATCTAATACTTTTTTGGTACTGAAGATTGAACCTAGGGACATTCTGTCTCTGAGAGACCCCCTCAGCCATATTTTATTTTTTATTTTTGAAACAAGGTCTCACTAAGTTGTGGAGGGCTTCACTAAGTTGCTGAGGCTGGCCATGAACCTGCTATCCTCCAGTCTCAGCCTCTCAAATACTGGAATTATAAGCATGCACCACCATGCCTGGCTTAACATTTTATGTAAAGACCTTCATTAATAAATAATTAAGGAACATAGCAGATATAATTAAAATGAGAAAACAGACAGTTTTGAAAGCCTAAGTTCTGAAGGAAAAATAAAGTAGCATTCTTAGAAAGTTAAGGCAAGAACCAGGCATAGTGGTACATCCTTGTAATCCCAGCTGTTGAGGCTGAGGCAAGAGGATCATAGCAGGTTCAGGGCCAATCTGGGCAGCTTAGAGGGCCCTTCTCTCAAAATTGTGAATAAAAAAGGCTTGTAGTTCAGAGGTGAATGCCTCTTGGTTCAATCCCCCCTTTAGCAAACAAAATTTACAGCTTTATTGAAATAAAGCCTTATTGTGGACTAAGTAGCAAGAATAACATATACCTAATAATCAGATTAGTGAAATGGAATTTCACAGAACACAGAGTAGAAATTCAGATAGTAACACAAGTTAGATAAAAAGTTCCACTGGAAACAAGTTCTTAGATGATGAGAACAATATGGGGGAAAATATCAAAGAAACGACAGAATTTTTTCTAGACTTAGAGACAGATACTGGTCTTACAATGGAAATGACCTACTAACTGACAAAGATGGGTGAGGGGACAACAAAGCCAAAATTCTGAATGCTCCTAGGAAAAGGATTTTCCACAAATAAAGTATGTGTCAGATTAGCACCAGACTTGTAATGTGCTAGTGTCAGTGCTAAAAACAGTAGAATAGTCCCTCAAAGTGAAAATGGTAGCCAGATTTATTCAGATAAAATGTCTTTTCAGACATGCTAATAATAAAGTTGAATATCCATCAACACTTTTTGAATAATGAATTGGAAACACTGCAAAATGAAAAAATTAATCTAAGAAGAGGAATTCAACACATAGCTTTAAGATTTTCTCTTTTAAATATTTCCTTGAAAGTTTAAAAACCAACTACATAGAAAATCAAAGCTAAAATTACCTACCATAAAATTGAGGTAGTCATATTTGATCATGCAATCAGAAGACTGTGATATAGATGCTCATAAGCAGCCTCCTGTTTGCCATTTTGTAAGTAAAACAACAGGCTTCATTTTCTATAAATCATAGTAATGCTCCTAGAGAATCCGTGACCTTCACGATCTAGTGTGCAGCATTGAAACTCTCGAGACACTAGAACACAACAAAGAAAGTCTTGAGTAAGGTAGTGAAAATCAGCATATAAAAATCAAAAGCTTCCCTCCAAGTCAGCAATCTATAGTTGGTAGCATATCTTGCATTTTGTAACATTTCTAGTTTGTTTTTCAAATAGGAGTATTTGTAATATGCCAAATAATTAAAAGAGCATTAGAGAAGTACTCTTTTATGAAAAAGAGTATCTCAACCCAAAATGTCAGGTTTTTGTTTTTTTGTTTTTTTTTTGCGGTCTGGGGATGGAACCCAGGGGCATTTGACCTCCGAGCTATACCCTTGCCCTATTTTTTATTCTTTATTTTGAAATCGGGTATCACTGAGTTGCAGAGGACCTCACTAAGTAGCTGAGGCTGTCCGCTAACCCTGATCCAGTCTCAGCCTCCCGAATGCTGGGATTACAGGTATGTGCTACCACGCCTGGCAAAATGTCAGTTTTTATAAGAATTTTTGTAGATCTTGACAAGCTTTGCTGGTTTAAAAATTTACACGAAAGGGGATTACACGAAAGGGGAGATACACCTATACATTTTGGGGAGAAGGACAGGCAAGCAGGCAGGCTTATCCTGTTAATATTAAACCACATTATAACGTTAAAATAAACAGTCTAATTGACAATAACAGTGGAGGAAACAACATACGTATGTTAGGAAATTTAGTGTGTAATAAAAAGGCATTGCAAATTAGTACACAATGAATCATTCAATACTGGGAGAAAATTGGCTATCCTTTTTAGAAATGATTCTTCTAAAGGATCATTTTGAATGATCCTAATATAAACTTTTAACATAAATTGTAAAATCAAGGCCATAAAAATACAGCCATCCAGGTCGGGTGTGGTGGCACGTGCTTGTAATCCTCGCTCTTGGGAGGCTGAGACAGGAGGATCGCACGGGTTCGAAGCCAGCCTCAGCTACTTAGTGAGGCTCTCAGCAACTTAGTGAGACCCTGTTTCCAAATAAAATATTAAAAAAGGCCTGGGAGTATAGCCCAGAGGCAGAAAGCTTCTGGGTTCTGCTCCTAGTACCACCAAAAATAAATAAATAAATAAATAAATAAATAAATAAATAAATAAAATACAGCCATCTGAATTTGCTATCCAAACATAAAGATTTGTATTTGAGGGGTTATATATATATATATATTAAATCTAAATGTTGAAGGCCTTTCTGTGAAAGATAGAAAATTCTTAATCAGTAAAAGACGGATATTTTTGTCTGCCAAAAATTTAGAGTTAATAGATTTTTTATGTACAATCTACATGAAAATGTAATATTCTTTTTTTCTAATGATGATTATGGCATAGGAAAAATGCTTTCTAAGATGATTTGTTCTGAAGATTTTATGTTTGTTTCTTAATTTCTGTCTTTCAGATCAAGGTGCAGCAAAGCCAGTTTTTAGTTTCTTGAACAGTTCCTCTAGTTCAAGTACACCTTCCACTTCAGCTGGTGGTGGCTTATTTGGTAGTTCGACCTCTTCCTCCAACCCATCAGTGGCTGCCTTTGTGTTTGGACAGGTCAACAATCCTGTAAGCAGCTCTGCCTTTGGTAACTGTGCTGAATCCAGTACATCTCAGTCGTTGCTATTTTCTCAGGATAGCAAACCTGTAACCACATCCAGCACGGGCACAGCTGTCACTCCGTTTGTCTTTGGGCCAGGAGCCAGCAGTAATAATACTGCTACCTCTGGTTTCAGCTTTGGAGCTACAACCACATCAACCTCTGCAGGTACATTTACAATATGAAAAGATGTATAGTTGGACTTGGCATTAATATTAGTTTGTTTTTAGCAAGTAATAAAGCAGGCTGTCACAGCGCTAAAAATGGCATGAGGTACTTTTTAGGTCATCTGTACCTGGGATGTTGTAATTTTTCAGTGTTTGAGGAATAATACACATGTGTTCAAGTTGAATTTTATGGAACTCTAGGGAACAATTTTTCTTGCCTTGGTAAAAGTACTTAATTTTTTCTGAGTTTTCAGACAGTGGTGGTGGTTTATTTGATCCAGTCCTCATTAATTCATTTTATACATGTGTACAACAATAAGACAGTTATTTCAGCACATATTAATTTCTGGTAGAAGGTATCTTCTTAGATAAATCCCTTACCAAAGAATGTTGGCTGTGAAGCTAGAAAGTCATATTAATTGAAAAATTTTTAGTATATTGGTAGAGTTGCAGGCTTTATCATTATTCAGAACTTGTCTTGAACAAGGTAAAAGCCTGAAAAGAAGCTTGGAAACCCAACCACCCCCCCCCCCCCCAATCCCTCAGTACTGGAGATGGAACCTAGGGTCATTCTACCTCTGAGCTATACCCTCAGCCTTATTTTTTATTCTTTATTTTGAAACAGTCTCACTGAGTTGCAAAGTACCTCATTAAGTAGCTGAGGCTGTCCGCTAACTTTGATCTTGCTATCTCAGCCCCCTAAATGCTGGGATTACAAGCGTGCACCACCATGCCTGGCTAAGAAGCTTGAAATTTGCTTGTAGGTTTACAGAAATCTTTTGAGGATTGTCTCCTGTAACTCTCATGGTGAACTAAATGTTTTCTTTGGCCTTCAGGATCCTCCTTTGTATTTGGCTCTGGACCTTCGGCGCCATTTGCCAGCCCAGCATTTGGGGCCAACCAGACTCCAGCCTTTGGACAGAGTCAAGGTGCCAGCCAGTCTAATCCCCCAAGCTTTGGATCTATCTCTTCAGCAGCAGCATTATTTTCTGCTGGTTCTCAGCCTACACCACCCTCTTTTGGAACAGTGTCAAGCAGTAGCCAGCCTCCTGTGTTTGGACAGCAGCCTAGTCAGTCTGCGTTTGGTTCTGGAGCCGCTCCTAATTCCAGTAAGTTTGTACTGTGATGTGGTTTGTATCTGTACCTAGATTTCTTTTGTCTTAATAATACTTTACTTTTCTTTGAACTTTAAAACCATGCACATGACCTTTTTTTATTTTTTTATTTTTTGGTGGTATTAGGGATTGAGTCCCATTTTACCTCTGAGCCACACCCCCTGGCCCTATTTTACTTTTATTTTTATTTTTTTATTTTTTTGGTGGTACTGGGGTTCCTGGAAGCCCTTCTACCTCCGGGCTACACTTCCAGACCTATTTTTTACATTTTCATTTGGAAACAGGGTCTCCTAAACCAGCGCGTGCGACTGGCTTCGAACCTGCGTGATCCTCCTGTCTCTGCCTCCCAAGCGCGGGGATTACAAGCGTGCGCCACCACGCCCGGCTTATTTTTATTTTTTGAAACAGGGTCTCACTAGATTGATGAGTCTCACTGCTTGCAGAGGCTGTCCGTAAATCAGTGATCCTCCTGCCTCAGCCTCCCACGTACTGAAATTAAAAGCATGTACCATCACACCAGCTTATTTTTTAAATGTCCTTTCCTTTACTTGACAGAATACTGAGATACTGTTTAGATTGACCAGTTATATAATATCCCCAAGTTTGAGACAACTATAGCATTCTTGTGGTGGATGGGGAGTGCTGGGGATTGAGCTAAGGCCAGTTATAGCATTATTAAGGTATTAAACTATGACTTAGATACTAGACTCATTTCATCCCATTTCTCCTCAACACTGAATTTTGGGGCTCTCTAGTCTGGATTTGAAATATTGTTTCTTGGTCCTCTCTATGATTGGATTTATTTCAGGAAATAATCGCTGTTTTCGTACTCTTTTTTAGGACAGGCCTACTTTGAGTTATTTTATGATACTTTGGTAATAATACTAGCTTTTTCACTTGATTTGCATACTTAAGCAGAAGTTCACATGAATTTTTTTTTTCCAGTACTGGGGTTGGAACCCAGGGCCATTCTACCTTTGAGATTTGTACCCCTAGCCCTGTTTTTTTATTCTTTATTTTGAAACAGGGTCTCACTGTTGCAAAGGGCCTTAATAAGTAGTGTAGGCTGTCCAGGAAGTGTGATCCTCCTTTCTCAGCCTCCCAAATGCTGGAATCACAAGTGTGTGCCACGATGCCTGGCCCCACATGACAGTTTAGATATGGCTGAGTCACACTGTATTTTGTTGGTGTATTTTCTTAAAGTTATACTGTTTGACATTTTTTTCTAGTTTTGAACTATAACCTCATTTAGAAAAGGGAATACAAACGAAGCAGGCAATTACATAACCACCTAGAGAAGCCCCTTAGAGGTCTCATTTTGATCACATTCCTCTCTTCTTTCTTCCCTATACCCTTTATTCTCTCTAGGGTAATTACTATTTCCTTTATTCCCTTCAGGGCAATCAGTATTGTTAGGGTTTTATTTATTTAACAATATATGCATCTCTAGAAAATACAGTCTTGGTTTTATCCACATAAATGGACTCCTACTGTATACAATATTTGATTGTTTTTTCACTGTCTTGGGTATATAAAGTTCATTTATGTTCTTGCATCTATTTTCTTTTCATTTCTGTAGAGTAAGCCATTGTATGAATGTTCCACAGTTTGTCTACACTGCTGATGGGTTTTTGAGCTATTTTTAACTATTAGGAAACAATGCTCTGCATACTCCTTGTATATGACTCTTGGGCACACATGCATGCTTTTCTAGAGAAGTCCTGGTGCAAGAGCATTGAATCAGAACATATAGTGTATGCTTCTAAAGTGCTGAAGTGTATGAAATATAAAGGTGCATATGTCCTCTGTTTTAGAATTACAAGAAATATACTTATAATACATTCTTTTATGATGCAACCTTTTTCTGATGGTTTGTTCCAGTTTACATCAAGCATGTGAACTTTCTGACTTTAAGCATTACTCTTGAAGTCTTGGTGTTTGCTTTTTGTTTTAAACCTTTTTCTTCTTTTTGGCATCTAATTAGAATCTTTTTTTCCTTTTCCAGTATTTGACGTACTAGAATTCCTTGGCATGGAATTGTTTTTGTCCATTGATTGTATAGGGAATACAGCTTGCTTTTTTTGTGAAGTTAATTCCTGGGAATTTTCCTGAGTTATTCTCTTGGAGAATTTACTCTTAATTATTTCTTTATTCTTTAACTTCTGTTCTTCCCTTTTGTCCCAACCTTTGTCTTTTTTATTTTGTCTGAAGAGGTTTATCTTTTATTATTTCTTTTATTACCATTTTACCTCATTAGGATTTTTTTTAAAGTTCTTGTTTTTTGTTTTCTGAAATTTTTGTATCTATTTTTTGTTTTCTTTAATGGACATAGTGGGTTTTTTTATTGCTTGCGATATTAATGATGAGTTTTTCTTAAAGTTTAATTGACTTCCTTGCCTTATTCTTCCAAATTACTTTTATTATTGCTTTGGTGTGTTTGTTATAAAATACTGTCCTCAAATGGCTAATGCTCCTTGGCCTACCTGCTTAGAGTTTTATGAGTGCAGGACACCTAAATACCACTCTTGGATAAGACTCTTGGATCTTCAGTTTCATAGTAGGTTTGTCTGATTTATCTAGTTTTATTTGGAAAAATCTGCATGTCAGTGTCTTAGTCTGTCAAATTCCCCAGAAAATATTATTTCAGACTCTAGAAGGTTTCAGGCAGCTCCTCCCTGCCAGTGTTCTGAGAGTGGATTCAAGGAGGATGTTAGAGTTCTCGGTAAGCATTATGTAAACCTGTTCTGAATCCCTTGATATACCTTGTTCTTGATTTTATATATAGGGTCCCAATACTCCAGAGACCTACAAAGGCCGAATTTTGGTTTGGTGGTGGTGGAGTTGATCTGGGTATCTGTTTCTTACTAGATGTTCTGCCATTTTTTTTTTTTTTTAAAGCCACCTTCATTCTTACTTCCAGAGGTATCTGGAGACTTAAGTCTTTTGGGTGTGTTTAGTGCAAAATGGAGTTGCTTCTTTTCCTTTTTCTGCTGCCGAGTCTTCCCGCTTCTGAACTTTTGTTGCTTTTGCCTCCTCTCCCTCCATCTTGTAAAAATCCTTTTACTCTTAAGTTTTTTTTTTTTTTTTTTGTTTTTTTTTTTTTTGTTTTTTTTTTTTTGTGGTACTAGGGATGGAACCCAGGGGCCTTCTCTCTCTAGACTGAACTCTCAGACCTAGTTTAGATTTCATTTGAAAACAGGGTCTCACTAAGTTGGTGAGAGTCTCACTAAATAGCTGTGACTTCAAACATGTGTGATCTTCCTGATTGAGCCTTCTAAGTACTGGGATTACAAGGTGCCCAGCTTTCATGCCTTTTCACTGAAAATATAGAGCCAGTTGTTTGTTGACTCTGCTATGTTTGATCATTTGTTCAGTTGGCCCTTTTTTCCTTGGTCATAGGTAACTTGCATTACTAGTTGCTGATGTCAAGTATGTACTTTATGTCAACAGAAAATATTCTAGTGTTCTTCAGTGGCATAAGATATATTAACATGTTTTTATATGTAGAGGTTAGAGTCGTTACAAAAAATGAAAATTTATTTCATTAATGAAGTATTTGTTTCAAATTTTTACAGATTCAGTTTTTCAATTTGGTAGCAGTACTACAAATTTCAACTTCACAAACAATAATCCATCGGGAGTGTTCACATTTCGTGCAAATCCTAGCACACCTGCAGCTCCAGCCCAGCCTTCAGGATCGGGGGGCTTTTCATTTAACCAGTCTTCAGCAGCATTTACAGTAGGGTAAGAACTTTTGGTTTAACTAGAGAAATTTACATTGGTTAAGAATGTATATGCATTTGTACTTTGTTTTGTGAGTCATTAAGATACAATATAGTTTGGGTAAAATGATGTCTTCCAACATCAATTCACATTATTACAATTTTAGAGGACTATAACTTGGGGAAAATAGCAGTATATGTGTGTGTTAGGCATAGCAAAAAATGTGTTTCTATAACATCTTTTCTGCCCTCCTCCCCCTTGCTGCTAGTCTTAATAAAATTTTATTTTCACAGGTCAAATGGGAAAAATATGTTCTCTTCTTCTGGAACTTCAGTTACTGGTCGCAAGATAAAGACTGCTGTTAGACGCAAGAAATAAAGATCACAGTGGTGTTATACACAACAATTTTAACAACAGCTGGTGCCCTTCTTTCAGATACTGGATTGTACTACATGCGGGGGTTATCTGAAGTCAGTTCTGCCTCTAAGGACTTGTTTGATTTTGGAATTTTCCTCCTCTCCCTTTCTTTATGGAAGCCCTACTCTTATCTTTCCCACCCCCCACCCCCTTTTTTTTAAAAAAAAAAATAATAGCTAGACTGGTGACTGATCCTTCAGCAAAAATATTTTATGACCCAGCACATTATTCACTGATTGGCATAGTCTGGCTGCACCCGGGAATAGAGCCTGCACGGTGAGTGTATTTGTATAGAACCTCTTTGTCTGCACCACTGTGTGCGTTGAGAAGCATTTATGGAACGCACTAAAATTGTAATTATATCTGAGGAATTCTGTATAGATTAGAGGACATGGAAATGATTGATTTCTATGCCGAGTTTGTGCTGGTGTATGTGTGAAGTGAGTTGGATGTATTGTGCTGGTGTATGTGTGAAGTGAGTGAGTTGGGTGTATTGTGCTGGTGTATGTGTGAAATGAGTGAGTTGGGTGTATTGTGCTGGTGTGTGTGTGAAGTGAGTGAGTTGGGTGTATTGTGCTGGTGTGTGTGTGAAGTGAGTGAGTTGGGTGTATTGTGCACTAAAATTTCCTGATAGAGAAAGCCTGATTAAAGAATGGTCCATGCTAAGGACTTGTTAGATCTAGTTCATTATCCATTTAATAATTATATGCTATTTCTATATTTTCATTCTTCTATCACCTGTCTTGCCTTTTTCATTATTTTATTATGAAACTTCTGTAAATACAATTTTGTTTCTGTACTTTTTTGGCATAACACAAATCTGTGAACTTGAAATTTTAATTTTGTGTTAGACATTTTTTTGTTGTTTGTTTAGTCTTGTCTCAGATTTTATTATGTAAATCCCATTATTCAAAGTTGCCTAAATCCATTTGGAAATCTTTAAAAAAAAATTGGGGATTCTTAAAGTTGAATTTATTGGCTTTTCTGATCCAGTTTTGTTTGGACCAAAAACCAGTATTGTACAAAGTATTAAGCATATATTTTTATATTTACTAAAATGGACTGTGGTGACTTTGGATAATAAGGAAAAGTTTAATATTAAAGCCATGTTTATTACAGTATAATTAACATGTTAAACCATGGGATAAATGCCATCAATAAAAATTTATGAAGCACTTTTTGTTATAGTTTTAACTCATAATGAAGATGCACAGTTTTTAATGGGAGGGGACTTTTTCAAAATAAAAATTAACAGCGGTCAATTAGAAATCCCATAGAGTATACTTAAATAATAGACAAACTCCTAAGAGAAGGGGGAAGTGTTCAAGTTTGCAACATAAATAAGGTTCTCTGCTTCTTGCTTGGTGCTAGGAATCTTGCCTAAGTTGCACATAGATTTTCTTAAAAGTTTAAAATAAACCACCTAATTTCTTTCTTTCTTTTTGGTGGTACTGGGGTTCCTGGAAGCCCTTCTACCTCCGGGCCACACTCCCAGACCTATTACATTTTTTAAAAAAATTTGGAAACAGGGTCTCCTAAGCCAGTGCGCCACTAGCTTCGAACCTGCGCGATCCTCCTGTGTCTGCCTCCTAAGCGCGGGGATTACAAGCGTGCGCCACCACGCCCGGCCTTAATTTCTTTTTATTTTTTATTTTTGCAGTAGTGGGGATTGAACCCCAGGGCATCCTACCTTTGAGCTGCCAGCCCTACTTTTTATTTTGAAATAGGGTCTCACTAAGTTGCAGAGGTCCTGAGTGGCTGACCCTGCGATCCTCTTGTCTCAGCCTCCCAAGTACTGGGATGGCGAGCGTGGGATACCAAGCCAGGCCACATAGCTATTTATTTGTACTTTTATCTTCCTTGGCTGGTGACCACTGTTAATATTGAGTTCTTGGGGATGCATGCTAAAGCAGTTTACCAAAAGTGCAGTGGAGCCGGGAGTGGTGAGATATGCTTGTTATCTCAGTATTTAGGAGGCCGAGACGGTAAGATTGCAGGTTTGTAGCCAACCTCATACCTAGTAGTGAGGCCCTCAGGACTTAGACTGTGTTTTAAAACAAAGAATAAAAAATAGAGATGGGCTTGTCGCTTGGAGGTAGAATGCCACTGGGTTCAATCCCCAGTACCACGGGCAAATACTGCAGTGGTTCTTTTGGATTATTTTTTGGATTATTTTTATTAGATCCCCCCACCCCGTGGTCTTTTATAAAAGAGCTCTTGGAATTGTATTTGATAATTTTAATATTCAATTTGAATGCACAATTATTTTTGCTTTTAATTTGCCAGACTTTTGGTGGTTGGTGGTTGGAATTTAAGTTCTTAAAATTAGAAGCAATTTTTTGTTTTCAGTTAATTATGTTATTTTAGAGTCATCAAGGTAATACTTTTTATTAAGAACATAGCTGATATTTAATCCATCTGGGAGTCAAATAATGGTGAATGCTGGGAGAGGTAACTGGAGATATTACCTTACTGGGAAGTTAGCCTATAACTGCCTTTGGATAGAGGTAGTTTCTTAGCCATATAGTTAGGAATATTAGGCTATTTTTCTCTCAAAATACTAAATATATAAATATTTATTATTTATTAAACAAGTTCCTGAAAATCATACGTATGCTGGCTTATATTAAAAACAATCTTATAGCGCCAGGTGTGGTGGTGCGTGCTTGTAATCCCAGTACTTGAGAGTCTCAGACAGGAGGATCACAGGCTCACAGCCAGCCTTAGCTACTTAGGCTCTCTGCAACTTGAGTAAGAACTTATTTCAAAGTAAAGAATAAAATATAGGGCTGGGGGTGTAGCTTGGAGAGTGCGCCCAGTGTCTTAACTGTCTCTTAGCCCCCCAGTCTGTAAGACTGTTCAGGTCTTGACTGCTCTAAATCTTGGAGCAGTTCTAGGGAGCAGTCAGAGTGGTAGCGCCAGGCTGTCCTGTCCCTCCACAGGCCGGACAGAGGCATTTCCTATTGGATTGTTTCAAGTTATATGCCTATTTCTCATCCACTATGAATGTTACAGCTGCCTTGAATTATATGTTCCTTATTCAAGTAAAAAGAAATTGAGGACGGTTTATAGAAAAAACAATAAAAACCTACTTCATATGCCAGACCTAGGAGTTTGGTATTAAATGTTTTGTTTGCAGTATTAGAGATTAAACCCAAGGGTGTTCTACTATCGAGCCACAGCCCTTTTTGTTTTGAGAGTTTCTAATTTGCCAGGGGTGTCTGGTCTGCCTAACCCTGCCAAGTAACTGGGATTATGGGTGTGCCCACAGATTTGAAGCCAGCCTAGCAATTTAGTGAGGCTCTCAGCAACATTAGCTATACCCTGTTTTAAAATATAAATATTTTTTTGTGTGGTACTGGGAATTGAACACAGGGACATTCTACCTCCAAGCTACCTACAACCCCAGTCCTATTTTTTATTCTTGTTTTGAAACAGGGTCTCACTAAATTGTGGAAGGCCTAAGTAGTGTCCCTCTTGTCTTAGCTTCCCCAGTATTAAGATTACAAGTGTGTGCCACCATGCCCGGTTTAGGAATTGTTTTTGTTTTTTGGTGGTAATGGGAGTGGAACCCAGAGGCTTTCTACCTCTGGGCTATACTCCCAGACCTGTTTTATATTTTATTTGCAAACAGGGTCTAAATTGCTGAGAGCCTCACTAGGTAGCTGCGGCTGGCTTCAAACTTTTGCGATCCTCCTGTCTCAGTCTCCCATGCACGGGGATTACAAGCGTGCACCACCTCACCTGGCTTAGAAATTGTTTTTAATGGAAAAAAAAAGGTGCAGGGAGTTTAAGAAGTAATCAGCCGCTGGGTGTGGTGGTGCATGCTTGTAATCCCAGCATTCGAGAGGCTGAGACAGGGATCACCGATAGCTTCAGCTACTTAGGCTCTTTGCAACTCTTTGAGATCCTGTTTCAAAATAATTAAAAACAGGGCAGGGGGTATGCCTTGGAGGTAGAATGACCCTGGGTTCCATCCTTAGTACCACACACCAAAAAGATGTAACCAGACATATTTATGTAATTGTTAGTTGACAAAGAGTTAGTGGTTCTGTGTATCATTGAGTGTGGAGTGTGTCAAATGTACTTGCTAAGGCTCTACCTCTATAGAGATTGACTCACTAGGTCTGGAGAGAATCCAGAAATCTGCATCATTAAATACCTGGAGGTCTTCTGATATACTGAGGTCCAGATATGTTAAGTGAAATGCTAGGTTGAGTAGTATTTCTAGAAATTAAGAAAAAGTAAGCCAGGTGTGGTGGTGGATGCCTATAATCCCAATACTTAGGAGGCTGAGATAGAAGGGTCACAGATTTGAAGCCAGCCTAGCAATTTAGTGAGGCTCTCAGCAACATTAGCTATACCCTGTTTTCAAATAAAAAAGTGTGGGGGTAGGGTATAGCTCAGAGGCAGAATGTCCCTGGGTTCCATTCCCAGACCACTAAAAAAGTACAACTCAAATAATTAAAAAAAAATGTCTATATGCTGTTACTATTCTGGTATTTTTTTTCTTATATAGTATTTTATCACTTGATATTTTAAACAGTAAGCTGTTGTGAGACATTCTGAAATTCAGTGGAAAATTAAGTCTGCATATTTAATAGGAACTGATAAATTTGGTGTAACATTGAAAAAACTGGGAGTACCGAGTCTGGCTGCACACTCCAGCTGTGTGACCTAAGCAGGGCCTTCAGGCAGCCTTTCCAGTAGCCTTTCACTGTAGTTCAATGTGCAGCTTGCACTTAGCTTCTGATAATAGCATTGTCTACTGTCAGACCATGCTACACTGTTGGCTGCTCTTCCCCTATGATCTGTAAAGGTTATAAGGGGCAAGGCTTTTAAGGTGAGAACTGAGTTGTTACCGATTAATGGTGTGGTTGTGAAGGTTAATAATTAAGGACTGACTGAATTAGTACAACAGTAAATTCAATTCAGGTACCGGTATAATCCCTATAGGGGGATGTTTTCACCCACCTCTATGTCCAAAAGCAATGCCTCCTCAGCAAACCTTAAAGAAACAGACAACCCAGGTGCAGTGGTGACTTAAGTATTTATTGAGACAAATACAAATTGGTGGAATACAAATTATTAAAAATAGAATGAAATTTATAGGTGGGCCATCAAATATTGCTTGCAAGTCAAGCCCTAATATAATGAACTACCAAGGAAATGTGCATATGCTGTTTGTTTGCAATGAGGAACTTCACCCAGACAAGCACATGTTGTAAATACTTGGTCTTAGGGATAGGGATGCAAGTAATTAAAATATGATACTTGTCAGTCTTTAGAAATACTGTTAATAGGCATATTCTTCAAAGAACAGTGTCATTCTCCAATGTAGAATGACATTTAATACTCCATCGTCCTCAAAAAACCCTTTATTCCAAAGTAGCAAGTGGTATAAATTTTCAAATCCTTTCTACCTTCCCATTGCTGGAAATACTTTTCCTCTTAAAATATGTTATATTCTGTCATCTCAAGCATCAAAACACTGGAGATTTGACTTGTATTTCAAATCTAGACAATGGTCCTTAAGTAGAATGTTTTCCCTCAATCCGAACAACTTGAGTGATAACGAAAGGTAAATGTTTAAATAAGAACTTACACAGTGCTAGAGTAGTAGTTGGGCAGTACTTTTTAATACTGGCACCTGAAGGCTTGCTGTCCAAATGTGGCAGCTCCGCTCCTGTGGTCATCGAGTAGTCTCCAGGCTGGGCTTGCCATCGCCCACACCCGCCCCAGCCCAGCAGCCCTGGCTCTGGCGGGAACCCTGGGCAGTAAGCCAAATCCTCAAGGTGTACCTTCTCAAGGCACTCCAGGGAACTTTTAGTATGGAGATTTTCTGGTTGCTAAAATTAACTGCCAGTTCTACTTTTTAACTCAATAAGAGTCTAGCAATAAGATGCAATACCTTTTCATCACCAAATTATTCCTAAGGTTTTAACTTATGGGCATACTTTTTGAACTGTATATTTACTTGGCATACATTCTAATTTTTCCCTTTTTAAAATGATGAATAATGTTTGTACTATGAAACACTTTCTCTTTCCTTTTTAGGCTAGAACTTCAGTATGAGAAATGTTTGACACAAGAATCAGTACATCTGTAAGTGAAATATACTAAATAGAAAGTGTTCTCAAAGGGAAACTGCTAAGAGAAAAGGGGTATAAGGACATGTGACCTTCCCCTCCATTTGTCATTTTTCCAACACTGAGCATCAAAATTGCTTTCCCCAAGTGCTACATTGATAAATAGAAACAGACTTGGGTTTTGATGTAAAGACAAAAGCTGTATCTCTGTTTTACAGGGCTATACAGTACATTACTTGAATCTGAATGGCTCATGTATAGCAAACTGGACCACTTGTTTGCTTTTTTCACTTTTTAACAGCCAAGATGGCAACTTATGTAATTATCTGAGCAGAAATTATAAAATAAAGAAGAGGACTAAAGGAATTTTTGACTTTAATTCCTTACAGTCAGTGGCGAAAATAGTGCATATAGTATGTGCTAAATTTATGTAACATTTTCCAATTTCTAGCTTAATTCAGTGATTAAAGTTTACTGTGAAGAGCCATAAAACTTAACTTTGCAGAGATTATAAGTGAATGATTTATTTTGAACTCTGCACTTAAGCTTTCTGTGAAGTTGGACTATCAAGGAACCCCCACTTTAAAAACTGATGTAGCGATAACAGACATGTCTTGCATTTGCTTTTAGATTTAAGAGTAAGAACAAGGCAATTTAATTTGAACTGTGCAGTACATTTTAGTGTTTTAGAAGAATAATTTCAGAGTTGGAGAAAATGACTTAAGACTCAAATAGGACATGAACTGTATATAAATAGTGCAAGGTATATCTCAACACAGCTGACTGGGACATACAACAAAAGCATACATAGACATAAACCCCACAGTTCTGCTTCAGAATAAAGTGACAACACACAAAATATTACTTTGCTTAACATTTCTTCCGAAACTTTGTCCCTAGCAGGCCCAAATGAGCTTGCAGAAGCTGGTATAATGTCTGGAAATGATAGTTTCCCTTGCTTTATTCATAATGGGAAACTTGGTTATATTTCATAAGCTACTAGTATTCATGAAATCCTAAAATTCTTTAACTCCTTGCTGTTTCAATGGTAATGGAACTATATGAAATACAAGAAGTTCTATGTGGGTATGCTGTATATAAACAGAAGTTACCCTAATATTCACAACACCGACAGCACCAATACTTCATGCTACACTCAGACATACATACACACACGCACACGGAATGTAGGTTTATAGTAAATATGCAACAACTTGATGGAAGGAAGTTATACCCACATATTTACAGTTTGATTTCAGGACACTGAAATACTTGCACATGAATTGTAAGTTAAATTTGTAGTGAAAATTTATTCCCCTATCATTATAAACAATCACTAACTTACCTTTCCTAAAAAAAAGTGATAATATAGCAATATGACAATACTTTTTCATCATTATGAAAAACCTGACCCCAAGTACATGTTTAAACATTAAGAAGTTTTCTGCAAAGTCACTACACCATTACTACAGTGAACTGCAGTATGTAGAGAGAATCTCCAGGGACAGGAGCTGCTCAGCCTGCCTCACTTGCCCTTGCAGCTAACTCAGTACCTCCTGGGAAGAGAAGTAAGTGAATTATCCAAGCTGTGTTCTCACCTCCTCCCTGCAAAACAAAACTTCACCAAGAAACGTTAACTAAAAGATGAAGTATGTGGGTGTTTACAAAACACAACTTGACATTTTCCATCATTTTGGGATAAACCAAAGTAAATATAGAATTTCATTTGGAGATTTCAATGCTGAAAATGTTTCAACAAATTCTAATGCCTTGGATCTTAAAAAAAAAAGTATATATTGTCCACTGTTGATTATGAAACCATTTGCCTTCTTTCTGATCTAAAGTATTTTAACACTTTAACAGGTTTTTCTTCTGGAAAAGTTCTTTGGCATTCAAGTAAAATCAATACTTTCAGAATAGTCACCCGAATCACACTGGAGTGACTGCTTTAATTCCTAAATCACCAGTTAACAAACCCAGGGATACTGATGGTCTTGATACATAATTTAGTCTTGTCTTGTCCCAAGTAATGGGATTTGGAGTCTTTGGGAGCATCATCTGACTCCATTTCTTTTTACCACAATGGTTCCTGCTACAATGTCATAGGCTGTTCGATTATGCTGAAAAAACAGCAGTGTGATGAAAGCAGGGAAAAAAGAAGCAATAGAAAAATTCTTGATCAGAGCTCGTATGGTGGACCTAAAAAAATTAAAGCAGAAGTATCAAGTAAGTTGTACACCAGCCACATGCAGATTAATGATAGCCTACCAAGTTCAAATATACACAAGCTCAAAGGATGATTGAGATAATTTTTACCTTTGATGAGTTATTTTCAGTTGACTTTAAATTATGGCTTTTTCTAAAAACTTCAACACATGCAATTTTACAACTTTTATATATGAAAAGCAATAGTTCTAAATATGAAGTAAGGGTTTGTAGTATTTTCTTTGATTTTTGCCAGAAGAAAAGAGTAACTGTTTCCCCATGCTTACCTTTTCTAGAATCACTTCTTAATTATCTTAATTATCTCCTACACTGAATATGTTCACTTTTTCTTAACTCAGTTTACATTTTCTATCTTATATGAAGCACTGTTATTTTAAATTATTTTTATTTTATCAGGTCTCTCCTTTGTTGGGTCCAATTATTAAAAGGAAGCCTTAAAACACTTGACAATACTTCAAAATGTAAAACTATCCTATTGTTAGATTTCTACATTTTAGCGCACTGAAATACTAAGAAAATGTGCAGGGGCTAAGAGAATGGGCTCTGAATCCAGTCAATTTCTGGTTGTGTTGCATATCTACAAAACGAGTATAATAGTATCTGGCACTGTTAGTAACTGCCTGGTATAAAGGAAATGTTTAATAAAAGCCAGCCATTACTTTTATTAAAAGTAGTTTTATAACCACAAAATTTTAAGCACATTCAGGAAAAGGCAGTCATTTGTTCATATTCCCTTATAAACAATCAGCACTGAATCATTCTGGCAGTCTTGTCTGGCTCCATTGATAACTGCCCATTCACCTCCACAACTTCATTACTCCTAGCCACATTCTCTCCTGGAGCTGGAAGTCAGCACTAGAGGACTGCAGGAGCCACAAGCTCTACAATTCCAGAGCAGGAGCACACCTGGCACAGAGTGCACACCTATGATCCCAGTACTTCGGAGGCTGACACAGGAGGATCACAGGTTTGAGGACCGCCTCAGCAACCTAGTGAGACCTTGTTTAAAAAAATGAAAATTAAAAGGTCTGGGGATATAGTACAGCAATAGAATGCCCCTGGGGTTCAATCCCAGGTATCACTGCACATGCATAATGGTATTGCCAATGATAGCTCAAGGTAGATCTAGGGAGTAAGAGGTGAGTGAAGAGCACCGATACAGATTCGACAAACCATCCTCTTCAGAGGTATTTCATAAAAATGCTTTTTTTTTTTTTTTTTTTTTGGGTGGTACTGGGGGTGGAACCCAGGGGCATTCTACCTCCTAGCAACAACCAAGTCCTATTTTTTTATTCTCTGTTGAAGCAAGGTCTCACTGAGTTGCAGTGGGCCTCACTAAATAGCTGAGGCTGTCTGAGAACCATGATCTTGTCTCAGCCTCCCAAGTACTGGGATTACATGCATGCGCCACCATGCCCTGCAAGTGATCATCTTGAATACAGATACTGAAAAGGGTTCTATTACAACAATTGAAGTAAATGCTCATAAGCTTTCTTAAAAAGTATAGATAGAGCCTATCTAAAGTATATACCATAAAACAATTTTCTGAACACTAACATTAAATACGGTCCTCTGTAAAATACCAATGGAACACATTCTAAATATGTCCTTGATTTAGTCACCAAAAAATCATCAGAGTATACTACACAAGATGCCTACAAAGCCCCTAGGGTAATACAGTCTTAGGAGACCACTGCTGTGCATACTTTCTGTCATTGGCCAAAACATGCCAGGCAAGACTGTACTTAAAATGCATTCTTTTGAGGCCAGGCATGGTGGCACAAGCCTGTAATCCTAGTACTTGGAAGGCTAACACCTCAGCCTCAGATCACACGTTCGAGGGACGACAGCCTCTGCAAGTAATGAGGCTCTCATCAACCTAGTGAGTCTCTGCTTCCAAATAAAACTGGGCTGAGGGTATAACTCAAAAGTAGAATGCCTCTGGGTTCAGTACCACAAAAAACCCAACAACATTCTTTTCATAAGTATATAGTAGATTAAGTTTAAAAGAGACTTACGTTGTAATGCTAACATTTGAGGAAGGAATCACTAAAACCCGACTTGGTGCAATAAGCACTGATGTATCACAGGTCACAA
This sequence comes from Muscardinus avellanarius, assembly GCF_963383645.1. Classification (NCBI taxonomy): domain Eukaryota; kingdom Metazoa; phylum Chordata; class Mammalia; order Rodentia; family Gliridae; genus Muscardinus; species Muscardinus avellanarius. The sequence continues at coordinate 74,904,831 of NC_137800.1, read as the reverse complement.
CTCGAAGCCCAAGCAGGAACTTCCCTGGGGTAGCTCCACCTGCTCCCCAAATGCAAATTATCTAAAAGAAGGATAATTTAAATAATGTACTGGCTCAACTAATTTTAAGATAAGTTTTCCTGTCATATCCTGTTTTAAAATTTCTAGGCCGGGCATGGTGATATATACCTGTTATCCCAGGTCTTGGGAGGCTAAAACAGGACAATCACAGGTTTGAAGACTGCCTCAGGAAGTAGTGAGACTCAGCAACCTTGCAAGAAGCTGTTAAAAAAAAATAGGGCTGGGAGTATACCTGAGGTAGAATGCCTCGGGGTTCAATCCTCAGTGTCACAAAAAAAAAAAGGAAAAAAAGTCTAAGCTGAAGTTGGGTGTGATGGAGCATACCTGTAACCCCAGTACTTGGGAGGTTGTGTGACTGCAGGTTCAAGGCCAGCCTCAGCTTGTAGTGAGATTCTCATCAACCTGGTGAGACCCTATTTCAAAATAAAAATGAGGCAGGGGGTGCAGCTTGGAGGTAGAATGCCCCTGGGCTCAATCCCAGTATCACCCAAAGGTGGGTTGGGGGGGGGGTTCTAGCTGAAAGAAAATTGCATAGAACACTCAAAGGTGAAGCCACTTAATGTGTTCAACACCACAAGATGTCTACTGTAATATTTCTCTATGACACATATTTAGCAAGTTATTTCTAAGGAAAAATGCAGCAGTTTCCCAACCAACTTAGCAAGTTTTTTTTGGACCAAAATGAGTAGAATTTTATTTCTAAGATTGAAAAACATTACAAAAGGATTTTTTTTTCCAGTACTGAGGATGGAACCCAGGGGCATTCTACCTCGGAGGCACACCCCCCCAGCCCTATTTTTTATCCTTTATTTTGAAACAAGGTCTCTCTGAGTTGCAAAGGACCTAAGTAGGAGCTGAGGCTGTCTTTGAACCATGATCCTCCTGTCTCATCCCCCCAAATGCTGGAATTACAAGTGTGCCTCATCACGCCCGGCTCAACAGTTTTTACCTTGAAAAATAATACCAATTTTAATGTAACAATATATAATAAGTAAAATATGTTAAAGAAAATTTGGACAAAATAGAGGAACATACATGATTATAAATTTTCACTATTTTTACTTGAGTTGATCATCTAAAATTAGATTGCTATAAATTACTATTTGCTGCAATGAATTACTTACCTCATAAAAACAAACTAATAATCTGTATATAAGCGCCACAACCATCATTTTCTGCAAGTCTTCCATTGACGTGTCTTCATCTATTTCTTCTATTATGTAATGCATAGCGAACTTAGAGATATCCCTACACAAAAAGAATAGTTTGGGTTATTTATAATTAGTTATCAGACAGTTGTACTGATTTTTTTCATTAATCTTAAGTCATAATTTGTGTGTGTGTGTGTGTGTGTGTGTGTGTGTGTGTGTGTGTGTGTTTCTGGGGATGGAACCCAGGGGCCTCTATCTCTGGGCTATACCCCAACCTATTTTATGTTTTATTTTGAAACAGGGTCTCACTAAGTTGCTGAGAGCCTAAGTGGCTGAGGCTGGCTTCGAACCTGTGAGACCCTCCTGTTTCAGCCTTCCAAGTACTGGGATTACAAGTGTGTGCCACCACGCCCGGCTAAGTCATAAATTTTAACTGAAATTCTAAGTTAATCTTTAGGTGCCCAGCCTAAAGTACTGGATGTACTTGCAAAAAACATCCAGTAGCTTAGTCAATATAGCTTGGTGGGGAGAAGCATGCTGTTGCCCTGTGTGCTATCCACTGGACTGGAGGTACAGCTCAGTGGTAGACTGCTTGTCTAGGATGTACAGGGCTTGGACTTTGATCCCCAACACCACAAAACAAAAACAGTGCTATTATGAGCAAGTACTGTACTACCCTCATGAATATAATGTTTAGCAAATTCAAAATACCTCTGCTTTCATATATTCTAACCCATCAAGGAAAACAGAATAATATTGACAAAGTAGGATGCAAACTGTGATAGAGAATCAAAGTTCCATGGAAACATACCAGTTACACTTAACCTTGTGAAAGCTTCCTGAAAATGACATTTAAGCTCAGATCGGAAAGGTAAAGAGACCTTAGCCAGACTATGAAAGGGGAAGAACGTTCCAGAGAAAGGGAATAGCAGGACAGGACAGCTTTGGAACAAGCAGTGTGTGATGGAAGCTATAAAAAGTTTGATATGATTCAAATATCAAAGGTGAGAGGTAACAGTGAGTAAGAAAAAAAAGGTTTCTGTTAAATCATATGAAGAGATTCAGACTTTATTATACTGACAATGAGAAGCCAGTGAATGAGAGCAGGAGGGGGTAGAATCAATATTTATGGTCATTTTGGTTTTAAATAGACTTGAAATAAAGTAGGAGATAGGAGATGAGTTATCATGAGCCTGGTCATAATCTGAGCAAGAGATGACAGTAACTGAATGAGGAGAAAAAATAATGAGGGAAAAATAGCTGGCAGCAAGAGGAAATGTTCTGGGTTGAAATATCTTCAGGAGGTTGAGCATAAATGAGCTGGTGCCTGAATGTGGTAGGGGGAGGAGGGAGGAAGGGCAGGAAGAATCACAGTAATACTCAGGTTTACAACTAGGGCCTGAAATCTGACTGCCAAGTTTGCATCTTGAGTCTGTCACTACCTTTGTAACTTTTTAAGTTCGGGAACTAGTTCTCATAAGCCCAAGTTTGAGTTTCTATAAGAGACATTAACGTCTACCTCATACTGGTACTAAGATTAAATAAGGATTGAGATACAGAGGTTAGCTGCTTCATACACACAAAATGCTTAGAAAGTGATAACTGCTCTATTATTTGAATAAAAACAAAACCCTAAGTAAATGTCTCACATTCACCATACCATTTGGAAATGCCACTAGTGATTACCAAGTCACCATCAGATGCTTTTTATGCCTTTGTCTTTAGAGACTCCACAAAATAGTAATGGAAATTAGTTCCTGGCCTAGAATCGATGAATAAAAGCAAACCAGGTATGGAGGCTTCTTTTACCTACTTTTGATAGGAGAAATCCCCAAGATCTTAGGGAATTTATTTAGAGCTTTTTTTAAAACTTCCTTTGTAGTTCCTCCTTAAAACCAGCAAGAAATCAAAATGCTGACAAAACCCTTATAAAGAAATCATGACACTAGCAAACCTGATATCCATGTAGTCACTTGCAAAGCATGATTAGAACAAGGCCTCTAAACAGAATTAAAACAGAATTAAAGTAAAAGTCCTTCACTTACTTTATTCCACTGAGGTGCATAATGCTTAGGACAATGGTTGCTTTTATAAAGAAGAGAATAAAGAAATCCACCATCTCTGCCATAAATCTGTGGGCCAAGGATGGAATAACATACTCTCTGCCTGCAAATTAAAAAAAAAAGTTAGGAAAACTAATCACTTCACATAGGTGGGGGACAAAAGTCAGGTAATGACTGGGAAAAGTAGTCAAGGTACAACTCTGTAATTAAACTTATAACCTTGCAGCAAAGCAATGCTACCCCACTATTTACTCAGGACTTAAATTTGCTTTCACCTCAATGTTTACAAATTGAGTTCACAGAAAAATCTGAATAGGTTACTCAACATATTTTGCTAGGAAATCAAATGAAGAATCTGATTACATGTTTATACAAAATTATATGTGTGTAGTAAAAATCGAGGCTAAGTATAGACAATTGGTATAAAGCAAATTCCGTATCCTAACCCTCCCCTTCATTTAGTTTGTCTTGTTTTCTACAAAATACACCCAATGATTATCAATCTGCCATCCTAAATTCTGACTAGGATCATATCCATGCATCAAGCAGTCCTTATCCTGTAGGTTATCTGTGGCTGAATAAAATAAAAGGTCTAGATGGCGAAAAAGTATAACTCAAAATATTCTAGTTCCCACACAGAAATAGTTATTAGACAAGATCTGTAAGCGAGGGCTCAAAGCTTCATTACTCCATTTGCATATGTATATATGCATGTATATGTGCTTTTACATCATTATTTCCAACCTTAGTAGTGGCCCTCCAAAAAATGGGTTTGACACCCGAGAGCTCAGCTTTGTTCACTCTCCAGAGGCTGAAGATCAGGGTTAGAAGGATGGTTTGAAGAGCAAGGGTTTCTTTACATGTGGACAGTGTAGTCCCAGGAGTAAAGGAATCCATCCCGGGCGCCCGGTATAAATAAAGGAAGCCGACCTAGCATTCCTCGGTGCGCGCCCAGGGGATTGAAGGCCTGGGAAACGCCAGCTAAAGCACGCGGAGAAGCACTGGCCGGGGCAGCCGCGGTCCCGCCCCTCCAGCCCGGGCCCCTCCAGCCCCGACCCCGCCGCGCTCCTCACCTGCCTGCCGCCCGGCCTCGCTGGCGGCTCGCGAAGGCGCTGCGGGCGCCGCCCTGGTCGCCGGGGCCGTCCGCGCCGCCCCGGGCACGGCGGCAGCGCGGGGAACCGGGCCCGCGGCCGGGGCGGGGGTGGGGAGGCCCGCGGCCGCCCCCGGGACCCCGGCGCCCGGGAAGTAGAAGGGGTTGTAGTAGGCGGGCGGCGCGGCCGGGGCGGCGGCGGGCGGCGGGCTGCAGTAGGCGGGGAAGGCGGCCAGGCCGCTGTGCCAGGTGAGGTAGCCGCAGTAGGACTGCCACAGCCACTCGTGCACCTGCCGCGAGTACTCGCGGGCGCTCAGCCGCGCAGACCTCTCCCGGGCCGCCGCGGCCTCGGGCGCCTCGCAGCCCGCCGAGGGCTCCTGCGGCCCCGCGGCCGCCTCCCTGCGCCTTCGGGGCGGCTCGGGCTCGGGCCCCGGCGCCTCCTGGGTGGCCAGGCCCGCGGCGGGGTGCCGGCTCGGCGGCGGCACGGCCCGGGGGCAGGGGGCGGCGGCGGACGGGCCTCTCGGGGCAGGGCCGGGCTCCGGGTCGCCTCCGCCGTCATCCTGCCCCGGGGAGCGGCCTCGGGCTTCCTCGGGCCCCTCTGCCATCGTCGCCGCTGCACGCCCTCCGCGGTACCTGTCACCGCGCCTCGTCCCTCCCCGGCCGCCCCGTCGCCACCGCAGCACCGCGGGCGTCAACAATCCGCCGCCGGAAGCGGAAACTCCGCCCCTCGGGGCGGTGCCGGAGGGGCGGGGCGGGCGCGCGGCAAGGCGGAGTGCTGCTGTGCGCGCAGGGCGGGGCGAGGCTGCGCGCGCAGGCGGGGGCGTGGCGCCGTGAGGTTCGGGTGAGGCTGCGCGCGCAGGCGGGGGCGTGGCGCCGTGAGGTTCGGGCGAGGCTGCGCGCGCAGGCGGGGGCGTGGCTCCGTGAGGTCGCTGCGCGCGCTGGCGGAAGCACAGGCGGGGACACCGGTTGGTTGCTCCTCCTCTCTCCCGCAGCACCCCTTTGCGTTGCAAAGACCCGAGTCCACTAGACACTTCTATGGGGTTGGACCCGGGCTATCCCGGGAGTGCTCGGATGGCTCAGGAGGATTTCCGAGGAGTCCCGGAGTTAGCCCCGCGCCGGCTTCCGCAGAGCAGAGCGAGCCTCCGGCGCTGGGCTCCGCGCAGGTGTCCGCCCACATTCATTCCAGCTGACCATTTGTACCTGACAGGGTGGTGACAGGATGTATCTGTCCCCTGAGAAGATGAGAAGCTAGAACAGGCAGCCAAACTGGGACTTATATTAAGATGAAATGGCTCAAGCAGAAAATTTCAAATGTAAAATAAGGAAAGGGGTTATGGAGATGTGAAGGCTGGTGTCCGTCCTTATCCTGGAGCTGGCCTGTGACCATAAAAATATACTTTCCGCTGCTGTGGACGCAGGCATTCTATGTCAGCAGAAACGCCACGCTCCTCAAATACACAGTCTCAAGCTGAGCTGCCCTTTCTTTTCTGTTGTGGCTTTCCTTTTCTGGTCGTGTCCCGAGAGGCTTTGGTGCCCTCTCTTGGTACTTTAGCCTAGGCAGGATCTCCTGTTCCGCGGAGCTATTCTTAGCATCTCACATATTTATATTTTTATGAGCTTGCCTGTGTCTTTAAGTTTATAAGCCTCTCAGTGGTTGAAGTAAGTCTTTGCATCCCAACACCCTAGAGAGGATCTGCAGAGTCCAACTGTGGTGGGATACGTTTTAAAGATGACGACCAGAATCTCTCTTGATTTCACTCTGGGCGATATAAAAGGGATAACGTTTTCCCCTAAGAAGTTAATGAGCCGGGCATGGTGGTGCATGCTTGTAAGCCTAGTTCTTGGGCAGCTGAGCCAGGAAGAGTATGGGTTCAAGGCCGGGCTCAGCAACTAGTGAAAACCTGTTTAAAAATTTTTTTTTTGGTGGTATTGGGGTTCCTGGAAGTCCTTCTACCTCCGGGATACACTCGCAGACCTATTTTATATATATATATATATATATATATATATATATATATATATATATATATATATATATATATTGAAACAGGGTCTCTTATGCCAGCGCAGCTGGCTTCGACCCTGCGCGATCCTCCTGTCTCCGCCTCCCAAGCGCGGGGATTACAAGTGTGCACCACCACGCCCGGCACCTGTTTTAAAATTTAAAAAATAAAATAGGATTGGGGTGTAGCTCAGGGGTAGAATGTTCTTGGGTGCGCGCGCACACACACACACACACACACACACACACACACACACACAGAGAGAGAAAATAAGTTAGCGATCTGGTTCAAAGGAAAGGCATTTATAAAACACAACACAATGAATATAATATGAATTTAATATAAAAGAAAGGTTATGGTGGCCTAAGCTGAAATAGTTTATCTTTGTATATACAGTTTCTTCCTCTCCCCCCTTTTTTGGGTACTACTGGGGATTGAGCTCAGGGGCCCTTTACCTCTGAGCTACACCTTCAGCCCTTTTTAGTTTTAGATTTGTTTGTTTGTTTGCTCTTTTTTTTTTTTTTTGCGGTACTGGGGATGGAACCCAGGGGTATTCTACCTTCAAGCTACACCGTCAGCCCTGTTTTTTATTTTTTATTTTGAAACAGGGTCTCGCTGAGTTGCAAAGGGCCTCACTAAGTAGCTGAGACTGTCTGCAAACCATAATCATCCTGTCTTAGTCTCCCAAATGCTGGGATTAAAAAAGTGCGCCACCACACTGGCTAAGTGTTATTATTATTATGTTATTATTATTATTTTGCAGTACTGGGGACTGAACCCAGGTGCATTCTACCTCTGAGCTACACCCCCAGCCCTATTCTTTTATTCTCTATTTTGAAACAGGGTCTCACTGAGTTGCAAAGGGCCTTACTAAGTAGCAAGGGCTGTCCGGGAACCATGATCCTCCTGTCTCAGCCTCCTGAATGCTGGGATTACAAGTGTGAGCCACCACATCCAGCTAATTATTTTGTTTTTGAGACAGGTTCTTGCTAGGTTGCTGAAAGTATCCCTATGCTGCTGAGGCTGTCCTTGAACCTTCAGTCCTTCTGTCTCAGCTTCCCAAGTACTGTGATTACAGGCATGCATCACCATGCCTGTCTGCAAACTTGGTTTTGAAATCAACTGTGAGGAGGGTTCTTTTTTTTTGTCTTTCGTGTGTGGTGCTGGGGTCAAACCTCATATATGCTTAGTGAGTACACTACCGCTGAGTTGTACCCTCAGCTGATAGAAGTTTTCATGTCTAAACAAGTGTTAGATTGGAGTGGGGGAGAGGGTTGGGAGGAAAAGCCACTAGAGGAAAGTAGCTTCAGCACCAATACATCACTGTGGTGCCACCTATGGGACAGTGTGCTGCAGGAGGCTGTCCACCTGGGCACTGCTGGAAAGAAGAATCAACTCCTCTGCAGGTGTCCACATGACTTGCACACCAGTGCTAGGAAGAGAAGCCACTTCCTCCTCCAGTGGCCTCCACTAACAGAGCCTGACGCTAACCAACTAGCACGGGAGAAGTATTTACAGCGTGCACTCCATCATTGCCGAGAAAGCAAAGATTGGAGCTGAAAGTTGATAAACTGACACATGACACAGGGTCAAAGAGAGCATAATATGTGATGGTTTTATATTCTAAAGTATATACAAAAATAACTACAAAATGGGGAGAAAATCTAATTATTAATAATGACAGTGTTTTTTTTTCACTACTGGGGATGGAACCTAGGGGCATCCTACCACTGAGCTACACCTCCAGCTCTGTTTTTCTTTCTTTCTTCCTTTCTTTTGTTCTTTCTCTCTCTCTTTCTTCTTTCCTTCTTTCTTTATTTTTTGTGGTACTGGGGGTGGAACCCAGGGGCTTTCTACCTTCAGTCTATACTCCCAGACCTATTTTCTATTTTATTTGGAAACAGGGTCTCACTAAGTTGCTGAGAGCCTCACTAAGTAGCTGAGGCTGGCTTCGAACCTGTGTGATCCTCCTGTCTCAGCCTCCCAAGCACGGAGATTACAAGTATGTGTGCCATCATGCCCGTCATGCCCGCCCCTCCTCTCTCTCTCTCTCTCTCTCTCTCTCTCTCTCTCTCTCTCTCTCTCTCTTCTCTCTTCCTTTCTGTGATACTAGGGGTGGAACCCAGAGTCTTTCTACCTCTGGGCTACACTCCCAGACCTCTTTGCTATTTTATTTGGAAACAGGATCTCACTAAGTTGCTGAGAGCCTCACTAAGTAGCTGAGGCTGGCTTCGAACCTGTGTGATCCTCCTGTCTCAGCCTTCCAAGCGCTGGGATTACAGGCGTGCGCCACCGCTCCCGGCTTGTGTTCTTTATTTTTTGAAACAGTCTCACTGAGTTGCAAAGGGCCTCACTAAGTAGCTGAGGCTGTCTGCAAATCGCGATCCTCCTGTCTCGGCCTCCCAAATGTTAGGATTGCAAGGTGCACCACAACACCTGGCTTAATGATGACAGAATTCCATTGTGCAACCTGAGTTCAGAGCCCAAGCACAGTCAGTCTCTAGATGGGCCCCACTGGTTCTAACCGAAGAGTGTTGGTGACCCCATTCCCTCGAGCTCCTCAAATCATCGTGTTGACCTTCTCCATCTCCCATAGTCACAGGTTCATTTCCATGGGCATTTACTGAATATTTTAAGTGCTGGACACTATGCCAGGTATGGGGAATACAAGGCGAATGAAACCCTACCTTGTGGTTGAGGGGCTGACAGAATCACAAGGAGGGACTGGCAGGTAAAGGGCAAAGTGTGGGTCCAGAGGAGGGAGTGGTCAGTTCTACCCCTGAGAACTGGGAAGGGCTTTGTTTGTATAGGAGGTGATGGTAAGTTAAGTCTCTAAATTATTTATTGTAAGAACACAGGAAGATAATTCCAAAGGGAAGATTCAATGTGAGAAAAGTTCATGCAAAGAGCCAAACTGATACCTATAGTCTCAGGTAGACCCAAATAGAGATAAATCTGGAAGTATAGGGAGAAGTTGGATTATGAAAGGTTTTTGTCCCATATAAGGGAACTTGGGCCGGGCGTGGTGGCGCACGCTTGTAATCCCCGCGCTTGGGAGGCGGAGACAGGAGGATCGCACAGGTTTGAAGCCAGCCACACTGGCTTAAGAGACCCTATTTCCAAATAAAAATATAAAAAATAGGTGTCTGGGAGTGTAGCCCGGAGGTAGAAGGGTTTCCAGGAACACCAGTATCACACAAAAAAACAAACAATAAGGGAACTTGGACTTTGTCCTGTAGCCAGCAGAAGCTATTAGAGAAGCTATTTGAACAGGGAGATAAGGCTAGTCATATTTTTTAAAAAATAAAAACCTTTTTTTTGGTAATAGTGCGGAAGATGGATTGAAATGGTATAAAATCAAAGATATGGATTCCAGTTAGGGAATTATTATCTAGATAAGATGAAGAGAACTTGAATGGAGACAATAGCCATGGAGAGAAGGCATCAGATTGAAATAAAGGAAGCTCGCCCTGCAGGGTTCAGGGACTACATGGATTTCAGTGAGAGAGGAGTAGTGTACCGTGGGCGGCTTGGATGGCGGAGAGAGTGGACTGTAATGCCGTTCATGGGAACAAGAAGGCCCAGCAAGATGGTGGATGGAGTGGCAGGATGGTACCCAAAGGCTGCCGGCTGTTGAATGCAGTGTCTCTCTAAGGATACAAATGAATAGTCACAAGCGTAAGAGGTGAAGTAGGTGGCAGGTGGAATACTCTATGAAATGAGAAGAAAGGAAAAGCAAAAGTAAAGACCAAGGGAACATTGAAGGAGAAGATGTGGAAAAAGGAGGAGGAGGAGAATTGTTGCAGCGGGAAGAATGGTTCGGAAGGTGGGTAGAGAGCCAGGATTAAGGGAGGAGAGAGATGTTCGGTAAAAAGAGAGTGGAGCGTTCTCCAAACCAACAGAACCGATAGTATAGGTGCATGGGCAGGAAAAGATTTATTATGAGAATTGGCTCACATGATTAGAGACTGAGAAGTCCTCTTGGGCTTCTGTCTGCAAGTTGGAGACCAGATAGTGCGGTTAGTCTTCTGAGAAGTTCAGCGACCTGTGAACCAAGGAACCAGTGGTGTGAATTCTTATCCACGACAGGAAAAGACAGATGTCCTAACTCATGCAGCAGACAGGAAACAAAAAGGGAAGGAGTCTTCCTTCCTCTATCTTTTGTTCTACTCAGCCACACCCAGAAATAATGTTCAGTCTGGTCCAGTGTCTTTGGCAAAATAGAATTAACTGCCGCAGGAGCTGCACCTGGTGTCAGAACCATAAAGAAATTAGGACATAAGCCCGGCGTGGTGGCGCACGCTTGTAATCCCAGCATTTGGGAGGCTGAGACAGGAGGATCGTGGGTTTGGGGACAGTCTCAGCTACAGCTACTTAGGCCCTTTGCACTCAGTGAGACCCTGTTTCAAAATAAAGAATTAAAAATAGGGCTGGGGGTGTAGTTCGGAGGTAGAATGCTCCTGAGTTCCCATCCGCAAAAAAAGAAAAGAAAATTAGGACATAGGAGAACTGTAGCAGGCGTTTTCTTTTCTGACCACCCTTCCTGTTTCTTTCCCTCTCATTTGCTAATGCACCCCAGTTTCCTTTAATTGAACACCTCTCTTTTCCTGTGTGCAGCTATAGTGGCCTGCTCAGAGCATTCTGCACTCCCACCCCAAGCCACAAGGTGGGTATGGGATGCTAGCTCAGCTCAGGGGCCCGACTCAGCTGAGACTCCAAGCGAGCCAGCTGTGGAGAAATTTAAGGCCGGCCGAAGCCCTATCTGAGGAAACTGCTGATGAACTCTTGCGACCTCTTATTCTTCCTTTAATTTCAGGAGCCATGAGAGCCTTTCAGTACATTCCTCTTAAGCTTGAATCAGTTGGTTTCTAATCCTTCTGACTAAAGAACGTGGGTTCCGCCACTAGGAGGTCACTGATGCCTGAGGAATGTCATGAAATGAGGCAAAGGGCTGAGTGGAGAGAGGAGGAATGGTGAAGGAGTAGAGATAGTTACTGCAGTCTCATCTTTAAGAAGTTTGCTTTGGATGAGAAACTGCTAGAGAAGTAATAATGTTGTTGTTGTTGTTGTTATTATTACGGTACTGGAAATGGAACTCACCGGCATTCTACCTTTGAGCTACACCGCAGCCCTATTTTTCATTCTTTATTTTGAAACAGGGTCTCACTGAGTGGCATAGGGCCTCACTAAGTAGCTGAGGCTGTCCGTGAACCGTGATCCTCTGGTTTCAGCCTCCCAACAAAAGTATATTATTGTTGTTGTTATTATTATTATTATTATTATTATTATTATTATTATTTACTGGGGATTGAACCCAGGGGCATTCTACCTCTCAGCTACACCCCAGCCCTTTAAATTTTTTTTTTTTTTTTTTGCAGTATTGGAAATTCAACGGGGGGGGGGGTTCATTCTACCTCCAAGCTACATCCCCAGTACTATTTTTTTATTCTTTATTTTGAAACAAGGTCTCACTAAATTGTGGAGGGCCTCGTTAAGTTTAAGCTGAGGCTGGCCACAAACCTGCAATCCTCCTGTCTCAGCCTCCCAAGTACTGGGATTACAAGTGTCCATTACCACGCCTGTTTTTTTTTTTTTAAATTTTGAAACAGTCTCACTAAATTGCTGAGGGTCTTATTAAGTTGCTGAGGCTGTCTTCCAACATTTGATCCTACTGTCTTCACCTAGCACGAGGATTATAGGCATGTACTACCATGCCTGATGTGAATTATTTTTAACCATGTTTAGACAGGACTGAAAACATTTTTTGAAATTTGGACAGCCACAAGTGTGCATATTTTATTACAGATCTCCCCCCCCCACCCCCCCACCCCTCTCTCTGTTTTGTGGTACTGGGGATTGAACCCAGGGGCATTCTACCACCAAGCTACCTCCTAAGCCCTATTTTGTTTTTATTTTGAAACAGGGTCTCATTAGATTAGGTATGACTCAGATCTCTCTCTCTCTCTCTCTCTCTCTCTCTCTCTCTCTCTCTCTCTCTGAACTGGGGATGGAACCCAGGGGCTTTCTACCTCCAGGCTACACTCTCAGACCTATTTTTTATATTTTATTTGGAAACAGGGTCTCACTAATTTGCTGAGAGACTCACTTAGTAGCTGAGGCTGGCTTCGAACCTGCGCGATCCTCTGTCTCAGCCTCCCAAGTACTGGGATTAGAAGCGTGCGCCACCACGCCTGGATCCAGACCCCCCCCCCCCTTAAAAATAGGTCGAAACAGGACCTCACTAAGTTACCTTGAACCTGTGATCCTCCCGCCTTGGCCTCCCAAGTTCTGGGATTACAGGATGGATTTCTCTAATGACACAAACTAGCTTGCACTTCATCGTCATATTTGGACTATTTTTACTATTAGTAACATATGGCAGACAATCCCCCGGTGTCAAATTGGCCTTTAAAGTGTTTACTTTAAACACTTGACAAATAATCTGATTTGGTAAAAAGTGTTTACTTTAAACACTTGACAAATAATCTGATTTGGTAAAAACAAATAAAACAACCATCAAAGGCTTCTTCATTAAATAAAATGTCCAATTAAAAAATAAATTTAAAGATAATTTGGAAGCTGGGCTTGGTGGTGCACGCCTGTACTCCCAGTACTTGGGAGGCTGAAACAGGAGGATCACAGGCTGAGACATCAAGATCACAGATTCAAGGACAGCCTCAGCAGGTAGTGAGACTCTCATCAACCTAGTGAGACACTGGTGTGGTGGCTCACGCTTGTCATCCCAGCATTCGGGAGCCTGAGACTGGAGGATCGCGGTTTGCAGACAGCCTCAGCTACTTAGTGAGGCCCTCTGTAACTCAGTGAGACCCTGTTTCAAAATAAAGAATCAGAAATAGAGCTAGGGGTATAGCTCAGAGGTAGAATGCCTCTGAGTTCAATCTCCAGTACCTAACAAACAAAAAATAATTTGATTTCAGTACTTTTAGTTGGTACAGAAACAAAGGCCTTTCTTCTCCAGCCCAACTTAGAGTGACTTGTTATATAATGCTTTCCTGCCCCACAGTGGTTTTTAAAAAATTAAGAAATTTATCATCTACTTTTAAAATATTTCATAAGAATATTTTTTTCTTTGTGAAAAAAACTTCTTGATTTTAGGAATTCTAAAGGATTTGTATAAGTTTCATCACTGATGTTACTGATGTTACGCACATGTTACTCTTAAAACTGGGTTAACCTCTGAAAACAACTGTGAGCCTTATATAACCTAAAACAGGACTTCAGGCAACCAGTAGGTGGAGAACTTTCCAAAGCTAAGAACACCACATCCTCCAAACCCAACTCACAGCATTAAAAAACTCATGAGGTGCGTAAACAGTTATATCAAAGATAATCACCAATCAAGCATGGGATCGAGGGAGGGGGAGGGAATGGGATGGGGATTGGATGAGGGCTTATTGGATGATATGTGCTTGTATATCCTCTCCAGTCTTATATTCCAAAGTGATATATGATTACAAAAAACATAATAATAAATAATTGCCACACACAAAAAAATTATCTTTCAGGTGGGCGTGGTGGCGCATGAAAAAAAAATCATTGATTTAAGTCTCTTGCATTTCATACTCACAGAAACCAAGGACTGTTGATTAGCCCCTAGTTATTTATGCATATATGTATATCGCCCATGAAATTCTGGCAATAGGAAAGAGTGTTTTAGATTTTACTTTCAAAATATGAGATTGATGGTGATGGGGGGAGGGGAAAGCATGGTTTTAGGTATGAATACCATAAGATAAAAAGCTAAGCCGGCCGTGGTGCCGCACGCTTGTAATCCCAGCGTTCTGGAGGCTGAGACAGGAGGATCACGGTTTGTGGCCAGCCTCAACTACTTAGTGAGGCCCTTTGCAACTCAGTGAGACCCTGTTTTAAAATAAAGAATAAAAAATAGGACTGGGGCGTATAGCTTGGAAGTAGAATGCCCCTGGGTTCCATCCCCAGTACAAAACAAAAACAAAAATAAAAACAAAAAAAACCCAACAACTAAAAATACAGAGGGTGCCTGAAGAAAACTATAAGAGATGAAAGGGCCCTTGTGTCTAGCTTTAATGTAGTCAGCAATGGAAAGTTATCATAGCGCTGGGGATGTAGCTTAGTGGCGGAATGCTTACCTAGCCTGTGTCAGGTCCTGGGTTCAATTGAAAACAAAGTAAGAAAGCTATAATGAGCCAGGCGTGGTGGCGCACACTTGTAATCCCTGTGCTTGGGAGGCTGAGACAGGAGGATCACACAGGTTCGAAGACAGCCTCAGTTACTTAGTGAGACTCTCATCAACTTAGTGAGACCCTGTTTCCAAAATAAAGTATAAAATAGGTATAAAATAGTATAGCCTGGAGGTAGAGAAGCCCCTGGGTTCCACCCCTGATACACACACACACACACACACACACACACACACACACAGCCAGAAGGAAAGACAAAGGGTAAATATTTATAAAATATATAAAGTATTGAGGGCATGGTGGTGCACGCCTGAAATCCTAGTATTTGGGAGGCTGAAACAAGAAGATCGTAGGTTTGAGGCCAGACAGCCACTTAGCGAGGACCTCTGCAACTTAGCGAGACTGTTTCAAAAAAAAAAAAAAAAGTGCTGGGAGAGTAGCTCAGAGGTCGAATGCCCCTGGGCTCAATAACACACACACACACACACACACACACACACACACACACACACACACACAGGCATTGTACCCAGGGGCATTCTACCTCTGAGCCACACCCAAACCCCATTTTTTAGTTTTTATTTTGAAACAGAGTCTCACTGAGTTGCAGAGAGCCTCACTAAGTAGCTGAGGCTGTCCTTGAACTGCGATCTTCCTGTCTCAGCCTCCCAAATGCTGGGATTACAAGCGGGCGCCACCATGCCCGGCTCTGATTTTTTTTCTTATTTGGAAACAAGGTCTTGCTAAATTGGTGTGAGGGATTACAGCATGCACCACCATGCTCAGCCCCCACCCCCATGTATTGACACCCCTTGCTCTTATGGCCAAAAAAAGAAACAGCAACCAAAATATAAATTTTAAAAATCCCTCCCAAAAAACCCCAAACCCACAATTTTTTGAAATTCTCATTTTCTCCCTTTTCATAAGGTTTTCATGACCCATATACACTTTTCTAAGTTTAACATCCCAAGTCATTTTATTCTTAATAATCTTATCTCTTATCTTCCTTTTAATTTAGTAGACTACCTCCTTGATCAATTTTATGCACAGAGATAGGCTGTTTTTAAAATGGAAAAATTACTAAGATTGGTGATCACCAGTATTGATGAGGGTTGCAGAAAGAGGTTCATTCATACTGTGTGTGTGTGTGTGTGTGTGTGTGTGTGTGTGTGTGTGTGTATTATTGGGGTTGGAATCCGGGGGCATTCTATTTCTGAGCTACACCTCCAGCCTAATTTTTTACATTTTTTATTTGGAGACAGGGTCTCACTAAGTTGCTGATGCTGGCCACGACCCTGCAATCCTGCTGTCTCAGCCTCTCAAGTACCGGGATTACAAGAGTGTGCCATCATGTCCAGCCCATTTATACCCATTTAGAGAAGGGATTTTGCGTATATAGCATGGCCCTGAATCAATCAGTCAAAAGGTAGATTGCCTTGGGTGGGCCTGACCAAATCCAGTGAGCCTTTTAAAATGGAATTTGAGCCAGGCATGGTGGTGCTTGTAATCCCCGCGCTTGGGAGGCTGAGATGGAGGATCTTGCAGGTTCAAAGCCAGCCTCAGCTACTTAGTGAGGCTCTCAGCAATTTAGTGAGACCCTGTTTCCAAATACAGTATAAAATAGGTCTGGGAGTATAGCCTGGAGGTAGAAAGGCCTCTTGGTTCCACCCCCAGTAACACACACACACACACACACACACACACACACACACACACACACAGAATTTGAGCCAGATGTGGTTCATGCTTGTAATATTACTTGGGAGGTTGAGACAGGAGGATCACAGGTTCAGGGCCAGTCTCAGCAATTTGTGAGGCCTTCTGCAACTTAGTGAGACTTTGTTTTTGTTTTGTTTGTTTTTTGTTGACCCAGGGCATTCTACCTCTGAGCGGCACCTCCAACCCTATTTTTTATTCTTTATTTTGAAAAAGCATCTTACTGAGTTGCAGGGGCCTCACTAATTAGCTGAGGCTGTTCATGAACCTGTGATCCTCCTGTCTCAGCCTCCCCAATGCTGGGATTACAAGCATGAGCCACAATGTCTGGCGCCTCTGTTTCAAAATAAAGAATAAAATAGGGCTTGGGGTGTAGCAGAGGTAGAAGGCCTCCTGGGTTCTATCCCCTGTACCACACAAACACACACAAAAAAAGAATTTGAAAATGAGAGACAAAAGGGGTCTGAGAGAGTTTAAGTGAGACAGATTCTCACGCTGGCCATGAAGACGAAGAGGCCACGAGGTCAGGACCCCAGGGCAGCTTCTAGGATGCACAGGGATCCCCAGCCAAGACCAAGCCAGGAAACAAACCTGATAAATAAATCAAAGTTGCAATTGTTTGGGCACAGTTGTCTTCATCCACTTTGTGCTGCTATAACAGAACACCCAAGGCTGGGTCATTTGTAAAGGATGGATTTGTTTCTTACAGTTCTGTCTTGGAGGTAGAATGCCTCTGGATCCAAAAAAACAAAAACAAAAACAAAAACAAAAACAAAAACAGTCTCACTAAGTTGTAGAAGACCTCACAAATTGCTAAGACTGGCTGCAAACCTGTGATCCTCCTGTTTCAACCTTCCAAATTCCTGTTGGCTGGTGAATCCAAGGCCAAGAAACCCAGATTTAGTGGGACCCTTAGTGCTGTGTCAGTCTATAGGAAAAGTGTGTGCATAAGCACCATGCATGGGAAGAGAGGTGGATGGGGCTCAGGGGGAGGGAAAAAGAACAAAGTCATTCTTTTAAAAACTTGTTTTTTCTTTCTATGCCGGGCGTGGTGGCGCACGCTTGTAATCCCAGTATTCGGGAGGTAGAGACAGGAGAATCATGGATCGCGGACAGCCTCAGCTACTTAGTGAGGTGCTTTGCAACTCAGTGAGACCCTGTTTCAAAATAAAAAATAAAAAAATAGGGCTGGGGGGTGTAGCTCAGAGGTAGAATGCCCCTGGTTTCTATCACCAGAACTGCAAAAGCAAAACACAAAAACAAAAACAAACAAAACAACAACAACCCCCCCCCCTTTTTTCTTCTTTTGGTATTGAGATTGAACCCAGGAGTACTTTACCACTGTGCCACGCCTGCAGCCCTTTAAAACTTTTTCCTTTGAGAAAAGGAAAAGTTGCTCAAACTTGCTCTCTTTCCTGTCTCAATCTCCTGGGGTTTCAGGCAGGTACCATCTCTCCTGGCTGAACTCAATCTTTTAATCAGGAAACCTGCGGCCATGATCACCCCCCCCCCCCCCACTGAACTCCCATGATAAGAGTACAAAAGTGTCCGAAGGTAGAGCCTCGTGACCCAAACACTTCTCAAAGGTCCCGCTCTCAACACGGGTCACTGGGGATGACGTTTTCAACACATGAACTTTGGGGGCCATTCAACGCACTGCACACGATGGCGGTCTATAGGGTAAGCTCTGTGTGTGTGTGTGTGTGTGTGTGTGTGTGTGTGTGTGTGTGTGTGTGTGTGTATGTGTCTTCTGTGCTGTGACTCAGGTACAAGGCACAGGCTTTTTCTAACCGGGTATTTCTTGCATAGCCAGAGCATATAGTCACCTGCATGACTGGGGCTGGGTACCATGTCTAGGATTTGGCTGGAGGAAAAGAAATATGGAGAAAACAAGCGATATATATATATATATATATATATATATATATATATATATATATATATATAGTTTGTGTGTGTGTGTGTGCGTGTGTGTGTGCGTGTGTGTGTGCGTGTGTGTGTGTGGTACTTGGGGTGGAACCCAGGGGCTTTTCTACCTCTGGGCTATACTCCCTGACCTATTTTATACTTTATTTGGAAACAGGGTCTCACTAAGTTGCTGAGAGCTTCACTAAGTGTCTGAGGCTGACTTTGAACCTGTGCGATCCTCCTGTCTCAGTCTCCCAAGCGCGGGGATTACAAGGGTGTGCCACCACGCCCGGCTCTAACATTCATATTTTTTTTCTTTTTCTTTTTGTGGGTCTTGGGATGGAACCCAGAGGCATTTGACCTCTGAGGTACATTTCCTGCCCTATTTTTTATTCTTTATTTTGAAACAGGGTCTCACTAATTTGCAGAGGGCCTCACTAAGTAGCTGAGGCTGTCCGCGAACCGTGATCCTCTAGTCTCAGCCTCCCAAATGCTGGGATTACAAGTGTGCGCCACCATGCTCGGCTCGTATTTTTTTTTTTTTCCCCAAAGAGAATCTAGTCCACCACTATCCAACTGCAAGAGAGGCTGGGAAACGTAGTCTATTAAAAAAGATGAGAGCAGATTTTGGTGGACAGAGAGAGGGGCTCAGCTATAGGCAGTTTTATTACATATTTGCTTAATTTCACATTTGAAAGCAATTTTCGCACATTGATCTCATTTAAAAGAATTATATCTTCAAAGGTATCATGGGCATCATCAAAGTATTTCAGGCACACCTCTGGCAGCTCCAGAATGGAAACCAGGTCCCCTGACTCTTATGCCAAACCCTTCCCAATGAATGCAAAAACTACTTTACTTTTTGAAGGCTTAATGAAGTATGGCTTTTTTTTTCATTGACAACAAATATTATCAGAAATATATTTATCTGGTGAGATGTTGGAGCCTTTTTGAGCAAAAAAGACTTATTTTTGTAAACTATAGAGTATGAGGCTAATTTAATTAGAGAAAATGGTTGTCTAGCCAGTTGGTAAAAGCAGTCTGCAGAATGCAGACCATATTGCTGGTGTAATTATTTTACATGCTAACAAGTGAGAGGACATTTTGATAACTCCATGAACCAGATTTTAGTTGTTAACAATGGGGCCTCATTCCCTGAATTCCGCACTCACTGAATGGGCTTCCATTAAAATGTTCCATCTTTATTCTTTCATTAAAATTTTCCATCCTTGTCTGATAGTTGTATTGCATCTGCAACTGAGCATGTAGGGAAAATGTTGACCACTTACGTAGTGGATTTAGACAGGTAATTTGGGTAATTGAGGTTTTCAAGTACAGTTTTTTAGTAGGCAGATATAGTTAGTTTCTTTCTGCTTAAATTAGTCAAACAAAACACCAAAATAACATGCTTCAATTTGCCACTGTATTCCGAGCTAAAGAAGCATAATTCTTCATAGTAGAGGAAACTCTTGGTTATTTCATCTAACTTTTCTCTTTATCCCAGAACATGAAGACTATGTAAGCTTATAACTTCTTTGAAGACATAGTTTCCTACGTTTATATACCTTCTTCTGAAGGTGTGTGTGATTTCTTTTTGTATGGCTCTTACAAAAGGCTTCTCCAGAGCTCTACACATCTTTTAGTAATATTGCAAGACCATGTCTTTATTTATAAAAGGATTATATATTTTATGCTGCTGGGTTGCAGAAGACAGTCACTCTCTGGGAACTGTCTGCTTCTGCCTGATATTTTCTCTACTTGTAGCTTTTAAATGGAAGAGAACTGCCCCAAGCAGGGACTGCCATAAGAACAATCAGAGGCTGGGGCCGGCGGCTGGAGGACACATGTCCTTAGCATCAGCCCTGCCAGGGGATGACATTCTGTTCCTTTTGTGAGGACACCATTGTGCTCCACAGCGCAATGACGATGAACAGGGAAGAGACTCAAGTCTTCCCAAGCCCACCCCTCTCTCTCTAGACAGAGCGACAGAACTGTAATGTCCACCGGAAGACTTCCCATTATAGGTTGATTGACTCTTGGATGGAAGAAACAGAGCGACAGAACTGTAATGTCCACCGGAAGACTTCCCATTATAGGTTGATTGACTCTTGGATGGAAGAAATCAAGTCGTAGAGTTAGTATTAAAAATAACAACAATGTAAAAATGCAGTTTCTGCTCCATTGCCAAAGTGAATTATGCATATTAAGAAATCACTGAATTTTAGAAAGAAAAAAAATCCTTTGTGATATTGGAGAATGGAATTTAAAATTGGTATTATGGGCCGAGCATGGTGGCACATGCTTGTAATCCCCGTGCTTGGGAGGAGGAGACAGGAGGATCGCGCAGGTTCAGAGCCAGCCTCGCTGGCTTAAGAGACCCTGTTTCCAAATAAAAAAAAAAAATAAAATAGGTCTGGGAGTGTAGCCCGGAGGTAGAAAGATTTCCAGGAACCCCAGTACCACTGAAAAAAAAAAAAAAAAGAAATCACCTTGAAAAACAATAAAGGTAGTAGTATATTTTTTAAAAATTGGTATTATGGTTTAGGTAACTGGAACTTTTCTTTTATCTTGGTCTTTCTGTCATCACAGGGACTTATTTTATTTTACTGTGGTACTTGGGATTGAACCCAGGCGCACTCTTCCTCTAAGCTGCACCCCCAGCCCTTTTTAATTTTTTGTTTTAAAACATTGCCCTGCTAGGTTGATGAGACCAGGGTCTCACTTCTTGCTGAGGCTGTCCTCGAATCTGCGATCCTCCTGTCTCAGCCTAACACACCAAGCTTATTTTATTTTGTTTCATTTTTTTGAGCATTGGTGGTCCTAAAAAGCAAGATATTAAAATAAAATGGACTTAGAACTCAAATATTCAACGTTGTAGCTTCAGGCAAAAATTATCTTTAAGTATAAAATGATTGCATTTGTTCAGGAAAACCCAAACCAAAGTTCTCTGGCAGGCAGATGTTACCCTTCAATAGTTGAAGATTCTGTGTTACATTACCAAGAGCGTAATGGAGGAGCAAAAACCATTTGGAAAAATAAGGCCGAATGACCACGAGATAATTTGAGTAGGTGTGTGTGTGTGTGTGTGTGTGTGTGTGTGTGTGTGTGTGTATTTTACTGAGATTGAACCTAGAAGCATTCTGCCTCTGAACATCACCTCCAGCCCCTATTTTATTTTTATTTTTTAATAGAGTTTTTCTAGGTTGATGAGAATCTCACTACTTGCTGACGCTGTCCTCAAACCTGTGAGCCTCCTGTCTCAGCCTCCTAAGTACTAGGATTATTGGCATGCACAAGCTGGTTTACTTTTTACTTGAAGCCCAGACATAAGGTTCATCATGTATAGCAACACTGAAATGGTTAAATATGCACACACACACACACACACACACACACACACACACAAATACGTGACATTATAAAGCAACCTTGTCTCCTTCAAAGTGATTAAGGCCCTCAAAATTGTATCCATATTCAAAGTGGTGCAGAAAGTGCCAGCGGTTTAAAATAAATTCTTTTGAAATGAATGTGTTTAATGAAATTCATTTTTGGAATATTAAACTCATGAAATAATCCCTAAGGATTTGGTATCAGAGATGAAGACTCCAGACCCAGAGATCCAACCGTCTTCTCTCCACTTCCGGTTAAACATCACAAAGACACCCTGAAAGGCATATGCTCAAGACCGAAGCTCCGTCTCCCCCAGCTTGGCTTCTCCTTCGGCGCTTCCTGTCATAGGAAATGGCTCATCTGAAATCTCTGGAGTACAGTGTAAGGTTGACTGAAACTGCAGAGGCACATGAGGAAAATAGAGATCCCTGTGGAAATGTGCGTGAACTTTAGCCACGTCGAGTGGGCTGACCAGGCAGGGGGTACACTCTGCGCACACTGGGAGTTAGGAATCTGGGAGGTGGATTTGGGTCGGGGAAGTGGATTTGGGAATCATGTACATAGACGTGATGAAGTCAAGGGAGACAAGTGAGTCTTTGAGAGGGAAAATCAAAAGGGTAGAAGGGCTTAGGAGCCAGAGAAATATGTTGTTAATCACTAAATCAAAGGAAGGTTAGAAGACGGTGTCAAGAACTTCAGTGGCTAAGAATGAGATGAATCATTGGATCTGATGACCTTTAAGAGTCTTAGAAATATGAGACTATAGGCAGTAGTTAGAAAAAGGTGTGTGTGTGTGTGTGTGTGTGTGTGTGTGTGTGTGTGTGCCGGGTTTGTTGGCACAGGCTTGCAATCCCAGCACTCGGGAGGCTGAGACAGGAGGATCACTCCTGCACTAAGTAGCCGGCCTCAGCTACTAATGAAGCCCTTTGCAACTCAGTGAGACCCTGTTTCAAAATAAAGAATAAAAAATAGGGATGGGGGTAGAGCTCGGAGGTAGAATGCCCCTGGGTTCCATCCGCAGTACTGAAAAATAAATAAATAAATAAATAAATAAATAAATAAAACAAATAAGAAGGTGTGTGTGTCCTCAGCTTTGCCTGCTGCTTCTCCTTATGTGAGTGGCTAATGTCATTGGCTTTGTTTGTGCATCTCTTTTCTTTTGGTACTGAGAATGGAACCCAGGGCATTCTACCTCTGAGCTACAACCCTAGCTCTATTTTTTTTTTTTTTTTTTTTTGTGTTTGTTACCACACGCTGGCTTTGGACCTGCGATCCTCCTGTTTCAGACTCCCAAGTATTGGGATGACAGGTGTGTGCCACCGTACCTGGCTTCAGCTTTCTTGTATTATTTATTTATTTATTTATTTATTTATTTATTTATTTATTTATGGTACTGGGGGTGAAACCCAGGGCCTTTCTACCTCCAGGCTATACTCACAGACCTATTTTATATTTTATTTGGAATCAGGGTCTCACTAAGTTGCCAAGAGCCTCACTAAGTAGCTGAGGCTGGCTTCGAACCTGCACGATCCTGTCTCCGCCTCCCAAGCACAGGGCTTACAAGAGTGCGCCACCACGCCCGCCCGTCCTTGTTTTTAAAGTGAGAGGATTCCCTAGATACAGTCACCCAGATCCTAAGAAGCTGAAGTAGGCATTTTCAAAGAATGAAAGAATAAACGAATAAAACTATATGTATTCCTGTCGGTTCCATAGATAAGGAAGTAGTTGGTACTGACCACTCAGTTCAAGACATCTAGCAGCTTAATAAATCACCTGAGGAAGCACACTTATCACAGAAGGAATTTCCAGATGACAAAGATCATCCATTTTGGATTTTCATTTTTCTCCTGTAATACTGCCAAGCAAAGAGATACCGGAGGCCCTTGACACTGACTTTTGACATTGATTTTCATGGTGACTTTTTGTGAGTGTGTGTGACACGCGGTTCTGCTGAGGATGGGCTTTTTAACTCACTGACAACAGTTATCAGGGCCAGAGCAATGATGACACTGGAATTCAACAAGAGATAAGATACAAAGCGCACAGGAAATGCAGCATTTTCTTTGGCAAGTATTTATAAGTCAAAAGTTTTTCAATAAATTCAGCCTACCTGCAGTCACCCAAGGAGGTGACTTGCGTTTGAGACTGGTTAGCAAGTCTAGCAAGTGGAAGCTGACTGAAGGCAATTCAGGCCTGCCGAATAATTTAGATTCTATAATGGGCACGTCATATGTCCTTCCTAGTCATTTCTTCTCATTTAATCTTTTTCTCTAGAAATGTATTGATTTTGTATTTTTGTTATAATGGATAGTATATAGTGTTATGTTTTGATCATTATTTCTTTTATGAGCTTTATACATTAACAAAGATCTGAAAGGGGGTTTCTCAGTAAAGAGGACTTGATTCAAAAAACTGGATCCTAGAATTTTTTTTTTTTTTTTGGTACTGGGGGTGGAACCCAGAGGCTTTCTACCTCCGGGCTATATTCCCAGACCTATTTTATATTTTATTTGGAAACAGGGTCTCACTAAGTTGCTGAGAGCCTCACTAAGGAGCTGAGGCTGGCTTCGAACCCGTGCGATCCTCCTGTCTCAGCCTCCCAAGCGCTGGGATTACAAGCGTGCGGTTGGTTTCTAGAATTTTCTAATGGTCATTCCAACTATAACTGTCTTTACCTGATGTCTATTTTTTTTCTGGTACTAGGAACTTAACCCAGGGGTGTCCTACCTCAGAGCTACATTCCCAGCCCTATTTTATTTTTTATTTTGAAGTAGGGTCTAAGTTGCTGAAGGCTTCACTAAGTTGCTGAGGCTGGCCTTGAACCTGTGATCTTCCTGTTTCAGCTTCCAAAGTACTGGGATTACCGGCATCTCCTCCCACACTTGGCCTCATATGTCTTAAGCCATTCTTCAGGGAAGCTGATCGCAAGCTGAATAAATTCTCTAGTGTCAACCAGAAGGACTCAGCTGTCATTTCCAAATCTGCTATGTGAGCATGGGACAGGTCAAAGTGGAAAAATAATAATTTGGACTCCCAGAATTCAGCAAGGTATTTAGACAATTAAAATTTTACTTTCTTTCAGAATAAGTTTACGGTTCAAAATTGATATTTACTAAAGCCACAGCATTATTTTTACAGACAAAACTTTTATAGCAAAACCTTGATACATGAGCATCAGTAATTTGAATACTATATGGATATAGAAGATATTTTAAAAATGAAAAACGACATATTCCAGAGGCTGTCATAGGCACAATATATATGCTTGTACAGGTTCTGCAAGCATTAGACCCCACTCTATTACATGTGATCCAAGACGTTGCAGAATTTTTTCAGCACTATGTACTGAAAAGATACAGAGGAATAGCATAGTTATTAATTTGGAAAAAAGCATGTACTATCAAGCTTACA